>NC_058519.1:642684314-644010028 GCF_904849725.1 Hordeum vulgare subsp. vulgare | reverse complement strand
TTGGCCAAGTAATTGTTTCACACCTTTACTTTCTCAAACATTTTCAACTCTCATGCAATACATGAGCGTGAGCCATGGTTATAACACTATAGATGGTGTGGAATGTGGTGGAGGTTGCAAGACAAAAAGGAGAAGATAGTCACATTAACTAGGCATATCAATGAGTTGTGGAGATGCTCATCAATAGATGTCAATGTGAGTGAGTAGGGATTGCCATACAAATGATGCACTAGAGCTACAAGTATGTGAAAGCTTAGTGGGTGTGCATCCAACTTGCTTGCTCACGAAGACCTAAGGCAATTTTGAGGAAGCCTATCATTGGAATATACAAGCCAATTTATATAATGAGAATTTCCCACTAGCTATATGGTGGTGACAAAACGAGAGACTCTCAATCATGAAGATCATGGTGCTCAAAATGCACAAGTGTGGAAAAAGTGGTGGCATTGTCCCTTCTCTCCTTTTCTCTCATTTTTTTATTTTTGTGGGCTCTTTGGCCTCTTTTTTATGGGCTTCTTTGGCCTCTTTTATTTCCTCACATGGGACAATGCTCCAATAATGATGATCATCACACTTTCAACTCAAAACTTAGAGAAATTATAACTCTATATGGAATGCCTTCGGTAGTGTACCGTGGCAATGACCTAGCATGGCATAGACATCAATGGAAACATCATGCTAGCTATCTTACAATCATGCAAAGGCAAGTAGACGTGGTGGCACATGTCATGGTGGTAGTTGCATGGCAATATATCTCGGAATGACTTTGAAAAAGCCATAGTAGGTAGGTATGGTGGCTGTTTTGAGGGAGGCTAATGGTGGGTTTTGTGCACCGGCGAAAGTTGCACGGCACGAAGAAGATAGTGATGATGGAAGGTGAAAGTGCATCTAAACCATCGACTCAGCATTAGTAATGAAGAACTCATATACTTGTTGCAAAAGTTTTATTAGTAATCGAAACAAAGCATTCAACGCATACTCCTAGGGGAAGGGTTGGTAGGTATAAACCATCGCTCGATCCCGACCGCCACACAAAGGATGACAATCAATATACTAATCATGCGCATATTTCATCACATAGCGGTTCACCATATGTGCATGCTACGGGAATCACTAACTTCAACACAAGTATTTCTAGATCCACAACACCTTACTAGCATGACTTCAATATTACCGTAACCACAACTCAAAACTAATTGAGATGAATCAAACTTCTCTAACTATTCAATGCACATGAAGGAGGAAGTTTTCGTATCCCTTTGGATAACTACCCCTTTTGAGACTACTTTCAAAGTATGGATCAACTACCAAGCTACGCACCGCTGCGCTCTAAAAGATATAAGTGAAGCACATAGAGCAAAAGTATCTAGCTCAAAATATATAAGTGAAGCACATGTGAGCTGAATTGTCTACCAAAAGATATAAGTGAAGCTCGACAAAATCACGACGTGTGCATGTCTCTCTCTCTAGTTGTGCAGTAAGGATGATTGTGACACAACAAAAAAATAAAATACTCCTACGATACAAGATGCTCCAAGCAAAAACACATAACATGTGGTGAATAAAAATATAGCCCCAAGTAACGTTACCGATCGATTGAAGACGAGAGAGGGGATGCCTTCCCGGGGCATCCCCAAGCTTATGCTTTTACGACATCCTTGAATCTCTTGGGGTACCTTGGGCATCCCCAAGCTTGAGCTCTTGCCACTCTTTATCTTTTTGTCCATAATAACTTCACCCAAAACTTGAAAACTTCACAACACGAAACTTAAACAGAAACTCATGATAACATTAGTACAAGAAAGCAAACCACCACTTCCTTAGGTACTGTAGCAAACTTAAATTCTACTTGTGCTGATGTTGGGTTATTGTACTTTCAATCTTCCATGGCTAATACCGCCCGATACTATCCATAGTTTCATCAAAATAAGCAACCAACACAACAAAAACATAATCTGTTAACAGCAGACCAGTCTGTAATAATTTGTATGTTTCGTATACCTTTGGTACTTCAAAAATTCTGAAAAATTACGACAGTATGAAGAATTTGCGTAGCAATCAGCATTAAAAATAATCAACTCGAAAGCTCTTACAGAATAAAAAAATCTTTTCGTGAGCAGAAAGTTTCTGTCTTTCCCAGCATGACCAAACGATCATCCTCAAGACTAATCATAACGGTTTTGCTTGGCACAAACGCAAAAAGAAACACAAAAAACACATTCATAACAGAATTATGAAAGTGTGGAAAACACAAAACAGAAAGAAAAAAGATAGATTCGTTGGGTTGCCTCCCAACAAGCGCTTTTGTTTAATGCCCTTAGCTAGGCGAAAGTGATGGAATCACGTATAGTCATCTTTGATGCTCAAACCATAAGTAGCATGATCATTTATCATCTTAAGATTTTCATCTTTACTAGATGACTCACCGCGAGCTCTAGGAACAAAAACAGGCTTGACGGTCTTTTTGAGAGTAAGATTTGGAGTATTTTGCACAGCGGCAAAAGTGGAACCCAAGTTGGTTATGACATCTTCTAATTTGCCAATTCTAGAAGAATCATTATCTATAAGTTCCTTCTCCTTTAAATTTTTCAAAAAGTTTCCCACTTTGGATCCGTACTGAGTAATTTGATTGTGGATCTTTCTATCCAAACCCTCAATAAGTTCAACTGTGGCAATTTTGTTTTCAATAGCGTCAAGCCTTTGCATCACGTGTTCCAAGGTCAAGATAGTTCCATTAACTATGAGCGGGGGTGAGCCTACCAAATTAATGATAGCTTTATAGGAGTCAACAGTATGGCTCCCCAAAAAGTTCCCGCCTACAATTGTATCAAGGATATACCTATTCCAAGGAGAAATTCCAACATAGAAACTGCGAAGGAGGACGGTAGTGGATTGCTTACGAGTAGATGTACTTTGAGCATTGCACATCCTGTACCAAGCGTCCTTCAAATTTTCTTCCTCATTCTGCCTGAAATTGAGAACTCCATTTTCAGGGGTGTCGTTTGGAGTGGCGGGTCTAGCCATTGATGGACTATCTCACACACAAACGAGCAGGAAGAGAGAGTGAAACGGGCAAAAGAAAACGGCGAAGGAAAAAGGCGAATGAAAACGGCAAATGTGAGGTGGGGGAGAGGAAAACGAGAGGCAAATGGCAACAAAAGTAAATGCAATAGAAGAGTTTGTGAGACCTACTTAGATAGATCTTGATTTATCCTCCCCGGCAACGGCGCCAGAAATAGGCGTGTTGTCGGGAGAATATTCTTCACGATCCTCCTCGGCAAGCGATCCTCTTCCCCGGCAACGGCGCCAGAAATACTTCTGATGTTTGCTGTGTATCCCTGGCAATTGTGCCAAAAATACTCCTACTACGGCACGTTGGTATTCCCTCGAAGCGGAAAGGGTGATGTAGCACAGCGACGGTAAGTATTTCCCTCAGTTTGAGAACCAAGGTATCAATCCGGCGGAAGAGTATCTTAAGATCCTGCACAAACACAAAAGCTTGCACCCAACGCTATAAAAGGGGTTGTAAATCCCTTATAGATTGTTTGCCAAGTGAGAACTGAAAGTAACAAAGTAACAAAGCAAAGTAAAAGCGGAGTTGTAAACGATGGATGTGAATAGACCCGGGGGTGTAGTGTTTACTAGTGGCTTCTCTCATGAAAGCAAGTAGATGGTGGGTGAACAAATTACTGCCGAGCAATTGATAGAACTATGCAGAGTCGTGACGATATCTATGCAATGATTATTTCTATAGGCATCACGTTCGAAACAAGTAGTTAGATACTTTCTGCATCTACTACTATTACTCCACACGTCGACCGCTATCCAGCATGCATCTAGTGTATTAAGTCCATAAGAACAGAGTAACGCCTTAAGAAAGATGGCATGATGTAGAGGGATAATCTCAAACCAATGATAAAAACCCCATCTTTTTACCCTTGATGGCAACTGCTTGATGTGTGCCTTGCTGCCCCTATTGTCACTCGGAAAGGTCACCACATGGCATAACCCAAAACCAAGCACTTCTCCCATTGCAAGAATCATAGATCTAGTTGGCCAAAGAAAACCCAAGACTCGGAGAGACTTACAAGGATATCAAATCATGCATATAAGAAATCAGCAAAGACTCAAATATATATCATAGATAATCTGATCACAAGTCCGCAATTCATCGGATCTCGACAAACACACCGCCAAAGAAGATTACATCGGATAGATCTCCATGAAGATCATGGAGAACTTTGTATTGAAGATCCAAGAGAGAGAAGAAGCCATCTAGCTACTAACTACGGACCCGTAGGTCTGAAGTGAACTACTCACGAGTCATTGGAGGGGCGATGATGATGATGAAGAAGCCCTCCACCTCCAAAGTCCCCTCCGGCACGGCGCCGGGAAGGGTCTCCAGATGAGATCTCGCGGAAAGGGAAGCTTGCAGCGGCGGAAAAGTATTTTCGAGGCTCCCCTGGTTTTTTGCGGAATATTTGGGAATATATAGGCGCAAAACCTAGGCCAGGAGGCGGCCAGGGAAGCCACAAGCTTGCCCACCGCCGCCTCCCCCCTGGTGGCGTGGTGCAAGCTTGTGGGCTCTCAGGGGCCCACCTGGCCTGGCCCAACGGTTCCCTGCTTTTCTTTCGTTCGGAAAAAATCATTTCAGGGATTTTATTCCGTTTGGACTTCGTTCCAGAATCAGATCTGAAAAGAGTAAAAAACACGGAAAAACAGGAACTTGCACTTGGTACTGAATCAATAAGTTAGTCCCCAAAAAGATATAGAAAAGGTACATAAAACATACAAAGAAGACAAGATAACAACGTGAAACCATCAAAAATTATAGATACGTTTGATACGTACCAGGGGCACGCCGCAACCCTAGCGGTCAGCATCACGCAGAAGGATCTTCCTCGCATCGCCCTTCCGGCCGGAGGGGCGAGGGAAGTCAAGACCGGCGCTCTCAGCGCCAGAGCGAGCATACTTCGGGCTTGCGTCGTGGAGGCGACGAGGGCGATTCGGAGTGTGAGATTCTTCCCCCACGAAGAACTCACGTCTCTGGCTCACGAGGCGCCTCCCCTCTCGCCACCAGGGCTGGCGCTCACGCCACCCAGGATGAGCGGGATGCCCGCCGGCGTCTCATCGTCCTGGCCCAGTCAGCCCTCCTAGAGGAAGACGGACCCGTCGGTCCGGCATGCTTCGGCCCCCGGATCCGAGGGGAGTTGTTCTCCCGAGGTTTCACCCTACCCCGGGACACGCCAAAATACAATGGCACGACCAAGACAGAGGACTGGCTGATTGACTATACCACGGCCGTCGGCATTGCTAGGGGCAACAAGCGCGTAGCAGTCCGCTACGTGCCCCTCATGTTGACCGGCTCGGCCCGGACTTAGCTTAACAGCCTTCCGGCCGACAGTGTCAACTCCAGGGTGGACTTCGAGGAGGCGTTCGTCCGCAAGTTCACTGGTACCTACAACCGCCCTGGCCGGCCCCGCGAGCTGGCCATGTGCGTCCAGAAGGCCGACAAACCCCTTCCCGACTATGTCACCCGGTGGACTGAGCTCCGTAATTCCTGCGAGGGGGTGCATGAGGTACAAGCCATCCACTACTTCATCGACGGTTGTCGAGACGGCACTCTCCTCAAGCACAAGCTCATGTGCACCGAGCCCACCTCTCTGGCGGTGCTCATGGCGAAGGCGGACAAATACGCCACGGCTGACTCAGCGATGCGCATCAAGGTGACCGCCTCGGATAAGGTTGTGCCTACGTCGGCTACTCCCAAGCCGGCTGGGGACAACCGAGGCGGCCAAAACAACTACAAGCGCAAGGCGGATCAGATGGATCCCCGCTCCAACAGGAAGTTGGTGGCCAGCGTGGAGGACGAAGCATCGGCTCCTCAATCCGGCCCTCCACGAAAGCGTCCCAACAGAAGCAGCGCCAACTGGCTGCCCAAGCAGTCCTTCGAGCAGCTGCTCGACGCCCCCTGCAAGATACATTCTGGGGCGCAACTGTCTTCCCACACCCTTCGATAGTGCAACTTTGCGCGCCGGCTGTCGCAAGGAGATGGCCTGCTGGCTCCTCCAGGTGCGCAGGCGGCCCCTCGTGCACCGGCTCCCAACCACGCTCCGGCTCCGCCGCCGCGGCCTCGCGATAACGGTCACCACCAAGATGACTACCCCCATCAAGACGGAGCATTCGTCGTCTTCACTAGCGAAGGCGACGACAAGCACAGCTTGCGCTAGAGGCGGCGCGAGATAAACGCCACTGTCCCCCCGGTTCCTCAGTACATGCATTGGTCTAACAAACCAATCACATGGAGACGGGTGGACCATCCTGCGGTGATGCCCAACCCGGGATCATACGCACTCGTCCTCAACCCCACCTTCGCATGCATTGGTCTGATAAACCAATCACATGCCGACGCCTTCGTGATTGCTGAGGAGAAGCGGCAGATCGACCGGCTCGTGGCCCAGGCTACCGAGCAGCCGGCGATTCCTTCTCCTCCGTCCCAATCGGCCGGCGAGGGCTCTTTCAAGCCAGCTAAAGAGACCAAGTAGGTCCCACTCGACCCTGCCAACCCGAAGCAGTGCGTCACCATCGGGGCTGGCCTCAGCCCTAAATAGGAAGGCGAGCTCGTCGACTTCCTCTGTGAGAATCGGGACATCTTTGCATGGTCCCCTAAGGACATGCCGGGTGTTCTGAGGAAGTACGCCGAGCACAAACTTCATGTGCGACCGGATGCGAAGCCGGTGAAACAACCCCTGCGCCGCTTCGCCAAGGGGAAGCGGCGCACGATCGGAGAAGAAATCACCCGGCTCCTTGCAGCCGGCTTCATCATGGAGGTTTTCCACCCGGATTGGCTGTCTAACCCAGTCCTAGTGCTGAAGAAGAACAACACATGGCGAATGTGTATTGACTACACTAGCCTGAATATGGCATGTCCGAAAGACCCTTTCGCGTTGCCTAGGATAGATCAAGTGATCGACTCCACTGCATGCTGCGAACTGTTGTCGTTTCTGGATGCTTATTGAGGCTACCATCAAATCAAGCTGGATCCAGCTGATCGCCTGAAGACCTCCTTCATCACGCCCTTCGGAGCCTATTGCTACACCACCATGACGTTCGGTCTGAAGAACGCAGGTGCGACATTCCAACGCTGGATGCAGCAGTGCCTATTGCCATGGATTGGAAGAAACATTCACGTCTATGTGGATGACATCGTCGTCAAGACGAAGCAGCACTTCAGCCTCCACGACGACCTGCGGGAGACGTTCGCCAATCTGCGCGAGTACAAGATCCGACTCAACCCTGAGAAGTGCGTCTTCGGGGTTCCAGGCGGCAAACTCTTGGGGTTCTTCATGTCCGCCCGCGGCATCGAGGCGAACACTGAGAAGATCGGCACCATCGAGCGGATGGTGCGGCCGGCTCGAATCCTCGACGTCCAGAAGTTCACCGGCTACTTGGCGTCCCTTAGCCAGTTCGTCAACCGGCTTGGCGAGAAGGCCCTTCCACTCTACCAGCTCATGAAGAAGACAACGAAGTTCGAGTGAAACGACCAGGCGGACGAAGCCTTCCGCGACCTCAAGCGGGTAATCTCGAGCCTGCCGATCTTGGCAGCACCGTCTGAAAGGGAACCCATACTCATATACATTGCGGCGACCACTCGCGTGGTTAGCGTAGTGTTGGTAGTTCAGCGTAAAGAGGAAGGCAAGGCCCTGCCAGTACAGCGCCCTGTCTATTACCTTAGCGAGGTCTTGTCCACCTCTAAGCAGAACTATCCACATTATCAAAAAATGTGTTATGGTTTTAACCTTGCTGCAAAGAAGTTGAAGCAATACTTCCAAGAGCATGCCATCACTGTGGTTAGCACTGCTCCGCTTTCAGAGATCATGGGCAACCGTGATGCCACGGGTAGAATTGCCAAATGGTCCATCGCCATGGCGGGCCATATATTCGGTACGAGCCTCGCACTGCCATCAAATCTCAGGTGGTGGCCGACTTCTTAGACGACTGTGCCAAGACCCAGTTTGAGCCACCACCTCCGGACTCCACGCATTGGCGAATGCACTTCGACGGCTCGAAGATGCGAACAGGACTGGGAGCCGGCATCGTCCTGACGTCTCCGAAAGGCGACCAGCTCAAGTACGCTCTTCAGATCCATTTCGCCGCCTCCAACAATGTCGCCGAGTACGAAGCACTAGCTCATGGCCTCCGGCTTGCCAAGGAGATCGGCATCCGGCGGCTCATATGCTTTAGCGATTCAGACTTAGTGGTGCAGCAGGTCTCTGGCGAATGGGACGCCAGGGACGCCAACATGGCGAGTTACCGCTTCCTCATCCAGCAGCTCAGCGTTCCTTTTGAGGGCTGTGAGTTTCACCACGTTCATAGGGCAGAAAATGAGGTGGCCGATACACTGGCGAAGATTGGCTCCACGAGATAGGCCATTCCAGCCGGCGTCTCCCTCGAGCAACTCCATAAGCTGTCTATCAAGCCGTCTCCCGAGTCGGCATCGATCTTTGTGCCGGCCGACTCTACGGTGCAAGCGTCGTCGGCCCCGTCAGTTACGCCGGCTACGGACCCCACGCCGGCTGCGCTGACTGCGCCGACTCCAAAAGCGGCACCGACTGAATCCACGATGCAAGCACCGTTGGCTCCACCAACTACGCCGGCTGCGGTTCCTATGCTTGCTCTATTGGTCCCACCGACTCCAATGGCGGCGCCGGCTATGACAATAACCCCGGCTCTGCCTGGACTCGAATCCTCCCAGTGGGTGGATGTCATGGAGGTAGATGGTGAGTCGGCTGCCGTGGCAGCACCACAGACACCATCAAGCTCGGGGGGCTGCAGAAGCCCCCATCAGTCAAGACGAAGCGGAGGCGACCCTTGTGTCGGCTCTATCATGGGTTCAAACTATTCTGGCCTTCCTTCTTCGCGGTGAACTTCCTCAGAACGAGGCGGAGGCGAGACAGATCCAACGCAGGTCCGCCGCCTACGCCATCATCAATAGCGAACTGGTGCGATGCAGCGTGACCGGCGTGTTCCAACGCTGCGTCGAATCAGAAAAGGGGCAGGAGATCCTCAGAGACATCCACCACGGGGAGTGTGGGCATCACGCCGCCTCCAGAACCCTGGTGGCCAAAGCATTCTGCCATGGATTCTACTGGCCCACGGCCCTCGAGGAGGCCGTGGATCTGGTTGACAAGTGCGAAGGTTGCCAGCGCTTCAGCACGCAGAGCCACATGCCGCCTTCGGCCCTCAAAACCATTCCCCTGTCATGACCATTCGCCGTCTAGGGACTGGACATGGTAGGGCCCTTCAAGACGGCTCGCGGAGGGATGGCACATCTTTTGGTGGTCGTCGACAAGTTCACCAAGTGGATCGAAGCCAGACCTATCAAAAAGCTTGACGGCCGCACCGCCGTCAAGTTCATCACAGACATCTCTGTCCGATATGGTGTTCCCCACAACATCATCACCGACAATGGCACCAACTTCGCCAAGGGCGCTCTAGCGGTCTACTGTTCCAAGGTAGGCATCCGGCTCGACTTGGTTTCAGTGGCACACCCTCAGTCGAACGGCCAAGCAGAGAGGGCCAACGGCCTGATTCTGGCCGGCATCAAGCCAAGGCTGGTGGCACCACTGGTTAGATCAGCCCGCTGCTGGATTGATGAACTGCCGGCTGTGCTACGGAGCCTCCGCACCACGCCCAACCGGTCGACCGGCTTCACTCCATTCTTTTTGGTATATGGGTCCGAGGCTATTATTCCCACGGATATCGAGTTCGACTCGCCTCGGGTCACCCTATACACAGAAACGGAGGCGAAGGAGGCAAGAGAAGATGGTGTGGATCTCCTCGAAGAAGCAAGGGACTTAGCCTTGAGCCGAACGGCCATCTATCAACAGAAGCTGATATACTACCATAGCAAAAAGATCAAGCCTCTCTCTTTCAGGGAGGGAGACTTGGTCCTGAGAAGAATCCAGCGCACTGCCGGCCAGCACAAGCTCTCATCCCCATGGGAGGGACCCTTCATCATCAGTAGGGTGTTGCACAACAACGCTTACTACCTGATCGATGCCCAAAAGCCAAGGAAGCGCAAGAGGGACGACTCCGGCCAAGAAACGGAACGTTCATGGAACGCGGCGTTGCTTCGCCCGTTCTATTTCTAAAAGGCAGGAATCAAGCAAGGAAAAGAGCATGCACATGTATCTTTCTCCCTCTTCAGGGAACAACAACAAATGCAATAAAAAGAGCATGCTTCATGTTTCTTTTTATTGAGAGTTTTCACTCAGTGTACATCCTTTGACTGGCTTCAATAAGCTCGGGGGCTACACCGCGTACACCTCTTGCTGGCTTTATCAAGCTCGGAGGCTACGCAATGCACGCCCCTTGCTGGCTTTAACAAGCTCGGGGGCTCGCTAGCCGATCGGACGCCTTCCCTATTGTAAATGAACACATAGTGTAACCGGCTGATCCCTGATCACCTCGTATGAGCGTGCGGGCTGGCTCCGGCCGCCTGGTTTGCAAGGTGACGCCAGGTCAGGTCGGATACATGCAAAGTTCGGCTACAAAGGGTCGCCGACTCGGGCTAGCTCGATCATATATACGATCTCATTCAAGCCGGCCTCTGATTGGCTTATGTCTTGTTCTTTAAGTCTTGATGGCTTCGAAAAAGGAGTCAACCAGGAATCAAAAGACAAGATCATAAGACAACACGCTTGGCAATACAAATATAATGCTGAATATATACATTCACAAAAGCATTGGCCCACGTTCATTACATCCCTCCGGGGGTAGAACAAAACACAAAAGGACACCGACTACGGGGCTGCGGCCTCATCAGTCGCCCCGGCAGCTGCTCCTGATCTGGTAGCATCACCATCTCCGGCTGTTCCCAAGGCGGTCGCGCTGTCTCCCTCATGAGGGCTCCCGGCTCCGTCCGCACCGGAGTCGGCGTACGCCGCACCTCTGGAGGCGGCAGCAGATTCCATAGCCCGGGCCGCCTCGTTGGAGCTGCCGTCAGAGTCATAGGGCTGAAGGCCCTGCAGATCTTCAGCGATCACACCGCCATCTTCACCCCGCTCCAAAACAAAGTCGTCCCAGGCTGCGTACTCGGCGACGGCGCTGGCCCTCACACGAAGCGCCTCCTTCATGGCTTGCAGCTCCGCGTCCGAGCCGTCACGCTGGGCGGCAAGCTTGCCCAAGTCTAGGTTCCGGTACCAGGACCTGGACAAGCGTAGGGCCATGTAAGCCCCAGCCCGCGCAACAGAGGCACGCTAGGCATCCAGGCGTTTCTCCGCCTGCTGCAAGCCAGCGGGCGAGCCGGCTCATGGACACCGGCTCCACGCCATCCGGCCACAAGGCCGCCACCATCGACGAGCCTGCGACCTGGAGCTGAGCCACAGACTCGCCCATGGCGCGCTGGCGGGCCCGAAGGCCCACCCCGATCTCCTCCACGCTCCAGCCGAAGGTAGTATCTACCTCCTGCCCGGCTGCGTGGCGCTCCTCACGGCTCACCTCGATGGCGGTGTCGGCCGCAACCTGGGTCTCAGGAAAGGGACCTGGAGTGGCAGCTACCGGGACGTAAGAACACAACCAAAAAGAGGAGACGGCCAAAAAGATCAAAAACAAGACAAGGAAGAGAGACTCACGATGGAAGGCGCCATCGGTCTCATGGGAGACCTTGAGGACCTCGCGCTCCCGCACCTTACTCGCATGAGTAAGGCGGGCAACCTCCTCCTGGAGAGTCGTCGCAGACTCCAAGGCCTTGGCCAGCTGCGTCTGCTTCTGGACAAGGGCCTCCTCCTTCTCCCTCAAGGCGGCGTCCTTGAGGTCCATCTCCTTGAGATGAAGCGAAGCGAGGCGATTCACGTCGGCGGAGTAGGAGGCCTGCTTCTCCTGCAACATGGCACACAGCCGCTCCAGCTCGACCCGGCCGGCCGCCTCGAGCTCCTTCTTCTCCGTCTGAAGAAGGTCCAACTGCTCCTGGAGCTGGTTGCCAGCGTTACGCAGGGCGTCCCACTCTGTGGCACCCTCGCCCAGCCGGACTTCGAGCTCGGCGATCCGGCTATCGGCCCCCAGGTGCTGGGTCCGCAGCTCGTTATAGGCATGCGCCTGAGCATCAGAAAGCTTTGCCAAAAGAGCGAAAAAAGGAACAGGATTATGATTCGGCCTGGTTAAGACCTAACCAGCCCGATTCTCGAGGGCTACATCCAGTGGGTGCGCTAACGCGCCCCCACTCAAGAAACCATACAGGGAAAAGGGCCTCCAAGAGATTCGGACCGGTCGACGATCGACCGACCCAATTCTCCGGGGCTGCACCCAGTGGGTGCGCTGTCGCGTCCCCACTAGCGCAAGAGGAAGAGAAAAAAGTTCAAAAATCCAGAAAGCAAACACCTACCTGGGTGCACGCCTCCAGGCGCTCCATGTCGCCGCACACCACGCGGGACGACTGCTCCACCTTGGACCGGCTGCTGGCAAACATCGTCACCAGCTCCGGTACGCCGAAAAGCACAATGCCAGCGGACAGTCGCAGGCGGGCCAGGTTTGTCGCCCGCCATGTACTCATGGGTCGGCTCCCAGCCCGACCCTCAGCTCCTGGTGCAACACGGCCGTGCTGGGGAATGACGATGGCACCGGCTCTTGGTGCCGGCTCGGCAGCCGGCTCGGGCGCCATCCCGGCCGGCGCTACCTCCTCCGCGGGAGGCGGATGGGCCGCGTCTAGCGCATCTATGGTCGCCCCTGGGGCGTCAGGGGCCGTGTCCGGCGCAGCTAAGTCCAGCTCCGGTGCGTCGGGCGCCGCCTCGGCCCTGGGAGAGTCAGGGACCGTTTCCAGGTCCACCTGCGCCGAGGCTTCCAGCCCTGATGGCTGGCCCCCTCAGCCCTTGGGGCCGGCCTGGAGGCGGCCTCGCTAGCTGGCTCCTCCGCACGAGCATGTGCGGAGGGGTCATGTCTAGCCTTCGCACACTTCTCCACCGGCCTCTCGACCCGGCTGGGGCGAGGCTGGCCCACGGCGGCCTTCCCCGCAGCCGTATCCCACCGACGCTTGGACTCGGTCTCAAGCTCCCTCTGGGCAGCATCAGCTGCTGCCCAGCCAGCCCACTCGGCTGCGGAGGCGGTGTCTTCATCCACATCCTCCGCCTCCCTGTCAAGCAAAACTCCTAAGGAACAAAGCTCATCACAAGATGGACGAAGAAAAAGAGGAGAAAATCTTACCCCGCTACCACACGGACCTACCTCCACCAGCACCGTGGCGTCTCTTGATGCCGCGTGCTTGCTGTCCAGCTGGAGGACCCGGCGCCGGACGCTTAGAAACCAACCGGGAAGCTGTGGCACCCTTGCCCTTCTTCCCGGCTGCCTCGTCAGCAGCGGTCGCTCCGCCCCTTTGGCGCGTGCCGCGAGTCAGTAGCGGGTTGGTGACCTCCTCCACCCCATCAGAGTCCTCCTCAAAGGCTGCACCAGAACAGAATGAGGCTATCTCATCATCGTCTGTCCAGTCTACAACGACGGGCTGTGCGTACTCACCAGACGGCTCTGTCCCTTCTGACTCCAGGGGATTCTCCGAGCCGCCGGAGGAGTCCGAGCGGGATTCAATCGCGCCCTCGTCCTCGATCTCCGAGGCGTCGGACACCTCTTTATCGGGAGCGGGCGGACGAAGGGACCCCTGCAGGTTCTCGAGCATCTACAAAAAAGGATTCAACCACCGGCTCAGCAACACAACCGGATTCAAGGCAAACAACAAAGAAGAAAGAAGCCACCTACCATCAGAGGCAGATGGGCCCTGTTGAAAGGGGGCATCCCCCACATCCATTCCCCGCTCTCATCCATGCGGGCGATGGAGATCAGGTTCACCCTTCGCGCTACAGCGCCGGGGTGAACCTCTTGGTGGATAGCCGACATGGATCATGCCGGCCGCTCATCTGGCAGACCAGATGCGGCCGCCACTGTAGGGGCAGGATCCGGCAAACCACAATGGTGGTAAGAAGTTCGCGGCCGAGGAGGCCGCTCTTCTCCAAAATGTCGAGGTGGGCACAGATCAGCGCCACCTCAGGAATCGGTTTGGGGGTCTTCGCATCCCAGTTCCGCCGCGTCGGCGGGGCGATGTCGAACGAGGGCATGTTGAGGGCGTCCTGGGCCGGGTTGGCGCTCTTCACGTAGAAGAAACCCTTCTACCAATGCTTGATGGATTCTTGCAGAGGCATCTGGGGGAAGCCAGACTTCGAGCGATGATGCACCAACGCGGCCCCGCACGCCGTCATTGGGCGCGGCCCCGTGAGCTTCTCCACCTCGGATTTCTCCATGGCGATAGATAGCTGTTTGAAAAAGAACAGGCTGCGCCACAGATCGACGCGGGACTCGATCCCCACGAAGCCCTCGCACAAGACCACGAAGACCGCCAACTGCAGAATGGCGTTCGGCGCCAGGTGATGCGGCTGCAGGCCAAAAAAGTGGAGCCATTCGGCGAAAAAAGAGCTAGCCGGGAGCCCGAAGCCCCGGTAGAAATGCTTGACGAAGACCACGACCTCTCCCGCGGCGGGGTGCGGGAGCGGTCTCGGCGCCAGGAAGGCGCACCAACACTTGGGAGGCCGGGGGCAGTAGTCGGTGGTGACGAAGCGCCTCGATGTGCCCCTCGTCGACGTCGCTGCCCAACCAGGCTCCCTTCGAGGACTTCTTCGAGGAAGAACCGTCGGCCATGGCTGTGGGTGACGAGAAACCGAAGGGGTCGGCGATTTCGCGGCGACGAAGACGAAGAAGACGAAGGGCACGAGCTCTTTCTCTCTGAGCGCAGGGAGGAAGAGAGAGCGGGTGCGGGGCAAGAAGGGGGGGCGAATGGCCTCCTCGGAACCCCCGCATCCCATTTAAACCCCCACGAAGCGTCGTGGGGAGGGGATCCGGTGCGCACCGGGCCCCATTAACCCCGTGTATTACATGCGGTAGCACTTCCCTAAGCCCAACCGTCGCGGGGTAAATCCGCAGAGGATCTCCCGCATGGAGGCCGAGGGGGCGTCGTGGCGGGACCCAGGGCCCAGGCCCGGTCCCGTCATCAGTACGCCAGGCGGGGCCTGGCACGTGGCGTTCTCCGAGCGAGTTACGGCGAGACCGAGGCGTCGCTTCGAAGCCACCCGGTTCCGAAGCCGGCGTCCTTCTTCGCGAATAGCGGCCAAAATATCAAGACAAATCGACAAGCCGGTGAGGCCGCCCGCCCGCAGGCGGCAGGCCTCGCCAGCTTCGGGGACTACTGTCTGGGGGATAACCCCGGGGTAGGCTCATCAAGCTTGTTCCTTCATTTCCGGCCCAATGGACATGAACGTATACATATCCCCAAGGCCCAAGTCTTCTGGCCGGCTAGGCAGCACCTACCGGCTAGAGGACGAGGCGGCCATCGCTCTGGCCGGCCAGGCAACCCCCGCCGGCTAGAGTCAAGGCGGCCTCCTCTTCTGAGCCGGCCTGGTCCCGCCAGCCCGGCTAGGGAGGAGGCGGCCGCACTTAAGCCGGCTAGCCGGCCGAAGATCACAAGTCACATCAGATCGTAGGTTAGGATAAGACCTTATGATTAAAGGTAGCTACGCGTCAGCAAAGGTACTGGATTGGGACGCCCGGCAGGTACGAGCGTCGGCGGCCACGCCGCTGACCTACCCAGGCTCTGATCCATCACCTAGCATAGTGTCGGACCGTCACACTCCCACTCTATTACTGCACTCGGCGGGGGAACAGTGGAGGCAGCCGTACTACCTGCCCATGACGAATCTCGCGGGGAGACGCTTGACATACAACGCATGCTCAGTGTGAATCTCACGCGAGGGCCTCATTGGCCAGCCGGCGGGTCCCACAGCCAATCGAGACCATGCAGCCGGCGGGCCCCTCAAGCGACAAGACAAGACTCTTGTGGGCCCCTGGCCAGCCGGCGAGACTGCCAGCCGGGTCCCACACTTGTAACCTGTATCCATATTGTAGGCCGGCGGGTTCGTCTATGAAACCCCCCGGTCGCCCTCCATACAGGGGGCCGATCATTCACCAGTGATACAACACTACACGCTCACCAACCACAGAGAGAGAGGTAGAGACGAGCCGGCTGCTCCCCTCTTCCTCCTCCCAACACAGCTTCAGGAGCAACCTTGTACTCTATTCATACACATCAAACACTCCGGCAGGATTAGGGGTATTATCTCTACGGAGAGCCCTGAACCTGGGTACATCGTGCGTCCCATGCGTGTACCAACCTCGTTCCCAGCGTTCACCTTTGTCCCTTCGGTTCTCACCGACTTTAGCCTACCTATGACATATGTTGTGAGTATTCACCGACACTATGCAAAAGGTACCTAGGGATTAAAAAATTGATCACGTGACACTGAGGATTCCAACCGTTCGTCCGTGCAACATGACGCCGGAGACAGTCTTATCAACAGCAGTAATTAACTACTCCCGCGCCAAATTGGCCAGTAGTATAAATCAAGTTAACTGGTGCAGAGTTTTGTTCATATCCATCAGCGTGAGATGAAACAAGAGAATGGAACATGTACTGGCCAATTTGGCCGCATTTGCATCATCATCATCATAAAATAATGTGCGCATCTTTCCTTGTTTTTGGCGCGTCCGGTTGGCCTCCTACTCCACTTTGTGCCTGATGGCGCTCTGCATCAGGAAATTCGCGGCAGAATATATATAAAAACAATAAAACAGTAGCCCAAAATGTGGGTCGCATCGCAACCCAAAGTCTTGATGAAGAAGAGATAAGCTCGATCGGAAGCATTTTGGCGTTTTGGGAAGGCCTACGCGGCATGCACCAACATCGTCATCGTCATCGTCATCGTCATCGTCATGTCCTGCTGATGAAAACCGCCCGTCGCCAAGGGCCAAGGCCAAGGACGCGGCATCGTGAGGGGGAGGAAGAAAACCTAACCAAAGTGCATGCGTGAGCGCGTAAGCAAGAAGCGTCACCGGGCAAGCGCAGGAGATTATCCCGTCAAAAAGGCTAGAACTGTAGGTGGCTACATACCACGAATCTATAGGCACGCATGAAGCCCATGAACGCAAGGTGACGGTTTGTATAATAATGATGGAAAGGGAATTTAGTGTGATGATGCTTGCAAAAGCAACGGTCTACGCGAGAACAAGCTACTCCGTTCAGTTTATAATTAAGTCCGTATAATTCCGGTTCCTCCGTTTCAGCTTATAAGTCCGGCACGTGTATCTAGGTCGTTAATTTGACCAACTTAATGAGAGACATATATTACAAAAAATATATCATTAGAAACTTTAGATGTTCTATTTTTTAATGATATAATTTTTATGTTAAACAATATATTTTATATAAGTTAAATTAACGACCTAGATATACGCGCATGCCTTATAAACTGTAACGGAGGGATAGATACCACTCCCTCCGTTCTTAAATATAAGTCTTTTAAGAGGTTTCACTAAAAGGACTACATACGGATGTATATAGACATAATTTAGAATATAGATTCATTCATTTTGCTCCGTATGTAGCCCTCTAGTGAAATGTCTAAAAAGACTTATATTTAAGAACGGAGGGAGTACTAGGCATCACAATCACGAATTAATTGTGGAGAAATATATACGGAGGACACACTGCAGTCAAAAATGGAGGGTCGACCGATTCCAGTGCGGATTTGCATGCCCGGGCTTACGTATTACGAACTGGTTAATCTTTACCTAATAATAAAGAGCCTATCGCTTTCGTCGGAAAACTCACCGAGGTGATTTTATAAAAAAGCCCTTACTGTTTATGATATTAAACTCGTAGTATATATTAAATGTTTTTGAAAATACTCATATCTTTTAAACCGCCACTCCAAATTTAACATATTATATATGGAATTTGATTAGAAAAATATGTAGAATTTAAATATGATATTATTCTATCTGTTAAACGTTTAATAAAAATACTATATAGGGTGCAATCTTAATAAATAAGTCATTATTCGTCTTTCTTTCATACCGGTACTCATCCGGGTTGGGGATGAACATGTCAACAAAATCAGGATTAGAGATGAAACTGAAGGTCACCTGACTGATTCTTTGTACGTATTAAATCTACATGCAAGCCGTGTTAAAATAGAAGACCTGTGAAATTTTGAACTGCATTTTTGTAGGATAAGACCATCTTTATTTTTGTCGTAACTACAAATTCTCAGATTGTCGTGGGTATAAGCCTGACAGTAGATGTGTAGGATACGAATGAGATGGTCAGAGTCCTAGCTACGGCGAGGTTGTATGAGTTCAGGCCCCTCTGCGGTGGAGGTAACAGCCCTACGTCTCAGTGCTCTTGGAGCTTGTTGTCGAGTGGAATATGGAATACAATGATTTGCTAACCCCTTTACCAGTAGGGGAGGGTGGCTTATATAGAGTACGCTGCCCTCCACAACGGTTCCGGTATAGGGGTGGAGTAGTGGCGATTGAATGTGTACGTTACATGTGACGTACGCCCTTAATGCTAATAAATGCATCCGGAAACATACGACCATTTCCCTCCAGGGGGGTTACGGTGTACCGAGTGGTATCCAGTCGGTTGACTCAATGTCCTCCGAATGCTAGTCGCCGACTGGAGGACCGGAGGTATGTTACCGACTGGAAGACATGGATTCCTTAATTCAGTCGGAGTTGACTAAGGGTCTTGTCCTCTGTGAGGGGTAGTCCTTGGGTAGGACCTATAGGGCAGGCCTATGACCCTACCCTAGGACTATAACCCCATCATTAGTCCCCGAATGGATTGAGGTTGGAACGACGAAGCGATGTTTGAAGTTGAATCCGACTGGAACAGATTCGGCTTGGCCGTTGCTTGCCTCGGTCCATTTTGACTTTTCTGATCGACGATCCGGGTGAAAGTACTCGCGAAACAGACTGTTGGGTGCCGAGTGCTGCGGCGGCATCTTCTAACGCGACCGGTCAACTGACAGCAGCAGATTTTCTCGGATCCTCAAATTTTGGTTTCCGCGCGCTCAGCGGGGATGACGCCAGCGTGCTCGAGTAGCGCATGACGCCTCGATTCTCGCGCCTTCAACCTCTCCACTAATATCGCCGCGGTGGGTCGGGAGGATAAGGTTTCGGGGCCACCTGCCAGCGACCCAGTCGGAACCCTGTTTAAATCTCGGCGGCGAGGCTTCTCCGCTACGCTCGCCGGATCTCTTGCTCTCGCCTGCTCCGCCCTTCTCTCCACCCCCAGCGCTCCTACACTCCTCCCTTCTCCTTCCTCCCGAGGGCTCGCAGCCGCCGCCATGACCAAGGGCCAGACCAGCAAGATGGAGGCGAGGAAGAAGAAGGGGAAGACGGCGGCGCCTGCTCAGTGGCGACAGCGGCCGCTGCCGACGGGATGGATCCAGGGCGATTTCCTCCCCTCCACGGTGACGGAGGGGGATCTGCTGCAGCTTCTGGAGCACGGGATGATCGTGCACAAGTCCTGGAGGCTGCAGGCGGAGAACGAGGTCGAGCCAGCGCCTCGGGAGGGGGAGCGCGTCCTGCTGCTCAGCCACGTCCACCGAGGTTTTTCTTTGCCCCCGCATCCTTTCTTCAAGGGCATCATGAATCACTTCGGAGCCTAACTTCACCATTTTCCTCCGAATGCCATTGCCCATCTTTCTGCCTTCATAGTTTTATGTGAGTGTTTCATCGGCTGCCCTCCCCATTGGGGTTTGTTCAAACACATCTTCTCCGCCCGATCCCAAACCATCAAACGACTTAGCCAGTCGGATGATAAGACGCACCTGCTCCAGCTCTGCGGGGGTTTAGGATTCTAGAAGAAGAGTCGGAGTAGCTATCCTGCTCTCCAGTTAAGTGAGTCGGTTAGGAACTCGCAGTCGACGTTGTTCTACTGCCAGGATATCGCCTGTCCGAATGCGTCGACTGGGCTGCCTCCTTTTAGTCTAGATCGGCCCGCCCCGCCTAAGCAGCTCGCGCTCTCGAAGGCGGAGAAGAACGACATCCAGCCCTTGGTTGAGGCACTCGCGGACGTCGTCAGGAGGGGGGTCACCGGTATAGACCTGCTGGAAGTCTTCCTTGGTCGGCGGATCCAGCCTCTGCAGGCTCGCGACCATGCCATGTGGCATTACACGGGGCCCGAAGACTCCACTCGGACCAACGTGGTGGGCGTGACTGAGGAGAGGGTGACCTCGTGGGTGCTCCAAATCACGGCCCCCTACGAGAACCCCAAAGGAGCTCGGCGAGTGAAGCCTTACAGCGCGGATCATCCTCCACCGAAGCAGGTGAGTGGCACTTGTCGAGTGCATTGAACTGTCTTAATTCCTGTCGTTTGTCTATATCTCCGTGTGATGTCTAATGTTTCCGACTAAAATTTATGCGGGCGTGGACCAACTGGTTCTCCCCCGTCTCGAATGGGAATCCGGAGGAGGAAGAGGAGGAAGGCAGCCAGGAGGGTAGTGTGGAGAGCGCCGAGTACATCTTCGACAACGGGGAATCGGAGGAGGAGAGCAGCCAGGAAGAGGAAGAAGACGAGGAGCAGGACTCGCCACCTCCGCAACTCGAGCATCGGACCAAGCGCCGACACGAGCCCGCTGTCCCCTCAGCTCCTCCCGCGTCTTCGAGTGCTCCGTCTACTGCTCCAGTGGTCCCGAGTGTTCGGAGCACTAAGAGGACGAGGGATGCCGGCGCTAAGCCCGCGGGCCAATCTTCTAAGGTGCCCAAGACGAGTGGGCCTAAACCTCGGAAGGCTCTGCCGTGAATGAGGGTCGCTGTCCCCGTCACCTCCACGTAAGTGTACTCAGCTTTTAATTCTTTCTGATATCC
Source organism: Hordeum vulgare subsp. vulgare (assembly GCF_904849725.1). Lineage (NCBI taxonomy): Eukaryota > Viridiplantae > Streptophyta > Magnoliopsida > Poales > Poaceae > Hordeum > Hordeum vulgare. Next base: position 643,989,280 of record NC_058519.1, on the reverse strand, counting down.
GAGTGAACTTCTGTTTACTGGCCGAATGGATCTCACTCGACAGGGTCGCTACTTCTGCCACCTCTCCGGCGCGTCAGGAAGACGACCCCATGGACACGGACAACGTCGTCTCGTCTCAGCGAGGTGCGTTGTAGGAACGTCGAGTGTTTTATACTATCGCGTCCCAGCCCGATGCTTCTTTCTTTTTCTGAAACCTCGTGTCATTCGGCCTGTCAGGGGTGATCTGCCTGGATGAGGGCGACCAGGGGAGAGCCGACCCAGCTGTGGAGCCGGTTCTTGAGGCTGCTCCTCCCGCTGCCGCTCTCGCCGTCGACGTGCTGCCGACAGAGGCGCCGCCATCGACTAAACCAATGCTGGTGGATGAGGGGCCGACTGGGGCGGACCTTGGGATGCCTCAGGAACCTCCGACGATTCCAGGTTCGTCGAATGCTGAATTCAGCATCCAGCGTCTTCCGGAGGAGCAGGTGGGAGCGGCCAAGGGGGCTATGGTGCATGCGGAGCTGATGGCTGGAGAAGCTAAGAGGGCCTACGTCTCCATTGCGGCCTTGTACCAGCAGAGCTTGGAGCTGCGCGATGATATCCGAGTAAGTGGTCTAGTAAGTATTTACTTTCCCCTGTAACCCACTGGGTGTTCTTGAATAGCAGCTGTTGTTTGCAATGGGTTCACTCTGAGTGAACCCAGTGGGTGTAGTCCCCGAGACTTCTCTCGAGTGCTTGCACCGACAGTTGTCTTTATACATTTTGCCTTGAGTTTGGTTGTGTTTGTAGATAGGATTACCGAGTGCGAGTAGTTGTTGCAGTCGGAGTGCACTTACGGTAAGAGTCCCCGAGAGTAAGTTGTACTCAGGTCGGGTAGTATTGGCCTCGGAGGCGTAGGTGATAACATGCATCTCAATAGGGCAGGTCTGCTTGAGGTGCATGCCAGTGGGGTCACTCTTAGTGAACCCACTGGGTGTAGTCCCCGAGACCGCTGTCGACTGCTTGCGTCGGCAGGGGTCTGAAGAACTTAGACTGTTAACTGTTGAACTTTTTGATTGTCCCTTGTTGCTTGGTGGCAGAAAACTTGTGAAATGGGGACGACCTATGAGGCTCTGAGAGCGGAGAGGAACCAGTTTGCTGGTGAGCTTGATGCGGCTATGCTCGCAATGGCCGGCATGAAGGATGCTCTGGAGGGGCGAGAGAAGTCTTTGGAGGAGGCTCGTGAAGCTAACAAGGTGTTGACTAAGGAAGTGGAAAGAATGAGGAAACAAAGGACTGCTCTCACGAATCAGATGGCCGTCCTGAATAGACGATGTATAGCTCAGGAGAAGTATGTCAACGACTGGGCTGGGGAGATGATGACTCGTCTGGCTGGTAAGTCTTATGTTTTGCCGAGTGCTTGTACTGTGTGCGTGACACTCGACGTTTATTGTATGCTTGTCCTTTTGTTGTAGATTTTTGCGTTGATGCTGAAGCTGAAGCAGCGGCTGTGGAACGGTCCATTCTGGACAACGTGCCACTCGGCGAGGACGCCAATCGGGATCTGCTCCGGGCGCATATCCGCGTAGGCAAAGTGGGTCCTTTCATCGGTCGACTGAGAGAGGTCGTCGGCCGAATTGACAAGGAACTTTGGCCAGAAGACGAGTCGCGGCAGGAGATGGAGAACCTGATGGCGCGACTCGAGGAGATTCCGAGCCGAGTGCAATCGTGGAAGAAATCGACAGCGCGTTGCGGTGCAGATGTTGCTCTGTCCTTGGTCCGAGTCCATTGCAAGGAGGTGTGTGAGGAAAAACTGAAGACACTGAAGGTCGCCAACACGAAGAAGCTTCGATTCGAAGACTTCATGGAGACGTTCCTTGAGAGTGCTACCCGCATCGCCGACGGAATCGACTTGGACACTTTCGTGGAGCCCTCCAGTCCTGGCGCCGACCCAGCTAACGCGTAAGGAAACTTTAGCCTCGGTATGCCGAGTGTTTATCTGTAAGGTACTTTGGCCACTTATGTTGGCTGTCACACTTTTAAATCGGTGCGAATAAGCTTGATCCGCACCGAGTTAGCTATCTTTTCGAGAAGTGTTTACTCTTGTGTTTGAATGTTGTTTCGAGTGCGACGTTTAGTGCATACTCGGAGAAGATTAGTACTTAGGTGATTGTTGATCACAGCTAAGTCTCCGAGTGGGACGATTAGAGCACACTCGGAGAAAGTTATTACTTAGGTGATTATTGATCACAGCTAAGTCCCCGAGTGCGACGATTAGAGCGCACTCGGAGGAGGTTATTACTTAGGCGATATGAGATCGCAGCTAAGTCCCCGAGTGCGACATTTAGATCGCACTCGGAGGAGGTTATTACTTAGGCGATATGGGATCACAGCTAAGTCCCCGAGTGCAACGTTTAGAGCGCACTCGGAGGAGGTTATTACTTAGGCGATATGGGATCGCAGCTAAGTCCCCGAGTGCGACGTTTAGAGCGCACTCGGAGGAGGTTATTACTTAGGCGATATGGGATCGCAGCTAAGTCCCCGAGTGCGACGTTTAGAGCACACTCGGAGGAAGTCAGTACTTAGGTGATTCTTGATCACAGCTAAGTCCCCGAGTGCGACGTTTAGAGCACACTCGGGGGAAGTTAAAACTTAGGCGATTCAGGGTCGCAGCTAAGTCCCCGAGTGCGACGTTTAGTGCACACTGGGAAGAAGTTAGTACTTAGGCGATTCAGGATCGCAGCTAAGTCCCCGAGTCCGACGTGTAGTGCACACTCGGAGGAAGTTATTACTTAGGCGATTTGGGATCGCAGCTAAGTCCCCGAGTGCGACGTTTAGAGCACACTCGGAGGAAGTTATTACTTAAGCGATTTGGGATCGCAGCTAAGTCTCAGAGTGCGACGTTTAGAGCACATTCGGAGGAAGTTAGAACTTAGGCGATTCAGGGTCGCAGCTAAGTCCCCGAGTGCGACGTTTAGTGCACACTCGGAGGAAGTTAGTACTTAGGCGATTCAGGATCGCAGCTAAGTCCCCGAGTGCGACGTTTAGTGCACACTCGAAGAAAGTTAAAACTTAGGTGATTCAAGATCGCAACTAAGTTTTTTTTGTGTGTGTGTGACCGGAGTCTGCGACCGTGGAAAAACTCTGAATCTGCAAAAAACTGAATCTGCCGTATATTATTTCATCAACACTTGTTCGTTACACTGCTTCAGTCGACGATCACGTATAGAAGCGCTTGAGGAGGTCTCCGTTCCACGCACGCGGCTCGTCTGTCTCCCTCTGAATGTTGTAGAGTCTGTATGCTCCATTGTTCAGCACCTTGGAGATGATGAAAGGCCCTTCCTAGGCCGGAGCCAACTTGTGGGGGTCTTTGCTGATCCACTCGGAGCACTAAGTCGCCTGCTTGGAATGTGCGACTCCTGACGTGACGCGCATGAAAGCGTCGCAGATTTTGCTGGTAAATTGTTGAGCGAGTTAGTGCCGTCTCGCGTTCCTCCTCTAGAAGATCTACTCCATCTTGCCTTGCTTGTTCTGCTTCAGCTTCGGAGAAGAGTTCGACTCGTGGAGCATTATGAAGCAGGTCACTCGGAAGGACCGCTTCTGCTCCATAAACGAGGAAGAACGGTGATCACCCCGTTGATCTGTTCGAAGTGGTGCGGAGGCCCCAAAGTACTGAAGTTAACTCGGTGACTCATGCGCCAACAGCGTGTCCCACCTCTCGGAGGAGTCGGGGCTTCAAACCTTGAAGAATAAGCCCATTCGCCTGCTCAGCTTGTCCGTTGGATTGAGGATGTGCTACGGAAGCGAAATCCACTCGGATACCCTGACTCGCACAGAAACCTTTGAATCTGTTAGAGTCGAAGTTTGTCCCGTTGTCTGTGATTATGCTGTGAGGTACACCGAATCTGGAAATGATGTCCCTGACAAACTTGACAGCTGTTGAGGCGTCGAGTTTCTTGATGGGCTTGGCTTCTATCCATTTTGTGAACTTGTCGACTGCCACCAACAGATGTGTGTAGCCTCCTTGGCCTGTCTTGAATGGTCCGACTATATCTAATCCCCAAACTGCAAATGGCCACACAAGAGGGATTGTCTTCAATGCAGATGTTGGCTTGTGGGACTTGTCGGAGTAGAACTGACAGCCTTCACATCGGTCGACCATATCCTTAGCCATCTCGTTTGCCTGCAGCCAAAAGAAACCGGCCCTGAACGCCTTGGCGACGATTGCTCTCGAAGAAGCGTGATGACCGGAGGTTCCCGAGTGAATATCCTCCAGGATCAACTGCCCCTCCTCTGGGGAGATGCATCGTTGAAGAACGCCTGAGACGCTTTCCTTGTACAATTGGCCGTCGATGACAGTGAATGACTTCGACCTGCGGACTATTTGCCTGGCTTGGACTTCGTCTTCTGGAAGTTCTTGCCTCAGGATATATGCAATGATCGGCACAGTCCAATCGGGAATGATAGTCAGAATCTCCATGACCAAATCAACCACAACAGGTACATCGACTTCAGTCGGATCTCTTGTGCTCTTGGGTTGTACCGGTTCCTCTGTGAAGGAATCTTCTTTGGCTGAGGGAAGGTGGAGGTGCTCGAGGCAGACATCACTCGGGACTGGTCTCCGAGTGGATCCGAGTTTTGCCAACTCATCAGCTGCTTGGTTCTTCAGTCTCGGAACATGGTGGAGCTCTAGACCTTCAAACTTCTTCTCCAGTTTCCTCACTGCATTACAGTATGTGGTCATGGTGGGGTTCCTGACGTCCCACTCTTTCATCACTTGATTGACCACCAAATCTGAATCGTCGTAGACCATCAAGCGACGGACGCCAAGTGAGATGGCCATGCACATTCCGTAGAGGAGAGCTTCATACTCTGCCTCGTTGTTAGAGGAATTGAAGTGTATCTGCAACACGTACTTGAGCTTGTCGCCCTTTGGTGATATGATCACAACACCAGCGTCGGAGCCGTTCAACATCTTAGACCCATCGAAGAACATTGTCCAATGAGCCGAGTAGATGTGGGTCGGTTGCTGTTGTTCTACCCATTCTGCTATAAAGTCAGCCAGGGCTTGAGACTTAATAGCTTTCTTGGCCTCGAACTTGATGTCACAGTACAACATCTCCATTGCCCACTTCGCCACTCGGCCTGACGCGTCTCGATTGTGGAGAATTTCCGACAACGGAGCATCAGAAACGGCAGATACCGAGTGGTCTTGGAAATAATGAGCCACCTTCTTCGCAGTCATATAGATCCCATAGATAAGTTTTTGATAATGGGGATACCTCTGCTTGGAAGGAGTCAGGACTTCAGAGACGTAGTACACTGGCCGCTGAACTTTGTATGCTTTGCCTTCTTCTTCTCGCTCGACTGTAAGAACAGTACTGATGAGTTGATTTTTAGCCGCGATATATAGAAGAAGGGGCTCTTTACTGAGGGGAGCAGTAAGAACCGGCTGGGTGGAAAGTAGGACTTTGAGGTCGTCGAATGCGACTTGGGCTTCGTCTGTCCACTCGAAGGTATCTGATTTCTTCATGAGTCGGTACAGAGGAAGTGCTTTTTCGCCGAGTCGACTGATGAACCTGCTCAAAGCGGCTAGGCAACCTGTGAGCCGTTGAACATCGTGTATTCCGACCGGCCTCTCCATTCGGACGATGGTCTCGATTTTTTCGGGGTTGACGTCGATCCCTCGTTCGGAAACGAAGAAACCGAGTAACTTTCCGCTGGGAACACCGAATGAACATTTGGCTGGGTTGAGCTTGATATCGTACCTACGAAGGTTGGCAAATGTTTCTGCCAAGTCAGTCAGCAGGTCAGAACCTTTGCGTGACTTGACTACGATATCATCCATATATGCCTCCACATTGCGACCGATCTGGTCGAGGAGACATTTTTGGATCATGCGCATAAAGGTAGCTCCTGCATTCTTCAGACCGAAAGGCATAGTGATGTAGCAGAAGCACCCGAATGGGGTGATGAAGGCTGTTTTTAACTCATCGGGACCATACAGATGGATCTGATGATAGCCCGAGTAGGCATCAAGAAATGACAAACGCTCGCATCCCGCAGTCGAATCGACTATTTGATCTATGCGGGGGAGCGGAAAATGGTCTTTCGGGCAGACCTTATTGAGATGCTTGAAGTTGATGCACATTCGGAGCGACTTGTCCTTCTTGGGCACCATGACAACATTGGCGAGCCACTCGGAGTGGTGAACCTCGCGAATGAAGTTGGCGGTCAACAGCTTGGCCACCTCTTCCCCGATTGCCTTCCTCTTGTGCGCGGCAGATCGGTGCAGGCGCTCTCGGACGGGCCGAGCAGCGGGGTCCACGTGCAGTCGGTGCTCAGCCAACTCCCTGGGTACACCTGGCATGTTAGAGGGTTTCCATGTGAAGATGTCCCAGTTCTCACGGAGGAATTGGGTGAGCTCGGCTTCCTATTTGGGATCGAGGGTGGTGGAGATGTTGTCGGTGCAGCAGAGTCGTCCGTCGGGTGGATGCTGACCTTCTTCGTCTCTCCTGCAGACTGGAACACAGATTCATAAGATGGCTTCTTCGAGCGCATCAGGTCGGCGGGGTCGACTGTTTTCTTGTACTCGTCGAGCTCGAGGACGGCCATCTGCTGGTCGGCGATTCTTGAACCTTGCTGTAAGCACTCTTCGGCTCGCTGTCGATTGCCCATGATGGTGATCACGCCTTTCAGGCCTGGCATCTTCAGCTTCAAGTAGACGTAACACGGACGGGCCATGCAACGCGCATACGCCGGGTGGCCCAGGATTGCATGGTAAGCGCTCTGGAAGTCTACCACTTCGAATGTCAACTTCTCCTTGCGGAAGTTCTTGTCGGAGCCGAAAACGACGTCCAACGCGATCTGGCCGACTGACTTGGCCTTCCGTCCAGGGACGACTCCGTGAAACTGCATGCTGCTCTCGCTGAGTTTGGACATCGGAATGCCCATCCCCTTGAGAGTGTCAGCGTACATGATGTTCAAGCCGCTGCCGCCATCCATGAGGACTTTGCGCAGTCGGACTCCTTTCACCACCGGGTCGACGACCAGAGCCTGTCTCCCCGGAGTGGGTACATGTGCGGGATGATCTGACTGGTCGAAAGTGATCGCAGTCTGAGACCATTTCAGGAACTTGGGACTGGTTGGAGTGGCCATGTTGACCTCTCTGTTTACCAGTTTCAGTCGACTCTTGCTTTCGATGTCAGCAAAAATCATGAGGGTCGCATGGACTTGGGGGAACGGATCCTCCTTATCCTCCTCATCTTGTTCATGGTCCTTCTCACTCGGTTGCCCCTCGCTGAACCCTTGGATCAGGAGACGACACTGTCGAGTGGTATGCTTCGCGTATATGGGGTTGCCTTCTTCGTCCATCTTCGTGTGAACCGGACAAGGCTGGTCCAGGATGGGATTGTTGAACGGCTTCTTCTTGGGGGTAAACTGCGACTTCCCTTTGCCCTTGAACTTGGCATTGGTCACGGCTGCAGCTTCTGCTTGCGGTGTGGGCGGATCTTTCTGTTTCTGCTTCTGAGTGTTACCTCCGTCTCCATCGACGACTGTCTTGTGCTTGCCGCTCCGGATGCGGTCCTCTTCCTCGCCGTTTGCATAGCGAGCCGCTATCTCCATCATCTTGCTCATGGAGATGTCGCCCGTTCGACCGAACATTAGGTACAACTCAATATACCGCACGCCTGCCTTGAAGGCGCAGACTGTTTGATGCTCGGTGACGTTCTCCACTGTGTGGTAGAGAGTTGTCCAACGCTGGATGAAGTCGCGCAGGGGCTCATTCGGCTTCTGGACATAGTGCTGGAGCTCCACAAGGCCTGCACGGCGTTTGCACGTCCCTTCGAAGGTCCTGATGAACACTCGGGCCAGATCCGCCCAATTGTAAATGCTCGAGGGGGCCAACTGGTTCAGCCACGCTCGCGCCGAGCCGTCGAGCATCAGAGGGAGGTGCTTCATAGCGACGTGGTCGTCCCCTCCTCCGATCTGGACTGCCACTCGGTAGTCATCCAGCCATGTTTCCGGCTTGGACTCTCCTGTAAACTTACTGATTCCCGCTGCCAATCAAAAGTTGGGCGGGATGTCAGCTGAACGGATGGCTCGACTAAAACACTCGGGACCGGACACGATGGCCCTGCTTCCACTCGGACGGTCCATATCATGACCATCGCGGTGGGCTCGACCCCTGTCGACTCTTCACTGGGCGATACGTCCTCTTGCGTCGGGTCTTGGGTCGTAAGTGTCGCCGACTGAACGCCGATCATCATAATGTCGGGGCCCATAGGGCCCACCCCGCGGAAGGGTGCGTGAGCGGCGGCGATCTTCATGAATCATGGAACGGCTGCCTCCCGTGTGGCGCTGATGGGATCCAGGGCTGTGAACCGACCGATGCGTGTTCGCGTGGACGAAACTATTGTAGATCCGGTTGTGCGACTGGGAGACTGCCGAATTCTGCTGCTGCGCCGTGTGCAACAGGGCTCGGATCTGCTCGATCCCCCTTCCTGCCTCTGAATCAGTCGGCTGGAGGGAATCGGCTATCTTGGCCGCCGCAGCCAAGTTGAGGAGGGGCGTGCGGAACAACTCCACGTTGCTCCGCCGAGTGTGTCGACTGGCAGAACGGCGAGGTGGACGGCGCGCACCGGATGCTTCACCGACCTCGCGCTCGCTTCGGCTAGCTCGATGGGGATCTTCATGGGAGTTGGCCATGTGTACTTCTGCTGCAGGCCCGCGACTCGCGTACTCGGAAGGAAACTCAGTCGGAACTGAGCCCGAGCGCTGGGAACGCGGGGCAACCACAACAGACTCCAGAACTGCCACTTGAGAAGACGCGATCTGGCGCGCCCGGGCATGCTGCACCCAACGTTGGAGACGCGGACGGCGGGACCGTTTGTTGTGGCGCATGACGGAGGTGCAGGTCGACAACGGAGCCGATTGTTGGAGAAGAAGAACGCCGCGGGCGCAGGCACGGAAGTGCGTAGCCCCACGACGGGGAAGCGCCTCGACGTCGAGAGGTGCCTCCCGAAGCCACGCCGAATCATCGACGGTGAAGGAGAGAGCGCCGAAGAAGATCTGGTGACCCATGGTCGAATCTCCACCGGCCGACATGACGAAAGGAAGTAGTCGCAAACTCGCCGGAAGTCGCTTAGACGCCTGCCCCACGGTGGGCGCCAACTGTCGTGGGTATAAGCCTGACAGTAGATGTGTAGGGTACGAATGAGATGGGCCGAGTCCTAGCTACGACGAGGTTGTATGAGTTCAGGCCCCTCTGCGGTGGAGGTAACAGCCCTACGTCTCAGTGCTCTTGGAGCTTGTTGTCGAGTGGAATATGGAATACAATGATTTGCTAACCCCTTTACCAGTAGGGGAGGGTGGTTTATATAGAGTATGCTGCCCTCCACAACGGTTCCGGTACAGGGGTGGAGTAGTGGCGATTGAATGTGTACGTTACAGGTAACGTACGCCCTTAATGCTAATAAATGCACCCGGAAACGTACGACCGTTTCCCTCCAGGGGGGTTACGGTGTACCGAGTGGTATCCAGTCGGTTGACTCAATGTCCTCCGAATGCTAGTCGCCGACTGGAGGACCGGAGGTATGTTACCGACTGGAAGATAGGGATTCCTTAATTCAGTCGGAGTTGACTAAGGGTCTTGTCCTCTGTGAGGGGTAGTCCTTGAGTAGGACCTATAGGGCAGGCCTATGACCCTACCCTAGGACTATAACCCCATCACAGATTATAGATCATTTTTTATAAATTAAGAATGTGTGGTATTTCTTCCTCCCATTGCAACGCATGGGCCCTTTTGCTAGTAACTAATTAAAAGGATAACGTGCAATGCAATTGGAGTTGAGATGGGTTTTTATTACTACCGTTCATTATAGCGCGCGGTTAACAATGCATCAGGCAATGATCAGATGGTACGAGTTGTGAACGAAGGTAGTATGTCAACTGGAGTTTTTAAAATTCAGCAGATATAATAATGTGGAGTCCGACGTTGGATATATACGATCACCGGTCCGTGAAGAGATAGATACTACAAGTAGAACTGGATCTGCCACCACACCTTCGTGCCCTTCTCAAACGTCCGGACACGCCTTTCGGTCATTGACCGATCATGAAATTTTAATCCAACCGAACAATTTAAACTGATCTCAAACGTCTGGACAGACCGAGACCCTCATATTCAGTTCATATATATGGTGGATATGGGGCGCCGAACACGTCCGGGCTTGTCCGTCATGTCGGACCTGACAGCCTGGCCCCATAAAAAATTGCACCAAGTCCACCCGGTGTAACTTCCGGATTCGTTTGCAATTTGCTCTCTTCTTACTCTTCCGCCGTCAGTCTTGAAGCTCTGCTATCGCGCCCGCTCCATCGTCGTCCCTTTCTTTGCCCCGCCAGCTCCGGCACAACAGTCTTTTGTCCCGCCCTCACCATGAGGGACGCCGTTGCCCGCCCGAAAGACATTGTGGTACGTTCGGCAACTCTCTGGCTCCGTCTTGCGGTGGATGTGTTCGAAACATTGTGTGACCGAATGTTCTATCAAATTTTTAGGGGAAATGATGGATTCTGATGGTTTGTCTGGCGAGGAGTAGGGACCAATGGAGCTTGATCAAATGACTGAAGGTCGGTTCTTCGATTCGTCAGATTCAGACGAAGAAGTGGATATGATCATGCTTATGAGCATGCAAGGCGAAATGGACCGACAAGTGGAGCATATTCTCACTTTCAAGTGCTCAATCAAAGGGAGAAGAGTGATCAATCGGGATAACGTATGTGGAGCAAAGCTACTAGAGAAGGAGTACTTGCTCCGAACCCAACTTTCTCAGATGATCCATGGTTCCCTCGCCGTTTTCACATGCGAAAACCATTGTTTTTACGGATTGTAGATGGAGTGAAGGCACGCGACGAGTACTTCAATCTCACAAGGGATTGATGTTGGAATTATGCCCTAGAGGCAATAATAAATATAGTTATTATTATAATTCCTGTATCAAGATAATCGTTTATTATCCATGCTATAATTCTATTGAATGAAGACTTATATACATGTGTGGATACATAGACAAAACACTGTCCCTAGCAAGCCTCTTGTTGGCTAGTCAGTTGATCAACGATAGTCAGTGTCTTCTGATTATGAACAAGGTGTTGTTGCTTGATAACTGGATCACGTCATTAGGAGAGACACGTGTTGGACTAGACCCAAACTAATAGACGTAGCATGTTGATCGTGTCATTTTATTGCTACTGTTTTCTTAGTGTCAAGTATTTGTTCCTATGACCATGAGCTCATATAACTCACTGACACCGGAGGAATACTTTGTGTGTATCAAACGTCGAACGTAACTGGGTGACTATAAATATGCTCTACAGGTATCTCCGAAGGTGTTCGTTGAGTTAGTATGGATCGAGACTGGGATTTGTCACTCCGTGTGACGGAGAGGTATCTCGGGGCCCACTCGGTAATACAACATCACACACAAGCCTTGCAAGCAATGTGACTTAGTGTAAGTTGCGGGATCTTGTATTATGGAACGAGTAAAGAGACTTGCCGGTAAACGAGATTGAAATAGGTATGCGGATACTGACGATCGAATCTCGGGCAAGTAACATACCGAAGGACAAAGGGAATGACATACGGGATTATATGAATCCTTGACACTGAGGTTCAAACGATAAGATCTTCGTAGAATATGTAGGATCCAATATGGGCATCCAGGTCCCGCCATTGGATATTGACCGAGGAGTCTCTCGGGTCATGTCTACATAGTTCTCGAACCCGCAGGGTCTGCACACTTAAGGTTCGACGTTGTTTTATGCGTATTTGAGTTATATGGTTGGTTACCGAATGTTGTTTGGTGTCCCGGATGAGATCACGGACGTCACGAGGGTTTCCGGAATGGTCCGGAAACGAAGATTGATATATAGGATGACCCCATTTGATTACTGGAAGGTTTTCGGAGTTACCGGGAATGTACCGGGAATGACGAATGGGTTCCGGGAGTTCACCTTCCAAACCAAGTAGGACTCGGTTTGGGGGGGGGAGACCTTCCCCCTTGGTTCGGCCGACCCCCTTGGGAGTCCTTGGACCCCAAGGCAAGGCTACCCCGTCCTCCTCCTATATATAGTGGGGGTTTTAGGGCTGATTTGAGACAACTTTTGCCACGGCAGCCCGACCACATATCTCCACGGTTTTACCTCTAGATCGCGTTTCTGCGGAGCTCGGGCAGAGCCCTGCTGAGACGAGATCATCATCAACCTCCGGAGCGCCATCACGCTGCCGGAGAACTCTTCTACCTCTCCGTCTCTCTTGCTGGATCAAGAAGGCCGAGATCATCGTCGAGCTGTACCTGTAGCTATAGGTTTTGCTGCTGTCAATATGCCTTCAGGTTGAAAACTGCACCTTCAGGAGGTGTTATTTTCACTAAGTCTGAAATAGCGTGTGAGATGCCCTTTTAGTGTCTTCTTTTCCTAGTGCTCCTTGCTGCCATGCTAATTGTTGTTAGTTGTTCGTAGTAGTGCTTCTTGCCCTCTTCTGTGCCATGCCTTGCTTGAGCATATCAGAGTTGTGTAGCTCGTAGTTGTGGGGCGTAGAATATGCTATGTGGCTGTTTTTGGCAGATTGTAGTGATTACTTGTTTTGCTCGTAGTTTTCGAACCGTAGCTCCGTTTTGATCGAGTCCTACATGAAACTTGCTTAGAATCTCGTGTAGTTTCATTTTTCTCTTGCTGTTTGTATGTGTTGAAGTGCTCGTAGCCTCCGTTGCGCACATTTCGCATTCATGCCATCATATCTTGCGGTGCTTGTAACTTTTGGTCCGTAGCTCCGTTGGAGATGTACTTCTTGTGTAGATTGCTTGCCTTGATGCGTAGAATCAGACGAACCTATTTGTTTTGCTGTTTAACAACTAATTAAGGTGTTAATTCAGATCTGGACAGAATTGTAAATTAACATGTGAGGTCATTTTGGAGGTGCTATATGTCATTTCCGACCTCATTTAAAATGTCTAGATAGGTAGTTTAATTTCCGCTTCACCTCTTGCATGTTTGACAACTTTAATATTGCCGTGTATCTAATCGGGATAGAACTAAATATTAAACGTGGAGTTTCGTCAATATGCAACTCGTTGCATATTGAACTTCACTTAATGTGTAGTGTTTGATTGTGTGAATTGTCATGCCGTGACTTGCATGTATTCAGTAGCTCATGCATCATATGTGTTGTGCATCGTGTGGTGAATATCGTGTGTTGATGCTTGTTTTTGGTTTGCTCCGCCTCGATAGAGTTCCGCAAGCGTGTCGGATGTGAGGACCGTTAGACTACGTCGGTTCGTCTGCTTCACGGAGGCATTCTTCTTCCAAGCGGGATCTCAGGCAAGATGATCCTTTCCCCAGATACCATTACTATCATTGCCATGCTAGTTTACCGCTTCTATCGTTTATGTCTCGTTGCCTACCACCTGTTAAACTCAGCCTCTCAACAATGCCATGATTACCGTCAACCTGTTCAACCTAGCAAACCACTGATTGGCTATGTTACTGCTTGCTTAACCCTGTTGATAGCGTTGCTAGTTGCAGGTGTAGATGCTTCCATGTGAAAACATGGGTTCCTTGTTATATCACCATATTAATGCTATTTAATTTAATGCACCTATATACTTGGTAAAAGGTGGAAGGCTCGGCCTTTCTAGCCTGGTGTTTTGTTCCACCTTTGCCCTCTTAGTTTCGGCTACCGGTGTTATGTTCCATAATTGAGCGCTCCTAACACGATCGGGGTTGTTATGGGGACCCCCTTGATAATTCGTTTTAGATTAAAGCTGGTCTGGCAAGGCCCAACTTTGGTTCTACATTTGCCCAACATAATAATTTTGACAAATTGAAATGCATAGGGAGTTAGCGCTACCCGAGGAGTAATTTTACATAAACAGGGGGGGCCAGTGCTGATGGTGTTGGTCCCAAACGGTCTGCCTGCGGGGCCACCGCGAGGAAACTCGAGGTTTGGCACCTGTAGCTAGTTCCATCCGTCGTGTCCTGAGAACGAGATACGCGGCTCCTATCGGGTACGTCAACACGTCGGGCGGGCTTGCTGGATTAGTTTTACCTTTGACGAGATATCTTGTGCATCGGGATTCCGGTGATGCTTTGGGTAATCTCAGAGTCGAGGTTTTCCACTAGGGAATCCGACGAGATCGCGAGCTTCGTGATTGAGGATTTCTATGCAGCTTGTGGTAATTTGTGATGGACTAGTTGGAGCACCCCTGCAGGGTTAAATCTTTCGGAAAGTCGTGCCCGCGGTTATGTGGCAACGTGGAAACTTTGTTTAACACTGGTTCTAGATAACTTGAAGTTAATTTAATTAAAACTTGCCAACTGTGTGCGTAACCGTGACTGTCTCTTTCGTGAGTTCCTTCTCCGATCGAGGACACGGTGGGGTTATGTCTGACGTAGGTAGGTGTTCAGGATCATTCATTTGATCATCAGTAGTTCACGTCCGCTATGCGTAGATCTTCCCCCCCCCCTCTTAATTCTTGTACTCGTAAGTTTAGCCACCAAATATATGCTTAGCCGCTGCTGCAACCTCACCACTTAACCATACCTCACCCATTAAGCTTTGCTAGTCTTGATACCTTTGGAAATGAGATTGCTGAGTCACCTGTGGCTCACAGATTACTACAACACCAGTTGGAGGTACAAGTAAAGGTTACTTGACGCGAGCGCGTTGATTGTTCATTTGGAGTTACCTCTTCTTCTTCTTCTTCTTCATCGATCTAGGATGGGTTCCAGGCCGGCAGCCTGGGATAGCAAGGATGGACGTCGTTCTTCTTTTGTCGTTTGTTTTCGTTCGTAGTCGGACCCTGCTCTTAATCTTGATGTTTATGTAACGTACCGATGTGACTCTGATGTAGCTTGTGGCGAGTGTAAGCCAACTCTTTATATATCTCTTCTTTTCAGTACATGTAGTTGTAACGATATCCATTCTTGCGACACGACGAGATGCGCTTCTATCCTTGACGAGGCCCTCGTGCCAAACTGAGGACAGGATCGCATCTTGGGCGTGACACGGACGCTGACGGCAATGTAACCGTTTATAAAGCTCGACTTGTGGCAAAGGGTTTTTCACAAGTTCAAGGAGTTGACTACGATGAGACATTCTCACCTGTAGCGATGCTTAAGTCCGTCAGAATCATGTTAGCAATAGCTGCATTTTTCGATTCTGAAATCTGGCAGATGGATGTCAAAACGGCGTTCCTTAACGGTTTCCTTAAGGAAGAATTGTATATGATGCAACCCGAAGGTTTTGTCGATCCTAAGAATGCTAACAAGGTGTGCAAGCTCCAGCGATCCATTTATGGACTGGTGCAAGCATCTCGGAGTTGGAACAAACGCTTTGATGAGGTGATCAAAGCATTTGGGTTTATACAAGTGGTTGGAGAATCTTGTATTTACAAGAAAGTGAGTGGGAGCTCTGTGGCGTTTCTAATATTATATGTGGATGACATATTGCTGATTGGAAACAACATAGAGTTTATGGAGAGCATAAAGGATTACTTGAATAAAAGTTTCTCTATGAAGGACCTAGGAGAAGCTGCTTACATTCTAGGCATTAAGATCTACACGCATAGATCAAAACGCCTGATAGGACTTTCACAAAGCACATACCTTGATAAAGTTTTGAAGAGGTTCAAAATGGAACAGTCCAAGAAAGGGTTCTTGCCAGTTTTACAAGGTACGAGATTGAGTAAGACTCAGTGCCCAGCAACTGATGAAGATAGAGAGCATATGCGCTCCGTCCCCTATGCTTCAGCCATAGGTTCTATCATGTATGCAATGCTGTGCTCTAGACCGGACGTTAGCCTGGCCATAAGTATGGCAGGTAGGTTCCAGAGTAATCCAGGAGTGGATCACTGGACGGTGGTCAAGAATATCCTGAAGTACCTGAAAAGGACTAAGGAGATGTTTCTCGTGTATGGAGGTGACGAAGAGCTCGCCGTAAAAGGTTACGTCGATGCAAGCTTTGACACAGATCCGGACGACTCTAAGTCGCAAACCGGATACGTATTTATTCTTAATGGGGGTGCGGTAAGCTGGTGCAGTTCCAAGCAGAGCGTCGTAGCAGATTCTACATGTGAAGCGGAGTACATGGCTGCCTCGGAGGCGGCTAAGGAGGGTGTCTGGATGAAGCAGTTCATGACGGATCTTGGAGTGGTGCCAAGCGCACTGAATCCAATAACCTTGTTCTGTGACAACACGGGTGCCATTGCCCTAGCAAAGGAACCAGAGTTTCACAAGAAGTCCAGACACATCAAACGACGCTTCAACCTCATCCGCGACTACGTCGAAGGGGAGGATGTAAATATATGCAAAGTGCACACGGATCTGAATGTAGCAGACCCGCTGACTAAACCTCTTCCACGGGCAAAGCATGATCAACACCAGAACTGTATGGGTGTTAGATTTATTACAATGTAATTCGCATGATGATGTGAGGGCTAGATTATTGACTCTAGTGCAAGTGGGAGACTGTTGGAATTATGCCCTAGAGGCAATAATAAATATAGTTATTATTATAATTCCTGTATCAAGATAATCGTTTATTATCCATGCTATAATTGTATTGAATGAAGACTTATATACATGTGTGGATACATAGACAAAACACTGTCCCTAGCAAGCCTCTAGTTGGCTAGTCAGTTGATCAACGATAGTCAGTGTCTTCTGATTATGAACAAGGTGTTGTTGCTTGATAACTGGATCACGTCATTAGGAGAATCACGAGATGGACTAGACCCAAACTAATAGACGTAGCATGTTGATCGTGTCATTTTATTGCTACTGTTTTCTGCGTGTCAAGTATTTGTTCCTATGACCATGAGATCATATAACTCACTGACACCGGAGGAATACTTTGTGTGTATCAAACGTCGCAACGTAACTGGGTGACTATAAAGATGCTCTACAGGTATCTCCGAAGGTGTTCGTTGAGTTAGTATGGATCGAGACTGGGATTTGTCACTCCGTGTGACGGAGAGGTATCTCGGGGCCCACTCGGTAATACAACATCACACACAAGCCTTGCAAGCAATGTGACTTAGTGTAAGTTGCGGGATCTTGTATTACGGAACGAGTAAAGAGACTTGCCGGTAAACGAGATTGAAATAGGTATGCGGATACTGATGATCGAATCTCGGGCAAGTAACATACCGAAGGACAAAGGGAATGACATACGGGATTATATGAATCCTTGACACTGAGGTTCAAACGATAAGATCTTCGTAGAATATGTAGGATCCAATATGGGCATACAGGTCCCGCCATTGGATATTGACCGAGGAGTCTCTCGGGTCATGTCTACATAGTTCTCGAACCCGCAGGGTCTGCACACTTAAGGTTCGACGTTGTTTTATGCGTATTTGAGTTATATGGTTGGTTACCGAATGTTGTTCGGAGTCCCGGATGAGATCACGGACGTCACGAGGGTTTCCGGAATGGTCCGGAAACAAAGATTGATATATAGGATGACCCCATTTGATTACCGGGAGGTTTTCGGAGTTACCGGGAATGTACCGGGAATGACGAATGGGTTCCGGGAGTTCACCGGGGGGCAACCCACCCCGGGGAAGCCCATAGGCATTGGGGGTGCCGCATCAGCCCTTAGTGGGCTGGTGGGACAGCCCAAAAGAGCCCTATGCGCATTGGAAGAAAAATCAAAGAGAAAAGAAAAGAAAAAGAAGGATGTGGGAAAGGGAAGAAGGACTCCACCTTCCAAACCAAGTAGGACTCGGTTTGGGGGGGTGACCTTTCCCCTTGGGAGTCCTTGGACCCCAAGGCAAGGCTCCCCCCTCCTCCTCCTATATATAGTGGGGGTTTTAGGGCTGATTTGAGACAACTTTTGCCACGGCAGCCCGACCACATATCTCCACGGTTTTACGTCTAGATCGCGTTTCTGCGGAGCTCGAGCAGAGCCCTGCTGAGACGAGATCATCACCAACCTCCGGAGCGCCGTCACGCTGCCGGAGAACTCTTCTACCTCTCCGTCTCTCTTGCTGGATCAAGAAGGCCGAGATCATCGTCGAGCTGTACGTGTGCTGAACGCGGAGGTGCCATCCGTTCGGCACTAGATCGTGGGACTGATCGCGGGATAGTTCGCGGGGCGGATCGAGGGACGTGAGGACGTTCCACTACATCAACCGCGTTCACCAACGCTTCTGCTGTACGGTCTACAAGGGTACGTAGATCACACATCCCCTCTCGTAGATGGACATCACCATGATAGGTCTTCGTGCGCGTAGGAAAATTTTTGTTTCCCATGCGATGTTCCCCAACAATTGATGCGGTCAAGTCTCTTTCTCTGCCAAGTAGAAGTGCATGACTGCTATGAGAATGCTTGCACTTGATACTGCATGAGATGTCATTGGTGAGATGGTCAGGATAGGAGAAAGCACATGCCTGAAGACTACTGTCAAGTTTGCCCGTGTTATGGTCGAGGTGTTTGGAGAAGTGTATCTTAGAGAGCCAAATATGTAGGACATGGAGAAGTTGTTGGCTAGTGAAGAGGCTAGATGGTTTCTAGTAATGCTGGGATCAATTGATTGCATGCATTGGCAGCGGAAGAACTGCCCCAAAGGTTTGCGAGGAATGTATCAAGATCACATCAAAGAGTCCACCATCATACTAAAAGTGGAGGCATCACATGACTTATTGATTTGGCATTCTTTATTTGAAATGACCGATTCAAACAACGAAATCAACGTGCTTCTAAAATATCTGGTGTTCAAGATGCTTTGCAAATGGGGAATCTCCGACGGGCACTACACCGTCAACGGTCGACACTACAATATTGGATACTAGCTTGTCGAGGGCACCTATCCTCAGTGGGCTTCATTTGTGAAGTCCATATCCGAACCACAGGGTACCGAACAAAAGCACTTCACATCAATGAAGGAAGCATCTAGGAAGGATGTGGAGAGGGCATTCGTAGTGCTGCAAGCTCATTGAGGAATTGTTCATGGGGCTGCAATGATGTGGGAGTCAGAAACTATATGCTAGCTCATGACTTCATGTTGTGTATTTTGCACAATATGACGAGGATGAGGGTGATGATTTAATCCAAACAAATGATTTTGAAGCACTTGGAGGGTATGTTGGAATCCCGAAAGATCAAAATGCAGCTCAACTTATGAACTTTCTACAAATGCATTAGAATTTCAGAGATCATTGGATGCACGGACAATTAGTCAATGATGTGATGGAGCATATGTGGATCCACCATGGAAACCAAAGAGTACATGGTTGATTGTGCACTTCAAATAAATTTTATGTAAAGACTATTTATATTCAGTACCAACATTTTTATTTACATGCGACAATTATTTGTGTGATCAACGTGCGTAGTTTTGTATGAATTTAAGAGTACAGATATGACTATGAGATATGTGGATGCGGGGAGTAAGATATGAGGGGGCGTCCAGCCGTGTCCGCCTGCGTGCGTGGGCGCGTCCGCGGACATATAGGGCCTGGATTTGCCCAGTCCACTTGTAGATGATCTTAGAGGATCTATAATGGGACCCCTCCTACCCATCTCAAATGCGAGGTCCGGTAACTAACATGTGACAAAAAACCGACCAACCGAAGCTCTTAAACCGCGGACAAATGTCCGGGCTGACGGGCACCCCTCATATCCAATCCAAATATAGAACGGATATGAGGCGGCCAAGGTGCGCCCGGGCGCGTCCGGGACGTCAGCCAGACCCAACGTTGGCCCATCCCGACCCCACAAAATCCCCCTTTCGTCCGGAACAAACCCTAGCTCATTTCACTCCGCTCCGATCACCGACTTCGTGCTTCCCCAATTCGTCCAATTTGTAGTGCCAGCGAGCATGTCCAGCACCGGCAGCCACTCTAACGGCTGTTCCGGAGATGAGTGGGAGCTCGAGCTCCGTATTGCGCTCGAGCGCTCGTGGGTCGATATGGGCGACAACTCCGGCTCCGGTGCGAGACCTCGTGTAGGCCATCGGCACAGCGCTCACGCCGACCCTTCTCGCCCCGCGCGCGGATCGACGAGGCCTACGCAGTCTGCTCTACCCACCTGATGGCCTCCTCTACCTTCGGCCGCTGCTCCGTGCTGGCAGCGGTGGGTTCTAGTGCCCGCTCCATCGACACCACATATTGGGACTCCAAAGTCAAAGGCACGGCCTGCCCGCCACGAGAGGTAGAGGGCAAGGGAGATGGGGACGGGTCCGACGTAGGTGCGTAGTCTGCCCGTCACCATCGTGTGTTGTCGGTGCCCGACGAGGAGGAGCATCTCCTTCAGTGGGTGTACCATCGGTCACTAACCACGGTGAGACAAACGCTCGGCGGCTCTGGAGGATCAACGCTGAACAGCTCCGGCTCAGCATTGAGGAATCCGAGCGGGAGGCAGCAGCGAGGCGGCAAGGGTGGCCAAGCTCAAGGGCAAGCAAGGCCGCGTCAGCCTACATCGTCATCTCCTCGCCGTCCTCCTCCGACGGGGCTGACTCCGACGTCGACCCACCTCCTTTTTAGGACGGCTACAACATCGTCGGGGCGACCGGAAGGGAAAAGAGCCGGCGAGAAAGTGGTGAAGCTCGCCCTCTCCTTTTAGATAATCTAGTATTAGTATGCAGTTTTTTGTTTGAAACCCATATTAGTATGTAGTTAGAATGTGTTGGATCGTTGAACTGTGTTAATTATGTTTTTTTGGTGATGTTTACGTGAATTATGCCCGTTTGGTATCGGTTCGTATGTCCGTTTCATGTTGGTTTGATCGTTTGGTGAGCTGCGTACTACATTTCATAGATTTATATAGATATAGGGTGTCAGATATGATATACACGAATGCAAAGGAAAGTGACCGGTCTATGTTCGTGGACGCGGCCGTTTGTAGGCGTTTGAGGGGTCTATTTTAATAGATGTAGTTGTAAATGCTCTTACTCATGCAATTTCCCACTTGTTGCCGAATTTGATCATATCGATCAGCGTGAGAAGAAACCCAAAAAATTGACAATCAAGTTGGCCGCATGCGCACCTTCGCTGACTTGACTTCAGCGCCCACCCCGACGGCCTCCTCTTTAGCAACCGAACGTGCTGCCTCCGTCCCTCTTGCCGGTGCCTTGGGAATTTCGCGGCAGAATCCGGACGATCTTGTGTGAAAGGATAATCCCCGGAAGATATTCGTGCCGATCGCCAACGGACGCGGCAAAGTGCGCGAGAGCAGCGGCCAACCGAACGAACCCAAACCCAAGTGCGTGCGTGCGTGCGTGCGTGCGTAAGCAGCGTCGCCGAGGCCGGACGCAGTGCCACCTTTGGCAAGCAAGGCGTCAAAAAGTCTACGTACGTGGCTACGCACCACGAATCTATCTGTGTGACGCACTCGATCGTGATCCAGCCTCTAGGCTCTAGCATGGCTTGCGCCCAATAATCCATGGTGAATCGACACCGTGCCATCTCCGTCAGCCATGCTCGGCTGGAAAGTTTAAACCTCGAGCACGTTCTTTTTGATGGAGAAACCGGTGTGGCCGGTGTGGGTTTTGTAGAATAATGATGGGAGGTGATGCATGCCACAGGCCAAGGCCAAGAACGGTCCATGCGAGAGGACAGAGGTGGTGGAGTCCAGAAGTCCACACTGATAGCTACTCCATGCCCGGCATGAGAAGATTAATGTATGGTGTGCATCCACCAGCACTAGCCATACAAGCGTTCTAGTACATGCGATGCGAGCAAGTACTCTGTCATAGCCTTGTTAGTACCAGTAATTAAGTAGCAAACAGCAACTTAGAAAGTCTCTTCGTAAGCTAATATAAGAACATTTAAAACACTACTTTAGTAATCTAAACATTTTTTATATTAGTTTACAGAGGGAGTACTAGTGGTAACAGTCTACGAGTTTGCATATTTCGATCAACAAGAGGAACAGGAGACACAAAAGACACGTACGCGCTAGACTAGGGATAATGTTTCCATGCATGCATGCGCGCATCTAGGCTGAGTTCAGCAGGTGCGCATCCGGACGGCCACCTCGATCTCTAGCAAACCAAACCAGCTTCAACTTTACATGGCACCGTCTTGAGGAAAGATAGTCGCCACCTTTCCACTATTTGGAGAGGCCTGCACACGCCATAGCATATCATCGAGCGTATATCTCCGGCGAATCGGCCGGCGGAAAAGACCGGCCATCCATCTCCACCAGCGACGCGGAAACGTGCGCTCGCCGCGAGAGAGAAGCAAATCCCGAGTTCCCAACCCCCACCCTGCCCAAGTGGCCAAGTGCATGCGGGCGTCAGCAGTACGTGGAGCCTATGACGCACGCACGCATTCCCGTTCGGGCCGGCGTCCAATCATACAAAGCCACTGCAAGTGTAGGCTGTACGCTGTAGCGATTTGCTCTCGTGGAAAGTTTCAGCCTTCAACTCCACCGTTGTACTGTAGAACAATAATGGAGCGGGAATTATTAGTGGCGACGAAATGATGCATGCAACAGCGACGGTCCGTACGTGCAAAGGGGACGCACGCGGACGCGTTCGCGACGTCCGCAAAGGTTTATGTACTGGATGTCGCATGCGATGAATTCCATCCTATGTAAATATAAGACCTTTTAGAGATTACATTAGACGACTGCATACGGAGCAAAATGAGTGAATCTATACTCTAAAATATGTCTATGTACATCCGTATGTAGTTTATAGTGCAATCTTTAAAAGGTCTTATATTTAGGAACGGAGGGAGTACATCGAAACACATGAATTTTGCAAGTTATGTCAAAGCCGCATGTGTTTCCACAAATTTTTGAAAACTAGGGCAAATTCCGGCATTTCCTATTCGACGCCTTTATCACCCGTCAATATGCATTTGGTAACAACGCTGCAAGCGCTCTAATCTGGGGCGGGCTATATACCCCTATCATTTTTGTAAACTACGACAAAAGAAAAATGAACAGCAGACCGTCATTTTTGTAAACTACGACAAAAGAAAAATGAACAGCAGACCGGCTTCGGGAAGTTCCTGTGTGACGCTTACTGTGTCAAGTAGCTGCTAATTTGCACAGAGTCTCTTTTTGACGGGCTTTTTTCGTCCGTTTTCAATTTCTTCCGTTTCACGAGCGAGCAAAGAGTGTGTTTCTGTTCGCTTCGTATGGTAGAGGTCGCACTTCGTTTTTTCCATACTTTTTCTATTTATTTTTCTTCTTCTACTTCTTTTTAATATGTTTTCTTTTTCTTCAATTTGAAACTCCATTTTTTCCGAAAACACGTAAAAAATTGCAAATTCTAGCAAGTTTTAGAAACAGGAACAAAATTTGAAACACAAAATGTTTTTGAAACCCGAACACAATTTGAAAATCTGAACATTTTTTGAATTTGGAAATAAATTTGAAAAATTGGAAACAATTTTCAACTTCAAAACATTTTTAGAAACCCTAACGAAAATTAAAAAAATAAAGCATTTTCCTGAACGTGGTAAGTTTTTGAAATCACGATTTTTTTAAAAAATTATGATTTGTTTTTTAAAAATAACATCTCTTAAACATCTGAGAACAAAAGTTGGAAAAGGCAAACATTTTTCAAATAGGCAAACAATATTTCAAAATCACAAACATTATTTATGTATGGGTAATAAAAAAATTATGAAAGAAATAAAAATGTAAAACAAAGAAAAACATAAGTAAAATATTTTTAAATCTAGTAAATATGAAGTTAAAAACGGAACAAAAAGTAAAAAAAATTGAAAAAAGAAAACAAAAAAGAAAAAGAAAAAAAGAATCACAAAATAAAACCGTTAAATCGGTATAAAAACAAAAATCGTAGCAGGGAACTTTCTGGAGGTTCCCAAAAGCGGCTGCTTCACGAGGGCGCAGTGGGGTGGCTCAATTGTCCCGCTCTGGGGCTCGCCTGTACGAAACCCTGACAATTTCACGCAAAGAGTGCCGAACCAGCATAAGGGTTCGAAGGAAACAACACTAACCATTACAATGTCAATGAATTGTTATTTTTTCTTATTTTTTCTTATTTCGTTCAAATAGGCAAACAATAACCCTGTTGTGAAACAGTTGTTATTTTTTCTTCCGTTCGTGGTTTGTTTCGGACGTTTTATTATGTATGCCATTTTTTCTCCATTTTCTTTTTTACATGGATGTGCAGATTCTATTCAAATTCATGAAGTTTTTCCTCAAAATCGATGAACCTTTTTTTTCAAAATTTATGAACATGTATTCAAATTAGTTTATTTTCAAAATTGATGAATATTCTTATAAGAATGTCAACTATGTTTTCTAACGTCAATGTTTTTTTCTAAAATTACTTGATTATTTTTTCGAATTTGATAAAGTTTTATTTACAATTTATTGAATTTATTTCAAATTCGATGAAAATTTTCATCCTTGTGATTTTTTTTTCAGAATTGATGGTTTTTTTAAAGATCAATGAATTGGTTTTAAAAATCGATGATTTTATTTTTTAATATATAAGAAATGTTTTCCAAATTGATGATTTTTTTTCAAATTAATGAGTTTGTTTTCAAATTCAATATCAATTTTTCAAATTGATGAGTTTTTAAAATTGTTTTCCCACATGGAAAATATATTTTTTCCTTGTTTATTGAAAAGTCAATGGTTGGCCGGTCAACTGGTGAACCGTTGACCGGTTAACCATAGAACAAGCGAACCAAATTCTTTTTAGGGCTGAATTTTTTTAGGGACTGACCGAGACAAATGACGCACTTAGGAGCACCCTCAAATTCCGTTAAACAAGAGTGCCTTAGTCCATTGAAATATATGATGGACCCATCTAATGATTTTAGCAAATCTCTAAAAGCCCATGTAGATGTCATAAGGGATGCGATGGGATGATTAATTTCACCCTACTACTCAAGGAGGTGTTGGATCTTCTTATAAAAGATTCTCTTCTACATGTTATCAGAGCTTGAGAAGAGAAGTGATTTCCGCACGCTCCTCCTCTGTTGTCCGCATCACCACGATGTGTGTGCCGCAGCGGTTTGCGGTGATGAGCCGAGTCGAGATCAACCCTAGCCACCATCATAAGAAGAAATCAGATCTGCTCTGCCTCCATGCGCATCTCATCCATTGCCATTCGTTATGTTTCTAGGATGTTTCCACAGATTTGTCAAGATAGTTTTCACTAGGATGTTTCTAGGTTATCCTTCTGTTATTATGTTTGTGTTTATGTTGTACTATGGTGATTGTGTGTAGTATGATACGATAACAATAGTGTGATTTCGTAAAAAAGGGTATTGGTGTGGATTACTTTGATTTTACAACATTATTCTTTAGATTTCTCCCTAACCTACATACGTAAATAAATCTCACAAACCAAGGTAGGGCGAGCACCTCGCCCTACGGAGAGCTCCGCCCCAGGCTACCGCGCTCGTATTCATCGGAGGGCACGAAGATAGTCAACATCTCCGACGAGGAGTAGCTAGATGATCTACATAGTACCTAGGATTTTTAGTTTGCATGTTTTTGTATGAATATAAGAATCTAGTATAAGATGTTCGGATGCAGTTATGCTAATTTAAGTCATGCCCGATCATTTCACGTGGACACGTTCGCGGGTGTTTAAAAGGCCATACTTGTCATACGAGGTTGTAGATGCTCTTAAAATGAGGAAAACAAATCAGATGGGTTGATTTAGAGCTATCACAAACGCCAACTGTAAAGATGTAAACAAATGAAATATACTCGGATGATGGACGGATGAAATGTATCTGGATTCACAGCTGGCGATAGAACACAGAAGCCGTGTGGTATTCTTCAAAACTCCATGCAGTTAGGGCATCGATTAAGACCCGCAGTTTAACAGCGTATATTTTACGAGATGGGCGGTTAACAATGTATTCCACCATCCTAATCATGGTATTTGGAATCTCTATACCTTTTGCGTTCTCATCGAGACCACTCACTGAAAGCAACTCTAAAGGCAATGTGCGCAAGGCGAACCCAACCCAATCCAATCCAAATCCATGCGTGCGTGAGTGGCGTCGCCAGACAAAAAAGAAATATAGAAGCGATAGCGATTCGTCCCGGCAGGATGTGGACGCCGCGTTACCTTGGCAAGCAAGGTTTATCGTGAAAAAGGAGTGTGTGACAGTATGCTGCATTATTCTTAGGGCGCGCCCAATCAATAGTGCATGCTCCGCGGGAAAGTTTCAACGTTCAACTCCTCCGTTCTTTTTCACGGAGAAAGTAGCTACGGGTGAGGTTTGTAGAATAATGGGAGGAGAATTCTTAGTGATGCATGCAATGCAACAACATCGGTACACGCGAGGACAAACCTGCAGTTGTCACTGATAGCTACGAGTAGATTTATTTTAGGCTGGTGCCTTTAGATTGTGCAAGTAAACAAATATGAGGAGAGAATTGGGCACGTCCAAGGAAAAGTAAAATGAGGGACCCGTGTTGTCATTTTGTTGGAATTTACTAATCTGAATCCAATGTCTCTATCTCTTTTTTCATTTACCTTTTACCTTTAGTTGTAACCCTGTGACTTATTTTACTCCATATGACTATTTTTGCTACGCTTCACACATCAGCTGTTGACCTGTTCCCTCGAGACATATATATTCATAGTTTTTACCATTTTCGTCTAAACTTGTTAAGGTGAAGCAACAGCTATTTGGGGGTGGAAAACTCGGACACATATGTGTTGCCTTGTTGGAGAGTAGTACTATTTTTTTGCATGTGGGTACAACTTGTTGGTATGATTTTTGTTCGTCCTCACAAAAAGAAGTACTCCTTATCGCATGATTAGAGTATGTTCCTTAAAGAGAGAAAATATTTTTGATGTTTTTGGACAAATACCTTATCACCTGATTTAAGAGTGTGGTTTAGACAAGGAACCGTAAAAGGTGTAAAGTTATAACAGAGCCAAAGTCAAACAAATATATTAATGAGCGGATAAAATGCGACAGCTTGGCAGCCGTGGGTAGAACGCACAAGATGTTGGCCATTATTGAAAACTCTATGAAGTTAGGGCAAAGATTAAGACGTGGAGTTAACAATGCCTGTCTTATGAGATGGACTGTTAATAATGTACCACTACTGTGTACGTATTATGTTGTAATGAGGGAAGTGCCAATGGGGCTTACTCGCTGTCGCAGTAAACACAAGCGCATCATTAAATCCGGTCCAAAAGCTCGAAAACATGTTCGCGTTTTCAACCGACTGACTGAAAGCGACTCTCAGAGTCTCAGGTGGAGCACAGCCAGACAGCTTCAGAGTTTCCGTTGGTAAATGTAGGAGATGCACGCGAGACCAATCTAGCAAGCCGCCTGGATTTTTTATCAATCTCATTGTGCCTCGCTCGCTCGATCTGCCGCACCTACGGTTTATCTATTTCAGCATGTTCTTATCACCATTGAGGACCAATCCATGAACTTTCTCTGAAAAATCCAAGCAAGCAGTTCTATTTGATCTTTTCTCCACACTCTGATTCCATTCCATATCTGCACTTTATAAACGCAGCCGATGCACACCTGCCGGGTAAGGGACTAACCGGATACATGACCTTATGTATAGCGTGCGCCGTCGATCACCGTCGAAGGCATGATCGATCGGCAGCGCAGCACACGGCCAGCTACAAAATATACAGAGGAGGGAATCGGCGGCGCGCGCTGATTTTAGCAGATGACGCACGAGTTGGGGTCCTCCTCGGCGCTGCAGGGGCAGTGGTACGGCGGCGGCAGCCCATACCAGCAGTACGGCGGGCACGCCGGCGGCTTGTCCGGGTCCTTCTTGTCGGCCTCCTTCTTTTCGTCTTCTTTCTTGGCGGCGTCCTTCTTCTCCTCCTTGGCCGGGCCGACGGAGACCATCTGCGCCGTGGCGAAGAACTTGCTGCGCAGCCTTTCGACGAGGTGGACGGGGTCGACGGTGCCGATCACCGTCATCTTCTGGTCCTTCATGTCCACCGCGATGTCGTCTATTCCTGAGGAAGCAACAGTCGTCGACGTCGTGAGTGTCAGATTGAGATATGGATCGGTGAGCCGCATGATTGGGCTACAATGGAAATCCTGGCCATGACCAGTCCCCTCCACGATCACCACGGAACTGGGGAAGAAGGTGAAGCAGGGGAGTAGAGTACCGTGGAGACCGGAGACGACCTGGATGGCCTTCTGCTTGTGCCTGTCGTCGTGCAGGTCCAGCTTCACCACGACCTGAATTCCCGAGCCATCAAAGAAGAAAACAAGATGAACAAACATGAGCAGAGTCGTAATTGAAGTCAGAAGAGAGAGAGAGAGAGAGAGAGAAATCCCAATTCGCTCGACTGTAAGCAAGAAACCTTCTTCTCCGCCATGGACCCGACCCGGCCGGCACTGACCGACTGACGAACGTTGGCGGGTGTGAGCCAAGGGAACCGGCGTGCGGCGCTTCGTCTTGATCGGCGATGGGCAAGGCAGAAAGGTCGGTATAATTTGGGAGACAGAGCCGACGGATTCATCCGGATTCTTATAGGCGGCCGGGGCGGGGCCGGCAGGCACGGCGCAAAAAGTCACGGGCGGGTTCCTTTCAAAGACAAGTTTAGCGGGAAAGATGGCGCTGGGTGACACCGGAGGCCGGCGGATAGCCGCACCCATGGTTAACCAAACCAGGGTTCAGGGGCTTGTTTATTGGTGCTGAGCGGAGCCGCGTGGCCTTGGGGATCGTCGTGTTGATGGGAGGGGAGGCGGTCGTCGCGTCAACGGGTCGGCCGGCCAACGACCCGCCGCCGCCGGAGCCTTGGTACACGTTCGGCCGTGGTTGCTTGATTGCGAGCACACTGAGGACTGATTTTAATCGGAAGCCTGTCCTGTCGCTGGTTGGCGGTTGCTTATAGTAGAAGTCCGGAGCTCGTCCCTTGTCCCTCCTGCCTGCGGATGCATGCCCCATCGCCATTACTGTTACAACAGCGACGGCAAGTGGCCATGCCGGTGCTCCACCCGCCAGAAAAAATAGAAAGAGGGAAGACGATATTAGTTGCTAACCACAACTGAACTGATGCTTCCTGCATCGATCCTTTTTCCTCGTATACATAGAGCATCTCGAATAGAAGATGCAAATTTAAAAACATAAACCTAGGTGTTGTATAATTTATATCATTAAAAAATGTTTTTACGTACATCTTTAAAAAAGAACCAACTTTAACACATGATGCAAAATGAAGATGTAAAGAGCAACTTCAATAAAAAATGCAAATAAAGATGTAAAATTATATTCTTCAACTACTATTTTATTTCAAACCTATACTTCAAACATAGCAAATTCACTACATAATTCTAGTTAATAAAACCATAGCAAACTCAACTGCTACTAATTCAACTATTACTAGTTCTGAGGTACTACATTCATCTACTACTAGTACTAGTTCAAACTACATTGACTTGAACTACACCGAAGATAAAACTACTCCGCGTCATCGGAGCTCTCGAACTGCACCTCGTTATCGGAGGTCATGAACTACACCCAGAACGCATCCCGGTCCGAGTCGTCACAGACCTCCTCAAAGGACTCGACGGCGATAACCGTCGAGGGACCGGCCTCATCTTTCTTATTCTTCTTCTGCTCGACCTCACGCTTCCATAAGAACTCCTCACTTGTAGAAAACAGGTCTTTCGTTTGACCACTTAGTCCTGGTTTGGTTTTGAATCAGGACTAATGTGACCATTAGTCCCGGTTCGAGCGGCTGGAGGCCAAATGGCTTTTGTCCCAATTCGTTAAGGGCCTTTAGTTCTGGGTTGAGCCACGAACTGGGACTAAAGGGGTGGTGGCAACCGTTCTCCTGGAGCGAGGCCCTTTAGTCCCGATTGGTGTCTCAAACCGAAACTTAAGGTCTAAACCGTTCGCATACCGCGTCGTTTCGCGCGATGAAAAACGGGATGAGTGGTACAGACCGCGAGGGCTACAGTAACCACGGCCATTCTCGTCTCCTCTGCTCTCTCCTCTCTTCTTCCCCATATCTTTCACCATGGATGATCCAATCACTCGCTATGGGAAGGTGCTCGCACATGGCACGACCAAACTCAATGTCGTCTACACGAACGACAGCGCCATGGTGCCGCGTTTTCTTTCCTATTTCGAGGAAGGGCTTGAAGTGGCGGATGAGAAAGACAAGTTCATGGGCTTGATCTCGAGTACACGGCCAATCTAGAAGATGTTGTCGTCATCCAACTTTGTTTCAATAGAAACGTCATGGTCTTCCAATGGATGAGGTAAGTTTTGAGGCTTTTCTTTGATCAAAGGTTATGAAAATTGTATAGGATAGCAACATGTTCCATTTGAATCCTAAAGATCAATATCTCTTTAGTTGTAGTGAAACAATTTTCCTAGTTGCATATTGGCAAAACTCTGGGAGAACATATATGTCATAGTTAATTTAGGTTTCTTGATCAATTCATAGGATATGAAAAATGCATAGGATAGCAACACGTTTCATTTGAATCCTATGGGAAATATTTATTCCTCTTTAGTTGTAGTGAAAGAATTTTCCTTGTTGCATATATTTATTCTTTTGATTCATATATGAAAAGTGCACAGGATAAAAACATCTAGGGCTTCTTTTGATTCCTCTTTTGTTGAAGTGAGCGAATTTTCCTTTATAGTTCCATATTATACTTGTGCCAAAATATACTTGTTATGATTCTTAATTATTATACTTCTGCCGAAATATACTTGTTTTGCTGCAGTATATAACATTTATTTTATTTTAATTTATTGCTGATGCAGTAGTGACAAGCACTGTCTAGTACTCATGGACTTCCTTCGTAGCGGCATATGTTTTGTTAGCTTTGATATAAGGAATGACAAGCTCAAGATGAGGCAAAGCTTCGGTATTGAGATACTAGCTAACTGCCACATTGATATCCAAGACATATTTAGGCTTGAACATATGAGGACTTCGATGACTCATATGACAGTCGTCATGATCGACGAGGAGTACGTTGATATGAACACCAAATTTCCCTCGGATCAGCACAAAGAGTGAGAGACGACCCCACTTGACGGTATCAACATTGAGTATGTTGGGGAACGTCCCATGGGAAACAAAAAATTTCCTACGCGCACGAAGACCTATCATGGTGATGTCCATCTACGAGAGGGGATGTGTGATCTACGTACCCTTGTAGACCATACAACAGAAGCGTTAGTGAACGCGGTTGATGTACTGCAACGTCCTCACGTCCCTCGATCCGCCCCGCGAACCGTCCCGCGATCAGTCCCACGATCTAGTGCCGAACGGACGGCACCTCCGCGTTCAGCACACGTACAACTCGACGATGATCTCGGCCTTCTTAATCCAGCAAGAGAGATGGAGAGGTAGAAGAGTTCTCCGGCAGCGTGACGGCGCTCCGGAGGTTGGTGATGATCTCGTCTCAGCAGGGCTCCGCCCGAGCTCCGCAGAAACGCGATCTAGAGGTAAAACCGTGGAGATATGTGGTCGGGCTGCCGTGGCATAAGTTGTCTCAAATCAGCCCTAAAACCCCACTATATATAGGAGGAGGAGGGGGGAGACTTGCCTTGGGGTCCAAGGACTCCCAAGGGGGTCGGCCGAGCCAAGGGGGAAGGTCTCCCCCTCCCAAACCGAATTCTACTTGGTTTGGAAGGTGGAGTCCTTCTTCCCTTTCCCACCTCCTTCTTTTTTTTCCTTTTCTCTTTGATTTTTCTTCCAATGCGCATAGGGCTCTTTTGGGCTGTCCCACCAGCCCACTAAGGGCTGGTGCGGCACCCCCAATGCCTATGGGCTTCCCCGGGGTGGGTTGCCCCCTCGGTGAACTCCCGGAACCCATTCGTCATTTCCGGTACATTCCCGGTAACTCCGAAAACCTTCCGGTAATCAAATGAGGTCATCCTATATATCAATCTTCGTTTCCGGACCATTCCGGAAACCCTCGTGACGTCTGTGGTCTCATCCGGGACTCCGAACAACATTCGGTAACCAACCATATAACTCAAATACGCATAAAACAACGTCGAACCTTAAGTGTGCAGACCCTGCGGGTTCGAGAACTATGTAGACATGACCCGAGAGACTCCTCGGTCAATATCCAATACCGGGACCTGGATGCCCATATTGGATCCTACATATTCTACGAAGATCTTATCGTTTGAACCTCAGTGCCAAGGATTCATATAATCCCGTATGTCATTCCCTTTGTCCTTCGGTATGTTACTTGCCCGAGATCCGATCGTCAGTATCCGCATACCTATTTCAATCTCGTTTACCGGCAAGTCTCTTTACTCGTTCCGTAATACAAGATCCCGCAACTTACACTAAGTCACATTGCTTGCAAGGCTTGTGTGTGATGTTGTATTACCGAGTGGGCCCCGAGATACCTCTCCGTCATACGGAGTGACAAATCCCAGTATTGATCCATACTAACTCAACGAACACCTTCGGAGATACCTGTAGAGCATCTTTATAGTCACCCAGTTACGTTGCGACGTTTGATACACACAAAGTATTCCTCCGGAATTAGTGAGTTATATGATCTCATGGTCATAGGAACAAATACTTGACACGCAGAAAACAGTAGCAACAAAATGACACGATCAACATGCTACGTCTATTAGTTTGGGTCTAGTCCATCACATGATTCTCCTAATGATGTGATCCCGTTATCAAGTGACAACACTTGCCTATGGCTAGTAAACCTTGACCATCTTTGATCAATGAGCTAGTCAACTAGAGTCTTACTAGGGACAGTGTTTTGTCTATGTATCCACACAAGTATTGTGTTTCCAATCAATACAATTATAGCATGGATAATAAGCGATTATCATGAACTAAGAAATATAATAATAACTAATTTATTATTGCCTCTAGGGCATATTTCCAACAGTCTCCCACTTGCACTAGAGTCAAAAATCCAGTTCACATCACCATGTGATTCCAACGAATCCAACACCCATATAGTTATGGGGTCTGATCACGTCTTGCTCGTGAGAGAGGTTTTAGTCAAAGGCTCTGAAACTTTCAGATCCGTGCGTTCTTTACAAATCTTAGCGTCATCTTATAGATGCTGCTACTACGTGCTATTCGGAAATGCTCCAAATATCTACTCTACTATATGAACCCGTTTCGCTACTCATAGTCATTCGGATTAGTGTCAAAGCTTGCATCGACGTAACCCTTTACGACGAACTCTTTAACCACCTCCATAATTGAGAAAAATTCCTTAGTCCATTAGTTACTAAGGATAAATTTTGACCGCTGCTAGTGATTCAATCATGGATCACTCTCTGTACCTCTCAACAGACTTTGAGTCAAGGCACACATCAGGTGCGGTACACAGCATGGCATACTTTAGATTCTACGGCTAAGGCATAGAAGACGACCTTCGTCTATTCTCTTTATTCTGCCGTGGTCGGATTTTGAGTCTTACTAAAATTTACACCTTACAACGCAACCAAGAACTCCTTCTTTGCTGATCTATTTTGAACTCCTTCAAAAACTTGTCAAGGCATGCATCTTATTGAAACTTTCATTAAGCACTTTTGATCTATCTCCATAGATCTTTGATGCTCAACGTTCAAGTAGCGCAATCCAGGTATTCCTTTGAAAACTCCTTTCAAACAACCTTATATGCTTTACAGAAGTTCTACATTACTTCTGATCAACAATATGTCTACCACATATACTTATCAGAAATTCTATAGTGCTCCCACTCACTTCTTTGGAAATACAAGTTTCTCATAAACCTTGTACAAACCCAAAATCTTTGATCATCTCATCAAAGTGTATATTCCAACTCCGAGATGCTTGCACCAGTCCATTGAAGGATCACTGGAGCTTGCATACTTGCTAGTATCTTTAGGATCGACAAAACTTTCTGGTTGTATCACATACAATGTTTGCTCAAGGAAACCGTCGAGGAAACAATGTTTTGACATCCTACGTGCAATATTTCATAAATAATGCAGCAACTACTAACATAATTCTAACAGACTTTTAGCATCGCTACGAGGGAGAAAGACTCATCATAGTCAACAGTTTGATCTTGTCGAAAACATCTTTGCGACAAGTCGAGCTTTTCTTAATAGTGACTTATCACCATCATCGTCTGTCTTCCTTTCAAAGATCCATCTTTACTCAATAGTCTTATGACCATCAAGTAGTCCTTCCAAAGTCTACACTTTGTTTTCATACATGGATCCTCTCTCGGATTTCATGGCTTCCAGCCATTTGTCGGAATTCGGGCCCACCATTGCTTTCTCCATAACTCGTAGGTTCACTATTGCTCAACAACATGACCTCCAAGACAGGGTTACCGTACCACTCTGTAGTAGTACGCGACCTTGTCAACCTACGAGGCTTGTAGTAACTTGATCCGATGCTTGATGATCACCATCATCAGCTTCCACTTCAATTGGTGTAGGCGCCACAGGAACAACTTCCTGCGCCCTGCTACACACTTGTTGAAGTGATGGTTCAATAACCTCATCAAGTTCTACTACCCTCCCACTCAATTCTTTCGAGAGAAACCTTTCCTCGAGAAAGGATCCGTTTCCAGAAACAAACACTTTGCTTTCGGATTTGAGATAGGAGATGTACCCAACTGTTTTGGATATCCTATGAAGATGCATTTATCCGCTTTGGATTCGAGCTTATCAGACTGAAACTTTTTCACATAAGTGTCGAAGCCCCAAACTTTCAAGAAACGACAGTTTAGATTTCTCTAAACCTAAGTCTATACTGTGTCATCTCAACGGAAATACGCGGTGCCCTATTTAAAGTGAATGCGGTTGTCTCTAATGCATAACCCATAAACGTTAGTGGTAATTCGATAAGAGACATCATAGCATGCACCATACCAAATAGTGCGTGGCTATGACATTCAGACACATCATCACACTATGATGTTCTAGGTGGCATGAACTGCGAAACAATTTCCACATTGTCTTAACTGCGTACCAAAACTCGTAACTCAGATATTCATTTCTGTGATCATATCGTAGACAGTTTATCCTCTTGTTACGACGAACTTCACTCCGAAACAGAATTGAACCTTTCAATATTTCAGACTTGTGATTCATTAAGTAAATACTCTTGTATCTACTCAAATCGTCATTGAAGTAAGAACATAATGATATCCACTGCGTGCCTCAACACCCATTGGACTGCATACATCAAAATGTATCACTTCCAACAAGTTACTATCTTGTTTCATCTCAATGAAAACAAGGCCTTGCTCATGTGGTATGATTTGCATGTCACTAGTGATTCAAAATCAAGTGAGTATAAAGATCCATCAGCTTGGAGCCTTTTCATGCAATTTATACCAACATGACTCAAGCGGCAGTGCCACAAGTAAGTAGTACTATCATCATTACCTCGTATCTTTTGTCACCAATATTATGAACATGTGTAACACTACGATCGAGATTCAATAAACCATTGAAGGTGATTATTCAAGCAAATAGAGTAACCATTATTCTCTTTAAATGAATAATCATATTGCAATAAACACGATCCAATCATGTTCATGCTTAACGCAAGCACCAAATAACAATTATTTAGGTTTAACACAAATCCCGATGGTAGAGGGAGCGTGCGACGTTTTGATCATATCAACCTTGGAAACACTTCCAACACGTATCGTCACCTCGCCTTTAGCTAGTCTCCGTTTATGCCGTAGCTTTCATTTCGTGTTACTAATCACTTAGCAACCGAACCGGTATACAATACCCTCATGCTACTAGGAGTACTAGTAAAGTACACATCAACATCATGTATATCAAATACACTTCTTTCGACTTTTGCCAGCCTTCTTATCTACCAAGTATATAGAGTTGCTCCGCCTCAGTGACTGTTCCCCTCATTACAGAAGCACTTAGTCTCGGGTTTGGGTTTAATCTTGGGTCTCTTCATTAGTGCAGCAACTGTTTTGCCATTTCACGAAGTATCCCTTCTAGCCCTTGCCTTTCTTGAAACTTTAGTGGTTTTACAAACCATCAACTATTGATGCTCCTTCTTGATTTCTACTTTCGTCGTGTCAAACATCGCGAATCGCTCAAGGATCATTGTATCTATCCTTGATATGTTATAATTCATCACGAAGCTCTCACAGCTTGGTGGCAGTGACTTTGGAGAACCATCACTATCTCATCTGGAAGATTAACTCCCACTTGATTCAAGTGATTGTCGTACTCAGACAATCTGAGCACACGCTCAACGATTGATCTTTTCTCCTTTACTTTGTGGACAAAGAATCTTGTCGGAGGTCTCATACCTCTTAACAAGGGCACAAGCACGAAATCACAATTTCATCTCTTTAGAACATCTCTTATGTTCCGTGACGTTTCAAAACGTCTTCGGCGCCTTGCTTCTAAGTCATTAAGTATTTTGTACTGAACTATCGTGTAGTCATCAGAAACGTGTATGTCGGATGTTCACAACATCTACAGACGACGCTCGAGGTGCAGCACACCGAGTGGTGCATTAAGGATATAAGCCTTCTGTGCAGCAACGAGGACAATCCTCGGTTTTACAGACTCAGTCTGCAAAGTTTGCTACTATCAACTTTCAACTAAATTTTCTCTAGGAACATATAAAAACAGTAGAGCTATAGCGCAAGCTTCATCGTAATTCGCAAAGACCATTAGACTATGTTTATGACAATTATTTCAATTAATCATATTACTTAAGAACTCCCACTCAAAAAGTACATCTCTCTAGTCATTTGAGTGGTACATGATCCAAATCCACTATCTCAAGTCCGATCATCACGTGAGTCGAGAATAGTTTCAGTGGTAAGCATCTCTATGCTAATCATATCAACTATACGATTCATGCTCGACCATTCGGTCTCATGTGTTCCGAGGCCATGTCTGCACATGCTAGGCTCGTCAAGCTTAACCCGAGTGTTCCGCGTGTGCAACTGTTTTGCACCCGTTGTATGTGAACGTTGAGTCTATCACACCCGATCATCACGTGGTGTCTCGAAACGAAGAACTGTCGCAACGGTGCACAGTCGGGGAGAACACAATTTCGTATTGAAATTTTAGTGAGAGATCACCTCATAATGCTACCGTCGTTCTAAGCAAAATAAGGTGCATGAAAGGATTAACATCACATGCAATTCATAAGTGACATGATATGGCCATCATCATGTGCTTCTTGATCTCCATCACCAAAGCACCGGCACGATCTTCTTGTCACCGGCGTCACACCATGATCTCCATCATCATGATCTCCTTCAACGTGTCGCCATCGGGGTTGTCGTGCTACTCATGCTATTACTACTAAAGCTACATCCTAGCAAAATAGTAAACGCATCTGCAAGCACAAACGTTAGTTATAAAGACAACCCTATGGCTCCTGCCGGTTGCCGTTCCATAGACGTGCAAGTTGATATTATCTATTACAACATGATCATATCATACATCCAATATATCACATCACATCGTTGGCCATATCACATCACAAGCATACCCTGCAAAAACAAGTTAGACGTCCTCTAATTTTGTTGTTGCATGTTTTACGTGGTGACCATGGGTATCTAGTAGGATCGCATCTTACTTACGCAAACACCACAATGGAGATATATGAGTTGCTATTTAACCTCATCCAAGGACCTCCTCGGTCAAATCCGATTCAACTAAAGTTGGAGAAACTGACACCCGCCAGTCATCTTTGAGCAACGGAGTTACTCGTAGCGATGAAACCAGTCTCTCATAAGCGTACGAGTAATGTCGGTCCGAGCCGCTTCGATCCAACAATACCGCGGAATCAAGAAAAGACTAAGGAGGGCAGCAAAACGCACATCACCGCCCACAAAAACTTTTGTGTTCTACTCGAGAAGACATCTACGCATGACCTAGCTCATGATACCACTGTTGGGGAACGTCGCATGGGAAACAAAAAAATTCCTACGCGCACGAAGACCTATCATGGTGATGTCCATCTACGAGAGGGGATGTGTGATCTACGTACCCTTGTAGACCGTACAGCAGAAGCGTTAGTGAACGCGGTTGATGTAGTGGAACGTCCTCACATCCCTCGATCCGCCCCGCGAACCGTCCCGCGATCAGTCCCACGATCTAGTGCCGAACGGACGACACCTCCGCGTTCAGCACACGTACAGCTCGACAATGATCTCGGACTTCTTGATCCAGCAAGAGAGACAGAGAGGTAGAAGAGTTCTCCGGCAGCGTGACGGCGCTCCGGAGGTTGGTGATGATCTCGTCTCAGCAGGGCTCCGCCCGAGCTCCGCAGAAACGCGATCTAGAGGTAAAACCGTGGAGATATGTGGTCGGGCTGCCGTGGCAAAAGTTGTCTCAAATAAGCCCTAAAACCCCACTATACATAGGAGGAGGAGGGGGGAGACTTGCCTTGGGGTCCAAGGACTCCCAAGGGGGTCGGCCGAGCCAAGGGGGAAGGTCTCCCCCTCCCAAACCGAATTCTACTTGGTTTGGAAGGTGGAGTCATTCTTCCCTTTCCCACCTCCTTCTTTTTTTTCCTTTTCTCTTTGATTTTTCTTCCAATGCGCATAGGGCTCTTTTGGGTTGTCCCACCAGCCCACTAAGGGTTGGTGCGGCACCCCCAATGCCTATGGGCTTCCCCGGGGTGGGTTGCCCCCCCGGTGAACTCCCGGAACCCATTCGTCATTCCCGGTACATTCCCGGTAACTCCGAAAACCTTCCGGTAATCAAATGAGGTCATCCTATATATCAATCTTCGTTTCCGGACCATTCCGGAAACCCTCGTGACATCCGTGATCTCATCCGGGACTCCGAACAACATTCGGTAACCAACCATATAACTCAAATACGCATAAAACAACGTCGAACCTTAAGTGTGCGGACCCTGCGGGTTCGAGAACTATGTAGACATGACCCGAGAGACTCCTCGGTCAATATCCAATAGCGGGACCTGGATGCCCATATTGGATCCTACATATTCTACGAAGATCTTATCGTTTGAACCTCACTGCCAAGGATTCATATAATCCCGTATGTCATTCCCTTTGTCCTTCGGTATGTTACTTGCCCGAGATTCGATCGTCAGTATCCGCATACCTATTTCAATCTCGTTTACCGGCAAGTCTCTTTACTCGTTCCGTAATACAAGATCCCGCAACTTACACTAAGTCACATTGCTTGCAAGGCTTGTGTGTGATGTTGTATTACCGAGTGGGCCCCGAGATACCTCTCCGTCACACGGAGTGACAAATCCCAGTCTTGATCCATACTAACTCAACGAACACCTTCGGAGATACCTGTAGAGCATCTTTATAGTCACCCAGTTACGTTGCGACGTTTGATACACACAAAGTATTCCTCCGGTGTTAGTGAGTTATATGATCTCATGGTCATAGGAACAAATACTTGACACGCAGAAAAACAGTAGCAACAAAATGACACGATCAACATGCTACGTCTATTAGTTTGGGTCTAGTCCATCACATGATTCTCCTAATGATGTGATCCCGTTATTAAGTGACAACACTTGCCTATGGCGAGGAAACCTTGACCATCTTTGATCAACGAGCTAGTCAACTAGAGGCTTACTAGGGACAGTGTTTTGTCTATGTATCCACACAAGTATTGTGTTTCCAATCAATACAATTATAGCATGGATAATAAACGATTATCATGAACTAAGAAATATAATAATAACTAATTTATTATTGCCTCTAGGGCATATTTCCAACAGAGTATACAGCAAAAGATGTGTACGTTGCATACGAGTTGTACTGCAGGATTCGAATCGTGAACTATGTCTAGCGTCACCTCGTACATCAAGCACCACCACCACCAATTTGAGGATATTCTGATTCAGACGAGTAGTGTTCGCAACGGCGAACACTTCTATTTCTAGATATTATATATTATGTACTGCTTGGGGATCTCTAGCTTGGATGAGTATTTTTATTTATGTCCCTGTTTAAATATGATGTGAGCAAGATTTTTGGGGCATTGTGATGTATGATACCATGCAAAGTTTCAACCTTTTTAGAGTTCATTTGTAGTGTTTTTTAATTTCAGGGTCATTTACCTAAAAAAATCATTCAATGCATGAAAAATAACAACTGAAGTTAGAAACTGTTGAAATTTGAGGATGTGGCTTGAAATTATGCATATTGAATGAAAAAAAGTCTATAGTTGAAACAAGTTAAAAAAAATGAAATGTCCGTGTAACATATGAGTTTTCGTCCGAAACCCTCATACTCTGAAGTAGTCGGCCAAGTTTGTACACGAAGTGCATTCAGTTTTTGTCGTAATCCTCTGAACTTTTTAGCACATGCTATATGTGTGAAATAATGATACCATGCTAAGTTTCAACCTTTTTAGAGTTCATTTGTAGTGCTTTTTAATTTAAGAATCATTTACCTAAATAAATTGTTAAATGCATGAAAAATAACAACTGAAGTTAGAAACTGTTGAGATTTTAGGATGTGGCTTGGATGGGCATGGTATGATTATTTACCTAAATAAAAATCATTAAATGCATGAAACTTGGCATTTTTTGAGCTAATGACCCTAAAATTAAAAAGTGGTACAAATCAACTCTCTAAAGGCTGAAACTTAGCATGATATCATCATTTCAACCACATGGCATGTGCTTAAAAGTTGAAAGGATTACGGCAAAAACTGGATGCACTTCGTGTATAAACTCGACTATCTCTTTCGAAATATCAAGGTTCTCGACGAATACTAATCTCTTACAAAGCCATTTCATTTTCTTAATCTTATTTTAACTTCAGACTTTTTGTGCCCTCAATATGCATCATTTAAAGTTACGTCATCATTTTTTAACCATTTCTCACCTCATTTGCTATTTTCCATCCATTAAATGATTTTTTTGAGCTAGGTGATCCTGAAATTGAAAAGCGCTATAAATCAACTCGAAAAAGGCTAAAACTTGGCATGGTATCATAATTTCACGCACATGGCATGTGCTAAAAAGTTGGAAGGGCTACAACAAAAATAGGATGCACTTCGTGTACAAACTCGACTATTATCTTTTGAAGTATGAGGTTTCTGGACGAATACTCATCTCTTACAAAGCCATTTCATTTTTTTAATCTTATTTCAACTTCATACTTTTTCTGGCCTCAATACGCATCATTCAAAGCCACCTCATAAATTTTCAACCCTTTCTCACCTCATTTGCTATTTTTCATGCATTAAATGAATTTTTTGAGCTACATGACCCTGAAATTATAAAGCGCTACAAATCAACTTGGAAAAGGCTGAAATTTCGCATAGTATCGTCATTTCTCCCACATGACATGTGCTAAAAATTTGAAAGGATTACGGCAAAAACAAGATGCACTTTGTGTAGAAACTGGACTATCTCTTTCGGAGTATCACGGTTCTGGACGAATTCTCGTCTCTTACAAAGCCATTTCATTTTTTAATCTTATTTCAACTCCAGACTATTGTGCCCTGAATAAGCATCATTCAAAGCCACCTCATAAATTTTCAACCCTTTCTCACCTCATTTGCTATTTTTCATGCATTAAATGATTTTTTTGAGCTAAATGACCCTGAAATTGAAAAGCGCTACAAATGAACTGTGAAAATGCTGAAACTTGGCATAGTATCATCATTTCATCCACATGACATGTGCTAAAAAGTTGGAAGGGTTACCACAAAATTTGATACTTATTTGGCATGGTATCATCATTTCACCCACAGGATACTCATCTCATATCTTGAAAAAGTTTCCGACAAAAGATAATGAGATAACTCCATATGAGCAATGGTAGAAGAGAGCAATGACACTCTCATACTTGCGTACTTGGTTGTTTGGCGAAATTTTGGCTACACTAAAAGAACAATGTTGGCTGTAGATTTCTAGTAGTGAAATTTGAGGTATGTGATGTGAAGGTCATTACAATTATGGAGTGTAAAGAGGCTACATTCTTTGAGAATATTTTTCCTATGAGAGATATGTGAAGCACTGCTAGATAAGAATTTGAAGAGACTCCCGAGCCTGCCATTCCTTTGGAATATTTATGAGAATCCTAAGGAAGATGATGAGGAAACTCTTGGTAGGGGCAAGAGACTGCGGATTGTAAATTTCTTCGTGTACCTCGTGGATGATACTCCAACTTTTATTGCAGAAGCATATGCACCTCGACATGTTGACTACCAGAAAGAGCCGTCCATAGAGGGATGAACTCCATCTTGGCTAACGGGCAATGGAAATCACTCAACGTCCATATGGTTGCAAACCAATGAGATATGAGTCGGTGTTCAAAAAAACTTTAGGCCTGATGATACAATTAAAAAGTACAAGGCTCGGCAACCAAACGTTATTCATGGAAAGAAGAAGAATATCTCTTTGATACTTATTCACAGGTAGCCAGACTGACCACCATCCAAGTATTACTCTCGTTAATAGCCTCACATGGTCTTCTCATCGACCTGATAGATGTTATGATGATTTTTCTAAATAGAGAGCTAGACGAGGAAATGTACATGCAACAGTCACATTACTTTGTGATAGATGATCAGGAAAGAAAGATGTGTAAGTTACTAAAATCTTTAGGGTCTCAAACAAACACGTAATCAATGACATGATAAGCTTAATACAATGTTGACACATGTTGGCTTTCATGGTGGGGGAGAAGGAGGTAAACACGCACCTAATCAGTCTATGAGAATGGAGTAATATTGAGTAAGGTCATGAATTGGCCAGAAGTGTGACTAATATGCTCCATCCAAGGGGTCAACCTTCGACATCCTAATACTGGTAAGACAATTGCTGAAACTCTTTATACCAAACTGACAATTTAAGGTCTAATTCGTTGTTCAGTTGTGAAGGAGTGTAACTACTTCTTCTAGGTGATTGTTAATCCTTAACAGGTCTCCAATAAGAATATTAGTATACAAAAAAAGGGTTTGGAACCGAGGACAACACAATGGTCCCTTGAGATGTGATGGGGGATTTTCAAAATACAGAGTGGGCATGGGCCCCATCTAACAATTTTAGAAAATCTCAAAGGGCCCATGTAGATGTCATGACAAGGGATTTGGTGGAAAGTTTAGTCACACTCCACTGGTAGAGGAGGGGTTGGATCTCCTTATAAAAAATTCTCTTTCACATGCTATTGGAGATTTAGAATATGAGTGGAGAGAGAGCAGGGATTTGGCTCCAAGGCTCAGATGAGCCCGGTCATGAACAATAATGCGGTTTGAAGTATACAAAAAGTTTATTTTTTGTGCTGCAAGATTCTTCGGTGCATGAACTTCGTCTAAATTTTTGTGAACTTGGGCATTTGAGGAGCCCTGGCAAAAAAGAAAAATTTCGAATGCGCGAGAACCTTTGAAAATCGCACTGTTCATACCTGATTTTGTGTTTTTTGCCATGAGCTTCTCGAATGTCCAAACTTCACAAAAATTTGCACGGAGTTCACACGGATAAACATCTTACAACACAAAAAATGGAATTTTTTGAACTTTTTTTTTCTGTCGATAATCACGTTACTGTTCACCGGACTCATGTGAGTCCGGGCTCGAGCTTGAATTATCATGGTTACCGCACGCTCCTCCTCCACTGCCTGTCTCGCCACACCTCATCCTGGTGCATGCATGACAAAGGTGGGGGTTCTGGGAATGAGGCGATCCGAGCTCACACCTATGCACTTATTTTTTATAGTAAGAAATGGAGAGTCTTTAACAGACCCGTTCGGTACAGCCGATACCCTCCAACCCGACCGCGTCTATATAGTAGCAAGCCTAGCCTCCACGCACATCTCATCCATTGTCGTTCCTTTTGTTGCTGCTGCTGCCGTCGGTGATCCCATCCAGTCTATTGTGTACAAGGTTTGACAAAAGAAGAGCCCTTTGAAACCTCGCCTCTCGAGATCCTGGATGAAAGAGGGGCGATAAAGTTTTTGGGAGTGTCTCCTACATGACTGCTCGCCGCCGTTTGTCAACGTCGATTTTGCCTTCGCCGTCACCATGAGTCTGCAATACGAAGCGAACGACTCGCTGGCAAGAAACTTGAAGCCAAAAAGAAGGTTGTCGAAGACACCAATATCGCCACCGTCGCTTCGTTCTGGCCTACTGGAGGGTATAATTCGTTTATCCTGCTCGTGTTTATTTATGTGTTACCAGTATTAGCTATATGCATATATGTTTCTATTACTAGACGATGCCCCGCGCGTTGGGGCGAAAACCTTGTTAAAAATGTATGAGTAAGTGGTAGAACACTAAAATTAATGCAAAAACAAATATAAAACTTTCTTATATGACTAGCTATACGAATAGATGTTTCTATTACTAGACGATACCCCATGCGTTGCGGCGGAAATCTTGTTAAAAATATATGAATAAGTGATAGAAGACTAAAGTTAATCCAAAAACAAATATAAAACTTTCTTACATGACTTAATTCTCTGGGGAAAAAATAATCCATGAGGTGGTATGCTTTGCATTGCATGGAGAGATTAAAGGAACAAGCAACTTATGACTCCATGCGTGACTTGATGATG
Organism: Hordeum vulgare subsp. vulgare; assembly: GCF_904849725.1. NCBI lineage: Eukaryota > Viridiplantae > Streptophyta > Magnoliopsida > Poales > Poaceae > Hordeum > Hordeum vulgare. The sequence continues at coordinate 643,944,877 of NC_058519.1, read as the reverse complement.
TGGCTTTGTTGCATGGAGAAGAAAATTAACGAGTGGATTATAGCTATTTAAGAATAGAGGATATGCATAGTGTGTGCTTACTTGGATGATAATCAATATGTGATTAATTATGTTAATATCATGCTCATGATTTATCTGTAGATTAAATTAATTGAAAAATTGCTAATATACTCAACATAACCACACCCCACACAGCGCGGCCGCTCTCATACCAAGCCAAATACGCACAGAACGAACACGCGACTTGTCCACCCAGTCAGCTGCCACTGTGCCACACCATCGCGAGGTGTGGATCTGGCTTCTTAGCATAAGAAAAAAAATAGCTGGGGTTGATTTAGAGCTATCATAAGAATCAACAGTGAAGATGTAAACAAATGAAATATACTGGATATTCGGATGATGGACGGATGAAATGTGCCTGGATTCACAGCCGGCGATAGAACACAGAAGTCGTATGGTGTTCTTCAAAACTCGATGCAGTTAGGGCAGCGATTAAGACCCGCAGTTAACAACATATACTTTGCGAGATGGACGATTAACAATGTATTACACCATCCTAATCATGGTATTAGCGCATCTCCAATGATCGTATGATCATCGTTGATAAAATTGTCACATAGATGATTTTGATGACATGATGCATAATAAAAGAAAAGAGAGAATAACATCGTATGAACTTGAAGCAACGGTTCACACACAAGCTCCGAGACAAGCATTGTTATTTCTTCAATATTTAGTGGCCCCCTTAGTTGTTTTACATACGATTAACATACACTTTATTAAAGAACTTGTATACTCATTAAAGTAATGTGCTATTGATCGTTGACGTGGACACTTATATTGAAGATGCTCTTAAAAATCTCTATACCTTTTGCGTTCTCATCGAGACCACTCACTGAAAGCAACTCTAAAGGCTAACCCAACCCAATCCAATCCAAATCCATGCGTGCGTGAGTGGTGTTGCCGGACAAAAAAGAAATATAGAAACGATAGCGATTCGTCCTGTCAGGACGTGGACGCCGAGGCGTTACCTTGGCAAGCAAGGTTTATTATGGAAAAGGAGTGTGTGGCAGTATGCTGCATTATTCTTAGGGCGCCCCCAATCAATAGTGCATGCTCCGCGGGAAAGTTTCAACGTTCAACTCCTCCGTTCTTTTTCACCGAGAAAGTAGCGACGGGTGAGGTTTGTAGAATAATGGGAGGAGAATTCTTGGTGATGCATGCAATGCAACAACATCGGTCCATGCGAGGACAAATCTGCAGTTGTCACTGATAGCTAAGTATGTTGCACGAGTAGATTTTTCTTAGGCTGGTGCCTTTAGAGCAACTCTAGCAAACCCCGCAAAACGTCTAGTCCGTAAAAATTCCGGCGAGTATGCAGGCTCGGCTCAATTTTTCGGTCAGAACAGAGTCTGCATATTCGTCCGGTCCGTAATTTTTTTTGCCGTAGCTCGCAAACCGCGCGCACGGAGCAGTATAATTGCGGTTTCGCGATCATTTTGCGAGTCCAAACCCTATCCTCCTCCGCCGCGAGCCACCCGATTCCCCTTTCCCCTCTCCACATTTCTCGCCGCCGGCGACCACCCGCCCCGCCTCCAGCCGCCATGTGGGGCCGAATGTGGAGCTCCGGACGCGGCTCCGGCAGCAGATCCGGCCATGAGAGGGACCCGGAGCGCGAGCGGCGCGTCCAAGCGGCCGGGGCGAGGAAGCGCGGCGCCCGGAGATGGACCAACCGCGGGATGTCGCCGCCGGCGAGCTTCAACCGCCGCGAGACGGAGGAGTACGACCGGCGTAGCGCGTCCTTCTCCTCCGCGAGATCTTCGTACGCCGGATCCTCCTCGTCCTCCGGTGCGGGCTTTCTCCCCGTGAAGAGGGAGTGGTCGGAGGACGAGGAGGAGCCGGCGTCGTTCGTCTTCGTCCCGGTGAAGGAGGAGCCCGAGGAGCCCGCTCCGCTCGGCCGCCGCGGAGTGGTCGGGCCCGAGGACTAAGTCATGGACTTCGACGCCGTTGCTGCCGCCATCGCCGAGCGGAGCGTGCACGAGGAGGCGGAGCGTCGGCACCACGCCGAGGAGCTCGAAGCCCTCCAGTGGCAGCAGTGCAATTTCTCTCGTGAAAGCGTTTTTTCAAATTATGCATGTTTTGATACGGGTTCTGTTCGGCCGCGCATGTTTTCGACCCGCAAACGCGATCTTCGTGAACCGCAAACGTGTTTTCCGGGTCTGCTAGAGTTGCTCTTAGATTGTGCAAGTAAACAAATATTGGGAGAGAATTGGGCACATCGAAGGAAAAGTAAAATGAGGGACTCGTGTTGAGATTTCGTTGGAATTTGCTAATCTGAATCCAATGTTTCTATCTTTTTTCTTATTTACATTTAACCTTTAGATGATACCCCGTGACTTATTTTACTCCACATAACTATTTTTGCTACGTTTCACACATCAGCTGTTGCCTCAGCGACATATTCATAGTTTTTACCATTTTCGTCTAAACTTGTTAGGATTAAGCAACAGCTAATTGAGTGTGGAAAACTCAGACACATATTTGTTGCCTTCTTGGAGAGTTTTTTTTTTGAATAAAAAGGGTTTCCCACTGCTCCATTTTTATTAATGAAGCAAAGTATTCGTCAGATACAGACATAGCATCCTTTAAAACGACACTAAACTATAGGGGAAAACCAAAAGTAAACGAAATTCCAACCGCAGAAATAAAGTCACATCAAAATACAGACAAGGTAGTAATCTATGGATAACTGATCCAGCTCATGTTTGCAGATTGTTCGAGAGTAGTACTCCCTCCGGTCCTTTTTACTCCGTATATGAGATTTCGTTCAAGTCAAACTTTATAAAGTTTGACTAAATTTATATTAAAAAATACCAATATCTACAATATCAAATATATACAATATGAAACTACATTTTGTAAAGAATCTAAAAATATTAATTTGCCATGATGAATATTGATATTTTTTCTATAAGTTTGCTCAAAGTAGAGATACTTTGACTTCAGACAAAACTAATATGCAGACTAAAATGGGCCGGAGGGAGTACTATTTATTTTGCATGTGGGTACAACTTGTTGGTATGATTTTTATTCGTCCTCATTCCTCACAAAAAGAAGTACTCCTTACCTCGTGATTAGAGTATGATTTTTTCAAAGAGAGTAAATATTTTTCTTTATTTTTTGGACAAACACCTTATTACGTGATTTAAGAGTGTGGTTCAGACAAGGTGCTTGTAGCGGCAATCATTCGCGATCAGAGCGGATAATTCATTGCGGCGGCGAATGAAAGAATATATATTTGTTTTGATTCATTCACAACAGAAGCTCTAGCTATCAGGTTTGGATTGAATATTGCGAGAACTGTTGGATGTAGCAGGATTGTGCTAAGCTCGGATAGTTTGGAGATTGTGGAAGCCCTAAAAGATGGCAATTCTTCTTCGGTTGCTTTAGCAATTATTGACGATTGTTTCTTTATGTCATCTGCGTTCAACCATGTTATTTATGATCATTGTTTTAGAGAGAGTAATAAAGTAGGCCATGAACTTGCTAGGCTAGTTAAAATTTTTCCTCCTAGTTGTTGGCTGGATTTAGCACCTCCTCATGTACTCTCATTACTTGTAAATGATACCACTGTTTTAGCATCTCAATAAGGGAGGAGAAGTTTCTGTCAAAAAAAACCCGTAAAAGGTGTAAAGTTATCACAAAGCCAAAGTCAAACAAATACATTAATGAGAGGATAAAATGCGACGGCTTCGCAGCCGTGGGTAGAACGCACAAGATGTTGCTTCTCAATGAAAGCTCCATGTAGTTAGGGCAAAGATTAAGACGTGCAGTTAACAATGCCTGTCTTATGAGATGGACTGTTAATAATGTACCACTAGTGTGTACGTATTATGTTGTAATCATGTGTTAGGACTTGTGAGGGAAGTGCCAATGGGGCTTACTCGCTGTCGAAGAAAACACAAGCGGATCATTAAAGCTGGTCCAAAAGCTCGAAAACATGTTTGCGTTTTCATTTACTCCCTACGTTTCCTAAATATAAAATATTTTAGGATTTTATTATGAACTACATACAGATGTATATAGACATATTTTATAGTGTAGATTCACTCATTTTATTTCATATGTAGTTTATAATAAAATAATTAAAGGTTTTATATTTAGGAATGGAGGGGTAGATCGCTGGCGGCTGACTGAAAGCGACTCTCAGGTGAAGCACCACCAGACAGCTTCAGAGTTTCCGTTGGTAAATGTAGGAGATGCACGCGAGACCCATCTAGCAAGCCGCCTGGATTTTTTATCAATCTCATTGTGCCTGGCTCGCTCAATCTGCTGCACCTACGGGCTACGGTTTATTTATTTCAGCATGTCCTTATCACGATTGATGACCAATCCTTGAACTTTCTCTGAAAAATCCAAGTAAGCAGTTGTATTTGACCTTTCGACACACTGTGATTCCATTCCATATCTGCACTTTATAAGCTCTGCAGATGCACAAACGCCGGGTCCAGGGAACCCCGGCGCAAAACCCTTATGTATGGCGCACGCTGTCGTCGATCACCGTGGCAGGCATGATCGATCGGCAGCGCAGCACACGGCCAGCTACAAAATATTCAGAGGCGCGCGCCGATTTTAGCAGATGACGCACGAGTTGGGGTCCTCCCCGGCGCTGCAGGGGTGATGGTACGGGTGGTACGGCGGCGGCAGCGCGTACCAGTACGGCGGGCACGCCGGCGGCTTGCCCGCGTCCTTCTTGTCGGCCTCCTTCTTTTCGTCTTCTTTCTTGGCGGCGTCCTTCTTCTCCTCCTTGGCCGGGCCGACGGAGACCATCTGCGCCGTGCCGAAGAACTTGCTGCGCAGCCTTTCGACGAGGTGGACGGGGTCGACGGTGCCGATCACCGTCATCTTCTGGTCCTTCATGTCCACGGTGATCTGGTCGATGCCTGAGGAAGAGCAACAGTTGGCGGTGAGCCGCATGATGACAGACTGGTGCGAGGCGATGAAGATCCTGGCCAGCCCCCTCCACGATTACTACGACGGAACTGGGGAATAAGGAGAAGCAGGGGAGTAGAGTACCCTGGAGACCGGAGACGACCTGGATGGCCTTCTGCTTCTTCCTGTCGTCGTGCAGGTCCAGCTTCAGCACAACCTGAATTCCGCGGCCGCCAAACAAGAAAGCAAGATCAGCAATCAAGAGCCGTAATTGAAATCAGAGGAGAGAAATCCCAATTCGGTAGACTGTAAGCAAGAAACCTTCTTCTCCGCCATGGACCCGACCCGGCCGGCACTGACCGACTGACGAACGTTGGCGGGTGTGAGCCAAGGGAACCGGCGATGGGCAAGGAAGAAAGCTCGGTATAATTTGGGGGACGGAGCCGGCGGATTCTTATAGGCGGCCGGCACGCACGCTCGCCCGTGACTAAGCTCGCGGTGGAACGTTCCACGGCGCAAAAAAGTCTCGGGAGGGCGGGCGGGTTCCTTTCAAAGACAAGTGTAGCGGGAAAGATGGCCGCTGGGTGACAGCGGATAGCCGCACCCGCGTCAACGGACCGGCCAGTGGCGCCTGGAAATGCCGCGGGAAACATTTACTTGCGAGCATGTTTTTCTTTTAATATACTAATACACACATAACCGTTCATATACACGTGCATACATTCAACCTTATAAAAACACACACACATATTAATCTATACGAATACTTTCGAAAGACTGAATTGATATATCATCTTGAAATTTACGAAACTAATGTAAGCGTCTAGTCGTCGACGGAAACGTCTCCTACCATTCAATGCGCATGGTCGAAAATTCTAAAATAGATCCAAAACTAAATCCGATCATCAGAACTTAAACTATGATGGACGTTCTTTTTCTTCAAAATAATCCTCCGTTCCTAAATATAAGTCTTTTTAGATGTTTCATTAAAGGACTATAGACGAATATATGTAGACGTACTTTATAATATACTTCCTCTATTTTAAAATAAGTGACAAATTTTTTATATTAAAGCGGCGACACTTATTTTGAGACGGATGAAGTAGATTTTACTCATTTTGCTTCGTATGTTGTCTTCTAATAATTTTTTTTAAAAGACTTATATTTAAAAACAGAGGGAGTAAAAAACTATGAAGTCTTCAGCGCAGCCCCCGATTTAGCAACCAACAAAACTTTACGACGGACGTTTATCTTCCTCAACGGTCATCGCGACAAAAGGGAATCCAAACATCGACGGAGAAACAACGGCCATGGGCAACGGCGCAGCCCACCATGCTCGGCCCGGTCTTCTCCTCTATGGTCTGTGGAACAATCAAAGGGTAATTAGTGGCGATGAGGCAGTATAGCAGCCCGTGCGAGGACGAAGCAGGAGTCCACGTACACTGTCCGATAGCTACGGGTAGCTGACGGGCGAATCGTACTACTACGCTCTTCCGTTCAACGCCGCCGCCGTCTTGTTGAAAAAAATGGCAGTGCGAGCGCTTGAAGCGGCAGAGAAGTATGGATGGCTGAGCATGGATGTTGCGGCTGGAGTCAAACACGTGAAGGAGCTTTCACGTGGGACCGGGCCGTGGAAATTCGCCACCGGAGAAGAATGACACGCGCGCTGAAGCTCAACGGGGGATGACTGACGGTGTATGTGGTCACCTAATTCTACCGCTTTTGTTGTTTTTTTATCTACTTGTTTGTTAGTGTCATTTTTTTGTTTGACCGGAAGGAGAGATGTAAATAAATTAGCTTATGGTAGAAGCGCAGTCACGATCGATGGACTCCACAGCTGTTACCGGGGAAAATTGCCAAGCCACACTGCCGTACAAGGAAATCTACCTAGTTGAGCTAAGCTAAGCCGCACTGCCGTACGACCGGGAATTCTACCTAGCTGAGCTAAGCCATGCCTCACTGCCGTCCTGCTTGTTTGTTATCTACTCCCTCCGTTCCTAAATACTCCACTAGAGGGCTAGATATGGAGCAAAATGAGTGAATCTATAATCTAAAGTATGTCTATATACATTTATATGTAGTCCCTCTAATGAAAGCTCTTAAAAAACTTATATTTAGGAACGGAGGGAGTACTACAGTGCTTCATAACTATGTAGTCTATGTTCACTATATTGTACTAGTATATTTTAGTTGCTCTTACCTTGTGGCATATTTATGCTAAATTTCATTATTTTCATAGACTGACAAGTTGGACCCACTTGATGAGAAACATGTTAGGTTATGTCAAATGACCTGCTTTTCTTTTTATATCAAATCATGTAAATTTGCGTCAAATTTTTTTTTGCTCCCGTGTTCTGTCAATTAGTCCATCTACGACTTGTCTACCCAGTTGACTAGACGCCATCCTCATATATCGGTATGACTTGTAGGATTTTTTTAATAGAGTAAATAATGTTACAATATCACAACTTAGGGCATCTCTACCAGATCATAAAAATTTATATTTGGGGAATAAAATGCTCACGTAAGCCCAACACACCCAACTAAGAGACCCACTAAAACGAAAACTTTACTAATTTTCAGTTTTAAATCGCCAAAATTAGCCCCCCCCCCCCCCCAATCAAATTTTGGCATGGGTTGCTCTATAGTCTAAAACTCACACTCACCCTCCTTCCCACCTCAACGATTCCCGTCTAATTTGACGTTGTCGCCCCATTAGTCGATGTCAGGATAGCCCTTCCTTGATAACCGGCGGAATGGTGGATGTGAAAAGGGAAGAAGACGAATTGTTTATATGAGATGAAGAACATAGAGGAGGACACATGGAATGCATAGGCTACGACCAAAGGATAGAAAGATGATTATGGAGAAGAAAAAATTGCTTGACATTGAGATGCAAAAACTAACAATGGCGGTCGAGGAGCAAAAGGAGAAGAGGATGTATGAGGACCGTGATATCATGTTGATGAATCCTAGTAGGATTGACGATATCACGAGAAGATTTTGCGAGCTTACTTGTGGAGACATCAAGGCTAAGGCGCTTCGTGCAAGCGCTGGCAGGGGTGCTGAAAGCTTCGGCAACTCAGTCTGGGCATTTGGGTACCCTAACCCGTTACCCAAACGCTAACCATACCGAAGTACCAAAATTGTCAGCTAATTCGGGTATCGGGTTAGCGTTCGGTTCTCATTTCCTGCCTATTCGGTTCTCGGGTTTGGGTTTGGGTTCCAGTTTAAAAAACACGAAATACCCATACCCAAATTATTCATACTAGCCAAATTATTCACGCTATTATTACATGAACATGTTACCCGTACTAACTATAAAATGTCCATACTATCCAAAATACCCACACTATCCAAATTATCCATACCAAAAGTTGATGTGTGCTCCGTATATTTTGGGTATTTTGGGTACCCGACTTATCCGAATCAAAATTTAGGGTAACTAGGGTTCGGGTTTTTTTTTTGGCAGAAAAAAATTTGATTCACATTTTTGGAATACCTGAATTACCCATAACCCGAACTAACCGAACCGAAATAACCAAAATACATGAACGTCCAGGCTGAGTGGTTAGGGGTGGCTGTGGTGGTGAGTTCGCCTCTTTGAATTATGATGGCATTTGATCTATCGTGTGTTGGTATATTTTTGGAATGAACTTGCTCATCTCGTGGCCTTTGGCAAAAATTGTGGTTATGACCGGTGGATTCAATGGATTGAATTTATGCTTGTAGTTGAATTGTGATGTAATTCATTCAAATACTCTTTGTTGTGTTCAAATGTGAGCAATTACTCAGAATAATTTGAGCAATAACTTTAAAGTTTGTGAAACCACAATTTACAGGATAGGGGAACTACTAGCTGCGACACAATGACTTTACTGGAAATAAAACTAGTAAAGTGGTATAGAGAGCATTTTTGGTAGTTTTAGCATAGAGGATCTCGATGAGGTACCTTTAGAAGCAAACGTGACAACAATCAACTACTCCCTCTGTCCGGAAATACTTGTCCTACAAATGAATGTATCTAGACTTATTTTAGTTATAGATACATTCATTTTATATATTTTTAGGACAAGTATTTTCGAACGGAGGGAGTATTAGTTACGGGGTGAAGGCATCTCCAAAGTGGTCTAATTTCATCCATCGTGCTTCATCATCGGTCGTCAAACAAGTCCACGTGTCTAATTTTCAATGCACCCAGATTTTGTGGGCGCATGGAGCACTGCCACACACATGTCCAACGAGTGGCGGAGGTAGGGGTGGGGATGATGGTCCACGGCCCACCCTGAGATTAGAAATTGACATTTATATCATAGCAAAAAATAAAAATAAAATAAAATAACAACTAAAATACATGCATAATTACACTGTTGGCCCACCTGACCGATAGCACTAGATCCACCATTGTGTCCTACATCCCGGCCCCACCCAAAAGCCCTCCGATCTGAAAAACCCTCTCCATGTGGAGCAGTTGTCGCGCATTTATGTGTGCTATCGTTGCTCCACAACAGATGTGACTCCACGGAACTGAAGCCGGTCAGAGGAACGCTATTTGGCCAGCAGATGTTGCTACTTCAATGAAGATGCAGCATTGGAGAAGCCTACTCTGGCCACTGCACCTCATTGAAGTCAACTTCCCATCCCTTCTCATGGTCGCCGCGCCTGTTTAAGTCGTGATCCGATGCCATTCACATTACACCCTGATACGTCTCCATCGTATCTACTTTTCCAAACTCTTTTTCCCTTGTTTTGGACTCTAATTTGCATGAATTGAATGGAACTAACCCGGACTGATGCTGTTTTCAGCAGAATTGCCATGGTGTTGTTTTTGTGCAGAAATTAAAGTTTTCGGAACGTCCCGAAAATTTACGGAGAATATTTCTGGAAAATATGAAAATTACCTGCGCAAAGATCCACCGGAGGGGGTGGGCCACAAGCCCTTTTGCCGCGGCCTCCCCCCTGGCCGCGGCAACCAAGCTTGTGGGGCCCACGTGGGTCTGCCGCACCCAACTCCAGCTCTATAAATTCACTTTCGTCCCGAAAAAAAATCAGAAGAGAAGATTTCATCGCGTTTGCGATACGGATGTCACGCCCAAGATGCGACCCTATCCTCAATTTGGCACGAAGGCCTCGTCAGGGATAGAAGCGCATCTCGTCGTGTCGCAAGAATGGATATCGTTACAAGTACATGTACTGAAAAGATGAGATATATAAAGAATTGGCTTACACTCGCCACAAGCTACATCAGAGTCACATCAGTACAATACATAATCAACAAGAGTAAGAGCAGGGTCCGACTACGGACGAAAACAAACAACAAAAGAAGAACGACGTCCATCCTTGCTATCCCAGGCTGCCGGCCTGGAACCCATCCTAGATCGACGAAGAGGAAGAAGAAGAAGAAACTCCAAATGAACAATCAACGCGCTCGCGTCAAGTAACTTTTACCTGTACCTGCAACTGGTGTTGTAGTAATCTGTGAGCCACAGGGGACTCAGCAATCTCATTTCCAAAGCTATCAAGACTAGCAAAGCTTAATGGGTGAAGTAAGGTTAAGTGGTGAGGTTGCAGCAGCGACTAAGCGTATATTTGGTGGCTAACTTACGAGTACAAGAAGTAAGAGGGGGAAGATCAACGCATAGCGGACGTGAACTACAGATGATCAAATGAATGATCCTGAACACCTACCTACATCAGACATAACCCCTCCGTGTCCTCGATCGGAGAAGGAACTCACGAAAGAGACAGTCACGGTTACGCACACAGTTGGCATGTTTTAATTAAGTTAACTTCAAGTTATCTAGAACCAGTGTTAAACAAAGCTTCCACGTTGCCACATAACCGCGGGCACGGCTTTCCGAAAGATTTAACCCTGCAGGGATGCTCCAACTAGTCCATCACAAATTACCACAAGCCGCATAGAAATCCTCGATCACGAAGCTCGCGATCTCGTCGGATTCCCTAGTGGAAAACCTCAACTCTGAGATTACCCAAAGTATCACCGGAATCCCGATGCACAAGATATCTCGTCAAAGGTAAAACTAATCCAGCAAGGCCGCCCGACGTGTCGACGATCCCGATAGGAGTCGCGTACCTCGTTCTCGGGACACGACGAATAAGCACAGCGTACGGTGGCCTGATAGAAATCTCCCGAGTTACCCCGGGTTGGCCCCGCAAACGGCTCTAGTTTGGACCAACACTCATGAGGATCACTGGCCCGGGGGTTGATTAAATTTCCTCGGGTTAATTACTCCCTATGCAGTTTATTAGTGATTAGGCAAATGTAGTACCAAAGTTGGGCCTTGCCAGACCAGCTTTAATCTAAAACGAATTATCAAGGGGGTCCCCATAACAACCCCGATCGTGTTAGGAGCGCTTGTTTATGGAACATAACACCGGTAGCCGAAACTAAGGGGGCAAAGGTGGAACAAAACACCAGGCTAGAAAGGCCGAGCCTTCCACCTTTTACCAAGTATATAGGTGCATTAAATTAAATAGCATAACTATGGTGATATAACAAGGTACCCATGTTTTCACATGGTAGCAACTGCACCTGCAACTAGCAACGCTAACAACAGGGTTAAGCTAGCAGTAACATAGCCAATCAGTGGTTTGCTAGGTCGAACAGGTTGAGGGTAATCATGGCATTGTTGATAGGCTGATATTTAACAGGTGGTAGGCAACGAGACATAGTCGGTAGCAACGAAATAACTAGCATGGCAATGATAGTAATGGTATCTGGGGAAATGATCATCTTGCCTGAGATCCCGCTTGGACGAAGAATGCCTCCGTGAAGCAGACGAACCGATGTAGTCGAACGGGTCCTCACAACCGACACGCTTGCGGAACTCTATCGAGACGGGGAAACCGGAAACAAGCATCAACACATGATATTCACCACATGATGCACAACACATATGATGCATGAGCTACTGAATACATGCAAGTCACGGTATGACAAATCACACAATCAAACACTACACATTAAGTGAAGTTCAATATGCACGAGTTGCATATTGACGAAACTCCATGTTAGTTATTTAGTTCACTCCCGGTTATTTACACGGCAATGTTAATGTTGTTAAACATGCAAGAGGTGAAGCGGGAATTAAACTACCTACCTAGACATTTTAAATGAGGTCGGAAATGTCCTATAGCATCTCCGAGACGACCTCACATGTTAATTTACAATTCTGTTCAGATCTGATCTAATGCATATAATTGGTTGTTAAACAGCAAAACAAATAGGTTCACGTGATTCTACGCGTCAAGGCAAGCAATCTACACGTAAAGAACATCTCCAACGGAGCTACGGATCAAAAGATACAGGCACCGCAAGATATGATGGCATGAATGCAAAATGTGTGCAATGGCGGCTACGAGCACTTCAACACATACAAACAGCCAGAGAAAAATGAAACTACACGAGGTTCTAAGCAAGTTACATGTAGGACACGATCAAAACGGAGCTACGGTTCAAAAACTACGAGCAAAACAAGAAATGACTACAATCTGTCAAAATCAGCCACATAGTATTTTCTTCGCCCCACAACTACGGATACACAACTCCGATGAGCTCAAGCAAGGCATGGCATGAAAGAGGGCAAGCCGCACTACTACGAACAGCTAACAACAACTAGCATGGCAGCAAGGAGCACTAGGAAAAGAAGACACAAAATGGCATCTCACGCACTATTTCAGACTTAGTGAAAATAACACCTCGTCATAAATAAAGCAGTCATTAATGCGAGATAATACCTCTCATGTTCTAGGTGTGCAACTCAAAATAAAGCCACACATTAATGCGAGATAATACCTCTAAACGGGAAAATAAGCTACCGGCAAAACCCTTCACGGAAAAATACGAGTGACCGCTCTAAATACGTAGAAATATGGTCCCTAAAACATGGACATTAAATCTATGGCATACGGGCAGTCCGGACACGCACGAGAATTAACTACGGAACGGATCCTAGTTAAACAGCACGTAAAACGAGGCATTAGGCACTCTAAACAGCTTTAAACAAATATGCATGTTGGATAATCGTGTTCTACTCGCGAAGCTACCCCAAAACGATATATAACACGCGTCGTTCTGACTTACGGTTTAATAACTACGGACGTTTAAAAAATCTAGTGATTTCCTGAAAAAGAAAAACTGAAAACCTAAAAAAAAACTAACGGGCCTGGGCTGCCTACCGGGCCGAAACTGGACATGCGGCATAAAACTAAAACACGCTGGGGCGAGGGAAAAAGGCAGGGCGCTCACCACGGCCTAGGAGGCCGGCCTGCAGATGGGCTTGGGGGTTGGGGAAGAGCAGGCCCACGCGGCGCTGCGGTGGAGAGGTGGGCCGTCACTGTAGGCGAACGGGCGCGCAGCTGGGCCGGGGGCACCGCTCGCGCTGGCCGGCCCAGGCAGGGCAGAGGCCCAGGCGGAGCGCTAGGAACGAGTCGTCCCCGTCCTCCCGCACGGGAATAGGGTGCTGGCGGCGGGAGCAATGCACGGCGGCTCGTCGGTCCGGCAAAGGGAGGCTCTCGCGGCGGGGAAACCGGCGGGAGGCGCTAGATCCGGCCGTGGGAACTCCGTTCCCGACGGTGGCGGACCGAGGCGGCAGCCGGCGTGGGAGATCGAGGCGACCTCCCTGGCGGCGGGCATGGCAGCGGCTCGGGAGTTGCAGCGGGCGGCGCGGCACAGGCATGCGGCCCGAGAGGAGGAGGACGCGGATCCGGGTGGCGGCGGCGAGGTGCGGGTGGAGGACGGCGGCGGCGAGGTGCACCGGCCGGCGACGGGGGAAGGCGCGTGGGCTGCTCGGCAAGGAGGCGGCTGCCATGGGAGGCATCTCGGGCAGGAGGAGGGAGGCGCCCTGGGCCGTTGGATCCGAGATCCGACGGTCCAGATCGGGTGCGCTAGGCTGGATCAGATCTGGGGCTCAGGAGGTGGGTAGAGACTAGCTGGGGCGCGGATTACGAGGCGGGTCTAGGGTTTGCACGGAAAACGAGGGAGAGAGAGAGAGGTTGTCCAAATATGCACCGGGGGGTATTTAGAGACAAATGGGGGGCTCGGTTAACCGGAATCGTGATCCGGATCCAACCGCGGGGTCGGATTCGGACGATTTCGAACGCGGGTATGGGTACGCGGCCATGCAGAGGGGTTTACCGGAGACGAGGGGGAGAGCGGGCGACGCGGCACGAATTTAAAAACACCGACAGACGTCCGACGAATAACCGAAGATGGTGCCGCTACGGGCGACCGTTCGGGTACCAGACGGTCTCCGATCGCGACGAAATTCGACGGGCGGCCTCGCTATAGCAAATCACGACCGCACGTTAAATCTCAACCCGACCAGAGAAAGTTTTAAACGCACTTTAAAACAGGGTTTCGACGGTGCCGCGGGCGCGTGCGTGTGCGGTCGGACTCAGAACGGACGACGACGAGAACCGGCAACTACTAACGAATGCAAGTTTGAAAATTGGCGGCAACGAAGATGTCGATGCAGTGCAGATGATGCGCATGATGCGATGATGAAGCGGCAACTGAAAATACCCACACGACGGAAACGGAAGAAAAGGGGAAGCTTCTGGAACGTCGGCATCGGGCTGTCACAACGGAGGAGCCGCCACATCCTGTTCTTCATCTGGAGGGCAGATCCGGAGTCCGTTTTGGGCTCCGGAGAGGGGAAATCGTCGCCATCGTCATCATCAACCTTCTTCCCTCTCCAATTCCATGAAGCTCTTCATCGTTCGTGAGTAATCTATTCATAGGCTCGCTCGGCTGTGATGAGTAGGATGAGATCTATCATGTAATCAAGTTAGTTTTGACGGGGATTGATCACTAGTATTCACTATGTTCTGAGATTGATGTTGCTACTACTTTGCCATGCTTAATGCTTGACACTAGGGCCCGAGTGCCATGATTTCAGATCTAAAATAATTATGTTGTCACCAATATATGTGTGTTTTAGATCCGATCTTGCAAGTTGTAGTTACCTACTATGTGTTATGACCTGGCAACCCCGGAGTGACAATAACCGGAACCACTCCCGGTGATGACCATAGTTTGAGGAGTTCATGTGTTCACCAAGTGCTAATGCGTTGTTCCGGTTCTTTATTAAAAGGAGAACCTTAATATCCCGTAGTATCCTTTTGGACCCCGCTGCCACGGGAGGGATGGACAACATATGTCATGCAAGTTCTTTTCCCTAAGCACGTATGACTACACACGGAATGCATGCCTACATCACATTGACGAACGGAACTAGCCACATATCTCTCTGTGTTATAACTGTTGCATGATGAATGTCATCCAAACGAATCACCGACCCATTGCCTACGAGTTTGTCCCATTGCTGCTCTTACTTGTTTTGCTCTGCTGCTGTTACTACTGTTGCTTGCTACTGCTGCTACTTGCTACTGTTGCTACTTGCTACTGTTGTCACTACTGTTGTTCCTTGCCACTGCTGTTACTCGTTACGCTGCTGCTACCCGCTACAATACTTTTTCGCTCGCCGTTGTCGGGAAAAGACTATTTCCCGTCCACGGGCAACTTACTGGCGCCATTGATACAACAGTTAGGAATAGTCTGCCGTCAACATATCGTTTCTTGCACCGTTGCTATCATACTACTTTGCTACTTATTCTTTGCTTGCAGGTACTAATCTTTCAGGTGCGGTTGAATCTGACACATTCAGCTGCTAATACTTGAGAGTATCCTTTCACTTCCCGTCTGGCGAACCAACAAATTTGGGTTGAATACTCTACCCTCAAAAACTGCCGCGAACCCACGCGCTGGTGGGCCATTGCAAGACAATTGCTAATTGTTGAGAAACTGGGAGCAGTTCTGGCTCTGTTGTCGCGACGGCATCAAGTCAGGAACACGTCAACAACATTCTTCTAGTGTCATTGCCGGGGACTGCTAGGAGCAACATTTTTTTGGCGCCGTTGCCGGGGAAGGGATTGCTATATTCTCTGAGTCACTTGGGATTTATATCTGCTGATCACTATGAAGAATCTAAAAGATCTTAAAACCAAAGTCTTGCCCTCAACTATGAGGGGAGGTAAGGAACTGCCATCTAGATCTGCACATGATTCACCTTCAGTTATGAGTAAGTTTGCGACATCACCTCCTGCTAGAAATCTTGATATGTCGCCTATGCTTGATGATGCTATGCCTGATACTGCTAGAGATGCTATGCCTGATACTGCTAGAGATGCTATTTTGCCTGATGATGCTATGCTTGATACTGCTAGAGATACTACTTTGCCTGATGTGCCACTAGGGGTATTCCTTGATGCTCATATTGCTAGAGTTACTGCCAATGCTCGTGATGCTTCTGAAACTGCTGATACTATTGAGACAGAAACTGCTTTTGCTCCTGTTAGATCTAGCTCTCCTAGATATGAATTGCCTGATATACCTGAGGGTTACGTTATGGAGGGAGAGATAGCTGAGGATTTTCTTGCGTGTAAGGATGCCTATGACGCTGAGAAATTACTTCTCAAGTGGAAGGAAAAATCTCTTAAAGCTAGGATGAAATACAACCCGAAGTTTGCCACTTCACCTATCTTTATCACCGATAAGGATTATGAATTCTCTGTCGATCCTGAGATAATCTCTCTAGTCGAATCTGATCCTTTCCACGGTTATGAGTCTGAGACGGTCGTAGCCCATCTTACCAAACTACACGATATAGCCACCCTTTTCACTAGTGAGGAGAAGATCCGCCACTACTATATCCTTAAGTTGTTTCCTTTCTCTCTAAAGGATGACGCTAAAGCCTGGTTCTCTTCTCTTGCTCCTGGATGTGTGAGTAGTCCCCAGGATATGGTCTATTACTTCTGTGAGAAATATTTCCCTGCCCATAAGAAGCAAGCTGCCTTGCAGGAAATATACAACTTTGCTCAACTCAAAGAAGAGAGTCTCCCACAAGCTTGGGGGAGGCTCGTCCAGCTACAGAATGCTTTGCCTGATCACCCTCTTAAGAAGAACGAGATACTTGATATCTTCTATAACGGACTTACCGATGCTTCTAAAGACCACCTAGATAGTTGTGCCGGATGTGTTTTTAGGGAACGAACTGTAGAACAAGCTGAGACTCTACTAAATAACATCTTGATCAACGATAATGCTTGGACTATTCCCGAACCACCTCCTAAGCCAACTCCGAAGAAAAGAGGTATCCTATTCCTCAGTCCCGAAGATATGCAAGAAGCCAAGAAATCTATGCAAGAGAAATGCATTAGATCTGAAGATGTCAAAAATTTGCCACCTATCGAAGAGATCCATGGTCTCGATAACCCGATACAGGTAGTGGAAGTAAATTCTCTGCGTAGGTTTGATGAGAGTGATATTCCTTTTGATAAACCTGCTAGCCTATGCTTTGATGAATTTGACAACTTTGTTGCCAAACAACAGAGTTTCAATGATTATGTTAGCAGACATTTGGAACAAAGTACTCGTATGCTTAGTCATTTAAGTGCTTGTGTAGACAGAAATGTCAATGATGCACTCGAGCTGCTCCATGGTAATCTATGTGGCCCTATCACCCCGGCAACTCACGCGGGAAAGAAGTATTTCTTCCTTGTGGTATACGAATACTCGAGATATATGTGGGTCATTCTCCTACGATCTAAAAATGAGGCGTTTGAAGCGTTCAAGAAGCTGAAGGCTGCAACGGAGATGGAAGACAAGTTGAAGGTTCGCGTTGTATGGACAGATCGCGACGGAGATTTTACATCGAACGATGAGTTCAACGACTACTGTGAGAAGATTGGCATAAAAGGTTCCTCACGGTACTTTACATGTCACAACAAAACTGGGTCGTTGAGAGGTGCAATCAAATCGTCGTTGACATGGCACGGAGTTTACTCAAGAGCAA
Organism: Hordeum vulgare subsp. vulgare; assembly: GCF_904849725.1. Taxonomy (NCBI): domain Eukaryota; kingdom Viridiplantae; phylum Streptophyta; class Magnoliopsida; order Poales; family Poaceae; genus Hordeum; species Hordeum vulgare. The sequence goes on along the minus strand of NC_058519.1, from coordinate 643,927,070 downwards.
GAACCTGTCGGGGACTTTTTGGGGAGAAGCTGTCTCGACGGCAATCTATCTTCTCAACCGGGCTCCAACAAAGGCGGTGATCGACAAGACTCCGTATGAAGCAATTTACGGACGTAAGTCAAATGTGTCGCACCTACGGACGTTCCGGTGCGTGGCAGATGTGAAGACGGCGGAGCCGCATCCCTGAAAGCTCGCCGATCGTAGTACCAAGATGGTGTTCATCGGATACAAGAGGAGTTCCCGCACCAAGGCATACCGCTTCTACGATCCACAAACAAAGCGTCTAAGGATTTCATGCGACGTCGTGTTTGAAGAAAACCAAGCGTGGAATTGGAGCGCCGTAGCCGACGATGCTCCAAACAGTAACATACTCACAGTTGAATTGCCAACTGACGATGATGCAGGAGAGGACGTCCGGGTGGTTGGCAAGAGGGCCAACCAAGGTGACCACCATGTTGGGGAACGGTGCATGGGAAAAAAATCCTACGCACACGAAGACCTATCATGGTGATGATCATCTACGAGAGGGAGATCGGATCTACATACCCTTGTAGATCTCTAACGCAGGAAGCGCTAAGAAACGCGGTTGATGTAGTGGAACGTCTTCGTGATCCAAATCTCTGCCGTCCCACGATCCGTCCCGATCTAGCACCGAACGGACAACACCTCCGCGTTCAGCACAAGTACAGCTCGATGACGATCTACGCCTTCTTGATCCAGAAAGAGAGACGGGGAAGTAGGTGAGTTCTCCAGCAGCGTGACGACGCGCTAGTGATGGTGGTGATCTATTCCTTTAGGGCTTCGCCTAAACACCGCAGAAATCCGATCTAGAGGAGGAACTACAAACTAGAGGAGAGGGTTGCACGTGGCTGAAATTCTGCCTTAAAACCCTTAAAACCTCTAGTATATATAGGAGGAAGGAGGGGCTAGCCTTGAGCACCAAGGGAAACCCCCTTGGGCTCGGCCGAACCTAGAGAGGAGTTCTCCTCCAATCCTACTTGGAGTAGGACTCCTCCCCAAGTTGTCCATCTCTTTTGACTTTTTCCACTTTTACCTCATGGGCTTTATTTGGTTGACTAGTCAGACCACTAAGAGCTATTGCGTCACCATCAAGTCCACGTGGCCCTCTTGGGGAGTGGTGGGCCCACCTAGTGTGCCCCCGGTACCCATTCGTCACTCCCGGCACACTACCGGCAATGCCCAAAATTCTTCCGCAATCCAAATACCAACTTCTTATATATCAATCTTTGTTTCCGGACCATTCTGGAACTCCTCGTGACGTCCGAGATCTCATTTGGGACTCCGAACAAAACTTCGTTCACCAGCACCTATAACTCAACTATACCGAAACGTCACCGAACCTTAAGTGTGCAGACCATGCGGGTTCAAGAACTATGCAGACATGACCTGAGACACTCTCCGGTCAATATCCAATAGCAGGACCTGGATGGCCATATTGGATCCTACATATTCTGCGAAGATCTTATCGGTTGAACCTCTTTGTCAAGGATTCATATAATCCTGTATACCAATCCTTTTGTCCTTCGGTATGTTACTTGCCCGAGATTCGATCGTCGGTATCTCCATACCTATTTCAATCTCGTTACTGGCAAGTCTCTTTACTCGTTCCGTAATACAAGATCTCGTGACTAACTCTTTAGTCACATCGCTTGCAAGGCTTAGATGTGATGTTGTATTACCGAGTGGGCCGCCCCGAGATATCTCTCTGTCACACGAAGTGATAAATCCCAGTCTTAATCCATGCTAACTCAACGGACACCTTCGGAGATGCGTGTAGAGTACCTTTATAGCCACCCAGTAACGTTGCGACGTTTGATACACACAAGGCATTCCTCCGGTGTCAGTGAGTTACATGATCTCATGGTCATAGGAATGGATACTTGACATGCAGAAAATAATAACAACAAAATGACACAATCATATGCTACGTTCATAGTTTGGGTCTTGTCCATCACATCATTCTCCTAATGATGTGATCCCGTCATCAAGTGACAACACTTGTCTATGGCTAGGAAACCATAACCATCCTTGATCAACAAGCTAATCAACTAGAGACTCACTAGAGACACAACTTTGTCTATATACCCACACATGCATTTATGTTTCCATTCAATACAATTATAGCATGGATAATAAACGATTATCTTCAAAACAGGAAATATAATAATAACCATTTTATTATTGCCTATAGGGCATATTTCCAACACACCATGGTAGTGATCATCATGGTGCCGACACTGACAACGACGCGCATAGGTCGCAAGGAGATGGCGACAACGACGTGCACGACACAAGCGGAGATCTCAATGACAACATTGACAACGAGGCGCATAGTGATGACGACAATCAAGATGATGGTCACGGTCACGACAACTACGCCGACGACACGGATGTCGATGACACGCCCGGGACTCAGCCGTCTTCCTCAAGTGTATCAACACCGACACAATTTGTGTCGCCCCCTTCGCAAGCCACAAAGGACTCCTCAGGGCATCGTCGCTACAAAACCCTCAAGAAGGTCTACAAGTACACAAAGCCAGTTATGCTCGAGTACTCCAGACTATGTCTGCTCAGAGTTGAGGAGTCGGCGAACTTCGTAGAGGCGAGCAAAAGTCCTAGCTGGACGCACGCCATGGATGAGGGGATGAAGGCGATTGAGAGCAATGGCACGTGGACTTTGGTAACCTGACCTCCGTACCAAAAGGCGATAGGTTTGAAGTGGGTTTACAAGTTAAAGAAGGACACGGAGGGTGCCATTGTGAAGTACGAGGCAAGACTCGTTGCAAAGGGCTACGTACAACGTCAAGGAGTTGACTATGATGAGGTGTTTGCACCGGTTGCTCGACTAGAGACGGTGAGAGTGTTCCTAGCTTTGGCAGCACAAGAGGATTGGAAGGTTCATCATATGGATGTTAAATCCGCTTTCCTCAACGATGATCTCACAGAAGAAGTGTACGTGGAACAACCCCTCGGCTACGAGAAGAAAGGCGAAGAAGGGAAAGTTTACAAGTTCAAGAAGGCACTTTACGGGTTGAAGCAAGCGCCAAGAGCTTGGAAGTCAAAGTTAGACCGAAGTTTGGTATCGCTCGGGTTGAAAAGATGTGCCCTCGATGATCTGAATGACAGTCTAGAAAGCACCGAAGAAGAGGTTAAGGTTGAAGACGTGACCAATGAGGAGAGTTGGTGTCAAGCATTTGACGAGCCGACGACACCGAAGGCGGTCCCTGAAATACTGCAAGGAACGGCGAAGGCAATGCCGATGATGTGTCTGCTTTAGAGGGCGCGTTGGAGATGTCCTAAGGACATCTCCAATGCAAACCGTTCATATACGTGTGAACCATGTAATTCGGATCCCGGATGTCATCCATCACGAACCTGCATCGGTCTACAGGACGGTCTGGACGTGCTTTTACCCGCATACCGGAGACAACTTGGTGGTGGGTGTGGGGTGGAGGTTCGTGAGCGTCCGGACCGTTGTCACGTCCGCCTCTGCCAGTCGTGTCCATCCAAAACGCTCCTTTCTTGCCCGCGTGCTTATTAGGATTAAACCTGACGTGAATATGTGTATGTATCGAAGTAGTATTTCCAAGTAGGAACCGAGTAGGTTAGCTCTTGACTGTCTAGCTCCTTTATATACCATGTAACCCACGATGTAAACACTAGATCAAGAAAGAGCAAAGCAATACAAGAAAAGAAAAGCAAGGCTTGATACAAGCCTTTAACAATCCATCGATTCAGTGTTTGCTTTCACGTTTACAAAGCCGTTTTGCCGAGAGAGATCGATGCGATCGTAGCCAGCCCGAAGCTAAGGACATACGGCAAGCTAGCCACGCAATCCATCCAGCTGCTTGCTTGCTAGCTTGTCTAGCTAGCTTGCACGTACATGTGTTGCTGCTCTCTGGTGAATTGATCCAGAGTTCAAAAGCCAGCAATGCTTCCCACCCGTCCCTACCTACCTGCAGTCATGCCGCTGTAGAACGGCTGCTCCGTATTGACGTAGGCATAGAGCAGAATCGAGCTCTTAGTGTCTGCATTGAAGCGACGCCGGGTAAAGAATCTCATAACACCACCACTCCCATCTCCTCCTTGCACCATGTTCTTCACGCTATCCATGGCCTCCAACGATTATGAAAAGGAGTTCTCTAATATAAAAACCGCCTTGGTGGTCCGCCGAGACGCCGGATACGATCCAGACAACTCACTGCTCCACCTTCGCCGTTTCAGGAGGAGCAAGTGGTCGTACCAAGCGGGGAACGCACAGAGCAATGGACACAAAAAGTCGACCAAATAGGTTAGTGGACGGTCAAATGTGAACGGCTCTGCGGTCGTCGGAAGAAAGCAAAAGATGTTCGACCGATATTACTGATAGCTACATGCGGTGAGAGCAAGATTAACACTAGCAGTAAACAATTTCATCATGTGTATTTCGTGAGATGGAGAATTGACAATGCATTAGGTCGCAATCATGTGTTAGGACTCGTGAAGGAGGTGCAGATGGGGTTTACTGGCTGTCGAACAAAACATGAATGACTGATGAAAAGCAGTCCAAAATCTTGCTAGCTCTGTCATCGAGATCTCTGACACGCTGAAAAGCAACTATCAGATGCAGCAGAGCCGGAGAGCTTAAGAGTTCAGAGTTTCCAGCCACCTGAATTTCGCAATTCTCTTGCAACTAATACAATATATTTATTTCCTTCGTTAATTGTTATCACAACGGGGAGCTGAGCCCTCGGTGAACTTTCACTCAAAATCCAACTCCAGCAGTCCTATCTATCTAGTACTGGTGGTAATTCTACACACTGTGTCCCTTGAAAAATAATAATTCTACACACTGTAATAAATTGCATATCTGCACTTTATAAACTAAGCAGATGCACAGGAACAACAGCCGCATCACGGGCGCAAAAATCCTTACGCGGCCTTATGTATGGCGCACGCCGTCGATCACCGTAGCAGGGAGGCATGATCGGCCGGCAGGCAGCACAGGGCCAGCTACGGAATGCACAATGGGAGGAGGGAACCGGCGGCGCGCGCCGATCAGCAGATGACGCAGGAGCTGGGGTCCTCCTCGGCGCTGTGGTTGTGGTAGTACGGGTGCGGGTGGTACGGCGGCGGCGGCGGGTACCACGGCGTGTACACCGGGACCGGCTCCTTCTTGTCGCCCTCCTTCTTGCCGTCGTCCTTCTTGGCGGCGTCCTTCTTCTCCTCCTTGGCCGGGCCGACGGAGACCATCTGCGCCGTGCGGAAGAGCTTGCTGCGCAGCCTGCCGACGAGGTCCACGGGGTCGACGGTGCCCACCACCGTCATCTTCTGGTCATTCATGTCCACGGCGATCTGGTCGATACCTGAGGAAGAGCGACAGTCGTGGTCATCGGAAATGTCAAGATGAGACATGATGGAAATCCTGGCAATCCCCTCCATCCATGACTAGGACGGAACCCGGAGAAGAAGAAGAAGCAGGGGGTTCTTACCGTGGAGAGTGGAGACGGCCTTGAGCGCCCTCTGCTTCTGCCTGTCGTCGTGCAGGTCCAGCTTCAGCACGACCTGAATCCCGCGGCCATCAAAGAAGAAAACAAGATGAGCAAACCGGAGCACAGCAATCAACCAAGAGCCGCAGCTAAAAGACTAGGAGTAAACCAGAACAGAAATAGATCCCAGTTCGATCAACCAAACTGTAAGCAACGGACCTTCTTTTCCGCCATGGATCACGGACGTTGGCGGGCGGGGGATGAAGGGAATCGGCGTCTCGATCGGCGACGGGGAAGGAAGAAAGGTCGGTTTGATATTGGAGACAGGGGAGAGTGTGACTCTGAGCACTGGGCAGGCTGGTGGATTTATAGGCTGCCGCACGGCGGGGCACGCAGGCACGCACGTGAGTAGCCTCACGGCGAAGCTTCCGGAGAATGGCCGGCGTGACGGAAAAACCCGGTGGAACCGCGCCCGGGAGAGACGGAGCCGGACCTCGTTGTCTCGGTCGCTTCCTCTGTTCTGTGGTGGCCTGCGACTGGACTAGGGCGCGCCCACTGGTGGCGGGAAGCGGAGCCGTGTCCGGTGTGCATGCGCGTCGAGACCCGGCGAGGGATGCGGGGCGCGGTCACCGCGTCAACGGGGTGGCCTGTGGGGCGCGGCCGTGGCCTGCCGCAGTGTTGGTACGCGTCCACGTCGGGCTTGATTGCGAGCACATTGACTGACTGACTGACTTTAATTGGGAGCTAAGCTAAGCCGAAGTGGATTTGAGAGTGGCTGTGCTGCCGCTGGTTTCGTCCCTTGTCCCGCCTGCCTACAGGTGCAGATCACCATTATTATGACAACAGCGACGGCAAGTGGTCAGTCCGGTCCTGAACTCCAGCCGCTAACCTTGGCCAGGAAAAAAAGAAGATGACAATTCTAGGTCCTCGGTCACCACCACTGTTCATTGGATACTACGTAAGTTCTGCCATTTTTCTTCCTCCTGCTGCTCCACGCTTAGGGCAAATCCAACACGTAGACCCATTTCGTTCACGTGCATCCGCTTGGGTCATGGCGATAAAAAAACATCTTAACGCGTCAACTCAAATGAACACGCGTCCATTTTATGTCCGTCTACCAATCGATTTTCGGTCTATTTTAAGGCCTGATTTGTGTCGGCGCGGGTACGAGACGGACGCACGCACCGCGCGCCAACTACTCCTCGTGGCCCGCCGGTCGATGGTGAAGCCTCCACCATTTCCCTCCACTTTTCGTAAACCCTTCCGCCCGCGCGTGCTCCCGGCCACTCGCCATGGACGATGACCTCGATGCCGCCGCCGACCTCGCCTCCCTCGCCTCGTCCGGCATCACGACCGGCCCTTCCGCAAAGACAAGCCTCGCGCCCCCGCAAGACCGCCACCACGTCCAAGAAGAAGAAGGAGCGGACGCCCGAGGACGAGCTAGGGAGTCGGCGAAGAGAAAGGACCGGAGACACGCGGTGGACGCAAGGGACAAAGTAGCGGGCGCCGCAGTCATAGCCGTTGTAGCGCAATGGGAGGATACCGTTGCACGCGTCATGGCGGCAACGAGGGAGGCGCTATTGTACCTAGGGTTAAACACTGGCCAGCACGGGATCGTCAACGTTGTCATGGCCGCGGCCAGGAGAGACTCATATGTGTTTTCTCGTATGGTGCCGCTAGAGTCTCCCCGCGCGTCGACGACTCACCCGATTTCCGGATTTCACGTCTACCCGCAAGCCTCTCGCCTCTTCGGGGAATGCTCGCCATAGGTGAGCGTGGTGGTGCCTTCCACGCCCGCGCTCGAGCCCATCGACCTCGACGCCACACCGGTAGCCGGTGGCTCGTCATCCAATGGGTCAAGGAAACGCGCGCGGGAGATGTCAGCCGACGTGCTCTCCAGCGCCCGTAACCTGTTCGACGGAATGCCGACGGCCATCGACGACGAGAGGGCCAACCCTGGAGGGCATGATGACCAAAAAGGACTCAAGGGAGGATAAGCGTCGCAAGGTAATGAAGAGCAAATGAATGTGTTCATGAAGATCCAAAGGAGGACGTTTGAAATGGAGGTGGAGAAGCAAGTGACGATGCTTGAGATGGAGACGAAGAAGCAAGCCAAGATGCTAGAGATGGAAGTCGCCAATGCCAAGACCAAGGCAAAAGAAGTGGCTATCACTAACATGGTGACCATAGTGAAGATCATGAATGTGGATCTTAACACCGTGTCGCCAAGAAAGAGGCCGTGATTCGAGAAGATGCAGGTCGACATGCTCAAGTTCGACGGCGAGTGATCTAAGGCGGCGAGCGTCATCTTTTTTGTATGTTGGCAAATGTGTTGGCATGATTAGGGCCGCGAATGACATGGTCGAACACCCGTCCCTTTTTGTGTGCTGACTTGTGTGTAGGCCGCTGGTAAATGCGCCAGCATGAATTGTGTGGTGTTTTCCAAAGTTGGCATTGTATGCCGGACGCTGGCATTGGTGTATGAATGAACTTTAAGAAACGGCATGGTCACTGGCTTCATCTACGGTCGTGGGCATTTTTAAATATGTGTACGGACGGATCACCAATTTTAAAAGCTGCGTCAACTCAAATGTTAAATAGGACAAACGTCGACCGAATAACCGACTCAAGCGAAACGGATAAAAGCGCCGTACATCGAGGCGATTGAAGTTGCTCTTAAAGTGGTGATGCGGTGCGAGAGCTTCAACTAGAATACTCCAAAACCGGTGGATGCTTCACGGTGCAGAGGGAAGGAGAGGAGCTGCAGAGTTCACCGACCAGCATCAGAAGAGACAGGGTTGTGGGCCGTACGACCGGCCCCCGCTTTAGCAACCGTGCCTCCAGCTCCAGGGTCAAGGCAGGGGGGTCGATCAACGCACAAGAAAAGGTCACCTAGGCATACGGCCTAGTACCGACGATCCGTCCTGCACGGCTGCAGCAACCCCACCATGTTCGAAAGGATTTAACACTGCATGCCCGTAGAACACAAAAGATGTTCGATACAATCATACAAAATGAAAATCCTCACTGCATGCCCGTAGAACACAAAAGATATTCGATACAATCATACAAAATGAAAATCCTATGCAGTTAGAGCAGCGATTTAGACTCACTTTGTCTCGAATAAAGTGACTCAATTTTGTATTAAGTTAAGTATAAAGTTAAATCACTTATTTTAAAACGGATGGAGTATATTTTATGAGTAGGACGGTTAGCAAATTTATTAGGTCATATTCATGCCAAAGAAAACACACGTTAGGTCATGTTCGAATAAAAAGACTGAAAGCAACTCTCGGGTGGAGCAGAGCCGGAGGACTTTAGACTTCAAAGTTTTTATTGATAAATGTAAGTACAACTCCAACAAACGCCTGAAAGAAAGAGCGCGGACGGTCCTTGAACATGCTCCAACGAAGGCGCGAAACCGCGGCACGCTAAAATTGTTTTCGCGCACGGGGAAGGGCGGCTGCTCCCGCGTCAATTTTGACGCGCACTCGCCCACGCTCCGCCCACTTCATCCCGCATGCGTTATGTCCTATTGCTTATCCTGCCCGCTGCCTTTTCCTTGTGCTCTGTCGCCCAGCGTCTCGTCGCCGCCGCGCCCAGCCATGCCACGGCGCACCCGAAGCAGCTCGGGCTTTCGCGTGTCCGCAAACGCCCGTCCGACATATTCAACGTTGAGATCTGTTTCTGTAACACGCGCCTCGGCCTCGGCACATACGAGATCGCCCATGAGGCCACCGCGCGTACGACACAGCGGCGTGACAACTTTGACGGCCTCGTTCACAAATGAACTTGGATGACGTCTCTATGGTCGAACGGGTGTGGGATGTCGCGCCTATCCTGCGTCTGGCCATCGAGGCGGACCGCTGCACCCAGTGCTGTCCGGACAGCCGCGTGCTGATTTCCCAGAGGGACGAGGACGCCATTGGCGGAGTGGCGCCGCTTCCATCCGAAGAACATCATCGCCGAGCATAAGTTCTACGCGAACAGAAGGGTGCAACGAGCTGCCGAACGCCTAGACAAGCATAGACGCAAGGCATTGGCTATTTCCAAGATGGACATGTCGAACTTGGACTGGACCCGAACGATGATCGGTGAGCAGACGTGTTTCTTACGAGGTCCAACTACACCATCAAGAAGGACCAAGAGTAGTCTAGACGTATTTTTATTTACTAGCATTTTTCATTCGTATTATATGAACTTGCATGTGGTGTTGGGCTTGAAGTATATTATGAATAGAAATTTTATTGTTGATTTTTGTGTGTGTTGATCTTCTTGATATGGTGCTTCTACAGGACACGTGGGTTGTAAATTTAACATACCTGCTGGAGCTACCGCGACGTATTATTTTATCTATTTGTTCGAGCAAATGCATTCCCGCCTCCTAAAAATCGATATTTCAGCGTTGTATAATTTTTTTAGCACGTGTCTTTTGAAGTTGCTCTAAGGATGGAACAATCTGGCCCCGTGAAACAATCATCCTCTTTTTGCCTGAATTGCTCAATCTCCTGCATCTCAAGTTTATTTGTTTATTTCATCACTTTATTATCACCAATTTGGAGCACTTCATGAACTTTCTATGAAAAAACAACTGCAACAGTTTTATCTGGTCTTGATTCGGTTGTTATTCTCTTCAGTCCGCGACGCTTATGTTGTTCGCAACGCTAACACTACGACTGCGTAAATGTTAGAGATATTTCTATATGCATTTGATAGTCTAGAATTTGTAATCCATCTCTTACCTTATCTCTAAAAGCATCTCTAGCAGACCCCATAAAAGGATTAAACCCGTAAAATTCCGACGAGTATATGGGTTCGGTCCGTTTTAGTGGCCAGAACAGACCCCGTATCGCGCATCCGGCCCATAAAATTTTATAGCGGTCCGGAAAAAGACCCCTCGAGCCAGCATATGAAAGGACGTGGATGTCACCTAGAGGGGGGGGGGGGTTGAATAGGCGCTTTAAAATAATTATGGTTTAGGCTTGAACAAATGCGAAATAAAACTAACGTTTAATTTGTCAAGCACAAAACCTACAAACAACTAGGCTCACCTATGTGCACCAACAACTTATGGTAAGCAAGATAAACAACTAAGTGATAGCAAGATATATGACAATAAACAATATGGCTATCACAAAGTAAAGTGCATAAGTAAAGGGTTCGGGTAAGAGATAACCGAGGCACGCGGAGACGATGATGTATCCCGAAGTTTACACCCTTACGGATGCTAATCCCCGTTGGAGCGGTATGGAGGTACAATGCTCCCCAAGATGCCACTAAGGCCACCGTAATCTCCTCACGCCATCGCACAATGCAAGATGCCGTGATTCCACTAAGGGACCCTTGAGGGCGGTCACCGAACCCGTACAAATGGCAACCCTTGGGGGCAGTTACCGGTACCTGTACAAATTGCTCAGGGCAATCCACACAACCTAATTGGAGAGCCCGACGCTTGCCCGGAGCTTTACACCACAATGATTGAGCTCCAGGACACCACCAAGCTTCTAGGACGCCAAAGCATCCACGAAGAACAATCTCTAGGGTACTAAGTACCAAAGGGTAATAAGCTTCTCAACCTCTCACTTCCACGTATCACCGTGGAGAACTCAAACCGATGCAACTAATGCAATGGCAAGAACACACGAAGTGGTCAAGTCCCTCACACTCAAATCCCTCCACAACAACAAAAGCTATGAAGAAATATGAGAGGAAGAACAAGGAGCTCACAAAGAACTCCAAGATCTAGTTCCAAGGGGTTCCCCTCACATAGAGGAGAAAGTGATTGGTGGAGATGTGGATCTAGATCTCCTCTATCTTTTCCCTCAAGAACAAGCAAGAATCATTGGAGAGATTGGGAGTAAGCAAGCTCTAAGAAGGTCCACAATGGAGGTAGAACATGAGCTCAACGGATAGATAAAACCAAGGGGGAAGAAGACCCCCTTTATATAGTGGGGGAAGGAATCACACCGTTACCCCCACTTACAGCCCGAGCCCAGCGGTACTACCGCTGGCTGCAGCGGTACTACCGATGAGCCCATGGTAGCGCAAAGATACTACCGGGCCAACCACCGCCAAGAAAGTCTTCGCAAAAGTCCGACGTAGTACAACCGCAAAGATGACGGTACTAAAGTCCTGGAGCGGTACTACCGCTGACCAGGGGCGGTACTACCGCTAGGACAGCGGTACTACCGCCAGCTCTAGCGTTACTACTGCTAGGGCCAACGGTACTACCGCTAGGTCCAGCGGTACTACCGCTCGCCACTGAAACAACCATAACTTTCGCATAGGAGCTCCGAATCGTGCAAACCCAAGCTTGTTGGATTCAGGACGACAAGAGCTATCCAAACAACACATGCTATGTGGGTGAAATGATGAACTCTATGACCATGCAGATATGAAAATGCCAATGATATAGAGATGTGAGACCCCTATGAATGAAGAACCGGCAAAAACTCCAACATCGAAAACATCATAGTAGATGCATATGGACTCCGTTTTCGATGAACTCGAGCTTGTCATGAAGATGACCATAAGCTCTAAAACTCACAAAGAGAAACACCAAATAAGAACCGGGAAGTATGATGCAAGGATGGAAATGGTTTGAGCTCTCAACGAACGATACGATCGAGCTACTCACTTGAGAGCCCCCCTTGACAGAACGGCAATCCATCCTAAAACAGAAAACCTATCAAGGGCAAACCTATACCTTGCACCTCGTCCTCTTGAGCTAGATGATGATGATCTTGGCTTCCTTAAGATGGACCACCTTTCTTGATTGCGTTGGCTTGATGAAGACTAGTTGATTGCTCCTTCATACTCACTATGGGCGAGCCACTCTTCAGCATATCTTCACAAAGTCCATTACCACCACAATGGACGGCAAGCTTCAAGCATGATACATTCGTGCTGATCCACTTGAACTTGCACACCACAATCTTGATGACGATCACCACTTTACGTCATCCTTCATGGTTTGTATGATATCTTCCTTTTGACGCAAGCCCATGAAAACACACATAACCCCCACATAAAACTCTCACGAAGACCATGGGTTAGTACACAAACACGTAATGGACAATGCTTACCATACCATGGGATCACTTGATCCCCCTCGATACATCTTGTACGCTTTGTGTGTTGATCATCTTGATTTACTCTTTGTCTGAGATCTTGATCAACCTTGTGTCTCTATGACCATTCTTTGGATAATACCTTGAATACCATCTTGGTCATCATATAAACTCCTTGAACCCAACAGATGGACTTCAAGAAGTGCCTATGGATAAATCCTATAAATATAACTTAAGGCAACCATTAGTCCATAGGAATTGTCATCAATTACCAAAACCACATATGGAGATATATACTCTAACAGCATATATGTGGTTTCACAACGCATTTACGGGTCAAACCCTATCCTCCGCCGCGATTCAACTCGTCGTCAGCGAGAAAAAAACCCACCAGCGGGTCGTCCCGACCATGGACGACCACGGAAATGGAGGGGATGACGCTGACCGCCGTCGCCGCCGCGCCTCCGACGCCGCACGCAATCGGGGATCACGGAGGTGGCTGAACTATGGCTTCCGGCTTTCGGACGTCGCGAGCTCGAGGAGTATGAGCGCGAGCTTGCGGCTCGACGCATCGGCTCCTCTGCTGCTGGAAGTTCGTCTGCGGGTGCCTCGTCCTCGCGGACCGTCACTCCGATGAAGAGAAGGGTGGAGGAGCTCGGGCCGCTCGCCGTCAAGCTCGAGAACGACGTCGGCTAGCTGCGTGGAGGGGTCATCGGCCCCGAGGACTACCTCCCTCCGGGGCAGGAGGATCACCTCATCGCTCCATCATGGAGCTTTCGGTGAGGGAGGCCGCGGAGGACGCCGCGCGCAACCGCCGCGAGATCGAGATCGAGCAGATCTTCCTCGAGCAAGGGGTCACGGCGTCGCAGGCGAGCGCCTCCAAGGACTTATATAGTTTGATGAAGAAATTATGTAGTTTAATGAAGAAGGATGTAGTTCGATGAAGAACCATGTTGTACTTTGATGAATGATGCAGTAGTTTCTTCCAGCGAACCCTTTTTTTTAAATTTTACAGTTTCATATACGGGGTCTGATCTTTGACACACGAAGTGGCCCCGCAAAATTGCTCTGCAGCGATGTGTAAACCCATTTTTCGGATCGCTCTTTTGCGGGGTCTGCTAGAGGTGCTCTAATAGAAGCTTCTTGCTCTTCAACCTTGTACTTCTATATATATATGCTGGCCAATAAGGTTCAATAAAACATCCAACTATTCCACTAGTTTCTCGGTCCCTTCAAACAAAGATGTTCGATACAATCATACAAAATGAAAATTGTATGAAGTTAGAGCAGCGGTTAAGACATGCAATTAACAATGTACTTTTCGTGAGATGGACGGTTAGCAATTTTATTAGGTCATAATCATGTCGAAGAAAACACACGTGAGTAATAAAAACAGTCCAAAAGCATGGAAACCTTTCGCTTTGTCGTCGAGATGACTGACTGGCTGACTGAAAGCAACTCTCAAGTGGGCTTCAGAGTTCAAAGTTTCTACTGGTGAATGAAAAGATGCACGACGGAACAATCTCGCTGGCCGCCCGAACTTTTCATCCAGTTCATTGTGCCTGACTCGCTTCTGCAGCTCCAGTTTATTTGTTTATTTCAGCACTTCCTCATCACCAATTTGGAGCACTCCATGAACTTTCTCTGAAAGAACATCTGCAGCAGTTCTATCTGGTCCTTCTCCACAGTTCTTTTTTAACAACTCGATGATATTCTTTTCTGAACAATATACTGTAAATCTGTAATCTGTATCTACACGTTACACACTAAGCAGATGCACCTCTGCCGAATCACCGGCGCAACTTACACGCCTTACACCGCCAGGTACATAACGAACGCCGCCGATCGACCGGCTGGCAGGACGGCCGGTGACAAACAAACTGTAAAGCTCGATCAGCAGATGACGCAGGAGCTGGGGTCGTCCCCGGCGCAGTGGCCGTAGTAGTACGGTTGCGGGTGGTACGGCGGCGGAGGCGGGTACCACGGCGCGTACGCGGGGACCGGCTCCTTCTTGGCGTCGTCTTTCTTCTCCTCCTTGGCCGGGCCGACGGAGAGGATCTGCGCCGTGGGGAAGAGCTTGCTGCGCAGCTTGCCGACGACGTGGACGGGGTCGACGGTGCCGACCACCGTCATCTTGTCGTCCTTGGTGTCCACGGCGATCTGGTCGACACCTGGGGTAGTGGCGGTTGTCGTCGTCGTCAGAGGTGCGAAGTTCAGAATATGGATGAGAACAGAACTAGTGTGGAGTTAAAGCAGGGGAGGCTATCATATTACCGTGGAGAGTGGAGACGACCTTGAGCGCCTTCTGCTTCTGCTTGTCGTCGTGCAGGTCGAGCTTGAGCACCACCTTCATGGCCGCCATCGAAACGGAGCGGTGTGCGGCGGTTCGTCTTGACGATGGGCAAGGGAGGAAGAAGGCGCGGTGTAATGTGGGAGACAGGGGAGTGGCCGGTGGATTTATTTATAGGAGAGCAAAAGTCTCGGTCGGGCTATTTTCAGAGAGATGTGGAGCGGCGACCGGCGAAGCTGCGGAGAATGCCCAAGTGACAGCAAAAACCGGTGGCCCTTGCGCTTGCGCTTGCACTCGGGTGGGCGCGGGTGTGTGGCCGGGCCAGTAGGTAGAGGTGGGGATCGGAGCCGTGTGTATGTGCGCGGAGACCCGGAGACCGAGAGGCCGAGAGGGACGTATCATCGTGTTGGTGGGGAGCCCGCAACGACCCGCCGGAGTCCTCGCACGCTTCCGGTTCCGGCCGTGGTTGCTTGATTGCGGTTGCGGAGCACATTGACTCATCACCTGGGACCAAATCCGCCCCTCGCTGCGCAAGGGGTCGATCCGTCTCTGGAGTCCGGACTCTGGACACGGCATGCTTGCCCCGGTCTCGGGGGCACGGTGACCATGATCGGAAGAACGGTTCAAGTTCAACTCTGGACAGTATGTACTGCATACATGCATGACCGGTCTTCTCTTCCACAGGACAGGGTTTGAGCACCCGTCCGACAGGGAACCAAAACTATACGGCGTGTCCCTGCAGGGTTGCACCAACAGTGCTAGCTAGTAGGAACGGTTCAACTTCGGGCACCGGCGCATGCATGCATGCATGCCCGGTCAGTCTTCTATTCTACAGCTCGTGGAATGATTCAACGAGAATTAGGGGGTGTTTGTTTTCATAGACTTTTTGAGGTAGGGACTAAAAAAAGTCTCAAAAAGTCCCATGTGAAACAAACAGGATGGATTTTTAGGGATTAAAGTGGGGTGTTTGAGACTATTTGGAGAAGTACTTATGGAAGGGACTTTTTGAAACTTTTTAACACTTTTTCCAACAACGCACTTACTTTTAGCATGTCATTTAATAAGTACTACTATATTATTAAGGATAACATGATCTTTTTGCATGTCATTTAATAACCTCTAGTCCCTATTTAGTCCCTAAAAACAAACGGGTAGGGACTAGGAACTTTTAAGTTGGGACTGAAAAAAGTTTCGGGACTTCTGAAACAAACAGGGCGGTGTTGCTGATGCTGCAGCGACGGTCCGTATCTGGACAAAGCACGAGTCCACGTACTCCTACTAGTAGATAGTAGTAGTACCTGGCGGAGGCGGAGGCGGCGGCATGAGTCCGAGACCGACATGGTCCATTGACCAGCCCTGCTGAAGGCCTGAATTCTCGTGCGTCCTGGTCCACGTACACTGCCTGCCTACACTAACAATCCAAGCTGTTTATCTAATCCCTTGGAAGAAAAATACAACACGCAATGGAGAGGCCGATTTGCTGCAGGGCCCCGACGGCCCGACCCGAAATTCATGAGCCCAGTGGGTATTGTGGAGATGGATCAAGACCTAATAAGCCGCCCGATTTGAACAACGGAGGGGCGCATCGCTCTCACCTGACCTGACGTTGAAAACTTGACATCACACCCTCCTAGCCGGCTTAGCTCACCGAGTGCGTCAGATCTTGCAGGGATCGGCCACAGAATGGGCAGCACGACGCCGGAAAATAAAAATATCAATACTGCTCCACGAAGACGGAAAAACACTCTAACGTGTACCGATGACGAATCCTCCCTTGGTCGCCGCCGTCGTGTTGCTGGAAAAGTGGCAGTGCGAGCACTTGAACCAGACAACTGTAGAGGAGTGAGCATAATAAACGTTGCGGTTGGGCTTCCACATAGGACCGGGACACTGTAAAATTACCACCGGAAAAGGATGACACGCGCACTGAAATCGAACTGGGGATGAGTCAATGTATCTGGTCCAACTGAGATGGAACTGTCACCTAATTCTAACCCGCAAAAAAATATTAAAAAAATGTCGCCTAATTCTATCCCGCACAAAAACAAAACCTGTCACCTACCGTTTTGGTTTTCTTATTTATTTCTTTATTTATGTTACTAGTATTACAGTGTGACATTCTTTTACTTTATATAACTAGGTTTGCTTATCTTTTACACTTTATTAGCTGTTATGTCTTGTGACATACTTATGCTACAATTCATTATTTTCACTAGACAGTTTAAAAAATATATTTTTGCTAGACTGACAAGCTGGACCCACTTGGTAAGGCGCATGCATTGGTTGGATCTTACTGAATGATTTCAAATGACCTGTATTTGTTTCTTATCAAAATCATGTAGAATTCTCTGCTTGAACATAAGAAGGGGAGCCTCTCCATCCGATTTCTATTAAAGGAACCATCTGGTTCAATCATGTAGATCTATAAATTGACTGATCACTTAGGACTTGGGGAGGTAAGCTGGTTGAAGAGTTGAGCGCTCCTCCGACCAGGACCAGCCACCCGCTTTAGGAACAAAAACTGTACGATGTCTCCGGCGGGGAATCGATCAACGCAGAAGTAAAAGTGGTCATGGGATACGGTCTCCGGCGCATCGTTGCCCACGATCGATCCGTCTCTGGAGTTTGGACACGGCATGCTCGGTCTTGGGGACATGGTGACCATGTCCGGAATGGTTCAACTGTGGACAGTACTGCATGCATGTTGGTCTTCTCTTCCACAGGGAAAGGGTTGAGCACGGCCCCCGCGCAAGGAACCAAAACTTTATGGCATATCCTCTTGCACCAACCGTGGTATGGGACGATTCAACTTCGAGCACTACTGCATGCATGCCCGGTCTTGTATTGTAGAGCTTGTGGAATGATCCAAGGAGAAATGCGGCGCCAGCAACGGTCCGTGCCAGGACAAAGCTGGAGTCAGCGTGCACTGGCTCTTGCTGATAGCCACTGCTACCTGGCTGAGCGTCACGAGTACTATAAGTCAAGATCCGCATGGTCCATTGACCAGCCCTGCCGAAAGCCTGAATTCTCATGCGCGGTGACAAGGTCCGCTAGTGCCGTAACCTCCAACAGATACAGACGCATGCCATGTGTGAAGTCTCTGTATTGCTACGTTGCGATGGCAGTCTAATCTAATCTAATCGAGTGAACTGCAGGAAATCATCATATTGACGTCTTGGTTTATAGAAAACACTGTTCTACGAATTTCTGCCCAAACCACTCGTGCTAGGCCTAATCTTTTAGAGGAAACACTAACCCGTCGCTTTGATCATTTTAATCTCGATTATGGCAAGTGGGTCCTGATTTTGATGGCGTGGCGTAACGGCTATGAACTGACCACGTTAAGGTGACCTTAGGCGTCAATCTAGAGCCCATCCCGAGGGACCCTTCCTGCTCCCGGTCCCGGAGCAGATGGACGCGCCGCTGTCGCACCGGGTCTCCAACGTAATAATAATTTATAAAATATTCATGATATATTTATCTATGTTTATAATATTTTTGTATGGTTTTGATGTATTTTATATGATTTAATTAGAACTAAATCGGTCTGATACTGTTTTCAGCAGAATTATCATGTTGCTGTTGTTTTTTGCATAAAATGAAAGTGCTCATAGTCGACCGAAACTTTTGATGTTTCTTTTAACATATGAGCAATATTGGAGCGAATTAACACGAGAGGGGAGCCACATGTGCGCCGCAAGCTAATAGGGTGAGCCCATCCTCCTAGGTGCGTCCTGATAGCTTGTGGGGCCCACGCGGCTCCGTTGCGCGTGATTTCAACGTTGAAAAAATTGTATCACCGCAACTCTCTCTATCAAAGAAAAAACCCATCTGGAGCCTTTCTGGTACCCTGTCAGAGGGAGAAATCATCATCGGTGGCCATCTCCATCATTCCAACGAAGGCCATGACGAGGAGGGATAATTCACCCTCGGGGCTGAGGGTATGTACTAGTACCTGTGTGTTTGATCTCTCTCTCTCTCTCTCTCTCTCTCTCTCTCTCTCTCTCTTTGTGTTCTTGAGATGTCACGATCTTGATGTATCACGGGCTTTGTTAACATAGTTGGATCATATGGTGTTCGTCCCTTGATATATTGATGTGATGAATTGAATCTTTTCCTTTGAGATCTCGTTATCTTGGATTGAAAATTTTGGGTTTGAGGACAGATGTATGTCTTGAATGTGGATACTTGTGGTAACAACGGGGTATTCTATTGATTCACTTGATATACATTATGGTGTCAACTTGTGAATTCGGTGACCTTGGGGATCTATGCATAGAGTTTGATTGCATGCTTTCATCCTACGTTCTTCGATAGAAATCTTGGAGTACTCTTTGAAGTTCTTTGTGTTGGATCGAACATGATGAATCTGAAATTGTTTGATGCATGTCGAATAATTAACCCTTGGATACTTGAGGTGACATCTGAGTACCTAGGTGATATGAGGGTTGATTGATTTGTATCATAGGTGTTATTCGAGTACGAACTCTAGGGCTGTTTGTGACACCTATAGGAATAGCCAAAAATATTGAGCGGAAAGAATAACTTTGAGGTGGTTCGCTGCCTACAACAACTTCCTATTATGTTCTCCGCTAATAGGAACTTTGGAGTGATTCTTTGTTGCATGTTGAGAGATGACCATAAGATTCTACTATGTTAGCATTGTTGAGAGATTGCACTAGTGAAAGTATGAACCCTATGCCTTATTTTCAAGAATTTATATAACGTTTTGCTCATTGTTTACTACTTGTTACCTTGTTGTTTTTATTTATTAAGATTATAAAAATTTATTGCCTACTATCCATACTACACTTGTATCATCATCTCTTCACCGAACTAGTGCACCCATGCAATTTTCCATTTTATTGGGTGTGTTGGCGACAACAAAGAGATTTGTTGTATTGATTGCAGTTTTGTTTGAGAGATACCATCTTCATCCTACACCTCCCACGGATTAAAAAACCTTAGGTCATCCACTTTAGGGAAACTTGATGGTGTCCTACAAAACTGTGCACTTGGAGGCCCAACAACGTCTACAAGAATAAAGTTGCGTAGTAGACATCAAGCTTTTTTCTGGCACCGTTGCCGTGGAGGTGAGAGCTTGAAGGTATATCTTTAGATATTGCAATTAAATATTTTAGTTTCTTGTTATCACAATTGTCATTGGATCAACCACTTCATTTCTTCAAAACAGATGTCATTTCATGATCTCCAAATGGACCAGAAAACAACTCCAATTCCAACCAAGAACAAGCCTTTGTCTTGTTTTGGAAACGTTTTGATCCATCTGGAGAAGCAATCCAAATTAGAAGGAGTGGCTCTAGGATCAAAAGAACATTTCAATGGATTCCACATCAATTTTGGCATAGGACATGTAAATAATAAATGACCAATTGTTTCCTTCAGATACACAAAGCACAACCATCCCCCCTCTTCCACCCTCTCCTAATAAGGTTATCCTTAGTGAGATACTTTTCTTATTAATCAGCCACAATAAAACTTTTATTTTTGCCGACACTTTGATTTTCCAAGGAATTCAAAGGAAAACCCACCTCAGATCTAACTAGGAAAAAATGCATTTGATAGTGAATTACCCATCTTTAGTTAGCTTCCATATGATTTGGTCTTTCCCTCTAGACATTGGAATTTCTTCACATCTAATCTTAAGGCTTTCCCACATAGCTAAATTCTCTCCATGCAGAGTTTTGTGGAAAGAAAAAATTTCCCATGTTTTCTCAATAGCCAATGCTACTATAATATTATGGTGAAAACAAATCAGATATAATCTTGGGTAAGCCAGCTTGAGAGGCTTATCATCTACCCAGCAATCTTCGAAGAACCTGGTATTTTTTCTATCTCCCAATAGTTTTTTACACTCTTGGTAAAACCCCCCGATCCCCCTTCATGCAGAGGGTCGGCCAACTACGCACACACATACACCCACTCATACAGGAGAGGTAGAGGCGAGCCGGCTGCTCCTTCTTCCTCCTCCTTCGAACAACTCAAGGAGCACACTATAATCTCTCTGGTTCATCAACCATTCTGGAAGGACTAGGGTTATTATCTCCCACGGAGAGCCCTGAACCTGGGTACCTCGTGCGTCTATCTCGCTTGTACCAATCCCGTTCACGGAGCCTGCCGGCGTCCTTCGGTTCCCACCAATCATGATTAGTCTACCCATGGCTACTGTCGTGAGTAAACGACGACAACGTGTACATAAGAATCAAGCTACATTATCTAAGAAAGATCGTACTCCATGATGCCGGAAAAGAAAAATAGAGACAACTAAAAAGAAAGGAAAGAAGCTCAATGTGAAACGTCTTCGACGCATTGAGAAGCAATCATATATATATATATATATATATATATATATATATATATATATATATATATATATATATATATAGTGTTCGAAACAACACATGATTCCGGTAATATTCGTTGAGTGCGTGCAAGGCCGTCGGGATAAAAACCCAAAAAACAAAAGGGATAAAAACAAAAACGTCTTCGAGGCAGTAGAGCTGGCATGAGTGCTACTAGTATGCTCAAAACCAGTGCTACTGCTAGCCTTTCTCCTACTAGTGATAGAGGGGGAGAGAGTTGGTGTTGACGGCGGCAAGAATGTTGATGTAGATCGCCGTCACGCTCCTTGCCCCGGCGACACTCGATCGAGCGCCATCGAGAGAGAGGGAGAGAGATCCCCCTCCTTCTTCTTATTTCTTGGCCAGCCCCCTACATGGGAGGAGAGTTCCCCCCTCTGGTCCATGGCCTCCATTGTGGCGGAGGGGTAGGAACCCCTTCAAGATTGGATCTCCCTCTCTGTTGTCTTTTGTTTCGCATCCCTAGTTTCTAGCTCTTCACCATCTCTTAAATTCGATTGTGCTGAAATTTTTACATGTTTGTTTTGCATAAATTATCTTTCTTGGGCGTGAAGAAGAGCCCCAATCGACTCATGGTGTGGCCACTAGAGGGCAGGGCGCACCAGGGGGTATGGGCCGCGCCCTGGTGGGTTGTGGAGGCCGTGGGCCTCCGTTTACTTTGGTTCCACCTCCCCAAAATCACATGTATTCCAAAATAATTCTCCGTAAAGTTTTCTCGCGTTTGGCCTTCGTTTGATATGGATATTTTGCGAAACAAAAAACATGCAATAAACAGGAACTGGCTCTTGGCACCGGATCAATATGTTAGTCCAATAAATCATATAAAATGTTGCCAAAAATATGAGAAAGTTGTATAATATTTGCATGGAACAAGCAAAAATCATAGATACGATGGAGACGTATGAAGCTACCACCGACCCATCTCATCCTGCATTCAATACTGCTGCCGGCCCATCACTATTTCAAAGGAAAAGCAGCGTGGCTTCCACGGAGCTCGTTCGGCCCACATATGATATCACGGCTCCTCGCTACCCCGTGTATGATATCACGGAGAGGGAAAATTGTGAGCTACATGTGAAATTCTAGAACATATATGTGAGGCTGGAGGTCGGCTATGTCTTAGCTCCTGGACCTGATGCTACTTACCATTGCTCTCCGGTTCTAGAAGGCCATGCTTCTGTCGGGGTGGATAAAGTTACCAATGGATTTGAGCAGCAGGAGCTTGAGTAACCTAGAGTAACCTACAGGTGAAGGGGAGACTTATCTAGGAGATGCCTTGAGGACTAATATTCTATGTAAAAAGGAACACAACGTGCTTCCACACTGGACGCCGTGTCAACATATCATTCCGCCGGACTTGACCCTTAGCAGATTCCTCATAGTAGCAATCCAGCTCAGTGTCAGCAGACTCCTCCGCCTCAGCTGTGTTCGCCGCGTCAGCTGACACGACCTCCTCAGCTGTCTCGGCCATGTCATCTGACTCCGCCTCCTCAACCGCCGCATCAGCTCACTCCGACGAGTTAGCAAACTACGCCTCCTCCGTCGCCTCAGCCTCACGCGCGTAAGAGAACCACCACTCCGACGACTATTATTACAACTGCGAAGAAACCCGCAACAACTACACACGTCAAGGAGGCTCCTCGCAAGTTAACATACTAAATGAGTGATGAGGAACTCAAGACGGTTGTGCAGGACGAAGTGAGATGCCATCTGGCACCAACATGACACCAGGAACCAGAGAAAATAAATCCGAAAAAGCGAAACGCTGTCTGAAAAACCTTACGCGACCACCGTCGCCCCCGCCGCTATGAGACTATGACCGATCGATTGTTAAGTCACATAGAGAACATAAGCAGTCTGGAAGTAGTAGATCAAGTGGGAAAACAGTTCCCAGCTCGACGAACAAAAAACTAATCGGTCCCTCCTCAGTTTACTGGTATCGTTTATGATGCCAAGGCAGGAGGCCATGATAATGGTTTCACTCTTGGTCGATACTTAGACAAGTAGGAAGAGTTCCCCATCGCTGAGATTGTATACACATACCGGTACGTGATTCCTCTCATCAAACCTGAGAATGTCCCGCTTCTACCAACACGAATGTGAAACTTTCATGAGTGGTACCTGAAAGCCTGCAAGGATGGGACCAACTATCGTCTCATTGTGGGAGTTAAAGATGAACATTTCTTCAATGGAGACGAGGTGATTTACATTGAATTTGAGGATTTTTTTAGTTATTGAATCAAGACGCCATCGACAAAGTTATCGTGAGTTGCTATTGTCTGTAAGTATCATTTTTGTAATTAAGTCTCTATCTCAACTCATTTATTGCATGTATAATTTTCCTCACTATATATAATGTAGAATGAAGATCCTCCGATGCAGAAGAGGACGAATCTATGACATTGGGTTCATTAACCCAAATACTGTTCATGAAGTGACAGTAGAAAAGAATGCCAAGGAAATAGAGAAGATCTTGCTAAGGGCGTTAATTGAAAAACAAACCAAAGGGGAAATACTTTTTTCCTTACATCTTCAAGTGAGTGTTATACTGTCTTGAACAAATTCTGTTTTCTCTAATTACTCGATGTTAAGTGTAATTGATGAGTTATGTGTGCGCATGTTCCACTTTATTCTGCTAGTCATTCAGTTGGATGCAGGAAGCGTCCTTGTCATGGACTCGAAATACAAAGACATGGAGACATGCACGGACTTGTAGCAAATGGTCGAGAGGTAATTTCAATCATTATCGCACTATATCGATAACTTTTGTTCATTTTCTAATATCAAGTAACTAAAAAATCATTTATGTATTCATTTGCTTTGTCGGGCAGGGTTTGGAAACAGTTCACCAACAAGACTTGGGGTGAATGGGGAAAGGAGCTGTGATTTCAACAAGTCACTGTAAGCAGTACTAGCTAGGTCCGCGCATCTCTTTTATTCTACTTCAATACCATTATCATGCTTGATTTTTTTATTGAATTCTATTATCGTATATAGTGTCGAAGGCAGGGAGACAGGAATAACTTATGTGGATACTACGTTTGCGAGTTCGTTTGTCAGACGACCTGCGAGACGGTCAGAAATTTTGAAAAACTTGTCGTACGTAAACAATATTCATAATTTTATTTTATTAACATCAATTTTATTGAGTTTCATATTGACCGCCTTGTTTAAATTAGATCCAACGGAAGCGGGATGAACTCCTACGAGAGAATCGCATACAAGCAATTCAAGAGGAATTGGCGGGATTCTTCCTTGATAAGGTCATATCACCAACCAAAGAATAACATCATCAAGTGATAGTGGATGATGGTAATTAGATAGTAGGGATCATGAGAGATATATATTGTATATATGAATGAATGTGTATTACATGTAGTAGCGTCGAATATATATATGTCACTTCTCATTGCTATTAGTAGCTAGCGTCGAGGAACAGTGTCACTTCATATTCATGACGATATTGTGTAACGGTTCCTTCATTGTTATTGATAGCTAGCCGACGCGCAGACACTAGTAAAAAACATGGATTTGGTTTCTAACTCAAAAGACCCGCTAAACCCCTCGAAAACCCTATACCCCTCCAAACCCCTCCAAAACCCCTCAAAAAATACGCGTGAATCTCTTTAGTCTCGGTTGGGGTTACCAACTGGGACTAAAGGTCCTCCTGCCTGAGCGATGCGCAACGGTCACGTGGACCCCCTTTAATCCTGGTTTGTAACACAATCAGGACTAAATAATGGGACCTTTAGTCCCGAAGGATTAGTCCCGGTTGCACAACCGGGACTAAAGTTCCTCTGAAACCGGGACTAATGTCCAGTTTTCTACTCGTACTACCGATGGATACTATATGGTCACTAGCTCACTAGTGGTACTACTGATGGATACTATATGGTCTGTATTCTCCAAGTCTTGCATTTAAAGTAGAAATTCCCCTTTTCTTTGATCGGATCCCTGCTACGTTTGCTCAACGCAGAGTGTATGTACAATGTTATTGACTCAGAATCAGCGGTGTATGCTTCTATGTTTGTTGTTTTCGCCTGTGCTTCTAGTTTTAACTAGTTCAGGATCGTGCCTTGGCATGAGGGTGCAGGTGCAATCCTTTTGGTCAAGAAGCTAATGGTGAGTTAGTAGAAATCTAGATTTAATATATATGTATTCATACAAGATAACAATAGACAGAAAAAGAAATATTCAATTGTCACATGATCAAGGCATAGTAACGCTCAATATCATATGAGATTATAAGATAGCATCAAGTTTAGTGCGTTCACAAAACAACAAATGATAAGTCACTTGAGATGAAGTTCAATACGAAAGGCACACACACTCGACATGAACTTCGATATAAAAACCACGAATATAGGAAAGGGAGTAATAAAAGCAGGAACGTCATAAAGGAGATAACTACGGATGCATAGCTACCAAGCATACTAATAAGTGGTTTCATTCCAGTGCCTTGGCAATCAACTTCATAGGCGCCACTTCATACTAATAAGTCGCCTCAAGCTTCTAAATAAAGAAGAGCACACTCAGATCATATTCATACACGTGGGTTTCTCCCATATCTTCTCTAGAGAGAGACATGCTCAATATGCAACTACAAATGGCATAGTCATACAAAAGAAGGTAAGCACATCAAGCTAATTGAAGGAAACTTAAAAGAAAAAGGGTCCAGAAATAATAAGAGGTTCAAGAAAATTGCCAAACTCAACAAAATTGCCATGATTTCCCATATTTGTTTATCAAAGATATTGTTTTTGTAAATTAAAATGCATAGAAGACATCCATGAACAATAGAAACCACCATAACTTTATGAATTTGTCACTTACAACAATAATATATGGTTTACACAATTTACCTACCGACTTAATGAAACTATATAAATCCTAAAGGTTCGTATTTCCTAAAGTTTCATGATCTCGTGGTACACCTCATAAGGGTGAAAAATACACCTGCTTACTAAAAAAGTAAACATCAGACTGAAATGATATGATGATCTCCAATGAGACCAGATTAAAATAAGTTATTTTTTAATACACAGTACCAAATACAACATAGGAAATGAAAGAGAGGACAATACCAATGTATGTTCGTATGCCTAGATCAACTATATAACACGACCATAAGGCATCAAATACACAAACGTTAATGCTTTCATATGAAAATATCCAAACGTCTTCGCGATGTTAGAGAACATTGCATGGTAAACAAAAAAATTCCGACACACATCCAAGATCAATCTATGGAGATGAACAGCTACGAGAAGGGAAGTGCATCTACATACCCTTGTAGATCACTAAGCGGAAGTGTTAAGAAACGCGGTTGATGTAGTCAAATGTCTTCGCGATCCAATCACGTCCCGATCAAGTGTTGAACGGACGACACCTCCGCATTCAGCACACGTGCAAATCGATGATGCCTTCACCACCTCGATCCAGTGAGCGAAGGTGAAGTAGTAGCTTCAGTTCTCCGGTAGCACGACGACGTGGTGGTGCTGGTGGTGGAGCTGTCCCGGCAGGGCTTTGCCCAGCGTTGCCATGACAAGAACGAGGGAGAAGTACTACAAGAGATAGATGAGGGATGCGATGTGGCTTTCAGGTATGTCTGCCCCTCCCCTCTAATATATATAGGGAGAAGGGAGGAGGGGTGGCACCCTAGGGTTTTCCCTAGGCTTGGGGCGGCGGCCAAGATGCCTTGGCACCCAAGGAGAGTGGGGCGGCAGC
This sequence comes from Hordeum vulgare subsp. vulgare, assembly GCF_904849725.1. Taxonomy (NCBI): domain Eukaryota; kingdom Viridiplantae; phylum Streptophyta; class Magnoliopsida; order Poales; family Poaceae; genus Hordeum; species Hordeum vulgare. The sequence goes on along the minus strand of NC_058519.1, from coordinate 643,900,114 downwards.
CTCCTTTAGGCCAGCCCACCTCCTTGGCCGCACGCACCTCAGGTGGGAGTGGCGGCCAGCCCACCATGGGCTGGTGCGCCACCTCCCATAGGCCACGGGGACCTTCGGGGCAGTTGGACCCTCCGGTCGACCCCCGGAACAATTCCGGAACCTCCATCACAAAACCGGTAACCTTTTGAAACTCTTCTGAAACTCGAATACCAACTTACCATATATGAATCTTTACATCTAGAACATTCCGAAGCTCCTCTTCATTACTAGGGTCTAATCCGGGACTCCTAACAACCTTCGGTCACCAACACAATAACTCAACTATATCTATATCATCATTGAACGTTAAGTGTGCAAACCCCGTTGGTTCGAGAACTATGCAGACATGACCGAGACATATCTACGGTCAATAACCAATAGCGGAACCTAGATGCCCATATTGGTTCCTACATATTCTACAAAGATCTATATCGGTCGAACCACGATATCAAGGATTTAGGAAATCCCGTATGGAGTTCCCTTTGTCCATCGGTATGTTACATGCCCGAGATTCGATCGTCGTTATCTCCATACCTAGTTCAATCTCATTCTCATCACGTCTCTTCACTACTAGGGAAAACCATAGTAGTAGCACGAGATAATGACCTATTAGTAGCGCGGGGGGCCGCGCTACTACTTTTGGGTAACGTAGCATAAATTCAAAAATTTTCTTACGCATGTTCAGATCTTCCTATGGAGAGACTAGCAACGAGAGAGGGGTAAGAGCATCTTCATACCTTTGAAGATCGCTAAGCGGAAGCGTTGCTAGAACGTGGTTGATGGAGTCGTACTCGCGGCGATTCTGATCTAGTGCCGAACAACGGCACCTCCGCGTTCAACACACGTGCAGCCCGGTGACGTCTCCCGCACCTTGATCCAGCAAGGAGGAGGGAGTGGTTGGGGAAGAAGTCCAGCAACACGATGGCGTGGTGTCGGTGGAGAGACGAGGTCTCCCGGCAGGGCTTCGCCAAGCACCGGCGGAGAGGAGGAGGAAGAAGAGCAGGGCTGCGCCGAGGGAGAGGGAAAACCGTGTCCTCCAAAGGCCAAAAGTGCCCACTGTATATAGGGGAAGGGGAGAGGGGGTGCCACCCCTAGGGTTCCCACCCTAGGGGGTGCGGCAGCCCTCCCAGATGGATGGTGCGGCGGCCAGAGGGGGAGGAGGGGGTGGCGCACCCACTGGTGGGCCTTAGGCCCACCTGGCCTAGGGTTTGCCCCCCCTTTTTCTTTCCCTTGCGCCATGGGCTGAGTGGGGAGGCGCACCAGCCCACCTAGGGGCTGGTTCCCACCCTCACTTGGCCCACCTTACCCCCCGGGGTCGTTGCCCCCTTCGGTGGTCCCCCGGGGCCAACTCCGGTGGTCCCGGTGGTCCCGGTACGTTACCGGTGATGCCCGAAACACTTCCGGTGTCCGAAACCATCCGTCCTATATATCAATCTTTACCTCCGGACCATTCCGGAGCACCTTGTGACGTCCGGGATCTCATCCGGAACTCCGAACAACTTTCGGTAACCTCGTATAATAATTCCCTATAACCCTAGCGTCATCGAACCGTAAGTGTGTAGACCCTACGGGTTCGGGAGACAGGCAGACATGACCGAGACACCTCTCTGGCCAATAACCATCAGCATGGTCTGGATACCCATGGTGGCTCCCACTTGCTCCACGATGATTTCATCGGATGAACCACGATGTCAAGGATTCAATCAATCCCGTATACGATTCCCTTTGTCTGTCGGTATAGAACTTGCCCGAGATTCGATCGTCGGTATACCTATACCTTGTTCAATCTCGTTACCGGTAAGTCTCTTTACTCGTTTCGTAGCCCGTCATTGTGTGACTAACTCCTTAGTCACATTGAGCTCATGATGATGTTCTACCGAGTGGGCCCAGAGATACCTCTCCGTCACACGGAGTGACAAATCCTGATCTCGATTCGTGCCAACCCAACAGACACTTTCGGAGGTACCCGTAGTGCACCTTTATAGTCACCCAGTTACGTTGTGACGTTTGATACACCCAAAGCACTCCTACGGTATCCGGGAGTTGCACAATCTCACGGTCAAAGGAAAAGATACTTGACATTAGAAAAGCATTAGCATATGAACAATACGATCTAGTGCTAGGCTTAGGATTGGGTCTTGTCCATCACATCATTCTCCCAATGATGTGATCCCGTTATCAATGACATCTAATGCCCATGATCAGGAAACCATGATCATCTATTGACTAACGAGCTAGCCAACTAGAGGCTTGCTAGGGACACATTGTGATCTATTCATTCACACATGTATTACTGTTTCCTGTTAATACAATTATAGCATGAACGATAGACGATTATCATGAACAAGGAAATATGATAATAACCATTTTATTATTGCCTCTAGGGCATATTTCCAACAGTCTCCCACTTGCACTAGAGTCAATAATCTAGTTACATTGTGATGTATCGAACACCCATAGCATTATGGTGCTGATCATGTTTTGCTCGTGGAAGAGGTTTAGTCAACGGGTCTGCAATATTCAGATCCGTGTGTACTTTACAAATATCTATCACTCCACTCTGGACATGGTCCTGGATGGAGTTGTAGCGGCGCTTGATGTGCTTCGTCTTCCGGTGAAACCTGGGCTCCTTTGCTATGGCAATGGCTCCAGTGTTATCACAGAAGAGTGTCATAGGACCCGACGCACTTGGAACCACTCCAAGGTCGGTGATGAGCTCCTTCATCCAAATTCCTTCATGAGCCGCTTCTGAAGCAGCTATGTACTCCGCTTCACATGTAGATGCTGCCACGACTTCTTGCTTGCTGCTGCACCAGCTCACTGCCCCACCATTCAACATATATACGTATCCGGTCTGAGACTTAGAGTCATCCGGATCTGTGTCGAAGCTAGCATCGACGTAACCCTTTACGACGAGCTCTTCGTCACCTCCATAAACGAGAAACATTTCCTTAGTCCTTTTCAGGTACTTAAGGATATTCTTGACCGCTATCCAGTGTTCCGTACCGGGATCACTTTGGTACCTCCCTACCAAACTTATGGCAAGGTTTATATCAGGTCTGGTACACAACATGGCATACATTAGAGAGTCCACGGCTGAAGTGTAGGGGACAGAACTCATCTTCTCTCTATCTGCTGCCGTGGTCGGCGACTGAGTCTTACTCAATCTCATTCCTTGCAAAACTGGCAAGAACCCTTTCTTTTAGTTTTCCATATTGAACTTCTTCAATATCTTGTCAAGGTATGTACTTTGCGAAAGACCTATGAGGCGTCTCGATCTATCTCTATAGATCTTGATGCCTAATATGTATGCAGCTTCTCCAAGGTCCTTCATTGAAAAACTCTTGTTCAAATAGGCCTTTATGCTCTCCAACATCTCTATATTATTCCCCATCAATAATATGTCATCTACATATAGTACGAGGAAAGCTACAGAGCTCCCACTCACTTTCTTGTACAGACAGGCTTCTCCGTAAACCTGTATGAACCCAAACGCTTTAATCACCTCATTAAAGAGAATGTTCCAACTCCGAGATGCTTGCACCAGCCCATAGATGGAGCGCTGGAGCTTGCACACTTTGTTAGCACCCTTAGGGTCGACAAAACCTTCTGGTTGCATCATATACAACTCTTCCTTAAGGTTCCCGTTAAGGAATGCTGTTTTGACGTCCATTTGCCAAATTTCATAATCATAAAAGGCGGCAATTGCTAACATGATTAGGACTGATTTCAGCTTCGCTATGGGAGAGAAAGTCTCTTCGTAGTCAACTCCTTGAATTTGTCGAAAACCCTTTGCGACAAGTCGAGCTTTGTAAACGGTTACATTACCGTTTGCATCAGTCTTCTTCTTGAAGATCCATTTATTTTCTATGGCTCGCCGGTCATCGGGCAAGTCCACCAAAGTCCATACTTTGTTCTCATACATGGATCCTATCTCGGACTTCATGGCCTCAAGCCATTTGTTGGAATCCGGGCCCGCCATCGCTTCTTCATAGTTCGAAGGTTCACCGTTGTATAACAACATGATTTCCATCACAGGGTTGTCGTACCACTCTGGTGCGGAGCGTACCCTTGTGGACCTTCGCGGTTCAGTAGTAACTTGATCCGAAGCTTCATGATCATCATCATTAACTTCCTCTTCAGTCGGTGTAGGCGCCACAGGAACATCTTCCTGCGCTGCACTACTTTCCTGTTCGAGAGGGGGTGTAATTACCTCATCAAGTTCTACCTTCCTCCCACTTACTTCTTTCGAGAGAAACTCTCTCTCTAGAAAGGATCCGTTCTTGGCAACAAAGGTTTTACCTTCGGATCTAAGATAGAAGGTATACCCAATAGTTTCCTTAGGGTATCCTATGGATACGCATTTCTCTGCTTTGGGTTCGAGCTTTTCTGGTTGAAGTTTCTTCACATAAGCATCGCAGCCCCAAACTTTAAGAAACGACAACTTAGGTTTCTTGCCAAACCATAGTTCATACGGTGTCGTCTCAACGGATTTAGACGGTGCCCTATTTAAAGTGAATGCTGCAGTTTCTAATGCGTATCCCCAAAATGATAGCGGTAAGTCGGTGAGAGACATCATAGATCGTACACTACAGGAATCAACTTCTTTGCCGTCTGCCATCACAGACGGCAAAGACACTATCCCGGACGGCAAAGACAATACCACAGACGGCAAAGAATCTCACGGCCGGCAAAATTTCTGCGTCAGCCTACGACGGCATAGGACCTTCTTTGCCGTCTGCCCCCCAAAGCGGACGGCAAAGCTCTTTGTCGTCAGCTTTCCTTAGGAGCAGTCGGCAAAGCTCTTGAGACGGCAGCCGAAAGGCGTTGCCTCCGTTAGGGGTTAACGGAGGCTTTGCCGTCTGCCTCCCCCATCTTTGCCGTTGGCCTGACCATCCATCTTTGCCGTCAGCCTTCTCCTCCCCCCTCCATCTTTGCCGTCTGCCCTCTGTCCCATCTTTGCCGTCTGCCTTCTCCTCCCCTCCCCTCCCCTCCCCCCCTCCATCTTTGCCGTCTGCCCGCTTGCCAATCTTTGCCGTCTGCCGGGTCCTGCCCTCCCCCTCTCTCCACTTTTGCCGTCTGCCCCCTCCTCTGTGCCCTCCTCTTTGCTGTCTGGCCCCTCCTCTATGTAGACGGCAAAGAGACTATATGGCCACCTGCTACTGCCCAGGTTGCACAGCTGGGCGCCACGTGGCACCTTTGTCGTCGGCCGGCAGACGGCAAAGACCTTTGCCATCAGCTGGCAGACGGGAAAGAGCCTATATTGTCACATTTTTATTTATTTTTTCTATTTCACATCACATATACATATAATTCATAGCACATATATCATAAATAGATCACAACACATATATGATATACATATAAAGCTCATCAATGACATTTGTTCATCAACGTACATCCCATATATCAAAAGAACCAACACATACAAAATTTCATCCATATATACATACATATAGTTGCACATATATTGTTCATCAACACGTACAAAGAACCAACACATTGTTCATCAACTCAAATAGAAACGGAAACTGAAGCACTCCAACGCCAGCTTCCATGCATGTAGTACATCCAATCTGCAAAATGGGAATAAGAAAGTCAGAAGAAGAAGAACAACAACATATATATGACAAATAAGCTAAATTGAAGAAGAAAGAGAAGAAGCAAGAAGAGAACAAGGAGAAGAAAAACAAGAAGGAGGAGGGGAAGGGGAAGGAGAAGGAGAAGGAGAAGGAGGAGGAGAAGAAGAAAAAAGAAGAGAAGAAGAAGGAGAAGAAGGAGGAGAAGAAGGAGAGAAGAAGAAGGAGAAGAAGGAGGGCTCCTTCTCCTTCTTCTTCTCCTCCTTCTCCTTCTTCTTCTCTTCTTCTCCTCCTCCTTCTTCTTCTTCTCCTTCTCCTTATCTTCTTTTTCTCTTCTTCTTCTTCTTCTTCTTCCTCTTTCTTTTTGTCATTGTTGGGTTAATTAAAGCAATGATAATATGAAAGAGGAGAAGAAAGAGGAGGAGGAGGATAAGAAGAAGAAATCAAGAAGAAGGAGGAGAAGGAGAAGAAGGAGGAGGAGGAGAAGGACTAGAAGGTCCTTGGCCTTCTCCTCCTCCTCCTTATCCTCCTCCTTCTCCTTCTTCTCTTCTTCTTCTTCTTCTCTTCTTCTTCTTCTTCTTCTTTCTTTTCATTTTGCCTATTTCTTCTCCTCTTCTCCTCTTGTTGGAGCTAAATTACCTAATTATGTCTTTTTTGAGCTAAATGGGCTAATTATCCCATTTTAGAGGAAAACAAGCTAAGTATATAATATTAATGAGCTAACCAAGGTTCTTATGCCATTTTGATCTTATTATGGTATTTTGGAGCTAAATGGGCTAATTATGTCATTGTTGGGTTAATTAAAGCAAGGATAATATGAAAGAGGAGAAGGAGGAGGAGGAGGAGGAGAAGAAGAAGAAATCAAGAAGAAGGAGAAGAAGGAGAAGAAGGAGGAGGAGGAGAAGGACTAGAAGGTCCTTGGCCTTCTCCTCCTCCTCCTCCTCCTCCTTCTCCTTCTTCTCTTCTTCTTCTTCTCTTCTTCTTCTTCTTCTTTCTTTTCATTTTGCATATTTCTTCTCCTCTTCTCCTCTTGTTGGAGCTAAATTACCTAATTATGTCTTTTTTGAGCTAAATGGGCTAATTATTCCATTTTAGAGGAAAACAAGCTAAGTATATAATATTAATGAGCTAACCAAGGTTCTTATGCCATTTTGAGCTTATTATGGTATTTTGGAGCTAAATGGGCTAATTATGTCATTGTTGGGTTAATTAAAGCAAGGATAATATGAAATAGGAGAAGGAGGAGGAGGAGGAGGAGGAGAAGAAGAAGAAATCAAGAAGAAGGAGGAGAAGGAGAAGAAGGAGAAGGAGGAGAAGGACTAGAAGGTCCTTGGCCTTCTCCTCCTCCTCCTCCTCCTCCTCCTTCTCCTTCTTCTCTTCTTCTTCTTCTCTTCTTCTTCTTCTTCTTTCTTTTCATTTTGCCTATTTCTTCTCCTCTTCTCCTCTTGTTGGAGCTAAATTACCTAATTATGTCTTTTTTGAGCTAAATGGGCTAATTATCTCATTTTAGAGGAAAACAAGCTAAGTATATAATATTAATGAGCTAACCAAGGTTCTTATGGCATTTTGAGCTTATTATGGTATTTTGGAGCTAAATGGGCTAATTATGTGTGGCACAAGACACCATCTATAATCTCCTCCGGCGGGGCCGGCGCAGCCTGGTAGTGCTCCCAGGTAAATCCTAGTGTAGGAACCTGACCCTCACCAGGCAACGTGACAAACCCCGGGAAATTTGTCCGGCAAAGCACACCAAGGACGGAGTTCGGCCTGCGGACTCCAAGAGGGTGTACCCATCCCCTGCAGTATGATAAGGTCAGCGCATTAGATATTTGAACAAACTTGAAGGCAAAAGCTAAAAAAAGGGTAAATGTACTTACCTATCTCCTTCAGGTTTAATCACCGGCCTCTGCTCGCGGGTAGCTGGGGCGACCGGGAGACGTGTACTACCGCGCTTGTACACGGTAGCCGGGGCCCCGTCCACCTGCACATCGCCCTCGCTATCCGTAAGCTCATCCCCGCCATCCCCGCCCCCTGAGCCACCCGGACCCTCGATCCAATCCGGCAACTCGGTTTGATCCGGCCAAGGCTCCCATCCGGGCCTCTCCTCGTCGGGTGAAGCCTCCGGAACCGTAGTCTCCTTCGGCTGCTCCTGGGCCGAGTGCACCTCGACCCAAGGCTGCTCCTGGACCGGAGTCTCATGGGACGAATGCCCGTGAACACGAGGCTCCTGGACCGGAGTCCCCGTAGCCTCCTCCGCAAACGGGTCGACCATACTAGTCCTATGCTCGGGTGAATGAGCTGGTGGTGGTGGCGAGGACGGCTCAACAGTCCTCCTGGATCTTTCGCGCCCACCACCTCTCCCTGTACCCTTCCCCTTCTTCCCTCCCCGACCAGCACCTCTCCCAGCGGGCAATGCCGCCGACGAAGAAGAACCCACGGCTGGTGTCGAAAGACTGTCTACCAAGGCTCTACGGAGAGATAGGGGTGGAAGGGTAGTACCACCCCTCGTGCGGGGCGCCTGGGAAGAACTCGTCGAGCGATCTTGACCCGCGCCCACCATCTTTCAACACCTGCCATGATAAAGATTAAAAGAAATTAGTACAAAATAAAAAAATTGAATGACTGACATGAATAATAATATGTACATGAATAATAAAGATTAAAATATATATAATTTAAGTTTTGAATCTTACAAACTAATAATCATCATCAATAAATGCATCATCATCATCACTATCACGCATGTCTTCATGAATGACGTGCTCATCGGGTTCAACGGCGTGAAGTTGTGAAAGGCCTTCCTTTAATCGTTGAAGCATTGACAGGTCATCCGCATCAGTAACCTCTACGAGTTCCAGGTCTTCTGGTTCCGGCTCAGGGCTGGAGTCGGATTCATTGTCGCTGTCTACTTCCATGTTCTTGGATGAAGCACGGCGGTTCTTGAAACGTTTCTTGGAAAGACGTGTTTCTTGGAAGAATTCTCCATCATATGTGTCTGGGTTAATGTGAGGTTCATAATCCTGTTCATTTGGGAGAGGTGGTCTGACATGTGGCGGCACTTCATAAACAACATACCAACCTTCCAGATTCTTATCCGTTTGGCATGCCCACGGTAGATAGAAAACTTGGGTCGCCTGTTGAGCCGTAATATAGACATCGGGAACATCTAAATGGGTGTTTGGATTGATTTCGACTAGTCCTATATGTTCATGAGTCCTTCTAGTCTTTTTCGGCTGGAACCAATAACATTTGAAGACTACGACGTTCGGTGGGTTTTCACCATAGAATTGAAGTTCATAAATTGCTTCAACTCTTCCATAATACTCGATAACACCTTCGCCGATAGCAGAGACACCACAATTTGTAGATTTCCGGTCGGGCATAGATAGCTCTTTGCCAAAGGTACGAAAGAGATACCCGTTGATGTTGTATTTCTCAAATGAACGGACCTTATAGTCAAAACCATTAGCGACTTGTCTCAAGTCGGCGTCCATAGACTCTGAATTAGCCTACAAGTTTAATACGAAACGGTTGTTGCATTAGCCGCAAGTTAGACCAAGAATGAAATGGTCCATTATTGATAATTACCGTTTGTTTGAACCAAGAGATGAAACCGGGATAGCCGCCTCCTGTCTTTGACAGAAGCTCATACTCTTCGACGGAATCATTTTCGATCACCGCTCCATCCGAGAATTTGACGACGTAACGGCTGTTTGAAATATCCGGGAATAAGATCAGTTCAAATGAATTAGAAGTTACGGGAAAATGTGCCGAAAACTCACTCGATGTACGGCCGCACTTCTGTTAGGTTGTTGAAGATATACAACGAAATGTTCCGCCATTCTTCGATATCCAACGTTATTGGTTTTGAAGCACCGGCTGGTGCGAGCTTCCCTTTGAATAGGCTGAGGTTGGACCCACCTTTTTTAGGGTCTCCATCATTGTGCCGAGGCTTCGGATTATGCAAATGATGATTTTTGGCTTCGTAGTGTGCTGTCACAAAGTTTGCCACCTCCTCAGTAATGAATGCCTCAGCCATCGATGCTTCAATTCTACGCTTATTTTTACATTTAGCTCGAAGGGTCTTCTGCATCCTCTCAGTTGCATAGCACCAACGATCTTGCACGGACCCACCCAATCTTGCCTCGGTCGGTAGATGTAAAATCAAATGCTGCATTGGATTAAAGAAGCCCGATGGAAATATCTTCTCTAACTTGCACAACAACTCCGGTGCAAACTCCTCCATGTCTTCTACCACGCCAGGCAATAATTCTTTCGCACAAAGAACTATGGAAGAAATAGCTCAGCTCCGCCAGTACTAGCCATTCATCCTCAGGAATAAAGCCACGTAACATCACCGGCATTACCCGCTCTCGCCATATGTGCCAATCATCACTCTTGAGACCAAAGATTTTTAATTTTTCAAGACTCGCTCCCCTCTTTAGATTCACTGCATACCCATCGGGGAACATCAAGTGCATTTTGACCCACAAGATAATTTTCCTCATAGCTGGCCTTCCAAGATTGAACCAGGCCTTTGGCTTCGACCACTTCTGCTTTCCTTTGCCTTCTCGCATGTTTTGTAACGGTCTATGACATAGTGTCTCTTGATCGACTCTAGCCTTAATATTATCCTTTGTCTTCCCATCTATGTCGAACAATGTACCAAAAATAGCCTCTCCGATATTCTTTTCAGTGTGCATCATGTCGATATTGTGTGGAAGAAGGAGGTCTTTGAAGTAAGGCAGATCCCAGAAGCATGGCTTGTGAGTCCAGGCATGTTTTGAATTATACCCCTTGAAATACCCTGGACGCTCTGGATCAGGTTCGAGGGCGTTTAAGTGATCTAGGATCTGTTGGCCTGTGAACGCATGTGGTGCCAAGTTTTTGACAACTTTACCTTTGGTAAAGTTCTTCTTGTCTTTTTGAACTGATGGTCCGGATCCAGGAACTGTCTATGCAAGTCAAAGCAAGAATACTTCCGACCCTCCTGCAACCAATGAAACTGAAGAGCTGCCTTGCATTGGGGGCACGGGAACCTTCCATGCACACACCATCTAGAGAATAGCGCATACGCTGGCAAGTCATGCATAGAGTACATGTACCACACATGCATTTTGAAGTTTTCTTTTCTAGCGGCATCGTATGTCTTGACCCCATTTTCCCAAGCTTCTTCCAATTCATCCTTAAGCGGTTGCAGGTACACATTCATATTCTTCCCCGGATAATTGGGCCCTGGAATTATCAACGTCAGAAATATGTTCTTTCTTTGCATAATCTGCCCGGGGGGGGGGGGGAGATTCAGTGGAATGACAAATATAGGCCAACAATTGTATTGGGTTGCCGTCATGCCGAAGGGATTAAAACCATCCGTGGCGACGTAGACTCGAGGATTCCTTGGATCTCCCGCTTTATCCTGATGCAATCCATCGAAATGTTTCCACGCTTCCCCATCCGATGTGTGTACCATCATCTTATTCCAATCCGCATCTAGTTCGGTTCTTTTGCCCAATTTGTGCCATGTCATCTGTCTGGCTGTCTCTTCGACCATGAAAAGACGTTGAAGTCTTGGTACGATTGGCATATACCGAAGAACACTAACTGCGATTTTGGTCTGCCTCTTCTCACCCATACCGTTGTCTACCACAAGATACCTGCAAGACTCGCAATTGGGACAATAGTCCAAGTGTGCATACTCCTTCCTAAATAAGACACATCCTTTCTCACATGCATCTATCTTCTCATAGGGCATCTTAAGTACACGAAGTATTTTGTCCGACTGGTACAGGTTTGCAGGCATGACATGGCCTTTGGGTAGGAAACGTGCAAATAGTGTCATCATCGCGTCGTAGCATTCTCTTCCCAAGTTGAACTCAGCCTTCAGAGCCATTACTTGTGCAATTGCATCCAGCTGACAGAGCTCAGTGTGCTCATGGAGAGGACGTTTTGAAGACTCCAACATTTCATAAAAGGCCTTTGCAGATTCCTCCATCTCATCTTCCGAATCCCGAGCATCATCAAAGTCTTGCACCATGTCTTCGATCCCAGTACCATGCTCGTCCGTGCGACGACGGACCACCTCAGCTCTTGTGCGTTGTATAGACTCACCATGAAATGTCCACACCGTATAATTAGGCTTAAAACCCCTCCTCTGCAGGTGTTTAATCATTACAGCCTCTGTCGTCTTTTTATAGTTGTCGCATCCAGGACAGGGGCAATAGTTTCTTTCCTGGCCATTTGCGAATGCGGCTTTCACAAATTCCTTTGTTTTTAAAAACCATTCTTTCGTCATCTCTTTCTGACTAGGGTGACCGGTATACATCCACGCACGATCACTCATCTTGCGTAGCTACTAAAGACAGAAGAAATATATTTATATATAATTTAGCATTTATATTCATATTTCGCCATTTTTATTACGTCCAGGCAACGTACACGCTAATAGGTAAAGATAGGTCCTAATCCCACCCGAGTATGTGTAGATTGGGTTCATTTTCCCATGCTCTGCTCTGGATCCAACGCAAAATTTCGGCAGCACCTCCCCGCTGTTCTCCTGATACACGTCTCCGCAATAAACAGAGAGGATGTGCATCCGGAGAACAACAGGGAGGCACTGACGAAATTCCGCATCGGATCCAGAGCACAGCATGCGGGAAAACGAACCCAATCTAAACATACTCGGATTGTCCATGGATAATGTTGGACAATTCGAAAGGATGGCGGTTATAAATATGCAAAGACATGCATATTTATAGATGTCGCCCTTTCGAACGGGAGACGCATACTGGTCACGCATACTGATAAATTAATTGAATTACCTAAATCTAGAAAGTTTCATCCGGAAACCGAGCCACAGTAAATGAAGGGGCGGGGAGGAGATGAAATTTGTACTGACCCACGAATGCAGGGGCGGAGCTCGTACAACGCACGGGCAGGTCTTCGCACAGCAGACCTCACAGCGACGAGACAACTATCACATGTAAATCCACCCGATCAACACAAATATTCCAATTATGTCATTTTAGAGGAAAACAAGCTAAGTATATAATATTAATGAGCTAACCAAGGTTCTTATGCCATTTTGAGCTTATTATGGTATTTTGGAGCTAAATGGGCTAATTATGTCATTGTTGGGTTAATTAAAGCAAGGATAATATGAAAGAGGAGAAGAAGGAGGAGGAGGAGGAGAAGAAGAAGAAATCAAGAAGAAGGAGGAGAAGGAGAAGAAGGAGGAGGAGGAGAAGGACTAGAAGGTCCTTGGCCTTCTCCTCCTCATCCTCCCTCTTCTTCTTCTTCTTCTTCTTCTTCTTCTTATTTTCTTTTTTCCTCTTATTCTTCTCTTCCTCTCCTATTTTTCTTCTTCTTCTTCTTCTTCTTCTTCTTCTTCTTCTTCTTCTTCTTTCTTCTCCTCATCTTCTTTTCCTTCTTCTTCTTTTCCTTCTTCTTCTTTTTTTTTCTTCTCCTTTCTCCTTCTTCTTCTTCTTCTTTTCTTATTTTCCTTTTGCCTTTTCCTTTTATTCCTTCTTATTTTCCTTCTTCGTCTTCTTCTTTTTATTCTTCTTCTTCTCCTCCTCCTCCTCTAGCTCTTCTTCTTCTTCTTCTCCTTTTTTCTTCTTCTACTTATTCTTCTTCTTCTACTTTTTCTTATTTTCTTCTACTAAACAGGAAACTAACCTAATACTAAACATAAACCTAAGACTAAACATAAACCTAAACTAAAACTAAACCTAAACCTAAACCTAAACTAAAACAAGATTGTGGTGGCATAAACTAATTAAGGGATATTCAACACATAACAAGTTTCTGTCCAGTCCACTAGTACTTATCCAAAGTCAAAAAACATTGGTAGAAATCCATTGTTGGAGCTCACCTTGTGATTTGGGCGAGAGGAATCGGTCGAAGGGCTGCTGCTCCTGGCTCCGACGCTGGTCTCGGGAGTCAATGGCGTCCGGGTGACCTCGTCATTGCCATGGGGTTGCTGCTCCAAGCCGGTGGAGGGAGGAGTGCCGCTGAGCGAGGAGGGGGTCTGGCCGGTGATGGGAGGGTGAGGGCAGATGGAGGACGGCGAGGAGGGCGAGGGCGAGGGTGCGGGCGGAGGGAGGACGGCGAGGAGGGCGAGGGCGAGGGTGCGGGCGGAGGGTGACGATGAGGGAGGCGGGGGCGCTCGCAGAGAGGGGGGGTGAGAGAGACAGAGAGAGTAACTGTCGGAGACAGGGGGACGTGGGGTGGGGGAGACGGCCGTTAGGGGTGCCCTCTCTTTGCCGTCCGCCCCCCGACGGCAAAGAGGTGTAAGGCAGACGACAAAGAGAGCAACCGTTATGAGGAGGGAGGGGGTGTGTGGTGGGCCGCCCCGTGCTCTTTGCCGTCTGCCCTCCTGCTCTTTGCCTTGAGCCAGCAGACGGCAAAGACCAGACTGATGGCAAATAGTATCTTTGCCATCAGTCTTCCCTTTGCCGTCCGTTTTCTTGTGACTGACGGCAAATAGTGTCTTTGCCATTAGCCAGCAGACGGCAAAGAAGAGGCTGACGGCAAATAACTGAATTCCAGTAGTGGTACCATATCTAATAAAGTGCGATTACGACGTTCAGACACTCCGTTGCGCTGCGGTGTGCCAGGCGGCGTCAGTTGTGAAACGATTCCACACTTCCTTAGGTGTGTGCCAAACTCGTGACTCAAATATTCTCCTCCACGACCAGAGTAGACATTTAATTTTTCTGTCACCTTGATTCTCAACCTCACTCTGAAATTCCTTGAACTTTTCAAACGTCTCAGATTTGTGCTTCATCAAGTAGATATACCCATACCTACTCAAATCATCGGTGAGAGTGAGAACATAACGATAACCACCGCGAGCTTCCACGTTCATTGGACCACACACATCAGTATGTATTATTTCCAATAAGTCGGTTGCTCTCTCCATTATTCCTGAGAATGGAGTCTTAGTCATCTTGCCCATGAGGCACGGTTTGGATGTGTCAAATGATTCAAAGTCAAGAGACTCTAATAGTCCATCAGTATGGAGCTTCTTCATGCGCTTAATGCCGATATGACCAAGGCGGCAGTGCCACAACTATGTGGGACTATCATTATCAACTTTGCATCTTTTGGTATTCACACTATGAATATGTGTAACATCACGATCGAGATTCATCAAGAATAAACCATTCACCAGCGGAGCATGACCATAAAACATATCACTCATATAAATATAACAACCATTATTCTCTGACTTAAATGAGTAGCCGTCTCACATTAAGCAAGACCCTGATACAATGTTCATGCTTAAAGCTGGTACTAAATAACAATTATTAAGGTTTAAAACTAATCCCGACGGTAGATGTAGAGGCAGCGTGCCAACGACGATCACATCGACCTTTGAACCATTCCCGACGCGCATCGTCACCTCGTCCTTGGCCAGTCTCCGCTTATTCCGCAGTTCCTGCTTTGAATCGCAAATGTGAGCAACAGCACCGGTATCAAATACCCAGGAGCTACTACGAGCGCTGGTAAGGTACACATCAATAACATGTATATCACATATACCTTTAACGTTGCCGGCCTTCTTGTCCGCTAAGTATTTGGGGCAGTTCCGCTTCCAGTGACCTTTTCCCTTGCAATAGAAGCACTCAGTCTCAGGCTTGGGTCCGTTCTTTTTCTTCTTCCCGACATCTGGCTTACCGGGCGCGGCAACAGCTTTGCCGTCTTTCTTGAAGGTCTTCTTACCCTTGCCTTTCTTGAAACTAGTGGTCTTGTTGACCATCAACACTTGATGCTCCTTCTTGATTTCTACTTCTGCAGACTTGAGCATCGAGTACAACTCGGGAATGGTTTTCTCCATCCCTTGCATGTTGTAGTTAAGCACAAAGCCTTTGTAGCTTGGTGGGAGAGACTGGAGGATTCTGTCAATGATAGCATCATCCGGAAGTTCGACTCCAAGTGAAGTCAGACGACCGTGTAACCCAGACATTTTGAGTATGTGCTCACTGACAGAACTATTCTCCTCCATCTTACAGCTGAAGAACTAGTCGGAGACTTCATATCTCTCGACACGGGCATGAGCTTGAAAAACTAGCTTCAGCTCCTGGAACATCTCATATGCCCCGTGTTGCTCAAAACGTCTTTGGAGCTCTGTTTCTAAACTGTATAACATGCCACACCTGGCCAGAGAGTAGTCATCACTCCGCGCTTGCCAGATGTTTAGAATGTCCTGGGCTCCTGCGGGAGCGGGAGGGTCACCTAGCGGCGCATTAAGGACATAAGCCTTTTTAGCTGCTTCAAGGATGAGCTTCAGGTTGCGAACCCAGTCCGCATAGTTGCTACCATCATCTTTCAGCTTGTTTTTCTCTAGGAATGCGTTGAAGTTGAGGTTGACGTTGGACATCTACAATATTTATAAAGACAAATTTTAGACTAAGTTCATGACAATTAAGTTCATTTAATCAAATTAAGTATGACCTCCCACTTAAATCGACATCCCTCTAGTCATCTAAGTGATACATGATCCATGTTGACTAACCCGTGTCCGATCATCACGTGAGACGGACTAGTCACCATGGTGAGCAACTTCTTGCTGATCGTATTCAACCATACGACTCATGTTCAACCTTTCGGTCTCTTGTATTCGAGGTCATGTCTGTACATGCTAAGCTCGTCGAGTCAACCTAGGTGTTTCGCGTGTGTAAATCTGGCTTACAGCCGTTGTATGCGAACGTTAGAATCTATCACACCCGATCATCACGTGGTGCTTCGAGACAACGAACCTTCGCAACGGTGCACACTTAGGGGAATACGTTCTCGAAATTTTAAGAGGGATCATCTTATTATGCTACCGTCTTTTTAAGCAATAAGATATAAAACATGATAAACATCACAATGCAATCATATAGTGACATGATATGGCCATTATCATCTTTGCTCTTTCGATCTCCATCTTCAGGCATCGCATGATCATCATCGTCACCGGCGTGACACCATGATCTCCATCATCGTGTCTCCGTGAAGTCGTCACGCCAACTACTACTATCACTACTACTATGGCTAACCGTTAGCGATGAAGTAAAAGTAGTAAGCACATGGCGTTGCATCTCATACAATAAATTAAGACAACTCCTATGGCTCCTGCCGGTTGTCATACTTATCGACATGCAAGTCGTGAAACCTATTAAAATAACATGATCATCTCATACATCATACATGCAACATCACAACTTTGGCCATATCACATCACATGTCAAACCCTGTAAAAACAAGTTAGACGTCCTCTAATTGTTGTTGCAAGTTTTACGTGGCTGATTTGGGTTTCTAGCAAGAACGCCTTCTTACCTACGTGAAAGCCACAACGACGATATGCCAAAGCTATTTACCCTTCATAAGGACCCTTTTCATCAAATCCAATCCGACTAGAGTAGGAGAGACAGACACCCGCTAGCCACCTTTATGCACGATGTGCATGTCTGTCGGTGGAACCAGTCTCACGTAAGCGTACGTGTAAGGTCGGTCCGGGCCACTTCATCCCACAATACCGCCGGAAAAGAATAAGACTAGTAACGGCAAGAAAATTGACAAACCATCGCCCACAACTTCTGTGTTCTACTCGTGCATAAAATCTACGCATAGAAAACCTGGCTCTGATGCCACTTTTGGGTAACGTAGCATAAATTCAAAATTTTTCCTACGCATGTTCAGATCTTCCTATGGAGAGACCAGCAACGAGAGAGGGGTAAGAGCATCTTCATACCTTTGAAGATAGCTAAGCGGAAGCGTTGCTAGAACGCGGTTGATGGAGTCGTACTCGCGACGATTCCGATCTAGTGTCGAACAACGGCACCTCCGCGTTCAACACACGTGCAGCCCGGTGACGTCTCCCGCACCTTGATCCAGCAAGGAGGAGGGAGAGGTTGGGGAAGAAGTCCAGCAACATGAGGGCGTGGTGTCGGTGGAGAGACGAGGTCTCCCGGCAGGGCTTCGCCAAGCACCGGCGGAGAGGAGGAGGAAGAAGAGCAAGGCTGCGCCGAGGGAGAGGGAAAACCGTGTCCTCCAAAGGCCAAAAGTGCCCACTATATATAGGGGAAGGGGAGAGGGGGTGCCACCCCTAGGGTTCCCACCCTAGGGGGTGCGGCAGCCCTCCCAGATGGGTGGTGCGACGGCCAGAGGGGGAGGAGGGGGTGGCGCACCCACTCGTGGGCCTTAGGCCCACCTGGCCTAGGGTTTGCCCCCCCTTTTTCTTTCCCTTGCGCCATGGGCTGAGTGGGGAGGCGCACCAGCCCACCTAGGGGCTGGTTCCCACCCTCACTTGGCCCACCTTACCTCCCGGGGTCATTGCCCCCTTCGGTGGTCCCGTGGGGCCACCTCCGGTGGTCCCGGTACGTTACCGGTGATGCCCGAAACACTTCCGGTGTCCGAAACCATCCGTCCTATATATCAATCTTTACCTCCGGACCATTTCGGAGCTCCTCGTGACGTCCGGGATCTGATCCTGAACTCCGAACAACTTTCGGTAACCTCGTATAATAATTCCCTATAACCCTAGCGTCATCGAACCGTAAGTGTGTAGACCCTACGGGTTCGGGAGACAGGCAGACATGACCGAGACACCTCTCTGGCCAATAACCATCAGCGGGGTCTGGATACCCATGGTGGCTCCCACTTGCTCCACGATGGTCTCATCGGATGAACCACGATGTCAAGGATTCAATCAATCCCGTATACGATTCCCTTTGTCTGTCGGTATAGAACTTGCCCGAGATTCGATCGTCGGTATACCTATACCTTGTTCAATCTCGTTACCGGTAAGTCTCTTTACTCGTTCCGTAGCACGTCATCGTGTGACTAACTCCTTAGTCACATTGAGCTCATGATGATGTTCTACCGAGTGGGCCCAGAGATACCTCTCCGTCACACGGAGTGACAAATCCCGATCTCGATTCGTGCCAACCCAACAGACACTTTCGGAGGTACCCGTAGTGCACCTTTATAGTTACCCAGTTACGTTGTGACGTTTGATACACCCAAAGCACTCCTACGGTATCCGGGACTTGCACAATCTCACGGTCGAAGGAAAAGATACTTGACATTAGAAAAGCATTAGCATATGAACAATACGATCTAGTGCTAGGCTTAGGATTGGGTCTTGTCCATCACATCATTCTCCCAATGATGTGATCCCGTTATCAATGACATCTAATGCCCATGATCAGGAAACCATGATCATCTATTAACTAACGAGCTAGCCAACTAGAGGCTTGCGAGGGACACATTGTGATCTATTCATTCACACATGTATTACTGTTTCCTGTTAATACAATTATAGCATGAACGATAGACGATTATCATGAACAAGGAAATATGATAATAACCATTTTATTATTGCCTCTAGGGCATATTTCCAACAACTACTACGGTGCTACAACTAACTTTTAGCAGTAGCGCGTGTCCTATCCGCACGACTACTACTTCTGCTAGTAGTAGCACGATTGCCACCCATGCTACTACTACTTAGTTGTAGCGCGGGTAAGGGTCCCGTGCTACTACTAACTAATTAGGAATTAAAATAAATAAATTCATCCAAGGTTGTTGCTGCCGCTGGGCGTCAACGTCCTCTCCATCGAGGGCTGATGCTGGTCCTGGAGGGGATGAAGTTGTCCATGGTGATGGTGCTTCCCCACCCAACTCATCCTCGCACCTCTCCTCTGCTACTACTACAAATAAAGAGAAAATCACTAGAAGGCAAAGAGAGAGATAGAGAGATTGATAGGAGTAGGAAGAGAAACTAACCGATGGTTGTATCCATTGCGGATCTAGCCGCCGCCATGGATGGCACTCTACTAGATCTCCCTCTCCTCCAACAACAAAGAAGGAGGAGGAAGGAGGGGGAGGAGGCTGAGGTGGGAGTGGAGTTCGCCGGATTTTGGGGAGGCGATGATGTGCGAGGCCGGCAGTGGCGGTGGGTGAGGAAGGGAATAGCGGGTGGGAGGGAGAAGCGGAATCATGAGAGAGTGGGTTTCGATTTGGCACTCATTGGGCGACATGGAGGAGGTGGTGTGCTTGGGCAGGAGCACCATGGGAGAGCCTATGGAGAGAGGGGGAGACTGAGGGAGAGAGGAGGAATTTGGCCGAGGATATGTGGACATTACCTACCTTGTAATTAATAGTAGCGAGGGGTATAAACCTGCGCTACTACTATCAACTTAGTAGTATCGCTGGTTTATACCCCACACTACTACTATTGCATGTCCCGGGGAGCACGATTGAGACCACTTAGTAGTAGCGAGGGGTAAAAATCCTCGCTACTACTATCAAGTTAGTAGTAGCGAGGGGTCAAAACTAGCGCTACCAGTAAGTACAAGTAGCGAGGGGTAAAAACCCGCGCTACTAGTAAGCGTCTGTCTATAAGCTTTTCCCTAGTAGTGCTTTACTCTTTCTGTAATAAAAGATCCCGTGACTAACTCCTTAGTCACATTGCTTCCAAGCTTCTTGTGATGTTGTATTACCGAGTGGGCCCAGAGATACCTCTCCATCATACGGAATGAGAAATGGCAGTCTTGATCCACGACAACTCAGCAGATACCCTTGGAGATACCAGTAGAGCATCTTTATAATCCCCAGTTACGTTGTGACGTTTGATAGACACAAGGCATTCCTCCGGTGTCAGGGAGTTGCATAATCTCATGGTCATAGGAACATATACATTGACATGAAGAAAGCAATAGCAGTAAAATTGATACGATCAAACAATATGCTTACGGTTTGGGTTTAGTCCATCACATCATTCTCCTAATGACGTGATCTTGTTATCAAATGACAACTCATGTCTGTGGTTAGGAAACCTTAACCATCTTTGATCAACGAGCTAGTCTAGTAGAGGCTTACTAGGGACTCTATCTTGTCTATGTATCCACACATGTATCTGAGTTTCCAATCAATACAATTATAGCATGGATAATAAATGAGTATCATGATCAAGGAAATATGATAATAACCAATTTATTATTGCCTCTAGGGCATATTTCCAATAGTCTCCCACTTGCACTAGAGGCAGTAATCTAGTTCACATCACTATGTGATTAACACCCAATGAGTTCTCGGGTTTGATCATGTTTTGCTTATGAGAGAGGTTTAGAGGATGTTTGTTTGGACTGTGGGCTGTGGAAAAGTTGTTGTGAGCTATGGGCTATGGAAAAGCTGCTGTGAGCAGTGTTGTCGTTTGGTAAACTGCCTATCTGAGCTGTGCCTTTCGAGGAAATGTCTAGAATACCCCTCAGATACTGAGACGGTGTATATGTACTGATATCATGGTAATAATCTGTTTTTTGACACGTTTCACTAATTTTTAGTTGTTTTATGTATTTTGGATGTAATTAAAGTGTGATAATTGCTAACATTGTTCATATATAACATTAGTTGTTCATACATCATCATGAACATTGTTCATACATCATTGTCCACATATTTATACCAAAATGTACTTCCTATTTCCTACATCTACACCAAAAGACATTACTTGTTCATATATTAATGGCTATCCCATAAGATAGTTATCCTCCTCTCGCCGCAAACAAAGAGTCACCAATGTTATCACGAATATCATTCATGTTTACCACATCAAGTAAAGATGAGGTGCCATCGCCTTGTAGTGGTACAGTTTGTCGCACCACATGTGGCATGCAGTCCTCATCCGCGTCACACTTATCGAACTCTTTGTCACGTAACTTGGTGTCCCGAATATAATTGTGAAGCACCATACAAGCAACAATAATCTTCTTTTGTCTTCTAGGCTTGAATTTTTGCACCTTTTTCAAAATGCGCCACTTTTCGTTGAGCACACCAAATGTGCATTCTACCGCATTGCGAAGTGAAGAGTGAGCATGATTTTATACATCATACTTCCCTGTCGGTTATCTCCGCCTATTGTGAAACTCCGGTATATGACAGGTTTGGTGTTTGTATGGAGCAAGGTATCCACTTCGGTTTGGATAGCACGAATCGACAAGGTAGAATTTGCCTAAAAACTAAAACAAAGTTAGCATTACAAAAAGAAATTTTGAAACTAAATTGCTTTGAATGTGAGTATTGTTTGGTAGTACCATGTGGAGGAACAGGGAACTTATGTGCATACTTCTCAAGGGTATGATTCAAAATCCTTGTGCCATTTGCCGGGCCCGGCCACCCAACAACGACGAAAGTAAACCTCATGTCAAAGTCACAAACGACCATCACATTTTGAGAAGTAAATCCATGTCCCCCGGTGTGGGTAATGACATCTAATGCTGGAACGGAAACTGGTATGTTACATCCATCTATTGCTCCAATAGCACCCGCTAAATGTGGCCAAAATCGACCATCTTTAATTCTTTCATGAGGAGTTGAGAAATAATAATTAGTGGGATTTATGTTGTTGGATGATAACTTGCACAAACAATCCAACACTTCTTTGAACTTTCGATGAATTGTTTCAGTTGATCTTGCAAAATGATTTTCAACTTGAGAGAAATATTGTGGGGCTCCAACCATCCATAAGAACATGGCTAATGATTCCAACGATGTCATGCCTCTAATTGATTGCAATCCATAATCATGAACTAGAAGATCATGCAATGGTATAAAAACACCTCGGTACATCCTAAACATTTTGTAGCACATCTTTCTATTATCAAGATTCTCCATTACCCATTCATAACCAGTTTGTTGAGGAATTTGATATGGTGCTTTGTTCAAGTAAGTCTTACTATATTTGTTAGCTATTTCACCCATCATAGCAACTTCATATGAAATGTGTGTCATTTCAAGAAGAAAAGTCCTCTCAGCCTCGTCATCAACCATCTCAACACTTTCATCCATCTACAAAATAGAGCAACAAATGTATAAGTACATGGCAGCCCAAAAAATGGCAGCAAACATCACATATGAGATATAAAACACATGAGATGAACATCATCCCACATAGAGTCAACATTTTTCATTACATGATAGCAACAGATCTCATAAATAGTTCACTACATCAACACACATTCAAACTGAAAACTAATCCCATAAATAGTTCCCAAAAGACAAAAACATTTGTTGGAAATGATAATACAACTTGCTACTTGCACATTGCTTCGTGCTCCCTCGTAAGCCACTCAAACCTGCCCTCCTTGGTTTTAATCAACATAAACAACTCACGATACTCTGGCTTCATCACAATCTTGGTCGCGGTGTGGAACAAAGGAGTCCCTTCCTCGGCCCCACACTCCACCATAAAAATAAGTACTTCTGCCATGGTAGGAGTAGTAACTTTGGGAACATGGTTAGCTGATCCTTCACCACTCAATCTTGAATTTATGTTTCCCTAGGTTTGCTTATACGCACGAAGAAATGGGTTCTTGTCATCTTCATCTTCTACATTGGACTTAGATTTGCATTTACCTAATGTTTTACCTCGCCCTCCTTTTTTCTTGAAAGATTTCAAAGGAGTTCCTAAATCTTCACTCTCTTTATCATCATCCGAGCTACTGGATATCTCTCTTGGAAAGGAGGCTTTTTCCCCGGTGATATGAGCATTCTCAAACATAACATCCATCTCCTTCAAGTTGGGAGGGCCTATGTACCGCCACTTTGCATGTCGTGGGTATTTCTGAAAATAGCATACAAATTAACACAATGACATAAACAATTCGAAAACTTAATCATAAATAATTTTTGAACATCCTCACCTTAAGACGAATGTCCCACCAACTATCATCAGCTTCAATTGTTCCCATCTTATCATTCCAACCAAGTCCAGTTGCAGAATTCTTCAACGCCATAAACCGAGCATATTGTTTCTTCAATTGGTCCCATTTTTTTTGAATTGCCTTCTTGTACGTTTTTCTTAGTTTGTTCAAAAATTTCTCCTAAAGATTGTTGTAATCTTTGGGACTCAAATAACCACCTGGCTTATTGTGCTTATCCGTCTCTTCTTTGCATATCTCATAAAATAATTTAGTTTGATATGCATCCCAATTTGCTTTGTCCATCTATTTTATTCAAAGTTAAACATTCTGCTCAAAACATGTATTTTCTGCTAATAGAATCACATAAGAATGCATGTATTTTCTGCTAATAGAATCACATAAGAAGACATGTATTTTCTGCTAATAGAATCATATATAAGAAGGGAGGAAAGAAAAAAGAAGAACAAGGGGCTACCTTGGGAAGACCGTGGAGATCCTGAGAAGGAGAGAAGGGAAACGTGCGCTGGGAGGAGGTGAGCGAGGCGAGGGCGACGGTCTCCGGTGGCAGGCGACGCGTGGGCGGGCGGTCTCCGATGGGGAGCGAGGCGACGGCAGGCGGACGGGGCGATGGTGGGCGGGAGCTGACGGTCGAGGTCTCCGGTGGCGAGCAAGGCGATGGCGGGCGAACGAGGCAACAGTGGGCGAACGAGGCGAGGGTGGGCGGGCGCCGGCGGTCACGGTCTCCGGTGGCGGACGAGAATGGCTACGCAAAACTCTAGTGCCGCCCTTGCTGCTCCATCCTCTGTCTGTGGGGATAATGGTTGGGGAGAAGAGAAGAACGAGAGGATTTCACATTTATATGGGAGTGACAGTTTTCCTGTAATTACAGCAAAGTGGCAGGGGTAGAGTGGGCATGGGATTGATCCACCGCAGGGGAACGCGGTAGAAGCTGCTCGCGACCAGCTTCTCCTGTGTGCGTGTAAAACAGCTGCACCTGCGGGTCAAAATCTATACGAAAGTTGGCTGTTTTGTTGGGCTGATGGCTTCAAAGCGTGGAAAACTGGTAGGAAGCCCAACCAAACACCCTCTTAGTCAACGGTTCTGCAACATTCTGATCCGTGTGTACATTGCAAACCTTTGTGTAACAATGTAGATGCTGCTACCACGTTTCACTCGAAGCTATTCCAAATGACTACTCCACTACGAATCCGGTTGGCTACTGAGAGTTGTCCGGATTGGTGCTGATACGTCCAATTTGCATCATGCTTTCATGTTGATATTTATTGCTTTTTGGGCTGTTATATTACTTGTGGTACCATATTTATGCCTTTTTTCTCTTATTTTGCAAGGTTTATTTGAAGAGGGAGAATTCAGGCAGCTGGAATTCTGGACTGGAAAAGGAGCAAATCCTAGTCCACTATTCTGCACATCTCCAAATGCCCTGAAAAGTTACGTGGATTTTTTTGGGATTATATAAAAAATACTGAGCGAAAGAACTACTGGAGGGGGCTGCCAGGGCGCCACAAGCCCTGACACCGCCACCCCCTGGTGGCGGAGTGGGGGCTTGTGGGCTCCCTGACGGCCCACTAGCCCCCCTCTTTTGCTATATCAAGCGTCTTGGTCCAGAAAAAATCAGACGAGAGCTTTTTCGTGGTTTCGCCGCCGCCACGAGGCGGAACTTGAGCAGATCCAATCTAGAGCTCCGGCAGGACGATCCTGCCGGGGAAACTTCCCTCCCGGAGGGGGAAATTGTCGCCATCGTCATCACCAACACTCCTCTCGTCGGAGGGGAGGCATCTTCATTAACATGTTCATCAGCACCATCTCCTCTCCAATCCCTAGTTCATCTCTTGTAACCAATCTTCGTCTCGCAACTCCGATTGGTACTTGTAAGGTTGCTAGTAGTGTTGGTTACTCTTTGTAGTTGATGCTAGTTATATTACTTGGTGTAAGAGTTTATGTTCAGATCCTTGATGCTATTCATTACACCTCTGATCATGATTATGATTATGTTTTGTGAGTAGTTACTTTTGTTCCTGAGGACATGGGATAAGTCATGTTAATAATAGTCATGTGAATTTGATATTCGTTCGGTATTTTGATATGATGTATGTTGTCTTTTCCTCTAGTGGTGTTATGTGAACGTCGACTACATAACACTTCACCATATTTGGGCCTAGAGGAAGGCATTGGGAAGTAGTAAGTACACTAGTAGAAAACAGGGCTATCGTTCGGCCCTGGCCAACCCATTAGTCCCGGTTCTTCAAGAACCGGGACCAATGGGGGGTATTAGATCCGGTTCGTGAGCCCAGGGGGCCGGCCGGGGCCTCGTGGGCATTGGTCCCGGTTCGTGTAGAACCATTTGTCCCGGTTCGAGCCACGAACTGGGACCAATGGTCCTCGCTGCTGGCCCACAACCATTGGTCCCGGTTCGTGGCATGAACCGGGACAGAAGGGTTGGCTTTAGTCCCGGTTCATGCCACGAATCGGGACAAATCAGTTGCGTATATATACCCATCGCCGCGGCAGAGCACTCTGTTTTTTTTGGCCGACGAGGGGAGGGCATTTTGGTGCTCTAGCTCACCTCCTATGCACATGAGGTGTTCAATGAAATACCCGAGCCACACTAGTTAAGCTTTCTCCTCTCGAATCTCGACCTAGGAGCTTCATTTTTCCCGAGATTTGTCTAGATTTAGGGGTCCGTCACTCCCCGTCCCCGTTTTCACCGCCGTTGATAGCTCGCGCCGATCTCGTCGCCGGCACCACCGTGTTGAGCCTCTTGTTCTTATCTTCTTTATGATACTTGTCTGATTTTCTTACTTTAGATAGATATTTGTCTAATTTTCTTAATTTTGACACACATAATTATATGTAATGCACACAGATGAACCGGCAATGGATGTATGGTGACAGACACACCTTCGAGTACATTAAGGGCGTGCATATTTTTATCCAAGTGGCTGAGGCAATCAAGCATAATGGTTTTATGTGTTGTCCATGCAGTAAATGTGGGAATACGAAGTCTTACTCTGACCGGAAAATCCTTCACACCCAGCTGCTTTACAAGGGTTTCATGCCACACTATAATGTTTGGACGAGGCACGGAGAAATAAGGGTTATGATTGAAGACGGCGAAGAAGAAGAGGACGATGACAAGTATGTGCCCCCTGAATACGGTGATGCTGCAACGGGGGGAGCTGCTGAAGATCAAGAGGAACCAGACGATGTGCCCGATGATGCTGCAATGGGGGAAGCTGCTGAAGATCAAGAGAAACCAGACGATGTGCCCGATGATGATCTCCGCCGGGTCATTGTCGATGCAAGGACGCAATGAGAAAGTCAAAAGGAGAAGCTGAAGTTCGATCGCATGTTAGAGGATCACAAAAAAAAGTTGTACCCCAATTGTGAAGATGGCAACACAAAGCTGGGTACTGTACTGGAATTGCTGCAGTAGAAGGCAGAGAATGTTTTGCCTGACAAAGGATTTGAGAAGCTACTGAAAATATTGAAGAAGAAGCTTCCAAAGGATAATGAATTGCCCGACAGTACATACGTAGAAAAGAAGGTCGTATGCCCTCTAGGATTGGAGGTGCAGAAGATACATGCATGCTCTACCGCGATGCGTACGAGGATTTGAACACATGCCTGGTATGCGGTGCATTGCGGTATAAGATCAGACGAGATGACCCTGGTGATGTTGACGGCAAGCCCCGCAGGAAGAGTGTTCCTACGAAGGTGATGTGGTATGCTCCTATAATACCACGGTTGAAACGACTGTTCAGAAACAAAGAGCATGCCAAGTTGATGCGATGGCACAGTGAGGACCGTAAGAAAGACGGGAAGTTGAGAGCACCCGCTGACGGGTCGCAGTGGAGAAAAATCGAGAGAGAGTATTGGGCTGAGTTTGCACGTGACCCAAGGAACGTATGGTTTGGTTTAAGCGCGGATGGCATTAATCCTTTCGGGGAGCAGAGCAGCAATCACAGCACCTGGCCCGTGGCTCTATGTATGTATAACCTTCCTCCTTGGATGTGCATGAAGCGGAAGTTCATTATGATGCCAGTTCTCATCCAAGGACCTAAGCAACCCGGCAACGACATTGATGTGTACCTAAGGCCATTAGTTGAAGAACTTTTACAACTGTGGAATGGAAACGGTGTACGTGCGTGGGATGAGCACAAACAGGAGGAATTTAACCTGCACGCGTTGTTGTTTGTAACCATCAACTATTGGCCCGCTCTCAGTAACCTTTCAGGACAGACAAACAAGGGATA
Organism: Hordeum vulgare subsp. vulgare; assembly: GCF_904849725.1. Classification (NCBI taxonomy): domain Eukaryota; kingdom Viridiplantae; phylum Streptophyta; class Magnoliopsida; order Poales; family Poaceae; genus Hordeum; species Hordeum vulgare. The sequence goes on along the minus strand of NC_058519.1, from coordinate 643,872,541 downwards.
CCACGCATGCACGCACTGTTTAGCTGACACCGAAAGTATATACCTGGGAAGCTGCAGGAAGAATATGTACCTAGGCCATCCTTGATTTCTTCCGACCAACCATCAATGTCGAAAGAAAGGCAAGCATTTCAAAGGCGAGGCAGATCACCGGAAGAAGCTCGCCATGCGTACCGGTGATCACGTACTTTCTATGGTCAATGATTTACACGTAATCTTTAGAAAGGGTCCCGGCGGACTAGCTGTTGCGAGTGACGCTGGGGGACACGCACCCATGTGGAAGAAGAAATCTATATTTTGGGACCTACCCTACTGGAAAGACCTAGAGGTCCGCTCTTCGATAGACGTGATGCACGTGACGAAGAACCTTTGCGTCAACCTGCTAGGCTTCTTGGGCGTGTATGGGAAGACAAAAGATACAGCTGAGGCACGGGAGGACCTGCAATGTTTGCACGAAAAAGACGGCATGCCTCCAAAGCAGTATGAAGGTCCTGCCAGCTACGCTCTTACCAAAGAAGACAAGGAAATCTTCTTTGAATGCCTGCTTAGTATGAAGGTCCCGACTGGCTTCTCGTCGAATATAAAGGGAGTAATAAATATGGCAGAGAAAAAGTTTCAGAAGCTAAAGTCTCATGACTGCCACGTGATTATGACACAACTGCTTCTGGTTGCATTGAGGGGGCTTCTACCGAAAAACGTCCGGTTAGCCATTGTGAAGCTATGTTCATTCCTCAATGCAATCTCTCAGAAGGTGATCGATCCAGAAATCATACCAAGGCTAAGGAGTGATGTGGTGCAATGTCTTGTTAGTTTCGAGCTGGTGTTCCCACCATCCTTCTTCAATATCATGACACACGTCCTAGTTCATCTAGTTGACGAGATTGTCATTCTGGGCCCCGTATTTCTACACAATATGTACCCCTTTGAGAGGTTCATGGGAGTCCTAAAGAAATATGTCCGTAACCGCGCTAGGCCAGAAGGAAGCATCTCCATGGGCCATCAAACAGAGGATGTCATTGGGTTTTGTGTTGACTTCATTCCTGACCTTAAGAAGATAGGTCTCCGTAAATTGAGGTATGAGGGGAGACTGACTAGAAAAGGCACGCTTGGAGGGGAGACAATAATATGCAGGGACGGATATTCTTGGTCTGAAGCACACTGCACAGTTCTACAGAACTCTACCTTGGTGACCCCTTATGTCGATGAACACAAGAACAGTCTACGCTCCAAACACTCGGAGCAGTGCGACGACTGGATTACATGTGAACACATCAGGACTTTCAGCAGTTGGATGGAAACACGTCTCAGAGATGAAAACACTGTTTGTGATGAGCTGTCCTTGTTGTCCAGGGGACCATCTTCGACTGTTACAATTTGTAAAGGATACGAGATAAATGGGAATACATTTTACACGATTGCCCAAGATCAAAAGAGCACCAACCAAAACAGCGGTGTCCGCTTTGATGCAGCCACCGAGAGGGGAAAGGACACATATTATGGTTACATAGTGGACATATGGGAACTTGACTACGGAGTAGATTTTAAGGTCCCTTTGTTTAAGTGCAAATGGGTCAATCTGTCAAGAGGAGGGGTACATGTAGACCTACAGTACGGAATGACAACAGTGGATCTGAACAATCTTGGGTACACTGACGAACCGTTCATCCTAGCCAATGATGTGGCACAGGATATCCATGTGAAGGACATGTCTACCAAACCGAGAAAAATAAAAAAATAAGGAAGCGACTACATCATACGATGAGCCAAAGCGCCACATAGTTCTTTCAGGAAAAAGGGACATCATGGGAGTGGAGGGCAAGACAGACATGTCCGAAGATTATGAAAAGTTTCATGAAATTCCTCCCTTCAAAGTCAAGGCTGACCCAAGCATCCTGATAAATGATGAAGATTATCCATGGTTACAGCGCAATAAGGAAAGGACACAAGCAAAGAAGAAGTGAAGACTTTCTCCACAACTATTATGATGATACCATGCCAACTTTCAAACTTTTTGTAGTTCATTTGAAATGCATGTTGTAACAGACAGGTGAGCACTGCGCTTCTCCCATCATCGTCTCTACACTCAGGGCTTATAAACTGCTACGAGTGCCTCTCGCTTGGCGAGGTGGGACTAAAAATAGCTGCATAAATAATCAACTAAAAAACTCTTTTACGGGTTCATGCCAGGAACCGGTACTAAAAGGTGCTCGTGGGGCCCACCTTAAAATATGTACCTAGATAATTATCATAGAAGAAAATAAATAAGTAATTAGAATTTTGTTACAAACTTTAATAGCAAAAATAATTATCGTAAAATAAAATAAATAAGTAATTAGAAACAAAAAGAAAGCAAAAAAATCTGGGAAAAAATTAAAATAAAGGAATCAACTAAAAAGCTTTTATAAACCTCTAGTATTATTGAAACTAAAATTATATAGAATTTTGTTACAAACTTTAATAGCAAAAAGATCATAAAAGAAAATAAATAAGTAACTATAAAAAATATAAAATAAAAAAATAAGTATTTTTTTGTAAGTAGAAACAAAACAAAATAAGCTAACTAGCACTTTGAATTTAAGTAGAAACAAAAAAAACAAAAAAAAATAAAAAAATAGATTCGAATTTAGAGAGAAATTCAACCTAAATTCAAAGTGCTAATTAGCCTAACTAGCTCTTTGAATTTAAAGTGCTAGTTAGCCTAACTAGCTGTTTGAATTTAGGCTGAATTTTGTCTCTAAATTCGTACAGCTCGACATTGCAGCCACAGCGGAGCTTATAAACACGCTCGGCAGCCCTTCGCTTGGCGAGGTGGGACTAAACATCCAACCGCACCGCGACTGTGGCAGGCACATGCCTTTAGTCCCGGTTGGTGGCTCCAACCCAGACCAAAGGCCCCTCTTCAGTCCTGGTTGGTGGCACCAACCGGGACCAAAGGCCTCTGCTTCCCGCCCTTTGGGCTGCCGAAAAGAGGCCTTTGGTACCGGTTGGTGCCACGAACCGGGACCAATGCAACCCTTTAGTCCCGGTTGGTGCCACGAACCGGGACCAATGCTTGTGCTATATAAGCCAACACTTTGGAAATTTTCAGATTTGACAACGCCGCGAGCTCATCCACGCCCGACAACGCCGCGAGCTCATCCACGGCGCCGCCAGGCTGCCCCGTCGCCATCACCCGCCGCCCTCCGCCCCCCAAGCCCACGCCGTCGCCCGTCGCCGTCGCCCTCCGCCCCCCGTCGCCGTCGACGTCGCCCTCCGCCGCCCCCGAGCCGTCGCCAGTCACCGTCGCCCTCGCCCTCCGCCCCCCGCCGCCGTCGCCGTCGCCCTCGCCGTCGCCCCGGCCGCCCTCGATGTGAGCCGCCGCCGCCACGGCTCTGTTTTTTTATTGTTTTTAATTTTTGATTTTTTTGGTGATATTATTGTTGAATATGCATGTTTGTATGTTCATATATATGCAAAAATAGACCGCATCACCATGGTAACTGTGGCTCTTCTCTTTGATAGACTTCTCCTCCTTTATTTGAAAGGGCGAGATGTTTAATTATGAATTTTCCTTAGTAAGGTAAGGGTACCTTAGATAGAAGTACGACATGGCATGAACATCGATGGAAAATAAAACAGAACTACGAATGAACATTTAACATATATCTTTAGTAATCCTTTATTTAAGTTGGCAAACAAAGATTATATATAGTACCGAATGGGAAACCATAAATAATATAATTAAATGTGTAACAAATGTATAATTTGGTCCTTACGTAAAAAGCCCTGAACTTTTATTGTGGCCAAAATATGAACTGAGAAAATATATCACTGTCATGTACTAACAGAGAACATTCGATCACCCTCGCAAAAAAAGAGAACATTGGATCAAACATCATAGAAAAAACACTCCTATATAGAACTGGAAACATCTGGGACATGAGACAATACCTTTGGATACTGGGAACAATATCTCGAACATTTGAACCGAACAACATAAATTAAGCGCAATTATCATTGTTTGACACTGGTCAGCTTGTAAAAAAGATGTTTTATTCATTAGCAAACAGAAAATGGTGACAATAAGATTATTTCAAGACAAAAGATGTTAGTGGTGTGTATAGAGACCCAACACCCATGTAGCAAGATTTAAAGTAATTGACATATTGACCTAATCACTACCAGTCTGCTTTCATATAAACTAATATATTGACAAACACTTGAGAAGACCATATATACCACTTTATCACTTCTCCCTGGAACAATCAATTGTCCTTTTAGAGAATTCATTAGCCTAGATGATATCTGAAGGAAGCACAAATCCATAAGAATTGCGGGCATTCTCCAAGCAGCAATGTGTATGCAAAAAAAAATTGAACGAAACTGGGCTGTATCACCAAATTTGTAGTCATCCAGATCTTTGTTCGAAACCTTTCTTTTTTTAAATTAAACTAACAATGTTTTAAATTTCTTGTACCATATGTTTGTGTTCTAGTTTTGGTAGTCGTACGAATCTGATACTTGTGCATCTCGACCTATTTTGGTAGTCCTGCATATCGGATACTTGTGCATTTTAGATACTCTAGGAACATCATTTCCTTTGATATGCTTATCCTATGTTTTCCTCCATGAGCAATGGGATTAGATATGCAATTATTGCTCACTGGAATAAACATTTCTGCCACTTTGGCAAAACTTACCGTAGTTGAATTAATCTAATGTTGTTACCAACCAAAAGATGGCATATATTAATTCTTGTTCATTAGATTGTTAGTTGTAGTCCAATATGAGACAGATAATTAACAACTAGTATTACCACCATAGTGAACATAGCTTTGGTTTTATTTATTTATAGTAAGTGCTTAGTAGTTGAACTAGTTGATTTAATAAAACTACTTTATTTTACTATATATAGAAGCAGTTTATTTTTAGCAAGAAAATTAATAGAACTAGTTTATTTTTTAGTTCATTTTACGATGCCTATCCCGCATCCTCGTCGTCGACTCGGCGGAGGGCACCTGCTTGATTAGAGGGGCCCTGTCCGGGACTGGGCTCCGCCCGGCTGGTATTGGGAGGTGCTACCTTCCGGGGAGCGTAGGTTGGTGAGGAGGCAGCCCATTGTTGACCCGATCCTTGTTTGGTGGCGGTCGCGTGGGCCAGTGACGGTGCCGAGGCTTCCGGACACCGCGGAGGTGGTACGTCACCGTGTCAGCGAGGAGGACGAACACGTCCGTCGCTACATGGTTGCATTGGAGGGAAGGTTCTCCAATACCTGGCAGGTTCTTCAGGGATCTCTCTTGAGCTATGATCCTGTGATGGTTCCTTCTCTTTGGGTGTCCACCGCCCACGACGATACCCGTCGAGCGCTACGGTTCTAGTTGTATTAATGATGCTTTATGTATGATAGTATTCGAGGATTATTAATTAGTGATAATATTCGACGATGTATGAACACAAGAGATCGATCATGTAGTCTTGCTTATAATTAATGCATGCTAATTTGAATACTACTTTATTTTTGATTTGTTTTTGCTTATTGAATGTTCAAATTAGAAAAGTACTCCTACTTTGAATGCTAAAATTAGAGAGCACTATGCAGAAATCTAGGAGCCCCCCTCCATCATCCGCGCCCTCGTCCCCGTCACCGACCCCCCTCCGACCTCGAGTCAGGGTCTATATTGTTTTATGCTATTTTAACTTAAATAGGGTATTTAATTAGGTCCTCCCTAATACTAATGATCATGTTGCTGTAAATGTTGTATGACAATGTTGTAAAGGGTAGTAATTGGTCTCTTCTGCTGCTTTTCATAGATGGAGTTCTTGACGGGTATACTTGAGAAATCCTCAAGGCTGTTGCTGCAGCACAATTTTGTGAAGATGTTGGACGACCATCGGCCACAGAACATGAAGCTGAGGCAGGCCGGCAACAGGCTTCGCAAGCTGTGGGACGTGGAGGTGGTGTTCGATGCCGATAGCCGCATGTACCTAGATCGTGGCTGGAAGCAGTTCGTCCGTGCCTACGACCTGGGGATCGGGTACTTCCTTGTCTTCAGGTACGACAGCAACATCACGTTCGCCGTGAAGGTGTTCGACACGACTATGTGTCGGAGGCGCTACCAGGACGACGATGATGCCGGTCCGCTCTGTCTCTTCTTCCTCTCCATTAGGCTATCTCTCACACCCATTTTTAAAAAAAACTTTTTTTGCATTTGGCAAGGCAATGGGAGCAGGAGTAGCGAGTACTGCGACATGTGCTATGTCTACGGCAGCAGCGACTCTGGCAACAAAAGTAGCAGCGACTCTGGTGACAGCAAAAGTAGCAGCGACGATGGCCTCGCGATGGATGTCCCACAGCTGGGCGACAGGGCCATGCCAATTGTGGTAGAGGAGTACATCCCACAGCCTGGCCTGGGGCTTCGTCGCTCTAAGCGCATCAAGATGATGAAGGAGAAGGTGAAGAAGCAGGAGTGAATATCTTAAGAACCTGATGGCTTTAATCTTTATAGTATAAACCTTTTAAGTACGATAGTGTTGAACTGCTACTGCACTTTTAAGTATGATGGTGGTGTGCCTGATGAAATTTTGTGCATGCTCATGGATGCTCCTTGTTATTATGATGTATGATGATGCATGATTAGTAGGACTTGTTATTATATATGATGATGTATGATGCGAGCATGAAGAGTTATTATATATCAGCGGGTGAAATGAACATAGCAGTAGCGTTGGTAAACCAAGCACGAAGATAAGAGAGGACACTTCTCTCTATTAGCTAGCTAATAACAACCTAAATTAACCCCAAAAACCCCTAAACCAGCCACTTTAAAAAAAAAACCTCAGCTGCAGCCAGTTTCTGATGCGCGGATGCCTTTTGGTCCCAGTTTATGTCACCAACCGGGACCAAAGCCCCCCTACCTGGGCTGCCTGCAGCGGCCACGTGGATGCCCATCTGTCTCGGTTCGTGTAAGAACCGGGACTAAAGGGGGGAGGCATTAGTAACGACCTATTAGTCCCGGTTCAAGAACCGGGACTAATGGCCCTTACGAACCGGGACAAATGCCGTGTTTTCTACTAGTGGTAGATGATGGGTTGCTGGAGTGACAGAAGCTTAAACCCCAGTCTATGCGTTGCTTCGTGAGGGGCTGATTTGGATCCACTAGTTTAATGCTATGGTTAGACTTTGTCTTAATTCTTCTTTTATAGTTGTGGATACTTGCGAGAGAGGTTAATCATAAGTGGGATGCTTGTCCAAGTAAGGGCAGTACCCAAGCGCTGGTCCACCCACATATCAAACTATCAAAGTAACGAACGCGAATCATATGAACATGATGAAACTAGCATGACAGAAATTCCCGTGTGTCCATGGGAGCGTTTTTCCTCCTATAAGACTTTGTTCAGGCTTGTCCCTTGCTACAAAAGGGATTGGGCCACTTGCTGCACCGTTGCTACTACTTGTTACTTGTTACTCTTTGCTTGCTACGTTTCACCTCGCTACACAATCACTTGTTACCGCTACTTTTAGTGCTTGCAGTTATTACCTTGCTGAAATCCGTTTATCAGAGTCTTCTACTCCTCGTTGGGTTCGACACTCTTACTTATCAAAAGGACTACGATTGATCCCATATACTTGTGGGTCATCAAGACTCTTTTCTGGCGCTGTTGCCGGGGAGTGAAGCGCCTTTGGTAAGTGGAAATTGGTAAGGAAACATTTTTATACTGTGCTGAAATGTATTGTCACTTGTCACTATGGAAACTGTTCCTTTGAGGAGTTTGTTCGGGGTATCTTCACCACGAACGGAAGCACGAGGAGTTGTTCCTCAACCTGAGGTACCTACTGAAAATATCTTTTATGAAATTCCTTCGGGTATGCTTGAGAAACTGCTCGCTAATCCTTTTACAGGAGATGGATCCTCACATCCAGACTTGCATCTAATCTATGTAGATGAAGTTTGTCGTTTATTTCAGCTTGCAGGTTTGCCCGAGGATGAGGTAAAGAAGAAAGTCTTTCCTTTATCTTTGAAGGATAAGGCGTTGACATGGTATATGCTATGTGATGATACTGGATCATGGGGCTACAATCGGTTGAAATTGGAATTTCATCAAAAGTTCTATCCTATGCATTTAGTACATTGTGATCGTAACTTTATTTATAACTTTTGGCCTCGTGACAGGGAAAGCATAGCTCAAGCTTGGGGGAGGCTTAAATCAATGCTATATTCATGCCCCAATCATGAGCTCTCGAGAGAAATCATCACTCAGAACTTTTATGCTCGGCTTTCTCATGAAGATCGTACCATGCTTGACACTTCTTGTACCGGTTCTTCTATGAAGAAGGATATTGATCACAAGTGGAATTTATTGGAGAGAATCAAACGCAACTCTGAAGATTGGGAGCTGGAGGAAGGTAAGGAGTTAGGTATGAATTTCCAGTTTGATTGCATTAAATCTTTTGTTGAGACAAACACTTCTAGAGATTTTAGCACTAAGTATGAACTTGACTCTGAGATAGTAGCTTCTCTATGTGAATCTTTTGCTGCTCATGTTGATCTTCCCAAAGAGAAGTGGTTTAAATATCATCCTCCTGTAGAAAGCAACATAGCCAAAACCAATCTAGTTGAGGAGAAAGTCATTGCTTTTAGTGATCCTGTTGTTCCTTGTGCTTACACTGAGAAACCACCATACCCTGCTAGGATTCTAAAGCTCCAACTGCGATACGTAGGGGTTACATTAGACCACTTGCACCCCCTGAAGAGATTAGAGTTGAACCTAGTGTTGCTATTATCAAAGATCTCTTAGCCGGAGACATAGATGTGCATGTTATCAAATTCTGTGAGGACTCTGCTAGAATTGCTAAACGTCACGCGAAAGACAAACACGGACCTGTAGTTGGCTTGCCCGTTGTTTCTGTCAAGATAGGAGATCACTGTTACCATGGGTTAGGTGATATGGGAGCTAGTGTTAGTGCGATACCCCGTTCTCTATAGGATGAAATCAAAGATGAGATTGCACCTGCTGAGTTAGAACCCATTGATGTCACTATTACGCTAGCTAATAGAGACACTATCTGCCCTGTGGGAATTGTGAGAGACGTAGAAGTCCTGTGTGGTAAGACGAAGTATCCTACTGATTTCCTCGTCCTTGGTACTGCACAAGATAGCTTATGTCCTATCATATTCGGTAGACCCTTTCAAAACACTGTCAATGCTCACATTGATTGCATTAAGCAGACCGTCACTCTTAGTTTCGAGGGTGCGTCTCATGAATTTAACTTCTCCAAGTTTGGAAGACAACCCCATGAAAGAGAGTCGTCTGGTAGAGATGAAATCATTGCTCTTGCCTCTATTTCCGTACCTCCTACGGATCCTTTAGAGCAATATCTGCTTGAGCATGAAAATGATATGCATATGGAGGAGAGAGATGAGATAGATAAAATTGTCTTAGAACAATATCCTATTCTCAAGAATAATATGCCTGTTGAACTGCTTGGGGATCCTCCCCCACCAAAGGGTGATCCTGTGTTCGAGCTTAAACAGTTGCCTAATACTCTTAAGTATGCCTATCTTGATGAGAAGGAGATATATCCTGTCATTATTAGTGCTCTCCTTTCAGAGCACGAAGAGAATAAGTTTCTAAGGACTCTGAGCAAGCACGGTGCTGCTATTGGATATACTCTTGATGATCTTAAGGGTATTAGTCCTACTCTATGTCAGCACAAGATTAAAACTGATCCTGACTTCAAACCAGTTGCTGATCATCAAAGGAGATTAAGTCCTAAGATGAAAGAGGTCGTTAGAAAAGAAATATTAAAGCTTCTGGAAGAAGGAATCATTTATCCTGTTGCTCATAGTGATTGGGTAAGTCCATTACATTGCGTACCTAGGAAGGGAGGTATCACCGTCGTTCCTAATGATAAGGACGAACTAATCCCACAGAGGATTATTACTGGCTATAGGATGGTGATAGACTTCCGGAAACTGAACAAGGCAACTAGGAAAGACCATTATCCTTTGTCGTTCATCGACCAAATGCTAGAAAGGCTATCAAAGCACACACACTTCTGCTTTCTAGACGGTTATTCAGGTTTCTCGCAAATACCTATTGCACAATCTGATCAAGAGAAAACCACTTTCACCTGCCCCTTCGGTACCTTTGCCTATAGACGTATGCCTTTTGGCTTATGCAATGCACCTGCCACCTTTCAAAGATGTATGATGGCCATATTCTCTGACTTTTGTGAAAAGATTATCGAGGTTTTCATGGATGACTTCTCCGTTTACGGTTCTTCCTTTGATGATTGCCTCAGCAACCTTGATCGAGTCTTACAGAGATGCGAAGAAACCAATCTCGTCTTGAATTGGGAGAAGTGCCACTTTATGGTTAATGAAGGTATCGTCTTAGGACATAAGATCTCTGAAAGAGGCATTGAAGTTGATAAGGCTAAGGTTGATGCAATTGAGAAAATGCCTTGCCCCACAGATATCAGAGGTATACGAAGTTTCTTATGTCATGCTGGTTTCTATAGAAGGTTCATAAAAGTCTTCTCTAAGATTTCTAGGCCTCTTACCAACCTCTTGCAGAAGGATGTTCCTTTTGTTTTTGATTAGGATTGTGAGGAAGCCTACTAAATACTTAAGAAGGCTTTGATAACCGCACCTATTGTTCAACCACCTGACTAGAACTTGCCCTTTGAAATCATGTGCGACGCTAGTGATTATGCTGTTGGTGCTGTTCTAGGACAAAGAGTTGACAAGAAGTTGAATGTCATTCACTATGCTAGTAAAACTCTAGACAATGCCCAAAGAAACTATGCCACTACGGAAAAGGAGTTTTTAGCGATCGTGTTTGCATGTGAAAAGTTCAGATCTTATATAGTTGACTCCAAAGTCACTATTCACTCTGATCATGCTGCTATTAAGTACCTCATGGAGAAGAAGGACGCTAAGCCTAGGCTGATCAGATGGGTTCTCCTGCTACAAGAATTTGATTTGTGCGTCGTTGACCGAAAGGGTGCTGATAACCCTGTAGCAGATAACTTGTCTAGGTTAGAGAATGTCCTTGATGACCCACTACCTATTGATGACAACTTTCCTGATGAGCAATTAAATGTCATCCGCACTTCACATAGTGCACCGTGGTATGCCGATTATGCAAACTATATTGTAGCCAAATACATACCACCTGGTTTCACCTATCAGCAAAAGAAGAAATTCTTCTTTGATTTGAGACACTACTTTTGGGATGATCCTCGCCTTTATAAGGAAGGAGTAGATGGTGTTATTAGATGATGTGTGCCTGAACATGAACAGGGACAAATCCTGCAGAAGTGTCATTCCGAAGCCTACGGAGGACACCACGCTAGAGATAGAACTGCCCACAAGGTATTGCAATCAGGTTTCTATTGGCCCACTCTCTTGAAGGATGCCCGTAAGTTTGTCTTGTCTTGTGACGAATGCCAAAGAATAGGGAACATCAGTAAGCGTGAGGAAATGCCTATGAACTATTCACTTGTCATTGAACCATTTGATGTCTGGGGCTTTGATTATATGGGACCCTTCCCGAGTTCCAATGGGTACACTCACATCTTAGTTGCTGTGGATTACGTTACTAAGTGGGTAGAGGTTATCCCCACTAAAAATGCTGATCACCACACCTCTATTAAGATGCTTAAAGAAGTCATATTCCCAAGATTTGGAGTCCCTAGATACTTGATGACTGATGGCGGTTCACACTTCATTCATGGTGTTTTCCGCTAGATGCTACCTAAGTATGATGTCAACCATAGAGTTGCATCCCCTTATCATCCTCAGTCTAGTGGTCAAGTGGAGTTGAGTAATAGGGAGATCAAGTTAATCCTACAAAAGACCGTCAATAGATCTCGAAAGAACTGGTCTAGCAAACTTGACGATGCACTATGGGCTTATAGGACTGCTTATAAGAATCCCATGGGCATGTCACCGTATAAAATGGTTTACGGTAAAGCCTGTCATTTACCACTTGAGCTGGAACACAAAGCTTATTGGGCAATCAAAGAGTTCAACTTTGATTTCAAACTTGCCGGTGAGAAGAAGTTGTTTGATATCAGCTCGTTAGATGAATGGAGAGCCCAGGCATATGAGAATACCAGGTTGTTCAAGGAAAAGGTTAATAGATGGCACGACAAACGAATACAGAAACGAGAGTTCAATGTAGGTGATTATGTCTTGCTATACAATTCTCGTTTGAGATTCTTCACAGGCAAGCTTCTCTCTAAATGGGAAGGTCCCTATGTTATTGAGGAAGTATATCGTTTCGGTGCCATCAAAATCAATAACACGGAAGGAATTTTTCCTAGAGTGGTAAATGGGCAAAGAATCAAGCATTACATCTCTGGTACTCCCATAAATGTTGAGACCAATATCATCAATGTCATAACTCCAGAGGAGTACATAAGGGATGTTTATCAGCCTGTTTCAGACCTTGAAAATGAAGATGTATCTGTTTCGGTAAGAAATTGGACTCCGATGCTTTTCCAATAGGAAATTTCTTCCGTTTTGGAATTTTTGGAAAATTAGAAAAATAAAAAGCAGTCCGGAGAGCGAACGAGGCGGCCACAAGCCCTGCCACGGCCCCCTACCCCCTGGTGGCGGAGGGCAAGCTTGTGGGCACCTCGTGTGCCTCCCGGACTCCGTTTTCTTGTGGAAGACTCCTTCTGGCCCAGAAAAAATCAATATATACTCGCCCGAAGGTTTTGATCTCCGTATTGCGCAGTTTTTCCTCTGTTTTCGTTTCGAGCTTGTTTCTGCCGCAGATTTAGAGCAAAGATGTCTCAGGAATCTGTTGGGGAGAATGATCTTCACCAAGTTCATGAGGAAGTAGATGCTGATCTGAAAAGAGTAGAAGTCACGGAAGCCAGGGACCAAGCTAAGGAGAAAACCCAAGCTAAGGAGGAAGTTCAACCTATGTTCAACATTGAAGACGTTGAAGGAGTAGATTTTCTCCAACCCTTCCTCCACGTGTTGTCTCCATCCTTGATTGAACTCTTGAGGTTTTGCGAAACAACTCGTGCTCGCAATATTTCCCTTTCTCATGAAGTTGTTTTGCTGGAAAACCATGTTGCAGATCTCAAACGTATAAATCAAAGATTGATAGCTCTCTTGGAATCAAAGGCGACAACAACACCACCATCACCACCGAAGGAAGACAACTAAGCATTGGTATGGGCAATCCCCTTGGCTTCTGCCAAGGTTGGGGGAGTTGCCCTGGTATCATATCACCTTTTTATCTTTTGCTTTTACCTTTGTTTTAGTTCTTTCCTTTTCAGTTTTTATTTCTTCTCTTAGAGGAATAAGTCTTTAGTTTTTAGTTTGAGTCTTTTTCTTTTGTCTCTCCCCCGATGTATTCGAGCATACGAGCTATATAAAGAGTGTCTTAGTCAAGGGCTTTGCTTTGTGCCATGATCAAAAGTATGAAAAGAACGATAGCATGAAAGATCATGAGACGATCTTATGGAAAGTGATAACTTCACTTATGACACGTATGATGATTGAAACTTGTTGAGAATAAATCAACATAGACCTCAGATATTGTTGCAATTAATAAGAAGTAATAAGGAAAGGGAGGTTCACATATAAATATATCATCTTAGACACTTTTTACAATTGTGAGCACTCACCAAACTATTACATGCCTAGGAGTAGATGTTGGACAAGGAAGGCAACATAATGAATTGTGTTTGCTTGGTTCCAAACAATGTTATATGATTAGAGACCCCTTAGCATGTGACGATTGCTTCCACCTCATATCAGCCAAAACTCCCGCACCAAGTAGAGATACTACTTATGCATCCATAAACCTCCAACCCAGTTTTGCCATGAGAGTCCACTATACCTACCTATGGATTGAATACGATCCTTCAAGTAAGTTGTCATCGATGCAAGCAATAAAAATTGCTCTCTAATATGTATGATCTATTAGTGTGTGGAAAATAAACTTTGTACGAACCTGTGATGAGGAAGACATAAAAGCGATAGACTGCATTATAAAGTTCTTTATCACAGGAGGCAATATAAAGTGACGTTCCTCCGCACTAAGAGGACAAGCATTCAAACCTCAAAAGCGCATGACAACCTCTGCTTCCCTCTGCGAAGGGCCTATCTTGTACTTTTACTTTTTGCCCTTGTAAGAGTCATGCTGATCATCACCAATTCCCTCTTTTTGCCTTTAACTATAAGCCCCTATCTTCCTCTGTGTCCAGCTGAAACTTTGACACCATGAGTACCACGTGAGTTGTAACAATTGTGGAAAACAAAAGAGATGATTGAGTATGTGGGTTTGCCTTACAAGCTCTTATTTGACTCTTTCCGATGTTGTGATAAATTGCAATTGCTTCAATGACTATGGACTATTGTTGGTTACTTCTCAGTAAGGTTTTTGCTTCATGCTTTGCTCTGTGAAGGAATTGTTACTTTCCCATAAGAATCTTTATGATGTGTTGCTGTTTTATGTGTGATCATGATGTCCTCATGTCTGTATTATGTTTTATCGACACCTTCGTCCCTCAACATGTGGACATGTTTATGGAACTTGGTTTTCGCTTGAGGACAAGCAAGGTCTAAGCTTGGGGGAGTTGATACGTCCATTTTGCATCATGCTTTCATGTTGATATTTATTGCTTTTTGGGTTGTTATATTACTTGTGGTACCATATTTATGCCTTTTCTCTATTATTTTGCAAGGTTTATTTGAAGAGGGAGAATTCAAGCAACTGGAATTCTGGAGTGGAAAAGGAGAAAATCCTAGTCCAGTATTCTGCACATCTCCAAATGCCCTGAAAAGTTATGTGGTTTTTTGGGATTATATAAAAAATACTGGGCGAAAGAACTACCGGAGGGGGCTGCCAGGGCGCCACAAGCCCTGACACCGCCACCCCCCTGGTGGCAGAGTGGGGGCTTGTGGGCTCCCTGACGACCCACTAGCCCCCCTCTTTTACTATATGAAGCGTCTTGGTCCAGAAAAAATCAGACGGAAGCTTTTTCGTGGTTTCGCCGCCGCCACAAGGCGGAACTTGAGTAGATCCAATCTAGAGCTCCGGCAGGATGATCCTGCCGGGGAACTTCCCTCCCGGAGGGGGAAATCGTCGCCATCGTCATCAGCAACACTCCTCTCGTCGGAGGGGAGGCATCTTCATCAGCACCATCTCCTCTCCAATCCCTAGTTCATCTCTTGTAACCAATCTTCGTCTCGCAACTCCGATTGGTACTTGTAAGGTTGCTAGTAGTGTTGATTACTCTTTGTAGTTGATGGTAGTTGGATTACTTGGTGGAAGAGTTTATGTTCAGATCCTTGATGCTATTCATTACACCTCTGATCATGGTTATGATTATGTTTTGTGAGTAGTTACTTTTGTTCCTGAGGACATGGGATAAGTCATGTTAATAATAGTCATGTGAATTTGATATTCGTTCGGTATTTTGATTTGTTGTATGTTGTCTTTTCCTCTAGTGGTGTTATGTGAACGTCGACTACATAACACTTCACCATATTTGGTCCTAGAGGAAGGCATTGGGAAGTAGTAAGTATATGATGGGTTGCTGGAGTGACAGAAGATTAAACCCATTCTATGAGTTGCTTCGTGAGGGGCTGATTTGGATCCACTAGTTTAATGCTATGGTTAGACTTTGTCTTAATTCTTCTTTTGTAGTTGCAGATGCTTGCGAGAGAGGTTAATCATAAGTGGGATACTTGTCCAAATAAGGGCAGAACCCAAGCGCCGCTCCACCCACATATCAAACTATCAAAGTAACGAACGCGAATCATATGAACATGATGAAACTAGCATGACAAAAATTCCTAGTTCTCATAAAACAACATACAACTATGTAAAACATTTAAATGCAGCAACAAATGTGATAAAAATCACAACTAAGGTAACAGTTGACCCAACAACATAATGATACCAAGCCCCTTTAATAATGTCATATTTTCTAATATTCCTAATCTTCAAGCGCATCGTATCCATCTTCAAGCACATTGCATCCATCTTCAACCGCATTGCATCCATCTTGATCTTGTGATTATCGACGACATCGGTAACATGCAACTCCTATTCCATATTCTTCTCCTCAATTATTTTTAATTTTTTTCTTCAAGTAATTGTTTTATTTTCAACTAATTTAACCTCTCGACAAGAGGGTTGGTTGAAATTTACGGTTCACATACCTCCTAGATAAAAACATCCACGTCACGTTGGTCGGCATAATTGTCATATACACTAAGTGAAATAAATAGTTATACAAGAAAATATACAACGTCCGAATCATAGGCCGGACGAGGGCTGACGTGGGCGGATACCAAAACCATCGCACTATATAATAACAAACAATAATAAAAGTAAGAAATTTATATAAGTATATCTATCTGAATCATACAAGTAAGATTTTTTTCTTTTACAAAAAAGATAAGAACAAGAGCCTCACCACGATGGTGCGGGCGACGAGATCGGCGCGGGCGATCGACGACGGTGAGGACGGGGACGACACGACACCCTACACATTTGCAGACTCTAAGATGTTAATTTGAGATCAAATTGTGCACCTATATCAAAAAGAACTCCCGCATACACTCGTACACTAAAACCCACAAATCATTCTACTTCTATAGCATTTTAAATGAGCTAAACTAGAAGTGAGAGATGAAAGGATGAAGTAGCTAACCTTTTAGAACACTTGTGTAGTTGGTGCACCGTCAAACCTAGACAAATCATGAGGAAAATGGAGCTTGGAGGTTGAGCTTGGAGAGGAGAAAGCTTAAGTGTGGCTCGAGCATTTCATCGAACACCTCAAGTGCATATGTAGGCAAAAACATAGTAGCACACACCTCCACCCTTCCACGGCCAAAAAACAGAGGAAAGGGGGGTGTATATATATAGAAAAAACATTAGTCTCAGTTTGTGTCTAAAACCAGATCTAATGGTCTAACATTTAGTCCCGGTTCCAGCCACCACCCGGGACTAAAGATGTTGCGCCAGGAGCGAGGACCATTGGTCCCGATTCATGTCTGGAACGGGACCAAAGGGGTCAGACGAACCGGGACCCTGGCTCGGCCGGCGCCCTGGCCTCATGAACTGGGACTGATGCACCCATTGGTCCCGATTCGTAACAGAACCGGGATTAAAGCTCTTATCTCGCATGGAACAAAACCTTGTTTTCTACTAGTGTACGGTGATTGTGGTACATCATACCAAAGATAGATTTTGTTGCCGCCAGGATGACCCCCCTCAAATTCGTTAAGGAAAAGTAAGAACGACTTCTCAACTTGCATCCGAAATTCTGTGGCAATGTCAATCCAATTTTGACCATGGAAATACGTTCTCCCTCCCACGTTGGTTAGAGTGAGGGTCAAGGGAATGCCATTCTTTAACTGCATCATGTCGAACTGAGTCGTCCACTCTTTATAAATGGCTACGTTAGCCACACGGATGAATTCCTCCCTTCCCCAACAAGGGATATGCTGAGCATGATAAAAATAAAACGTAAATTATATAATTGTGGACGCACATTATCAACTCACAATATATAACACTAATTAAATGGAACATACCGCCCACTTCATAAAGTCGTCGTGAAGGTCGACACATATCTCACTACAAGTTAGGCGAACTTTGTAACATGTTTCAGCCTCTTCCCACTAGTAGAAAAAGGGCATTTTGTCCCGGTTCATAAGGGCCTTCTATCCCGGTTTTGGAACCGGGACAAAAAGGTCGTTACTAATGCCCTTTGCCTTTAGTCCCGGTTCTTACATGAACCGGGACAGGTGGGCTTCCACGTGGCCGCTGCGGCCAGGCCAGGCAGGGGGGCATTTAGTCCCGGTTGATGACACCAACCGGGACCAAAAGGCATCCACGCGTCAGCACCTCGCTGGAGTTGAGGTTTTTTTTAAAGGGGTTGGTTTAGGGGTTAATTTACGTTGTTATTAGCTAGCTAATAGAGAAAAGTGTCCTCTCTTATATATCTCCGTGCTTGGTCATCCGTCGTGCTTTGTCGAACATATTTACAAAATGTAGACACGAGTTACATGCACATATATACATCTTTTTTACACTATATCATTTCATATCATTTTCGTCGAATGGCAATAGTATTCTAATCGATCATCTAACAACTCATCATCAACTTAATCATATACCAAGTTATCATATGATACACATAAAATAAAACAGAGAAACATCATAATATATATATAGTCATCATATGCATCATGCATCCTAATTAATCGATCATGTCAAGTAATAATATAAACTAGAATAACTTGTCTCTCATAAGACCTAGTCCTCGCTCTTAGATATAATGTCATAAAACAAAATAACACCTATGGCTCCATGATGAATCACAGAGATCCAACGGTCTCCAGCTTGTGGCTTGTGAACCTTCTTTATTTCTCTCCATGCTTCAATTTGGAGTGTTTTTTATCTTGATTTGAAGTTAATCAAGTATGGAGCATAGAACTCAGCCCTCAGCGGGCTTCTAATTCTCATTGACCTTCTGGGTCCATTAACGGAGGCACTACATCATGTGGCAGTTGATGTTGAAGAACATAATAATAACCTAGTTAGCAATGTAATCAACACCATTTATGCAATAGTGGAGCGTACTTAATTAGGAAACTCTTACCAAGACATTTCGGCGAATGTCATCTGGGCTCAACCTATGCACTAGTGGCATGAAAATTGAATAATTTTGGCCAATTCCAAAATGATACGGGAAGGTATCCCTAGAAGCCAGAACACCAGCAACAAGAAAGTGGAGAAGATGGTCCTTCTCCTCCCAAGTTAGATGTGATCCATACGTGTAGTGTGTCGTGTCAATTAATTTTCGTAATTCAGTCGAAGCAACAAAATAAGCTGTAAATTATAATTTAACAAATTTAGTATATAGATGAACACCAACTATTTCTAAATATAAATGCAAATTACTTCACATGGAGGTAAAACAGGAAGCATATCATCGACAACCACACCCAAATTTTGTAATAATTTAATGTTTCAAAAATACTTAGAATTTTTGTGATTGTCCACAAGATGTGGGCATTATATAAACCATTCAGAACGACCACATGTGCTACGATCATTCAAAGGACAATTTGGGTTGTTGTTGTTTTTTGTACAACATGTAACATGATATAATTATAACTATGGCCCAATAACTAGGAACCTGCAACGTGTGGCCAAAGTTTTAATAGACGATGAACACCACATGACATGTAAATTGCGAGAGGAAAATAGGTTGACTACACCAACTATTTATAAATATAAATGCAAATTACTTGACAAATATGGTTGAGAAACTCACATGGAGTTAAAACAGGAAGCATATCATCAACAACCACCCAAATGTCGATGTTGTCTGGCATATTATCTTCAGGACGAAGATCGAAGGTGATTTCCATTCCCTTATGAAATCCATATGCCTTGCAAAGATCTTCCCACTTTGGGCACCCAAATTCTGTTTGAAAAACTGAATTAAATACTTGGATAACAAATGTGTGACCATGTATAGTCCTCAGCTTAGCTCTCCTCGTCTCAATTCTCTCGTGGTCTTCGAAACCGAGCCTCTCCAACACATATCTTCTTGCATGGCAAGGGAGGTACATATCGTCGTTCTCGTCAAGCTTTATGCTGAAGAACCTATCGTCTCGCAGGTGAGGCATGTCGCACATACCCCGAGAGTCGCCGCAATATTCACACTCCCAATATCCAACGTCAGACATTTCTTGTTTTAATGTGGTAAATGTGTGTAAACAACAATATAATCGTGACACACTATATATATCGAAAGAATTGAACATCTCTATATAATAACTCTTCATGCTCGCATCATGCATCATCATATATAACAACAAGTCCTACTAATTAATCATCATCATACATAGTTAAATAAAGTGTGTCACGATTATATATAACAACAAGTCGACGTCGACGTGGGAACTACTTCTATATATAGTTAAATAAAGTAGTTTTATTAATTAAATCAACTAGTTCAACTACTAAGCACTTACTATAAATAAATAAAGTAGTACTTACTAAAAACAAACTACTTCTATATATAGTAAAATAAAGTAGTTTATTAAATCAACTAGCTAGTTCAACTATATATGAAGCACTTACTATAAATAAAATAAAGTAGTACTTACTAAAAATAAACTAGTTTAACTATAGTTCTATTATTTTTCTAACTAATTATATTAAACACTTTCTCTTCTTATTTTTGCCTTTTTTCCTCTATTCTAAATATGAACATATTCATAAATGACTTTGATCATGCACAATTTTCCTATACATACACAATATGAACATGTACATAAATTGACAAAGAAAATACTATGAACAAAAAAATCATTAAAATTCTATGAACAAAATTACAACAGAAAAAAATCATAAAAATTCAATGAACAGAAAAAAATCATAAAAATTTGACATATTCGATCTTTGCATATATATCAGCGAAAAAAATAACGTGCTACAAAATATAGCAAGGCCCTTCTCCAAATGCTACACAAGTTATAGCGCGCTAATAACGTGCTATATTTCAAAATAGCGTTTGCAAAAAAATAAAAAATATATCCATCAATAAAGTATTGAAGTACTTTTTTGAGGGATAAGTATTGAAGTACCTTGAGACACAATAATAGAGAAACATAATCTAGCCAGAAGCATAAATTTTAAACTAAATCTAAAATTGAAGTCAATTTATTTAATATATCAACCATAAACATTGAGCAGCCTAAATCTATAGCATGCACGGACCATCTACTCTGAAGATTGATCTCCTACCTGAGTTAACATACAAAGAGCACCGGACCTATCTGAGTTGAACTTATTTTTGAAAAAAACAATCTTTGCTCACGGCGATGGTGTCGGGGACGGCAACGGCGAGGTGCGGGTCGGGGCGGCACGGGACGGCGTCGGGGCGGGGCGGCGCGGGACGGCGCGGGGCGACGACGACGACGTCGACGACGAGACGGGCAGTCTGGCGGCGTCGGGATGGAATGGAGAGAGGGGGAGTGATCAAAATTTCTAAACTGACGCTTATATAGCCCCACCTTTAGTCCCGGTTGGTGGCACCAACCGGGACCAAAGGTCTCTTTTCAGCAGCCCAAAGGGCGGGAAGCAGAGGCATTGGTACCGGTTGGTGGCACAAACCGGGACCAAAGGTCTCTTTTCAGCAGCCCAAAGGGCGGGAAGCAGAGGCATTGGTACCGGTTGGTGGCACAAACTAGTACCAATGCCTCCCTTTAGTCCCGGTTGGTGCCACCAACCGGGACCAAAGGCCTTGCGCGGTACCGTGCTATGTTTAGTCCCACCTCGCTAGCCGAGAGGGGCTCGGAGTGGTTTATAAGCCCCTGCCGAACCAACCACTTCAAGATCCTCTCTACTGCAGGCTTACGTGCCGAAATTCACTCTCTGTGCTTGTGGGCCTATTTGGCCTACTGCGGGCCTGCATCTTGGCCCTAGTAATGGGTTTCTAGTCGTATGCATGCCGTGGTGGCCCTCTAGGTGCCACTTTTTTAAAAAAAAAATCCTGTTTTTTGCTTTCTTTTTTGTTTCTAATTACTTATTTATTTTCTTTTACAATAATTCTTTTTGCTATTAAAGTTTGTAAAAAAATTCTAATTACTTATTTATTTTCTTTTATGATAATTCTTTTTTGCTTTTAATGTTTTGAACAAAATTCTAATTACTTATTTATTTTCTTTTATGATAATTCTTTTTACTATTAAAGTTTGTAAAAAAATTCTATATAATTTTAGTTTCAATAATACTAGAGGCAAAAACTGGATGCACTTCGTGTACAAAACGGACAATCTCTTTGGAAGTATCACGGTTTCATACGGAAACTCGTCTCTTACAAAGGGATTTTATTTTTTTGAACTTATTTGAACTCCATAGTTTTCCTGTGTTCAAAATGCACCATTCAAAGCCACATCATCAATTTACAACCCTTTGTGACTTCATTTGTTATTTTTCATGCATTTACTGATTATTTTGAGCTATAAGACCATGAAATTAAAAAGCATTTGAAATGAACTCTGAAAAGATTCCAAGTTGGCATGGTATCATCATTTTACCCACATAGCATGTGCGAGAAAGTTGAGAGGGTTACGGCAAAAACTGGATGCACTTCGTGTACAAAACGAACAATCTCTTTGGAAGTATCACGGTTTCATACGGAAACTCGTCTGTTACAAAGGGATTTCATTTTTTTGAACTTATTTGAACTCCATAGTTTTTTTGTGTTCAAAATGCACCATTCAATGCCACATCATCAATTTATAACCCTTTCTGACTTCATTTGTTATTTTTCATGCATTTACTGATTATTTTGAGCTATAAGACCATGAAATTGAAAAGCATTTGAAATGAACTCTGAAAAGGTTCCAAGTTGGCATGGTATCATCATTTCACCCACATAGCATGTGCGAGAAAGTTGAGAGGGTTACGACAAAAAATGGATGCACTTCGTGTACAAAACGGACAATCTCTTTGGAAGTATCACGCTTTCATACAGAAACTCGTCTGTTACAAAGGGATTTCATTTTTTTGAACTTATTTGAACTCCGTAGTTTTTATGTGTTCAAAATGCACCATTCAAAGCCACATCATCAATTTACAACCCATTCTGACTCCATTTGTTATTTTTCATGCATTTACTGATTATTTTGATCTATAAGACCATGAAATTGAAAAGCATTTGAAATGAACTCTGAAAAGGTTCCACGTTGGCATGGTATCATCATTTCACCCACATAGCATGTGCGAGAAAGTTGAGAGGGTTACGGCAAAAACTGGATGCACTTCGCGTACAAAACGGACAATCTCTTTGGAAGTATCACGGTTTCATACGGAAACTCGTGTGTTACAAAGGGATTTCATTTTTTTGAACTTATTTGAACTACATAGTTTTTATGTGTTCAAAATGCACCATTCAAAGCCACATCATCAATTTGCAACCCTTTCTGACTTCATTTGTTATTTTTCATGCATTTACTGATTATTTTGAGCTATAAGACCATGAAATTGAAAAGCATTTGAAATGAACTCTGAAAAGGTTCCAAGTTGGCATGGTATCATCATTTCACCCACATAGCATGTGCGAGAAAGTTGAGAGGGTTACGGCAAAAACTGGATGCACTTCGTGTACAAAACGGACAATCTCTTTGAAAGTATTAGAGTTTCATACGGAAACTCGTCTGTTACAAAGGGATTTCATTTTTTGAACTTATTTGAACTACATAGTTTTTCTGTGTTCAAAATGCACCATTCAAAGGCACATCATCAATTTACAACCCTTTCTGACTTCATTTGTTATTTTTCATGCATTTACTGATTATTTTGAGCTATAAGACCATAAAATTGAAAAGCATTTGAAATGAACTCTGAAAAGGTTCCAAGTTGGCATGGTATCATCATTTCACCCACATAGCATGTGCGAGAAAGTTGAGAGGGTTACGACAAAAACTGGATGCACTTCGTGTACAAAACGGACAATCTCTCTCGAAGTATCACGGTTTCAAATGAGAACTCGTCCGTTACAAAGGGATTTCATTTTTCTGAACTTATTTAAAGTCCATACTTTTTGTGTGTTCAAAATGCACCATTCAAAGGCACATTACAAATATCTAGCACAAGGAGAAGAAGGAGAAGCGACCCCCACAACAAGAGACGACATTCTTCTTCTCTCATATATGGTGGACACTAGCTCACCTGATTTTTCAACCGTCGATGATGGTCGCTACTCCTACTTCCCCTAGTGCATAACAAATATCTAGCACAAGGAGAAGAAGGAGAAACGACCCCCACAGCAACAGTCGACATTCTTCTTCTCTCATATATGGTGGACACTCTCTCACCTGATTTTTCGACCGTCGATGATGGTCGCTACTCCTTCTTCCCCTAGTGCATAACAAATATCTTGCACAAAGAGAAGAAGGAGAAGCGACCCCCACAACAACAGTCGATATTCTTCTTCTCTCATATATGATGGACACTCCCTCACCTGATTTTTCGACCGTCGATGATGGTCGCTATTCCTTCTTTCCCTAATGCATAACAAATATCTAGCACAAGGAGAAGAAGGAAAAGCGACCCCACAACAAAAGTGGTTCCGCGACACGCCACGTGGTTCCGCTGCACGCCACGTGGGAATAATGGTCTGTTATTTTTAAATGACTATTTTAATCAAAAACAGATCTATTACAAAAGTTATTTCATTTTTGAACTTATTTGAACTGAAGACTTTTTGTATATATATTTGGTCGAAATGCATGATACCATGAAGTTAGAATGGGCTAAACCATTCAAAAGTAGCAAATGAAGTTAGAAAGGGCTAAACCATTCAAATTTGGAAACTATAATGGCACAAACAGAAACTAGACATATATAAATTGGTCCAAGCAGTACATGATACTAGTCCAAACAGTACATAATAATAGCTACCATAGATATATATACAAGTGTTCGAAGTTGAGAACACTACTCGTCTGAATCGTCTGAATCAGAATGTCCACCTTCCTCGAGGTGACGCTGGCCATAGTTGACGACTCGAATCTTGCGGTACAGCTCGTATGAAACGTATGCATCTTTTGCTGCATACTCAATGTTGATACGATCAAGTGGGGCCTTCTCCCAAAGTTTGTGCTGAGACTTTGGGAAATTGGTCTTCATATTTCCATACTCCTCGTCGATCAAGGCAACTGCCATATGAGCCATCAAAGTCCTAACATGTCGAAGCCTGAATACCGTTTGGAGATCAATGAGGCAACCAGTTGGCATCTCAATACCGAAGCTGTACCTCATATTCAACTTGTCGTTCGTTATGTCAACGGTAGCAAAAGTGATGCCGCTGCGAAGGAAGTCCATGAGTTCTGGACAATGCTTGTCACTACTGCAACAGAAACAAATTAAAATAGAACAAATGTTACATACTGCTGCAATAAGGAAACATGTTTCACTACAACTAAAGAGAAAATTATCTTTAGGATTCAAATGGAACATATTGCTATCTTATGCAATTTTCATATCCTATGAATTGATCAAGAAACCGTAAATTAACTATGACATATATATATATTGTACCACGGTTTTGCAAATATTCAATAAGCTAGACATATTGCATATTGCTATCCAATGGAACCTAGAGAGATCACTATAGCTATCCAATGGAACCTAGAGAGATCACTAGCTATATGCAATTTTCATGACTATGACATATCATATTGCTATCCAATGGAACCTAGAGAGATCACTAACTATATGCAATTTTCATAACCTTGGATCAAAGAACGCCGCATAAAATTGTATCACTACAACTATGATTTCAATGGAACATATTGAACCAATCAGATTTTTCAGATTGTGGAACACTATTCCAATCAGATTGTGTTCCCTTCAACTAATCAAAATTGTTTCACTACAACTATTTGAAGCGAACCAACTATGATTCCAATGGAACATATTAAACACTAGTTGATTCTAATAAGATATTTCAGATTATGGAACACTATTCCAATCAGATTGTGTTCCCCTTCAACTAATCAAAATTGTTTCACTACAACTATTTGAAGGGAACCAACTATGATTGAAACAAATAAACTTACAATGTCATTACCTTGGATCAAACAAAGCCTCAAAACTTACCTCGCCCATTGGAAGATCAAGACATGGTGTTTGAAACATATTTGGATGATGGCAACACCGTGTTGATCGGCCGTGTATTCCAGATCAAGCCCCAAGAACTTCTCATGATCCACTGCGGCGTCAAGCCATCGTTCCTTCAAATGTCTAAGAAAATGCGGCACCTCCCTGCTCTCGTTCGTGTACATGACATCGAGCTTGGTCTTGCCATGTGCGAGCACCTCTCCAAAGCGAGTTGGCATGGTGGAAGAAGAGAAGGGAAGAAGAGAGGGTAAGAACAGAGGGAGAGAGAGAGAGAGGAAGAAGAACAGAGAAATGGCGAAGCGACAGAGACTCTGCTTCGGTTGTGGTTTTGGGAAGCGGGATGCAAACCGTTTGGGCCTTTAGTCCCGGGTAGAGCCACCAACCGGGACTAAAGAGGGATACCAACGGTTGCCACCACTACGACACGCCACGTGTCAGACCTTTAGTCCCGGGTTGAGCCACCAACCGGGACTAAAGGGGGATACGAACGGTTGCCACCACCGCGGAACACCACGTGTCAGTCGCTGGATCTTTAGTCCCGGTTTTTGGCGCGAACCGGGGCTAATGCATCGAACCGAACCGGGGCTATTGCCCCGCTAGGCCTGGCAGCTCGAACCGGGACCAATGCCTCGCATTGGTCCCAGTTTTACTTTGAACCGGGGCTAATATGGTTTTGGGCTTCGACCGAAAGACTCATTTTCTACTAGTGTCCATAGAAGGGGAATCCTTCGTTCGTTGCCTTCTGCGGTTGGGTTGTTTGTATGGGTTGGATGTGTTTTTTTGGATCTCCTAAAGGGGCCGATGTGGTATCATTTTTTGTGTTTTTTTGTTGTTGCTTGAACTAATTTATTGCTGAGAACATTTATTTTTTAATCTTCTAGAAACATGGGGGACAAAAGGTTTTCTTGGAAAAATAAAATCAGTAAGAAAACAAATATAACATAATGCATATATGTACGAACATTGTAAAAGACAAAAGTTTTAACTATAGTCGATTTCTTTTAAACAAAAGTTAATATTTGTTACATGTTTTTTATAATATTTGGTTATTTTTTCTTTATAATTTTTTATAATATTTGTTTATTTTTTCTTTATAATTTATTGAAACGAACATAGAAAAATAGACGTTGGATAAATAATAGCTATGTTATCCGTTTGTGGCTCAAAATGGCTGAACAAAATTAGGAAAAAATTTGAGGTTGGATAAATAAGAAGTATGTTACATATAGTGATCTCTTACTTATAACCTTGTGTTTCAAATCGGAAGTTTGTAATGGAACAATGAAAAAAAAAATAGAATGGGAAAAACATATATGATTGGAATAATTGTTTTGAATTTTTTTATTAATTGAAAAGAAATATTAAAAATAAAGAATTTAAATTATGCAATAGATAGAGATCAGAGTTGAGTAAATTTGTATTTTATATGTGTTAGGTCTTTGTATAATGGGGGACAAATAATGCAATAAATGTATGGAAGGAAAAAATTCAGTATACTGATATTTTTGAGCGATAGCAGTGGCACAAGGAAAAGTATATAAATACATATTTGTGTTTATTGTCAGTGTGCATCAGTTACATGATATTTATTTCTACTGTCAGTCTGCATCTGTTGCAGCAGGGTCAACAAGTTAATATAAAAAAAAGGGTTTGGAGATAACAAAAGATCGAAGAGTTTGTCAGACAACCTGTGTGCCACTCCGGTGTGTATCAGTTGCAGCAATGTCAACAGATTAATATAAAAAAATGGGTTTAGGAATAACAAAAGCTGAGGTGTGTATCAGTTGCAGCAATGTCAACAGATTAATATAAAAAAATGGGTTTAGGAATAACAAAAGCTGAGGTAGTTTGTCAGACAATTTGTGAGCCACCAAGGCCAAAAAAAAAGAGTTTGGGAATAACAAAGGGTGAGAGAGTTTGTCAGATAACTTCAGGGAAAAAAATGTGATATAGTGCATCCGTTGCTGAAATACATATGTAGTTATATATATAGTTTTTCGATGAAATCTTTTACAATAAGTTTGAGCGATGAGCATCCTTGTACGCTTGTCCGTCATTTTTACATGAGTTACAAAATATGACAGGACAAAAGGGTTGGAATATTGTACACGTAAAGTTCACAAAAGAGAAACGGTCGCTGTTTGAGTCCTGAAGGAACACCTGGTGGGTGTATAAACTTTGACAACTGATTCTGTGAAATACATAAGTGGGTTAGAAGCATCAGTCCAAAGATTGTTATTTTTTATTTAAAAATGTAATAAATACTTATGCAAAGTGTAGGAAATTACCTTCAGTATTAAGTTTTGTAGATCATTGCGATAGGAGGATTTTTGAACAAAAACTTAGTTGCATTCTGCAAAATGTAAATAATTGCAGTAGTTATAAGTTCTGTTTTGTATGAACATAAATAATATATATAACAGGAGGTGTAAATATGTTTTCAAAATAGAAAATAATTGAAAAAGATAACAGAGATCACTTTTGCTAGTGGGTAATTTAAAGTATATAGCAAAAAAAATCTGGGTAAAGATTATTTGACACATTTTGCAAGATATAAATAACATAGAAAACAGTGGTAATAAGGTAAATGTGAATTCAGAAAGAAAATGGTATAACGAAGTGAGGAAAAGATGAAAGTTTGGAAATATTTACCATGACAGAGGAGAAATGTTTCGGCTATAATGCATTGATTATCTCTGTGTACACAATATTATGAGTTGTGCTAACTGTATCCCCACGATCGTCTTTGATGAGAAATTTAAGCCCTTCTCTAGATGTAACGCGTGACACTGCTACATATAATTGTCCATGGGAAAATATAGGTTTCGGAAGATAGATACACAATTTAGAAAGTGTCTGGCCCTGGCTTTTGTTTATTGTCATGCTATAACAAAGACGAACAGGAATCTGACAACGTCTCAAGGTAAATGGCCATTTTGTGCTTGGAGCATTGAGAACAATCCGCGGGATGCATACTCGCTGACCCTTGTTGCTCCCAGTAAGAACCTCACCTTCAAATAACCTTTCTCCAATTCGTGTAACCAACAAACGTGTACCATTACATAGACCAAGTGATTGATTCATATTTCTTAAAAGCATGACAGGAACTCCAACCTTAAGAACTATCTCATGGTCCGGAAAATTGTTAATGCTTATGGAGTGCAAAACTTCTGGTGGAAATAAGAGATCAGCATCTCCTACATGATCTGTTGTCTTTGAGATAGCATCATAGCTGAAAAAAGACTTAGAATTCCCAGGAACACGGGCGAAAACAGCATCATTGATATCATTGACAACAACATTAGTGGGACACAGAATAGCACGTTGAACCAAATAAGCAGGATCAGAGTAATTAAAAAAGAATGAATCATATACGCTATCAATAGCAGAAGAAATACTATCTGATGAAACTGGCAACAACATGTCATGTGGAATGTTAATCAAAGAAGTTGAACTGTCTGTAGGAGTTGGAGTTGCAGCTAGGCGTCCATTTCCGATATCTTGGATCCAATCAGCAAATTCTGATAGCTGTGTCCGTGACTGAGATGATAGGTTAGGCTGAGAAAGGCGCATGTTTATCGTCAGTTTCAAAACCTTGACATGCGTCCATAGGGGTGACATGATTAAAGAAGCACCGATGATATCATTCTTTGTACCTCCTTCTACAACTGACAATATCTGTCTAAAATCTCCTCCAAGGACAACAATTTTTCCACCAAATGGGAGGGCGCCTTTTGCGGGATCGTTGGCAGATAATATGTCTCTAAAAGTTCTATCGACAGCCTCGAAACAATGACGGTGAACCATTGGAGCTTCATCCCATAGAACTAAATCAGCCTTTTCAATTAGTGTAGCATGATGGGAGCCTCTGGAAATAGAACACATAGTATCATGGTCAGTTTGAATAGGTATCTTAAATCGGGAATGTCCAGTTCGGCCGCCAGGCAAAAGTAATGAAGCAACACCAGAAGAAGCAACAACAAGAACAATTCGACTATCTGGTCTGAGTGACTTAATAATGGTGTTCCATAGAAATGTCTTCCCTGTTCCTCCATGTCCTGAAATAAAGTAAACACCTCCAGCATGTGCATTCATAGCTTGTACAATCTCGTTATATATTTCTCTTTGGTCATTGTTTAATTGTGCTTGCATAGCTTGAGACTCCACAAGAAGTACAGCCTTGTCATACATCATCTCTTCTGCTAAGAATTTGTTGACATATTCCTTGTTTAGTGGGACAGCTCGAGATGTGATATTGAATGCAGCCAGAGATGATCCATTCTTATTAAACATAGAAGATATCTCATCTAGGAGCTGGTTTCGAAGTTGATGTTCAGGAACGTTATATGCTATATTGCCAAAGGCTAAAGATAGTCTATGTGATATATCCTCTGCCATACTGGGCCAATATCTGTTAAAGAGTGCAGCTGCATTTGTAACTTCACAATGCAAAAGCACTGTCATGAAAAGATGTCTTAGCTGAAAAGGAGTAGCCCACACGATTGCTTCTTCAAAAATCTTGAACCATTCATTGTCATCTCCAACTAAACCTCGAGCTTGACATGCTTCTTTGAAAGTGCCATAGAAAACACCGTTGTAACATTTAAGATCTTCGAAACATGTTGCACCTGGAACAACCATGAGTAGCATCCGAAGGAAAAAAAGTTCCCCTGTCGTAGGGTGCACATGATATATCCGCCCAATTCGACCACCTAATCTTTGATTCCTTCATCTTCTGGTCCACATTCTATCAGAATTGTCCCAAACCCACTGTGAAGGAAAGTTCAAGTATGTCAAATGTTTGGCATCTTCGTTTTCCTGATTAGTCAAAAACCATTCAGTAAGCATTGTTCTGTGCGCATTAGGATTTCTGATAACTTTATCCAGCTTAGCATTCTCATGAAAGATAACTCTGTTCATTCCAGGCAGATGAACAATTAAGCATTCAACAGAAGGTTCACGGCCATGTATGTTGAAAGCAAACATGCGCCAAAATGCTTCACAGGCACACAAATATCTGCAGGCCGCCATAAAAAGCAAATGGGAAGATATTATGCATTTCTGTTGTAAGAAAAAAAATCAACCAAACATGAATGGAAAAGATGAATAATACCTGCACTGAATAAATTCTAAAATCTCATTTCTTCCAGTTGGTTCTCCTGGAGGTATAAATGATTTGCACTGAAACATTGGTTGAAATCTGAATCGAGCAACATCATAACCTTTCGTGAGATATTTGAACAAATATTTTAGCAAATTTGTTTTGTTACACCATTCTACATTTATGTGTGCCTGAAATCTTTTAAGCAACCACATATTATACGGCACTACCCACCGGTTGTCTAGCTTGACAGTGCCTCTATTTCTGACCACAAAGTGACCTAAATTGCGTTTACGATAAATAGGAAAACCTTTCTCATCAACCAGTGTTTCATCATTATATTCTTTAGGAAACCATTTGGAACATAATCCATTTTTCATACATGGACACTTAATATTGTGTTCTCCACATGGTCCATGAACCATAAATTCGTCCACAAGAGCATAACCTAATGGATCAATCATAGGATCAGGTATTTCAGCCGATATCAAGCTATCTATAAAAGATGTTGAAGGCTGGCGGGTATCTCCTTTGAGCCAAATTAATGTGTGTGTATGAGGTAACCCTCTCTTTTGGAACTCGACCACATATAAATCTGCAAAATATAAACAATCAAACTTTAGTGTAATGAATTACAAAGCTAACAAACTGAACTAATAGGAAATTGAATAGCTAGATAGCATACATGCTTGGATAGGACCAAAAAGTTCTCCACTCTTTACATCTTCTAAGAAATCATTAAATTTCATACTGAAAACACGTGTAACTAAATCAGGTCGATCAGTATGAAGTTGTCCATTTTCATATGAAAGCATATCACGAATTTCTTCCCATTTAGGATTACATGTAAATGTAATAAAAAGGTCTGGAGCTTCATACTCTCGACAAATAGCCATCCCATCATGGTAGTTTTGCACAAAATATCGACGGCCACCAGTAAAGCTGGAATGCAACATAATTTGGACACCCAGATTCTTTCCAGTAGTATTCCCTTCACCCATAGCATCCGTAATGCCCTGGTAAATTTCAGAACGTAGCTCATCTTGTTTTAAAAAATGATAAGATAGTCGACTTGCTTCCACACAAGAATAACAGTTAACTGCAGCTTGTTGACTAAGGCGTCCACAACAAGTATATGGATTGGGCTCACCTCTTCGATAATGAAAATAATAAGCATAATACTGCAACATAGTAACACATTTACGGGATGATGAAAAAGGAGTCCGCCTGGAATTCTGACAACGACGTCTTCGTCCAGCGGCTTGGCGTTGTTGATACGCAATACCAACATGAAAACTTGGATCACCGTACGGATTCAATAATGGATATTGAAGAGGCATAAGTGATGGATTCAAATAGGATATATGCTCTAATTCTCCAGAACCAGCTTCTGCCATGACATCAAATTTATGGCATTCAGGAGTCAACTCGCCAACAATGAGGGCAGCAACTTCAGGAACAGTAGGACCAGAGTATCTATCTCCATGAGCAACACCTTCATGTCCAAAAAACTGAATTGCAAGATCTGGTGCATCAGCAGACCGCAACCTTTGGTGAGCCGTTCTATACAACTGTACATAAGGATTATGTTCATCAAGCATCTCGGTTAATGCCAATACAACAAAAGGATCTGCCTGTCTCAGAGCACCACCTTGTTCTTCGAAAATATCTAATCTACAATTCAATTCATCAGCTGAGTCCACTATATACAACTGAGCAAACTTGGGAGCTTCATTATCCATAGGTATCAAAGAACCAATACGATGATATACAGAACCGCCCATCTTGAACACATATGGCCCGCTTCCCATATTAACACTTTCATCAACATGAGCACCAAGGAAAGTAAAACAGAACATGGAATTGTAGTGTCTAATCAATCTCAGAAATCGAGATGAAGCATCATCGCCATCAAATTTAACCAAGTCTTTCAATGGAAAATGTCAGTCATGGAATTTAGGTAATGAGACTTTCCCACCACAACAACAACCATTGTAAACCGGTAAATTTAATTTTCCATCGTGAGCACCTTTAGAACGTTCCTGAAACCAATATAAAGCATGGCAGGCACCACATATATACTCAGGACTTCCATAGTACGAACGTCCGCGAACAGTTGCTGCTATCAAAAAAGAGATAATTCAGAATGTAATAACTATAAAAAAT
This sequence comes from Hordeum vulgare subsp. vulgare, assembly GCF_904849725.1. NCBI lineage: Eukaryota > Viridiplantae > Streptophyta > Magnoliopsida > Poales > Poaceae > Hordeum > Hordeum vulgare. The sequence continues at coordinate 643,839,609 of NC_058519.1, read as the reverse complement.
ACTGCACATACGCTCATTAGTATGTCGATTTGTACACATCTGGTTGTATGAATTGGTGGGTTCTAGGAACACAAAAAAACCTATGCTGCATATAAGAGGAAGAAATGATTGAACGTGCATCCAAGATTTTGAACGTGCATCCAAGATTTCAAAAATTCAGTGTATGCATGAGTTTCTGGTTCTGCTACGAATTAATACATGGATGCTATATTTTAAAAATTCCCATAGTTTTACATATGTCTTTTGTTCAAGTTATCAAGTAATATAACATATATTTCCATTGTTTTCATCAATACAGATCTGCTTATTTGTATACTGATAATGATACTAATATGTTCATAAGATGCAATGAGATGGCACTTCATGTGGAGTTAATGATGGCTACGAATGATGTGATTAACTCAAAACAAAACCGAATATTTACTGCAACTCCTATGTTGTATTGTATTATCCATAAGAAAACAAAACACTACAACATGGGGAGTTAAACGTGTAAACTATATGCATGTTGATTAAACAAAAGAAAACACTACAGTATGAAGCAAGCTGTACATATGTTTCTTTACATTTGAACAGGATGACTGATAAAACGAAATAAACTGTAATAGAAAGCTGAACAAATTTAATTTTATGAAAAAACACCAGACCCTTAAAGAAGGCCAAAAGCAACTACCTTTCAGCATATCAATGTGATTTTTGGAAAATGGAGGCGCAAGTTTTTTAACTGAAAACACAACCGTAGCCATTAATCAAATAACCATGTAGACGAAAGTATGAAAACAATAAAGTGGAAAATATGCTAATTAGAAAGTATGTACCTTTAGTTTTGCCTGATCGATGTCTCCAAAGAAACTTTCTCTTCATTCTATTAAAACCAGCTTGCATAGGATGAACATATGGTAGGGGAAATACTGAAAAACATGAAGCATATTAATCAACCAAAATGCAATAACCTAAATAAATATGAGTAATCCATGAGAAACAAAAATAGGACAAAACAAACCCAAAGGAGTAGGCTGGGCGGACATAACAGGCCGAAAACCGTTGATGAATGATGGTCCAGAGGTCAAAGAAGGATCCATAGGTTGCTGCAATGAAACATGCCTGAAGCATGAAGACAATGCCGTAGAGTAGCCGTCTTGGAAAACAATAGAAGAAGACGGCAATACTGTCAAAATTATGAGAAAAACAGAAAAAAAAACAGCATGAGACACTAATATGTAATATCACAAAAGAACAGAGAGAAGAAGAGGTTCACCTGAAAAAGTCAAGGAAGTACTTTTGTTAGATGGTATCTCTTGTATTGGAGAAGACAATGCCGTAGAGTAGCCGTCTTGGAAAACAATAGAAGAAGACGGCAATACTGTCAAAATTATGAGAAAAACAGAAAAAAAAACAGCATGAGACACTAATATGTAATATCACAAAAGAACAGAGAGAAGAAGAGGTTCACCTGAAAAAGTCAAGGAAGTACTTTTGTTAGATGGTATCTCTTGTATTGGAGAAGACAATGCCGTAGAGTAGCCGTCTTGGAAAACAATAGAAGAAGACGGCAATACTGTCAAAATTATGAGAAAAACAGAAAAAAAAACAGCATGAGACACTAATATGTAATATCACAAAAGAACGGAGAGAAGAAGAGGTTCACCTGAAAAAGTCAAGGAAGTACTTTTGTTAGATGGTATCTCTTGTATTGGAGAAGACAATGCCGTAGAGTAGCCGTCTTGGAAAACAATAGAAGAAGACGGCAATACTGTCAAAATTATGAGAAAAACAGAAAAAAAAACAGCATGAGACACTAATATGTAATATCACAAAAGAACAGAGAGAAGAAGAGGTTCACCTGAAAAAGTCAAGGAAGTACTTTTGTTAGATGGTATCTCTTGTATTGGAGAAGACAATGCCGTAGAGTAGCCGTCTTGGAAAACAATAGAAGAAGACGGCAATACTGTCAAAATTATGAGAAAAACAGAAAAAAAACAGCATGAGACACTAATATGTAATATCACAAAAGAACAGAGAGAAGAAGAGGTTCACCTGAAAAAGTCAAGGAAGTACTTTTGTTAGATGGTATCTCTTGTATTGGAGAAGACAATGTCGTAGAGTAGCCGTCTTGGAAAACAATAGAAGAAGACGGCAATACTGTCAAAATTATGAGAAAAACAGAAAAAAAAAACAGCATGAGACACTAATATGTAATATCACAAAAAAACAAAGAGAAGAAGAGGTTCACCTGAAAAAGTCAAGGAAGTACTTTTGTTAGATGGTATCTCTTGTATTGGAGAAGACAATGCCGTAGAGTAGCCGTCTTGGAAAACAATAGAAGAAGACGGCAATACTGTCAAAATTATGAGAAAAACAGAAAAAAAAACAGCATGAGACACTAATATGTAATATCACAAAAGAACAGAGAGAAGAAGAGGTTCACCTGAAAAAGTCAAGGAAGTACTTTTGTTAGATGGTATCTCTTGTATTGGAGAAGACAATGCCGTAGAGCAGTTGCCTTGGGAAACAATAGAAGAAGACGGCAATACTGTCAAAATTATGCAAAAAAACAGAAAAAATAGCATGAGACACTAATATGTAATATCACAAAAGAACAGAGAGAAGAAGAGGTTCACCTGAAAAAGTCAAGGAAGTACTTTTGTTAGATGGTATCTCTTGTATTGGAGAAGACAATGCCGTAGAGCAGTTGCCTTGGGAAACAATAGAAGAAGACGGCAATACTGTCAAAATTATGCAAAAAAACAGAAAAAAATAGCATGAGACACTAATATGTAATATCACAAAAGAACAGAGAGAAGAAGAGGTTCACCTGAAAAAGTCAAGGAAGTACTTTTGTTAGATGGTATCTCTTGTATTGGAGAAGACAATGCCGTAGAGCAGTTGCCTTGGGAAACAATAGAAGAAGACGGCAATACTGTCAAAATTATGCAAAAAAACAGAAAAAAATAGCATGAGACACTAATATGTAATATCACAAAAGAACAGAGAGAAGAAGAGGTTCACCTGAAAAAGTCAAGGAAGTACTTTTGTTAGATGGTATCTCTTGTATTGGAGAAGACAATGCCGTAGAGGAGTTGCCTTGGGAAACAATAGAAGAAGATGGCAATACTGTCAAAATTATGCAAAAAAACAGAAAAATAGCATGAGACACTAATATGTAATATCACAAAAGAACAGAGAGAAGAAGAGGTTCACCTGAAAAAGTCAAGGAAGTACTTTTGTTAGATGGTATCTCTTGTATTGGAGAAGACAATGCCGTAGAGCAGTTGCCTTGGGAAACAATAGAAGAAGACGGCAATACTGTCAAAATTATGCAAAAAAACAGAAAAAAAATAGCATGAGACACTAATATGTAATATCACAAAAGAACAGAGAGAAGAAGAGGTTCACCTGAAAAAGTCAAGGAAGTACTTTTGTTAGATGGTATCTCTTGTATTGGAGAAGACAATGCCGTAGAGCAGTTGCCTTGGGAAACAATAGAAGAAGACGGCAATACTGTCAAAATTATGCAAAAAAACAGAAAAAAATAGCATGAGACACTAATATGTAATATCACAAAAGAACAGAGAGAAGAAGAGGTTCACCTGAAAAAGTCAAGGAAGTACTTTTGTTAGATGGTATCTCTTGTATTGGAGAAGACAATGCCGTAGAGCAGTTGCCTTGGGAAACAATAGAAGAAGACGGCAATACTGTCAAAATTATGCAAAAAAACAGAAAAAAATAGCATGAGACACTAATATGTAATATCACAAAAGAACAGAGAGAAGAAGAGGTTCACCTGAAAAAGTCAAGGAAGTACTTTTGTTAGATGGTATCTCTTGTATTGGAGAAGACAATGTCGTAGAGTAGCCGTCTTGGAAAACAATAGAAGAAGACGGCAATACTGTCAAAATTATGAGAAAAACAGAAAAAAAAAACAGCATGAGACACTAATATGTAATATCACAAAAAAACAAAGAGAAGAAGAGGTTCACCTGAAAAAGTCAAGGAAGTACTTTTGTTAGATGGTATCTCTTGTATTGGAGAAGACAATGCCGTAGAGTAGCCGTCTTGGAAAACAATAGAAGAAGACGGCAATACTGTCAAAATTATGAGAAAAACAGAAAAAAAAACAGCATGAGACACTAATATGTAATATCACAAAAGAACAGAGAGAAGAAGAGGTTCACCTGAAAAAGTCAAGGAAGTACTTTTGTTAGATGGTATCTCTTGTATTGGAGAAGACAATGCCGTAGAGTAGCCGTCTTGGAAAACAATAGAAGAAGACGGCAATACTGTCAAAATTATGAGAAAAACAGAAAAAAAAACAGCATGAGACACTAATATGTAATATCACAAAAGAACGGAGAGAAGAAGAGGTTCACCTGAAAAAGTCAAGGAAGTACTTTTGTTAGATGGTATCTCTTGTATTGGAGAAGACAATGCCGTAGAGTAGCCGTCTTGGAAAACAATAGAAGAAGACGGCAATACTGTCAAAATTATGAGAAAAACAGAAAAAAAAACAGCATGAGACACTAATATGTAATATCACAAAAGAACAGAGAGAAGAAGAGGTTCACCTGAAAAAGTCAAGGAAGTACTTTTGTTAGATGGTATCTCTTGTATTGGAGAAGACAATGCCGTAGAGTAGCCGTCTTGGAAAACAATAGAAGAAGACGGCAATACTGTCAAAATTATGAGAAAAACAGAAAAAAAACAGCATGAGACACTAATATGTAATATCACAAAAGAACAGAGAGAAGAAGAGGTTCACCTGAAAAAGTCAAGGAAGTACTTTTGTTAGATGGTATCTCTTGTATTGGAGAAGACAATGTCGTAGAGTAGCCGTCTTGGAAAACAATAGAAGAAGACGGCAATACTGTCAAAATTATGAGAAAAACAGAAAAAAAAAACAGCATGAGACACTAATATGTAATATCACAAAAAAACAAAGAGAAGAAGAGGTTCACCTGAAAAAGTCAAGGAAGTACTTTTGTTAGATGGTATCTCTTGTATTGGAGAAGACAATGCCGTAGAGTAGCCGTCTTGGAAAACAATAGAAGAAGACGGCAATACTGTCAAAATTATGAGAAAAACAGAAAAAAAAACAGCATGAGACACTAATATGTAATATCACAAAAGAACAGAGAGAAGAAGAGGTTCACCTGAAAAAGTCAAGGAAGTACTTTTGTTAGATGGTATCTCTTGTATTGGAGAAGACAATGCCGTAGAGCAGTTGCCTTGGGAAACAATAGAAGAAGACGGCAATACTGTCAAAATTATGCAAAAAAACAGAAAAAATAGCATGAGACACTAATATGTAATATCACAAAAGAACAGAGAGAAGAAGAGGTTCACCTGAAAAAGTCAAGGAAGTACTTTTGTTAGATGGTATCTCTTGTATTGGAGAAGACAATGCCGTAGAGCAGTTGCCTTGGGAAACAATAGAAGAAGACGGCAATACTGTCAAAATTATGCAAAAAAACAGAAAAAAATAGCATGAGACACTAATATGTAATATCACAAAAGAACAGAGAGAAGAAGAGGTTCACCTGAAAAAGTCAAGGAAGTACTTTTGTTAGATGGTATCTCTTGTATTGGAGAAGACAATGCCGTAGAGCAGTTGCCTTGGGAAACAATAGAAGAAGACGGCAATACTGTCAAAATTATGCAAAAAAACAGAAAAAAATAGCATGAGACACTAATATGTAATATCACAAAAGAACAGAGAGAAGAAGAGGTTCACCTGAAAAAGTCAAGGAAGTACTTTTGTTAGATGGTATCTCTTGTATTGGAGAAGACAATGCCGTAGAGGAGTTGCCTTGGGAAACAATAGAAGAAGATGGCAATACTGTCAAAATTATGCAAAAAAACAGAAAAATAGCATGAGACACTAATATGTAATATCACAAAAGAACAGAGAGAAGAAGAGGTTCACCTGAAAAAGTCAAGGAAGTACTTTTGTTAGATGGTATCTCTTGTATTGGAGAAGACAATGCCGTAGAGCAGTTGCCTTGGGAAACAATAGAAGAAGACGGCAATACTGTCAAAATTATGCAAAAAAACAGAAAAAAAATAGCATGAGACACTAATATGTAATATCACAAAAGAACAGAGAGAAGAAGAGGTTCACCTGAAAAAGTCAAGGAAGTACTTTTGTTAGATGGTATCTCTTGTATTGGAGAAGACAATGCCGTAGAGCAGTTGCCTTGGGAAACAATAGAAGAAGACGGCAATACTGTCAAAATTATGCAAAAAAACAGAAAAAAATAGCATGAGACACTAATATGTAATATCACAAAAGAACAGAGAGAAGAAGAGGTTCACCTGAAAAAGTCAAGGAAGTACTTTTGTTAGATGGTATCTCTTGTATTGGAGAAGACAATGCCGTAGAGCAGTTGCCTTGGGAAACAATAGAAGAAGACGGCAATACTGTCAAAATTATGCAAAAAAACAGAAAAAAATAGCATGAGACACTAATATGTAATATCACAAAAGAACAGAGAGAAGAAGAGGTTCACCTGAAAAAGTCAAGGAAGTACTTTTGTTAGATGGTATCTCTTGTATTGGAGAAGACAATGTCGTAGAGTAGCCGTCTTGGAAAACAATAGAAGAAGACGGCAATACTGTCAAAATTATGAGAAAAACAGAAAAAAAAAACAGCATGAGACACTAATATGTAATATCACAAAAAAACAAAGAGAAGAAGAGGTTCACCTGAAAAAGTCAAGGAAGTACTTTTGTTAGATGGTATCTCTTGTATTGGAGAAGACAATGCCGTAGAGTAGCCGTCTTGGAAAACAATAGAAGAAGACGGCAATACTGTCAAAATTATGAGAAAAACAGAAAAAAAAACAGCATGAGACACTAATATGTAATATCACAAAAGAACAGAGAGAAGAAGAGGTTCACCTGAAAAAGTCAAGGAAGTACTTTTGTTAGATGGTATCTCTTGTATTGGAGAAGACAATGCCGTAGAGCAGTTGCCTTGGGAAACAATAGAAGAAGACGGCAATACTGTCAAAATTATGCAAAAAAACAGAAAAAATAGCATGAGACACTAATATGTAATATCACAAAAGAACAGAGAGAAGAAGAGGTTCACCTGAAAAAGTCAAGGAAGTACTTTTGTTAGATGGTATCTCTTGTATTGGAGAAGACAATGCCGTAGAGCAGTTGCCTTGGGAAACAATAGAAGAAGACGGCAATACTGTCAAAATTATGCAAAAAAACAGAAAAAAATAGCATGAGACACTAATATGTAATATCACAAAAGAACAGAGAGAAGAAGAGGTTCACCTGAAAAAGTCAAGGAAGTACTTTTGTTAGATGGTATCTCTTGTATTGGAGAAGACAATGCCGTAGAGCAGTTGCCTTGGGAAACAATAGAAGAAGACGGCAATACTGTCAAAATTATGCAAAAAAACAGAAAAAAATAGCATGAGACACTAATATGTAATATCACAAAAGAACAGAGAGAAGAAGAGGTTCACCTGAAAAAGTCAAGGAAGTACTTTTGTTAGATGGTATCTCTTGTATTGGAGAAGACAATGCCGTAGAGGAGTTGCCTTGGGAAACAATAGAAGAAGATGGCAATACTGTCAAAATTATGCAAAAAAACAGAAAAATAGCATGAGACACTAATATGTAATATCACAAAAGAACAGAGAGAAGAAGAGGTTCACCTGAAAAAGTCAAGGAAGTACTTTTGTTAGATGGTATCTCTTGTATTGGAGAAGACAATGCCGTAGAGCAGTTGCCTTGGGAAACAATAGAAGAAGACGGCAATACTGTCAAAATTATGCAAAAAAACAGAAAAAAAATAGCATGAGACACTAATATGTAATATCACAAAAGAACAGAGAGAAGAAGAGGTTCACCTGAAAAAGTCAAGGAAGTACTTTTGTTAGATGGTATCTCTTGTATTGGAGAAGACAATGCCGTAGAGCAGTTGCCTTGGGAAACAATAGAAGAAGACGGCAATACTGTCAAAATTATGCAAAAAAACAGAAAAAAATAGCATGAGACACTAATATGTAATATCACAAAAGAACAGAGAGAAGAAGAGGTTCACCTGAAAAAGTCAAGGAAGTACTTTTGTTAGATGGTATCTCTTGTATTGGAGAAGACAATGCCGTAGAGCAGTTGCCTTGGGAAACAATAGAAGAAGACGGCAATACTGTCAAAATTATGCAAAAAAACAGAAAAAAATAGCATGAGACACTAATATGTAATATCACAAAAGAACAAAGAGAAGAAGAGGTTCACCTGAAAAAGTCAAGGAAGTACTTTTGTTAGATGGTATCTCTTGTATTGGAGAAGACAATGCCGTAGAGCAGTTGCCTTGGGAAACAATAGAAGAAGACGGCAATACTGTCAAAATTATGCAAAAAAACAGAAAAAAATAGCATGAGACACTAATATGTAATATCACAAAAGAACAGAGAGAAGAAGAGGTTCACCTGAAAAAGTCAAGGAAGTACTTTTGTTAGATGGTATCTCTTGTATTGGAGAAGACAATGCCGTAGAGCAGTTGCCTTGGGAAACAATAGAAGAAGACGGCAATACTGTCAAAATTATGCAAAAAAACAGAAAAAAATAGCATGAGACACTAATATGTAATATCACAAAAGAACGGAGAGAAGAAGAGGTTCACCTGAAAAAGTCAAGGAAGTACTTTTGTTAGATGGTATCTCTTGTATTGGAGAAGACAATGCCGTAGAGCAGTTGCCTTGGGAAACAATAGAAGAAGACGGCAATACTGTCAAAATTATGCAAAAAAACAGAAAAAAATAGCATGAGACACTAATATGTAATATCACAAAAGAACAGAGAGAAGAAGAAGTTCACCTGAAAAAGTCAAGGAAGTACTTTTGTTAGATGGTATCTCTTGTATTGGAGAAGACAATGCCGTAGAGCAGTTGCCTTGGGAAACAATAGAAGAAGACGGCAATACTGTCAAAATTATGCAAAAAAACAGAAAAAAATAGCATGAGACACTAATATGTAATATCACAAAAGAACAGAGAGAAGAAGAGGTTCACCTGAAAAAGTCAAGGAAGTACTTTTGTTAGATGGTATCTCTTGTATTGGAGAAGACAATGCCGTAGAGTAGCCGTCTTGGAAAACAATAGAAGAAGACGGCAATACTGTCAAAATTATGAGAAAAACAGAAAAAAAAACAGCATGAGACACTAATATGTAATATCACAAAAGAACAGAGAGAAGAAGAGGTTCACCTGAAAAAGTCAAGGAAGTACTTTTGTTAGATGGTATCTCTTGTATTGGAGAAGACAATGCCGTAGAGTAGCCGTCTTGGAAAACAATAGAAGAAGACGGCAATACTGTCAAAATTATGAGAAAAACAGAAAAAAAAACAGCATGAGACACTAATATGTAATATCACAAAAGAACAGAGAGAAGAAGAGGTTCACCTGAAAAAGTCAAGGAAGTACTTTTGTTAGATGGTATCTCTTGTATTGGAGAAGACAATGTCGTAGAGTAGCCGTCTTGGAAAACAATAGAAGAAGACGGCAATACTGTCAAAATTATGAGAAAAACAGAAAAAAAAAACAGCATGAGACACTAATATGTAATATCACAAAAAAACAGAGAGAAGAAGAGGTTCACCTGAAAAAGTCAAGGAAGTACTTTTGTTAGATGGTATCTCTTGTATTGGAGAAGACAATGCCGTAGAGTAGCCATCTTGGAAAACAATAGAAGAAGACGGCAATACTGTCAAAATTATGAGAAAAACAGAAAAAAAAACAGCATGAGACACTAATATGTAATATCACAAAAGAACAGAGAGAAGAAGAGGTTCACCTGAAAAAGTCAAGGAAGTACTTTTGTTAGATGGTATCTCTTGTATTGGAGAAGACAATGCCGTAGAGCAGTTGCCTTGGGAAACAATAGAAGAAGACGGCAATACTGTCAAAATTATGCAAAAAAACAGAAAAAATAGCATGAGACACTAATATGTAATATCACAAAAGAACAGAGAGAAGAAGAGGTTCACCTGAAAAAGTCAAGGAAGTACTTTTGTTAGATGGTATCTCTTGTATTGGAGAAGACAATGCCGTAGAGCAGTTGCCTTGGGAAACAATAGAAGAAGACGGCAATACTGTCAAAATTATGCAAAAAAACAGAAAAAAAATAGCATGAGACACTAATATGTAATATCACAAAAGAACAGAGAGAAGAAGAGGTTCACCTGAAAAAGTCAAGGAAGTACTTTTGTTAGATGGTATCTCTTGTATTGGAGAAGACAATGCCGTAGAGCAGTTGCCTTGGGAAACAATAGAAGAAGACGGCAATACTGTCAAAATTATGCAAAAAAACAGAAAAAAAATAGCATGAGACACTAATATGTAATATCACAAAAGAACAGAGAGAAGAAGAGGTTCACCTGAAAAAGTCAAGGAAGTACTTTTGTTAGATGGTATCTCTTGTATTGGAGAAGACAATGCCGTAGAGGAGTTGCCTTGGGAAACAATAGAAGAAGACGGCAATACTGTCAAAATTATGCAAAAAAACAGAAAAAATAGCATGAGACACTAATATGTAATATCACAAAAGAACAGAGAGAAGAAGAGGTTCACCTGAAAAAGTCAAGGAAGTACTTTTGTTAGATGGTATCTCTTGTATTGGAGAAGACAATGCCGTAGAGCAGTTGCCTTGGGAAACAATAGAAGAAGACGGCAATACTGTCAAAATTATGCAAAAAAACAGAAAAAAAATAGCATGAGACACTAATATGTAATATCACAAAAGAACAGAGAGAAGAAGAGGTTCACCTGAAAAAGTCAAGGAAGTACTTTTGTTAGATGGTATCTCTTGTATTGGAGAAGACAATGCCGTAGAGCAGTTGCCTTGGGAAACAATAGAAGAAGACGGCAATACTGTCAAAATTATGCAAAAAAACAGAAAAAAATAGCATGAGACACTAATATGTAATATCACAAAAGAACAGAGAGAAGAAGAGGTTCACCTGAAAAAGTCAAGGAAGTACTTTTGTTAGATGGTATCTCTTGTATTGGAGAAGACAATGCCGTAGAGCAGTTGCCTTGGGAAACAATAGAAGAAGACGGCAATACTGTCAAAATTATGCAAAAAAACAGAAAAAAATAGCATGAGACACTAATATGTAATATCACAAAAGAACAAAGAGAAGAAGAGGTTCACCTGAAAAAGTCAAGGAAGTACTTTTGTTAGATGGTATCTCTTGTATTGGAGAAGACAATGCCGTAGAGCAGTTGCCTTGGGAAACAATAGAAGAAGACGGCAATACTGTCAAAATTATGCAAAAAAACAGAAAAAAATAGCATGAGACACTAATATGTAATATCACAAAAGAACAGAGAGAAGAAGAGGTTCACCTGAAAAAGTCAAGGAAGTACTTTTGTTAGATGGTATCTCTTGTATTGGAGAAGACAATGCCGTAGAGCAGTTGCCTTGGGAAACAATAGAAGAAGACGGCAATACTGTCAAAATTATGCAAAAAAACAGAAAAAAATAGCATGAGACACTAATATGTAATATCACAAAAGAACGGAGAGAAGAAGAGGTTCACCTGAAAAAGTCAAGGAAGTACTTTTGTTAGATGGTATCTCTTGTATTGGAGAAGACAATGCCGTAGAGCAGTCGCCTTGGGAAACAATAGAAGAAGACGGCAATACTGTCAAAATTATGCAAAAAAACAGAAAAAAATAGCATGAGACACTAATATGTAATATCACAAAAGAACAGAGAGAAGAAGAGGTTCACCTGAAAAAGTCAAGGAAGTACTTTTGTTAGATGGTATCTCTTGTATTGGAGAAGACAATGCCGTAGAGCAGTTGCCTTGGGAAACAATAGAAGAAGACGGCAATACTGTCAAAATTATGCAAAAAAACAGAAAAAATAGCATGAGACACTAATATGTAATATCATAAAAGAACAGAGAGAAGAAGAGGTTCACCTGAAAAAGTCAAGGAAGTACTTTTATTAGATGGTATCTCTTGTATTGGAGAAGACAATGCCGTAGAGCAGTTGCCTTGGGAAACAATAGAAGAAGACGACAATACTGTCAAAATTATGCAAAAAAACAGAAAAAAATAGCATGAGACACTAATATGTAATATCACAAAAGAACAGAGAGAAGAAGAGGTTCACCTGAAAAAGTCAAGGAAGTACTTTTGTTAGATGGTATCTCTTGTATTGGAGAAGACAATGCCGTAGAGCAGTTGCCTTGGGAAACAATAGAAGAAGACGGCAATACTGTCAAAATTATGCAAAAAAACAGAAAAAAATAGCATGAGACACTAATATGTAATATCACAAAAGAATAGAGAGAAGAAGAGGTTCACCTGAAAAAGTCAAGGAAGTACTTTTATTAGATGGTATCTCTTGTATTGGAGAAGACAATGCCGTAGAGCAGTTGCCTTGGGAAACAATAGAAGAAGACGGCAATACTGTCAAAATTATGCAAAAAACAGAAAAAATAGCATGAGACACTAATATGTAATATCACAAAAGAACAGAGAGAAGAAGAGGTTCACCTGAAAAAGTCAAGGAAGTACTTTTGTTAGATGGTATCTCTTGTATTGGAGAAGACAATGCCGTAGAGCAGTTGCCTTGGGAAACAATAGAAGAAGACGGCAATACTGTCAAAATTATGCAAAAAAACAGAAAAAAAATAGCATGAGACACTAATATGTAATATCACAAAAGAACAGAGAGAAGAAGAGGTTCACCTGAAAAAGTCAAGGAAGTACTTTTGTTAGATGGTATCTCTTGTATTGGAGAAGACAATGCCGTAGAGGAGTTGCCTTGGGAAACAATAGAAGAAGACGGCAATACTGTCAAAATTATGCAAAAAAACAGAAAAAATAGCATGAGACACTAATATGTAATATCACAAAAGAACAGAGAGAAGAAGAGGTTCACCTGAAAAAGTCAAGGAAGTACTTTTGTTAGATGGTATCTCTTGTATTGGAGAAGACAATGCCGTAGAGCAGTTGCCTTGGGAAACAATAGAAGAAGACGGCAATACTGTCAAAATTATGCAAAAAAACAGAAAAAAAATAGCATGAGACACTAATATGTAATATCACAAAAGAACAGAGAGAAGAAGAGGTTCACCTGAAAAAGTCAAGGAAGTACTTTTGTTAGATGGTATCTCTTGTATTGGAGAAGACAATGCCGTAGAGCAGTTGCCTTGGGAAACAATAGAAGAAGACGGCAATACTGTCAAAATTATGCAAAAAAACAGAAAAAAATAGCATGAGACACTAATATGTAATATCACAAAAGAACAGAGAGAAGAAGAGGTTCACCTGAAAAAGTCAAGGAAGTACTTTTGTTAGATGGTATCTCTTGTATTGGAGAAGACAATGCCGTAGAGCAGTTGCCTTGGGAAACAATAGAAGAAGACGGCAATACTGTCAAAATTATGCAAAAAAACAGAAAAAAATAGCATGAGACACTAATATGTAATATCACAAAAGAACAAAGAGAAGAAGAGGTTCACCTGAAAAAGTCAAGGAAGTACTTTTGTTAGATGGTATCTCTTGTATTGGAGAAGACAATGCCGTAGAGCAGTTGCCTTGGGAAACAATAGAAGAAGACGGCAATACTGTCAAAATTATGCAAAAAAACAGAAAAAAATAGCATGAGACACTAATATGTAATATCACAAAAGAACAGAGAGAAGAAGAGGTTCACCTGAAAAAGTCAAGGAAGTACTTTTGTTAGATGGTATCTCTTGTATTGGAGAAGACAATGCCGTAGAGCAGTTGCCTTGGGAAACAATAGAAGAAGACGGCAATACTGTCAAAATTATGCAAAAAAACAGAAAAAAATAGCATGAGACACTAATATGTAATATCACAAAAGAACGGAGAGAAGAAGAGGTTCACCTGAAAAAGTCAAGGAAGTACTTTTGTTAGATGGTATCTCTTGTATTGGAGAAGACAATGCCGTAGAGCAGTTGCCTTGGGAAACAATAGAAGAAGACGGCAATACTGTCAAAATTATGCAAAAAAACAGAAAAAAATAGCATGAGACACTAATATGTAATATCACAAAAGAACAGAGAGAAGAAGAAGTTCACCTGAAAAAGTCAAGGAAGTACTTTTGTTAGATGGTATCTCTTGTATTGGAGAAGACAATGCCGTAGAGCAGTTGCCTTGGGAAACAATAGAAGAAGACGGCAATACTGTCAAAATTATGCAAAAAAACAGAAAAAAATAGCATGAGACACTAATATGTAATATCACAAAAGAACAGAGAGAAGAAGAGGTTCACCTGAAAAAGTCAAGGAAGTACTTTTGTTAGATGGTATCTCTTGTATTGGAGAAGACAATGCCGTAGAGTAGCCGTCTTGGAAAACAATAGAAGAAGACGGCAATACTGTCAAAATTATGAGAAAAACAGAAAAAAAAAACAGCATGAGACACTAATATGTAATATCACAAAAGAACAGAGAGAAGAAGAGGTTCACCTGAAAAAGTCAAGGAAGTACTTTTGTTAGATGGTATCTCTTGTATTGGAGAAGACAATGCCGTAGAGTAGCCGTCTTGGAAAACAATAGAAGAAGACGGCAATACTGTCAAAATTATGAGAAAAACAGAAAAAAAAACAGCATGAGACACTAATATGTAATATCACAAAAGAACAGAGAGAAGAAGAGGTTCACCTGAAAAAGTCAAGGAAGTACTTTTGTTAGATGGTATCTCTTGTATTGGAGAAGACAATGTCGTAGAGTAGCCGTCTTGGAAAACAATAGAAGAAGACGGCAATACTGTCAAAATTATGAGAAAAACACAAAAAAAAAACAGCATGAGACACTAATATGTAATATCACAAAAAAACAGAGAGAAGAAGAGGTTCACCTGAAAAAGTCAAGGAAGTACTTTTGTTAGATGGTATCTCTTGTATTGGAGAAGACAATGCCGTAGAGTAGCCGTCTTGGAAAACAATAGAAGAAGACGGCAATACTGTCAAAATTATGAGAAAAACAGAAAAAAAAACAGCATGAGACACTAATATGTAATATCACAAAAGAACAGAGAGAAGAAGAGGTTCACCTGAAAAAGTCAAGGAAGTACTTTTGTTAGATGGTATCTCTTGTATTGGAGAAGACAATGCCGTAGAGCAGTTGCCTTGGGAAACAATAGAAGAAGACGGCAATACTGTCAAAATTATGCAAAAAAACAAAAAAAATAGCATGAGACACTAATATGTAATATCACAAAAGAACAGAGAGAAGAAGAGGTTCACCTGAAAAAGTCAAGGAAGTACTTTTGTTAGATGGTATCTCTTGTATTGGAGAAAACAATGCCGTAGAGCAGTTGCCTTGGGAAACAATAGAAGAAGACGGCAATACTGTCAAAATTATGCAAAAAAACAGAAAAAAAAATAGCATGAGACACTAATATGTAATATCACAAAAGAACAGAGAGAAGAAGAGGTTCACCTGAAAAAGTCAAGGAAGTACTTTTGTTAGATGGTATCTCTTGTATTGGAGAAGACAATGCCGTAGAGCATTTGCCTTGGGAAACAATAGAAGAAGACGGCAATACTGTCAAAATTATGCAAAAAAACAGAAAAAAAATAGCATGAGACACTAATATGTAATATCACAAAAGAACAGAGAGAAGAAGAGGTTCACCTGAAAAAGTCAAGGAAGTACTTTTGTTAGATGGTATCTCTTGTATTGGAGAAGACAATGCCGTAGAGGAGTTGCCTTGGGAAACAATAGAAGAAGACGGCAATACTGTCAAAATTATGCAAAAAAACAGAAAAAATAGCATGAGACACTAATATGTAATATCACAAAAGAACAGAGAGAAGAAGAGGTTCACCTGAAAAAGTCAAGGAAGTACTTTTGTTAGATGGTATCTCTTGTATTGGAGAAGACAATGCCGTAGAGCAGTTGCCTTGGGAAACAATAGAAGAAGACGGCAATACTGTCAAAATTATGCAAAAAAACAGAAAAAAATAGCATGAGACACTAATATGTAATATCACAAAAGAACAGAGAGAAGAAGAGGTTCACCTGAAAAAGTCAAGGAAGTACTTTTGTTAGATGGTATCTCTTGTATTGGAGAAGACAATGCCGTAGAGCAGTTGCCTTGGGAAACAATAGAAGAAGACGGCAATACTGTCAAAATTATGCAAAAAAACAGAAAAAAATAGCATGAGACACTAATATGTAATATCACAAAAGAACAGAGAGAAGAAGAGGTTCACCTGAAAAAGTCAAGGAAGTACTTTTGTTAGATGGTATCTCTTGTATTGGAGAAGACAATGCCGTAGAGCAGTTGCCTTGGGAAACAATAGAAGAAGACGGCAATACTGTCAAAATTATGCAAAAAAACAGAAAAAAATAGCATGAGACACTAATATGTAATATCACAAAAGAACAAAGAGAAGAAGAGGTTCACCTGAAAAAGTCAAGGAAGTACTTTTGTTAGATGGTATCTCTTGTATTGGAGAAGACAATGCCGTAGAGCAGTTGCCTTGGGAAACAATAGAAGAAGACGGCAATACTGTCAAAATTATGCAAAAAAACAGAAAAAAATAGCATGAGACACTAATATGTAATATCACAAAAGAACAGAGAGAAGAAGAGGTTCACCTGAAAAAGTCAAGGAAGTACTTTTGTTAGATGGTATCTCTTGTATTGGAGAAGACAATGCCGTAGAGCAGTTGCCTTGGGAAACAATAGAAGAAGACGGCAATACTGTCAAAATTATGCAAAAAAACAGAAAAAAATAGCATGAGACAATAATATGTAATATCACAAAAGAACGGAGAGAAGAAGAGGTTCACCTGAAAAAGTCAAGGAAGTACTTTTGTTAGATGGTATCTCTTGTATTGGAGAAGACAATGCCGTAGAGCAGTCGCCTTGGGAAACAATAGAAGAAGACGGCAATACTGTCAAAATTATGCAAAAAAACAGAAAAAAATAGCATGAGACACTAATATGTAATATCACAAAAGAACAGAGAGAAGAAGAGGTTCACCTGAAAAAGTCAAGGAAGTACTTTTGTTAGATGGTATCTCTTGTATTGGAGAAGACAATGCCGTAGAGCAGTTGCCTTGGGAAACAATAGAAGAAGACGGCAATACTGTCAAAATTAAGCAAAAAAACAGAAAAAAATAGCATGAGACACTAATATGTAATATCATAAAAGAACAGAGAGAAGAAGAGGTTCACCTGAAAAAGTCAAGGAAGTACTTTTATTAGATGGTATCTCTTGTATTGGAGAAGACAATGCCGTAGAGCAGTTGCCTTGGGAAACAATAGAAGAAGACGACAATACTGTCAAAATTATGCAAAAAAACAGAAAAAAATAGCATGAGACACTAATATGTAATATCACAAAAGAACAGAGAGAAGAAGAGGTTCACCTGAAAAAGTCAAGGAAGTACTTTTGTTAGATGGTATCTCTTGTATTGGAGAAGACAATGCCGTAGAGCAGTTGCCTTGGGAAACAATAGAAGAAGACGGCAATACTGTCAAAATTATGCAAAAAAACAGAAAAAAATAGCATGAGACACTAATATGTAATATCACAAAAGAATAGAGAGAAGAAGAGGTTCACCTGAAAAAGTCAAGGAAGTACTTTTATTAGATGGTATCTCTTGTATTGGAGAAGACAATGCCGTAGAGCAGTTGCCTTGGGAAACAATAGAAGAAGACGGCAATACTGTCAAAATTATGCAAAAAAACAGAAAAAATAGCATGAGACACTAATATGTAATATCACAAAAGAACAGAGAGAAGAAGAGGTTCACCTGAAAAAGTCAAGGAAGTACTTTTGTTAGATGGTATCTCTTGTATTGGAGAAGACAATGCCGTAGAGCAGTTGCCTTGGGAAACAATAGAAGAAGACGGCAATACTGTCAAAATTATGCAAAAAAACAGAAAAAAATAGCATGAGACACTAATATGTAATATCACAAAAGAACAGAGAGAAGAAGAGGTTCACCTGAAAAAGTCAAGGAAGTACTTTTGTTAGATGGTATCTCTTGTATTGGAGAAGACAATGCCGTAGAGCAGTTGCCTTGGGAAACAATAGAAGAAGACGGCAATACTGTCAAAATTATGCAAAAAAACAGAAAAAATAGCATGAGACACTAATATGTAATATCACAAAAGAACAGAGAGAAGAAGAGGTTCACCTGAAAAAGTCAAGGAAGTACTTTTGTTAGATGGTATCTCTTGTATTGGAGAAGACAATGCCGTAGAGCAGTTGCCTTGGGAAACAATAGAAGAAGACGGCAATACTGTCAAAATTATGCAAAAAAACAGAAAAAAATAGCATGAGACACTAATATGTAATATCACAAAAGAACAGAGAGAAGAAGAGGTTCACCTGAAAAAGTCAAGGAAGTACTTTTGTTAGATGGTATCTCTTGTATTGGAGAAGACAATGCCGTAGAGCAGTTGCCTTGGGAAACAATAGAAGAAGACGGCAATACTGTCAAAATTATGCAAAAAAACAGAAAAAATAGCATGAGACACTAATATGTAATATCACAAAAGAACAGAGAGAAGAAGAGGTTCACCTGAAAAAGTCAAGGAAGTACTTTTGTTAGATGGTATCTCTTGTATTGGAGAAGACAATGCCGTAGAGCAGTTGCCTTGGGAAACAATAGAAGAAGACGGCAATACTGTCAAAATTATGCAAAAAAACAGAAAAAAATAGCATGAGACACTAATATGTAATATCACAAAAGAATAGAGAGAAGAAGAGGTTCACCTGAAAAAGTCAAGGAAGTACTTTTATTAGATGGTATCTCTTGTATTGGAGAAGACAATGCCGTAGAGCAGTTGCCTTGGGAAACAATAGAAGAAGACGGCAATACTGTCAAAATTATGCAAAAAAACAGAAAAAATAGCATGAGACACTAATATGTAATATCACAAAAGAACAGAGAGAAGAAGAGGTTCACCTGAAAAAGTCAAGGAAGTACTTTTGTTAGATGGTATCTCTTGTATTGGAGAAGACAATGCCGTAGAGCAGTTGCCTTGGGAAACAATAGAAGAAGACGGCAATACTGTCAAAATTATGCAAAAAAACAGAAAAAAATAGAATGAGACACTAATATGTAATATCACAAAAGAATAGAGAGAAGAAGAGGTTCACCTGAAAAAGTCAAGGAAGTACTTTTGTTAGATGGTATCTCTTGTATTGGAGAAGACAATGCCGTAGAGCAGTTGCCTTGGGAAACAATAGAAGAAGACTTATGTATATTTGAAAAAGGTTCTAATTTTCAAAAAAAGCTCATCAATTTTTTTTAAAAAAGTTTATTGAAAATGAAATTTTTTTCATCCAATTTAGGAAAAGTTTATTAAATTTTAAAAACTTATGTATATTTGAAAAAAGTTCATAAATAAATAAAAAAATTCATGTACTTTTAAAAATGTTGATTGAACTTAAGAAAAGTTTATAAATCTTAAAAAAGTTCATCAATATTCAAAAATTTCATAGATTTTTTCTTAAAAAAAGGACACAAAGCCTAGATAGACCGGCCAGTTCGGATGCCACACGCGTCTGTTAAAAAAATAGACATTAACTGGCACATGTAGCGCCAAATAGAAAATGCCGCCATACCAACCATTATAGAGAGGGAGCCTTCCGACTGGGAGCTCCTAATCGGCGCTTTAAGCGCTGGTTCAGGCAATTGGCGCCTACAGCTCCCAGCAACAGGCCGCAGCCCACTCAGTAAATCCACTACCGTTCGGTTTTGTTAGGCTTGTTAGTTTTTCTACGGATGTGATGTGTTATTGGTTCAGGAAAAAGACTGGTTCTGAGTTTTTTTAATAATTTTGAATATTCTGTGTAAATTAAAAAGTTCATAGATTTATTAAAAAATAGAAAAAACACAAATATCAAGAAAGTTTATCAGAATTTGGAAAAAGTCCATCAACTCCAAAAAAACGTTCATCGTATTTACAAAAGCGTTCACCGATTTTTCAAAAAAGTTCATCAAATTTGATAAAAGTTCATAATTTTTTTAAAAACGTTCTTAAAAAAGTTCATTGATTCTGAAAAAATGTTCATAGTATTTTAAAAAATGTTAACCGATTTTTAGAAAAAGTTCATCAAATTTGATAAAAGTTCATCATTTGTTAAAAACGTTCACCCATTTTTAACAAAAGTTCATCAATTCTGAAGAAATGTTCATCTATTTTTTTTGAAAGTTCATCAAATTTGATTAAACTTCATCATTTATTTAAACACGTTCACCAATTTGTTTAAAAAAATATCGAATTTTATATAAAGTTCATAATTTTTAGGAAAAATCATCAAATTTTAAAAAAGTTCACAGATTTTGAAAAAACATCACCTATTTTTTAAAAAAGCATCGAATTTGAAAAAAGTTAACAAATGTTGAAAAAATGTTCATGAAATTTTAAAAAGTGTTCATCAATTTTTTGAAAAAATAACAAAACCCAAAAAATAGTCCCAAATAAAAAAGAAAAAAAGACAAAGAAAAATAGTAAAAAAAAAGAACAAAACCCTTCCAAATAAAAAAAGAAACACGAGAAAAGAAAATGAGAGAGAAAATGGAAAAAATAAAAAAAAACTTGCTAGTAGAAAAGAGGGAAGAAGCTATATGGGTAAGCTGGGCTCGGCTGCAGACGCCGGTTAGGGAAATTGTAAAATTATACTATAACCAGCAGCTGCAGCGCCAAATAGGGTTTGCCCTTCCTACTTGCCAAAGTCGTACAAGCGTATGGGTCATCCCAGTGTGTTGCCAGGGTAACGAGAAGGTCGAACCTATTTTTTCTGTTATTTATTTGCTTTATTTTATTCATTTTTTATATTTGAAAATAATCTTATTTTATATATTACAAAAATACCCCACATGAAACAGTATAAAAATGTTAAATGTGTATAGAGAAAATATTTATAATATATATACAATTGTACACAAAAAATGTAATTCCTATGAAAAAATAGTAATGTATTAGAAAACTAAAATAAATTCGTAAAACAATGTAGAAAAAGTTTGTGAAAATGTTAATGAAGCATTTTAAAATGTTAAATGTGAACTGAAATGTCGACTATGTACTAAAAAACTAATTTGGTATTTAAAAATACGTCAATCAATCATTTGAAAATTTGTTGAACAATTTCGTGAACCTTCTTAATCAACCATTTGAAAAAGTTAAAGGTCTATACAAAAAAATGTTGATTATTTGATAAAAAATTGGTATTCTTGTATTTGCATAAAACTTTAATCAATCATTTACACAAATGTGGAGCAAGTAAATGGAAATTGTTAAAAAGAAATTTTTTAATGTGTATAGAATTTTTTTCACAATGTATTAAAATAATGTAATCTTGTATTTTTAAAAAAGCTAAGAAAGCATTTTAAAATGAACATTGACCATATAATAAAAATATTATTCATATATTAGAAAATATTAAAAATGTTGATCATATATAAAAAATGTAAATCAAGCATTTGAATAATGTTAAATGTGTATATAAAAATGTTTATCATATATTAAAAAATATTAATCTTGTATCTGAACAAATTAAATCAATAATTTGAAAACAATGTTATAATTTATGGAAAGAATGATCAGCATGTCAATATAGTAGCTTAATTTGTTTTTAAATGTGGATATGAATAATGTTAACCATGTTTAAAAATTGATATTTATACTTAATAAATGTTATATGTGTTTTAAAAATTTATAGACATAAACTCAAATTTTAATTAAAAACAATAAAAATATGTGAGAAAGGAAAAGAAAAAAGGACGAAAATTGAAAAAAAACTGAAGAAGAATTGAGAAAAATAAATAATATTTAAAATCCTCTATCAATCTAGAAAAAAACAAAAAATAAAAGAAAAAAGAAACAATAAAACAGAGAAAAAACAAAGAAAAACCAGTGAAAAACAAAATAAATAAATAACCCGGAAAGCTAGAGGAAACCGAGGCTACGAGTGGTGACAGCTCCGACTAGTGCGAGACCAGAGGGATGGCTGACCCCGCTGACACGCTATGCAAAGCCGAACATTGATGCTTCTGTGTCCACGCATGGTTTTGGGTTAGTTGGTGTGATTTGTAGAGGCCATGGTGGTATGTTCATAGGAGCTTCGACCATTTGCTTCACAAACATTGTGGACCTGCCGACTCTTAATGCTTTCGCTATTAGAGAAGCTCTCGCATTGGGAGATGATCTATACTTGAGACGGATTCAAGTTTTGTCGGATTGCAAAGTGGTGGTACAAGACATGCAGAAGAAGATTTCGGCGAGCTACAGAGCAATTATACGTGAGTTTAGGAGCTACAAAGTGGTGGTACCACTCCTCAACTTTTGAATTTGCAATTTTAGTCATGAGTTTAGGAGCTTAAATTATAAAGCTCACAACTTAGCGAGACATGCTCTATCTCTAGGTGATGGCTGTCATGTTTGGTTAGGACATCCCAAAAATTTACCATTCGTCTTTGTAAACATTGTGACTAATTAATAAAGCTTTGCGACGTTGCCTAACAAAAAGTTATTTTCCTTCAAGTAGCACGCAGCCTACAAACATAGGTGGAGAAACACGCGCTATGCCTTTTTGTCTACTACCTCCGTCACGGTTTAGAATGCGTGTTCGGAAATTTTCTAAAACCTAGGTGATTATTGATTGGTTGCGAGATGGGTTAAAAAATAGCATTCACACTACGCATGCATATAGAAGTAGTACACCGGAGTACTAATTAGCTGCTAAGAGTAAATGCAATGCGCCTTAAACCTTGTTTATTGTGAAAATGCACGTAAATTTAACTACGCCTTCTAAACCGTGACACAGGGAGTACTATATTTCCTTTAGGCAAGCGTTAATGACTCGGTTCGTTACTGCATATTCTTGAGGCAAGAACTCCTACCTTCTCGCGGTAAGCGAGATTTAGCCCTCACGTCGTCATATGTCGCTTCATTTGTACTTTTGGTGTAAAAATATTGTTTTAAATGGGCTTCCGGCAATTTAAGCCTAACCATGTGTAGTCTTCCTTTTTGTGGGATCCATGTGTAGTCTTATGACTACACAAAAAATTAATAAAGCATGTCACTATAAGTATGAATATTACACTCGTGAATAAACTACTTCAAGAAATTGACAACACAACACTAGTAGAGAACATGCCTTTCGACCGAAGCATTATTCCCGGTTGGCTTTTGGACCGGGACTAATGCTCACTAGCCCGGTTCATGATGCTAGGCTTTAGTCCGAGATTATAAGTAACCTCTAGTCCCGGTTGGTGTTACCAACCGGAACGAAAGGGGTGGTGGCCGGCTGGGGCCCCTGCTAGCCCCTTTAGTCCCGGTTTCTAACACCAACATGGACTAGAGATAGACTAGAGATCTGTTTCTAGTCCCGGTTTGTAGCACCAACCGGGACTAAATATATCGCTATATATTGATGCTTCTTTTAGCCCGAGCTCATCCTCTTCATTCTCTGTTTTCTCTTCCCCTTATCTAGCTCATTCCTCCATTTTTGCCAAAATTTATCAAGATTTAAGGCAACCCATGTATTCAAATGTTCACAAAGGTTAGCAACTTTATCCTTTTATCTCTCATTGCTAGATTAGCTTGTTCAATGCTCTATAAGTATAGTGATTTGTGGGTTCTAGTAAGTGGGAGTAATTATGTGGGAGTTTATTTGATTTATATGCAATTTTAGCTCAAATTAACTTCTTAGTTTGCATCTCTGTAGCTGTGGTTTAATTAGTGCCTTCCTATCCCCGTCCTAAGCATCGTCGATCGCCCGCACCGTCTCGTCGCCAACAACACCTTAGTGATCTTCTTGTTTTTATCATTTTTATACAAAAAAATCTTATTAATTTATAAAATTTAGATAGTTTTCTTACAAGCATGATTGTTTGTTATACATAATGCCATAGTATTGATATCCATCTCCATCGGCTCTCATCCGGTTTATGATTCGAATGTGATATATTCTCTTTTTTAACTATTACATTTCTCGTTTATGACAATTATGCCCATCAAGTTGACATAAATATTTTTATCTATGAGCTGGTATGTAAACCGGAAATTGCAACCGACCCTCCTGTCGAGAAGTTAAATTTAGTTAAAAATAAAACGAGCATCTGAAAGAAAAATTGAAAAATATTTGAAGAAGAGAAGGTGCATTTGGAGTTGTATGTTGGCGATACCATCGATGATCACAAGATCAATATGGATGCAATGCGCTTGAAGATTAGAAAGATTAGAAAATATGTCTGATGTCGACAACGAAACCTTCTCCTTGTAGACGTTGTTGGGCCTAAAAGTGCAGAGGGTTGTAGGACAGTAGCAATTTTCCCTCAAGTGGGTGACCTAAGGTTTATCAATCCGCGGGAGGCGTAGGATGCATATGGTCTCTCTCAAGCAACCCTGCAACCAAATAACAAAGAGTCTCTTGTGTCCCCAATACACCTAATACAATGGTAAGTTGTATAGGTGCACTAGTTCGACGAAGAGATGGTGATACAAGTGCAATATGGATGGTAGATAAAGGTTTTTGTAATCTGAAATTACAAAAATAGTAAGATAAAAAATGGTAAAAGTGAGCACGAACGGTATTGCAATGCGTGGAAACAAGGCCTAGGGTTCATACTCTCACTAGTGAAGTTCTCTCAACAATGATAACATAATTGGATCATATAACTAGCCCTCAACATGCAACAAAGAATCACTCCAAAGTCACTAATAGCGGAGAACAAACGAAGAAATTATTGTCGGGTACGAAACCACCACAAAGTTATTCTTTCTGATCGATCTATTCAAGAGTTCATACTAGAATAACACCTTAAGATACATATCAACCAAGACCCTAATGTCACCTAGATACTCCATTGTCACCTCAAGTATCCGCGGGTATGATTATACGATATGCATCACACAATCTCAGAATCATCTATTCAACCAACACATAGAACTTCAAAGAGTGCCCCAAAGTTTCTACCAGAGAGTCAAAACGTGTGCCAACCCCTGTGCATAGGTTCCCAATGTCACGAACCCGCAAGTTGATCACCAAAACATACATCAAGTACTCACATGAATCCAACGTGTGCCAACCCATATGCATAGGTTCCCAATGTCACAAAACCGCAAGTTGATCTCAACAGATAGACACGTGCAAGACATACATCAAGTGTTCTCACAGACTCAATCCGATAAGATAACTCCAAAGGGGAAACTCAATTCATTACAAGAGGGAGAGGGGGAAGAACATCATAAGATCCAACTATAGTAGCAAAGCCCATGGTACATCGAGATCAAGACATCTCAAGAACACGAGAGAGAGATCAAACACATAGCTACTGGTACATACCCTCAGCCCCGAGGGAGAACTACTCCCTCCTCGTCATGGAGATCGCCGGGGTGATGAAGATGGCCATCGAAGATGGATTCCACCTCCGGCAGGGTGCTGGAACGGGCTCCAGATTGGTTTTTGGTGGCTACAGAGGCTTGCGGCGGCGGAAATCCCGATCTAGGTTTCTTTTTGGGGGTTTCTGAATTTATAGGAATTTATGGCGGTGGAATTACGTCGGTTGGGCCCACAAGGAGGTCACAAGCCTGCCCTGCGGCACCTAGGGGGGTGGTGGCGGCGTCAGGGCTTGTGACTCCCTCGTGGCTCTTCTGGCCTTCTTCCAAAGCTTCAGGGGTCTCTTTTGGTCCAAAACAATCATCGTAAAGTTTCATTCCATTTGGACTCCGTCTGTAAATGGGCCAAAAACACGGAAAAAACAGAAACTCGCACTTGGCACCGAGTTAATAGGTTAGTCCCAAAAAAGATATAAAATAGCATATTCATGCATATAAACATCCAAACTTGACAAGATAATAGCATGGAACCATCAAAAATTATAGATACGTTGGAGAGGTATCAAGCATCCCCAAGCTTAACTCCTGCTCGTCCTCAAGTAGGGAAGTGATAAAGAATGAATTTTTGATGTTGCATGCTACCTAGCATAGTTGTCCTTTGTAACTTCTCTCACGTGACATGAATGTTCAGATCCGTTAGATTCAAAACAATAGTTTTCTATTGATGTGGAGACAATAATACTTCAAGCAAACTAGCAAGGTAATCATGAACTTTCAAAATAACAAGGCCAAAAGAAAGTTATCCCTACAAAATCATATAGTCTGGATATGCTCTATCATCATTGCACAACAAATTTAAATCATGCACAACCCCGGTATTGGCCAAGTAATTGTTTCACACCTTTACTTTCTCAAACCTTTTAAACTCTCATGCAATATATGAGCGTGAGCCATGGTTTTAGCACTATAAGTGGTGTGAGTGTGGTGGAGGTTGCAAGACAAAATAAGGAGAAGATGATCACATTAACTAGGCATATCAATGAGTTGTGGAGATGCTCATCAATAGATATCAATGTGAATGAGTAGGGATTGCCATACAAATGATGCACTAGAGCTAGGAGTATGTGAAAGATCTTAAAGAAAACTAGTGGGTGTGCATCCAACTTGCTTGCTCACGAAGACCTAAGGCAATTTTGAGGAAGCCTATCATTGGAATATACAAGCCAAGTTATATAATGAAAATTTCCCACTAGCTATATGGTGGTGACAAAACGAGAGACTCTCAATCATGAAGATCATGGTGCTTAATATGCACAAGTGTGGAAAAGTGGTAGCATTGTCCCTTCTCTATTTTTCTCTCATATATTTTTTTTATTTTTTTGGTGGGCTCTTTGGCCTCTTTTTTTATATTTTGGTGGGCATCTTTGGCCTCTTTTATTTCCTCACATGGGACAATGCTCCATCAATGATGATCATCACACTTTCAACTCAAAACTTAGAGCAACGATGACTCTATATGGAATGCTTTCGGTAGTGTACCGTGACAATGATCTAGCATGGCATAGACATTAATGGAAACATCATGCTAGCTATCTTACGATCAAGCAATGGCAATGTAGATGTAGTGGCACATGTCATGGTGGTAGTTGCATGGCAATATATCTCAGAATGACTTTGAAAAAGCCATAGTAGGTAGGTATGGTGGCTGTTTTGAGGGAGGCTAATGGTGGGTTTTGTGCACCGGCGAAAGTTGCACGACACTAAGAAGATAGTGATGGTGGAAGGTGAGAGTGCATCTAAACCATGGACTCAACATTAGTCATGAAGAACTCATATACTTGTTGCAAAAGTTTTATTAGTAATCGAAACAAAGCATTGAACGCATACTCCTAGGGGAAGGGTTGGTAGGTATAAACCATCGCGCGATCCCGACCGCTACACAAAGGATGACAATCAATAAACTAATCATGCTCAAATTACATCACATAGAGGTTCACCATACGTGCATGCTACGGGAATCACTAACTTCAACACAAGTATCTCTAGATTCACAACACCATACTAACATAACTTAAATATTACCACAACCACATCTCAAAACTAATTGAGAGGAATCAAGCTTCTCTTTCTACTCAATGCACATGAAGATGGAAGTTTTCGTAACCCTTTGGATAACTACCACTTTTGGGACTACTTTCATAGCATAAGCCAACTACCAAGCCACGCACCGCTTTGCTCTAAAAGATATAAGTGAAGCACACAGAGCAAAAGTATCTAGCTCAAAAGATATAAGTGAAGCACATGTGAGCTGAATTGTCTACCAAGGGATATAAGTGAAGCTCGACAAAATCACGGTGAGTGCATGTATCTCTCTCTAGGTGTGCAGCAAGGATGATTGTGACACAACAAAAAAATACTCCTATGATACAAGACGCTCCAAGCAAAACACATAACATGTGGTGAATAAAAATATAGCTCCAAGTAACGTTACCGATGGATTGAAGACAAGAGAGGGGATGCCTTCCCGGGGCATCCCCAAGCTTAGGATTTTATGGCATCCTTGAATCTCTTGGGGTGCCTTGGGCATCCCCAAGCTTGAGCTCTTTCCACTCTTTATCTCTTTGTCCATAAGAAATTCACCCGAAACTTGAAAACTTCACAACACGAAACTTAAACAGAAACTCGTGATAACATTAGTATAAGAAAGCAAATCACCACTTCCTTAGGTACTGTAGAAAACTTAAATTCTACTTATGTAGGTGTTGGGTTGCTGTATTTTCACTTTTCCATGTCTAGTGCCCTCCGATACTATCCATAGTTTCATCAAAATAAGCAACCAACTCAACAACAACAAAATCTGTTAACACCAGACCAGTCTGTAGCAATCTGTATACTTCTTATACTTCTGGTACTTCAAAAAATCTGAAAACTTACGAAAGTATGAAGAATTTGCGTAGAAATCATAAGAAAAAGGAATCAACTCAAAATATCTTACAGAAAAAATATGAAAATTCTTTTCGTGAGCAGAAAGTTTCTGTCTTTTCCAGCATGACCAAACAATCATCCCCAAGACTAATCATAACGGTTTTGCTTGGCACAAACGCAAAAATAAACACAAAAGACACAATCATAACGGAATTATGATGGTGTGGAGAAAACATAACAGGAAGCAAAAAGCCAAGAAAAATTTATTCATTGGGTTGCCTCCCAACAAGCGCTATCGTTTAACGCCCTTAGCTAGGCATTGATTTCAATGATGGTCACATAAAAGGTAAGGATTGAAACACAACGAGAGCATCATGGAGAAAATGGCTAGCACATTTAAGTCTAACCCACTTCCTATGCATAGGGATTTTGTGATCAAACAATTTATTGGAGCAAGAATCAACTAGCATAGGAAGGCAAAACAAGCATAGCTTCAAAAATTTCAACACATGGAGAGGAAGCTTGATACTATTGCAATAAGTAGAAGCATATGATCCTCTCTCATAGTAATTTTCAGTAGCATCATGAATGAATTCAACAATATAACCAGCACCTAAAGCATTCTTTTCATGATCTACAAGCATAGAAATTTTACTACTCTCCACATAAGGAAATATATTCTCAAGAATAGTAGTGGGAGTATCGTAAAAGACTTGAGTACTACAAATTGTGTCCACAATGAAAAAGCAAGGTTTAGCAAAGGGGTTCTCGAGAGTATGACAAGTTTTATCATCCCTCTTCTTTAAATCATAAGTATCCTCACAATAATCATCATAGATAGGGGGCATGCTTTCATCAAAATAATTTTGATCATTCAAAGTGGAAGAACTAAAAAGAACATCTTCATCAAATATAGCATCCCCAAGCTTCTGGCTTTGCATTGTTGGAAATATGCCCTAGAGGCAATAATAAAATGGTTATTATCATATTTCCTTGTTCATGATAATCATCTATTGTTCATGCTATAATTGTATTAACAGGAAACAGTAATACATGTGTGGATAAATAGATCACAATGTGTCCCTAGCAAGCCTCTAGTTGGCTAGCTCGTTGGTCAATAGATGATCATGGTTTCCTGATCATGGACATTGGATGTCATTGATAACGGGATCACATCATTGGGAGAATGATGTGATGGACAAGACCCAATCCTAAGCCTAGCACTAGATCGTATTGTTCGTATGCTAAAGCTTTTCTAATGTCAAGTATCTTTTCCTTCGACAGTGAGATTGTGCAACTCCCGGATACCGTAGGAGTGCTTTGGGTGTATCAAACGTCACAACGTAACTGGATGACTATAAAGGTGCACTACGGGTACCTCCGAAAGTGTCTGTTGGGTTGGTACGAATTGAGATCGGGATTTGTCACTCCGTGTGACGGAGAGGTATCTCTGGGCCCACTCGGTAGAACATCATCATGAGCTCAATGTGACTAAGGAGTTAGTCACACGATGACGTGCTACGGAACGAGTAAAGAGACTTACCGGCAACGAGATTGAACAAGGTATAGGTATACTGATGATCGAATCTCGGGCAAGTTCTATACCGACAGACAAAGGGAATCGTGTACGGGATTGATTGAATCCTTGACATCGTGGTTCATCCGATGAGATCATCGTGGAGCAAGTGGGAGCCACAATGG
Organism: Hordeum vulgare subsp. vulgare; assembly: GCF_904849725.1. Classification (NCBI taxonomy): domain Eukaryota; kingdom Viridiplantae; phylum Streptophyta; class Magnoliopsida; order Poales; family Poaceae; genus Hordeum; species Hordeum vulgare. The sequence goes on along the minus strand of NC_058519.1, from coordinate 643,809,671 downwards.
GTATCCAGACCCTGCTAATGGTTATTGGCCAGAGAGGTGTCTCGGTCATGTCTGCCTGTCTCCCGAACCCGTAGGGTCTACACACTTAAGGTTCGATGACGCTAGGGTTATAGGGAATTGTTATACGAGGTTACCGAAAGTTGTTCGGAGTCCCGGATGAGATCCCGGACGTCACGAGGAGCTCTGGAATGGTCCGGAGGTAAAGATTGATATATAGGACGGATGGTTTCGGATACCGTAAGTGTTTCGGGCATCACCGGTAACGTACCGGGACCACCGGGACCACCAGAGGTGGCCCCGGGGGACCACCGAAGGGGGGCAACAACCCCAGGAGGTAAGGTGGGCCAAGTGGGGGTGGGAACCAGCCCCTATATGGGCTGGTGCGCCTCCCCACTCATCCCATTCTGCAAGGGAGAGAAAAGGGGGGGGGGCAAACCCTAAGCGAGGTCGGCCTAAGGCCCACCAGTTGGTGCGCCACCCCCTCCTCCCCTTCTGGCCGCCACACCACCCAGCTGGGAGGGCTGCCGCACCCCCTAGGGTGGGAACCCTAGGGGTGGAACCCCCTCTCCTCTTCCCCTATATATAGTGGGCACTTTTGGCCATTGGAGATCAGATTTTTCCTTCTCCCTCGGCGCAGCCCTGCTCTTCTTCCTCCTCCTCTCTGCCGGTGCTTGGCGAAGCCCTGCCGGGAGACCTCGTCTCTCCATCGACACCACGCCGTCGTGTTGCTGGAGTTCTTCCCCAACCTCTCCCTCCTCCTTGTTGGATCAAGGTGCGGGAGACGTCACCGGGCTGCACGTGTGTTGAACGCGGAGGTGCCGTAGTTCGGCACTAGATCGGAATCGCTGCGAGTACGACTCCATCAACCGCGTTCTAGCAATGCTTCCGCTTAGCAATCTTCAAAGGTATGAATATGCTCTTACCCCTCTCTCGTTGCTGGTCTCTTCATAGGAAGATCTGAATATGCGTAGGAAAATTTTGAATTTATGCTACGTTACCCAACATGCATATCATTAGCATCATGGGTATTCATAGAATTCATGCTAACGACATTGCAATCATGCTCATCATTCACATATTCTATGCCAAGCATTCTATGTAATTCTTCTTTCAGCACTTGAGCACAATTTTCCTTCCCATCATGCTCACGAAAGACAATGAAAAGATGGAGCATATGAGGCATCCTCAATTCTATATTTTTTGTAGTTTTCTAGCGAAAGAACAAGAAACAAAAAGATTCGATTGCAAGATCTAAAGATATACCTTCAAGCACTAACCTCCCCGGCAACAGCGCCAGAAAAGAGCTTGATGTCTACTACGCAACCTTCTCCTTGTAGACGTTGTTGGGCCTCCAAGTGCAGAGGGTTGTAGGACAGTAGCAATTTTCCCTCAAGTGGGTGACCTAAGGTTTATCAATCCGCAGAAGGCGTAGGATGAAGAAGGTCTCTCTCAAGCAACCGTGCAACCAAATAAGATAGAGTCTCTTGTGTCCCCAACACACCTAATACAATGGTAAGTTGTATAGGTGCACTAGTTCGTCGAAGAGATGGTGATACAAGTGCAATATGGTTGGTAGATAAAGGTTTTTGTAATCTGAAATTACAAAAACAACAAGGTAACAAATGGTAAAAGTGAGCACGAACGGTATTGCAATGCGTGGAAACAAGGCCTAGGGTTCATACTTTCACTAGTGAAGTTCTCTCAACAATGATAACATAATTGGATCATATAACTAGCCCTCAACATGCAACAAAGAGTCACTCCAAAGTCACTAATAGCGGAGAACAAACGAAGAGATTATTGTCGGGTACAAAACCACCACAAAGTTATTCTTTCTGATCGATCTATTCAAGAGTTTGTACTAGAATAACACCTTAAGATACATATCAACCAAGACCCTAATGTCACCTAGATGCTCCATTGTCACCTCAAGTATCCGCGGGTATGATTATACGATATGCATCACACAATCTCATAATCATCTATTCAACCAACACATAGAACTTCAAAGAGTGCCCCAAAGTTTCTACCAGAGAGTCAAAACGTGTGCCAACCCCTGTGCATAGGTTCCCAATGTCACGAACCCGCAAGTTGATCACCAAAACATACATCAAGTACTCACATGAATCCAACGTGTGCCAACCCATATGCATAGGTTCCCAATGTCACAAACCCGCAAGTTGATCACAGCAGATAGACACGTGCAAGACATACATCAAGTGTTCTCAAAGACTCAATCCTATAAGATAACTCCAAAGGGGAAACTCAATTCATTACAAGAGGGAGAAGGGGAAGAACACCATAAGATCCAACTATAGTAGCAAAGCCCATGGTACATCGAGATCAAGACATCTCAAGAACACGAGAGAGAGAGAACAAACACATAGCTACTGGTACATACCCTTAGCCCCGAGGGAGAACTACTCCCTCCTCGTCATGGAGATCGCCGGGATGATGAAGATGGCCACCAGAGATGGATTCCCCCTCCGGCAGGGTGCTGGAACGGGCTCTAGATTGGTTTTTGGTGGCTACAGAGGCTTGCGGTGGCGGAACTCCCGATCTAGATTTATTTTTGGGGGTTTCTGAATTTATAGGAATTTATGGCGGTGGTATTACGTTGATTGGGCCCACGAGGAGGTCGCAAGCCTGCCTTGCGCCACGTAGGGGGTGGCGGCGGCGGCAGGGCTTGTGACTCCCTCGTGGCTCTTCTGGCCTTCTTCCAAAGCTTCGGGGGTCTCTTTTGGTCCAAAAAAAATCAACGTAAAGTTTCATTCCATTTGGACCCCGTCTGAAAATGGGCCAAAAACACGGAAAAAATAGAAACTGGCACTTGGCACTGAGTTAATAAGTTAGTCCCAAAAAATATATAAAATAGAATATTCATGCATATAAAACATCCAAAGTTGACAAGATAATAGCATGGAACCATCAAAAATTATAGATAAGTTGGAGACGTATCAATGCCCTTAATAAAGAGGCTTGGTATCACTATGTTGTTGGATCAATTGTTACCTTAGTTGCGATCTTGATCGCATTTGTTTTTGCATTTAAATGCTTTAGCTAGATACTCTTGTTTGTTGTTTTATGAGAATAAGTGTGTATGAACTTGTATTAATTTAGTCTTTTTGGTCATGTTAATGAAGATGAACCAACAATGGATGTATGATGACCGACACTCTCCCAGTTCATTGATAGCTTGCAGAGTTTTCTACGTGTGGCTAAGGAAAACCAGGGGGATGGTTTTATGTCTTGTCCATGTGCTGTCTATATGAATGATAAAACTTACTCTAAGTCAAGAGTCATTCACGTCTACCTGTTTACGTCCGGTTTCATGTCCAGCTATAACTGTGGGACCAAGGACGGAGACACTACAGGAATCAGTCAATTTGTCATTTGTGCAAATCTTTGTTGTAAGCTTTTCGTCGTTACTGATGGCAGAGACAACGTTTGCTGTCAACTGTTGACAACAAATAATGACTAATAGCAAAAATATGCCTTGCCGTCTATGTTTTTATTGCAGACGGCGAAGGCATGCTTTGCCTTTGTTTTTTTGTTACACAAGGAAAAAAGAGCTCTTTGCCATCTAAGATTTTATTGCAGATGGCAAAATATGTCTTGGCCGTGTGCATTTTAAAAGCAAACAACAAAGGAGAAGCACATCCCGTGGATTGATAACACGGATCGATGACATGGAAGAATCTCGTCCGCACATCTCACGCGCCCACCCCACACGCCCACACCCGTACTCACCCCACGCGCGGTCTCACTCTGACCCTGTCCACCACCCACGTGTTGTCTGACCACCCACCACACCTACCTCCTCCCCACTACCCATGACAGATTCTCTCTCTCTTATCTTATCTTGCTCCCACGCCCCACTCACCACGTACCAGAGGGAGAGAGACCCAGAGAACGTCGGTCGAGCTTCCTTGCTACCACCTCACCTCATCGGCCCCCGCCTCGCCCGCCCCACCTTGCCCGCCGACCACGGCTTTGCCCGCCATCACCCACCCATCTTCACCCCCAGCGCTTGTAGGGGAACGCGTCAGAAAACAAAAAAAATCGGTACTGCGAGCACGCCCAAGATCACTAAGGAGATGCATACTATGTTTGATCTGATCATTACCGACTCGTAGCATAGAGGAAGTAGAGTCGATGAAGATCGGTGGTCCATATCCCCGCAGCTAGGATTTACAACCTCCCAACCGCGAGGATGTTCTCCCTCATCGGACAGTCCCTCGGACGATGTCACCGACAGCCCTCCGAGAAGACCCTCGAAGCTCGAACGGAAACTCGGACAACCCTTCGGGAGGAACCTCGAACAGCGCCTCGGGAAAAAGATCGAACCTATGAACTTTTGTATAGGGTTACACACATATGGTGTCAGCTATTCGGCCGGGCTTCGCCGTCCAGAGCTAGTTCCTGCCGGAACCCACATAGCCTTTCGGCTCTACGAAACTATTTCACTAGGAGGGAGAGAGAAGGCCAGATCATGCATGGCATTTTTATGAGAGAAAATGGTGACTGTGGGGAGTGCATCTCCACCTCTATTTATAGGAAAACTCATGGGGTAGGGTGGCACTTGAAATACCCAAAAAACCCATGGAAGTTGTCCTTCACAAGGGCATAAAAGGAAGGCAAGTGGGGCAAGTGAGGTTCCACGGTGGAGCACCACCTTGGCTGGCCACCCCTCCTAGGGCCCCCAAAATGAGTGTCCTTATCCTTCCATGTCATCCCCTCAAGATATTTTGTGGAAGGTCAACATCCAACCATAACCATGAATGCATATTCACTATTCATGAAACCAATTTTTCATCACCGAAAAATCCGAAAAAAATTGTGGGTCCTAGAATAATTCCAGTACCCACTAAAACAATTTTGGACATATTCTGAAACATTTCCAAATCACTCATTGTGAAAAGCAACCAAAGCGGTTCCAACAATCCGGAACATTTCTTGTTTTTCTCTGTGAAAAATCTCAGAAATTACCAGAACAATTCTCGTAGCCTCCAATAATTTCCACATGTGTGCCACAACCAATTTGACTTAATGATTTACGCCGAAACAACTTTTCAGTTTTAGCGAAACTCTTCCGGTGTTCTTTGTCCAGAACTCTTCCGTTGTCCCCGAAACTTTTCTGACGGTTTTCTCTAATACTCCGTGTCTAGTCTTCAGCAGATAGATGACCCTTAAGTGTGTGACCCCCAAGGCATTTAGCATTCACGTTAGCATTCACGTTTAGCATTCACGTTAGAGACATTATTTTCACATTTGAGATTTAGTATGAAAATACCCCCAACAATGGGTGCAAATCCATAAAACATATCCTTACAATAAAGTGAACAACCATTGTTCACAGACTTGTAGGAGTACCCATCGTGCACTAAACATGATCTAGAGATTATGTTTCTACACAATATCGGAACAAAATAATAGTTATTTAGCTCTAAGGTAAATCCTGAAGGGAGACGTATAGGCATAATGCTGACTGCTTGAGCGGTGATCCCAGAACCGTTCCCGACACGCATCACGACTTCATTCTTTGCCAGCTTGCGCACATCCTGAAGCCCGTGTATCGAGTTGCAAATTTGAGAAACCAATCCGGTATCAAATACCCAAGACTTAGAGTTTTCACTAGCGAGAAAAACGGCAATGACATTAACTTGTATAACAGTTATACCTTTCTTCTTATGAGCCAGGTACTTCTTGCAGTTTCTCTTCCACTGTCATGTGCCTTTGCAGTAGTAGCACTTAGTTTCAGCCTTGGCTCCTCCCTTAGAGGTGCTTTGGGAGCCGGTATTACCGGCGGCCTTGCCCTTCTTGGACTTGCCTTTCTTTTTGAAACTGCAGGTTTTATTCACAAGCAACACTTGCTTGTGATTTTTCCACAGTCCTCCTTCAGCAGTTTTCAGCATGGCAAGCACCTCATTAGGTGTTTTGTCCATCCCATTCATGTTATAGTTCATGATAAAACTGTTGTAAGACGGGGGGAGTGAACCGAGCAACATGTCCATAACATGCTCTTTCGAAAGTGGGAACTCCAGGGTTTTAAGCCTTTCAGTGTAGCCAATCATATTGACTACGTCTTGCCAACTGAACTGCCCTCAGCCATCTTGGTCTTTGTCATCATTTTCATGATGTCAAAACATTCAGACCGTGCATTAAACTTGTATAGAGCATCCAGTTCCTTGATCATACCAAATGAGTTATGGAATTCAAAACATTTTTGAAGCTCTGAACTCATGCAAGATAGCATGAGGCACTGCACTAAGTTGAAATCCTCATCCTTAGTGGCCCAAACATTTTGTTCATCTACTGGGACAGTTTCCGCTGGTTTAGGTGGTGGAGGTCCATCAAGCACGTACACTTTCTTAGCACTGCTGAGGACAATCCTCAAGGTACGAACCCAGTCCGCATAGTTGTTTCCATTTGCAGCTAACTTCTCTTTCTCTAACATCGGGCCTAAGTTGAACGATGTGTTGCGAGCCATGTGATCTACAACGGTAAACACAAAATTCACTTTAGATTTAGTTCATAATTAATTTGGACTAAGTGAATAAACAATTTTCTTCCAGAGTGCGCTCCCACTCAATTCAAAATCTCTCATAATTGATTGTGAGTGATTCAAGACCCATATTTCAATTCAACGTCACGGTTCGAGATGAACATAAATGGCGTGAACTTCAATCGGTAGGCAAACTTGCCGATCATATCTCTATGTGATTCTTGTTCATCTTTCGATGCGTGCGTTCTGAGCTGAAGACTATCCTGTCCGAATAACAAGCCAACCAAGTGATCTTGCTGCGAGGTCTCAACTCACCCGCCTCACACTTCTCTAATCGTTCACACCCATGGAGATTATGTGATTCCCCAAAGAGATAGGTGCCGTGTCGGTGCTACACTTGGGAGAACACTAACTACTTGATACTCTAAGTGAGAGACCACCCTAATAAAAAGCGACTACTGCGCAATCAAAAGGGTGCATCATAAGGGATAAACATCTTAGATAATTCATAATAGCATGATATGGTATAGCCCCTTGTGACGGAGAGGTCAAGTATTTCTTCGTCTTCGGCATTCGCGTCGGTGTTCACCTTCGCGAAGATTGCCACCACCTTGTCGATGCATAGAAACTTGATTGCTATACCTTGTGTGAAGTTCTATCTCCCGCATGGTGTCCTCCGTAGGCCTCGGAGTGACACTTCTGTAGGATCTGTCCCTGCTCATGTTCATGTACACAACGCCTAATAACACCATCTACTACTTCTTTATAAAGGTGAGGATCATCCCAAAAGTAATGTCTCAAGTCAAATAAGAATTTCTTCTTTTGCTGGTATGTGAAACTAGGAGGTATATATTTGGCAACGATATAGTTTGCATAATCAGCATACCACGATGCACTACGTGAATTATTGATGACACTCAATTTCTCATCAGGAAAGCTATCATCAATAGTTATGGGTCATCAAGAACATTCTCCAACCTAGACAAGTTATCTGCTACGGGGTTATCAGCACCCTTCGTGTCGACAACATGGAAATCAAATTCTTGTAGCAAGAGAACCCATCTTATAAGTCTAGGTTTAGCGTCTTTCTTCTCCATGAGGTACTTAATAGCAGCGTGATCAGTGCGAATAGTGACTTTGGAATCAACAATGTAAGACCGGAACTTTTCACATGCAAACACGACTGCTTAAAATTCATTTTCTGTAGTAGAATAGTTTCTTTGGGCACTGTCTAGAGTTTTACTAGCATAGTGAATAACATTCAACTTCTTATCAACTCTTTGTCCTAGGACAACACCAACAACATAATCGCTAGCATCACACATGATTTCAAAAGGTAAGTTCCAATCAGGTGGTTGAACAATAGGTGCAGTTATCAAGGCCTTCTTAAGTATCTCGAAAGCTTCCTCACAATCATCGTCAAAAACAAAAGGAATATCCTTTTGCAAGAGATTGGTAAGAGGCCTAGAAATCTTAGAGAAGTCTTTAATGAACCTCCTATAGAAACCAACATGACCAAGGAAACTTATTCGCCGGAGGAATTCTTATACAATCATATTTTGTTCTAAATATCGAGTTGTAAGTAAATAAAAGTGTGATGATCATCATTATTAGAGCATTGTCCCATGTGAGGAAGTAGTAAAAGAGGCCAATGAAGCCCAAATAAAAAAAAGTCCAAAGAAGCCGACCAAAAAAAGAGAAAAATAATAATAATAAAAAATGAGAGAAAAGAGAGAAGGGACAATGCTACTATCCTTTACCACACTTGTGCTTCAAAGTAGCACCATGATCTTCACGATAGAGAGTCTCCTATGTTGTCACTTTCATATACTAGTGGGAAATTATCATTATAGAACTTGGCTTGTATATTCCAATGATGGGCTTCCTCAAATTGCCCTAGGTCTTTGTGAGCAAGAAAGTTGGATGCACACCCAATTAGTTTCTTTTTGAGCTTTCATACACTTATAGCTCTTGTGCATCTGTTGCATGGCAATCCTACTCACTCACATTGATATCTATTGATGGGCATCTCCATATCCCGTTGATACGCCTAGTTGATGTGAGACTATCTCCTCCTTTTTGTCTTCTACACAACCACCATATTCTATTTCACCTATAGTGCTATGTCCATGGCTCACGCTCATGTATTGCGTGAAAGTTGAAAAAGTTTGAGAACACTAAAGTATGAAACAATTGCTTGGCTAAAACCGGGGTTGTGCATGATTTAAATACGTTGTGTGGGGAAGATGGAGCATAGCCAGACTATATGATTTTGTAGGGATAACTTTCTTTGGCCATGATATTTGAGAAGACATGATTGCTTTGTTAGTATGCTTGAAATATTATTGTCTTTATGTCAAATTATAGACTATTGCTTCGAATCACTCGCGTTTTAGTATTCATGCCATGATTAGATTATATGATCAATATTATGCTAGGTAGCTTTCCACATCAAAAATTATCTTTTTTTATCATTTACCTACTCGAGGACGAGCAGGAATTAAGCTTGGGGATGCTGATACGTCTCCGTCGTATCTATAATTTTTGATTGTTTCATGCCAATATTCTACAACTTTCATATACTTTTGGCAACTTTTTATACTATTTTTGGGACTAACATATTGATCCAGTGCCAAGTGCCAGTTCATGTTTGTTGCATGTTTTTTGTTTCGCAGGATATCCATACCAAACGAAGTCCAAGCGTAATAAAAACTTACGGGTCTTTTTTGGAATATTTATGATTTTTGGGAAGAAGAATCAACGCGAAACGATGCCCGAGGGGGTCACAAGCCCCCTAGCCACGACCTGGGGGTGGGGCCGCGCCTGACACGCTTCTGACCAATCCCTAAGGAGGTTGGGGCCCTTCTTTCTCCGGAAGAAAGATAATATCCGGAAGCAAATCGTGTTAAAATTTCAGCCCAATCGGAATTACGAATCTCCGGAAATTTAAGAAACGGTTAAAGGCCAGAATCTGGGAGCGCACAAACAGAAGGACACACAGAGAGAGAGATCCAATCTCGGAGGGGCTCTCTCCCCTCCGTCGGCATGGAGACCATGGACCAGAAGGGAAACCTTTCTCCCATCTAGGGAGGAGTTTAAGGAAGAAGAAGAAGAAGGGGGGCTCTCTGCCCCTCTCTCCCGGCGGCACCAGAACGCCGCCCGGGACATCATCGTGTGATGGCGATCTACACCAACACCTCCGTCATCTTCACCAACACCTCCATCACCTTCCCCATCTATATTCAGCGGTCCAATCTCCCGCAACCCGCTGTACCCTCTACTTGAACATGGTGCTTTATGCTTCATATTATTATCCAATGATGTGTTGCCATCCTATGATGTCTGAGTAGATTTTCGTTGTCCTATCGGTGATTGATAAATTGCTATGATTGGTTTAATTTGCTTGTGCTTATGTTGTTGTCCTTTGGTGCCCATCATATAAGCGCGCGCGTGGATTACACCATAGGGTTAGTAGTATGTTGATAGGACTATGTATTGGAGGGCAAGGGTGACAGAAGCTTCAGCCTAGCATAGAAATTGATGCATATGGGATTGAAGGGGGACCAATATATCTTATTGCTATGGTTGGGTTTTACCTTAGTGAACGTTAGTAGTTGCGGATGATTGCTAACAGTTCCAATCATAAGAGCATAGAATTCCAAGTAAGGGATGACATGCTAGCAGTGGCCTCTCCCACATAAAACTTGCTATCGGTCTAGTAACATAGTCAATTGCTTAGGGACAATTCCGCAACTCCTACCACCACTTTTCCACACTCGTTATACTAACGTAATTGTTTCTTTATCTAACCAGCCCCTAGCTTTTATTTACGTGTTCTTTCTTCTCTTGCAAACCTATCCTATCCCCACTCCTACAAAGTACTTCTAGTTTCATCCTTGTTCTAGGTAAAGTGAACGTAAAGTGTGTGTAGAGTTGTATCTGTGGTCGATAGAACTTGAGGGAATATTTGTCCTAACTTTAGCTCCTCGTTGAGTTCGACACTCTTACTTATCGAGAAAGGCTACAATTGATCCCCTATACTTGTGGGTTATCAATATGCTACGTTCATAGTTTGGGTCTAGTCCATCACATGATTCTCCTAATGATGTGATCCCATTATCAAGTGACAACACTTGTCTATGGTCAGGAAACCTTGAGCATCTTTGATCAACGAGCTAGTCAACTAGAGGCTTACTAGGGACAGTGTTTTGTCTATGTATCCACACATGTATTTGTGTTTCCAATCTATACAATTATAGCATGGATAATAAACGATTATCATGAACAAAAAAATATAATAATAAATAATTTATCATTGCCTCTAGGGCATATTTCCAACATGTGATCATTAAGCTTCGGGTCAAGTTACTACAAACCTCGTAGGTCGACAAGGTCGCGTACTACTACAAAGTGGTACGGTAACCCTGTCTTGGAGGTCATGTTATAGAACAATAATGAACCTACGAGCTATGGAGAAGCAATGGTGGCCCCGGATTTCGGCAAATGGCTGGAGGCCATGAAATCCGAGAGAGGATCCATGTATGAAAACAAAGTGTAGACTTTGGAAGAACTGCTTGATGGTCGTAAGACTATTAAGTGAAGATGGATCTTTAAAAGGAAGATAGACGATGATGGTGAAAAGTCACCATTAAGAAAAGCTCGACTTGTCACAAATATATTTTCGACAAGTTCAAAGAGTTGACTATGATGAGACTTTCTCACTCGTAGCGATGCTAAAAGTCTGTTGGAATTATGTTAGCAGTTGATGCATTATTTACGAAATATTGCAAATAGGATGTCAAAATATCGTTTCCTCGACGGTTTCCTTGAGGAAAGGTTGTATGTGATACAACCGGAAGGTTTTGTCGATCCTAAGGATGCTAACAAGTATGCAAGGTCGAGTGATCCTTCTATGGACTGGTGCAAGCATCTCGGATTTGGAATATACGCTTTGATGAGATGATCAAAGCTTTTGGGTTTATACAAGGTTTATGAGAAACTTGTATTTCCAAAGAAGTGAGTGGGAGCTCTATAGAATTTCTGATAAGTATATGTGGTTGACATATTGTTGATCGGAAGTAATGTAGAATTTCTGTAAAGCATAAAGGGTTGTTTGAAAGGGGTTGCAATCAATAACCCACAAGTATAGGGGATCAATTGTAGCCTTTCTCGATAAGTAAGAGTGTCGAACCCAACGAGGAGCTAAAGGTAGGACAAATATTCCCTCAAGTTCTATCGACCACCGATACAACTCTACGCACACTTTACGTTCGATTTACCTAGAACAAGTATGAAACTAGAAGTACTTTGTAGGAGTGATAGGATAGGCTTGCAAGAAATTAAAGAACACGTAAATAAAACTAGGGGCTGGTTAGATAAAGAAACAACTACGAGTGTCTAACGAGTGTGGAAAAGTGGTGGTAGGAGTTGCGGAATTTTCCCTAAGCAATTGACTACGTTACTAGATCGATAGCAAGTATCATGTGGGAGAGGCCTCTGCTAGCATGTCATCCCTTACTTGGAATTCTATGCACTTATGATTGGAACTATTAGCAAGCGTCCGCAACTACTAACGTTTATTAAGGTAAAACCCAACCATAGCAATAAGATATATTGGTCCCCTTCAATCCCATATGCATCAATTTCTATGCTAGGTTTGAAGCTTCTGTCACTCTAGCCTGCCAATACATAGTCCTATCAACATACAACTAACCCTATGGTGTGATCCACGCGCGCGATCATATGATGGGCACCAAAGGGCAGCAACATAACCACAAACAAATTAAACCAATCATAGCAATTCATCAATCACCGATAGGACAACGATAATCTACTGAGACATCATAGGATAGCAACACATCATTGGATAATAATATGTAGCATAAAACACCATGTTCAAGTAGAGGGTACATCGGGTTGCAGGAGAGTGAACCGCTAAATATAGATGGTGGAAGATGATGGAGATGTTGGTGAAGATGACCGAGGTGTTTGTGTAGATCGCCGTCATACGATGATGTCCCGACGGCGTTCCGGCGCCGTCGGGAGAGAGAGCCCCCCTCCTTCTTCTTCTTCCTTGACCTCCTCCCTAGATGGGAGAACGGTTTCCCCTCTAGTCCATGGTCTCCATGGCGGCGGAGGGGTGAGAGTCCCTCCGAGATTGGATCTCTCTCTCTCTCTCTCTCTCTGTGTCCTTGTGTTTCTGCGCTCCCAGATTCTGCGTTTAACCATTTCTCAAATTCCCGAAGAGCCGTAACTCCGATTGGGCTGAAAGAAGGGCACTAACCGCCTTAAGGAGTGGACACAAGCTTGCCTTCCGCGGGCGCACCCCCTGGCCGCGCATCCCCTCGCGTTGATTCTTCTTCCCAAAAATCATAAATATTCCAAAAAAGACCCGTAAGTTTTTATTACGCTTGGACTTCGTTTGGTATGGATATCCTGCGAAACAAAAAACATGCAACAAACATGAACTGGCACTTGGCACTGGATCAATATGTTAGTCCCAAAAATAGTATAAAAAGTTGCCAAAAGTATATGAAAGTTGTAGAATATTGGCATGAAACAATCAAAAATTATAGATACGACGGAGACGTATCAGCATCCCCAAGCTTAATTCCTGCTCGTCCTCGAGTAGGTAAATGATAAAAAAAGATAATTTTTGATGTGGAAAGCTACCTAGCATAATCTTGATCATATAATCTAATCATGGCATGAATACTAAAACACGAGTGATTCGAAGCAATAGTCTATAATTTGACATAAAGACAATAATATTTCAAGCATACTAACAAAGAAATCATGTCTTCTCAAAATATCATGGGCAAAGAAAGTTATCCCTACAAAATCATATAGTCTGACTATGCTCCATCTTCCCCACACAACGTATTTAAATCATGCACAACCCCGGTTTTAGCCAAGCAATTGTTTCATACTTTAGTGTTCTCAAACCTTTTCAACTTTCATGTAATACATGACCGTGAGCCATGGACATAGCACTATAGGTGGAATAGAATATGGTGGTCGTGGAGAAGACAAAAAAGGAGGAGATAGTCTCACATCAACTAGGCGTATCAACGGGCTATGGAGATGCCCATCAATAGATATCAATGTGAGTGGGTAGGGATTGCCACGCAACGGATGCACTAGAGCTTATAAGTGTATGAAAGCTCACAAAAGAAACTAGTGGGTGTGAACCCAACTTGCTTGCTCACGAAGACCTAGGGCAATTTTGAGGAAGCCCATCATTGGAATATACAAGCCAAGTTATATAATGAAAATTTCCTAGTAGTATATGGAAGTGACCACATAGGAGACTCTCTGTCATCAAGATCATAGTGCTATTTGAAGCACAAGTGTGGAACGAGGATAGTAGCAATTGTCCCTTCTCTCTTTTCTCTCATTTTCTTTGTGGGCTCTTTGGCCTCTTTTTTATATTTTTTTATATTTCGGTGGGCATCTTTAGCTTCTTTTTTGTAAATGGGCTTCGTTGGCCTCTTTTATTTCCTCACATGGGACAATGCTCTATTAATAATGATCATCACAATTGCAACTCAATACTTAGAGCAATGATGACTCTATATGAAATGCCTTCGGTAGTGTACCGTGACAATGATCTAGCATAGCAATGACATAAAAAAACGGACAAGCCATGGAAACATCATGCTAGCTATCTTACGATCATGCAATGGCAATATGGAAGTGGTGGCACATGTCATGAGATGGAACGGTGGTAGTTTCATGGCAATATATCTCGGAATGGCTATGAAAATGCCATAATAGGTAGGTATGGTGGCTGTTTTGAGGGAGGTCATATGGTGGGTGTAATGCACCGGTGAAAGTTGTGCGGTACTAGAGGGGCTAGCAATGGTGGAAGGGTGAGAGTGCATATAATCCATGGACCCAACATTAGTCATAAACAACTCACATACTTATTGCAAAAGTCTATTAGTCATCGAAACAAGGTACTACACGCATGCTCCTAGGGGAAAGGTTGGTAGGGGTTAACCATCGCGCGATCCCGTCCTCCACACAAGGGATGACAATCAATAAATAAATCATGCTCCGACTTCATCACATAACAGTCCACCATACGTGCATGCTACGGGAATCACAAACCTTAACACAAGTATTTCTAAAAATACACAATTACTCACTAGCATGACTCTAATATCACATATTCAGGTCGCAAAACTGTTGCAAGGAATCAAACATATCATATTCAGTGATCTGCAAGTTTTATGTAAGATTTTATGACTAACCATGTGAATGACCAACTCCTGTTAACTCTCTAAATAGGTATAAGTGAAGCATGCGAGTTTAATTCTTTCTACAAAAGATATGCCCCGCTCTAACAAATATAAGTGAAGCAAAAGAGCATTTTACAAATGGCGGTTTTCTATGTGTAGGGAAACAGGCAATCCAAACTTCAAAAGATATAAGTGAAGCACAAGAAGCATTCTATAAAGCCAACCAAGGACTATCTCATACCAGCATGGTGCAAAAAAGAAAAAGGAAAAAAAAATGTGACGAATTAAAATATAGCTCTGAGTTAAATTACCGATAAATTGTAGACGAAAGAGGGGATGCCTTCCGGGGCATCCCCAAGCTTAGACGCTTGAGTCTTCCTTGAATATTACCTTGGGGTGCCTCGGGCATCCCCAAGCTTAGGCTCTTGCCTCTCCTTATTCCTTCATCCATCGTGCTCTCACCCAAAACTTGAAAACTTCAATCACACAAAACTCAACAAAACTTTGTGAGATCCGTTAGTATAATAAAATAAATCACCACTTCAAGTACTGTTGTGAACTCATTCTAAATTCATATTAGCATTATATCTACTGTAATCCAACTTCACCATGGTTCATACCCCCCGATACTACCCATAGATTCATCCGAGTAAGAGAACATGCATAGAAAACAGAATCTCTCAAAACAGAACAGTCTGTAGCAATCTGTATATTCCGTATACCTCTGATATCTCAAAAATATGAAAAATTAGGAATGTCTGGAAAATTTGCATATCAATCAGAAGCAAAAAGAACCGACTCAAAATCTCTTCCAGAATGAAAATGAAAATTAATTTCGTGAGCACAAAGTTTCTGTCTTTTCTCAGCGTGATCAAACAACTATCACCCAAACTAATCGTAAAGGCTTTACTTGGCACATTATTTTTAAAAACACAAAGGAATTGTACAAGGAGATAATTATTTTTGTGATAAACTTCCATGAAAAATTCTACATTGTTTCCATGAGCATGAACACAAGTGTTCAAGGCTGACCCTCACTTCCGCAATGCATCACCTTTCAATCGCTTCTCTTTTTGAAAAAGTTTTAAGTTCCCCTCTATATTTTTTTTGTTTTTAAGCTAAATAAAAGCACTCAACAGAAATAAATGACTCTCTAAAACTTCCGGGTTGTCTCCCAGGCAGCGCTTTCTTTAAAGCCATTAAGCTAGGCATAAAGTGCTCAAGTAATGGATCCACCCGGATCCCAAGGTATATCAAACCCAATTTTAATTAGCAATGATTTGAAATTTAGTAGTGAGCACAAGGTAACATATATCAAGCAATGACAAAGTCTAACTCTCTTCCTATGCATTGTCATGTCATAAAAGAACAATTCATGCACACCAAGTAAAGGCCAATACATAGCATAAGCAATTTCTTGCAATTTTATCGTATTGGAAACATAGAGAGGTGGAGATGTAGTTCCTCTCTCATAATAACTGCAAGTAGGAGCAGCAAGCACATGCATATTATATTCATAAAAATCATCATGTTTAACATAAGGGAGTATCGCTTGCTCATCTTCATAAGCATCACTCATATTGGCAACATGTCCACAAGCATAGCATGCATCAAGTTCAACAAAAAGGGATATTTCAAACGAATCCAAGGGATCATAGCATTCATCCTTAGGTAAGAACTAAGGGAAATTAAATAATGTATGAGTAGAAGAGTTACTCTCATTAGAAGGTGTACACGGGTAGCTAGTCCGCTCTTCCTCCTTTTGTTCTTCGCTCTCCTCTTCATCTTTTTCATCTAATGAGCTCACAATTTCAGAATTTTCTTCTTCCATAGTTTCCTGCAAAATAATAGTCTCTTCTTGGGCAGCATAGAATTTCTCCTTAAATCGTTCAATATGGGCATTATATTCATAATTAGTATAACAATAACGAAGCATAGCCAAATTTTCAGATCGGTAAGGAGCATCATCATTATCATCACACCTTTTAAACAAAGACTCAATTCCATAAGCACCCATAAAAGCAACAAACTCTTCTATTTGATCCACATCATAGTAATCATATATACCATTAGCATAAGAAGCCAGGGTTCTATGATCATTAAACTCACAAGAAAAGGAAAGGTGTGGACTCTTCATCCTAGAGCAACAAGTAACACCATGTCTCTTGCATAGTTCCCAAGCATACCATTTCAACAAATGGATTTGATCCCATAAAAGTTTCCCTTTTTGAGTCAAGCGATAATCATTAAAGTATTCAAGTTGATCCAACGTGTGTACCATTATATAATTGAATGGGGCTTTCTCATGATTATTAAAGAAGTATATAATATTTTCCACGTAACGAGCATCGAGGGTTTTAGGAGGTTCCCCATCTCCATGAGTAGCAAGTACACCATTTTTTTGGTATACCCATATGCATCAATTCTAACATTCATTAAAGTGAAACCCAACCATAGCAATAAGATATATTGGTCCCCCTTCAATCCCATATGCATCAATTCTATGCTAGGTTTGAAGCTTCTGTCACTCTAGCCTGCCAATGCACAGTCCTATAAACATACAACTAACCCTATGGTGTGATCCACGCGCGCGATCATATGATGGGCACCAAAGGACAGCAACATAACCACAAGCAAATTAAACCAATCATAGCAATTCATCAATCACCGATAGGACAATGATAATCTACTCAGACATCATAGGATAGCAACACATCATTGGATAATAATATGTAGCATAAAGAACCATGTTCAAGTAGAGGGTACAGCGGGTTGCGGGAGAGTGAACTGCTGAATACAGATGGGGAAAGATGA
The DNA here is from genome assembly GCF_904849725.1 of Hordeum vulgare subsp. vulgare. NCBI lineage: Eukaryota > Viridiplantae > Streptophyta > Magnoliopsida > Poales > Poaceae > Hordeum > Hordeum vulgare. Next base: position 643,792,109 of record NC_058519.1, on the reverse strand, counting down.
TGGAGATGTTGGTGAAGATGACAGAGGTGTTGGTGTAGATCACCGTCACACGATGATGTCCAGGGCGGCGTTCCGGCGCCGCCGGGAGAGAGAGCCCCCCTCCTTATTCTTCTTAGTTGACCTCCTCCCTAGATTGGAGATGGGTTTCCCCTCGGGTCCATGGTCTCCATGGCAGCGGAGGGGCGAGAGCCCCTCCGAGATTGGATCTCTCTCTCTGTGTCCTTCTGTTTCCGCGCTCCGAGATTCTGCGTTTCACCGTTTCTTAAATTCTCGGAGATCCGTAACTCAGATTGGGATGAAATTTTAACACGATTTTCTTACGGATATTATCTTTCTTGATGCGAAAGAAGGGCACCAACCGCCTTAAGGAGTGGCCACAAGCCTGCCTACCGCGGGCCCACCCCCTGGGCGCGGTGACAGGGCTTGTGGGCACTCCGTGCATCGCCTCGCGTTGATTCTTCTTCCCAAAAATCATAAATATTCCAAAAAAATCCCCGTAAGTTTTTATTACGTTTGGACTTCGTTTGGTATCGATATTCTGTGAAACAAAAAACATGCAACAAACAGGAACTAGCACTGGGCAGTGGATCAATATGTTAGTCCCAAAAATAGTATAAAAAGTTGCCAAAAGTATATGAAAGTTGTAGAATATTGGATGAAACAATCAAAAATTATAGATACGATGGAGACAAATCATGCGTAGAGTTGTATCGGTGGTCGATAGAACTTGAGGGAATATTTGTCCTACCCTTAGCTCCTCGTTGGGTTCGACACTCTTACTTATCGAGAAAGGCTACAATTGATCCCCTATACTTGTGGGTTATCAAGACCTTTTTCTGGCGCCGTTGCCGGGGAGCAATAGCGTGGGGTGAATATTCTCATGTGTGCTTGTTCGCTTTATCACTAAGTAGATTTATTTTCTGTTCTAAGTTGTTCTCTATCTTTAGTTAGGGATATGGAACACGAAATACCAAAAAAATTAGGTGTACTTGCTACTCATGGAGATGGGGAACCTCCTAAAACCCTCGATGCTCGTTATGTGGAAAATATTATGCACTTCTTTAATAATCCTGAGAAAACCCCACTAAATTATATAATGGGATACATGTTGGATCAACGTGAATACTTTAGGGATTATCGCTTGACTCAAAAAGGGAAACTATTATGGGATCAAATTCATATGTTGAAATGGTATGCTTGAGAGCTATGCTCGAGATATGATATTACTTGTTTCTCTAGGATGAAGGCTCAACACCTTCCCTTTTCTTGTAAATTTAATGCTAATGAAACCTTGGCTTCTTATGCTAATGGTATATATGATTACTATGATGTGGAATAAATAGAAGAGTTTGTTGCTTTTATGGGTGCTTATGAAATTGAAGCTCTGTTTAAAAGGTGTGATGATAATGATGATGCGGCTTATCGTTCTTAAAATTTGGTTATGGTTCGTTATTGTTATACTAATTATGAATATAATGCCCATATTTATCGATTTATGGAGAAATTATACGCTGCCCAAGAAGAGATTAATATTTTGCAGGAAACTATGGAAGAAGAAAATGTTGAAACTGTGAGCTCATTAGATGAAAAAGATGACGAGGAGAGCGAAAACAAAAGGAGGAAGAGTGGACTAGCTACCCGTGCCCACCTTCTAATGAGAGTAACTCTTCAACTCATACATTGTTCAATTTCCCTTCGTTCTTACCGAAGGATGAATGCTATGTTGATTGCTACGATCCCTTGGATTCGTTTGAAATATCCCTCTTTGATGAACTTGATGCTTGCTATGCTTGTGGCCATGATGCCAATATGAATGATGCTTATGAAGATGAACTTTCTATAGTTCCTTATGTTAAACATGAAATTGTTTCTATCACACCCACTTATGATAGTCCTATTATCTCTTTGAACTCTCCCAACTACACTATATCGGAGAAGTTTGCTCTTATTAGGGATTACATAGATGGGTTGCCTTCTACTCTTACACATGATGATTTTGATGAATATAATATGCATGTGCTTTCTGCTCCTACTTGCAATTATTATGAGAGAGGAACTACATCTCCACCTCTCTATGTTTCCAATACGATAAAATTGCAAGAAACTGCTTATGCTATGTATTAGCCTTTACTTGATGTGCATGAATTGTTCTTTTATGACATGCCAATGCATAGGAACAGAGTTAGACTTCGTCATTGCATGATATATGTTACCTTGTGCTCACTACTAAATTACAAATCATTGTTAATTAAAATTGGCTTTGATATACCTTGGGATCCGGGTGGATCCATTACTTGAGCACTTTATGCCTAGCTTAATGGCTTTAAAGAAAGCGCTGCCTGGGAGATAACCCGGAAGTTTTAGAGAGTCATTTATTTCTGTTGAGTCCTTTTATTTAGTTTAAAAACAAAAAAATATAGAGGGGAACTTAAAACTTTTTCAAAAATAGAAGCGATTGAAAGGTGATGCATTGCGGAAGTGAGGGTTGACCTTGAACACTTGTGTTCATGCTCATGGAAACAATGTAGAATTTTTCATGGAAGTTTCTCGCAAAAATAATTATCCCCTTGTCCAATTCCATTGTATTATAAAAATAATGTGCCATGTAAAGCCTTTATGATTAGTTTGGGTGATAGTTGTTTGATCATGCTGAAAAAGACAGAAACTTTGTTCTCTAGAAATTATTTTTAATTCCTATCCAGAAAGAGCTTTTGAGTTGATTCTTTTTGCTGCTGATTGATATGCAAATTACCCTAATTTTCATAAGTTTTCAGAATTTGTGGAGTACCATAAGTATGGTATGTGTTCAGATTACTACAGACTGTTCTATTTTTGACAGATTCTGTTTACTATGCATTGTTCTCTTATTTTGATGAATCTATGGGTAGTATCGGGGGGTATGAACCATGGTGAAGTTGGATTACAGTAGAGATAATGCTAATATGAATTTGGAATGAGTTCACAATAGTACTTAAAGTGGTGATCTACTTTATTATACTAACGGATCTCATGAAGGTTTTGTTGAATTTTGTGTGATTGAAGTTTTCAAGTTTTGGGTGAGACCACGATGGATGAAGGAATAAGGAGAGGCAAGAGCCTAAGCTTGGGGATTCCCAAGGCACCCCAAGGTAATATTCAAGGAAGACTCAAGCGTCTAAGCTTGGGGATGGCCTAGAAGGCATCCCCTCTTTCGTCTACAATCTATCGGTAATTTAACTCGGAGCTATATTTTTATTCGTCACATGATATGCGCAAATGCTTGGAGCGTCTTTTGTGTTTATTTTTCCTTTTTATTTTATGCACCATGCTGGTATGAGATAGTCCTTGGTTGATTTATAGAATGCTCTCTGCACTTCACTTATATCTTTTGAGTATGGCTTCATAGAATGCTTCATGTGCTTCACTTATATCATTTGAAGTTTGGATTGCCTGTTTCCCTACACATAGAAAACCGCCATTTGTAGAATGCTCTTTTGTTTCACTTATATTTGTTAGAGCGGGGCATATATTTTGTAGAAAGAATTAAACTCTCATGCTTCACTTATACCTATTTAGAGAGTTAACATGAGTTGGTCATTCACATGGTTAGTCATAAAATCCTACATAAAACTTGTAGATCACTGAATATGATATGTTTGATTCCTTGCAATAGTTTTGCGACATGAAGATGTGATATTAGAGTCATGCTAGTGAGTCATTGTGTATTCCCGTAGCATGCACGTATGGTGAACCGTTATGTGATGAAGTCGGAGCATGATTTATTTATTGATTGTCATCCTTTGTGTGGATGTCGGGATCGCGCGATGGTTAACTCCGACCAACCCTTCCCTTAGGAGCATGCGTGTTTCAATGACTAATAAACTTTTGCAATAAGTATGTGAGTTCTTTATGACTAATGTTGAGTCCATGGATTATACGCACTCTCACCCTTCCACCATTGCTAGACTCTCTAGAACCACGCAACTTTCGCCGGTGCATTACAAACACCATATACCCTTCCTCAAAACAACCACCATACCTACCTCTTATGGCATTTCCATAGCCACTCCGAGATATATTGCCATGCAACTTCCATCGTTCCATTTATTATGACACGCGCCATCATTGTCATATTGCTTTGCATGATTGTAAGATAGCTAGCATGATGTTTTCATGGCTTGTCCGTTTTTTGATGTCATTGCTACGCTAGATCATTGCACATCCTGGTACACCGCCGGAGGCATTCATGTAGAGTCATATTTTGTTCTAATTATCGACTTGTAAGTAAATAAAAGTGTGATGATCATCATTATTAGCGTATTGTACCATGTGAGGAAGTAATAAAAGAGGCTAATGAAGCCCAAATAAAAAAAGAGGCCGAACAAGCCCACCAAAAAAAGGGGAGAAAAAAATAAAAAAAATGAGAGAAAACAGAGAAGGGACAATGCTACTAACCTTTACCAAACTTGTGCTTCAAAGTAGCACCATGATCTTCATGATAGAGAGTCTCCTATGTTGTCACTTTCATATACTAGTGGGAAATTTTCATTATAGAACTTGGCTTGTATATTCCAATGATGGGCTTCCTCAAATTGCCCTAGGTATTCGTGAGCAAGCGAGTTGGATGCACACCCACTAGTTTCTTTTTGAGCTTTCATACACTTATAGCTCTTGTGCATCTGTTGCATGACAATCCCTACTCACTCACATTGATACCTATTGATGGGCATCTCCATAGCCCGTTGATACGCCTAGTTGATGCGAGACTATCTCCTCCTTTTTGTCTTCTCAACAACCACCATATTCTATTCCACCTATAGTGCTATGTCCATGGCTCACGCTCATGTATTGCGTGAAAGTTGAACACATTTGAGAACACTAAAGTATGAAACAATTGCTTGGCTAAAACCGGGGTTGTGCATGATTTAAATACGTTGTCTGCGGAAGATGGAGCATAGCCACACTATATGATTTTGTAGGGATAACTTTCTTTGGCCATGATATTTTGAGAAGACATGATTGCTTTGTTAGTATGCTTGAAATATTATTGTCTTTATGTCAAATTATTGTTAGTATGCTTCGAATCACTCGTGTTTTAGTATTCATGCCATGATTAGATTATATGATCAAGATTATGCTAGGTAGCATTCCACATCAAAAATCATCTTTTTTTATCATTTACCTACTCGAGGACGAGCAAGAATTAAGCTTGGGGATGGTGATACATCTCCGCCGTTTCTATAATTTTTGATTGTTTCATGCCAATATTCTACAACTTTCATATACTTTTGGCAACTTTTTATACTATTTTTGGGACTAACATATTGATCCAGTGCCCAGTGCTAGTTCCTGTTTGTTGCATGTTTTTTGTTTCGCAGATTATCCATAACAAACGAAGTGCAACCGCAATAAAAAAACCTACGTGGATTTTTTTTGGAATATTTATGATTTTTGGGAAGAAGAATCAACGCGAAACGATGCCCGAGGGGGTCACAAGCCCCCCTAGCCGCGGCCTGGGGGTGGGGCCGCACCTGGCAGGCTTGTGACCAATCCCTAAGGTGGTTGGGACCCTTCTTTCTCCACAAGAAAGATAATATTCGGAAGAAAATCGTGTTAAAATTTAATCCCAATCGGAGTTACGGATCTCTGGGAATTTAACAAACGGTGAAAGGACAGAATCTGGGAGCGCAGAAATAAATGGACACAGAGAGAGAGATCCAATCTCGGAGGGGCTCTCGCCCCTCCGCTGGCATGGAGACCATGGACCAGAGGGGAAACCCTTCTCCCATCTAGGGAGGAGGTTAAGGAAGAAGAAGAAGAAGGGGGGATCTCTCCCCCTCTCTCCCGGCGGCGCCGGAACGCCGCCCGGGACATCATCGTGTGACGGTGATCTACACCAACACCTACGTCATCTTCACCAACACCTCCATCACCTTCCCCATCTATATACAGCGGTCCAATCTCCCGCAACCCGTTGTACCCTCTACTTGAACATGGTGCTTTATGCTTCATATTATTATCCAATGATGTGTTGCCATCCTATGATGTCTGAGTAGATTTTCTTTTCCTATCGGTGATTGATGAATTGCTATTATTGGTTTAATTTTCTTGTGGTTATGTTGCTTTCCTTTGGTGCCCATCATATGAGCGCGCGCGTGGATCACACCATAGGGTTAGTAGTATGTTGATAGGACTATGTATTGGAGGGCAAGGGTGACAGAAGCTTCAGCCTAGCATAGAAATTGATGCATACGGGATTGAAGGGGGACCAATATATCTTATTGCTATGGTTGGGTTTTACCTTAATGAATGTTAGTAGTTGAGGATGCTTGCTAATAGTTCCAATCATAAGTGCATAGAATTCCAAGTAAGGTATGACATGCTAGCAGTGGCCTCTCCCACATAAAACTTGCTATCGGTCTAGTAATGTAGTCATTTGCTTAGGGACAATTCCGCAACTCCTATCACCACTTTTCCAGACTAGTTAAACTAATGAAATTGTTTCTTTATCTAACCATCCCCTAGTTTTTATTTACGTGTTCTTTCTTTTCTTGCAAACCTTTCCTATAACTCCTACAAAGTACTTCTAGTTTCATACTTGTTCTAGGTAAAGCGAACGTAAAGTGTGCGTACAGTTGTATCGGTGGTCGATAGAACTTCAGGGAATATTTGTCCTACCCTTAGCTCCTCATTGGGTTTGACACTCTTACTTATTGAGAAAGTCTACAATTGATCCCCTATACTTGTGGGTTATCAGTCCCATATAATCAAAGCCCCAAGCATCAAATGGTTCAATGACAAGTGAATAGTTCATAGGCATTTCCTGACGTTTACTGATATTACCTATTCTTTGACATTCATCACACGACAAGATAAACTTACGGGCATCCTTGAAGAGAGTGGGCCAATAGAAACTTGATTGCAATACCTTGTGTGAAGTTCTATCTCCCGCATGGTGTACTCCGTAGGCCTCGGAGTGACACTTCTGTAGGATTTGTCCCTGCTCATGTTCAGGTACACAACGCCTAATAACACCATCTACTACTTCCTTATAAAGGTGAGGATCATCCCAAAAGTAATGTCTCAAGTCAAATAAGAATTTCTTCTTTTGCTGGTATGTGAAACTAGGAGGTATATATTTGGCAATGATATAGTTTGCATAATCAGCATACCACGGTGTACTACGTGAAGCATTGATGACATTCAGTTGCTCATCAGGAAAGCTATCATCAATAGGTTGTGGGTCATCAAGAACATTCTCCAACCTAGACAAGTTATCTGCTACGGGGTTATCAGCACCCTTCGTGTCGACAACATGGAAATCAAATTCTTGTAGCAAGAGAACCCATCTTATAAGTCTAGGTTTAGCGTCTTTCTTCTCCATGAGGTACTTAATAGCAGCATGATCAGTAAGAGATTGGTAAGAGGCCTAGAAATCTTAGAAAAGTCTTTAATGAACCTCCTATAGAAACCAACATGACCAAGGAAACTTATTATACCTTTGATATCTATGGGGCATGGCATTTTCTCGATTGCATCAACCTTAGCCTTATCGACTTCAATACCTCTTTCAGAAATTTGATGTCCTAAGACGATGCCTTCATTAACCATAAAGTGGCACTTCTCCCAATTCAAGACAAGATTGGTGTATTTACATATCTGTAAGACTCGATCAAGGTTGCTGAGGCAATCATCAAAAGAAGACCCATAAACGGAGAAGTCATCCATGAAAACCTCAACAATCTTTTGACGAAAGTCAGAGAATATAGCCATCATACATCTTTGAAAGGTGGCAGCTGCATTACATAAGCCAAAAGGCATACGTCTATAAGTAAAGGTACCGAAAGGGCAGGTGAAAGTGGTTTTCTCCTGATAAGCTTGTGCAACTGGTATTTGGGAGAAACCGGAATAACCGTCTAGAAAGCAGAAGTGTGTGTGTTTAGACAGTCTTTCTACCATTTGGTCGATAAAAGGCAAAGGGTAATGATCTTTCCTAGTGCCTTTATTCAATTTCCTAAAATCAATCACCATCCTATAGCCAGTAATAATCCTCTGTGGGATCAATTCACCCTTATCATTAGGGACAACGGTAATACCTCCCTTCTTAGGGACGCAATGCATCGGACTCACCCAATCACTATGAGTAACAAGATAGATAGTACCTGCTTCCAGGAGCTTTAGTATTTATTTTCTTATAACCTCTTTCATCTTAGGATTTAATTTCCTTTGATGATCAGCAACTGGTTTGGAATCAGGATCGGTTTTAATCTTGTGCTCGCATAGAGTGGGACTAATGCCCTTGAGATCATCAAGAGTATATCCAATAGCAGCACGGTGCTTACTCATAGTTTTTAGTAACTTCTTTTCTTCATGCTCTGAGAGGCTAGCACTACTAATAACAGGATATATCTCTTTTTCATCAAGATAAGCATACTTAAGAGTATCAGGCAACTGTTTAAGCTCGAACACAGGATCACGCTTTGGTGGGGGTGGATCCCCAAACAGTTCAACAGGCAAATTATTCTTAAGGATAGGATATTGTTCTAAGACAACTCTATGTATCTCATCCCTTTCATCCATATGCATATCATTTTCATGCTCAAGCAAGTATTGCTCTAAAGGATCAGTAGGAGGCACATCAATAGAAGCTAGGGCAATAATTTCATCCTTACTAGGCAACTCCTTTTCATGAGGTTGTCTACCAAACTTGGAGAAATTGAACTCATGTGACACACCTTGAAAGCCAACAGTGCCAGTTTGCTTCTCACAATCAATATGAGCATTGACAGTATTGTGAAAAGTTCTACCAGATATGATGGGACAAAAGCTATCTTGTGTGGTAGCAAGAACGAGGAAATCAACAGGATACTTTGTTTTACCACACAAGACTTCAACATCTCTAACAATTCCCACATGGCAGATAGTATCTCTATTGGCAAGCTGAATAGTGACATCAATGGGTTCTATCTCGACAGGTGCAATCTCGTCTTTAGTTTCATCATATAAGAATTGAGGTATTGCACTAACACTAGCACCCACGTCACATAAACCATGATAACAATGATATTCTATCTTAACAGAAACAACAGACGTGCCAACAACAGGCCTATGTTTGTCTCTAGCATGTGGTTTAGCAATTCTAGCAGCATCTTCACAGAAGTGAATATCATGGCCATCAACATTGTCGGATAGGAGATCTTTGATAATAGCAATGCTAGGTTCAACTCTAATTTTCTCAGGGGGTGTAGGTCTCCTAATGTAGCCCCTACGTAGCATAGTTGAAGCTTTAGAATGATCCTTTATCCTAACAGGAAAGGTGATTTCTCAATGTAAGCACTGGGAACAATAGGATCATTATAGGCAATGACTTTCTCTTCAACTAGATTAGGTTTAACAACATTGACTTCTAAGGGAGGATGATATTTAAACCACTTCTCTTTCGGGAGATTAATATGAGCAGCAAATGATTCACACAATGAAGCTACTATCTCAGAGTCAAGTCCATACTTAGCGCTAAAATCACAAAAAGTATTTGTTTCAACCAAAAAATTAACGCAATCAAACTTGAAATTCATACCTGACTCCTTACCTTCATCAAGCTCTAAATATTCATAGTTGCGTTCAATTCTCTTCAATAAATTCTATTTGAAGTCAATATCTCTCTTCATAAAAGAACCGGTGCAAGAAGTGTCAAGCATGGTGTGATCATCATGAGAATGCCGAGCATAGAAGTTCTGAATGATAATTTCTCTCGAGAGCTCATGGTTGGGGCATGAATATAACATTGATTTAAGCCTCCCCCAACCTTGAGAGATGCTTTCTCTGTCACGAGGCCAAAAATTATAAATATAATTCCGATCATGATGTACAAGATGCATAGGATAAAACTTTTGATGAAATTCCAATTTCGACCGATTGTATTTCCATGATCCAGTATCATCACGTAGCCTATACCATGTCAATGCCTTATCCCTCAAATATAAGGGAAATACCTTCTTCTTGACCTCATCCTCGGGCAAACCTGCAAGCTTAAATAAACCACAAACTTCATCTACATAGATTAGATGCAAGTCTCGATGTGATGTTCCATCTCCGGTAAAAGGATTAGCCAGCAGTTTCTCAAGCATACCCGAAGGAAATTCATAGCAAATATTTTCAGTAGGTGCCGCAGGTTGAGGAGCAACTCTTTGTGCTTCCGTTCGAGGTGAAGATACCCCGAACAAGCCCCTCAAAGGATTAGTGTCCATAGTGACAAGTAATAATAAATTTCAGCACACTATATAGATGTTTCCTTACCAAATTCCACTTACCAAAGGCGCTTCACTCCCCGGCAACGACGCCAGAAAAGAGTCCTGATGACCCACAAGTATAGGGGATCTATCGTAGTCCTTTCGATAAGTAAGAGTGTCGAACCCAGCTAGGAGTAGAAGGATCTGACAAGTGGTTTTCAGCAAGGTAATATCTGCAAGCACTGAAATTATCGGTAACAAGTAGTTGTGTGGTGAGATGATTCGTAGCAAGTAGCAAGTAACAAAAGTAACAACATCGCAGCAAAGTGGCCCAATCCCTTTTTTAGCAAGGGACAAGCCTGGACAAAGTCTTATAGGAGGTAAAACGATCCCAAGGACACATGGGAATTTTGTCAAGCTAGTTTTCATCATGTTCATATGATTCACGTTCGTTACTTTGATAGTTTGATATGTGGGTGGAACGGCGCTTGGGTACTGCCCTTACTTGGACAAGCATCCCACTTATGATTAACCCCTGTCGCAAGCATCCGCAACTATGAAAGAAGAATTAAGACAAAGTCTAACCATAGCATTAAACTAGTGGATCCAAATCAGCCCCTTACGAAGCAACGCATAAACTAGGGTTTAAGCTTCTGTCACTCTAGCAACCCATCATCTACTTACTACTTCCCAATGCCTTCCTCTAGGCCCAAATAATGGTGAAGTGTTATGTAGTCGACGTTCACATAACACCACTAGAGGAGAAACAACATTCAACACATCAAAATATCGAACGAATACCAAATTCACATGACTACTTATAGCATGACTTATCCCATATCCTCAGGAACAAAAGTAACTACTCAAAAATCATAATCATATTCATGACCAGAGAGGTAATGAGTAGCATCAAAGATCTGAACATATAATCTTCCACCAAGTAATCCAACTAGCAATAACTACAAAGAGTAATTAACACTACTAGCAACCTTACAAGTACCAATCGGAGTCGCGAGATGGAGATTGGTTACAAGAGATGAACTAGGGTTTGGAGATGAGATGGTGCTGATGAAGATGTTGATGGTGATGAGTCCCCTCCGATGAGAGGAGTGTTGGTGATGACGATGGCGACGATTTCCCCCTCTGAGAGGGAAGTTTCCCCGGCAGGATTGTCCTGTCGGAGCTCTAGATTGGTTCTGCTCAAGTTCCACCTCGTGGCGGCGGCAAATCCTCCAAAAAGCCTCCTCTTAATTTTTTATGGAACAAAACCCTTCTTATAGAGAATGAAGGGGGGCAGAGGGCCAAGTGGGAGCTCACAAGCCCCCTAGGCGCGTCCAGGGGGAGGTCGCGCCTAGCAGGCCTGTGGCCTCCTGCTGGCTCCCCTCTGGTACTTCTTCAGCCCAGTATTTTTTATAAATCCCAAAAAAAATCCTCGTTGATTTTCACGGCTTTTGGAGTTGCGCAGAATAGGTATCTCAAACTTGATCCTTTTTCAAGCCAGAATTCCAACTGTCGGCATTCTCCCTCTTCATGTAAACCTTGCAAAATAAGAGAGAAAAGGCATAAGTACTGTTCCATGAAGTGTAATAACAGCCCAAAAAGCGATAAATATCAACATCAAAGCATGATGCAAAATGGACGTATCACGCTCCTCGTCTTAATTCTCTCGTGGTCTTCGATACCGAGCCTCTCCAACACATATCTTCTTGCATGGCAAGGGAGGCACATATCGCCATTCTCGTCAAGCTTCATGCTGAAGAACCTATCGTCTCTCAGGTGAGGCATGTCTCACATACCCCGAGAGTCACCGCAATATTCACACTCCCAATATCCATCGTGAGACATTTCCTATTTTTAATGTGGTAAATGTGTGTAAACAACAATATAATCGTGACACACTATATATATCGAAAGAATTGAATATCTATATATTCCGATCGACAAAACTTATCACAATTTAGCAAGCAAAAGTGAGAAACTAACTATTTTTTATGCATTATATTAACACCAACAAAAGGATGATATTTGTAGGTTTGGTGAAATATGTATATGTGCCCTTTTTCGTCTCCAAAGTTTAAATAAGTTGTTGATTCCATTGGTTGTCTAATTCAAACCTAATGTGCCTACTTACATGAACTTTACGAACAATATTTTTTTCCTTCTTTCTAGTTAGCCCATCAAAAGATCTTCAACAAACATATATATCTTGATTTTCCTATTAACGTATGCATCTCAATTTCCATTATTTCAATTTGTTCTATAGCTTGAACCGACCCTAAAATCTAAATGGCAGTTCCTAGCTAGCAGCGGGAGGGGAGGGGGCGGCGACGCTTGGAGGGAGTGGGCTTACCGGAGCGGGATCGATGGGTTGCGAGGGGCCGGCCTCGGCTTACCAGCGGGATAGGGGAATAAGGGGCTTACCATGGGAGGGGATGGGGGCCACGGCAACGGCGAAGGAGGCGGTGGTGATGATACGTCCATTTTGCATCATTCTTTTATGTTGATATTTATCGCTTTATGAGCTGTTATTACACTTTACGGTACAATACTTATGCCTTTTCTCTCTTATTCTACAAGGTTTACATGAACAGGGAGAATGCCGGCAGCTGGAATTCTGGTCTGAAAAAGGAGCACGTTTGAGACACCTATTCTAAGCAACTCCAAAAGCCGTGAAAATGAACGAGGAATTATTTTGGATTTTATAAAAAATATTGGGCGGAAGAAGTACCGGAGGGGAGCCACCAGGAGGCCACAAGCCTGCCAGGCCCGGCCTACCCCCTGGCGGGGCCTGGGTGGCTTGTGGGCCCCCTATTGCCCCTCAGGCGCTCATCTTTTGATATATGGAGGGTTTCGTTCCAGAAAAAAATCATAAGGAGGCTTTCGGGAGGAATCCTCGCCGCCACGACACGGAACTTGAGCAGAACCAATCTAGAGCTCCGGCAGGGCCGTCTTGCCGAGGAAATTTCCCTCCCAGAGGGGGAAATCGTCGCCATTGTCATCACCAACACTCCTCTCGTTGGAGGGGACTCATCTCCATCAACATCTTCATTAACACCATCTCATCTCCAAACCCTAGTTCATATCATGTAACCAATCTCCCTCTGGCGACTCCGATTGGTACTTGTAAGGTTGTTAGTAGTGTTAATTACTCTTTGTAGTTGATGCTAGTTGGATTACTCGGTGGAAGATTATATGTTCTGATCCTTGATGCTACTCAATACCTCTCTGGTCATGAACATAATTATGCTTTGTGAGTAGTCACTTTTGTTCCTGAGGACATGGGATAAGTCTTCATATAAGTAGTCATGTGAATTTGGTATTCGTTCGATATTTTGATGCGTAGTATGTTGTCTTTCCTCTAGTGGTGTTATGTGAACGTCGACTACATAACACTTCACCATTATTTGGGCCTAGTGGAAGGCATTGGGAAGTAATAAGTAGATGATGGGTTGCTAGAGTGACAGAAGCTTAAACCCTAGTTTATGCGTTGCTTCGTAAGGGGCTGATTTGGATCCACTAGTTTAATGCTATTTTTAGACTTAGTCTTAATTCTTATTTCGTAGTTGCGGATGCTTGCAAGAGGGGTTAATCATAAGTAGGATGTTTTTCCAAGTAAAGGAAGCACCCAAGCACCGGTCCACCCACATATCTAACTATCAAAGTAGCGAACGCGAATCATATGAACATGATGAAAACTAGCTTGACAGAAATACCCATGTGTCCTCGGGAGCGCTCTACCTCTTATAAGAGTTTGTCCAGGCTTGTTCCTTGATACAAAAGGGATTGGGCCGTCTTTCTGCACCTTTGCTATTATTGTTACTTGCTACTCGCTACGAATTATCTTATCACACAACTATCTGTTACCGACAATTTCAGTGCATGTAGAGAATACCTTGCTGAAAACCACCTCTGAGTTCCTTATGCTCCTCGTTGGGTTCGACACTCTTACTTACCAAAAGGACTACGATAGATCCCCTACACTTGTGGGTCATCAAGACTCTTTTCTGGCGCCGTTTCCGGGGAGTGAAGCGCCTTTGGTAAGTGGAATTTGGTAAGGAAACATTTATATAGTGTGCTGAAATTTATTGTCACTCGTCACTATGGAAACTAATCCTTTGAGGAGCTTGTTCACGGTATCTTCACCTCGAACAGAAGCACAAGGAGTTGCTTCTCAACCTGCTGCACCTATTGAACATATTTGTTATGAAATTCCTTCGGGTATGCTAATCCTTTTACAGGAGATGGAACATCACATCCCGACTTGCATCTAATCTATGTAGATGAAGTTTGTGGTTTCTTTAAGCTTGCAGGTTTGCCCGAGGATGAGGTCAAGAATAAGGTCTTTCCCTTATCTTTGAGGGATAACGCATTAACATGGTATAGGCTATGTGATGATACTGTATCATGGAACTACAACCAATTCAAATTGGAATTTCATCAAAAGTTTTATACTATGCATGTAGTACATCGTGATTGTAGTTATATTTATAATTTTTGGCCTCGTGATAGAGAAGGTATCACTCAAGCTTGGGGGAGGCTTAAGTCAATGTTATATTCATGCCCCAACCACGAGCTTTCGAGAGAAGTTATTATTCAGAACTTCTATGCTCGGCTTTCTCATGATAATCGCACCATGCTTGACACTTCTTGTATCGGTTCTTTTATGAAGAAAGATATTGACTTCAAATGGAATTTATTGGAAAGAATTAAACGCAACTCTGAATATTGGGAGTTTGATGAAGTTAAGGAGTCAGGTATGAATCTCAAGTTCGATTGCGTTAAATCCTTTGTTGAATCATGTACTTTTTGTGATTTTAGCGCTAAACATGGACTTGACTCTGAGATAGTAGCTTCATTATGTGAATCATTTGGTGCTCATATTAATCCCCCTAAAGAGAAGTGGTTTAAATATCATCCTCCCTTAGAAGTCAATGTGGTTAAATCCAATCCAGTTGAAGAGAAAGTCATTGCTTATAATGATCCTATTGTTCCTAGTGCTTACATTGAGAAACCACCTTTCCCTGTTAGAATAAAGGATCATTCTAAAGCTTCAATTGTGATACGTAGGGGCTACATTAGAACACCTACACCCCTGAGCAAATTAGAGTTGATACTAGCATTGATATTATCAATTATATGCTGTCCGATAATGTTGATGGGCATGATATTCACTTCTGTGAAGATGCTGCTAGAATTGCTAAACCTCATACTAGAGACAAACATAGCCCTGTTGTTGGCATGCCTGTTGTTTCTGTTAAGATAGGAGATCATTGTTATCATGGTTTATGTGACGTGGCTGCTAGTGTTAGTGCAATACCTCAATCTTTATATGATGAAATTAAAGACGAGATTACACATGTCGAGATGGAACCTATTGATGTCACTATTCAGCTTGCCAATAGAGATACTATCTGCCCTTTGGGAATTGTTAGAGATGTTGAAGTCTTGTGTGGTAAAACTAAGTATCCTGCTGATTTTCTCGTTCTTGCTACCACACAAGATAGCTTTTGTCCCATCATATTTGGCAGACCTTTCCTCAATACTGTAAATGCTCATATTGACTATGAGAAGCAAACTGTCACTGTTGGCTTTGAAGGTGTGTTACATGAATTCAATTTCTCCAAGTTTGGTAGACAACCTCATGAAAAAGAATTGTCTAGTAAGGATGAAATCATTGCTCTAGCTTCTATTGTTGTGCCTCCTACTGATCCTTTAGAGCAATACTTGCTTGGGCATGAAAATGATATGCATATGGATGAAAGGAATGAGATAGATAGAGTTATCTATGAACAACATCCTATCCTTAAGAATAATTTGCCTGTTGAACTGCTTGGAGATCCACCCCCACCAAAGGGTGATCCTGTGTTTGAGCTTAAACAGTTAACTGATACTCTTAAGTATGCTTATCTTGACTAAAAAGAGATATACCATGTTATTATTAGTGCTAGCCTTTCAGAGCATGAAGAACAGAAATTATTGAAAACTCTGAGGAAGCACCGTGCTGCTATTGGATATACTCTTGATGATCTTAAGGGCATTAGTCCCACTCTATGCCAGCACAAAATTAAAACCGATCCTGAGTCCAAACCAGTTGTCGATCATCAACGGAGATTACATCCTAAGATGAAAGAGGTAGTAAGAAAAGAAATACTAAAGCTCCTGGAAGCAGGTATTATCTATCTTGTTGCTCATAGTGATTGGGTAAGTCCGGTGCATTGCGTCCCTAAGTAGGGAGGTATTAGCGTTGTCCCTAATGACAAAGATGAATTGATCCCGCAAAGGATTATTACTGGCTATAGGATGGTAATTTATTTTAGGAAATTGGATAAAGCCACTAGGAAAGATCATTACCCTTTGCCTTTTATCGACCAAATGGTAGAAAGATTGTCTAAACACACACACTTATCCTTTCTAGATGGTTATTCTGGGTTCTCCCAAATACCTGTTGCGCAATCTGATCACGAGAAAACCACTTTTACCTACCCTTTCGGTACCTTTGCTTACAGACGTATGCCTTTTGGCTTATGTAATGCACCTGCTACCTTCCGAAGATGCATGATGGCTATATTCTCTGACTTTTGTGAAAAGATTGTTGAGGTTTTCATGGATGACTTCTCCATTTACGGGTCTACTTTTGATGATTGCCTCAGCAACCTTGATCGAGTTTTGCAGATATGTAAACATACCAACCTTGTTTTGAATTGGGAGAAGTGCCACTTTATGGTTAATGAAGGCATCGTCTGAGGACATAAAATTTCTGAAAGATGTACTGAAGTCGATAAGGCTAAGGTTGATGCGATCGAGAAAATGCCATGGCCTACAGACATTAAAGGTATAAGAAGTTTCCTTGGTCATGCTGGTTTCTATAGAAGGTTCATTAAGGACTTTTCTAAGATTTCTAGGCCTCTTACCAATCTCTTGCAAAAGGATAATCCTTTTGTTTTTGACGATGATTGTGAGGAAGCATTTGAAATACTTAAGAAGGCCTTGATAACTGCACCTATTGTTCAACCACCTGATTGGAACCTACCTTTTGAAATTATGTGTGATGCTAGTGATTATGATGTTGGTGCTCTTCAAGGACAAATAGTTGATAAGAAATTGAATGTTATTCATTATGCTAGAAAAACTCTAGACAGTGCCCAAAGACTACTGAACAGGAATTTTTAGCAATCGTGTTTGCATGTGAAAAGTTCAGATCTTACATTGTTGATTCCAAGGTTACTATTCACACTAATCATGCTTCTATTAAGTTTCTCATGGAAAATAAATATGCTAAACCTAGACTTATCAGATGGGTTCTCTTGCTACAAGAATTTGATTTGCATGTTGTTGATAGGAAGGGTGCGGAGAACCCCGTAGCAGATAACTTGTCTAGGTTGGAGAATGTTCTTGATGACCCACAACCTATTGATGATAGCTTTCCTGATGAGCAACTGAATGTCATCAATGCTTCATGTAGTACACCGTGGTATGCTGATTATGAGAATTATATTGTTGCCAAATATATACCACCTAGTATCACATACCAGCAAAAGAAGAAATTCTTCTTTGATTTGAGACATTACTTTTGGGATGATCCTCACCTTTATAAAGAAGGAGTAGATGGTGTTATTAGACGTTGTGTACCTGAGCATGACCAGGGACAGATCCTACAGAAGTGTCACTCTGAGGTTTACGGAGGACACCTATTCTGCGCAACTCCAAAAGCCGTGAAAATCAACGAGGAATTATTTTGGATTTAATAAAAAATACTGGGTGGAAGAAGTACCGCAGGGGAGCCACCAGGAGGCCACAAGCCTGCCAAGCCCAGCCTACCCCCCTGGCCGGGCCTGGGTGGCTTGTGGGCCCCCTGTTGCCCCTCCGGCGCTCATCTTTCGCTATATGGAGGGTTTTGTTTCAGAAAAAATCATAAGGAGGCTTTCGAGAGGAATCGCCGCCGCCACGGGGCGAAACTTGAGAAGAACCAATCTAGAGCTCCGGCAGGGCCGTCCTGTTGGGGAAATTTCCCTCTCGGAGGGGGAAATCGTCGCCATCGTCATCACCAACACTCCTCTGGTCGGAGGGGACTCATCTCCATCAACATCTTCATCAGCACCATATCATCTCCAAACCCTAGTTCATCTCTTGTAACCAATCTCCATCTCGCGACTCCGATCCGTACTTGTAAGGTTGCTAGTAGTGTTAATTACTCTTTGTAGTTGATGCTAGTTGGATTACTTGGTGGAAGATTATATGTTTAGATTGTTGATGCTATTCAATATCTCTCTGGTCATGAACATAATTATGCTTTGTGAGTAGTCACTTTTGTTCCTGAGGACATGGGATAAGTCTTGCTATAAGTAGTCATGTGAATTTGGTATTCGTTCAATATTTTGATGCGTTGTATGTTGTCTTTCCTCTAGTGGTGTTATGTGAACATCGACTACATAACACTTCAGCATTATTTGGGCCTAGAGGAAGGCATTGGGAAGTAATAAGTAGATGATGGATTGCTAGAGTGACAGAAGCTTAAACCCTAGTTGATGCGTTGCTTCGTAAGGGACTGATTTGGATCCATTAATTTAATGCTATGGTTAGACTTAGTCTTAATTCTTCTTTCGTAGTTGCGGATGCTTGCGAGAGGGGTTAATCATAAGTGGGATGTTTGTCCAAGTAAGGGCAGCACCCAAGCACCGGTCCACCCACATATCAAACTACCAAAGTAGCAAACGCGAATCATATCAACATGATGAAAACTAGCTTGACAGAAATTCCCATGTGTCCTTGGGAGCGCTTTACCTCTTATAAGAGTTTGTACAGACTTGTCCCTTGCTACAAAAGGGATTGGGCCATCTTGCTGCACCTTTGCTAATATTGTTACTTGCTACTCGCTACGAATTATCTTATCACACAACTATCTGTTACCAACAATTTCAGTGCTTGCAGAGAATACCATGCTGAAAACCACTTGTGAGTTCCTCCTGCTCCTCGTTGGGTTCGACACTCTTACTTAGCGAAAGGACTACGATAGATCCCCTACACTTGTGGGTCATCAGGCGACAACGATGACACTGACGGCGAGGGAGGCGGCGGCGGGGAGGAGCGCGGAGACGGCGACGTTGTCGGGGAGGTTCGTCCATGTCACGCGCGAGAGGAGGAAGAGGATGGAAACCGCGATTTGGACATCACAAATTTCCAACTACCGCCTATATAGGCGGAGCTTTGGTCCCGGGTCGTGGCTCAAACCGGGGCTAACGACCACGTTAGTCCCGGGCCGAGCCACGACCCGGGACTAAAGACCCCTTTTCGGCAGGCGGAGTGGCGGGAAATAAGGGTCTTTAGTCCCGGGCCGAGCCACGACGAGGAATAAAGATCTGGCTGGCGACGCATCGCAACGTTTAGTCCCACATCGCCTAGCGAGGAGCGCGAGGAGTGCTTTATAAGCACTGCTGTGCGTGCTCTTTCGACATTCTCTCTAAAGCAGGCTTACGGGCCTAAACACACTCTCGCTGCCTAAATTTAAAAATTGAAAATATATGTGAATTTAAAGAAAAAATTCAACCTAAATTCAAAGTGCTCACTCACTTTGAATTTAGGTTGAAATTTCTCTATAAATACTCATATATTTTCGATTTTTTTTCATTTTTTTTGTTTTGTTCTTTGCTTAATTTTCTATTTACACCTAAATATTTAGTTCTCAAATTTGAATTCTTTAAAATTTATGAAGAACTTTACTTTCACTTTTTTTCTATTTTAGTTTTCTATTAAAGATTTTAACCAAAAAACTTTATGAAAATTCATTTTAGTTGATTTTTCTTTTTTTCTTTTTAGTTAATGTATTACTTGATTCTTTTTAACAAATAAGAACTTTGATTATTTTAGTTGATTATTTTTTCGTGCATTTACTTTATTTTTTTGTTGACCCTGAAATTGAAAAGCACTACAAATGAACTCTGAAAATGTTGAAAGTTGGCATGGTATCATCATTTCACCCACATTGCATGTGCTAAAAAGTTGAGAGGGTTACGACAAAAACTGGACGCACTTCGTGTACAAAACGGACAATCTCTCTCGAAGTATCACGGTTTCGAACGAGAACTCATCCGTTAGAAAGGGATTTCATTTTTTGAACTTATTTGAACTCCATACTTTTTGTGTGTTCAAAATGCACCATTCAAAGGCACATCACAAATTTTCAACAATTTCTGACTTCATTTGGTATTTTTCGTGCATTTACTTTATTTTTTTGAGCTAGTTGACCCTGAAATTGAAAAGCACTACAAATGGACTCTGAAAATGTTAAAAGTTGGCATGGTATGATTATTTCACCCACATAGCATGTGCTAAAAACTTGAGAGGGTTACGACAAAAACTGGATGCACTTCGTGTACAAAACGGACAATCTCTCTCGAAGTATGAGGGTTTCGAACGAGAACTTATCCGTTACAAAGGGATTTCATTTTTTGAACTTATTTGAAGTCCATAATTTTTGTGTGTTCAAAATGCACCATTTAAAGGCACATCACAAATTTTAAACAATTTCTGACTTCATTCGGTATTTTTCGTGCATTTACTTTATTTTTTTGAGCTAGTTGACCTTAAAATTGAAAAGCACTACAAATGAAGTCTAACAATGTTGAAAGTTGGCATGGTATCATCATTTCCCCCACATAGCATGTGCTAATAAGTTGAGAGGGTTACGACAAAAATTGGATGCATTTGGGATTTTTCGACCGTCGATGATGGTCGCTCCTCCTTCTTCCCCTAGTGCATAACAAATATCTAGCACAAGGAGAACAAGGAAGAGTGACCCCCACAACAACAGTCGGCATTCTTATTCTCTCATATATGGTGGACACTCCCTCACCTGATTTTCGACCGTCGATGATGGTCGCTCCTCCTTCTTCCCCTAGTGCATAACAAATATCTAGCACAAGGATAAGAAGGAAGAGCGACCCTGCTATCCCACAGACAACAGCGCCAGAAATTGACACGTTGACAGAGGCTGGGCCTGCGTTGGTTCTTCCCTTCAAGAGGAAAGGGTGATGCAGCACAGGAGTAGTAAGTATTTCCCTCAGTTTGAGAACCAAGGTATCGATCCAGAAGGAGTGTCTCGTCAAGTCTAGAGTACCTGTGCAAACACAAACAAGCTTGCACCCAACGCTTCAAAGGGGTTGTCAATCCCTTCAAGATCGTTTGCAAAGTGAGATCTGAAGGCGGAAAGTGCAACGAAGTAAAAAGTGTAAGGCTGAAAATATGGTGTGGAGTAGTCCCTGGGGGCCATAGTGTTTACTAGAGGCTTCTCTCAAAATAGCAAGTATCACGGTGGATGAACAAATTACTGTCGAGCAATTGATAGAACCGCGCAAAGTCATGACGATATCTAAGGCAATGATCATGCATATAGGCATCATGTCCGAGACAAGTTGATCGATACTTTCTGCATCTACTACTATTACTCCACACATCGACCGCTATCCAACATGCATCTAGCGTATTGAGTTCATGACGAACAGAGTAACGCTTTAAGCAAGATGACATGATGTAGAGGGATAATCTCAAACCAATGATGAAAACCTCATCTTTTTACCCTTGATGGCAACAACACGATGCGTGCCCCGCTACCCCTTCTGTTACTTGGTGAGGTCACCGCACGGTATGAACCCAAAACCAAGCACTTCTCCCACTGCAAGAATCATAGATCTAGTTGGTCAAACAAAACCCACAACTCGAAGAGAATTACAAGGATATGAAATCATGCATAAGAGAGATCAGAAGAAACTCAAATAAGATTCATAGATAATCTGATCATAAATCCACAATTCATCGGATCTCGACAAACACACCGCAAAAGAAGATTACATCGAATAGATCTCCATGAAGATCATCGCGAACTTTGTATTGAAGATCCAAGAGAGAGAAGAAGCCATCTAGTTACTAGCTATGACCCCGTAGGTCTATGGTGAACTACTCACGCATCATCAGAGACGTCATGGTGTTGATGAAGAAGCCCTCTGTGTCCGAATCCCCCCTCCAGCAGGGCACCAGAACATGCCCCAGATGGGATCTTGCGGAGAAAGAAGCTTGTTGCGGCAGAAAAGTGATTGCGATGATCTCTTGATTTTTTTCTGGAATTTATGGGAGTATATAGGAAAAAGTCCTAGGGCAAAGGGCGTACAGGGGGCCCACAAGCCTGGATGGCGCACCCCCTGGCCGTGGGGTGGGGGCTTGTGGGACCCCTGGGGCTTTCCTTCCTTGGCTCCCAAGCTCTCCGATCTTCTTCCCTTCCAAAAAAAATCTTTTCGGGGATTTTCTTCCGTTTGGACTCCGTTTCAAAATATCATCTGAAAGGGGTCAAAAACATGGAAAAAACAAGAACTGGCACTTGGCACTGAGTTAATAATTTAGTCCCCAAAAATATATAAAAGGCATACAAAACATCCAAAGTTTGACAAGATAATAGCATGAAACCATCAAAAATTATAGATACGTTGGAGACGTATCAGACCCCCACAAAAAGAGTCAGCATTCTTCTTCTCTCATATATGGTGGACACTCCCTCACCTGATTTTTCGACCGTCGATGATGGTCGCTACTCCTACTTCCCCTAGTGCATAACAAATATCTAGCACATGGAGAAAAAGGAGAAGCGACCCCACAACAACAGTCGGCATTCTTCTTCTCTCATATATGGTGGACAGTAGCTCACCTGATTTTTCAACCGTCGATGATGGTCGCTACTCCTTCTTCTCCTAGTGCATAACAAATATCTAACACAAGGAGAAGAAGAAGAAACGACCCCCACAACAACAGTCGACATTCTTCTTCTCTCATATATGGTGAACACTCCCTCACTTGATTTTTCGACCGTCGATGATGGTCGCTACTCCTTCTTCCCCTAGTGCATAAAAAATATCTAGCACAAAGAGAAGAAGGAGAAGTGACCCCCACAACAACAGTCGGCATTCTTCTTCTCTCATATATGGTGGACACTCCCTCACCTGATTTTTCGACCATCGATGATGGTCGCTATTCCTTCTTCCCCTAATGCATAACAAATATCTAGCACAAGGAGATGAAGGAAAAGGGACCCCCACAACAACAGTCGGCATTCTTCTTCTCTCATATATGGTGTACACTCCGTCATCCTGATTTTTCGACCGTCGATGATGGTCGCTACTACTTCTTCCCCTAGTGCATAACAAATATCTAGCACAAAGAGAAGAAGGAGAAGCGACCCCCACAACAACAGTCGGTATTCTTCTTCTCTCAACACTTTAGTCCCGGTCTTTCTATAAAACCGGGACTAATAGCATACACTTTAGTTCTGGTTCGTGCCACAAAGCGGGACTAATGATCCGCAACATGCCACCTGGTTCCGCGGCACGCCACGTGGTTCCGCTGCACGCCACGTGGTTCCGCTGCACGCCACGTGGGACTAATGGTCTTTCATTTTTAAATGACTGTTTTATTAAAAAAACAGATCTGTTACAAAAGGGACTTCATTTTTTTGAACTTATTTGAACTAAAGACTTTTTGTATATATATGTGGTCGAAATGCATGCTACCATGAAGTTAGAAAGGGCTAAACCATTCAAAAGTAGAAAATGAAGTTAGAAAGGGCTAAACCATTCAAATTTGGAAACTATAATGGCACAAACAAAAACTAGACATATATAAATTGGTCCAAGCAGTACATGATACTAGTGCAAACAGTACATAATAATAGCTACCATAGATATATATACAAGTGTTCGACGTTGAGAACACTAATCGTCTGAATCAGAATGTCCACCTTCTCTGAGGTGATGCTGGCCATAGTTGACGACTCGAATCTTGCGGTACAACTCGTATGAAATGTATGCCTCTTTTGTTGCATACTCAATGTTTATAGGGTGAAGTGGGGTCCTCTCCCAAAGTTTGTGCTGAGACTTTGGGAAATTGGTCTTCATATCACCATACTCCTCGTCGATCAAGGCAACTGTCATATGAGCCATCGAAGTCCTGGCATGTCGAAGCCTGAATACCGTTTGGAGATCAATGAGGCAACCAGTTCGTATCTCAATACCGAAGCTGTACCTCATATTCAGCTTGTTGTTCGTTATGTCAACGGTAGCAAAAGTGATGCCGCTGCGAAGGAAGTCCATGAGTTCTGGACAATGCTTGTCACTACTACAACAACAACAAATTAAAATGGAACAAATGTTACATAGTGGTGCAACAAGGAAAAATGTTTCACTACAACTAAAGAGAAAATTATCTTTAGGATTCAAATGGAACATATTGCTATCCTATGCAATTTTCATATCCTATGAATTGATCAAGAAACCGTAAATTAACTATGACATATATATATATATATATATATATATATATATATATATATATATATATATATATATATATATATATGGTCGCGCTATTCGTCACCCTGGGTGAGGAATAGTTATTCTTCACCCCCTCTATTTTCACATTAATACACCATAATTTTACGTTTCTTAAATTTTAATGTTATCTCATATGTAGAAAGGGACGGTAAAAAAATACATAGTCACCGTAAAAAATATTTTATGTCACGTAAAATTACAAACATAAAAACATAGTGTAAATTATACATAAAATGCGATTTTTCTGGTCTTATGATCTATACTTTTGTTTTCTTATGTCAATTTTTTCATAGTTAATCAATATAAATGTATCTATTTTCATTTCAAATTTAATTTATTTATGAACTGATCGTAAAATTACCTCGAGTGAGGAATAATTTATTCTAGACCCTGGGTGATGAATAGAGTTTATATATATAAATATATATATATTCTCCCACGGTTTTGCAAATATGCAATAAACTAGACATATTGCATATTGCTATCCAGTGGAACCTAGAGAGATCACTTTAGCTATCCAATGGAACCTAGAGAGATCACTAGCTATATGCAATTTTCATAACTATGACATATCATATTGCTATCCAATGGAACCTAGAAAGATCACTAGCTATATGCAATTTTCATAATCTTGGATCAAAGAACGCCGCATAAAATTGTTTCATTACAACTAAAGAGAAATTGATCTTTATAGGATTCCAAAATGTAGCATATAACTATCGATCCTATTCAATTTTCATATCCTATAAATTGATCAAAAACCCTCAATTAACTATCCAATGGAACATATATATAAACTGCATATTGCTTTCCAATGGAACCTAAAAAATCACTGTATATATGCAATTTTCATAACCTTGGATCAAAGAAAGCCTCAAAACATGCCTCGCCCATTGGAAGGTCAAGACATGGTGTTTGAAACATAGTTGGATGACGGCAACACCGCGTTGATCGGCCGTGTACTCCAGATCAAGCCCCAAGAACTTCTCATGAACCACTGCGGCGTGAAGCCACTCCTTCAACTGTCTAAGAAAATGCGACAACTCCCTGATCACGTTCGTGTACACGACATCCAGCTTGGTCTTGCCATGTGCGAGCACCTCTCCAAAGCGAGTTGGCATGGTGGAAGAAGAGAAGGGAAGAAGAGAGGGGAAGAAAAGAGCAGGAGAGGAGAAGAACAGAGTGAGAGCGAGAGAGGAAGAAGAACAGAGAAATGGCGACAGAGACTCTGCTTCGGTTGTGGTTTTGGGAAGCGGGATGCAAACCGTTTGGGCCTTTAGTCCCGGGCTGAGCCACCAACCGGGACTAAAGTGGGATACCAACGGTTGCCACCATTACGGCAAGCCACGTGTCAGACCTTTAGTCCCGGATTGAGCCACCAACCGGGACTAAAGGGGTATACAAACGGTTGCCACCACCGCGGCACACCACATGTCAGTCGCTGGATATTTAGTCCCGGTTTTTGGCGCGAAATGGGGCTAATGCATCGAACCGAACCGGGGCTATTGCCCCACTAGGGCGTGCCAGCTCGAACCGGGACCAATGCCTGGCATTGGTCCCAGTTTTAGTTTGAACCGGGGCTAATGTGGTTTTGGGCTTTGGCCGAAAGACCCATTTTCTACTAGTGGCCCTTACCAACCGGGACTACAACCCTGTTTTCTACTAGTGCAAGCTAACATGACATCACGAACGTTGGATCCTCACACCGTCACTGCCCTAACCTACTCCCAGTCCAGCATAGCACAATGTTTACATGATGCCACCAATTGAGATTGAGCTTTGGAGGATATCATTCAGAGGGCCTATTCATGTGCACATATAAGAAATCTGTAGCCCCTAAAAGAAAGAATTCCTAAAACCTGCTTGAATTTTTTTATGGGAAACCTGCTTGAATAATTGGTACTAAAAAATGCTTGAACAATTGAGTCACAGATTGTTGGTATGTATATATAGTGTCTTGGTTGACCTACATCGTATGACCACCTCCACTAGTGGGGACATGGCCTATAGTCCCGCCCGTAAGGGGCTTTAGTCCTGGTTCACCAACCGGGACCAAAGGCCTAACCTTTAGTCCCGGCCCTGTTCCAAGCCGGGAGCAAAGGTGCTCCACGTGGGCGCCTCGGCGCGAGGGGGAGGGAGTACCTTTAGTCCTGGTTCTACTTACGAACCGGGACTAAAGGATCCGTCTGTTTATTTTGTTTGTTTGACCCGAAAAGGTAGATTTTTTATTTTTTTTTCAATTTTTATTTTTGAATATTTTTTAGGTTTTATTCCAAATTTCAAATCTTTGAATTATTTAACAATTTAATCTCTAATCACCCATCCTCACTGCTCTAGCATGGATCACTCATTTCAAATCGTCTAACTTTCCGGCCGATCACCCAAACTTTCACTGCTTCAGCCCGAGCACGCTTAACTTTCTGGTTCTATCGCCCCTAGTTGCCAAGTGTGCACTTGTTGTTTTCCTGACAATAGTAAGCTATCAATCCTAAACTACTTGGGTCTTGATGTCATGTCACATGATTTAATTTTTTGAATTACAAACAATTATTAAAATAAACTTAATAAGTAACAATAATAGTGAATTTCAATGAAAACAACCTAATATTTTTAAATAAAATTATTTTTCTTTTTTTGGGGAAAAAACTTCTTTTTGAAATAACTTTTTTTCCATTTGGAATTTTGAGCATGTGCAAAAACTTCACCGATCAAGCCCGGGTGAAATCGAGTACCAATTTTTTCTAGTTTTTTTTTGATATATTAATTTTTTTGGACGTCGTATGCAAAAGTTATGGCCGTTTATTTTTTTCCTTTTTTACAAAAACGGTCAAAATTCATATCTCAAAATTTCTATACCGACTAGACACTAAAACCTAACAACATCTCAAAGGATTTTATTTTTTGAAGATTTATCATTTTTGTTTATTTTTTGAAGATTTTATCATTTTTGTTTATTCTCTACAAAACTCAAAGTATCAAGGTTTCAGACGAAAACCCATATGCTACAAAGGCATTTTTTTAAAATTAATTGAATTGTAGATATTTTTGTGCATTAAATATGCACCATACTACAACATGTTAAAATCTACAGAAAGAACTAACTAAATATAATAAAAAAACAATTAGATGACTAAAACAACTATATAAGCAAAACAATATTTCTTTAATTAAAATCCTAATTTAAATTATTCTAAAAATAACCAAATAAATCTTACTGTGACAACAATCTAACACATGAGTGGGAGCAAAAAGAATTAAATTAGAAACTATTTGTAAACTCAAGTTATTTAAAAACTGGGTTTGAAGCAAATTTAAACAAATTCAAATTTAAACCATTCAAATTTGAAAACAAATGGCACAAACAGAAACTAGACAAAATTTTGAATCTAATGCAAAAAGAATCAATCAAAAACATCAAATATCCTAAAAGATATAAGCAATTTAAAACAGAAACTACAAACAAGAATTTAAAAACAGAAAAAAAAATCTGAACACCTTTAGTCCCGGTTCGTGTCACGAACCGGGACTAAAGGTCTACCCTTTAGTCCCGGTTCAAGACACGAACCGGGACTAAAGCCTCCAAACCCTTTAGTCCCGGTTCGAGACACGAACCGGGAATAAAGGTCACATTTGAACTGGGACTAATGCCCGACCGGTGCCTTTACCGCTCGAACCGAGACTAATACTAACATTAGTCACGGTTCGTAAAGGAACCGGAACTAATGTGTTTTTCGAGCTGGGACGAAAGCCCTTATTTCTACTAGTGCTCTAGGGGTGGCTACATCTTGACTTGTCTTTTGTTATACGTGCATGCAGGCAAAGGTTGATATTGACCGTATAGAATATAACTTTCAAAGGCACGTCGTTGGCTCATTCATTGTTGTTGGCAATTGTCTACACATTTTCCATGTTTATTCAGCCTCAGGCTGCTGTCACGAGAAGTCCAACGCCATCGTAGACTCGACTTGGTGTGACATGCATGGAGTGCTAGAAAACTTGATCTCCTCGCCCGTATTGTCACAGCCATACAGGTTTTTTTTACTTTGCGTTAGTGCTAGTATATATAATTTAGATATATGAAAACATGCGCATTATAGTCAAAGTATAGAAAGACTTGATATATATGTATACATGCCTATATAATACGCCAAACAAAAACCATGTGGTAGAGCTTGGTCAGGCCACCACATGCTTGAGCATGGCGAAGAATGGCATGCCACCTGATTCATCTCTTCCGCAGTTTTCATCTC
This sequence comes from Hordeum vulgare subsp. vulgare, assembly GCF_904849725.1. Lineage (NCBI taxonomy): Eukaryota > Viridiplantae > Streptophyta > Magnoliopsida > Poales > Poaceae > Hordeum > Hordeum vulgare. The sequence continues at coordinate 643,763,282 of NC_058519.1, read as the reverse complement.
GTTCACGGACATTCTTCTCTTCCAATTAGGTTCCCATCACACTCGTTCTGGTCTGGTGTGGACTAACCTAGTCGACAGTACAGACTTGGAAGAGCTCTCGCGTGGATTTTCAAATGGGTCTATCTAGGGCACATCTAAATATTCTTTAGTTATTACATATGACTCAATCAAATATCTTTTATAGTTCCTTAGGTCAAACATGAAATTGTTGCTATCGCACCCACTTATAATAGTCCTATTATCTTTTGAACTCTCCCAACTACACTATATCGGAGAAGATTGCTCTTATTAGGGATTACATAGATGGGTTGCCTTCCACTATTACACATGATGATTTTGATGAATATAATATGCATATGCTTGCTGCTACTACTTGTAATTATTATGAGAGAGGAACTACATCTCCACCTCTCTATGTTTCCAATACGATAAAATTGCAAGAAACTGCTTATGCTATGTATTGGCCTTTACTTGATGTGCATGAATTGTTCTTTTATGAAATGCCAATGCATAGGAAAAGAGTTAGACTTCATCATTCATGATATATGTTACCTGGTGCTCACTACTAAATTACAAATCATTGTCAATTAAAATTGGCTTTGATATACGTTGGGCTCCGGGTGGATCAATTACTTGAGCACTTTATGCCTAGCTTAATGGCTTGAAAGAAAGGGTTGTCTGGGAGACAACCCGGAAGTTTTAGAGATTCAGTGCTTTTATATAGTTTAAAAACAAAAAAAATATAGAGGGGAACTTAAAACTTTTTCAAAAAGAGAAGCGATTGAAAGCTGATGCATTGCGGAAGTGAGGGTCGACCTTGAACACTTGTGTTCATGCTCATGGAAACAATGTAGAATTTTTCATGAAAGTTTCTCGTAAAAATAATTACCCCCTTGTACAATTTCATTGTATTATAAAAATAATGTGCAAAGTAAAGCCTTTATGATTAGTTTGGGTGATAGTTGTTTGATCATGCTGAAAAAGACAGAAACTTTGTACTCACGACATTATTTTTAATTCCTATCCGGAAAGAGCTTTTGAGTTGATTCTTTTTGCTGATGATTTATATGAAAATTTCCCTAATTGTCATAATTGTTCAGAATTTTTGGAGTATCATAAGTGTGGTATAAGTTCATATTACTACAGACTGTTCTATTTTTGACAGATTCTGTTTTCTATGCATTGTTCTCTTATTTTGATGAATCTATGGGTAGTATTGGGGGGTATGAACCATGGTGAAGTTGGATTACAGTATATATAATGCTAATATGAATTTGAAATGAGTTTACAATAGTACTTAAAGTGGTGATTTACTTTATTATACTAACGGATCTCACGAAGGTTTTGTTGAGTTTTGTGTGATTGAAGTTCTCAAGTTTTGGATGAGACCACGATGGATGAAGGAATAAGGAGATGCAAGAGTCTAAGCTTGGGGATGCCCGAGTCACCCCAAGGTAATATTCAAGGAAGACTCAAGGGTCTAAGCTTGGGGATGCCCCGGAAGGCATCCCCTCTTTTGTCTACAATCTATCGGTAATGTTACTCGGAGCTATATTTTTAGTCGCCACATGATATGTGCAAATGCTTGGAGTGTCTTTTGTGTTTATTTTTCCTTTTTGTTTTATCCACCATGAAGGTATGTGATAGTCCTTGGTTTATTTATAGAATGCTCTTTGCACTTCACTTATATATTTTGAGTATGGCTTTATAGAATGCTTCATGTGCTTCACTTATATCATTTGAAGTTTGGATTGCCTGTTTCCGTACACATAGAAAACCGCCATTTGTAGAATTCTCTTTTGCTTCACTTATATTTGTTAGAGCGTGGCATATCTTTTGTAGAAAGAATTAAACTCTCATGCTTCACTTATACCTATTTAGAGAGTTAACATGAGTTGGTCATTCACATGGTTAGTCATAAAATCCTACATAAAACTTGTAGATCACTCAATATGATATGTTTGATTCCTTGCAATAGTTTTGCGACATGAAGATGTGATATTAGAGTCATGCTAGTGAGTAATTGTGTATTCGTAGAAATACTTGTGTTAAGGTTTGCGATTCCCGTAGCATGCACATATGGTGAACCGTTATGTGACGAGGTCGGAGCATGATTTATTTATTGATTGTCATCCTTTGTGTGGGGGTCGGGATCGCGCGATGGTTAACTCCTACCAACCCCTCCCCTAGGAGCATGCATGTAGTACCTTTCTTTGATGAATAATAGACTTTTGCAATAAGTATGTGAGTTCTTTATGACTAATGTTGAGTCCAAGGATTATACGCAATTCACCCTTCCACCATTGCTAGCCTCTCTAGTACTGCACGACTTTCGTCGGTGCACTACACCCACCATATACCCTTCCTCAAAACAGCCACATACCTACCTATTATGGCATTGTCATAGCCATTCCGAGATATATTGCCATGCAACTTCCATCATTCCTTTTATTATGACATGCACCATCATTGTCATATTGCTTTGCATGATCGTAAGATAGCTAGCATGATGTTTTCATGGCTTGTCCTTTTTTTCATGTCATTGCTACGCTAGATCATTGCTGTCGGGACCCCGATCCTAAGTCATAGGAATCCAGCCTGTAACACATCGCATCTCTTTGCGGTCTCACACACGGTTATCCCCAAGGCTGCAACCTTACCTTAGTCGGGACCGTTTGCGCCTTTTGACTCGCGTATGCAATTGTGTCGCTAGCAATCCAGTGACAGAGAACCCGGACCGACATGTCTAGTCATAAACCAAAGCGGCAGTTCTGCATAGGGACAGACATACATGACCCAGCAAAGCAGGTGTCGGCCATCAACGAATGTAGACGAGTCATAGCAAGCTATAAGGACTCCATTACATCGTGTGACATTTCCCAGAGGGGAGAGACACAACAGCTAAAAAGGACACATGTTGGTCAACCAATGTGTCCGGAGCAGTAGCGAACTACCATGGCTCATTGGATCACAAAGGGGCATTTCCCTGTAAGGAATGCTACTAAATCCTACGGCTAGGTAATCAAACCCCATACATATCAAGTACAACACATGTACGCATGGCATACCGATATGTATAGATACATCGATGGCATCATAACATAACCATAAATATACAAGCTTTATTTAAAAGGCTCGGAAGAGCCTCACACATAATATTACACAGTAGGGGTCTCACGACCCACCATAACAGTCATTCAAGTTACAAGCCAGCAGAAGTAGATAAACTGTCTGAGTACAGACAGATGAAACTAGAAGACACATGGCCTGACTATACTACAAACCCACCCTAGGGCCAGATCGTAGCTGGGATACCAGCTGCTCGTCGTCGTCGATGTCTAGGTAGAACCCTCCATTAGGGTCATTAACAACCTCTGCAACAATTATTAAGCAAACGTGAGTATGGAGGTACTCAGCAAGACTTTAGGATAACTATCTACTCATGCAATGTATCAAAAGGAATTGTGGGGTTTCATGCGGAAAGCCAGCATTTGACTCGTGGCTAGACAACTTGCATATTTAAATAATTTTGACAACATTGATTTCTCGCACACGAATCCACTAACACCACAACAATACTCCATCGTGGAATCATTCCGTCTCCATACGGAAATGCCGTCCACGACACTCACGCTTATTTTGACAATTTTATGAGTAGCCATTAAAGTTATCTATGAACAACATATGTCTCCAAGTAGTCCATATCCGCGGACGCGGCTATTCAAATAGATCATAACCCTGCAGGGGTGTACTTCTTCACACACGCTCTCGCCACTTATCGCCATGTGCACGTCATGCACCTCGGCAACCTTCAAGGGGAAGCCCAGCGAGGGAGTCAGCCACGACCATTAACCACGCTAATACTTAGTCCAGGTCTATCGCCTATCTGAGGGTAACCCGCATGGAAGTCCGGCCGAGGTTTCCGCCACGGCCCCAAACGATGTGCACAGGGTTCCCAAGCCCACTATCCGGGTGCCACTTGGTACACCGTGCCACTGCCTACCGCATCATAGTCCACCTCTCAGGTCAGCGCTATGCACGGCCTCCAGCATGACTATGAACACCAGAAACTACTTGCAACTCCTGGACCGAGTACTAAGCGATTAATAAGTCGAGAGGGTCAATTAAGTATCCCAACGTGTGGTAGTATCTAGTCTTGGATTACATACACGGAACTCAGTTCCTAAGGACGGTTCCAATGAAACAACCCGCCATGTACTCCTACATAGCCTTTCACCGGTACCTTTACCAAATCAGGTTCAACACACAACCTTTACTTACTGAACACATTCTCACAATTCTGTTCATCACCCAGATGACATACCATACATAACTCTAAGCATAGTATCCATAGCAGGATAAGGCACATCATGACTCAAGCATCTATCAGGTATGCTAGGTTGCAAGGTTCAGCTATTTACTGTGACAAAGACAGGTCATGCAAAGGAAGTGGGTTCGACTAACGTGGCAAAAGCATTTGAAGCATTTGATCCTAATGCAATAAGTAAGTGCAGGAGCGAGAACATGGGATTTATCGGGATGATCAAAATGGTTGCTTGCCTTGTTGCTCAGTAGAGGGACAATATCCGTCAGTCGGATATTTAGTGGAATCCGGAGGAGCGGAGCCTACCGATAGAAATGACATCAATCAATAACAATCATATGCAACAAAATGATGCATGAGCATGGCATGAGATGCAAGGTGGTATGCTAATGTAGCTACCATTATTAGGTTGAAGTGGATTTGAATCAGATTCAAATATCACTTCAAATGAGGTATTCTTGAATACCATTTTAATTGATTCAACCTGATGCTCAGATCAACTTGTTTTTAACATGCATGGGAATGATATATTAAGTTGCTGGTTGTGATTGAGCAATGTTTGATCATAGAATTTGAAGTGGAATCCAAATGATTTTCAAATTCCAACTCCAAAGCAATTATTAAATTTAACCTATTCATTATTCTGCATGTTTGGTCCAGTAACATTTTCAAACATGTTTAAAATGACTTATTCAGATTCCTTGGATTTTTCTGATACTTTTTCATATATAAATTATTTTCATTGGAGTTACACATTAATTTCTATGATTTTTAGAAGTTTTGGGCATTTTATGGAATTCTTTTAAATCAAAAAATCTTTACTGCATCAGCATGACATCAGCAGGTCCAACTGGCCGTTGAAAGTCAAACCTGACTAGTGGGACCCACTGGTAAGTGACTCTGGCCAGTTTTTAGATTAGATTTAAACTTAATTAGCTAATTAACAGAACTGGACCCACATGTTAGTGACTTATTAGTTTAATTGATTTTATTTTTATTAAATATAATCATCCAGAGGCTGGCCCCACGCGTCAGTGGCTTAGGCCAGCTGAGATCCACCAGCGGCGAGGTCGTCCTCACCGGCGGTGAGCCTCCGGCGACCACCAGAACGGCGGAGGGGCTCGGAAACGGCGCACAGGCGGCCAAACTCTGTGCGGAGTGCACCAGAGGAACGACACGTCTCCCGCAGGTTCATTTTTGCACCTAGCCGGGGCTGATCTGGCCGGAGATGACGCCGACGACGAGCTTGGCGGCGGCCGAAGCTCGGGCATCGTCGGGCTTGTTGAATCCGAAGGAGATAGGCACGGGGCTGAGAACCTACGACATCTACTCGACGGCCTCAAGCTACTAGTGGCCTCAGAAGGACGAGCCGTTCACCGGAGAGCTACCGGCGACGAGCTCCCGCGGCGGATCTCGTCGGGCTCCGGTGAAATCAGGGCTAGAGGAAGAGATTGAAGGGGGAAAGCTTGGGGGAAAGCTTGCTAGGCTCACGGGGAGTGCACTACAAGGCTTAGACGGCTCGGGGAGGCGTTGTGGGCGACGAATCGAATGAAGCTCGCCGGCGGCCAAAGCTTGAAGATGACGGTGCCGTGGGCGTTGCAGGGCTCGGGGGACCTTCTTCTTGGGCAGGGACGACCAACGTGTCGAGGCGGAGCAAATGGAGCACTCGGGGGAACGAAACTGTGGCTAGAGGGCTCGGGCATCTCGAGCTCGAGCTCCTGACAATGGCGGCAGTGGGGAACAGAGCAACCGAGAGGAGAGGGGAGGAATGGATCGCGGGGATGGATAGGGTGGATTGCGGGGAGGTTATCCCCGTCTTGCCAGCACACCGGGACGTCCAGGCAAGCAGGGAGCTGCGTGGAGGCGGGGGCGTCGCGGCGGCCACCTCGTGCTTCCTACTGGCGAGGAGGAAGACGACAGGGGAGCTGGGCCTGGGCCAGGTAAGCGACATGTATGTGTTTTGCATTTTTTCCTTGTTTTGTTTTCTGATTTGCTAACTATTTCTATTTGCTATTTATTTCAGCTCCAAAATAGTTTATAAAATTATATTGAACACACCAGAATATTAGTTGGAATATATCCAACCATTCCTGAAGTTTTCAACATTTTTGAAAACTTAAAGGTTTTGAATTCAAATTTAAACTTGAATTCAGTGGCTTTTTGTATTTAATTAAAATGCCAAATGTGTTATGAAAATAGTTTTCTTCACTGATTATTTTCTTTCAGGATTTATCAAAAAAGTTGAAATTTTCTTGAGGCCATTTTGGGTTCATTGATTTTAACAAGTTTGGAATTTCCTTTAAATTGAGAAGTGGCTAGGGTTTTTGAGTTTTGCTTCACCACTTGCTTTGATCTTGTTGCAATTTTCTTGGATGCAATGCAAAGAAGATATGAGCACAATGCTATACTTTGGTTAGGGTTCGAGGGATGTGACAATTGCACATTCCGGTACACCGCCGGAGGAATTCTTATACAGTCATATTTTGCTCTAAATATCGAGTTGTAAGTAAATAAAAGTGTGATGATCATCATTATTAGAGCATTGTCCCATGTGAGGAAGTAATAAAAGAGGCCAATGAAGCCCAAATAAAAAAAAGTGCAAAGAAGCCCACCAAAAAAAGAGAAACAAATAATAATAATAAAAAATGAGAGAAAGGAGAGAAGGGACAATGCTACTATACTTTACCACACTTGAGCTTCAAAGTAGCACCATGATCTTCACGATAAAGAGTCTCCTATGTTGTCACTTTCATATACTAGTGGGAAATTTTCATTATAGAACTTGGCCTGTATATTCCAATGATGGGCTTCCTCAAATTTCCCTAGGTCTTCGTGAGCAAGCAAGTTGAATGCACACCCAATTAGATTCTTTTTGAGCTTTCATACACTTATAGCTCTTGTGCATCTATTGCATGGCAATCCCTACTCACTCACATTGATATCTATTGATGGGCATCTCCATATCCCGTTGATACGCCTAGTTGATGTGAGACTATCTCCTCCTTTTTGTCTTCTCCACAACCACCATATTCTATTCCACCTATAGTGCTATGTCCATGGCTCACGCTCATGTATTGCGTGAAAGTTGAAAAAGTTTGAGAACACTAAAGTATGAAACAATTGCTTTGCTAAAACTGGGGTTGTGCATGATTTAAATACGTTGTGTGGGGAAGATGGAGCATAGCCATAATATATGATTTTGTAGGGATAACTTTCTTTGGCCATGATACTTTGAAAAGACATGATTGCTTTGTTGTTATGCTTGAAATATTATTGTCTTTATGTCAAATGATAGACTATTGCTTCGAATCACTCGCATTTTAGTATTCATGCCATGATTAGATTATATGATCAAGATTATGCTAGGTAGCATTCCACATCAAAAATTATCTTTTTTACGATTTACCTACTCGAGGACGAGCAGGAATTAAGCTTGGGGATGCTGATATGTCTCCATCGTATCTATAATTTTTGATTGTTTCTTGCCAATATTCTACAACTTTCATATACTTTTGGCAACTTTTTATACTATTTTTGGGACTAACATATTGATCGAGTGCCCACTTCCAGTTCCTGTTTGTTTAATGTTTTTTGTTTCGCAGATTATCCATACCAAATGAAGTCCAAACGCAATAAAAACACCTACGGGGATTTTTTTTGGAATATTTATGATTTTTTGGAAGAAGAATCAACGCGAAACGATGCCCGAGGGGGTCACAAGCCCCCTAGCTGCGGCCTGGGGGTGGGGCCGCGCCTGGCACGCTTCTGACCAATCCCTAAGGATGTTGGGGCCCTTCTTTTGCCGGAAGAAAGATAATATCCGGAAGCAAATCGTGTTAAAATTTCAGCCCAATCGGAGTTACGGATCTCCGGAAATTTAAGAAACGGTTAAAGGCCAGAATCTGGGAGCGCACAAACAGAAGGACACACACAGAGAGAGAGATCCAAACTCGGAGGGGCTCTCGCCCCTCCGCCGCCATGGAGACCATGTACCAGAGGGGAAACCTTTCTCCCATCTAGGGAGGAGGTCAAGGAAGAAGAAGAAGAAGGGGGGCTCTCTCCCCTTCTCTCCCGGTGGCGCCGGAACGCCGCCCGGGACATCATCGTGTGACGGTGATCTACATCAACACCTCCGTCATCTTCACCAACATCTCCATCACCTTCCCCATCTATATTCAGCGGTCCAATCTCCCGCAACCCACTGTACCCTCTACTTGAATATGGTGCTTTATGCTTCATATTATTATCCAATGATGTGTTGCCATCCTATGATGTCTGAGTAGATTTTCTTTGTCCTATCGGTGATTGATGAATTGCTATGATTGGTGTAATTTGCTTGTGGTTATGTTGTTGTCCTTTGGTGCCCATCATATAAGCGCGCGCGTGGATTACACCATAGGGTTAGTAGGATGTTGATAGGACTATGTATTGGAGGGCAATGGTGACAGAAGCTTCAACCTAGCATAGAAATTGATGCATATGGGATTGAAGGGGGACCAATATAGCTTATTGCTATGGTTGGGTTTTACCTTAGTGAACGTTAGTAGTTGCGGATGCTTGCTAACAGTTCCAATCATAAGTGCATAGAATTCCATGTAAGGGATGACATGCTAGGAGTGGCCTCTCCCACATAAAACTTGCTATTGGTCTAGTAACATAGTCAATTGCTTAGGGACAATTCCGCAACTCCTACCACCACTTTTCCACACTCGTTATACTAAAGTAATTGTTTCTTTATCTAACCAGCCCTTGGCTTTTATTTACGTGTTCTTTCTTCTCTTGCAAACCTATCGTATCCCCACTCCTACAAAGTACTTCTAGTTTCATTCTTGTTCTAGGTAAAGTGAACATAAAGTGTGCGTAGAGTTGTATCGGTGGTGGATAGAACTTGAGGGAATATTTATCCTACCTTTAGCTCCTCGTTGAGATCGACACTCTTACTTATCGAGAAAGGCTACAATTGATCCCCTATACTTGTGGGTTATCAATATGCTACGTTCATAGTTTGGGTCTAGTCCATCACATGATTCTCCTAATGATGTAATCCCGTTATCAAGTGACGACACTTGTCTATGGTCAGGAAACCTTGACCATCTTTGATGAACGAGCTAGTCAACTAGAGGCTTACTAGGGACAGTGTTTTGTCTATGTATCCACACATGTATTTGTGTTTCCAATCTATACAATTATAGCATGGATAATAAACGATTATCATGAACAAAGAAATATGATAATTAATAATTTATCATTGCCTCTAGGGAATATTACCAACAGGTGATCATTAAGCTTCGGGTCAAGTTACTACAAACCTCGTAGGTCGACAAGGTTGCGTACTACTACAGAGTAGTACGGTAACCCTGTCTTGGAGGTCTTGTTATAGAACAATAATGAACCTACGAGCTATGGAGAAGCAATGCTGGCCCCGGATTTCGGCAAATGGCTGGAGGCCAAGAAATCCGAGAGAGGATCCATGTATGAAAACAAAGTGTAGACTTTGGAAGAACTGCTTGATGGTCGTAAGACTATTATGTGAAGATGGATCTTTAAAAGGAAGATAGACGATGATGGTGAAAAGTCACCATTAAGAAAAGCTCGACTTGTCACAAAGATATTTCTGACAAGTTCAAAGAGTTGACTATAATGAGACTTTCTCACTCGTAGCGATGCTAAAAGTCTGTTGGAATTATGTTAGCAGTTGATGCATTATTTATGAAATATTGCACATAGGATGTCAAAACATCGTTTCCTCGACGGTTTCCTTGAGGAAAGGTTGTATGTGATACAACCGAAAGGATTTGTCGATCCTAAGGATGCTAACAAGTATGCAAGCTCGAGTGATCCTTCTATGGACTGGTGCAAGCATCTCGGATTTGGAATATACGCTTTGATGAGATGATCAAAGCTTTTGGGTTTATACAAGGTTTATGAGAAACTTGTATTTCCAAAGAAGTGAGTGGGAGCACTATAGAATTTTGATAAGTATATGTGGTTGACATATTGTTGATCGGAAGTAATGTAGAATTTCTGTAAAGCATAAAGGGTTGTTTGAAAGGAGTTTTTCAAAGGAAAACCTGTATTTAGCTACTTGAACATTGCCCATCAAGATCTATGGACGCAACTTTTGCCACGTGCAACTGAAACCTATACCACGTAGTTCGTCCTCTAGATCGGATTTCTGTGGAGATCGGGCGGAGCCCTGCAACACTAGATCATCACCACCACCGGTGCGCCGTCACGCTGCCGGAGAACTCATCTACTTATCTGTCTCTCTTGCTGGATCAAGAAGGCCGAGATCGTCATCGAGATGTACGTGTGCTGAACGCGGAGGTGCCGTCCGTTCGGCGCTAGATCGGAATGGATCGTGGGACATCGGTGATTTGAATCACGAAGCTGTACCACTACATCAACCGCGCTCATTAATGCTTCCGCTTAGCGATCTACAATGGTATGTGGATCCGATCTTCCTCTCGTAGATGAACATCCTAATAGGTCTTCGTGTGCGTAGGAAGTTTTTTCTTTCCCATGCAACGTTCCCCAACATGTATCTAGTATGATCGCATCTTACTTCCGCAAAGCCACAACGGTGATACGCAAATTGCTATTTAAACTTCTCCAAGGACCGCCTTGGTCAAATCCGATTCAACTAAAGTTGAAGAAACACACACCCGCCAGTCATCTTTATGTAACAAGTTACATATTACTCGATGAAACTGGTCTCTCGTAACGTACGAGTAATGTTGGTCTGGGCCGCTTCAATCCAACAATACCGCCGAATCAAGAAAAGACTAAGGAGGGCAGCAAATCAAACGTCAACGCCCACAAAATCTTTTGTGTTCTACTCGATATGTCATCTACGCATGAACCTAGCTCATGATGCCACTCTTGGGGAACATGGCATGGGAAACAAAATTTTTGCAACGCACATGCAAGACCTATTCATGGTGATGACCATCTATTAGAGGGGAGAGTGAATCTACATACCCTTGTAGATTGCTAAGCGGAAGCGTATATAATGCGGTTGATATAGTGGAACATCTTGGCGATCCAAATCGCAGCCTGTCCCACGATCCGTCCCGCGATCCCATCATGATCCATCCCTATCTAGTGCCGAACGGACGACACTTCCGCGTTCCACACACATACAGCTCAATGACGATCTCCACCTTCTTGATTCAGCAAGAGGGGCGGAGAGGTAGATGAGTTCTTCAGCATGAGGCGTGGTGGTGGTGGTGGTGAACTAATCCAGCACGGCTTTGCCTAAGCACCGCCGAACTAGACTAGAGGAGATAACAATCTAGATGAAGTAGAGGGAGCACGTGGCAATTAGGGTTAGCTATCCCTTCTAAATCCTCTAGTATATATAGGAGGTAGGAGGGTAGGAGGCAGCCTCAAACCCTCAAGGTTTCGCCGAACTTGGAGGTGGAGGAGTCCACCTCCAGTCCTACTCCAAGTAGGACTCCTACCACTTTGAATATTCCTCCTCTCCCTTTGGGATTTTTTCCCTCTTTGCTCCTTGGCCAAAATATTACATCTTAGGATGGCTGCACCAGAACACTAAGGGTTGGTGCATCACCTTTAGGACTATTAGGTTCTCTCCCGGGTGGGTGGCCCCTCCCGGTAAAACCCCGGAACCCATTCGTCACTCCTAGTACTTTACTGGTAATGCCCGAAAACTTTCCGGAAGCCAAATGCAAATTTCCTATATATCAATCTTTACCTACGGACCATTCCGGAGCTCCTCGTGACATCCTAGATCTCATCCGGGACTCTGAAAAACTTTTAGTTACCAGCACACATAACTCAATTATACTGAAACATTATCGAACATTAAGTGTACAGACCCTGCGGGTTCGAGAACTATGCAGACATGACCTGAGACATTCTCCGGTCCATAACCAATAGTGGGACCTGGATTCCCATATTGGCTCCTATATATTCTACGAAGATCTTTATCGGTTGAACCTCTATGTCAAGGATTCAGTTAATCCCGTATGTTGTTCCCTTTGTCCTTCGGTATGTTACTTGTCCGAGATTCAATCGTGGGTATCTCCATACCTAGTTCAATCTCGTTACCGGCAAGTGTCTTTACTCGTTCTATAATACAAGATCCCGTAACTAACTCCTTAGTCACATTGCTTGCAAGGTTTGTTGTGATGCTGTATTACCGAGTGGGCCCCGAGATACCTCTCCGTCACACGGAGTGACAAATCCCGGTCTTGATTCATGCCAACCCAACAGACACCTTCGGAGTTACCTATAGAGCTTCTTTATAGTCAAACAATTACGTTGCGACATTTGATACATACAAGGTATTCCTCCGGTGTCCGGGACTTGCATGATCTCATGGTCATAGGAACAGATACATTGACATGTAGAAAACAGTAGCAATAAACTGACACGATCATATGCTACATTCATAGTTTGTGTCTTGTCCATCACATCATTAGCGTAATGATGTGATCCCGTTATCAAATGAAAACCCTTGTCTATAGCCAGGAAACCTTGACCATCTTTAATCAACGAGCTAGTCAACTAGAGGCTCACTAGGGACAGTGTGTTGTCTATGTATCCGCACATGTATTTGAGTTTCCAATTAATATAATTCTACAATGGATAATAAAGATTATCATGAACAAGGAAATATAATAATAACCAATTTATTATTGCCTCTAGGGCATATTTCCAACACGTAAGGACGCATACGTTGCCACGATATTACAGTCTAATCCTCTGAATATTCAATTCCGGAGCGCTCTAATTGGGCATAGATTGGAGGCATGGTTGCACTTGGTCACTAGACTTTTGGATGTCCAGTTATCGGAGGAGATCGATAGGCTTCAGTGGAAGCTAACGTCTACTGGCATCTTTACTGTCAAGTCAATGTACTTGAGTCTCATTGATACATCAACTTTGCCAAAGTCAAACTATATCTAGAAGGTGAAAGTGCTGCTGCGTGTCAAAATCTTTATGTGGTTTGTCCACAAGAAGGTGATCGTTACTAGAGATAATTTGGCTAAGAGAAAGTGGGAGAGAAGTAAACGATGTTCTTTTTTGACCATGAGGAAACTATCAAACACCTTTTTCTCCAATGTCCGCTAGCGAAAATCTTATGTCTAACAGTCTGTATAGCATTTAATATCGCACCGCCGGATAGCATTGACACGTTGTTTGGGACGTTGCTAAATGGGGTTGACTTAATTATTGTCAGACATATTCGTATAGGAGTATGTGCATTAATTTGGTCTTTATGGACTAGCAGGAATGATGTCAGCTTTAACACATTATCAAATATTAATTTCTTGCAGGTACTATACAGGGCATCGGCGCTGATCCGTACATGGTCGTTACTCACTCCTGCGGACATCGGGGAGCCTTTGGTTGGATTTTTCGGTGGGAGATGACAGCTCGGGATATCTACAACTGGTTTGGATGGCGGTCCAGTAATTGGATAGATGGTTAGGCATTTAGGCCTATGTATGCCGGTTGTGGCATATTTATGTACTTGATTCTATCTTTTTGCTGCCTATGTGGAGCTTGGTTGCAACATTTGGACAATAATTCCGTTTCATAAATAAAGTGGCCCCATGCATCGTTTCCATGGAGAGGACGGAGGGAATCTTCCTTTTCTAAAAAAACCCAAAACCCCAAATCCTCGAAGCATTTAGTCCCGTTGGTGTTATTAATTCCGGGTCATGGCAAACCGAAACTAACGGGGGAGGGGGGGGGGGGCTTTAGTACCAAGTTATTAGTCCCGGTTGATGACCCGGGACTAAAGGCCCTTACCAACCGGAACTACGACCCTGTTTTCTACTAGTGCAAGCTAACATGACATCACAAACGTTGGATCCTCACATCGCCACTAGCCTAACCTACTCCCAACCCAGCATAGCACGGTGTTTACATGATGCTACCAATTGAGATTGAGCTTTGGAGGATATCACTCAGAGGGCCTATTCATGTGCACATATAAGAAATCTGTAGCCCCCCCCCAAAAAAGAATTCCTAAAACCTGCTTGAATAATTGGTACTAAAAAATGCTTGAACAATTGAGTCACAGATTGTTGGTATGTATAGTGTCTTGGTTGACCTACATCGTACGACCACCTCCAGTGGTGGCTACATCTTGACTTGTCATTTGTTATACGTGCATGTAGTCTATGTAGCACGGGTTGATCTTGACCTTGTAGAATGGAACTTTCAAAGGCACGTCGTTGTCTCATTCATTGTTGTTGGCAATTGTGTACACATTTTCCATGTTTATTCAGCCTCAGACTGCTGTCACGAGAAGTCCAACGCCATCGTAGACTCGACTTGGTGTGACATGCATGGAGTGCTAGAAAACTTGATCTCCTCGCCCGTATTGTCACAGCCATACAGGTTTTTTTTACTTTGCGTTAGTGCTAGTATATATAAATTAAATATATGAAAACATGCGCATTATAGTCAAAGTATAGAAAGACTTGATATATATGTATACATGCCTATATAATACGCCAAACAAAAACCATGTGGTAGAGCTTGGTCAGGCCACCACATGCTTGAGCATGGCGAAGAATGGCATGCCACCTGATTCATCTCTTCCGCAGTTTTCGTCTCGTTCACGGACATTCTTCTCTTCCAATTAGGTTCCCATCACACTCGTTCTGGTCTGGTGTGGACTAACCTAGTCGACAGTACAGACTTGGAAGAGCTCTCGCGTGGATTTTCAAATGGGTCTATCTAGGGCACATCTAAATATTCTCTAGTTATTACATATGACTCAATCAAATATAAAAATAAAAGAAAAGAAAAACCCACACGCAATCCCCGCGTAAAAGCAATGACAAATGACTTGGATCTGCAATAAGATCATGGTTAATAGTACAGCCAACAACCGTTCATATGAAATTAATTTTCACGTCACTTGTCGCCGGGTTTTTTATCTCGCCCGAGATTTTCCGAAACGGGTCGAAAACCAGTCATTCCGTTACCCAGCGAAAAATTCAAATATCGCATGAAAATTTTGAATTATTTGAATTTATATGGCTAAGATATCAAATAGCCCCCACATGACTTTCAATACAAAGTAAGTCTGTTAGTACGATGGCATGCAGTAGGAGAAACTATGGCATGTGTCGCTTCCCTAGTTCCACATTTTCTTTTGAGAATCGCCAGGGGGAGTTCCCCCAGCTCGTAGCCCCAACAACCATTTTTCCGAGTCCCTACCCAAAAAAAGAATCGCAAAATAAACCTTGCTTGTTGCCAACCTAATAGCTCACTTAATTATACAGTAGTTGACCATAATTATACAGTAGTTGACCATAATAGTACACAAACGTTAACTAGTACTAGTATGTTATACCATTAATATATGACTCGTCTCTTTCTCTCACAAGGAATTTTGGATCTCGTGTTATAAACGGCTATAAATTTGTAGCCTAATTATTTTATCTCTCTTTTCCTCTTTCCTTCACATAGGAATAAATCTCATGTGACATCTTTTATAGCCCGGCTGCAGCACTCTATTATACTTGCTTTAATTTGAATACGTCTTGATGGGCTTTAGCAAAATCATTTTCTTTTCGAATGTTATTGCCGTGGGGGATTATACTACTACTAGTAGCCAAAATACAGTAATGATGTGTAGTTAAAAAATAAGTAGTGTTCCTTTTTTCTGCCGGTAGAGACACCTTCGTCCAACTTCCACCGTACGCTAGCTAATAACCCCTTCAATCACCAATAGTATGCTTTCCATATATAGCGAGGCAGTAATAAACTTTTTCTTCTGCAGTAATGGTTAGATATTTTCCTGTGTAATACCCAATAATTCTGCTAGTACTGTTACGGGATGACCTAGTTCATTAGCAGAATTGGTGTAGAACCATCAACATAATTTTTTACAACCATAGCAACGCACATGCAATTACCTAGTGATGTGTAAAAACTCTGGTCAGTGCAACACTTTTGAAAGAAAAAAAAATTGTTTTACAGCAGGCATGCTTTTTTTTCGGCCTAGCCTAATTTCGAGCCCAGATCAGGGCCCGTTGATGTGCGCACATTAACTTTGTGCAACCTGCTTGAAAAAATTGAGTCATTTATTCTCAGTCAAAGAAGAAAATAATAATTGACTCACAAACTCTTGGTGGATGTAGTGTGATGGTCGATCTACATATTCACACGGTAAAACCACCTCCATCAGTGGCTATATCTTGACTCATTTTTTGTTATCTTGCAAGTACTCTATACAACTTGTTCTATGCATCAATAGTCCATGTTGGCCGAATTGAATAGACAACTTTTTCCAAGATATTGCCTCGCTGATCGCTATCCTTTCCTTCACTTCAGCTATATATGCTAGTATTTCCAGGAGCTTGCTTTTCCTAGTAGTATTAATTGGAGGCATTTTATATGACACGCTCAAATTGCTACGCATCAATGCCAATGTTGACGAAATATACGTAATTGTTCTGTCCAGGATACCAAAAGGTTCTGATGTCCTTACTGAGTTATTACCTTTCATAGAACTTTCAAGAGCACATCCAGCACTGGCATGTTAGATAAAACGAGATAACCGAGACACGAGAGGCACGAAATTTTACGTGGAAATCCTTGTCGGAGAAAACCACGGACGCACGAAGCCGCAATCACTATGAGGGTGGAGTATTACAAGTACGAGACGACATGCCATATTTAGGTGCGACTACATGGAGTATATATGAGGGGCAATACATGAAGTCCTTGGAGGACAAGTAAACGAGTTGTACTCGTACGCGTCGGTACCAACGTAAAGGCCCACACTATTTGTAGTACGTCTAGTTCAATAACTCCATCCAAATCAGCATAAACACCTTATGCGTCAAAGTCCAAAGGACTAGTGAGAAATACTAACTAAGCCTGAGCAAAGCTCAAACTTATTGGAAGGAACTGGCTTTGTCATCATACCAGCAGGATCAAAATGTTTACTTATCTTGCATACCTTCAAATCACCTTCAGCAACAACATCTCGAATATAGTGATATCTCATATCAATGTGCTTTGTTCTCTCATGATACATTGGATTCTTGGTAAGATATATAGCACTTTGTCCGTTAGAAAATATGGTAGGGCAAGATAAATCTCCACAAGCTCAGCATACAAACCTCTTAATCAGATAGCTTCTTTGCATGCCTCAGAAATAGCCATATACTCGGCATCAATAGTGGAACAAGCCATAATAGACTACAAAGTTGCTCTCCAACTCACAACACAACCATCAATGGTGAAAACATAACATGTGAGTGATCTTCTCTTGTCCAAATCACCAGCAAAATAAGAATCAACAAAACCAACAAGTCCATCTCCAGTTTTCCCAAACTGTAAATAAGCATTTGAAGTACCTCTCAGGTATCTGAAAATCCACTGAACTGCTTTCCAATGCTCTTTTCCAGGATGAGCCATGTATCTAGTATCAACACTCGATGCATAAGATAAATCAGGACGAGAACAAACCATGACATACATAAGTGAATCAACTACACTTGAATAGGGAACTCTAGACATGTACTCAATATCGGATTCTGACTTAGGACATAAGGCTGATGATAATTTGAAGTGTGCCGCTAACGGAGTACTTACTGGCTTGGCATTATGCGTATTAAAATGACGAAGAACTTTATCAATATATCCCTTCTCACTTAGATATAATTTTCCAGATGGTCTATCTCTCGATATTTCCATGCCAAGTATTTTCTTTGCTGCACCCAAATCCTTCATCTCAAATTCGTTACTCAATTGCTTATTTAGTTCATCTATCTCTCACATGCAATTTGCAGCAATTAACATTTCATCAACATAAAGGAGCAAATAAATAGATGAACCATTGGCAGTTTTCAAATAAACACAGCTATCATAATTAGACCGTTTGAAACGTTGAGAGAGCATAAAGGTGTCAAATCTTTTGTACCACTGTCGAGGGGATTTCTTCAATCCATAAAGAGATTTCTTTAACTTATAGACAAGCTTTTGTTTTCTAGGAATAACAAAACCTTCAGGTTGTCCCATATAATCATCCTCTTCTAATTCTTCATGTAAGAATGCAGTTTTAACATCCAATTGTTCAAGCTCAAAATCATTAGTGCCAACAATACTAAGTAAAGTGCGAATAGAGCTATGCTTCACAACAGCAGAAAAGACTTCGTTAGAGTCAATACCTGGAATTTGGCTATAACCTTTAGTAACTAACCTTGCTTCATATCTCGTCTCATCATTAGAAGAAACACCTTCCTCTATTTTGAAAACCCACTTGCAACGAATAGGTTTCTTCTCTCTAGGTAATCTTACTAAATCCCAAGTGCCATTCTTTTCAAGTGACTCCATCCCAACATGCATAGCAGTCATCCACTTATTACTATCACCAGAAATAATAGCCTCAGAATATGAAGACGGCTCAGCATTACCTTCAATTTCTTCTGCAACAGATAAAGCAAATGAAACAATATTGCACTCCTCAATTAACCTTTCACGTGCATTAATACCACGTCTAACTCTGTCACGCGCGAGATTCCAACCGGGTGGAACAATAGGCTGATTTGGATTGACATGTTCATCATCAAAGACGGGTTCATCAAGTGCATCAACATTTTCCTTATCAGAAGTATCACCTGAAATAACATGCTCCACCTGAACAGTAGGCTGCTGTTCTATCTCAACAGGAACATTATTAGATGGAGCATCATGTAACATAGCAAATTCATTAAAGATAACATTTCTGCTAATAACAACCTTCTGTGTTTCAGGATTCCACAATTTAAAACCTTTAACACCGGACTACTAACCTTGAAAGATGCACTTAACAGCCCTAGGCTCCACCTTTCCATTATCAACATGAGCATAAGCAGTGCAACCAAAAACTCTTAACTGTGAATAATCAGGAGGTGAACTAGAGCATACCTCAATTGTAGTTTTCTTATTAAGCGCAATAGATGGTGAACGGTTAATGAGATAACAAGCAGTGTAAGCGGCCTCATCTCAAAAACGCCTATGCAAACCTGCATTGGACAACATGCAACGGGCTCTAGAAATAATGGTCTTGTTCATATGCTCAGCAACACTGTTTTGTTGAGGAGTATAAGGAATGGTGTAGTGTGTCACAATGCCTTCAAACTTACAATAATTCCAAATTGCTTATAACATAATTCCATACCATTAGCAGTGCGAAGTATTTTTACCTTGTTTTCAGTTTGTCTCTCAATCATAATCTTCCATCACTCCCGCCGGTCATCGGACTCTACCTCATCCCCCGTCGGCTTGTTGGTCGCCTTGCTGGTTGCCACCTCGCCTGCCAGCCCCGACCCCGTCGCACCCGGCGACAGCCACTTGCCCCGTCTCCCTTCTCGAGTCGCACCCACTGGCCATCAGCCCCAGCCCCATCGACCCTGGCGGCCGTAGTCCCATCCTGTAGGAGCGGCGTCCTATGTCCCTCAGCGTATCGATCGATCCGGGCTCACGACTAGATCTAGTGCCCGAGCTCCGATGCGGCGGACGGATTCAGCGTCTCATCTATGGTTCCATCACATGTAATTTCTTCGAGCTTCGTTCGTGTGTAATATGTTATGGTCTGTGTGTAATATGTTAATCTTGTGAAATAGACCAAATTAATTGTGTTGTTATTGATTCTTGGAACAACCGTTGATGAGATGAATAATGTGGTATTTGTCGTTGTCCGTTCGGTGCCTCTCCACTTGCACCATTGGTTTTATTTTTTTAATAACATTTTTTTGTTGTCTACTTTATAGAGTAGCTGACGGCAAAGGGAAGCGGCATTGTCGTCTGCTTTCCAGAGGATGACAGCAAAATAACTAACGTCGTCCGTTAGCCACGCTATTCCAACTGCTAGTTTTTTTGTCGTCTGTCTTTTTTTGTTGACGGCAAAGTGAGTTCACTGATGGCAAAATCTTTGCCGTCTGCTTGAACGACGGCTGACGGCAAAACTACCCTTTGCGAGCATGGTGTATGCCCACATTGTTTGACGTCATGGGTTGACGGCAAAAAATTTCCGTCTGTAATTCCCTCTTTGCCATCTGTTGCACCCTGACGGAAAAATGCCTGATTCATGTAGTGATATGGTCGTACGAGAAATTCTATAACATATGATTGGTCTAAAAGAAATTCTATGATATATGCATAACGTATATGGTATGTAGTGGCGTAAAATATGTTTGAAATGAAAAAGAATTAAATGGAAAACAGAAAATGAAAAACAAAAATAATAAACAATAAACAATAGACCCCAAAACCCCAAAACCCCAAATCCCCAAAGCATTTAGTCCCGGTTGGTGTTATTAATTCCGGGTCATGGCAAACCAGAACTAAAGGGGGGAGGGGGGAGGGGCTTTAGTACCAAGTTATTAGTCCCGGTTGGTGACCTGGGACTAAAGGCCGACACTAGTAGAAAAAGGGCATTTAGCCCCGGTTCGGTTGGGTCATTAGTCCCGGTTCTCAAACTGGGACTAATGCTAGCCCCGGTTCGGCCCCGAACTGGGGCTAATGGCCTTCCACGTGGTGGGGCTAGGAGTGAGGGGGGAGGGGTATTAGTCCCGGTACGTATTACGAACCAGGGCTATTTCTTTGCTGTTTTTTATTTTGAGCAATTTTTAGGGTTTAGGGTTTTGCACTAAATTGGATGGGGCTATTTTGCTTCTCCCTATTTTCCCATTTATTTGTTACATATATATTGCACATCTTCACGAATATATTACACCATCTCATCCGTCATGCTTTGTCGAACATATTTAAAAAATGTAGACACGAGTTACATGCACATATATGCATCTTTTTTACACTATATCATTTCATATCATTTCTGTCGAATGGCAATAGTATTCTAATCGATCATCTAACAACTCATAATCAACTTAATCATATACCAAGTTATCATATGATACACATAAAATAAAACAGAGAAACATCATAATATATATATATATAGTTATCATATGCATCATGCATCCTAATTAATCGATCATGTCAAGTAATAATATAAACCAGAATAACTTGTCTCTCATAAGACCTAGTCCTCACTCTTAGATATAATGTCATAAAACAGAATAAGACCTATGGCTCCATGATGAATCAAAGAGATCCAACAGTCTCCAGATTGTGGCTTGCGAACCTTCTTTATTTCTCTCCATGCTTCAATTTGGAGCCTTTTTTATCTTGATTTGAAGTTAATCAAGTATGGAGCATAGAACTCAGCCCTCAGCGGGCTTCTAATTTTCATTTGACCTTCTGGGTCCATCAACGGAGGCACTACATCATGTGGCAGTTGCTATTGAAGAACATAATAATAAACTAGTTAGCAATGTAATCAACACCATTTATGCAATAGTAGAGCGTACTTAATTAGGAAACTCTTACCAAGAAATTTCGGCGAATGTTATCTGGACTCAACATATGCACTAGTGGCATGTAAAATGAATAATTTTGGCCAATTCCAAAATGATACGGGAAGGTATCCCTAGAAGCCAGAACACCAACAACAAGAAAGTGGAGAAGATCATCCTTCTCCTCCCAAGTTAGATGTGATCCATACGTGTAGTGTGTCGTGTCAATTAATTTCCGTAATTCAGTCGAAGCAACGAAATAAGCTGTAAATTATAATTTAACAAATTTAGTATATGGATGAACACCAACTATTTCTAAATATAAATGCAAATTACTTCACATGGAGGTAAAACAAGAAGCATATCATCGACAACCACCCAAATTTTGTAATAATTTAATGTTTCAAAAATAGTTAGAAATTTTGTGAATGTCCACAAGATATGAGTATAACTTGTTAAAACATCAAATTCAATTTATTAATCATACACCTTGAGTCTAAACAGTTCCACACAATGTGGGCATTATATAAACCATTCAAAGCGACCACATGTGCTACGATCATTCAAAGGACAATTTGGGTTGTTGTTGTTGTTTGTACAACATGTAACATGAGACAATTATAACTATGGCCCAATAACTAGGAACCTGCAACGTGTGGCGAAAGTTTGAATAGACGATGAACACCCCATGACATGTAAATTGCGAGAGGAAAACAGGTTGACTACACCAATTATTTCTAAATATAAATGCAAATTACTTGACAAATATGGTTGAGAAACTTACATGGAGGTAAAACAGGAAGCATATCATCGACAACCACCCAAATGTCGATGTTGTCTGGCATATTATCTTCAGGACGAATATCGAAGGTGATTTCCATACCCTTCTGAAATCCATATGCCTTGCAAAGATCTTCCCACTTTGGGCACCCAAATTCTATTTGAAAAACTGAACTAATTACTTGGGTAACAAATGTGTGACCATGTATAGTCCACAGCTTAGCGCTCTGATGACTGATACGTCTCCGTCGTATCTACTTTTCCGAACTCTTTTGCCCTTGTTTTGGACTCTAATTTGCATGATTTGAATGGAACTAACCTGGACTGACGCTGTTTTCAGCAGAATTGCCATGGTGTTGTTTTTGTGCAAAAATGGATGTTCTCGGAACGTCCTGAAAATTTATGGAGATTTTTTTTGGAATAAAAGAAAAATACCTGCGCAAAGTTCCACGTGAGGGGGCATGCCAGTGGGCCACAAGCCCCTGGGCAGCGGCCACCCCCTATGGTCGCGCCATGAGGGCTTGTGGGGCCCACGTGGCACCACCGCCCCCAATCTCAGTCCTATATCTTCCGTTTCGCCTAGAAAAAAAATCAAAGAGAAGGTTTCATCGCGTTTTGCGATACGGAGGTGCCGCCACATCCTGTTCTTCATCTGGAGTGCAGATCTGGAGTCCGTTTCGGGCTTCGGAGAGGGGAAACCGTCGCCATCGTCATCATCAACATTTCTCCATCGACAATTCCATGATGCTCTTCATCGTTCGTGAGTAATCTCATTGTAGGCTTGCTGGACGGTGGTGAGGTGGATGAGATTTATCATGTAATCGAGTTAGTTCTTGACGGGGATTGATCCCTAGTATCCACTATGTTCTAGATTGATGTTGTACTACTTGGCTATGCTTAATGCTTGTCACTAGGGCCCAAGTGCCATGTTTTCAGATCTGAACCTATTATGTTGTCGCCAATATATGTGTGTTTTAGATCCTATCCTGCAAGTTGTAGTCACCTACTATGTGTTATGACCCGACAACCCCGGAGTGACAATAGCCGGAACCACTCCCGGAGATGACCATAGTATGAGGAGTTCATGTATTCACCGCGAGTTAATGCGTTGGTCCGGTTCTTTATTAAAAGGAGAACCTTAATATCCCGTAGTTTCCATTAGGACCCCGCTGCCATGGGAGGGATGGACAATAGATGTCATGCATGTTCTTTTCCCTAAGCACGTATGACTACATACAGAATACATGCCTACATTAGATTGATGAACGGGAGCTAGCCACATATCTCTCCGTGTTATAGCTGTTACATGATGAATCACACACTTCACACTCATCCATCACCAATCCACTACCTATGAGTCTTTTACTACTGTTTCTCGCTACGTTACTTTGCCTAGGCTTGTCCCTTGCTACAAGAGGGATTGGGCCACTTTGCTGCTGTTGCTGCTGCTGTTACTTGTTACTTTATTGCTGCTACTACTGTTCCTTGCTACTCCGCTGTTACTTGTTGCAAGACTTTGTTGGCACTATCATCCCGTCAACAGGGCCTTTTCTGGCATAGTTGCTGGGGAGTGTCAAAGCTTTACTGGCGCCATTGATACAACAGTTAGGAATAGTCTGCCGTCAACAGATCGTTTTTGGCACCGTTGTTATTATACTACCTTGCTACTGATACTTTGCTTGCAGACACTAATCTTTCAGGTGTGGTTGAATTGACAACTCAACTACTAATACTTGAGAATATCCTTTAGCTTCCCCTTGTGAGCGAATCAATAAATTTGGGTTGAATAATCTACCCTCGAAAACTACTGCGATCCCATACGCTTGTGGGACATCAATGACACTGTCGGGACCCCGATCCTAAGCCATAGGAATCCAGCCTATAACACATCGCATCTCTTTGTGGTCTCACGCACGGTTAACTCCACGGCTGCAGCCTTACCTTAGCCGGGACCGTTTGCGTCTTTTGACTCACGTATGCGATAATGTCGCTAGCATTCCAATGTCAAAGAACCCGGATCGACATGTCTAGTCATAAACCAAAGTGGCAGTTCCGCACAAGGACAGGCATACATGACCCAACAAAGCAGGTGTCGGTCATCAACGAACGTAGACGAGTCGTAGCAAGCTACAAGGACTCCATTACGTCGCGTGACATTTCCCCAAAGGGGACAGACACAGCAGCCAAGAAGGACACATGCCGGTCAACCAATGCGTCCGGAGCAGTAGCGAACTACCAAGGCTCGTTGGATCACAAAGGGCATTTCCTTGTAAGGAGTGCTACTAAAGTTCACGACTAGGTATTCGAACCCCATACATATCAAGTAAGACACACGTACGCATGGCATACCGATATGTATAGATACATCGATGGCATCACAACATAACCATAAACATACAAGCTTTATTTAAGAGGCTCGGAAGAGCCACACACATATTATTACACATTAAGGGTCTCACGACCCATAATATCAGTCACACAATACAAGCCAGCGGAAGAGTTATAAACTGTCTGGGTACAGACAGAGCAACTAGAAGGCACATGGCCTGACTATACTACAGAGCCGACGTAGGGCCAGATCGTAGCTGGGACACCAGCTACTCGTCGTCGTCGATGTCTACGAAGAACCCTCCATTCGGGTCATTCGCAACCTCTGCAACATTATTAAGCAAACATGAGTACGAAGGTACTCAGCAAGACTTTAGGATGGCTAACTACTCATGCAAGGTATCAAGAAGGTATTGTGGGGTTTCATGCGGGAAGCCAGCATTTGACTCGTGGCTAGACAACTTGCTTTTGAAATTAGTTTTGACAACTTGATTTCTCGCACACGAGTCCACTAACACCACAACAATACACCATCGTGGAATCATTCCGTCTCCATACGGAAATGCCGTCCACGACACTCACGCTTATCTTGACAATTTTAGGAGTAGCCATTGAAGTTATCTATGAACAACATATGTCTCCAAGTAGTCCATATCCGCGGAGGCGGCTATTCGAATAGATCATAACCTTGCAGGGGTGTACTTCGTCACACACGCTCCCGCCACTTATCGCCATGTGCACGTCATGCACCTCGGCAACCTTCAAGCGGAAGCCCAGCGAGGGAGTCGGCCACGACCGTTAACTACACTAGTATCTAGTCCAGGTTTATCGCCTATCTGAGAGTAACCCGTACGGAAGTCCGGCCGAGGTTTCCACCACGGCCTCAAACGATGTGCGCAGGGTTCCCAAGCCCACCATCCGGGTGCCACTTGGTACACCGTGCCACTGCCTACCGCATCACGGTCCACCTCTCAGGTCAGCACCATGCACGGCCTCCAGCATTACTATAAACACCAGAAACTACTTGCAACTCCTGGACCGAGTACTACGCGATTAATAGGCCGAGCGGGGTCATATTTCAGGGCCCAGCATGTGGTAGTATCTAGTCTTGGATTACATACAAGGAACTCAGTTCCTAAGGACGGTTCCAATGAAACAACCCGCCATGTACTCCTACACAGCCTTTCACCGGTACCTTTACCAACTCAAGTTTAACACACGACCTTTGCTTACCGAACACATTCCACATTTCTGTTCATCTCCCAGATGACAGACCATACACAACTCTAAGCATAGCATGCATAGCAGGATAAGGCACATCATAGCTCAAGCAACTACCAGGTATGCTAGGTTGCAAGGTTCGGCTATTTACTGTGACAAGGTTAAGTCATGCAAAGGAAGTGGGTCCAACTATCGTGGCAAAAGTAGTTGAAGCATTTGATCCTAATGCATTAAATAGGTGCAGGAGCAAGAACATAGGTGTTATCGGGATGATCAAAAGGGGTGCTTGCCTTGTTGCTCAGAGGAGGAACGATATCCGTCGGGCGGATATTCGGTGGAATCCGGGGGTGCGGAGCCTACCGAAATGAACGGCAACATTCAATAACAATCATATGCAATCAAAATGATGCATGAGCATGGCATGAGAATGCAAGGTGATAAGTTATTATAATCAAGATGTTTTAGGTTTAGAGTTGATTTGAATCACATTCGAATAGCAATTCAAACGGGTATTTTCGGATACCGGTTTAATTGATTCAACCTGATGCTCAGATCAACCTAATGTTAACATGCATGAAATGTCATGTTATGGTACTGGTTTATATCTAGGGCAGTGTGTGATCATTGCATTTATAATGAAATTTGGATATTTTTGCAAATTCCATTTATAAAGTGATTAAAAGAATTGAATTATTCCTTATTTCACAATTTAGGGTTCTGTAAGTTTTTCAAACATAGCTGAAAATAGCATAATCAGAATCCTTGAATTTTTCTGATACTTTTTCATATATAAATTATTTTCATTGGAGTTACAAATTAATTTCTATGATTTTTGCAATTTTTAGCAATTTCCTGAATTATTTTTATGCTGAAAATTCCATTTATTGCATCAGGCTGACGTCAGCAGGTCAGCCGACCTGTGCAGGTCAAACCTGATAGGGGGGCCCCACTGGTCAGCCTCTCTGGGACTAATCCCGCGCTGACCAGCCCCTAATTGGGGTTTGACCAGGCGTGGGGCCCTCTGTCAGCGACTCAGAGGAGGGCAATTAGGCACTAATGGCCGGCCACGTCGACGGCCACCGGTGGGTGGTCGCCGTCGACCAAACCCGCGGCGGAGGGCTCGCCGGAGGCGACCTAGGCGGCGCAGCACCGCACGAAAACGCACGCGGTTGGCAGCTAAAGCAAGCTCGCTAAGTGGCCGATCTGGGAGGACCAACTGGGGAGGCTAGGGTCGCCGGAAGAGGCGTCGGTGACGAGCCGGAGCGGCGGCCGAAGCTCGGGCGTCGTCGGGGGCTTTGAATCAGAGGGTTCCACGCTTAGATCTTAGCTGCTACGGCATCTACGCGTCGTCCTGGGGCTGCTGGTGCTCTCGGAAGGACGAGCTGGACATCGGAGGGCTACTGGCGACGAGCGGCAGCGGCGGTGCTCGTCGGGCTCCGGTGAAACTAAGGCTAGAGGAGGGGATCGACGGGGAAAACTTAGGGAAAACCACCGCATGCTCACAGGGGGAGTAGCGCAGGGCTCAGGCGGCTCGGGGGAGGTCTGGGGGCGACGAATCGACGGGAGAGGTCCGGCGGCCAGAGGAAGAAGACGACGGCGTTGCGGGCGTTGCAGGGCTCGAGGGGACTTCGGCTTCTGCAGAGACGACCAGGGCGACGAGGCGGAGCTAATGGCGTGCTCGCGGAGGAGATCCTATGGCCAGGGGCACGGCCAGCTCGAGCTCGAGCTCGGCTCTAATGGCGGCAACAGGGAGAAGGAGGGGATCCGAGCGGAGGGGAAGAACCGAGGCGGGGAATGGATAGGGGAGGCTCTGGGGAGCTTATCCCCATCGTCGCCAGCGCGAACCGGCGGCCAGGCAGGCACGCAGGTGCGTGGCCGCGCCGGAGGAGGCAGCGGCCACCTCCTGCTGCCTACTGGCGCGGGGAAGGGGACGAGCGACGAGATGGGCTGGGCCTGGCTTGGGCGTCAGGTAAGATTTTCTCTATTTTCTCCTTTTCTGTTTTTCTGTTTTGCTATTTATTGCTTTGCTATTTATTTCAGCTCCAAAACAAAAATTATAAACTATTTTAGACCTCCTGAAATATTTGTTATAATATCCCCACTCATTTCCAAGACTTTCAACATTTTTGGAAAATTATAGTTTCTGATTTCAAATTTTTAAATTTGAAACCAGTGGCTTTTGCATTTATTTAAAATGCTTAAAGTGTCAAGAAAATAGTTTTCTCCAATGCTCATTTTCTTTCATGATTTATCAGAAAGTTTGAACATTTCTTGAGGCCATTTTGGGTTCATTGAATTTTGAACTAGTTGAATTTTCCTTTAATTGAAATGGTGGCTAGGGTTTAGAGTTTTTCCTTTGCCACTTTGTTGTTTTTGTTGAAACTTCTTGGATGCAATGCAAAGAAGACATGAGCACAATGCTATCTAGCTTAAGGTTTAGGGATGTGACAGACACACAAGTATAGGGGATCTATCGTAGTCCTTTCGATAAGTAAGAGTGTTGAACCCAACGAGAATCAGAAGGATCTGACAAGTGGTTTTCAGCAAGGTAATATCTGCAAGCACGGAAATTATAGGTAACAAGTTGTTGTCTGGTGAGATGATAAAGTAACAACGGTGCAGCAAAGTGGCCAAATCCCTTTTGTAGCAAGAGACAAGCCTGGACAAAGTCTTATAGGAGGTAAAACGCTCCAGAGGACACATGGGAATTTCTGTCAAGCTAGTTTTCATCATGCTCATATGATTCACGTTCGTTACTTTGATAGTTTGATATGTGGGTGGACCGGCACTTGGGTACTGACCTTACTTGGACAAGCATCCCACTTATGATTAACCCCTCTCTCAAGCATCTGCAACTACGAAAGAAGAATTAAGACAAAGTCTAACCATAGCATTAAACTAGTGGATCCAAATCAGCCCCTTAGGAAGCAACGCATAAACTAGGGTTTAAGCTTCTGTCACTCTAGCAACCCATCATCTACTTACTACTTCCCAATGCCTTCCTCTAGGCCCAAATAATGGTGAAGTGTTATGTAGTCGACGTTCGCATAACACCACTAGAGGAGAAACAACATACAACACATCAAAATATCGAACGAATACCAAATTCACATGACTACTTATAGCATGACTTATCCCATGTCATCAGGAACAAAAGTAACTACTCACAAAGAATAATCATATTCTTGACCGGAGAGGTAATGAGTAGCATCAAAGATCTGAACATATAATCTTCCACCAAGTACTGCAACTAGCATCAACTACAAAGAGTAATTAACACTACTAGTAACCTTACAAGTTCCAATCGGAGTCGCGAGACGGAGATTGGTTACAAGGGATGAACTAGGGTTTGGAGACGAGATGGTTTTGCTGAAGATGTTGATGGTGATGAGTCCCCTCAGATGAGAGGAGTGTTGGTGATGACGATGGCGATGATTTCCCCTTCCGGGAGGGAAGTTTCCCCGGCAGGATCGTCCTGCCGGAGCTCTAGATTGGTTCTGCTCAAGTTCCGCCTCGTGGCGGCGGCGAATCCTCCAAAAAGCCTCCTCTTAATTTTTTTCTGGAACAAAACCCTTCTTATAGCAAAAGAGGGGGGCTAGAGGGACAAGTGGGAGCCCACAAGCCCCCTAGGCACGACCAGGGGGGAGGCTGTGCCTAGCAGGCTTGTGGCCTCCTGCTAGCGCCCCTCTGGTACTTCTTCGGCCCAGTATTTTTTGTAAATCCCCAAAAAATTGCTCGTTGATTTTCATGTCTTATGGAGTTGCTTAGAATAGGTATCTCAAACTTGCTCCTTTTTCAGGCCAGAATTCCAGCTGCCGGCATTCTCCCTCTTCATGTAAACCTTGTGAAATAAAAGAGAAAAGGCATAAGTATTGTACCGTGAAGTGTAATAACAGCCCAAAAAGCGATAAATATCAACATGAAAGTTTGATGCAAAATGGACGTATCAACTCCCCCAAGCTTAGACCTCGCTTGTCCTCAAGCGAAAGCCAAGATAAATAAATATGCCCACATGTTTAGAGAAGAGAGGTGTCAACAAAACAAGATACGAACATGCAGGCATCATGATCATTGTCAGAACAGCAATACCAACATATAATCTCTCATGCTAAAGTGATAATTCCTTCACAAAGTAAAGTATGGATCAAGAGATTAAACGAGAATTAACAACCAATATCCTTTAGTCACTAAAGCAATTGCAATTTATCACAACATTGGAAAGAGTCAAATAAGAGCTTGTAAAGCAAATCCACATACTCAACCATCCTTTTGTCTTCTACAATTGCTACAACTCACGTGGTACTCATGAGATCAAAGTTTCAGCTAAACACAGAGCAAGATAGGGGCTTATAGTTTTGCCTCCCAACCACTTACTTCAAGGGTAATGTCAACAGTAATAGTTCATGAATACTTACTTCCAAGTTCACATATGAATATAGATATTTCCCTAGCATATGACGTTAGCCAAGATAAAGGAGAAATAAGGAATTGATGTAGATCACCATAAATATTTCAAGGGCAAAAAGTAAAGGCACAAGATAGGCCCTTCGCAGAGGGAAGCGGAGGTTGTCATGCGCTTTTGAGGTTTGGATGTGTGTCCTCTTAGTGCGGAGGAACGTCACTTTATATTGCCTCCTGTGATAAAGAACTTTATTATGCAATCTGTCGCTTTTATGTCTTCCTCATCACAGGTTCGTCAAAGCTTATTTTCCACACACTAATAGATCATACATATTAGGGGGCAATTTTTATTGCTTGCACCGATGACAACTTACTTGAGGGATATTATTCAATCCATAGGTAGGTATGGTGGACTCTCATGGCAAAACTGGGTTGAAGGTTTATGGATGCACAAGTAGTATCTCTACTTGGTGCGGGAGGTTTGGCCAATATGTGGTGGAAGCAATCGTCACATGCTAAGGGATCTCTAATCGTATAACATTGTTGAGAACCAAGCAAACACAATTCATTATGTTGTTTTCCTTGTCCAACATCTACTTCTAAGCATGCAATAGTGTAGTGAGTGTTCACAATCGTAGATGGTGTCAAAGATGATATATTTATATGTGAACCTCTCCTTCTTTATCACTTCCTATTAATTGCAACAATGACCAAGGTCTACGTTTGTCTACCCTCAACAAGTTTCAATCATCATTCTTTTTATATGTGAAGCCATCACTTCCCATAAGATCATTACATGATCTTTCATGCTTTTGTTCTTTTATCATTCTTCTGATCATGGCATGAGGCAAGGCCCTTAACTAAGACACTCTTTATTATATGGCTCATGAGCTCGAATACATTGGGGTGACACAAAGCAAAACTCAAGCCTAAAACACTAAGACCTTTAATCTACTAGAGAAAGATAAAACCAAAAAGGAACAAACTAAGAAAAGGTAAAGGCAAAATATGTGATGGTGATACGATACCGGGGCAACTCCCGCAAGCTTGGCACAAGCCTAGGGGATTGCCCATACCCATGCTCAGTTATCTTCCTTTGGAGGTGATGGTGGTGAGGTTGTTGCAGAGGTCTTGAACTTGTTTAATTTCGTCTTGAGCATAAAATTGTGCTCCCTCAGATCATCACTTTCCTCTTCAAGCCTCAACACCCTTTGGCATAATTCCTGCTTACTCTCCTGCAAGAAACGAGAAGGGATAAACAAAGTCTTAGGCTTCTTCCTTGAGTCAGGGAGGCTCGACTTCTTGAACTCCACATGCGTGTGTCCAAGTTGAGGCAGAGGAGCCTCCTCCTTATCGAAGTTGTTCGTTCCCTCCCCTTGGGATCATAATCATCTTCCTCATCAGTGGTCCAGCCATAAGGATCCAAGTCCCAGAGACCTTGGGGTTAGCAAGATAATCAGCCACATAGCTCTACCCCTATGAATCTTGAGAAGACATCCTGCCCCAAATCCGCGGCAGAAAACAGGACTCGAAACGAAAACAGAGGAAATTTGTGTGATACGAGGATCAGACCTTTCGGGAGAATATATAATGATTTTATCCAGACCAGAAGGAGTAGTCCGCAAGAAAACGGAGTCCGGGAGGCACACGAGGTGGCCACAAGCCCCCTAGGCGCGGCCATGGGGTGGCCCACGCCTGGCACGCTTGTCGCCTCCTCTTGGGCTTTCTGGACTACTTCAAATTTTTATATTTTTCTAAATATTCCAAAACGGAGAAAAATTCCTACTAGAAAATTATTTGAGTATGTTTACTTACCGAATCACATACCTCTTCGTTTTCGGAGTCTGAAACAGGCTGATAAATATCCCTTAGGTACTCCTCCGGAGTTATGTATTGATAATATTGCTTTCAACATTTATGGGAGTACCTGAGATATAATGCTTGATTCTCTGCCCATTTACCAGTCTCGGAAAGTTACCTTCCGTGTTGTTGATCTTGATGGCGCCGGAACGATATACTTCCTCAACAATGTAAGGACCTTCCCATTTAGAGAGAAGCTTGCCTACAAAAAATATTAAATGAGAATTATATAGCAAGACATAATGACCTATATTGAACTCACGCTTTTGTATCCTTTTATCATGCCACCTCTTAACCTTTTATTTGAACAACTTGGTATTTTCATATGCCTAAGTTCTCCATTCATCAAGCAAGCTAATATCAAATAACCTCTGCTCACCAGCAAGTTTGTAATCAAAGTTGAGCTCTTTGATTGCCCAATAAGCTTTATGCTCTAGCTCAAGAGGTAAATGACATGCTTTACCGTACACCATTTTGTAAGGAGACATGCCCATGGGATTCTTATAGGCAGTTCTATAAGCCCACAGTGCATCATCGAGCTTCTTAGACCAATTCTTTCTAGACCTATTGACAGTCTTTCGCAGAATTAGTTAATCTCTCTATTGCTTAGCTCTACTTGACAACTGGACTGAGGGTGATAGGGAGAGGCAATTCTATGGTTGACATCGTACTTAGCAAGCGTTTTACGGAAAGCACCATGAATGAAATGTGAACCACCGTCGGTCATTAGATATCTAGGGACTCCAAATCTAGGGAAACTAACTTCTTTCAGCATCCTCATAGAGGTTTTGTGACCAACACTACTAGTCGGGATAGCTTCTACCCACTTAGTGACGTAGTCAACATCAACTAGGATATGAGTATACTCGGTGGATTTTGGAAAAGGTCCCTGATACGTCTCCATCGTATCTATAATTTTTGATTGTTTCATGCCAATATTCTACAACTTTAATATACTTTTGGTAACTTTTTATACTATTTTTGGGACTAACATATTGATCCAGTGCGAGTTCCTGTTTGTTGCATGTTTTTTGCTTCGCAGATTATCCATACCAAATGAAGTCCAAACGCAATAAAAAACCTACACAGATTTTTTTTGGAATATTTAAGATTTTTGGGAAGAAGAATCAACTCGAAACGATGCCCGAGGGGGCACAAGCCCCCTAGCCGCGACCTGGAGGTGGGGCCGCGCCTGGCAGGCTTGTGACCAATCCCTATGGAGGTTGGGGCCTTCTTTCGCCGCAAGAAAGATAATATTCAGAACAAAATCGTGTTAAACTTTGAGCCCAATCGGAGTTAAGGATCTTCGGGAATTTAAGAAACGGTGAAAGGCCAGAATCTGGGAGCGTAGAAACAGAAGGACAGACAGAGAGAGATCCAATCTCGGAGGGGCTCTCGCCCCTCCACCAGCATGGAGACCATGGACCAGAGGGGAAACCCTTCTCCCATCTAGGGAGAGGTCAAGGAAGAAGAAGAATAAGGGGGGCTCTCTCCCCCTCTCTCCCGGCGGCGCCGGAACACCGCCAGGGACATCATCGTGTGACGGCGATCTACACCAACACCCCCGTCATCTTCACCAACACCTCCATCACCTTCCCCCATCTATATTCAGTGTCCACTCTCCCGCAACCCGCTGTACCCTCTACTTGAACATGGTGCTTTATGCTTCATATTATTATCCAATGATGTGTTGCCATCCTATGATGTCTGAGTAGATTTTTGTTGTCCTATCAGTGATTGATGAATTGCTATGATTGGTTTAATTTGTTTGTGGTTATGTTGCTGTCCTTTGGTGCCCATCATATGAGCGCACATGTGGATCACACCATAGGGTTAGTACTATGTTGGTATGACTATGTATTGGAGGGCAAGGGTGACAGAAGCTTCAGCCTAGCATAGAAATTGATGCATACGGGATTGAAGGGGGACCAATATATCTTATTGCTATGGTTGGGTTTTACCTCAATGAACGTGAGTATTTGTGGATGCTTGCTAATAGTTCCAATCATAAGTGCATAGAATTCCAAGTAAGGGATGATATGCTAGCAGTGGCCTCTCCCACATAAAACTTGCTATCGATCTAGTAACGTAGTCAGTTGCTTAGGGACAATTCCACAACTCCTACCACCACTTTTCCACACTCGTTAAACTAACGTAATTGTTTCTTTATCTAACCAGCCCCTAGTTTTTATGTACGTGTTCTTTCTTTTCTTGCAAACCTTTCCTATCACTCTTACAAAGTACTTCTAGTTTCATACTTGTTCTAGGTAAAGCGAACGTAAAGTGTGCGTTGATAACTGATACATCTCCATCGTATCTACTTTTCTAAACTCTTTTGCCCTTGTTTTGGAATCTAATTTGCATGATTTGAATGGAACTAACCTGGACTGACGTTGTTTTCTGCAGAATTTCCTTGGTGTTATTTTTGTGCAGAAATCAAAGTTCTCCAAACGTCCTGAAAATTTAGGGGAGCAGTTTTGGAAAATATCAAAAATATCTCTACCAAGTTCCACCTCAGGTGGTGGGCCAGTGGGCCACAAGCCCGTGCTCCGCCACCACCCCCTGGTGGCGATGGGCAGGCTTGTGGGGCCCACACGGCTCTGCTGCCCCCAACTCCAGCTCTAGAAGTTGCCTTTCGTCCCAGAAAAAATAAAGAGAGAAGTTATCATCGCGTTTTCGATACGGAGGCGCCGCCACCACCTGTTCTTCATCTGGAGGGAAGATCTGGAGTCCGTCTTGGGCTCCGAAGAGGGGAAATCGTCGCCATCGTCATCATCAACCTTCTTCCCTCTCCAATTCCATAAAGCTCTTCATCGTTCGTGAGTAATCTATTCGTAGGCTCGCTCGGCGGTGATGAGTAGGATGAGATCTATCATGTAATCTAGTTAGTTTTGATGGGGATTGATCCCTAGTATCCACTATGTTCTGAGATTGATGTTGCTACTACTTTGCCATGCTTAATGCTTGTCACTAGGGCCCGAGTGCCATGATTTCAGACCTGAAATTATTATGTTGTCACCAATATATGTGTGTTTTAGATCCGATTTTGCAAGTTGTAGTTACCTACTATGTGCTATGATCCGGCAACCCCGGAGTGACACTAACCGGAACCACTCCCGATGATGACCATAGTTTGAGGAGTTCATGTGTTCACCAAGTGCTAATGCGTTGGTCCGGTTCTTTATTAAAAGGAGAACCTTAATATCCCGTAGTTTCCTTTTGGACCCCGCTGCCACGGGAGGGATGGACAATAGATGTCATGCAAGTTCTTTTCCCTAAGCATGTATGACGACACACGGAATGCATGCCTACATCACATTGACGAACGGGAGCTAGCCACATATCTCTCCGTGTTATAGCTGTTTCATGATGAATGTCATCCAAACGAATCACCGACCCATTGCCTATGAGTTTGTCCTACTGCTGCAGTTACTTGTCTTGCTCTGTTCCCGCTACTACTGTTGCTACTGTTGTTACTTGTCCTATAAGGCAGCCAGAGTTCAAATTTGACCCGCTTCGAGCTGATTCGACATAGATTTGTCTTTTTCACGAGAGATGGATAAAAGCTTTTGACACCCAGCCATTTTGTTAATTGTACATTAAATATGGCCTAGTATGTTAGAAAAATGATTTGGACCAATTTTGAAACAAATATATGGTAGGTTCTTCACAAAAAACTCATTTCGGGCACTTGAAAAATGAAAAATGACTTTGTCATACAAGGAAGATGAAAACTTCCTTAATCAACATTGTTTGTCATTCCAACATGCACCATTATGCAAAATATGAGACCATTTCAACAAACTATGCCATGAATATGGTCATGAGATTGATCATGTGGCTTGAAAGCCATGCATCTTCACACATGATAGCTCATTTGCGTGAACACTTTTTAAAAATAATTGTCGTATTACAAGTTTATTATTTTACATGGTAACTTTATCACATATGATGACATAATGCAAAGGTTTCCCATTTTTTGATTTTTTTTAAATTTTTCATGGCCGTTTCAAAAAGCGGTCGAAACGGCGGGCATGACCATTCCTACCTAGTGGTTGACCGTTCCTACCTAGCGGTCGAAATGCGGTCAAAATGCGGTCGAAACGGCGGGCATGACATAATGCAAAGGTTTCCCAGTTCTGAAAACAACAACAACATGCAACATCTCAATTCAGTTCTATGATGTAGATAGCAACAACTCTCTGATGTAGTTCTAAAAATAGCTCTGAAAACAACATCTCAATTCAGTTCAGAAAAACTTCAGGAACATCACAACCAACAGTTTGCAACATTTTGCATTACAACACAACAGTTTGAATCAGGATCACAGCACAACCAACAGTTCTCACCAAAACTAAGAAAATGGCACCAAAACTACATCATTTTGCCTCTCCAACCATTTCTGAATACAACATTTTGCCTCTCGAGCCATCATGATCACCAAAACTACATCATTTTGCCTCTCCAGCCATCATGATCTTCACCACCTGCCTCTCCATCACTACAACCATCAGTCTCATGCATTTTGCTACCAAGATAGAATTGTAGTACAAAAACTACATCAGGATCACAACAACAAAAACTATAGAGAAGGTTGATACCAAAACGTTCACTTCTGTTTTCCAAGGAGACAATATTAACCTTCATGTCTATTCGCTACTCATCGTCGTCGATACCAAAACTATGAACTCTATGCCCACTTCTGTTTTCCTCGTCGTCACTACAAAATTGCAGCATAGTATGATCAGTCCTGTTTTCCTCATCCTCGCTCTCATGTCCATCCGCTACCACCTTCCTTCTTTTCTCGATGCCTTCAACTGTTGCAGCATCAATGAGCACACGTTCCCAGTCCTTACGCACTCTGATTTGCACTGGAACTTCCATAGAGTCATCACCAGCTTGCACTGGAACTTCCGTACAGTCATCATCCTGATATGTTAGGCCACTACCACCGGGGCCCTTTTTCCACTTCAGTTTCAGTTTCAGTCACACTCCACAAGTGTGTGTGCTCAAAGCTTTGCACAACTCGCCATTTTCCGATGTTGCTTGTGCTGTTAGAATAAAGGGATCACTCTTATACCAGCACCTTGAAGTGTTGATGCTTTTGAAGTGGCCATCATACTTGACACAAGATTTTCTCTTCTTCTTGTTACCAAGATCAAACCAGTCAGAGCGAAATAAGACAACCGAGCGATGGATGCCTCCACTAGAGTTGTACTGCAACTCTATGATGCTTCTCAGCTGACCATAGAAGTCAATGTTCTCACGAGTATGTGACCCCTCAGTGACGATTCCACTATTTTGTGTCTTCCTTTTTTTCCTCGCGATCAACGGTGTGGTACCGGACACCATCAGCAATGCATGCTGAATACAGTCGCACTCGCTTATCCGGTAAGCATGCCAAAGAAAATAGATCATCACTGACTTTCTTCTCCTCATGCAACCTTCCAACATGATTCTTAAACCATTTCGCAAATCCCTTGGCAACCCTTGTATCAACATTGATCTGGCTTTCTTCCTGATTTAACTCTTCCTTGCATTTCCTGCAATGCCAACAAAACATGTGAATTAAAATATCAGGCTGGTGCCAACAACCCAAGCAAAAGTAAATAAATAACGAGTGCACAAGATATGACGTACTCGATATATGGTATAACCTCGGCGCAATTGCTGAGCACATACCAAACCATCTTGTCATACTCATCACCAGCCTCCAAGTATCGCGAGGCTCCAAGAAAGTTCACACCATGGTTGAAAACCGAGACATCACCAATATGCGAATCAGACTGCTCTCTATTTCTGCCCGACCGGTTCCATCTTGTTTCCACATCGCCAAAGTATCTAGAGCAAAAAGTCAAGCACTCGTCAACGACATATGCTTCAGCAATCGAACCTTCAGGTCTTGCCGTGTTTCGCACATAACGCGTACAAGTAAGCAACCTTCTTTTGATTGGGTACATCCAAACGTATTGCACAGGGCCTCTAAGCATTGCCTCTTTTGGTAAGTGCACCACCAAATGGACCATCATGGTGAAGAAAGCTGGAGGGAAAATCTTCTCAAGCTTGCAAAGAATAATTGGGATTTCTTTTTCAAGTCTTTCTAGAACAGTTAACTTGAGTGTTTTGCAGCACAGTTCTCTAAAGAAATTTCCTAGCTTAGCAACCGCTTCATATATATCATTGTCCATGATTCCACGGAGGCCAGCCGGTAAAATCCTTTGCAGGAGGATGTGACAATCATGGGTTTTCAGTACTGAAAGCTTGAATCCATCAGAAGTAACACACTTTGCTAGGTTATAAGCATAACCATCTGGAAATCTCACCGCTCTTATGAATTCACAGAATGCTATCTTTTGTTCTTTACTCATTGTATACCATGCTCGTGGCATTTCAAATGTATGTTCAGCTTCATCATGTTGTAGATGCAAATCTTCTCTTATGCCCATGTCCTCCAAATCAAGCCTAGAACTAACAGTGTCCTTTGTCTTCCCTTCAATGTTCATAAACATCCCTAACAGATTCTCACATATGTTTTTCTCAATGTGCATTAAATCGAGATTATGCCTTAATTTTAGACCAGCCCAGTATGGCAGGTCCCACAAACAAGACCTCCGGTCCCAACATTGACCTTCCGCGCTCTTTCTTTTCTTTGCAAGCTTTCCTGGTCTCACATCCTTCACCTTCTCAAGTTGCTGCTCCAACTCTTTCTTAGTGAATTTAGCTGGCTTGTCACGGGTTTCATTCTCACCATTAAAATCTTTGCTTCTTCTCCAGTGATGGTTTCGGGGAAGAAAGCGGTGGTGCCCAATATAGCAGATCTTGCTCCTTATTCTCTTTGAGCAAGGGTCTTTGTCACAATGGACACATGCCTGATAACCCGCTGTGATCCTCCCAGACAGAGTGTGCAGTGCCGAGAAATCATGGATGGACCATATGACTACAGCACGTAGATTGAACTTTTCTTCCGGACTAGAGGCGTCGTATGTACGTACACCAGTCCAGAGCTGGAGCAGTTCTTCTACGAGGGGCTCCATAAAAACATCAAAATCCTTTCCTGGAGACTCTGGACCTGGGATAAGCAGTGACATCATGAAGTTGGACTGATCCATGCATGCCCATGGTGGCAGGTTGTACGGCACCACAAAAACGGGCCACATGCTATACGACGTGTTCAGGTTCCCAAACGGATTAAAGCCATCTGTGGCAATGCCGAGTTTTATATTCCTTGGATCTGTAGAAAAATCTCCATGTTCACGTTCAAATTCTTTCCATTCCTCTCCGTCCGCTGGATGGCTCAGCTCATTGTCCACAGGTTGCCGCTGAAGCTTGTGCCATTGTACCTCCAACGATGATTTCTTCGAGAGAAACATCCGCTGCAGCCTTGGTATCAACGGAAAGTGCCCCAGTACCTTCTCTGGTATTGAATTCTTCCCATCAGCATCTTTCCACCTTGAGGCATTGCATTTTGGACAGTTGTCATGCTTCACAAAATCCTTCCGAAACAAGACACAGTTATTTGGGCACACATGTATTGAAACATAACCTAGCCCCAGCCTGCGGATTATGCTCAATGCTTCATCATAAGACCTGGGAACAGAGCTATCAGGGAATTGCAAGGTCAAAAGGCAGAGTATTGCGTTGAATGTAGCATTGCTAATCCGATAGAAAGACTTGATGTGGAGTAACTTCACGGTGAAGGTAAATCTTGAAAATTTACCCCCTTCATGAGCACCGCTCTTAGCCTCCTCCAACACCTCACCAAACATCGACTTCTGCCCATCAGCATGATCTTCAGCATCGTACAGATCCTTCAGTAGGTCAGGAATCCTATCATCTTCATGCCCATCCTCTTCATCCAAACCAGCATTGTCTTGCAAAATATTTTCCATAAAATTAATGCCAGCATCACCACCACCCATCATATGAGGGGCATGTGTATCAGCTTCAATATGTTGAGGTTGTCCGGCTAAAGGTTCTCCATGATATATCCATCTATCATATGTGATAGCCATCCCATTAAGAAGAAGATGATCTTCCACTACTCCTTGAGCTTTTCTCGAACGGTTGAGGCAATTACAGCATGGGCAAACAGTGACAACATCCTTGGAAAAATTTGCCCGAACAAATTGCATGAATTCATCAACTCCTTTCATATGTTCTTTCGAAAACCTTCTAACTCCTTTTCTAATCCAGCTTCTGTCCGGCGGCAGCAGCGAGTCCCCCATGCTCGGCGGTGAGTCCCTCATGCTCGGCGGCGGCACCACCACCACTACCAGTGGGCGAGGTGGCTGAGGCGAGCGGCACCACCACCGCTACCTCCACTGGCCGGGTGAGGTCGTCGTGGCCGAGGCGTGGCCGAGGTGGCCGTGGCGTCGGCACCACCACCACTGCCGTTGGGTGAGGTGGCCGTGGCGTCAGCACCACCACTGCTGGTCATTGCCCCTGTCGGTCGCCGCCCCCATCCCCGTCGGTCGCTGCCGCTCCCATCCCCATCGATCGCCGCCGCCCCGTCCCCGTCGGTCGCCACCGCCCCCGAGATCTAGATTTGCTTGTCCCTTGTCGGAAATTGGCTAAGTGTTGGCCCCTGTCGGAAATTGGCCAAGTATTGGTCGTCCTCGTCGGTCCCACTTGTCAATTATACGAGAGACCCGCGATTTAATATAATATACCCCCAAATACTGATACCTAAGCAACAATCCCTCTCTAGCCCGGCGGTAGCAAACACTTATAAACTTATAAGCGCTCGGTCATGGGTTCGAGTATGTGCTCGCGCATGTTTTTTTGGGAATTAAGCGAGGCTCACGCATGTCCCCGCTCGGTCGCCGGCCCCTCACCTGCCTGTCAAATGGGTTGCACCTCAATGACAAGTAAGCGAGGCTGATGAGGTGGCTGCATAACCAGCCTAGTGCATTCTAACTATTTAGTAACGACCATTCATATTGGTTATTATCACCTAGAAATAAGGCAGTGCCAGGTGCTGTCCACTTTATGACCTTTTCCAGTAAGCAAGTGATGACCTTTCTGATGAAAATGGTTGTTGGTTTTTGGGGCTAGGACCCCTCCAGACAGCTTACGACCAAATGATGTCAAATGGTCATAGATTTATGACCATTCCTTCCAGGGTCACTGAAAAAAGGTCGTTAGTAGACATATTTCTTGTAGTGCTTGTCCTTTGCTACAAGAGGGATTGGGCCACTTTGTTGCTGCTGTCACTACAACTGTTACTTGTTACTCTACTTCTGCTACTACTGTTCCTTGCTACTCTACTGTTACTTGTTGCAAGACTTTTTTTTGGCGCTAACATCCCGTCAACAGGGCCTTTTCTCGCACCACTGCTGGGAATTGCCAAAGCTTTTCCTGGTGCCATTGCTATCTTACTACCTTGCTACTGATACTTTTCTTGCAGACACTAATATTTTAGGTGTGGTTGAATTGACGACTCAGCTGCTAATACTTGAGAATATCCTTTAGCTTCCCCTTGTGAGCGAATGAATAAATTTGGGTTGAATACTCTACCCTCAAAAACTGCTGCGATGCCATACGCTTGTGGGACATCAAGGCTTTTTCTGGCGCCGTTGCCGGGGAAGCACAACTATATTCTCTGAGTCACTTGGGACTTACGTCTGCTGATCACTATGAGGAATCCGAAAGATCCAAGAACTAAAATCCTGCCTTCCACTACGAGGAGAGGTAAGGAACTGCCATCTAGCACTACACTTGATTCACCTTCAGTTTTGAGTAAGTTTGCGACTTCGCCTCCTGCTAGAAATCTTGGTATGTCGCCTGTCCTTGATGATGCTACTTCTGCTGCCCATGATGCTATGCTTGATACTATGCCTGATGATGTTATGCTTGAGATACTATGTCTCATGATGCTATGCTTGATACTATGCCTGATGAGGCTATGCTTGATGCTATGCCTGATGATGCTATGATTGATACTATGCCTCATGATGCTATGCCTGATACTACTTTGCCACTTGGTGCCCTTGATGGACAAATTGCTAGAGTTGCTGCTAGACGTGATGATACTTCTGAGACTGATGATACTATTGAAGTAGAACCTGCTACTATGCCTGAATTGCCTGTTATGCCTGATATGCGCTATGTTATGGAGGGGGAGATAGTTGAGGATTTTCTTGCGTGTAAGGATAGCTATGATGTTGAGAAACTTATGCGCAAGCGGAAAGAAAAATCTCTGAATGCTAGGATGAAATACGACCCGAAGTTTGCCACTTCGCCTATCTTTGTGACCGATAAGGATTTTGAATTCTTTGTCGACCCTGAGTTAATCACTCTAGTCGAATCTGATCCCTTTCAAGGTTACGAGTCTGAAACGGTTGTAGCTCATCTTACCAAACTGCACGATATAGCCACCCTATTCACTAGTGAGGAAAAGATCCGCCACTACTATATGCTCAAGTTGTTTCCTTTCTCGCTAAAGGATGATGCTAAGACCTGGTTCACTTCTCTTGCTCGTGGTTGTGTGCGTAGCCCCCAGGATATGGTCTACTACTTCTCTGAAAAATATTTCCGTGCCCATAAGAAGCAAGCTGCCTTGCAGGAAATATACAACATTGCTCAAGCTGAAGAAGAGAGTCTCCCACAAGCTTGGGGGAGGCTCATCCAGGTACTGAATGCTTTGCCTGATTACCCTCTTGAGAAGAACGAAATACTTGATATCTTCTATAATGGACTTACCGATGCTTCTAAAGACCACTTAGATAGAAGTTGTGTCGGTAGTGTTTTTAGGGAACGGATCGTAGAACAAGCTGAGATTCTATTGAAAAACATCTTGTGCAATGAGAATGCTTGGACTGTTCCGGAACCACCTCCTAAGCCAACTCTGAAGAAAAGAGGTATTCTATTCCTCAGTCCTGAAGATATGCAAGAAGCCAAGAAATCTATGCGAGAGAAAGGCATTAAATTTGAAGATGTCAAAAATCTACCACCTATTGAAGAGATCCATGGTCTCGATAACCCAATACAGGTAGTAGAAGTAAATTTTCTGCGTAGGTTTGATGAGAGTGATATTTCTTTTGATAAATC
The DNA here is from genome assembly GCF_904849725.1 of Hordeum vulgare subsp. vulgare. Taxonomy (NCBI): domain Eukaryota; kingdom Viridiplantae; phylum Streptophyta; class Magnoliopsida; order Poales; family Poaceae; genus Hordeum; species Hordeum vulgare. The sequence continues at coordinate 643,719,980 of NC_058519.1, read as the reverse complement.
TGCTAGCTTATGCATGGATGAATTTGATAACTTCGTTGCCAAACAATGAAGTTTCAATGATTATGTTAGCACACAATTGGAAAAGAATGCTCGTATGCTTAGTCATTTAAGTGCTTGTGTGGACAGAAATGTCAATGATCTTAAGCTTCTGAGTAAACATGCCTCTATGGTTACTACTCAGGTAGAACAACTACTTAAAGCTCAAAATGACTTTCTCAATGAGTTGAATGACAATTCTTTCAGAGTCATCACTAGAGGCGGTAGAATGACCCAGGAACCTCTGTATCCTGAGGGTCATCCGAAGAGAACTAAACAAGATTCTCAAGGAGTTAGCACTCATGCACCTAGTCATCCTAGAAAGAAGAAGAAAGATGATAGGAACCTGCACGTTAGCAACCCTGTTGCTGCTACACCTGAGAATTCAAAAGATGCCTCTGTCTCTGATGCTGAAACACAATCTGGTGATGAACATGAGCCTAATGATAATATCAATAGTGATGTTCATGAAGATGCTCAACCTAGCAATGAAAAGGATGTGGAGATTGAACCTAGTGTTGATCTTGATAACCCACAGCCTAAGAATAGAAGATACGATAAGAATGACTTCGCTGCTAGGAAGCACGGTAAAGAAAGTGAGCCATGGGTTCAGAAACCTATGCCCTTTCCTCCAAAACCATCCAAGAAAAAGGATGATGAGGATTTTGAGCGATTCGTTGAAATGATCAGACCTGTCTTTCTGCAAATGCGTTTGACGGATATGCTCAAGATGTCTCCGTATGCTAAGTACATGAAAGATATTGTGACTAATAAGAGGAGGATACCTGATCTTGAGATCTCTGCCATGCTTGCTAATTACACCTTCAAGGGTGGAACTCTTAAGAAACTAGGTGATCCCGGTGTGCCCACTATACCTTGCTCCATTAAAGGAAACTACGTTAGAACCGCGTTATGCGATCTTGGAGCTGGTGTCATTGTTATGCCTCTCTCTCTTTATCGTAGACTTGACCTGGATAAGTTGACACCCACTGAAATCTCTCTGAAAATGGCCGACAAATCAACTCCTTTCCCTATCGGCATTTGCGAGGATGTGCCTATTGTGGTTGCTAACACCACTATCTTAACAGACTTTGTTATCTTGGATATTCCTGAGGATGATGCCATGGCTGTCATCCTCGGAAGACCCTTTTTAAACACCGCAGGGGCTATTATAGATTGCAAAAAAGGCAATGTCATTTTCCATGTCAATGGTAATGAGCATACGGTGCACTTTCCAAAGAAACAATATCGAGTACATTGCATCAATGCTATCGAAAAAACTTCATCGATTCTTATTGGGAGCTTTGAATGCCCTATTCCTCGTGTCAAGATGAAGTATGACTTGCTTGTTGGGGAGATTCACATCCCCATTGAGGTGGCCTAGTGACTATTCAAAACTTCTCCGTCTTCTTTTGCGATTCGAGAAAGTTTTGTCGAGGGGATTTGATCAACCCCATTGACGGATTTCTTTCGATGACCATGAGATGGATGAATCAAGGAGTCACAAACCTCTGTTTTAAGATTTCACTTTAGGTTGCTTAGAAGAAAAATGATAGATTTAGTTTAGTTTTCCCTGTTTTCTGTTTTAGCATCCGGTAGAAAAGTACCCCAAAAATCAAAGTTCTCCGAGCGCTGTGAAAATCAAGTATGATTTTTTCTGGATTTTTTGAAAAATTCCGGGACAAAGAGTCTGTCTGGGGGCCACACCAGTGGGCCACAAGCCCTAGGGGCGCAGGCACACCCCTGGCCGCGCGACCCAGTCTTGTGGGGCCCACAGGCACCCCCTCCACTCATTCTTGCTCCCATCCAGTTCTCCTACCTCCAGAAAAAATCGTTTCGCAGCTCAAACCCGTGTTCTTGCTCCTCTTGCTGGGATTTTCGATCTCTTTGCTCAAATCACCATTCTTCGAACTGTTTTGGGGAAATTACTCCTTGCTAAGTGACTCATCCATTGGTCCAATTAGTTTTTGCTCTAGTGCCTTATACTCCGCGTATTTTTGCTACCTTGGTGACCATGTTCTTGAGCTTTGCATGCTGATTCTAGCTGGTCCCAAGTAGTTTTGATGCATAATATGGTCTCTAGGCACTAGTGGCAGTAGTTGCTACAAGTTTAGTTGAACCTTGTTCACCTTTCCTTTGGGTCACTGAAAATTTCAGAAAAAGGAAGATGTTCAAGAGAAACTATCATGGTGGTTCCTCAAGCAAGAGAGGTCCCCGTCTTGCGATTCGGGAGCTTGATCCTTACCAACCTAGGGACGCGCAGGTACAACCATGTGAATGGCCACCGATGAATTTATGATTGAGGCAGGCTTCAAAGATGAGTTTGATGCATTTGTTCGCAACGTCGGACTTGAAGAATTCATCTCCGATAAATGTGAACATTATGTTTCTCTCACTGCCTCTTTTGTTCGTAGATTCAAATTTTCAGCTGGCCGTGAGCCATCGGTACTGTTTGATCTCTATGATCAATCGTATACCATGGATTTAGAGGATTTCAGTAGAATTTGCAAAATACCTATTTGGGGTAACCCTAATGATCCTCCTAAATCTTCTGTTAGAGATTTTTGCGCTCGTATTACGGTTGGAGAAACAAGAGACATTACGCAAGCTACCATGGGGAGTATTCATTTTCCTGCCTTGCATTACTTTGCCCTCTTCATAGGCAGATGCATTAATGGCAAGATTGAGCATTGTCACCTCTGCGCACCCGACCTTAGTATCCTTAAGAGCGTAGTGACGGGTGACGAAAGCTTCAACTTGGGAGCTATTATAGCAAGGAGGCTGAATAAGAAAGCTATTGATGGGGATTTCTTTGGCGGCATCTATGCCACTCGCATAGCAAATTTTCTTGGAGTACCTATCCGCGCAGGAGATCCCCCGCTCCATACAGCTTTCCTTGACCGCCTCGCTATAACACGCTACCAGTTCCTTGAGAGGGATGATGAATCCCTCCTATACCGACTGATATTTAATCGACAGCGTGTTTTCCATATTACCCTTCCTGCTCCTTCTCTCTTTGACTTTCAGGTAAAATGGAGATATTACATAACCAGAGGAGAGGCAAAGGAGTATGAGAGGGAGGCAAAGGCTGCTCGTCTCCGTGAGGCAGCTATCCAGGCAGTGGCTGCAACGCTCCCATATAACGCCCATTATGATTTTGGGTTTCGCCAGGACCGTCCTTGGGAGTAGACCAAGCTAGGCCTAAAGCCTAAGCTGGGGGAGTACGTGTTCTCACTGACTTTACATTCTTGCTTATGCTTTCACTTTGTTAGCCGGTGTTCACACTTTGCCACCGTATCATCCATGCTAGTTTATTTTCTTTTTCTCGTTTCTTTTCGTGTGTTTGTCTAGTTTGAGAAAACCGAAAAAGATTTTCTTTTTCTTCTTTTGCTTGTTGGGAGCTTTCCCGTGTAGATAGTTTTCTTTTTCTTTGGGTCAAGGTAGAAGATATTGGTTACAATGTTTAGTGGCTCTTGCATGCATACCTGTTTAGCTTTCAAAGAGCAATATTTCTTTGTCTTGTCCTTTGTGTTTGCCTGCAGATTCTAGCTTTAGTCCAATGCACGAGAATTCTTATTATTGTTCACATCATTCGGTCGTGCAAGTGAAAGGTAATAATGATGATATATGATGAAGTGACTGAGCCTGGAAAAGCTGGTATGAACTCGATCTATTTTGTTTTTGTAAATATGACTAGCTCATCATGTCTGATTCAGCTTTGTTGTGAGAGAAACATGTTTGCAATGACAACTTAGAGATCATAGTTGCTTATGTCATGCTTACTTAACTAGGAGCTTATAATGGTCTGTGTTGGTTGGCCACATGAATATTGAGATGACAATGATGTAGTATGATAGGATGGTATCCTCCTTTGAATGTTTCAAGTGGCTTAACTAGGCGCATGTTCACGCATGTAGTTGAAACAAAATCAACATAGCCTCCATGATGTTCATGTTCATGGTGATTTATGTCCTACTCATGCTTGCACTCAATGTTAGTTACTCTCAATGCATTTTGATGACTGTTGTCGCTCTCTCGTTGGTCGCTTCCCAGTCTTTTGCTAGCCTTCACTTGTACTAAGTGGGAATACTACTTGTGCATCCACTTCCATAAACCCAAAGTTGAGCCATATGAGTCCACCATACCTACCTATGTGCGGTATCTACCTGCCGTTCCAAGTAAATTTGCATGTCACTACAGGAATTAGCTTCTTTTCCGTCTGCCATCACAGACGGCAATGAGTATATCACAGATGGCAAAGAGTATATCACAGACGGCAAAGAATCCCACTGTCGGCAAAATTTTTGCGTCAGCCTCTGACGGCATTGTAGCTTCTTTGCCGTCTGCCTCACCGAAGCAGACGGCAAAGAGCTTTGCCGTCAGCTTTCCATAAGAGCAGTCGGCAAAGAGGTGGAGACGGTAGCCGGCAGGCGTTGCCTCCATTAGGGGCTAACAGAGGCTTTGCCGTCTGCCTCCCTCCTCTTCTTTGTCGTCTGCCTCCCCCTCTTGTTTGTCGTCCGCCTCCCCCTCTTCTTTGCCGTCTGCCTCCACCTCCTCCCCCCCTCCACTCTTTGTCGTGTGCCTACCCCTCCTCCCCCCTCCGTGCCCTCTTCTTGGCCGTCTGCCCCCTGGAAGCAGATGGCAAACATACTATATGGCCAGCTGCTGCTGCCCAGGTTGCACAGTTGGGTGCACGTGGCACCTTTGCCGTCGGTCAGCTGATGGCAAAGGCCTTTGCCATCAGCTGGTAGACGACAAAGAGCCTATATTGTCACATTTTTGTTTATTTTTTCTATTTCACAGCACATATATATATAATTCATAGCACATATATGATAAATACGTCACAACACATATATGATATACATATAAAGCTCATCAATGCCATTTGTTCATCAATGTACACCCCATATATCAAAAGAACCAACACATACAAAGTCTCATCCATATATACATACATATAGTTGCACATATATAGTTCATCCATATATACATATACATATAGTTCCACATTGTTCATCAACTCAAATAAAAACGGGAACTAAAGCACTCCAGTGCCAGCTTCCATGCATGTAGTACATCCAATCTGCAAAATGGGAATAAGAAAGTCAGAAGAAGAAGAACAACAACATATATATGACAAATAAGCTAAATTTAAGAAGAAAGAGAAGAAGCAAGAAGAGAACAAGGAGAAGAAAAACAAGAAGGAGGTGGAGGAGGAGGAGGAGGAGGGGAAGGAGAAGGAGAAGGGGGAGGAGAAGAAGAAAAAAGAAGAAGAGAAGAAGAAGGAGAAGAAGGAGGAGAAGGAGGAGAGAAGAAGAAGGAGGAGACAAGAGGAAGGAGAAGAAGGAGGGCTCCTTCTCCTTCTTCTCCTCCTTCTACTTCTTCTTCTCTTTTTCTCCTCACCCTTCTTCTTCTTCTCCTTCTCCTTCTCCTTCTCTTCTTCTTCTCTTCTTCTTCTTCTACTTCCTTCTTTTCATTTCTCATCATCTTGGACCTAAATTAGCTAAGTATATAATATTAATGAGCTAAACAAGGTTCTTATGCCATTTTGAGCTTATAATGTCTTTTTGGAGCTAAATGGGCTAATTATGTCATTGTTGGGGAAATTAAGGCAAGGAGAATATGAAAGAGGAGAAGAAAGAGGAGGAGGAGAAGAATAAGAAGACATAAAGAAGAAGGAGGAGAAGGAGCAGGAGGAGGAGAAGGACTAGAAGGTCCTTGGCCTTCTCCTCCTTCTCCTCCTCCTCCTCCTCCTCCTCCTTCTCCTTCTTCTCTTCTTGTTCTTCTTCTTTCTTTTCATTTTTCCTATTTCTTCTCCTCTTCTCCTCTTCTTGGAGCTAAATTAGCTAACTATGTCTTTTTGGAGCTAAATGAGCTAATTATCCCATTTTATAGGAAAACAAGCTAAGTATATAATATTAATGAGCTAACCAAGGTTCTTATTCCATTTTGAGGTTATTATGGCATTTTGGAGCTAAATGGGCTAATTATGTCATTGTTGGGGAAACTAAGGCAAGGAGAATATGAAAGAGGAGAAGAAAGAGGAGGAGGAGGATAATAAGAAGAAATAAAGAAGAAGGAGGAGAAGGAGGAGGAGGGGGAGAAGGACTAGAAGGTCCTTGGCATTCTCCTCCTTCTCCTTCTCCTCCTCCTCCTCCTCCTTCTCCTTCTTCTCTTCTTCTTCTTCTTCTTCTTCTTCTTTCTTTTCATTTTTCCTATTTCTTCTCCTCTTCTCCTCTTCTTGGAGCTAAATTAGCTAACTATGTCTATTTGGAGCTAAATGGGCCAATATCCCATTTTAGAGGAAAACAAGCTAAGTATATAATATTAATTAGCTAACCAAGGTTCTTATGCCATTTTCAGCTTATAATGTCTTTTTGGAGCTAAATGGGCTAATTATGTCATTGTTGGGGAAATTAATGCAAGGAGAATATGAAAGAGGATAAGAAAGAGGAGGAGGACGAGAAGAAAAAGAAATAAAGAAGAAGGAGGAGAAGGAGGAGGAGGAGGAGAAGGACTAGAAGGTCATTGGCCTTCTCCTCCTTCTCCTCCTCCTCCTCCTCCTCCTTCTCCTCCTTCTCTTCTTCTTCTTCTTCTTCTTCTTCTTCTTCTTTCTTTTCATTTTTCCTATTTCTTCTCCTCTTCTTGGAGCTAAATTAGCTAACTATGTCTTTTTGGAGCTAACTGGGCTAATTATCCCATTTTAGAGGAAAACAAGCTAAGTATATAATATTAATGAGCTAACCAAGGTTCCTATGCCATTTTGAGGTTATTATGGCATTTTGGAGCTAAATGGGCTAATTATGTCATTGTTGGGGAAATTAAGGCAAGGAGAATACGAAAGAGGATAAGAAAGAGGAGGAGGAGGAGAAGAAAAAGAAATAAAGAAGAAGGAGGAGAAGGAGGAGGAGGAGGAGAAGGACCAGAAGGTCCTTGGCCTTCTCCTCCTTCTCCTCCTCCTCCTCCTCCTCCTCCTCCTTCTCCTCCTTCTCTTCTTCTTCTTCTTCTTTCTTTTCGTTTTTCCTATTTCTTGTCCTCTCACTACAAGAAATATGCTCATATGTGATGTTTTTTAAAATGTCGTTGATGAATTCGTCATAAATCTATGACGATTTCATCCGAGATCGTCGTAAACCGTTTGAGGGGATCAAATCTACATATAAATTACGACGATGTGAGTCAAAACGTCGTAACCGCATAAGATGAGATCGTCATAACTTTTACGACGATTGTAAAAATGTCGTAACATGTTCTAACTATGTTGACATGTCACTCGTGGGTCCATTCTATCCCACCTGATCCTAGTTTGTGAAGCAACCTACTATTCTATAATTCCAAAAATTCTCGAAAAATTCTCATAAATACTTTGGACTATATATTCCTCAAATATGTGAAAACCCTCCCTTCCATAGTTCGAAAATAATTCAAAAATATTCATTTTCCTATTCTGTTCAGAATATCACTTTGTGAAGGAAGTGCTATTTCTATTTCTTTGATTACCCTCATATTGTTTGGGCACTCTTTCCTATCCAAATCATTGCCTCATGAAAACTTTCGTAACGATTTCCCTAGTAAGTCTTTCTCAGCAAATTTCCAAAGTTTGTGTTCAGCTAACAACTTTTTGAAGGAAGTACTAGATAGGAATATCTTGATGAGTTGAATTTTTTCCACATCATATATGTGCGCAAAACGTAGCTCTCCATAAAATTTTAGCCACATCTAACAATTCATGTGAGCTCATCATCCAATCTTTGTTTTTGGTAATATTTTCATTTTGTGAAGCAACTATGTTTTATATTGCGTTATAGTTGATGAAAAATTTACCACGGGATGATAATGAGCATATAACCTCACTGCACCAAATTTTAGCTCATTTAATTCAGCCAGTTTCTCTCAATATTTTCCCAATATTCTATTCAGTAGAGAGCATTGTGAAGGAAGTACAATTTTTGTTTATCCAAATTTTATGATTTTTTTACAGTACCTTAATGTGCCCAAATTATCATCCTCCTCCAAATTTAAGCTCAATCCAATCATCTATGTGAGCCCAGTTTTAATTACCATTTTCTGTCCAGATTGGCACATTATGAAGGAAGTGTCACTTTGGCATGTCCAAATGGTATAATTTTTATACAGTGCCTTCATATGCCCAAATTAACATCATACACCAAATTTCAGGTCAATCCATTCATTCATTTGATCCTAGCTTCAACATCCATATTTCTGCACAATGTGTTACTTTGCAAAGCAAGTGCCACCTAGATTCATCCATTTGAGATAAAAATTTGCCAAGAGAGTCTCCTTAGTAGATGATCATCCTCAGCCAAAATTTAGGCCCATTGTCTATGTGAATTACCCGCACCGCTAATCAAACACTTGGCTGCTAATTCATGTTTGTGCTTAGTTCAGTCTCCTCATGAGATTATTCTATTGTATTATTCTTGCTAACACCTATCGAGGGATTGTCCAACCCACCAGACATGACTATTCCACCTAGAACGCGTGGCAATGCAACGGTTAGGCGGTGACCATGCGACTGGCATGCAAGTTCACGCACTCTGGAGTTGGGGCCCTCGACCACCATGCAAACCTTGACATCAAGGCACCACACCATGTATTTCTGATTAAATAGATACTTATATACCTATAAATGATTTTTGGGAAAAATAAAGAGCAAACTATAATGCAGCTGCAGTTCAAATTTGACCCGCTTCCAACTGAATCGACATAAATTTGTCTTTTTCACGAGAGGTGGATAAAATCTTTTAACACCCAACCATTTTGTCAATTGTACATTAAATATGGACTAGTATTTTATAAAAATGATTTGGTCCAATTATAAAACAAATATATGGTAGGTCCTTCACAAAACAACTCATTTTGATCACTTGAAAAATGGAAAATGAATTTTTCATACAAGGAAAATGAAAACTTCCTTAATCAACATTGTTTGCCATTCCGATATGTACCCTTGTGCATAATATTATATCATTTCAACAAACTATGTCATGAATGTGGCTATAAGATTGATCATTTGGCTTAAAAGTCATGAATCTTCACACATGATAGCTCATTTCTAAGAACACTTGTTTAAAATAATTGTCGTATTACAAGTTTATTATTTTTCCTGATAACTTTGTCACATATAATGACACAATGCAATAATTTTCCATTTTTTTGAATTTGTTTTGAATTTTCCATGGCCATTTCAAAACGTGGTCAAAATAGCGGGTATGACCGTTCATACCTAGTGGTTGAATCTTGGAAATATTTTGATCTTTCTATGATTAAATTGATACTTGTGTACCTATAAATTGTTTTTAGCAAAAATATAGAGCAAACTATAATGTAGATGCAGTTCAAATTTGACCCGCTTTCAACTGATTCAACGAAAATTTGTCTTTTTTAGGAGAGATCGATAAAAGCCTTTAACACCCAACCATTTTGTCAATTATACATTAAATATGACCTAGTATTTTAGAAAAATGATTTGGTCCAATTTTGAAACAAATATATGGTAGGTTCTTCACAAAAAAGTTCATTTTGGACACTCGAAAAATGGAAAATGATTTTTACATACCAGGAAAATGAAAACTTCCTTAATCAATATTGTTTGTCATTCCAATATGCATCCTTGTGCATAATATTATATCATTTCAACAAACTATGTCATTAATGTGGCCATAAGATTGATATTTTGGCTTGAAAGCCATGGATCTTCCTGGTAACTCATTTTTAAGAACACTTTTTTAAAATAATTGTCGTATTACAAGTTTATTATTTTTCCTGGTAACTCTGTCACATATAATGACACAATGCAAAGGTTTTCCATTTTTTTGAATTTTTCATGGCCATTTCAAAATGTGGTCAAAACAGCGGGTATGACCGTTCCTACCTAGTGGTTGAATCTTGAAAATATTTTGATGTTTCTCTGATTAAGTAGATACTTGTGTACCTAGAAATGATTTTTTGGAAAAATAAAGATCAAACTATAATATAGCTGTAGTTCAAATTTGAGACGCTTCCAGCTGATTCAACGAAAATTTGTCTTTTCCACGAGAGCCGATAATATAGCTACAGTAACCTATGTAATTAACTTTTCAAAATTTGTATGGTGCACTTTTGCAAAATGTTTTTGATAGATGCTTCATAAAATTCCTCTATTTTTAGTACTTGAAAATTATTTTAAATCATTGATTTTTTGAAGGGGAATTTGAAGATTTGCCACAAGTTTGTTTACACTTTGAGGATTTACCGCTGTTTTTCTTGTTACTAATAATTAGCCACACCTTTGTGAGAGTCTTAATGATTTGCCCCTTATGGACGACATGGAAATATAACACAAAATCAGTGACCAAACTGCCCGAGCCCAAATTAGCTAGCTTCATGTTTGACCGTTCCCGTTTCTCTGTTCGTTCGTATCCCGGCTGCTCGTCATGGCTCGCAGCAGTGTCTCTCATTGCTGTGGCTCGTGAACCCGCCTTGTTGTGCTGAACACTCCGCTCCAGACCTAGAGGAGCGCGGTGGTGATGGAGCCCTTGGTGCCGTCGACCTCCATGACCAAGTGGGCGGTATCTCGACGAGCTCCATGTGGTGATGGAGTCCTAGCCTTTCAAAAAGTATACGTACCCACATAATCCTAACATGCATGCAAAGAACCCTGCCAAATCAAACAAAAGCTAGCTAAAGATAAGCTGGAAGAAGGGAAATGACCCATCTTATTTAAAATTTCAGCAAAACATAAGCACAAAATCACATCAAACAATGCCCTTTTGTAAAAAAAATTTGATAGATGCTTCACAAAATTCCTTTATTTTTAGTACCTGAAAACTATTTTAAATCATTGTTTTTTCTAACCAATCAAAACTCTTTCCACGGATTGATGACATGGCGCCCATCCATCCATCCATCCACCTTATGATCTCACATCCATCCATCGATGTATCTACAGAAGAAAAAAACCACCGGCAACCCAAACCCTAGCTCAGACCCCTCCCCCCATCGCACCCTCGTCCCCATATCCTCGCCGCCGCCACCTCCTCCCCGTCCCCGCCCCCTCCCGATCTGTCCCTCCCGATCTGTCCCCATCTCCCCGTCCCCGTCCTGTCCCTGCCGCTCCCACCCATTGCCGACCTCGTCGTCCTCCTCACCCTCGCCGAGTTTCTTGCTCGTCTTAGCTCGCGGGGATGGAGCAGGACTCCGCCGCCCGTCCCCTCGCACCAGGCCCAGGACGACGGCGCCGTGGACGGCTGGGCGCTCGACGAGAGGGAGCCCCCTCCTACGGCGCCCCGGCGGAGTGCCCGAGGCCGTAGATCCTCCTCCGCGGGCACCTCCGTGCAGCCAGGGCCTCCGTGCAGCCAGGGCCGGCCCGATCCTGACCCCATCGCCCGTCCATGGCGACCGCCTTCGACTCGCCGACTTCCTCCCCAGCCGCCGCGCCCTTCCACGACGACCCCTTCCTCAGCTTCACAGACGGCGGAGCCCCGGCGGCCGACATCCACGTCTCCGGGAGCGGCGGCGACGACTTCCCGGCCTCCCTCGGCCCCTACGCCTTCCGCCACGACTCCGCCGCCGCGCATGCCTCGACATGCTCGACTCCAATGGCAATGGCATGCACCACGAGGACGACGACGGCCTCTTCACCGACTCCGACCCCGTCCTCCCCGACCCTTCCCAGATGGGGGCCCATAATGGAATCCTCCTCCGCGAGTGGCGCCGGTACGTGCGCTCCCTCTCCTTGCTCCTCTCGCCTAGATCAACATTTGCATTCGGTCTCATTCTTTATGAGGTATGTAGAAGTATCCAACCTTCAAAACAATAAATCAACTGATATACATGGAATCTCTCACGCTTCTTAATTAGGAACCGCCAAGGAATTCACACTAACATTTTGTTGCAGCTGTCGCCAGTCCGTAATTCAAATTGAGCACATATTTTTAGCTAAGTGTCACACGTGTACATTATCTTATATTTATTGTTCAGATGATTGAAGGATCTCCTGCATTTCACCCAAAGCCTCAAGAGGAAGCGGCCAAGATGATTTGTTCAGAGGGTTTGAGACCATTATTCAAGAATAAATCCAAATCATATCCTGAGGGCGTGAAAGAGTAAGTGAATCTTATGCTGTGCTCCGTTCTCCCTCTTTATTTATAGTCATATGTTTGCGTAGCTTTTGCTTTCTGTTCATACATATCTATATACTGTATTAATAATCTTTCAAGGTGCTCTGGCTTCACGTGTCCAAATTCCCCTGCATTGTCCTTGCTTAATTTCGCTATCTGCGGCTCACAGTAGTTTTTTTTGCATGTCACAGGCTAATACAAGAGTGCTGGGATCCAACACCTTCCGGCAGGCCAACGTTCTCAGATATAATTGTATGCCTGAACAAGATATCTGCAAGTTGTTCCAAGCAAACTCGCTGGAGAGACAACTTCAAGCTACCATGGTACAGTTCTCACTGATCTAACTGCAAAAACATGAGCTATCAAACTCCTTTGTGAATCATTTCAATCTTTTTTATAATAATCTAGAACTGACATTAGTCGGTATCCTAAGGTAATTAATTTGATGGTCTGTTGCTTTATTGGTAATACACCATGGCTTATAATTGAAATGCTTCAGTTCATTTCAGTAACTCTGGGAATAACTGGAGCGTTGTTTTATGATTGATCTACCATAAAAAATCTGTTGTACCATGGGTCTCACTCATGTTTCATCTCCTCGGGAAACAAGCTGTGCACAAATGTATCCGCAGTAAGAGGGGGGCAAATGTATCCACAACAAATGCAGATGGGGGTAAATTAAATCTGGGATTCAGTAGTGGGTGTTGTCGAAACAACAAAGCACAGTCAAGGAAAATCTGGGATGAGCACTGCTGCTGTTTGTTCCATGTTTCCCATTTGCAAATTTGCATCAAGGAAAATGATATATTGCCGCTTTCTCTATATTTGGTTCGGATGCACTGGCATTGCATTCTATATCAATCTCTGTGCCAAGCATACTTGTCTTTCTATGGCAGAGGTTATGAAGCACACTTATATTTACTGCTGAATTTTTTTAAATGATGCATCAGAGTGACTTTGGCTCCAGCTCCGCACCTGCCAGTGCTCTCATGTTCCACTAATTCTTAGTTGGTTGTCCAAACATGTTTTTTAAGTTTATACTTGGTGCCACTGGAAGCAGATGCTGCTGCGTTACACGTCTGCTATATGTTTGCAGCCTAGAGGGAGGGATGTTCGGGATGCGCGCGAGCGGCACGGCGGCGTCGTGGGTGGTGGGATGGATGGGCACGGATGCGCACCTGTACGATGACCTGGAGGACGCCGCCATCCTGGCGTTGCTTGACTCCCACTTCGACGCGCACCTGTAAGTTGGCATATGGCTGGTAGTCATATCTGGGTCGTGGTGCTCTATCTGTCGTGTACCTTTTCTACAATGTCTGTGTTATATATAAAATCATGGATGGACATTATGAAATCAGTTTCTTAGGATTTTTCTTTGTATATAAGAGTAATGATGGGCTGTATTGTCAGGATTCTAAGGGATGCAGTTAAAGTGGTAGTTTGCAGTTAAAGTGGTAGTTTGTAGATGACACGACCATTCACAATTGATATCTTGTTGTGTGACTATTACAGGACTAGCTCCTACCATTACAGGACTAGTGTTGGGGATTGGGGCATGGGCGTGATGTGCATATGTTTTGCTTATTATATGCTGTTGTTACATAGTACATCATGCACTAAATCTGTTTCAGTGTGAGTTATGTCGTTGGCTGGTATTGCCTATGGAAAATAGATAGATAGCTGCTGCTGTATTACACCTCCTCTGCTCTTACTGCATCTGTAAATGGATAGTGTAACATGTGACTAGATGGTTGCATAATTAGAGTTGAATTTTCTAACCGAAGCATTCTGCTGTTATCACCTCCAGAACAGTTACAATTACTGCAAGCATCCTTGATAGAAACTCACTGCAATTTCATATTTCATATGCTCCACAAAGGCAAATTTAGTGTGAGCTAATTTTCTGCTAATTTGGTAGCTCCATATTTTTTTATAACTAGCAACTTTTATACAACTCTGACATCTAGTATAATGGATATATTTTGTGATTTGAAGTTAGTGATCTATGCTCTTGTGTAATGTTACGGTCTAATTTTTTTTGTTTTGTCTCTTTTTCTCTTGCTAGGAAAGTGGTGAGAAGATGTCGATGATGCATACTTGGGACATTCAAATCAACACAACATAAAAATTTCTGAACCTATGTCTCATAGGAGAGTGGAATGAACTCTATTGTTAACAGATATGTCATTGTTTTATTGGTCAATTCTGCTTGTTCTTGCTATTTTCCTGTGTAAGGAAATGTATTCATGATATGAGTTATTGTGTTATGTAGACTTGAGAGATGTATTATGTAATGTTATATGATGGATGATTTTAATTCGACTTGGAGTTTTCTTGATTTGAATATGAAATAGTGTTGGATTTAATATTGGACAAATAATTGGGTTGAAAAAGGCCCAACAAATAGAAATAAAACCAAGTTTTCGAACAAAAAGTTGCTGAATTCAAAAATGATAAAGGGCCAAAACTGAAACTGGACCAAATGTATTTGGGCACTAAAAGGCCAGGGCCCAAATTATAATGATAAAAAAAATCGAAAAAAATACTAGAAGTGTATGTAAACAGGCCAAGGCCCAATAAGAAAAAGCCCAAAGAAAATAAAACCAGCCCATGTGATCATTTGAAATGGGTTGGGCTGATTTCAACTATGAAGTTTTGATTTCGTCGTAATTTTGGCACGTAGGACTGCCACGTAGGACTGAGTTAGATTGCCAACGACGATTTAGGATCATCGTAAAGGTTACGACAATCCAGGAATCGTCGTAAAAGTTACGACGATTTTGATCAAAACATCGCTGCTGTTCATTTCTGACGCTCCGTTTTCGACGCTTGGTTTTTCGTCGTGAGATCGTCGTAAATTAAAAACTGTGACGATGTAGCGACGAAAAAATAGCGTCGTGTATTAGCATATTCCTTGTGGTGTCTTCTCTTCTTCTTGGAGCTAAATTAGCTAACTATGTCTTTTTGGAGCTAAATGGGCTAATTATCCAATTTTAAAGGAAAACAAGCTAAGTATATAATATTAATGAGCTAACCAAGGTTCTTATGCCATTTTGAGGTTATTATGGCATTTTGGAGCTAAATGGGCTAATTATGTCATTGTTGGGGAAATTAAGGCAAGGGGAATATGAAAGAGGAGAAGAAAGAGGAGGAGGAGGAGAAGAAGAAGAAATAAAGAAGGAGGAGGAGGAGAAGAAGGACTAGAAGGTCCTTGGCCTTCTCCTCCTTCTCCTCCTCCTCCTCCTCCTTCTCTTTCTTCTCTTCTTCTTCTTCTTCTTTCTTTTCATTTTTCCTATTTCTTCTCCTCTTCTCCTCTTGTTGGAGCTAAATTAGCTAACTATGTCTTTTTGGAGCTAAATGGGCTAATTATCCCATTTTAGAGGAAAACAACCTAAGTATATAATATTAATGAGCTAACCAAGGTTCTTATGCCATTTTTAGGTTATTATGGCATTTTGGAGCTAAATGGACTAATTATGTCATTGTTGGGGAAATTAAGGCAAGGAGAATATGAAAGAGGAGAAGAAAGAGGAGGAGGAGGAGGAGAAGAAGAAATAATGAAGAAGGAGGAGAAGGAGGAGGAGGAGGAGAAGGACTAGAAGGTCCTTGGCCTTCTCCTGCTTCTCCTCCTCCTCCTCCTCCTTCTTCTTCTCCTTCTTGTCCTCCTCCTTCTTATCCTTCTCCTTCTCTTCTCTTTCTCTTCTTCTTTTTGTTATTCCTTTTCATTTCTCCTCTTCTCCTCTTCTTGGAGCTAAATTAGCTAACTATGTCTTTGTGGAGCCAAATGGGCTAATTATGTCATTGTTGGGAAATTAAGGAAGGGATAATACGAAAGAGGAGAAGAGAAACTTACCGTAGTGGATATCATGGAGGAGAAACACCTCGAGAAGGGTCGTGCGATGCCTCTCGGGAGTTATTCTTCAGAATAGATATTTTGCAATCTCTCAGTTAGCATGATCACACTAAGTTATTAATACTAGTTTATAATGAAACTCACCGTGCCAATCGAAGAGAAGACGGGCATCGACGGAGGGACTTGACCGCTCTTCTCGCACAGACCCTAAAGAGTGGGTCATATTAGTTAGTAATGAAATAGATATTACACACATGATTTGGCTAATGTGAAAAAAATCCTTACCACAAAAAGCTAGTACAGGGCCCGTTGACCCGCCTTATTCCAGGACCTCTCCTCCTCAATGAATCGTGTCGTGGTCTGGTCCCTCTCATCAAGAGCACCCTGAAGAGCAGCCTGGCTTGCCAATCTCTCTTTCTCAAGAGCAGCCTGGTTTGCCAATCTCTCTTTCTCAAGAGCAGCATGGTTTGCCAATCTCTCTTTCTGAAGAGCAGCCTGAAACACCATTCCTCGTTACCACAGTAATGATCTATGGTGACACCATAATGAAATGGATGAAAGTGTTCTTAGTCCGTACAACTAACCTCATGGCAAGATCAACTGGCCGTGGACGACGCGTTATCATAGGAAAGCTGCTCGACTAGCGCGCCTTGATCTCCGGGAGAGTGAGTGGACAACGTATTATCCCATCTCCAATGGCTATCGAGCCATGGGGCCTCCCGCCACTAGATATCATCACCAGCTCTGGATCCAAAGGTTCCTGTCTAGGGTTAAAGTCATCCCCTTTCGTAGCCTTCCCCGCGTCCCTGTATGCCACGAGCTTGTGGTGGGATGATATGTTGGTTAAGTTATTGGGATCATCCAGGTCAGACTCGGAGAATTCCTTCGCCTTCTTGTACGAGGCAGTATGGGCCATGCCATAAAGGTCGTACAAGTGTGGCATCTCCGTCTTATTGTGATGCGCCTAAAAGAGGGGAACAAAATATTAGCAGGAAGAATAAATTGCATGAATCATGAAGCAAATCACATACCCAGTTTCGTCCGAACAGAAGTAAGTTGGCGCTGCCTTGATGGTGTGGCACACCAACCATTTGGCTACGCCGATCCTTCGCATTCTCGTGGATGGCTCGCCAACTGCCTGTGCACCACTCATCAACCAACGCCACCCAACAATCCATCTTATCCGCACACCATCTCGGGGGCACCTTTAAGTTATTAGAAAGAATTTTGAGCGCTACGCCTATGAATGAAATCAAGAAAACTATGTAGAAGGACTTAAGAATAGGTAATTACCTTCATGTATTGCTCCTTCTTTAGAAACTTTCTGCGGCAATCCTTCTTCTGCTTCTTAATACCACGCATGGCGTAGTAGTCTCGAATAGCCTGTGGCCGAGCCTCGTGGCGTAAGTTCTGTAGTAACCGCCTACACTCGGCCTCGAGAACCCTGGCCGCCTCCTCCTCATATCCATCCTCACACCTATAGAAGGTCTGCAATCAAACGTGAAAACACCGATTAGTACAATAATTAGCTATATTGTTAATTTTAGATTGTGTAAAAGGATAATTTACCCAAAAGCTCTTGATCACCATCTCGACCCTCGTGTGGCACAAGACACCATATATAATCTCCTCCGGCGGGGCCTGCGCGGCCTGGTAGTGCTCCCAGGAAAATTCTAGTGTAGGAACCTGACCCTCACCAGGCAACGTGACAAACCCCGGCAAATTTGTCCGGCAAAGCAAACCAAGGACGGAGTTCGGCCTGCGGACTCCAAGAGGGTGTACCCATCCCCTGCTGTATGATAAGGTCAACGCATTAGATATTTGAACAAACTTGAAGGCAAAACTAAAAAAAGAGTAAATGTACTTACCTATGTCCTTCAGGTTGAATCACCGGCCTCTGCTCGCGGGTAGCCGGCACGACCGAGAGACGTGTACTACCACGCTTGTACAGGATGGCCCCGTCCACCAGCACATTGCCCTCACTATCTGTAAGCTCATCCCCACCCCCTGAGCCACCCGGACCCTCGGTCCAATCCGGCAACTCAGTCCGATCCGGCCAGGTCTCCCATCCGAGCCTCTCCACATCGGGTGAAGCCTCCGGAACCGTAGTCTCGTGGGCTGAATGCACCTCGACCCGAGGCTGATCCTGGAGTGGAGTCTCATGGGACGAATGTTGGGTAACGTAGCATAAATTCAAAATTTTCCTATGCATGTTCAGATCTTCCTATGGAGAGACCAGCAACGAGAGAGGGGTAAGAGCATCTTCGTACCTTTGAAGATTGCTAAGCGGAAGCGTTGCTAGAACGCGGTTGATGGAGTCGTACTCGCAGCGATTCCGATCTAGTGCCGAACAACGGCACCTCCGCGGTCAACACACGTGCACCCCGGAGACGTCTCCCGCACCTTGATCCAGCAAGGAGGAGGGAGAGGTTGGGGAAGAAGTCCAGCCACACGACGGCGTGGTGTCGGTGGAGAGATGAGGTCTCCAGGCAGGGCTTCGCCAAGCACCGACGGAGAGGAGGAGGAAGAAGAGCAGGGCTGCGCCGAGGGAGAGGGAAAAGTGTGTTCTCTAAAGGCCAAAACCCCTGTATTTTATAGGAGGAGGGGGAGGGGGTGCGCCACCCCTAGGGTTCCCCCCCTAGGGGCTGAGGCAGCCACAAGATGGGAGGGGGGCGGCGGCCAGGGCAGGGAAAGAAGGGGGCGCGCCCTAGGTGGGCCTTGGGCCTCATCTGCGCCTAGGGTTTCCCCCTCCCCCCCTTCTCTGGTGCGCATGGGCTGGGTGGGGGGCGCACTAGCCCACCTAGGGGCTGGTTCCCTTCCCCACTTATCCCATCTAGCCTCCCGGAGTCGTTGCCCCCCTTCGGTGGTCCCCCGGGGCCACCTCCGGTGGTCCCGGTGGTCCCGGTACATTACCGGTGACGCCCGAAACACTTCCGGTGTCCAAAACCATCCGTCCTATATATCAATCTTTACCTCCGGACCATTCCGGAGCTCCTCGTGACGTCCGGGATCTCATCCAGGACTCCGAACAACTTTCGGTAACCTCATACAACAATTCCCTATAACCCTAGCGTCATCGAACCTTAAGTGTGTAGACCCTACGGGTTCGGGAGACAGGCAGACATGACCGAGACACCTCTCTGGCCAATAACCATCAGCGGGGTCTGGATACCCATGGTGGCTCCCACTAGCTCCAAGATGATCTCATCGGATGAACCACGATGTCAAGGATTCAATCAATCCCGTATACGATTCCCTTTGTCTGTCGGTATAGAACTTGCCCGAGATTCGATCGTCGGTATACCTATACCTTGTTGAATCTCGTTACCGGTAAGTCTCTTTACTCGTTCCGTAGCACGTCATCGTGTGACCAACTCCTTAGTCACATTGAGCTCAAGATGATGTTCTACCGAGTGGGCCCAGAGATACCTCTCCGTCATACGGAGTGACAAATTCCGATGTCGATTCGTGCCAACCCAACAGACACTTTCGGAGGTACCCGTAGTGCACCTTTATAGTCACCCAGTTACGTTGTGACGTTTGATACACCCAAAGCACTCCTACAGTATCCGGGAGTTGCACAATCTCACGGTCGAAGGAAAAGATACTTGACATTAGAAAAGCATTAGCATACGAACAATACGATCTAGTGCTAGGCTTAGGATTGGGTCTTGTCCATCACATCATTCTCCCAATGATGTGATCCCGTTATGAGTGACATCTAATGCCCATGATCAGGAAACCATGATCATCTATTGACTAACGAGCTAGCTAACTAGAGGCTTGCTAGGGACACATTGTGATCTATTCAATCACACATGTATTACTGTTTCCTGTTAATACAATTATAGCATGAACGATAGACGATTATCATGAACAAGGAAATATGATAATAACCATTTTATTATTGCCTCTAGGGCATATTTCCAAGAGTCTCCAACTTGCACTAGAGTCAATAATCTAGTTACATTGTGATATATCGAACACCCATAGCATTATGGTGCTGATCATGTTTTGCTCGTGGAAGAGGTTTAGTCAACGGGTCTGCAATATTCAGATCCATGTGTACTTTACAAATATCTATCACTCCACTCTGGACATGGTCCTGGATGGAGTTGTAGCGGCGCTTGATGTGCTTCGTCTTCCGGTGAAACCTGGGCTCCTTGGCTATGGCAATGGCTCCAGTGTTATCACAGAAGAGTGTCATAGGACCCGACGCGCTTGGAACCACTCCAAGGTCGGTGATGAGCTCCTTCATCCAAATTCCTTCATGAGCCGCTTCTGAAGCAGCTATGTACTCCGCTTCACATATAGATGCTGCCACGACTTCTTGCTTGCTGCTGCACCAGCTCACTGCCCCACCATTCAACACATATACGTATCCGGTCTGAGACTTAGAGTCATCCGGATCTGTGTCGAAGCTAGCATCGACGTAACCCTTTACGACGAGCTCTTCGTCACCTCCATAAACGAGAAACATTTCCTTAGTCCTTTTCAGGTACTTAAGGATATTCTTGACCGCTGTCCAGTGTTCCGTACCAGGATCACTTTGGTACCTCGCTACCAAACTTATGGCAAGGTTTATATCAGGTCTGGTACACAGCATGGCATACATTAGAGAGCCCACGGCTGAAGCGTAGGGGACAGAACTCATCTTCTCTCTATCTGTTGCCGTGGTCGGCGACTGAGTCTTACTCAATCTCATACCTTGCAAAACTGGCAAGAACCCTTTCTTTGAGTTTTCCATATTGAACTTCTTCAATATCTTGTCAAGGTATGTACTTTGCGAAAGACCTATGAGGCGTCTCGATCTATCTCTATAGATCTTGATGCCTAATATGTATGCAGCTTCTCCAAGGTCCTTCATTGAAAAACTCTTGTTCAAATAGGCCTTTATGCTCTCCAACATCTCTATATTATTCCCCATCAATAATATGTCATCCACATATAGTACGAGGAAAGCTACAGAGCTCCCACTCACTTTCTTGTACACATAGGCTTCTCCGTAAACCTGTATGAACCCAAACGCTTTAATCACCTCATTAAAGCGAATGTTCCAACTCCGAGATGCTTGCACCAGCCCATAGATGGAGCGCTGGAGCTTGCACACTTTGTTAGCACCCTTAGGGTCGACAAAACCTTCTGGTTGCATCATATACAACTCTTCCTTAAGGTTCCCGTTAAGGAACGCTGTTTTGACGTCCATTTGCCAAATTTCATAATCATAAAAGGCGGCAATTGCTAACATGATTCGGACTGATTTCAGCTTCGCTACGGGAGAGAAAGTCTCTTCGTAGTCAATTCCCTGAATTTGTCGAAAACCCTTTGCGACAAGTCGAGCTTTGTAAACGGTTACATTACCGTTTGCATCAGTCTTCTTCTTGAAGATCCATTTATTTTCTATGGCTCGCCGGTCATCGGGCAAGTCCACCAAAGTCCATACTTTGTTCTCATACATGGATCCTATCTCGGATTTCATGGCTTCAAGCCATTTGTTAAAATCTGGGCCCGCCATCGCTTCTTCATAGTTCGAAGGTTCACCGTTGTCTAACAACATGATTTCCATCACAGGGTTGCCGTACCACTCTGGTGCGGGGCGTACCCTTGTGGACCTTCGCGGTTCAGTAGTAACTTGATCCGAAGCTTCATGGTCATCATCATTAACTTCCTCTTCAGTCGGTGTAGGTGCCACAGGAATAACTTCCTGCACTGCGCTACTTTCCTGTTCGAGACGGGGTGTAATTACCTCATCAAGTTCTACCTTCCTCCCACTTACTTCTTTCGAGAGAAACTCTTTCTCTAGAAAGGATCCGTTCTTGGCAACAAAGGTTTTACCTTCGGATCTAAGATAGAAGGTATACCCAATAGTTTCCTTAGGGTATCCTATGAATACGCATTTCTCCGCTTTGGGCTCGAGCTTTTCTGGTTGAAGTTTCTTCACATAAGCATCGCAGCCCCAAACTTTAAGAAACGACAGCTTAGGTTTCTTGCCAAACCATAGTTCATACGGTGTCGTCTCAACGGATTTAGACGGTGCCCTGTTTAAAGTGAATGCTGCAGTTTCTAATGCGTATCCCCAAAATGATAGCGGTAAGTCAGTGAGATACATCATAGATCGTACCATATCTAATAAAGTGCGGTTACGACGTTCAGACACTCCGTTGCGCTGCGGTGTGCCAGGCGGCGTCAGTTGTGAAACGATTCCACACTTTCTTAGGTGTGTGCCAAACTCGTGACTCAAATATTCTCCTCCACGATCAGATCGTAGACATTTAATTTTTCTGTCACGTTGATTCTCAACCTCACTCTGAAATTCCTTGAACTTTTCAAACGTCTCAGATTTGTGCTTCATCAAGTAGATATAACCATACCTACTCAAATCATCGGTGGGAGTGAGAACATAACGATAACCAGCGCGAGCTTCAACGTTCATTGGACCACACACATCAGTATGTATTATTTCCAATAAGTCGGTTGCTCTCTCCATTATTCCTGAGAATGGAGTCTTAGTCATCTTGCCCATGAGGCACGGTTCGCATGTGTCAAATGATTCAAAGTCAAGAGACTCTAGCAGTCCATCAGTATGGAGCTTCTTCATGCGCTTAACGCCGATATGACCAAGGCGGGAGTGCCACAAGTATGTGGGCCTATCATTGTCAACTTTGCATCTTTTGGTACTCACACTATGAATATGTGTAACATCACGATCGAGATTCATCAAGAATAAGCCATTCACCAGCGGAGCATGACCATAAAACATATCACTCATATAAATAGAACAACCATTATTCTCTGACTTAAATGAGTAGCCGTCTCGCATTAAGCAAGACCCTGATACAATGTTCATGCTTAAATCTGGTACTAAATAACAATTATTAAGGTTTAAAACTAATCCCGACGGTAGATGTAGAGGCAGCGTGCCGACGGCGATCACATCGACCTTTGAACCATTCCCGACGCGCATCGTCACCTCGTCCTTGGCCAGTCTCCGCTTATTCCGCAGTTCCTGCTTTGAGTTGCAAATGTGAGCAACAACACCGGTATAAAATACCCAGGAGCTACTACGAGCGCTGGTAAGGTACACATCAATAACATGTATATCACATATACCTTTAACGTTGCCGGCCTTCTTGTCCGCTAAGTATTTGGGGCAGTTTCGCTTCCAGTGACCCTTTCCCTTGCAATAGAAGCACTCAGTCTCAGGCTTGGGTGCGTTCTTTTTCTTCTTCCCGGCATCTGGCTTACCGGGCGCGGCAACAACTTTGCCGTCTTTCTTGAAGTTCTTCTTACCCCTGCCTTTCTTGAAACTAGTGGTCTTGTTGACCATCAACACTTGATGCTCCTTCTTGATTTCTACTTCTGCAGACTTGAGCATCAAGTACTACTCGGGAATGGTTTTCTCCATCCCTTGCATGTTGTAGTTAAGCACAAAGCTTTGTAGCTTGGTGGGAGAGACTGGAGGATTCTGTCAATGATAGCATCATCTGGAAGTTCGACTCCAAGTGAAGTCAGACGACCGTGTAACCCAGAAATTTTGAGTATGTGCTCACTGACAGAACTGTTCTCCTCCATCTTACAGCTGAAGAACTTGTCGGGGAC
Organism: Hordeum vulgare subsp. vulgare; assembly: GCF_904849725.1. Lineage (NCBI taxonomy): Eukaryota > Viridiplantae > Streptophyta > Magnoliopsida > Poales > Poaceae > Hordeum > Hordeum vulgare. Next base: position 643,696,367 of record NC_058519.1, on the reverse strand, counting down.
CTCATATCTCTCGACACGGGCATGAGCTTGAAAAACTAGCTTCAGCTCTTGGAACATCTCATATGCCCCGTGTTGCTCAAAACGTCTTTGGAGCCCCGTTTCTAAACTGTATAACATGCCACACCAGACCAGAGAGTAGTCATCACTCCGCGCTTGCCAGACGTTTAGAATGTCCTGGGCTGCTGCGGGAGCGGGAGGGTCACCTAGCGGCGCATTAAGGACATAAGCCTTTTTAGCTGCTTCAAGGATGAGCTTCAGGTTGCGAACCCAGTCCGCATAGTTGCTACCATCATCTTTCAGCTTGTTTTTCTCTAGGAATGCGTTGAAGTTGAGGTTGACGTTGGACATCTACAATATTTGTAAAGACAACTTTTAGACTAAGTTCATGACAATTAAGTTCATTTAATCAAATTAAGTATGAACTCCCACTTAAATCGACATCCCTCTAGTCATCTAAGTGATACATGATCCATGTTGACTAACCCGTGTCCGATCATCACGTGAGACGGACTAGTCACCATGGTGAGCAACTTCATGCTGATCGTATTCAACCATACGACTCATGTTCGACCTTTCAGTCTCTTGTATTCGAGGTCATGTCTGTACATGCTAAGCTCGTCGAGTCAACCTAGGTGTTTCGCGTGTGTAAATCTGGCTTAAACCCGTTGTATGCGAACGTTCGAATCTATCACACCCGATCATCACGTGGTGCTTCGAGACAACGAACCTTCGCAACAGTGCACACTTAGGGGAATACGTTCTCAAAATTTTAAGAGGGATCATCTTATTATGCTACCGTCATTTTAAGAAATAAGATGTAAAACATGATAAACATCACAATGCAATCATATAGTGACATGATATGGCCATTATCATCTTTGCTCTTTCGATCTCCATCTTCAGGCATCGCATGATCATCATTGTCACCGGCGTGACACCATGATCTCCATCATCATGATCTCCATCATCGTGTCTCCGTGGAGTCGTCACGCCAACTACTACTATCACTACTACTATGGCTAACCGTTAGAAATGAAGTAAAAGTAGTAAGCACATGGCGTTGCATCTCATACAATAAATTAAGACAACTCCTATGGCTCCTGCCAGTTGTCATACTCATCGACATGCAAGTCGTGAAACCTATTACAATAACATGATCATCTCATACATCATACATGCAACATCACAACTTTGGCCATATCACATCACATGTCAAACCCTGCAAAAACAAGTTAGACTTCCTCTAATTGTTGTTGCAAGTTTTACGTGGCTTATTTGGGTTTCTAGCAAGAACGCCTTCTTACCTACGTGACAGAAACAACGATGATATGCCAAAGCTATTTACCCTTCATAAGGACCATTTCATCAAATCCAATCCGACTAGAGTAGGAGAGACAGACACCCGCTAGCCACCTTTATGCACGATGTGCATGTTTGTCGGTGGAACCAGTCTCACGTAAGCGTACGTGTAAGGTCGGTCCGGGCCGCTTCATCCCACAATACCGCCGGAACAGAATAAGACTAGTAACGGCAAGCAAGTTGACAAACCATCGCCCACAACTTTTGTGTTCTACTAGTGCATGGAATCTACGCATAGAAAACCTGGCTCTGATACCACTGTTGGGTAACGTAGCATAAATTCAAAATTTTCCTACGCATGTTCAGATCTTCCTATGGAGAGACCAGCAACGAGAGAGGGGTAAGAGCATCTTCGTACCTTTGAAGATTGCTAAGCGGAAGCGTTGCTAGAACGCGGTTGATGGAGTCGTACTCGCAGCGATTCCGATCTAGTGCAGAACAACAGCACCTCCGCGTTCAACACACGTGTAGCCCGGAGACGTCTCCCGCACCTTGATCCAGCAAGGAGGAGGGAGAGGTTGGGGAAGAAGTCCAGCAACATGACGGCGTGGTGTCGGTGGAGAGATGAGGTCTCCCGGCACGGCTTCGCCAAGCACCGGCGGAGAGGAGGAGGAAGAAGAGTAGGGCTGCGCCGAGGGAGAGGGAAAAGTGGGTTCTCCAAAGGCCAAAACCCCTCTATATTTATAGGAGGAGGGGGAGGGGGTGTGCCACCCCTAGGGTTCCCCCCCTAGGGGGTGCGGCAGCTACCAGATGGGAGGGGGGCGGCGGCCAGGGCAGGGAAAGAGGGGGGCGCGCCCTAGGTGGGCCTTGGGCCTCATCTGCGCATAGGGTTTCCCCCTCCCCCCCCCCTTCTCTGGTGCCATGGGCTGGGTGGGAGCGCACCAGCCCACCTAGGGGCTGGTTTCCTTCCCCACTTAGCCCATCTAGCCTCTCGCGGTCGTTGCCCCCCTTCGGTGGTACCCCGGGGCCACCTCCGGTGTGCCCGGTGGTCCCGGTACATTACTGGTGACGCCCGAAACACTTCCGGTGTCCAAAACCATCCGTCCTATATATCAATCTTTACCTCCGGACCATTCCGGAGCTCCTCGTGACGTCCGGGATCTCATCCGGGACTCCGAACAACTTTCGGTAACCTCGTACAACAATTCCCTATAACCCTAGCGTCATCGAACCTTAAGTGTGTAGACCCGACGGGTTCGGGAGACAGGCAGACATGACCGAGACACCTCTCTGGCCAATAACCATCAGCGGGGTCTGAATACCCATGGTGGCTCCCACTAGCTCCACGATGATATCATCGGATGAACCACGATGTCAAGGATTCAATCAATCCCGTATACGATTCCCTTTTATCTGTCGGTATTGAACTTGCCCGAGATTCGATCGTCGGTATACCTATACCTTGTTGAATCTCGTTACCGGTAAGTCTCTTTACTCGTTCCGTAGCACGTCATCGTGTGACTAACTCCTTAGTCACATTGAGCTCATGATGATGTTCTATCAAGTGGGCCCAGAGATACCTCTCCGTTATACGGAGTGACAAATCCCGATGTCGATTCATGCCAACCCAGCAGACACTTTCGGAGGTACCCGTAGTGCACCTTTATAGTCACCCAGTTACGTTGTGACGTTTGATACACCCAAAGCACTCCTACGCTATCCGGGAGTTGCACAATCTCACGGTCCAAGGAAAATATACTTGACATTAGAAAAGCATTAGCATACGAACAATATGATCTAGTGCTAGGCTTAGGATTGGGTCTTGTCCATCACATCATTCTCCCAATGATGTGATCCCGTTATCAGTGACATCTAATGCCCATGATCAGGAAACCATGATCATTTATGGACTAACGAGCTAGCCAACTAGAGGCTTGCTAGGGACACATTGTGATCTATTCATTCACACATGTATTACTGTTTCCTGTTAATACAATTATAGCATGAACGATAGACTATTATCATGAACAAGGAAATATGATAATAACCATTTTATTATTGCCTCTTGGGCATATTTCCAACAACGAATGCCCGTCAACACGAGGCTCCTGGACCGGAGTCCCCGTAGCCTCCTCCGCAAACGGGTCGACCATAGTAGTCCTATGCTCGGGTGAATGAGCTGGTGGTGGCGGCGAGGACGGATCAACAGTCCTCCTGGATCTTCCATGGCCTCCACCTCTCCCTGTACCATTTCCCTTCTTCCCTTCCTGACCAGCACCTCTCCAGTGGGCAATGCCGCCGACGAAGAAGAACCCATGGGTGGTATCGATAGACTGTCTGCCAAGGCTCTACGGAGACATAGGGGTGGAAGGGAAGTACCACCCCTCGTGCGGGGCGGCTGGGAAGAACTCATCGAGCGCTCTGGACCAGCACCCACCATCTTTCAACACCTGGTGACGTACCATGATAAAGATTAAAAGAAATTAGTACAACATAAAAAATTGAATAACTGACATGAATAATAATAAGTACATGAATATTAAAGATTAATATATATATAATTTAAGTTGTGAATCTTACAATCTAATAATCATCATCAATAAATGCATCATCATCATCACTATCATGCATGTCTTCATGAATGACGTGCTCGTCGGGTTCAACGGCGTGAAGTTGTGAAAGGCCTTTCTTTAATCGTTGAAGCATTGACAAGTCATCCGCATCAGTAACCTCTATGAGTTCCAGGTCTTCTGGTTCTGGCTCAGGGGTGGAGTCGGATTCATTGCCGCTATCTACTTCCATTTTCTTGGGTGAAGCACGGCGGTTCTTGAAATGTTTCTTGGAAAGACGTGTTTCTTGGAAGAATTCTCCATCATATGTGTCTAGGTTAATGCGAGCTTCCCTTTGAATAGGCTGAGGTTGGACCAACCTTTTTTAGGGTCTGCATCATTGTGCCGAGGCTTTGGACTATTCAACTCATGATTTTTGGCTTCGTAGTGTGGTGTCACAAAGTTTGCGACCTCCTCAGTAATGAATGCCTCAACCATCAATGCTTCAATTCTACGCTTATTTTTACATTTAGCTCGAAGGGTCTTCTGCATCCTCTGAGTTGCATAGCACCAACGATCTTGCACGGGCCCACCCAATCTTGCCTCGGTCGGTAGATGTAAAATCAAATGATGCATTGGATTAAAGAAGCCCGGTGGAAAGATCTTCTCTAACTTGCACAACTACTCCGGTGCAAACTCCTCCATGTCTTCTACCACGCCAGGCGATAATTCTTTCGCACAAAGAACACGGAAGAAATAGCCCATCTCCGCCAGTACTAGCCATTCATCCTCAGGAGTAAAGCGACGTAACATCACCGACATTACCCGCTCTAGCCATATGTGCCAATCATGACTCTTGAGACCAAAGATTTTTTATTTTTCAAGACTCGCTCCCCTATTTAGATTCGCTGCATACCCATCGGGGAACATCAAGTGCATTTTGACCCACAAGATAATTTCCCTCATAGCTGGCCTTCCAAGATTGAACCAGGCCTTTGGCTTCGACCACTTCTGCTTTCCTTTGCCTTCTCGCATGTTCTGTAATGGTCTATGACATAGTGTCTCTTGATCGACTCTAGCTTTAGTATTATCCTTTGTCTTCCCATCTATGTCGAACAATGTACCAAAATTAGCCTCTCCGATATTCTTTTCAGTGTGCATCATGTCGATATTGTGTGGAAGAAGGAGGTCTTTGAAGTAAGGCAGATCCCAGAAGCATGGCTTGTGAGTCCAGGCATGTTTTGAATTATACCCCATGAAATACCCTGGACGCTCTGGATCAGGCTCGAGGGCGTTTAACTGATCCAGGATCTGTTGGCCTGTCAACGCAGGTGGTGCCAAGTTTTTGACAACTTTACCTTTGGTAAAGTTCTTCTTGTCTTTTCTGAACTAATGGTCAGGATCCAGGAACTGTCTATGCAAGTCAAAGCAAGAATACTTCCGACCCTCCTGTAACCAATGAAACTGAAGAGTTGCCTTGCATTGGGGGCACGGGAACCTTCCATGCACACACCATCCAGAGAATAGCGCATATGCTGGCAAGTCATGCATAGAGTACATGTACCACACATGCATTTTGAAGTTTTCTTTCCTAGTGGCATCGTATGTCTTGACCCCATTATCCCAAGCTTCTTCCAATTCATCCTTAAGCGGTTGCAGGTACACATTCATATTCTTCCCCGGATAATTGGTCCTTGGAATTATCAACGTTAGAAATATGTTCTTTCTTTGCATAATCTGCCCTGGGGGGGGGGGGGAGATTGAGTGGAATGACAAATACAGGCCAACAACTGTATTGGGTTGCCGTCATGCCGAAGGGATTAAAGCCATCCGTGGCGGCGCAGACTCGAGTATTCCTTGGATCTGCCGCTTTATGCTGATGCAATCCATTGAAATGTTTCCACGCTTCCCCATCCGATGTGTGTACCACCATCTTATTCCCATCCGCATCTAGTTCGGTTCTTTTGCCCAATTTGTGCCATGTCATCTGTCTGGCTGTCTCTTCGACTATGAAAAGACGTTGAAGTCTTGGTACGATTGGCATATACCGAAGAACACAAACTGCGATTTTGGTCTGCCTCTTCTCACCCATACCGTTGTCTACCACAAGATACCTGCAAGACTCGCAATTGGGACAATAGTCCAAGTGTGCATACTCCTTCCTAAATAAGACACATCCTTTCTCACATGCATCTATCTTCTCATAGGGCATCTTAAGTACATGAAGTATATTGTCCGACTAGTACAGGTTTGCAGGCATGACATGGCCTTTGGGTAGGAAGCGTCCAAATAGTGTCATCATCGCATCGTAGCATTATCTTCCCAAGTTGAACTTAGCCTTCAGAGCCATTCCTTGTGCAATTGCATCCAGCTGACTGAGCTCAGTGTGCTCATGGAGAGGACGTTTTGAAGACTCCAACATTTCATAAAAGGCCTTTGTAGATTCCTCCATCTCATCTTCCGAATCCTGAGCATCATCAAAGTCTTGCACCATGTCTTCGATCCCGGTACCATGCTCGTCCGTGCGACGACGGACCACCTCAGCTCTTGTGCGTTGTATAGACTCACCATAAAATGTCCACACCGCATAATTAGGCTTAAAACCCCTCCTCTGTAGGTGTTTAATCATTACAGCCTCTGTCGTCTTTTTATAGTTGTCGCATCCAGGACAAGGGCAATAGTTTCTTTCCTGGCCATGTGTGAATGCGGCTTTCACAAATTCCTTTGTTTTTACAAACCATTCTTTCGTCATCTCTTTCCGACTAGGGTTACCGGTATACATCCACGCACGATCACTCATCTTGCCTAGCTATTAAAGACAGAAGAAATATATTTATATATAATTTAGCATTGATATTCATCGGTTAATCAGGTTCGCCATTTTTATTACGTCCAGGCAACCTACACGCTAATAGGTAAAGATAGGTCCTAATGCCACCCGAGTATGTGTAGATTGGGTTCGTTTTCCCATGCTCTGCTCCGGATCCAACGCAAAATTTCGGCAGCACCTCCCCGCTGTTCTCCTAATACACGTCTCCGCAGTAAACAGAGAGGATGTGCATCTGGAGAACAACAGGGAGGCACTGACGAAATTCTGCATGGGATCCAGAGCACAACATACGGGAAAACAAACCCAATCTACACATACTCGGGTTGTCCATGGATAATGTTGGACAATTCAAAAGGATGGCGCTTATAAATATGCAAAGACATGCTTATTTATAGATGTCGCCCTTTCGAACGGGAGACGCATATTGGTCACGCATACTGATAAATTAATTTAATTACCTAAATCTAGAAAGTTTCATCCGGAAACCAAGCCACAGTAAATGAAGGGGCGAGGAGGAGATGAAATTTGTACTGACCCACGAATGCAGGGGCGGAGCTCGTACAACGCACGGGGAGGTCTTCGCACAGCAGACCTCACAGCCACGAGACAACTATCACATGTAAATCCACCCGATCAACACAAATATTATAATTATGTCATTTTAGAGGAAAACAAGTTAAGAATATAATATTCATGAGCTAACCAAGGTTTTTATGCCATTGTGTAGCTAAAGGGGCTAATTATCTCATTGTTGGGGGAAAATAAGGTAAGGAGAATAAGATAGAGGAGAAGAAAGAGGAGGAGGAGGAGGAGGAGAAGAAGAAATCAAGAAGAAGGAGAAGGAGCAGGAGGAGAAGAAGGAGGATAAGAAGGAGAAGGAGGAGAAGGTATTCTTATTCTCTTCTTCTCTTCTTCTTCTCTTCTTATTTTCTTCTTCTTTTCTTATGCTCCTTATTTTTGTCTTCTCCTCCTCCTCTTCTTCTTCTTCTCCTCCTCCTCTTCTCCTCTTCTCCTCCTCCTCCTCTTCTTCTTCTTACAATTCTTTCTATTAGGCTAACTAACTAACTAACCAAACTAACCAAGCTAACTAAACCTATCGCTAAACCTATATAGCACTAAACAGAAAAAATAACAAAAACAGAATCTACCACTAAGTAACTAAAAAAGAATGTAGCTACCACTAATTAGCAAAACAAACTCTACCACTAAACTACCTAATAAATCTACTAATTAACTAACCAAATCTACCAACGAACTAAACTACCACTAAAACTACTAATTAACTAACCTACCAACTAAACTATATATGCCACTAAATCTGTTAATGAGCAAGAAAAGAAAAAAAAAGGACACACCGGAGGGGGGCGGCCGGGGAGGAGGAGGGCGCGGCGATGGAGGAGAGGGCGATGGTGGCGGAGGGGGTGGTGGTGGAGAAGGGGCGAGCTCCGACGATGCTGGTGGAGCAGCAGGTCCCGGGGAGGAGGAGGGGGCGTGGTGGAGGAGGGGGCGCAGGGAGGAGGGGGCGCAGGGAGGCCGGAGGAGGGCGCAGGGAGGCCGGAGGAGGAGGGGGCGCAGGGAGGCCGGAGTAGGAGGGTGCGTAGGGAGGCCGGAGGAGGAGGGGGCGGCAGCGCAGGGAGGCCGGGGGAGGAGGTGGCACAGGGAGGCAGGAGGAGGAGGGGGCGCAGGGACGCCGGAGGAGGAGGGGCGGCGGCGCAGGGAGGCCGGAGGAGGGTGCGGTGGCGGTGGTGGTGCCGGTGGGTGAGAGAGAGGGGTGTGGGGTGGCCGTTAGGGGTGAGAGAGAGGCGCGTGGGGGTGGGGCTAACGGCCGTTAGGGCGCACCCTCTTTGTCGTCCGCCTCCCGACGGCGCAGAGGAGAAAAGCGGACGGCAAAGGGAGAGGTCGTTAGGGAGGAGAGAGGGGGTGCAGGGTGGGCCAACCGAGCTCTTTGCCGTCTGCCTAAGTGATGTTTGCCGTGAGCCCAGCTCTTTGTCGTCTGCCTGAGTGGTGTTTGTCGAGAGCCAGCTGACGGCAAAGAGCTGCTGATGGCAAAGAGGGTCTTTGCCATCAACCTTCTCTTTGCCGTCTGGTTTCTGGTAGCTGATGGCAAAGAGGGTCTTTGCCATCAGCCAGCAGACGGCAAAGAAGCAGCAGATGGCAAAATCTCTGATTCCAGTAGTGTGTGCCATTCTCTAAATCTTCAAGAAATAATCTGTTTTGCATGCCCGAACCGCTCATGTGGTGACAGGGGGCTATTGGTATCTTCCATGCTAGGCGTGTTATCCTCGATATGTGTTTATTCACTATCATTCACGAGAAAGGGGCCGGTAATTGGAATTCACAATGCCATGCTCAAATCGAAAAGATAATTGCAACAAAACTCCCCCAGGATTGTTGTTGGTTTGGACGGTACCCGAGGATTCGGCTAGCCATGGAGTGTGATTGATTGGTGGTGGGGGAGTCAAAACTTTACGTTTCTGTTTGGGAACCGCCTATAGCATGTGTAGCATGGAAGATGTTGAGAACTCTTAGTCATTGCATTGACAATGAAAGCATGCCACCCAAAATTATTATCTCTGTTTTCAAAGCTTGAGCTCTGGTACCTTTGCAAATCAATGCTTCCCTCTGCGAAGGGCCTGTCTATTTATGTTCCTGTTGAGTCATCCTCCTCTTACAAAAGCACCAATTAGAGAGCACCTCTGTCATTTTTATGCTTTGCTTTTAACTGTGTTGAGTATGACTATGACTGGATCTTCATTGCCATGAATTACAATGTTTAGTCAGCCCTTGGTCTTTTAAGGTGCTCTGCATTTATATTTTGCGGTCTTAGAAAGAGCTAGCGAGATACCATCCATTCGAACTGCTTCATGTTGCTTTGATTGAAGTGTTGACACTTGAGGCTTATTATTATTTTCTCGCTAGTTGATTATGCCATTGATATGAGTTTACCGTGAGACCTAGATGTCATTTGCTTATGTGGTTTGCTTGTGATCTTGATGAAATTCTGGTTATGAGTTAGACATAGTTGCAACAACAAGATCAAACAGAGTTCGTCAAAGTTTTTCTTGTCTCTTTCAGTTTGTCAACTGAATTGCTTGAGGACAAGCAAGGTTTTAAGCTTGGGGGAGTTGATACGTCTCCGTCGTATCTACTTTTTCGAACTCTTTTGCCCTTGTTTTGGACTCTAATTTGCATGATTTGAATGGAACTAACCCGGACTGATGTTGTTTTCAGCAGAATTGCCATGGTGTTCTTTTTGTGCAGAAATGAAAGTTCTCGGAATGTCCTGAAAATTTGTGGAGATTTTTTCTGGAATAAAAGAAAAATACCTACGCAAAGTTCCACATCAGGGGGCATGCCAGTGGGCCACAAGCCCCTGGGCCGCGGCCACCCCCTATGGCCGCGCCATGAGGGCTTGTGGGGCCCACGTGGCACCACCGCCCCCAATCTTAGTCCTATATCTTCCGTTTTGCCTGGCAAAAAAATCAGAGAGAAGGTTTCATCGCGTTTTGCGATACGGAGGCACCGCCACATCCTGTTCTTCATCTGGAGGGCAGATCTGGAGTCCATTTCCAGCTCTGGAGAGGGGAAATCGTCGCCATCGTCATCATCAACCTTCCTCCATCGGCAATTCCATGATTCTCTTCATCGTTCGTGAGTACTCTCATCGTAGGTTTGCTGGATGGTGATGAGTTGGATGAGATCTATCATGTAATCGAGTTAGTTCTTGACGGGGATTGATCCCTAGTATCCACTATGTTCTAGATTGATGTTGCTACTACTTGGCTATGCTTAATGCTTGTCACTAGGGCCCGAGTGCCATGATTTCAGATCTGAACCTATTATGTTGTCGCCAATATATGTGTGTTTTAGATCCTATCTTGCAAGTTGTAGTCACCTACTATGTGTTATGACCCGGCAACCCCGGAGTGACAATAGCCGGAACCACTCCCCGAGATGACCATAGTATGAGGAGTTCATGTATTCACCGCATGTTAATGCGTTGGTCCGGTTCTTTATTAAAAGGAGAACCTTAATATCTCGTAGTTTCCAATAGGACCCCGCTGCCACGGGAGGGATGGACAATAGATGTCATGCAAGTTCTTTTCCTAAGCACGGATGACTACATATGGAATACATGCCTACATTAGATTGATGAACGGGAGCTAGTTACATATCTCTCCGTGTTATAGCTGCTACATGATGAATCACATCCGTCACACTCATCCATCACCGATCCACTGCCTACGAGTCTTTTACTACTGGTTCTCGCTACGTTACTTTGCCTAGGCTTGTCCCTTGCTACAAGAGGGATTGGGCCACTTTGCTCCTGCTGTCGCTACTACTGTTACTTGTTACTCTACTTCTGCTACTACTGTTCCTTGCTACTCCACTGTTACTTATTGCAAGACTTTGTTGGCGCTAACATCCCGTCTATAGGGCCTTTTCTGGCACCACTGCTGGGAATTGCCAAAGCTTTTCCTCGTGCCATTGCTATCTTACTACCTTGCTACAGATACTTTGCTTGCAGACACTAATCTTTCAGGTGTGGTTGAATTGACGACTCAACTGCTAATACTTGAGAATATCCTTTAGCTTCCCCTTGTGAGCGAATCAATAAATTTGGGTTGAATACTCTACCCTCGAAAACTGCTCCGATCCCATACGCTTGTGGGACATCAGGCACTAGAACGGTCCCCAGATGGGATCTTGCGGAGACAGAAGCTTGCGGTGGCGGAAAAGTATTTTCGTGGCTCTCTGTGGTGGTTTTGGATTTTTAGAGAATTTATAGGCGGAAGAAGTAGGGCAAAGGATCCACGGGGGGCCTACAAGCCTGCTAGGCGCCCCCAGGTCGCGGCTAGGTTGCTTGTGACCTCCTCCGAGGTCCTTTGCCTTGGTTCTCAAGTCCCATGTGTATCTTCTGTTATGGAAAAAAACATTCCGCAGGTTTTATTCCATTTGGACTCCGTTTAATATTCTTCTGTGGAAAAGGTCAAAAACACGGAAAAAACAAAAACTGGCACTTGGCACTGAGTTAATAGGTTAGTCCCAAAAAAGATATAAAATAGCATATTCATGCATACAAAACGTCCAAAGTTGACAAGATAATAGCATGGAACCATCAAAAATTATAGATACGTTGGAGACGTATCAGCATAGATGCATGCGATGAGAGGGACAAACCCATGTCAACAATCTGGCGGTGTTTTCTTTCAGCAGAAACGTCTTGTTGATGTGTGTAGGGGCATGAGACATGGTGAGCTATACCAAGTTCAGGAAAAAAGGTGTTGCTAAGTTTTTCGTATTCGCCACCACAATCAGATTGGATGCAAACACATCACTCTTCTTCTTGATAGGATAAAGCCACATGAATTTTCTATAATCATCAAAGAATGAAAGATAGTACTGAAACCCACTGCATGAAGTCTTAGCTGGGCCCCACACCTCGAAGAAAACTAATTCGAAAGGAGAAGAAGAAACTCTCAAAGACCTAGAAAAGGGTAGCTTATGTGCCTTGCCTTGCTAACATGCATGACACACATGGGTCAAAGCCCGACTAGATGAAGAAAGATTATTAGACGCCAAGATGTGTTGAACGACTGGTGACGATGGGTAGCCAAACTGAGCATGCCAATCTTCAGCACAGAGCCGAATCAAGGATAGGGCACGCGATGAGTAGGGCCGGATAGGATAGAGCCAGTTTTCACATCTGCCTTGAAGAAGAACCCTCTTGGTGATCAAATCCTTCATGAGAAAATGAGTAGGGTAATACTTTAGATAAGCATGATTATCAATAGCAAGGCGATTAACGGACATCAGGTTTTTGTCTGTGTTGGGGACATGAAGTATATTTCGAAGCTGAAGGTTAGCAGTAGGTGTAGGAAGAATAGCATGACCACCATGAGCTATGTGCAAACCTGAGCCGTGTGCAGTATGGATGCGATCATGCCCTAGGTACTTCTCCCTTTTAGTGAGACAATCAAGATCGACAGTGATATGATCGGTGGCGCTGGTGTCAGTGAACCAGGTAGGATCATCCAGGATGGAGGGAGGGGATCCAACAGCTAGACCCGCCATCTTGGAGTGTTGGGGTTGAAACGCGTGGTTGTAGTGTTGGCCGCACTTCCAGGCAAAGTGCCCAGTGTTGGGGAATGTTGCATGGGAAACAAACAATTTCTTACGCACACGAAGACATATCATGGTGATGATCATCTACGAGAGAGAGATCCGATCCACATACCCTTGTAGATCGCTAAGCGGAAGCATTATTAAACAGAGTTGATGTAGTGTTACATCTTCATGGTCCGTCCCACGAACCGTCTCGTGATCCATCCCGATCAAATGCTGAACGGACGGCACCTCCGTGTCCCGCACACATACCGCTCAATGACTATATCCGCCTTCTTGATCCAGCAATAGAGTCGGGGAAATAGGAGTTCTCCGGCAGCGTGACGACGCGCCGGTGATGGTGATGATTTATTCCTGCAGGGCTCCGCCCGAGCTCCGTAGAAAACCGATCTGGAGGAAGAACTATGATCTAGAGGAGAGGGCAACGCGTGGCAAAGTCGTGTCTCAAAAGCCCTAAACCTCTAGTATATATAGGAGGCAGCCTTGGCGCCACAAGGGAAACTGCCTTGGGTCGGCCGAAGTGGAGGAGGGAGTCCTCCTCCAATTCCACTTGGATTAGGACTCCTTCCTTATTTTCCCACCTCTTTTGGATTTTCCACTTTTTCCTCATGGGCTTTCCTTGGATGACTTTGTCAGCCCATTATTGTTGGAATTATGCCCTAGAGGAAATAATAAATATAGTTATTATTATCATTCCTGTATCAAGATAATCGTTTATTATCCATGCTATAATTGTATTGAATGAAGACTCATTTACATGTGTGGATACATAGACAAAACACCGTCCCTAGCAAGCCTCTAGTTGGCTAGCCAGTTGATCAAAGATAGTCAGTGTCTTCTGATTATGAACAAGGTGTTGTTGCTAGATAACTGGATCACGTCATTGGGAGAATCACGTGATGGACTAGACCCAAACTAATAGACGTAGCATGTTGATCGTGTCATTTTGTTGCTACTGTTTTCTGCGTGTCAAGTATTTATTCCTATGACCATGAGATCATATAACTCACTGACACCGGAGGAATGCTTTGTGTGTATCAAACGTCACAACGTAACTAGGTGACTATAAAGATGCTCTACAGGTATCTCCGAAGGTGTTAGTTGAGTTAGTATGGATCAAGACTGGGATTTGTCACTCCGTGTGAACGGAGAGGTATCTCGAGGCCCACTCGGTAATACAACATCACACACAAGCCTTGTAAGCAATGTAACTTAGTGTAAGTTGCGGGATCTTGTATTACGGAACGAGTAAAGAGACTTGCCGGTAAACGAGATTGAAATAGGTATACGGATACTGACGATCGAATCTCGGGCAAGTAACATACCGAAGGACAAAGGGAATGATATACGGGATTATATGAATCCTTGGCACTGAGGTTCAAACGATAAGATCTTCGTAGAATATGTAGGATCCAATATGGGCATCCAGGTCCCGCTATTGGATATTGACCGAGGAGTCTCTCGGGTCATGTCCACATAGTTCTCGAACCCGCAGGGTCTGCACTCTTAAGGTTTGACGTTGTTTTATGCGTATTTGAGTTATATGGTTGGTTACCGAATGTTGTTCGGAGTCCCGGATGAGATCACTGACGTCACGAGGGTTTCCGGAATAGTCCGGAAACGAAGATTGATATATAGGATGACCTCATTTGATTACCGGAAGGTTTTCGGAGTTACCGGGAATGTACCGGGAATGACGAATGGGTTCCGGGAGTTCACCGGGGGGGGCAACCCACCCCGGGGAAGCCCATAGGCCTTGAGGGTGGCACACCAGCCCTTAGTGGGCTGGTGGGACAGCACAAAAGGGCTCTATGCACCAAGAAGAGAAAATCAAGAGAAAAGGAAAAAAAAGGAGGAGGTGGGAAGGAAGGGGGACTCCCTCCCACCAAACCAAGTCCAACTCGGTTTGGGGGGGGAGTCCTCCCCCCTTGGACTCGGCCGACCCCCTTGGGGCTCCTTGAGCCCCAAGGCAAGGTCCCCTCCCTCCCACCTATATATACGGAGGTTTTAGGGCTGATTTGAGACGACTTTTCCACGGCAGCCCGACCACATACCTCCACGGTTTTTCCTCTAGATCGCGTTTCTGCGGAGCTCGGGCGGAGCCCTGCTGAGACAAGGTCATCACCAACCTCCGGAGCGCCGTCACGCTGCCGGAGAACTCTTCTACCTCTCTGTCTCTCTTGCTGGATCAAGAAGGCCGAGATCATCGTCGAGCCGTACGTGTGCTGAACGCGGAGGTGCCGTCCGTTCGGTACTAGATCGTGGGACTGATCGCGGGATTGTTCACGGGGCAGATCGAGGGACGTGAGGACGTTCCACTACATCAACTGCGTTCACTAACGCTTCTGCTGTACGATCTACAAGGGTACGTAGATCACTCATCCCCTCTCGTAGATGGACATGACCATGATAGGTCTTCGTGCGCGTAGGAAATTTTTTGCTTCCCATGCGACGTTACCCAACAGTGGCATCATGAGCTAGGTTCATGCGTAGATGTCTTCTAGAGTAGAACACAAAAGTTTTTGTGGGCGGTGATGTGCGTTTTGCTGCCCTCCTTAGTCTTTTCTTGATTACGCGGTATTGTTGGATTGAAGCGGCTTGGACCGACATTACTCGTACGCTTACGAGAGACTGGTTTCATCGTTCCGAGTAACTCCGTTGCTCAAAGATGACTGGCAAGTGTCGGTTTCTCCAACTTTAGTTGAATCGGATTTGACCGAGGAGGTCCTTGGATGAGGTTAAATAGCAACTCATATATCTCCGTTGTGGTGTTTGCGTAAGTAAGATGCGATCCTACTAGATACCCATGGTCACCACGTAAAACATGCAGCAACAAAATTAGAGGACGTCTAACTTGTTTTTGCAGGGTATGCTTGTGATGTGATATGGCCAATGATGTGATGTGATATATTGGATGTATGAGATGATCATGTTGTAATAGAAATATCGACTTGCACGTCGATGGTACGGCAACCGGCAGGAGCCATAGGGTTGTCTTTATACTAACGTGTGTGCTTGCAGATGCGTTTACTATTTTGCTAGGATGTAGCTTTAGTAGTAATAGCATGAGTAGCACGACAACCCCGATGGCAACACGTTGATGGAGATCATGGTGTGGGGCCGGTGACAAGAAGATCGTGTCGGTGCTTTGGTGATGGAGATCAAGAAGCACATGATGATGGCCATATCATGTCACTTATGAATTGCATGTGATGTTAATCCTTTTATGCACCTTATTTTGCTTAGAACGACGGTAGCATTATGAGGTGATCTCTCACTAAAATTTCAAGACGAAATTGTGTTCTCCCCGACTGTGCACCGTTGCTACAGTTCGTCGTTTCGAGACACCACGTGATGATCGGGTGTGATAGACTCAACGTTCACATACAACGGGTGCAAAACAGTTGCGCACGCGAAACACTCGGGTTAAGCTTGACGAGCCTAGCATGTGCAGACATGGCCTCGGAACGCATGAGACCGAAAGGTCGAGCATGAATCATATAGTTGATATGATTAGCATAGAGATGCTTACCACTGCAACTATTCTCGACTCACGTGATGATCGGACTTGAGATAGTGGATTTGGATCATGTACCACTCAAATGACTAGAGAGATGTACTTTTTGAGTGGGAGTTTAGCGAATAATTTGATTAAGTTAAACTCTAATTATCTTGAACATAGTCTAAGTCCACTTTGAATATATTTGTGTTGTAGATCATGGCTCACACGACAGTCATCCTGAATTTTAATACGTTCCTAGAGAAAGCTAATCTTAAGTTGAAAGATGATGGAAGCAACTTTGTAGACTGGGCTCGTCATCTTAAGCTAATCTTACAAGCTGGGAAGAAGGATTATGTCCTTAATGCTGCGTTAGGAGATGAACCACCCGCTAAGGCTGATCAGGATGTTAAGAACGCTTGGTTAGCACGTAAGGAGGACTACTCAATAGTTCAATGTGCAGTCTTGTATGTCTTAGAACCGGGACTTCAACGTCGCTTTGAGCGTCATGGAGCATTTGAGATGTTCCAGGAGTTGGAGTTTATCTTTCAGAAGAACGCCCGGATCGAGAGGTATGAGACCTCCGATAAATTCTATGCTTGCAAGATGGAGGAAAACTGATCTGTCAGTGAACATGTGCTCAAAATGTGTGGGTACTCAAACCGTCTAGCTGAGCTGGGGATTGAACTCCCGCAAGAAGCTATCACTGACAGAATCCTTCAATCACTGCCGCCAAGCTATAAAGGCTTTGTGTTGAACTACAACATGCAAGGGATGAACAAGTCTCCCGGCGAGTTGTTTGCGATGCTGAAAGTCGCAGAGTCTGAACTCCGTAAAGAGCATCAAGTGTTGGTGGTGAATAAGACCACTAGTTTCAAGAGAAACGGCAAAGGCAAGAAGGGCAATTCGAAGAAGAGCGGCAAGCCTGTTGCCAATCCGACGAAGAAACCCAAAGCTGGACCTAAGCCGGAAACGGAGTGTTACTATTGCAAGGGTATGGGTCACTGGAAGCGCAATTGCCCCAAGTATCTGGCAGATAAGAAGGCGGGCAAAGAAAAATCAGGTATATTTGATATACATGTTATCGATGTGTACTTAACCGGCTCTCGTAGTAGTGCTTGGGTATTGGATACCGGTTCTGTTGCTCATATTTGCAACTCGAAACAGGAACTGCGGAATAGGCGAAGGCTGGCGAAAGATGAAGTGACGATGCGCGTAGGAAATGGTTCCAAGGTTGATGCAATCGCCGTCGGCACAGTGTCACTTCAGCTACCGTCAGGATTAGTGATGAACTTAAATCATTGTTATTTAGTGCCTGCGTTGAGCATGAACATTATATCTGGATCTTGTTTATTGCGAGACGGTTACTCTTTTAAGTCAGAGAATAATGGTTGTTCTATTTCTATGAGTAACATCTTTTATGGTCATGCACCGAATGTGAGAGGATTGTTCATATTGAATCTTGATAGCAATACGCATATACATAACATTGAGACCAAAAGAGTTAGAGTTAACAATGATAGCGCCATATTTTTGTGGCACTGCCGCTTAGGTCATATTGGTGTAAAGCGCATGAAGAAACTCCATGCTGATGGACTTTTGGAGTCACTTGACTTTGATTCACTTGACACGTGTGAACCATGCCTCATGGGCAAGATGACTAAGACTCCGTTCTCAGGAACAATGGAGCGTGCAAGTGACTTGTTGGAAATCATACATACCGATGTGTGTGGTCCGATGAGCGTTGAGGCACGCGGCGGATATCGTTATTTTCTCACCTTCACTGACGATTTAAGTAGATATGGTTATGTCTACTTGATGAAGCACAAGTCTGAAACATTTGAAAAGTTCAAGCAATTTCAGAGTGAAGTGGAAAATCATCGTAACAAGAAGATCAAGTTCCTACGGTCTGATCGTGGGGGTGAATATCTGAGTTTCGAGTTTGGTGCTCACTTAAGACAATGTGGAATTGTTTCACAGTTAACACCGCCTGGAACACCACAGTGTAATGGTGTGTCCGAACGTCGTAATCGTACTCTATTAGAGATGGTGCGATCTATGATGTCTCTTACTGATTTGCCGTTATCATTTTGGGGCTATGCATTAGAAACAGCTGCATTCACTTTAAATAGGGGACCATCAAAATCCGTTGAGACGACACCATACGAACTGTGGTATGGCAAAAGGCCAAAGTTGTCGTTTCTTAAAGTTTGGGGATGTGATGCTTATGTCAAAAAGCTTCAGCCTGAAAAGCTGGAACCCAAAGCGGAAAAGTGCGTCTTCATAGGTTACCCAAAAGCGACAGTTGGGTACACCTTCTATCTCAAATCCGAGGGCAAAGTATTTGTTGCTAAAATCGGAGCTTTTCTCGAGAAGGAGTTTCTCTCGAGAGAATTGAGTGGGAGGACGATAGAACTTGACGAGGTTGTCGAACCTCTCATCCCTCTGGATGGTGGCGCAGGGCAAGGGGAAACCTCTGCCATTGCGACGCCGGTTGAGGAGGAAGTTAATTATGATGATCATGAAACTCCAGTTCAAGTTTCTGTTGAACCACGCAGGTCGACGAGATCACGCGCTGCTCCAGAGTGGTACGGTAATCCCGTCTTATCAATCATGTTGTTAGACAACAATGAACCTGCCAATTATGAAGAAGCAATGGTGGGCCCAGATTCCAACAAATGGCTGGAAGCCATGAAATCCAAGATAGGATCCATGTATGAGAACAAAGTATGGACTTTGGAGGTACTACCTGAGGGCCGCAAGGCCATTCAGAACAAATGGATCTTTAAGAGGAAGACGGACGCTGACGGTAATGTGACCGTTTATAAAGCTCGACTTGTGGCAAAGGGTTTTTCACAAGTTCAAGGAGTTGACTACGATGAGACTTTCTCACCCGTAGCGATGCATAAGTCCGTCAGAATCATGTTAGCAATAGCTGCATTTTTCGATTATGAAATCTGGCAGATGGATGTCAAAACGGCGTTCCTTAACGGTTTCCTTAAGGAAGAATTGTATATGATACAACCTGAAGGTTTTGTCGATCCTAAGAATGCTAACAAGGTGTGCAAGCTCTAGCGATCCATTTATGGACTGGTGCAAGCATCTCGGAGTTGGAACAAACGCTTCGATGAGGTGATCAAAGCATTTGGGTTTATACAAGTGGTTGGAGAATCTTGTATTTACAAGAAAGTGAGTGGGAGCTCTGTGGCGTTTCTAATATTATATGTGGATGACATATTACTGATTGGAAACAACGTAGAGCTTTTGGAGAGCATAAAGGATTACTTGAATAAAAGTTTCTCTATGAAGGACCTAGGAGAAGCTGCTTACATTCTAGGCATTAAGATCTATAGGGATAGATCAAAACGCCTGATAGGACTTTCACAAAGCACATACCTTGATAAAGTTTTGAAGAGGTTCAAAATGGAACAGTCCAAGAAAGGGTTCTTGCCAGTTCTACAAGGTACGAGATTGAGTAAGACTCAGTGCCCAGCAAGTGATGAAGATAGAGAGCATATGCGCTCCGTCCCCTATGCTTCAGCCATAGGTTCTATCATGTATGCGATGCTGTGCACTAGACCGGATGTTAGCCTGGCCATAAGTATGGCAGGTAGGTTCCAGAGTAATCCAGGAGTGGATCACTGGACAGCGGTCAAGAATATGCTGAAGTACCTGAAAAGGACTAAGGAGATGTTTCTCGTGTATGGAGGTGACGAAGAGCTCGCCATAAAAGGTTACGTCGATGCAAGCTTTGACACAGATCCGGACGACTCTAAGTCACAAACCGGATACGTATTTATTCTTAATGGGGGTGCAGTAAGCTGGTGCAGTTCCAAGCAAAGCGCCGTAGCAGATTCTACATGTGAAGCGGAGTACATGGCTGCCTCGGAGGCGGCTAAGGAGGGTGTCTCGATGAAGCAGTTCATGACGGATCTTGGAGTGGTGCCAAGCGCACTGAATCCAATAACCTTGTTCTGTGACAACACTGGTGCCATTGCCTTAGCAAAGTAACCGCGGTTTCACAAGAAGACCAGACACATCAAACGACGCTTCAACCTCATCCGCGACTACGTCGAGAGAGAGGACGTGAATATATGCAAAGTGCACACGGATCTGAATGTAGCAGACCCGCTGACTAAACCTCTTCCACGGCCAAAACATGATCAACACCAGAACTGTATGGGTGTTAGATTTATTACAATGTAATTTACATGGTGATGTAAGGGCTAGATTATTGACTCTAGTGCAAGTGGGAGACTGTTGGAATTATGCCCTAGAGGCAATAATAAATATAGTTATTATTATAATTCCTGTATCAAGATAATCGTTTATTATCCATGCTATAATTGTATTGAATGAAGACTCATTTACATGTGTGGATACATAGACAAAACACTGTCCCTAGCAAGCCTCTAGTTGGCTAGCCAGTTGATCAAAGATAGTCAGTGTCTTCTGATTATGAACAAGGTGTTGTTGCTTGATAACTGGATCACGTCATTGGGAGAATCACGTGATGGACTAGACCCAAACTAATAGACGTAGCATGTTGATCGTGTCATTTTGTTGCTACTGTTTTATGCGTGTCAAGTATTTATTCCTATGACCATGAGATCATATAACTCACTGACACCGGAGGAATGCTTTGTGTGTATCAAACGTCGCAACGTAACTGGGTGACTATAAAGATGCTCTACAGGTATCTTCGAAGGTGTTAGTTGAGTTTGTATGGATCAAGACTGGGATTTGTCACTCCGTGTGAACGGAGAGGTATCTCGGGGCCCACTCGGTAATACAACATCACACACAAGCCTTGCAATCAATGTAACTTAGTGTAAGTTGCGGGATCTTGTATTACGGAACGAGTAAAGAGACTTGCCGGTAAACGAGATTGAAATAGGTATACGGATACTGACGATCGAATCTCGGGCAAGTAACATACCGAAGGACAAAGGGAATGACATACGGGATTATATGAATCCTTGGCACTGAGGTTCGAACGATAAGATCTTCGTAGAATATGTAGGATCCAATATGGGCATCCAGGTCCCGCTATTGGATATTGACCGAGGAGTCTCTCGGGTCATGTCTACATAGTTCTCGAACCCGCAGGGTCTGCACACTTAATGTTCGACGTTGTTTTATGCGTATTTGAGTTATATGGTTGGTTACCGAACGTTGTTCGGAGTCCCGGATGAGATCACGAACGTCACGAGGTTTTCCGGAATAGTCCGGAAACGAAGATTGATATATAGGATGACCTCATTTGATTACCGGAAGGTTTTCGGAGTTACCGGGAATGTACCGGGAATGACGAATGGGTTCCGGGAGTTCACCGGGGGGGCAACCCACCCAGGGGAAGCCCATAGGCCTTGAGGGTGGCACACCAGCCCTTAGTGGGCTGGTGGGACAGCCCAAAAGGGCTCTATGCGCCAAGAAGAGAAAATCAAGAGAAAAGAAAAAAAAAGGAGGAGGTGGGAAGGAAGGGGGACTCCCTCCCACCAAACCAAGTCCAACTCGGTTTGGGGGGGGAGTCCTCCCCCCTTGGACTCGGCCGACCCCCTTGGTGCTCCTTGAGCCCAAAGGCAAGGTACCCTCCCTCCCACCTATATATACGGAGGTTTTAGGGCTGATTTGAGACGACTTTTCCACGGCAGCCCGACCACATACCTCCACGGTTTTTCTTCTAGATCGCGTTTCTGCGGAGCTCGGGCGGAGCCCTGCTGAGACAAGGTCATCACCAACCTCTGGAGCGCCGTCACGCTGCCGGAGAACTCTTCTACCTCTCCGTCTCTCTTGCTAGATCAAGAAGGCCGAGATCATCGTCGAGTTGTACGTGTGCTGAACGCGGAGGTGCCGTCCGTTCGGTACTAGATCGTGGGACTGATCGCGGGATTGTTCGCGGGGCGGATCGAGGGACGTGAGGACGTTCCACTACATCAACCGCGTTCACTAACGCTTTTGCTGTACGATCTACAAGGGTACGTAGATCACTCATCCCCTCTCGTAGATGGACATCACCATGATAGGTCTTCGTGCGCGTAGGAATTTTTTTGCTTCCCATGCGACGTTACCCAACAATTATGCCTTATTGCGCATCCAATAAACCCATGTGGACATCTTGGGGCATGGTGGGCCCACCCAATGGGCCCCCAGAACACATTCGTCAGTCCTGGTACACTGCTCGCAATGCCCGAAAACCTTCCGGAATCCAAATACCAACTTCTTATATATCAATCTTCGTTTCCGAACTATTCCAGAACTCTTCGTGACGTCCGGGATCTCATCCGGGACTCCGAACAAAACTTCGGTCACCAACACATATAACTCAACTATATCGAAACGTGACCGAACCTTAAGTGTGCAGACCCTGTGGGTTCGAGAACTATGCAGACATGACCTGAGACACTCTCTAGTCAATAAGCAACAGCGGGACTTGGATGTCCATATTGGTTCCTACATATTCTACGAAGATCTCTATCGGTTGAACCCCTATGTCAAGGATTCATATAATCCCGTATACTATTCCCTTTGTCCTTCGGTATGTTACTTGCCCGAGATTCGATCGTCGGTATCTCTAGACCTAGTTCAATCTCGTTACCGTCAAGTCTCTTTAATCATTCCGTAATACAAGATCTCGTAACTAACTCCTTAGTCACATTGCTTGCAAGGCTTGTTGTGATGTTGTATTACCGAGTGGGCCCCGAGATATCTCTTCGTCACACGAAGTGACAAATCCCAGTCTTGATCCATGCCAACCCAACAGACACCTTTGGAGATACCTTTAGAGCACATTTATAGTCACCCAGTTATGTTGCGATGTTTGATACACACAAGGTATTCATCCGATGTCTGGGAGTTGCATGATCTCATGGTCATAGGAACAGATACATTGACATGCAGAAAACAGTAGCAATAAACTGACACGATCATATACTACGTTTATAGTTTGGGTCTTGTCCTTCACATCATTCTCCCAATGATGTGATCCTGTTATCAAGTGACAACACTTGTTTATAGTCAGGAAACCTTGACAATCTTTGATCAACGAGCTAGTCAACTAGAGGCTTACTAGGAACAGTGTTTTGTCCATGTATCCACACATGTATTTGAGTTTCCAATCAATACAATTCTAGTATGGATAATAAATGATTATTATGAACAAGGAAATATAATAATAACCAATTTATTATTGCCTCTAGGTCATATTTCCAACAGTCTCCCACTTGCACTAGAGTCAATAATCTAGTTCACATCACTATGTGATCTTAACGAATCGAACACCCATACAGTTTTGGGGTTTGATCACGTCTTGTTTGTGAGAGAGGTTTTAGTCAAAGAGTCCGAACCTTTCATATCTGTGTTTGCTTTACAAATATCTATGTTATCTTGTAGATGCTACTTCTACGTGCCATTTGGAACTATTCCAAATGACTGCTCCACTATACGAATCAGCTTTACTCCTTAGAGTTATTCGGATTAGTGTCAAAGCTTGCATCGACGTAACCCTTTACGACAAACTATTTAATCAGCTCCATAATCGAGAAAAATTCCTAAGTCCATTAGTTACTAAGGATAACTTTGACCGTTGTTCAGTGATTCAATCCTGGATCACTCTTTGTACCCCTTGATAGACTTATGGCAAGGCACACATCAGGTGCGGTACACACCATGGCATACTATACAGCCCACGGCTAAGGCATAGGGGACAAAATTCATCCTTTCTCTTTCTTCTGTCGTGGTCGGGCTTTGAGTCTTACTCAAATTCACACGTAACAACACAACCAAGAACTCCTTCGTTGCTGATCTATTTTGAACTCCTTCAAAAACCTATCAAGGCATGCATTTCATTGAAAGTTCTATAGCGTTTTGATCTATCTCTATAGATCTTGATGATCAATGTTCAAGTAGCTCTATCCAGGTCTTCCTTTGAAAAACTCCTTTCAAACAACCCTTTATGCTTTCCAAAAATTCTACATTATTTCCGATCAACAATATGTCAACTACATATACTTATCAGAAATTCTATAGTGCTCCAACACACTTCTTTGGAAAATATTGGAGACCCTGATGGACAGAGCCTAACCAGATTTTTCTCCAATGCCTGTTACTCATGTGGAGAGGAAGGACATTTTTCACAGGAGTGCATGAAGAAAAGCAAGGAGCATCTGGGAAACTTCCCGACGGAAAAATTAGAGTTTGATCCACTTGAAATAGAAGAACTGGCCAAAATGAGGGAGTCCGGAAAGAAGAGAAAATACACTAGCCAGAGTCAAATCCCTGCACATAAGGACCTCAGTCATATCAGATATTTCAAGTGTAAGGAGTTGGTCCATTACATCAATATGTGCCCAGGAAGGAAACAGGAAACCCAAGGAGCAAAAGCAAACACTAAGAAGCCTCGAGACTTGTTCGAACTCATTTGCTTTCGTTGCAAGGAAGCAGAACATTATGCTAGTGATTGTCCACACGGGAAGAAAGCTAAAATGGAGTAGTTAAATTTTGACAGTGGCAATAAGTGTAACATGAAGCACTCTTGTTTTCATGAGATTATGGAGTTAAATTTTATAACAGAAGTCCCTGGGATTGTAATAACTTCATGAATCAATAAAAATTTATTGTGGCATGATTGCCTATGTTGATACTGTATGCGTTGTTTCTCTACGAACAAAGATCTCTGAACATTTATGAGGATCTGAGAAAATGTGGTCTATGCAGGCATGAGTATATTTCATTTTAAGTGTGGTAGTAATCGGTAAACTCACAGGATCCAATGAGAGGAAATATACCATGCATACCAAGGAGACACATACATTCCGCTAAGTACCCATTTTTTTTCTGACACCTGCAGATGACAACCCTCTACGAGTCATTCCTTAAGGGCGCAAAAATGATCATGACCCTGACTAGTGATCATGATTACCCAAAAATCCTGAAGGACATGATGAAGCACATTCATCTTGAAGGAGATGCAGTCTACAAAGGCTATCCGCTCTTGGAAAATGGAGTGGAACTTTGGTATGTGGAAGTACACCTCCACCATGTGAAAGGAGTTTGTCCAAAGACTATGGGGCAATACTTTTTCATTTCACGTGTACCACGAGCAACCTTCTTTGATGCTGTTCGTGAAGCTGCCATGGAAGCTATACGTCAGATTGGAGAAATACTTGAAGCAAGACTCCGTCATGCCCAGGAATACCTGACTGAAGTGCATGCGGAGATGATGGAGATGAAGCTCATGGCCACCATGAGAAAGCAAAAGATGGATGACTTCAAGGAACACATTGGAAAGTTCTAGTGGAACTAAAGTATCTCCAAGGGATACAAATGAATAAAGTTGGCAGAAATGCTTGACCATACTGAACAATGTGGATGGCAACATTTGTAATAAATTTATTTTTGAATTTGGAGTTTTTGAGAAGAAATTAAGGATGTAATTAAGGGATACAAATGAATAAATTTTGACAGTGGCAATAAGTGTAACATGAAGCACTCTTGTTTTCATGAGATTATGGAGTTAAATTTTATAACAGAAGTCCCTGGGATTGTAATAACTTCATGAATCAATAAAAATTTATTGTGTCATGATTGCCTATGTTGATACTGTATGCGTTGTTTCTCTACGAACAAAGATCTCTGAACATTTATGAGGATCTGAGAAAATGTGGTCTATGCAGGCATGAGTATATTTCATTTTAAGTGTGGTAGTAATCGGTAAACTCACAGGATCCAATGAGAGGAAATATACCATGCATACCAAGGAGACACATACATTCCGCTAAGTACCCATTTTTTTTCTGACACCTGCAGATGACAACCCTCTACGAGTCATTCCTTAAGGGCGCAAAAATGATCATGACCCTGACTAGTGATCATGATTACCCAAAAATCCTGAAGGACTTGATGAAGCACATTCATCTTGAAGGAGATGCAGTCTACAAAGGCTATCCGCTCTTGGAAAATGGAGTGGAACTTTGGTATGTGGAAGTACACCTCCACCATGTGAAAGGAGTTTGTCCAAATACTATGGGGCAATACTTTTTCATTTCACGTGTACCACGAGCAACCTTCTTTGATGCTGTTCGTGAAGCTGCCATGGAAGCTATACGTCAGATTGGAGAAATACTTGAAGCAAGACTCCGTCATGCCCAGGAATACCTGACTGAAGTGCATGCGGAGATGATGGAGATGAAGCTCATGGCCACCATGAGAAAGCAAAAGATGGATGACTTCAAGGAACACATTGGAAAGTTCCAGTGGAACTAAAGTATCTCCAAGGGATACAAATGAATAAAGTTGGCAGAAATGCTTGACCATACCGAACAATGTGGATGGCAGCATTTGTAATAAATTTATCTTTGAATTTGGAGTTTTTGAGAAGAAATTAAGGATGTAATAAAGGATTGAATATGAAATGAATATGACTTATGGATCAACCAATACCTTTTGATGGTAAACACACCAATGAAGAAAAAAATATCCCACAGAGTGGAGAGTGTAGCAAAAATAAGTCTGAGGATTATTATTATATGATGGTTACCCCAAGAATATGATGGAATGAAACACTATAGGATTTAAAGGCGGAGTAATTCCAAGTATGCCTGCAACCCAAAGACCCCGCGACTAATAAGGATCAAGTACTACCTTTATGAAGAAAGAAACTTCGAAGAAGCTATGATGGATCGGCAAACGTTTTCTTAGGAGCATACGAAAACTCGAGAGTTGTGAAGATACGATAGATGTTTTGTTGAGCTTGTAGAACTAATGGATTATCCGAACTTCGTTCGTGGACAAGAGAAATCTTGCAATGCTTGTGAGGATGCCCAAGCGATAGAATACGAGATTCACTAAGCCTTATACAAGGTAACGATTTCAGTGCAACATGGCTTGGCCACCATGACGACTTACTATTATCATTCTCTTGCTATTCGGAATGGTAAATCTGAGAGACTTACCCATAGTGAGAGAAGACACTCTTTGAAGCTTTTGTTTAAGCCTTAGAATGGTATAATGAAAGCCCATGTACATGGCACTTGTTGTCACGCGTAGGAAATTTTACGGTGAGGATGAAGACAAGACCTCTCTCTCTGCAGGATAACCACAAATGGTAGACCACCATGAGAATCGTCGATAGGTTATTTAGGATGATCACGAGACTGTCAGTTAAGTAGACTCAGTGACGGAAGAAGCTGATATCAACAGAAGAACCCTCGAATTTGATGGAAACGGTACGAATGTAATGGAAGATGCATCACCAAAGGAGTTAGTATGAAGGATGTGAGGAGTCAGATGCCAAGACCCCAGAGGATTGTTAGAATTTTAAGGGACCAGTAAACATTCATTTTAAGTGTGGTAGCATCACACTTTACAAGAGATTGGATTTGTTAGAAGACCCCCAAACCCTAACCTTTCTTTCTAGCCTCTTCGAATTTCGAGGACGAGATTCATTTTAAGTGTGGTAGGTATGTAACATCCCAAAATTTTGGAATGTTAATAAAATTATTAGATTGTTTGGTTGTTTGTTTGAGTGATTGAAACTTGAGTGAAATTTGAAACTTTTCAAAAACTTTTGAATGAGAGGGAATAAAATGACTTTCCCCTTTTTCGGTGAATTCATATTCATCCATTTAAAATCAATGAGAGATGATGACATGACTTCTTCAACTATAAAGAATTCGAATGAAGGTGGCATTTGAATTTCTTTCGATTTTGATTTGCAATTCTATTTTCCCTCCACTCAAGAAATGCCGGGAAATAATATTATGTCAAATGGAAAAGAGAGGAGGAACATGACCCTCCAAAACCAGGGGCATTTATTGAAGTATTTTGAGCCAAGAAAACAAAAAAAAACTTAGAAATTATTTGCAAAAACAAAAAGAGCATTTAGGGATTTTTTGAAAAAAAACATTATTTTAAAAAGTTCTTATTTTGGCCGTGGAAAATGTCCATCATTTAGATTTTATTTTTCTGATAATTTTAGTATATAGAAACTCTATATTCCGAATTTATTTGGTTTCCCTTTTATCGTTTACCTTCTGGTTTTAGAAAATAGGAAGGGAATCATGTTTAAATGGAAATAAAGAGGCGGCCCATTAAGACCTTTCCAAAAACTGGCCCAACAGGATCTTCTTCGTCCTCTCTCTCCTTCCTCACGTGCACAGGACCTCCCTTAGCCATGGACAGGGAAATCCTCCTTTCCCGATCTCCCTCTCCCTTCCATCCGAGCGCCTCCCGAGCCCCTCTATATAAAGCCCCGATCCTCCTCGTTCCATTTTCCCCATCAACGCATCCTCTCCCTGCCTGTAGCCACCTCACCCCCATCTTCTTTTTCCCTGCCTCACCGAGCTCACCTGGAGCTTTTCCCGTCGCCCCTCCATCGCCACGTGCCACCTCGAGCGCCCCTGGTACTCGCCACACCACCCCCTACCCCCCGCTGCACCCCACGTCGCCCCCCTTACCTCGTCGTCGTTGCCCTGCATGACACTTCAGCGCCATGCCTCTCTCTCTGCCAGGAAGACGCGCCACAGGAACAGGAGCCCAACGCCCTCCTCGCCCCAGGAGCACTGCCCCTTCCCCATAGCGACTGCCTCCTGCACCGGTCCCCCCTTCCCCACCGATTTCCCTCGCCGGAGAACCCCACCTCGCCGCCTCCACCATTGACGTTGCTGGAGCTCCTTGTAGCACCAGGTGAGAACTCTGTCTTCCCCCTCTCTCTATCCTAGATGTATTTCCCACCGTTAGATCGTGTATATGCGGCTTAGATTAGAACAAGCTTACCTCTTCGGTTAGATAAAATAAACCATACCGGTTCTCTGCTAGTTAGTTAAAACCAAAAGGTTTTCCGTTATATTGTGATCGTTCGTTGGATAGCCAAGAACGTGCACACCTATCAGCCAATGAGATCTTGCCACGTCACTATTTTCTTTTCTATTTCAATTCTGTAACAGAATTAGTGCTGTTTTTGTTTTCCTTATCTCTTTTATTCTAGAAGTCCAATGAAGTTGATTCTTTTTGTAGTAGATCAAAATTTTCTTGTAGTTTCCGAAAACATATTATTTACCTATGTTTGAAATTTCAAAATTTAAATTAGGACAGATTTAGTTTAAATCTTGTTTTGCTTATTCTAGGAGTTTAAAATAGCTTTTAATTTAATTCTTTTTGCTGCTCTTTCCTAGTGATCATATCTTTTAGTAGTTTAAGTTTCAATTTTTTTTAAATGTTTTTACTTGGGGTTTTACCAGAAACAGATTCTGTTTTGGTTATGTTAGGTGAATTTCTTCACTTTGTTTTACAGTGTTTATATGTTAGTGGTTTTATTTTTGATTGCTAGTATGAGTGCTTATGTGAATACTATGTTTGATTATATAGATTTCATCGGAGAGTGATGAATAGTTCTATCACGTATTTCCCGAGAACGATAATTCCTCTTCATCAACCTCACCAGGCAAGTCATTTGATCATGTATTACCTATGTTTTATGCATTGTAGTTCTACCTTTCTTCACCCAATTGCATGCAAAGTAGATACTTGGAAATTTTGGATCTTGTTTTAGTATCATGTGGTAGGCACCTACCCCTAGTTACTTTGGTCGGGACGTTATTATGCTATGCTCCTAGTAGACAGGGTTTTGATTGAGTGTTTACCATGAGTGTTGTGAGAACTTAATAATCAAGACCTGAAGAACTGCAAGACTTCCAAGACCTCAGAACAAAATATACCTCTGGGTGAAGGGCGGTTTAGATGGGCTCCTTGGAGAAACCAGTGGACAACCCGGGATGCATGGGGAAGCGCCATGACATCTTGCGGAAAGCTTCACCCAGGCTCGAAGAGATGGACGGAGGCTTCAAGACCCAAGGCTTACATGCACAACCACAAGCTATTATGGGCTCTAGCTTGGTTGGACAACGTGGCGACTCTGGATAGGCGGTGTTAGCACATGTAGAAGAACTTAAGGATTGGATGGGCACCGACAGAGGATTAGAGGGACCCATTGAAAGACCATGTTTTGATCATCCGGTCTTCAAACACCCTGAAGTGCAAGGACATACTCGGAGGCGATCAAATCTTGTGGGGAACGTGTGCAAAACTCTGCAGAGTACTCAAACCTAATCGATTAGCCGTGTCCACGCTCATGGACAATTTGATCCGAAGGAACTGAAGTTATCAGGAATTCTCAACACCATTATATATATTTGATATGGGAAATATTGATAACTTGGGTATGAGAACTGGTTGGCGGAACCATCTCATTAACAACCAACAACGTAGTAATATTTTTGCTTTTAGCCCCTCTCTTGTTGTAGGAGAAAACTTTGCTTTCTGCTAAATACTTATAAGCCCCACCTGCCATATATGCATATAGTATAGATGATTAATTTTCACCCCTCTCTTATGTGACTTGCCGGCATATTCAATATACTGACCTACACGGCTGCAACGTATTATGTTGCAGATATTTCTTCAACGAGTAAGAGTACGATTCAAGGTTACGGTCTACACTCAACTTGCCGTTGGTGCTTATTGGGACTCCACTCCCTTGACTGTTTCCGCTGAGATTTTAAGGTATATATCTGTTTTACGTTATTTACATGTGATTGCACTTTGATACATACATTGATGTACTGTGTGTGCCAGCATACTGATCCAGGGATGGCACAGATACATAGAGGCTTGGCTCGTTTCAAGTCGGGTCGCTACATTTGATCATCTCATCAAAGTGTATATTCCAACTCCGAGATACTTGCACCAGTCCATAGAAAGATCGCTGGAGCTTGCATACTTTTTAGTATCCTTAGGATCGACAAAACCTTCTGGTTGTATCACATACAACCTTTCCTCAAGGAAATTAACTGTCGAGGAAACAATGTTTTGACATCCGATGTGGAATATTTCATAAATAATGCAGCAACTGCTAACATAATTCCAACAGTTTTTTAGCATCGCTACGAGTGAGAAAGTCTCATCATAGTCAACTCTTTGAACTTGTCGAAAAACATCTTCGTGATAAGTCGAGCTTTTCTTAATGGTGACTTTTCACCATAAACGTCTGTCTTCCTTTCAAAGATCCATCTTTACTTAATAGTCTTACGACCATCAAGTAGTTCTTCCAAAGTCTACACTTTGTTTTCATACATGGATCCTCTCTCAGATTTCATGGCCTCCAGCCATTTGCCGAAAACCGGGCCCACTATCGCTTCTCCATAGCTCGAAGGTTCATTGTTGTTCAATAACATGACCTCCAAGACAGGGTTACCGTACCACTCTATAGTAGTACGCGATCTTATCGACCTACGAGGTTTGTAGTAACTTGATTCGAAACTTAATGATCACCATCATCAGTTTCCACTTCAATTGGTGTAGGCGTCACAGGAACAACTTGACGTGCCCTTCTACACACTGGTTGAAGTGACGGTTCTATAACCTCATCAAGTTCCACCACCCTCCCACTCAATTCTTTCGAGAGAAACCTTTCCTCGAGAAAGGACCCGTTTCTAGAAAGAAACACTATTTTGGATATAAGATAGGAGATATACCCAACTATTTTGGATATCCTATGAAGATGCATTTATCTGCTTTGGGTTCGAGCTTATCAGACTGAAACTTTTTCACATAAGCGTCGTAGCCCCAAACTTTCAAGAAACGACAACTCAAGTTTCTCCAAACCATAGTTCATATTGTGTCATCTCAACGGACATATGTGGTGCCCTATTTAAAGTGAATGGTTGTCTCTATTGCATAACCCATAAACGATAGTGGTAATTCGATAAGAGACATCATAGTATGCACCATATCAAATAGGGCGCGGCTATGACCTTCGGACACACCATCACACTATGGTGTTCTAGGTGGCATGACTTGAGAAACAATTTCCACATTGTCTTAACTGCATACCGAAACTCGCAACTCAGATATTTATCTCTATGATCATATCGTAGACAGTTTATCCTCTTGTTATGACGATCTTCACTCTAAAATAGCTTTGAACTTTTCAATATTTCAGACTTGTGATTCATCAAATAAATACTCCTGTATGTACTCAAATCGTCAGTGAAGTAAGAACATAACGATATCCACTGCGTGCCTCAGCACTCATTGGACTGCACACACCAAAAATGTATTACTTCCAACATGTTACTTTCTTGTTCCATGTGGTATGATTTGCATGTCTCAAATGATTTAAAATCAAGTGAGTCCAAAGGATCCATCCGCATGGAGTTTCTTCATGCGTTCTTACCAGCAGGTATGGTTTGCATGTCTCAAACGTTTCAAAATGAGTGAGTACAAAGATCCATCAGCATGGAGCTTCTTCCTGCATTTTACACCAACATGACTCAAGTGGCAGTGTCACAAGTAAGTGGTACTATCATTACTACTTTGTATCTTTTGGCATCAATATTATGAACATGTGTAGCACTACGATCGAGATTCAATAAACCATTGAAGGTAATTATTCAAGCAAATAGAATAACCATTATTCTCTTTAAATGAATAATCCAATTGCAATAAACACGATCCAATCATGTTCATGCTCAACGTAAACACCAAATAACAATTATTTAGGTTTAACACCAATCCCGATGGTAGAGGGGGTGTGCGATGTTTGATCACATTAAGCTTAAAACTACTTCCAACACACATCGTCACCTCACCCTTGCTAGTATCCTTTCAATCAGTAGATATAACTCTGATTTACTAACAATTAGCAATTGACCGGTATCTAATACCCTGGTGCTACTAGGAATACTAGTAAGGTACACATCAACATCAGATATATCCAATATACTTTTGTCAACTTTGCCAGCCTTCTCATCTACCAAGTATCTAGGGTAGTTCCGCCTCAGTGACCGTTTCCCTCATAACAGAAGCACTTAGTCTCAAGTTTGGGTTCAACCCTGGGTTTCTTCACTAGAGCATCAACTGTTTTGTTGTTTCATAAAGTATCCCTTCTTACCCTTTCCCTTTCTTGAAACTAGTGGTTTTTACTAACCATCAACAATTGATGCTCCTACTTGATTTCTACTTTCGCAGTGTCAAACATTGTGAATAGCTCAAGGATCATCATATGTATCCTTGATATGTTATATTTCATCACGAAGCTCTAGTATCTTGGTGGCAGTGACTTTGGAGAACCATCACTATCTCATCTGGAAGATTAACACCCACTTGATTCAAGCAACTATTGCACTCAGACAATCTGAGCACATGCTCAATGATCATATAAGCCTTCTGCGCAGCAATGAGGACAATCCTCAGTTTACGAACTCAGTCCGCAAAATTCCTACTATCATCTTTCAACTAAATTTTCTATAGGAACATATAAAACAGTAGAGCTACAGCGCAAGCTACAACATAATTTGCAAAGAATTTTTAACTATGTTCATGATAATTAGTTCAATTAATCATATTACTTAAGAACTCCCACTCAAATAAACATCCCTCTAGTCATTCGAGTGGTGCATGATCCAAATCCACTAACTCAAGTCTGATCATCACGTGAGTTGAGTATAGTTTCAGCTGTGAACATCTCCATGTTGATCATATCAACTCTATGATTCATGCTCGAACTTTCGATCTCTTGTGTTCCGAGGCCATGTATGTACATGCTAGGCTCGTCCAGTTTAACCCGAGTGTTCCGCTTGTGCAACTGTTTTGCACCCGTTGTATGTGAACATTGAGTCTATCACACCCGATCATCATGCTATCTTGAAATTTTAGTGAGGGATCACCTTATAATGCTACTGTCGTTCTAAGCAAGATAAGGTGCATAAAAGGATTAACATCACATGCAATTCATAAGTGACTTGATATGGCCATGATCTTGTGCTTCTAGATCTCCATCACCAAAGCACCGACATGATCTTCATCATCACCGGTGCCACACCATGATCTCCATCATCGTGCCGCCATCGAGGTTGTCGTGCTATCTATGCTATTACTACTAAAGCTACAACCTAGCAATATAGTAAACGCATCTGCAAACACAAACATTAGTTTAAAGACAACCCTATGGCTCCTGCCGGTTGTCGTAGCATCGACGTGCAAGTCGATATCTAACTATTACAACATGATCATCTCATACATCCAATATATCACATCATGTATTTGGCCATATCACATCACATGCATACCCTGCAAAAACAAGTTAGACGTCCTCTAATTTGTTGTTGTATGTTTTACGTGGCTACTATGGGTATCTAGTATGATCGCATCTTACTTACGCAAAAGCACAATGGTGATGTGCAAATTTCTATTTAACCTCTCTCCAAGGACCGCCTCGGTCAAATCCGATTCAACTAAAGTTGAATAAACAAACACCCGCAAGTCATCTTTATGCAACAAGTTGCATGTTAGTCAATGAAACCGGTCTCTCGTAAGCGTACGAGTAAGGTTGGTCTGGGCCGCTTCAATCCAACAATACCGCCGAATCAATAAAAGACAAAGGAGGGCAGCATATCGAACATCGACGCCCACGAAAAGTTTTGTGTTCTACTCGAGATTACATCTATGCATGAACCTAGCGCATGATGCCACTATTGGGAAACGTTGCATGGGAAACAAAAAATTTCTTACGCACACGAAGATCTATCATGGTGATGATCATCTACGAGAGGGAGATCGGATCCACATATCCTTGTAGATCGCTAAGCAGAAGCGTTATTAAACACAGTTGATGTAGTGGCATGTCTTCACAATCCGTCCCACGAACCTTCCCACGATCCGTCCCACGAACCGTCTCTTGATCCGTCCCGATCAAATGCCGAACGGACGACACCTCCGCGTCCCGCACACGTACAGCTCAGTGACGATCTCCGCCTTCTTGATCCAGCAAGAGAGACGGGGAAGTAGAGGAGTTCTCCAACAGCGTGACGGCGCGCCGGTGATGGTGATGATATATTCCTGCATGGCTCTGCCCGAGCTCCGCAGAAAACCGATCTAGAGGAAGAACTATGATCTAGAGGAGAGGGCAGCACGTGGCAAAGTTGTGTCTCAAAAGCCCTAAATCTCTAGTATATATAGGAGGAGGGAGGACGCAGACTTGGCTCCACAAGGGAAACTCCCTTGGGTCGGCCGAAGTGGAGGAGGGAGGAGTCACTAGTAGAAAAAGGGCCTTTTGTCCCGGTTCGTACGGGCCTTCTGTCCCGGTTTCGGAACTGGGACTAAAAGGTCGTTACTAATGCCCTTGGCCTTTAGTCTCGGTTCTTACACGAACCGGGACAGATAAGCCTCCACGTGGCCCGTGCGGTGAGCCCGGACAGGGGGCCTTTAGTTCCGGTTGGTGACACCAACCGGGATCAAAAGGCATCCACGCGTCAGCATTTCAGGTGCTGGGGTTTTTGTTTTGAAAGGGGGAGGGGGTTTAGGGGGTTTTGGGGGGCTAATTTAGGTGTTTCATATATTGTGTTAGCTAGCTAATGAATAGAGAGAAGTGTGCTCTCTTATCTCCGTGCTTGGTCGACGCTACATACTATACGTATAGAGAGGACTAGACACGCTAGCTAGTAAGCAAATGAAGGAAACAGAAAATCGTCATGAACATATGCATACAAAGAGAAGTGATATCGACCACCTCTGCTTCTCTAAGAGATTGGTCGAACAACAAGTTCTCGTATATCTATCCGACGCTACTGGCTACATATATACAATATAATTATCTCTTACAATATAATCTCCTAATTAAATTTCAACTGATTACGGTTCACATGGTATTCTCCGTCTTCAGGGATCACGTGGTCAAGAAAGAATGCCGCCAATTCCTCTTGAATTCCTCGCATACGATCTGCTGGTAGGAGTTCATTGCGCATCCGATATATCTAATTTGAATAAGGGGGTCAATACATATATATATGAATAAATGAAACTGACCACAAATAATGGTAATAAAATAAAATTGTGAATATTATTATTTACGCACGTCATATTGTTTCTCAGAGTAGCCCCGCTCACAGGTCACGTGGTAGATGGACTCGCAAATGTTGTATCCACAGTAATCATTCCCTGGTTCCTGCCACAACCACTTTACAAGAAATAGAGGTCAATCAAACTGATAGTTAGCAAGCATGCTAAATGATATTGATTAAACTAGCGCTTGAATCACTAGGAGATGCGTCGAACATGCTACTGTAGTAATTACTTTCGGGTGTTTAAATTGCAGCTTCTTCGGCAGTCCTGGAGTTTTTGCGATGAATTTTTTCCAAACCCTGTCAAACAAAGAAAACAATTACTTGATATCAGGAAATGAACAAAGTTGCCGATATGGTGCGATAATTATCGATTTAACTTACTTCTCTAGAATTTCAGTCATGTCTGCATACTCCTTGGGATCTTTTTGTCTTGAGTCTAAGACAGTTACTAGTCCCTGCTCAAGCTTAATCTCTAGGAGAATACAGTGGAAGCTGCGCACGCATGCATAACTCATCAATTACATTACTATAACCTTGACTAATAAGGGAAACCGAATATGCACAAGACAGTAACACTCACTGGAATTCGTAAGGGAAGGGTATTATAGCTTTGTTTTGATTCAATATAAACGATTGTAGCAGGTTGGCCTCGGTATCTTTGGCCTGAGATTTAATCATAAATGCATCTACGAGATTTGTGTTAATGAACCCAATATTACCGATTTGTCTTTTCTTCAATTCGACGATCTTCAATCTGCATATAATATAGTGAGGATAATTAAAAATACATGCAATGAAAGAGCTGACCTATATATAGAGACTTAATGACAGAAGTAGTACTACTTATAGGCAGTAGCAAGTGATCATTAATTTATCGAGGGCCTTTAGATCAAAAAACGGGAAGAACTCCTCAAATGGAACCATCAACAGTTCAAGTCCAACGAGGTCATGCTCCTTTCTAACTCCCAACGTCAAAATATTACTCCCCCCAGACTCTTTGCAAGTTTTCATGTACCAATCATGGAATCTTCGCATCATCGTTGTTAGAGATCTTTCATCTTTGACGAGAGGCTTCTCGTACACGTATTTGTGTTCGTCGACCTCCAATAAATCAAAATGTGCATCATCGGGCAGGTAATCTGCAGGATTTGTACCAGGCAACAAGATCCCCGGATGATTAGCGACGATATCGCTAGACACCTTGAGCGGGGGGAACGATTGGTTCGCTTGTTCGCCGAGCTGGGCAACTTTTTTCCCAGCTCGCCGTTCTACTAATATTTGATCACTGGCAGTACTTCCCGACCGCTGCGCTTCGATAAATGACTTTGTAATAATGCGCTCATAGTTGCCTTTCGTCGGAGACTTTGGTGGTTTCTTCAGTGCAGCCAGAGTACGCTTTGCTTTTACCGGATCTATCTTCTCCTCCGGAGGTGGATGGTTTTTTGCTTTCACCCCTTCAAAGAAGTTCTTCACTTCGGCTTCCATGATCTTCTTGTTTTCCTCCGGGCTCCTCTCATATGGTAACTTCTCTAGAGGCTTCAGAGAAGGACCGTATTTGTATTGCCTGCCTCTGGTTGTACTGCTACACGTCGGAGCAGACGGAGCGGCTGCGACTGTCTTTCCTTTCTTACCTGGTGGAGGAGAAGGACTACGCGCCGGAGGAGCCGGAGCGGCGGCGGGTCTCTTCAGCCCTTGTTGACGAGGCGGAGAAGGTGGAGGCAGCTGGCTGCTCGGGCGCGCCGACGGAGAAGGAGGCGGAGTGCCGCCACGTGCCGGAGAAGGAGGCTGAGTGCCCTGATCACTCGCCGGAGGAGGCGGGCCCTGACTCGCGGGAGGAGGAGGAGGAGGCGGAGGCGTCCAGTTCGGAAGGTGGATGAGCTCCTTCCTCCATAGGCATGAAGTCTTCACAGAAGAATCCAGCCGAATCTCCCCTTCACCCGCAGGCTGGTCAAGCTCAAGCTCCTCAAATCCTTCCGTTATTTGATCCACCATCACCCTAGCATATCCTTTTGGAATCGGCTGGCCGTGGTAGGTTGAGCCATGTTCATTAGGTAAAACAGAGCCAACAGCCACCTTGACTTTAAATGTCATCCATCGCATCATAAGGTGGCAATGTTGAGACTCTGTGATAGCATCCACAGGGTAGCACGTGAAGATAGGCTCCACCTGCTGAGTCTGCTTGGTGGAAGCCACGCTCCTTCTCCGCTGAGATGGCGGGGTAGCTTCAGGGGAAGCTTCGGCAGGTCGTTTGCTGCGATATGCTTCTCATTCCTCTAGCCCTTGTACCCTTTCGTGCAGCGCCTGCAGTTGGCTATGCTCCACTTTCTTCGTCCTCTCCTGGGTTTTGTAACCCCCTGCGCCCGGAAACCCAGCCTTCCACGGAAGGGAGCCTGGCGTGCCTCGTGTTCGTCCAGGGTGCTCAGGATTCCCGAGGGCCATTGTGAGCTCGTCATTGTCTCTTTCTGGAATGAACGCCCCTTCCTGTGCTACGGCGATATAGTGTTGAAGCTTCCTGACGGGTATTCGCAGTTTCTCTTCCGTCCAAAAGCACTCCCCTGATACAGGGTCCAAGGTTCCACCAACCCCGAAGAACCAAGTCCGGCAACAGTCTGGCCATCTCAATGTCTCTGGTTTAACCCCTTTAGCAATCAGGTCATTCTCAGCCTTGTCCCACAAAGGTCGGGCTTTGAGGTAACCACCTGACCCCGTGTGATGGTGATGCTTCTTCTTCGGAGAATTTTTCTTGTTTGTCGCTGACATCTTCTTACTCTTTTCCGATGTCTTGTGGGCCACAAATGCGGGCCATTGATGTCTGATCTTCTCAAACCGGCCGGTGAATTCTGGTGTCTCTTCTTTGTCGACAAACGTTTTCAGCTCATTCTTCCACCCCCCGAATAGTTCGGGCATCTTCTTAAGAGCATGAGACTTGATCAATTCCTCTATAAATGGCTTCTCCGGATCCTCCTCTGGCGGTAGGGTGAAATTTTCCTTAAGCGTTGTCCAAAGATCTTCTTTCTCCATATCGGAGACATAAGACGTCGGCACCTCAGGGTCTTCCTTCTTTGGCTTTAACCATTGCTGGATACTGATCAGGATCTTGTCCCTAACAAGAACCCCGCATTGAGCATGAAATGCATCCCTTGTCCGGATGGGTTCAATCGGCTTGCCATCGTGCGCGATTGTTGTGATCTCAAACCTTTCATCCGAGCGCAACTTTTTCTTCGGGCATCGTTTCTTTACCGAAGTTGAGGTCGATCCGGAGGGCTAGAGAAAAAAGAAGAAAGACGAGAGTTAATTAATATGTGTACATATGAAAACAATTAATGCATCAATTAACTAGTCAGCACGGGCTTAACTAATATATATATACCTGGCCGGACTCGGTTCGGTCAACGGAGCCGTCATGAACGCCCTCTTCTTCACCCGGTCGTTCTAGATCATCATGAACGCTGTCTTCTTCACACGGTCCTTCCAGATCATCATCAACATAGCCCTCTTCTTCACCCGGTCCTTCCAGACCATTGGTGTCTTGAGAAACGACGCAACGACATCACTTCCTTGTGCGATTATCTTCCCCAACATCGCTTCTGTTGCTTCGTCTCGGGAATGATCCATAGTTTCTGCAAATATTTACAACATGTCAATTATTATTCAAATATGGTATAGATGGATATATATTAGTGGAAAATGTAGAACTAGCTAGCTAATCACAATAAGGAATCATGTTTGTGGCCTCGACGCTGCTTCTCTAGGGTTTGGGGTGGCCTAGACAACGCTTCAAGGGTTTGGGGTGGCCTCGACGCTGCTTCTCTAGGGTTTGGGGTGGCCTAGACAACGCTTCAAGGGTTTGGGGTGGCCTCGACACAACGCTTCAAGGGTTTGGGGTGGCCTCGACGACAACGCTCATTTAACTTGGTAAATTTGGGTGGCCTCGAGAGAGTTTGTCGGGTAGGGGCACGGCGGGAGGGGGTAGGAGACCAACATCATTTTTTCTCTAGGGTTTGGGTGTCCTCGAGAGTTTTGGTCGAGCGAGAGGGCCGAGGGGGGTGCTCCCGTGGTATAAGTTATCACGGTCGACCGCCCCTCATGTCAAAGTTATCTGGGAGGGTGTTATATCGACAATGACGCGACATACATATACATGGGAAAATAATGTTATCGGGGAGGGGGTATATCGGTACCCCCCCTCGTGTTGAAGTTCGATCGGGAGGGGGTATATCGACAACTACATACCCGATAAAAAATAAGAAGACAAAATAAGAAATAAAAAGAGGAGAAGAAGAAAGGAATAGAAGAGAAGCAATCGAAGAAAAAAAAAGAAAAAAAAGGAGAAGAAGAAAGGAATAGAGGAGAAAGAAAAAAAAATAGAAAATTCTATTTTTTTCTTCTTTCTCCTCTATTCCTTTCTTCTTCTCCTCTTCTTTTTCTTCTTTTTTCCTCTTCTTATTTATTTCTCCCCTTCTTCCTCTCCTCTTCTTCTCCTTTCTTCCGCTTCTTATTTTCATTTTTCTCCTCTCATTATTTTTCTTCTTCTTCGTTATCTTCCTAGCTATATATAATAATTTTCTAAAAATGTAACTTTTGCATATATAAAACTTTTTCTTCTTCTTCCTTCTTCCTTCTTCCTTCTCTTCCTTCTTTTCCTAAATATATAAAACTTTTCTAAAAATGAAACTAACCTAAAATGTACTAAATCAGAGAACATATATAGATAAAACTAACCTAAAATGTACCCAAATGTACTAAAAATCTAACTTTTATATGAAGAGAGAACATACATACATATATACATTTTTAGAAAAATGCAAAAAACAAATCATCATTTATATGAACAAAGGAGAGGACAGGGTGGAGGCGCCGGCCTGACCAAGGAGAGGCACGGCGCCGACGTCGGTGTAGAGGGCGGCGACGACGGTGTGGTCGGTGTAGGGGCGACGGCGGCGTGGTCAGGGCAGGGCGACGGCGATGGACGGGGCAAAGGGCGGCGACGGCGTCGACGAGGCGGGTAGGGGCGCGGTAGAGGTACGGCGAGGGCGTGCAGCGTGGTCGGGGGGCAGGGTCGACGACGGCGTGGTCTGGCCGGTCGACGGCGGCGTGGTCGGGGGCAGGGGCGACGACGGCGAGCTCGGGCAGCCTGGCGGCGTCGTCGGAGGAATCGAAGAAACTGACGAAATTTTCACAACTGCTG
This sequence comes from Hordeum vulgare subsp. vulgare, assembly GCF_904849725.1. Taxonomy (NCBI): domain Eukaryota; kingdom Viridiplantae; phylum Streptophyta; class Magnoliopsida; order Poales; family Poaceae; genus Hordeum; species Hordeum vulgare. Next base: position 643,654,978 of record NC_058519.1, on the reverse strand, counting down.
TCTTATATAGCAAAGCCATTGGTACTGGTTCGTGGTACCAACCGGTACCAATGCCCCCCTTTAGTCCCGGTTGGTTCCACCAACCGGGACCAAAGGTCACTTTTCAGCAGCCCAATCGGCGGGAAGCGGGCGCCCTTTGGTCCCGATTGGTGGCACCAACCGGGACTAAAGGGTGGGCATTGGTACCGGTTGGTATCACGAACCGGTACCTAAGGCCCCTGTGCTGCACGCGTCGCGGCCAAAGTTTAGTCCCACCTTGCTAGTTGAGAGGGGCGCGTAGTGGTTTATAAGCCCCACTACCGCATCCCTCTCGAGCTCCTCTCCACTGCAGGCTTACGGGCCTACTTGCTAATTCTTTGCCTGATGGGCCTTCTGGGCCTACTGCGGGCCTGAATCCTGGCCCATGGATGGGTTTCTAGTCGTATTCACGCCGTGGTGGCCCAGTTGGTGGCAAATTTTTTAGTTTTTCCCAGTTTTTTTTTGTTTTCTTTTTTGCTTTATTTCTTGTATTCCTTTTTTGCATTGGTACCGGTTGCCTACCACAGCCGTGGTGCGGTGGAATGTTTAGTCCCACCTCGCCAAGCGAAGGGATTCCGAGCCTATTTATAACCTCCCCCGCGGGTGCAACGTGGAGAGGAACATCTTTTAAAAAAACATTTTTTTGTTTTTTTTTTTTGCTTTATTTTTGTTTTGTTTATTTTTTTAGTTAGCTTATTTTGTTTTGTTTCTCCTTACAACAAAATACTTATTTTTTATTTTTTTTGTTTCTAGTTACTTATTTATTTTATTTTATGATCATTCTTTTTGCCATTAAGACCATGAAATTGAAAAGCATTTGAAATGAACTTTGAAAAGGTTCCAAGTTGGCATGGTATCATCATTTCACCCACATAGCATGTGCGAGAAAGTTGAGAGGGTTACTGCAAAAAATGGATGCACTTCGTGTACAAAACGGACAATCTCTTTCGAAGTATTAGGCTTTCATACGCAAACTCGTCTGTTACAAAGGGATTTCATTTTTTTGAACTTATTTGAACTCCATAGTTTTTCTGTGTTCAAAATGCACCATTCAAAGCCACATCATCAATTTACAACCCTTTCTGACTTCATTCGTTATTTTTCATGCATTTACTCATTATTATGAGCTATAAGACCATGAAATTGAAAAGCATTGGAAATGAACTCTAAAAATGTTCCAAGTTGGCATGGTATCATAATTTCACTCACATAGCATGTGCGAGAAAGTTGAGAGGGTTACGGCAAAAACTGGATGCATTTCGTGTACAAAACGGACAATCTCTTTCGAAGTATTAGGGTTTCATACGGAAACTCGTCTGTTACAAAGTGATTTCATTTTTTGAACTTATTTGAACTCCATAGTTTTTCTGTGTTCAAAATTCACCATTCAAATCCACATCATCAATTTACAACCCTTTCTGACTTCATTTGTTATTTTTCATGCATTTACTAATTATTTTCAGCTATAAGATCATCAAATTGAAAAGCATTTGAAATGAACTCTGAAAAGGTTCCAAGTTGGCATGGTATCATCATTTCACCCACATAGCATGTGCGAGATAGTTGAGAGGGTTACGGCAAAAACTGGTTGCAGTTCGTGTACAAATAGGACAATCTCTTTCGAAGTATCACGGTTTCATACGGAAACTCGTCTGTTAGAAAGGGATTTCATTTTTTTGAATTTATTTGAACTCCATAGTTTGTGTATGTTCAGAATGCACCATTAAAAGCCACATCATCAATTTACAACCCTTTCTGACTTTATTTGTTATTTTTCATGCATTTACTGATTATTTTGAGCTATAAGACCATGAAATTGAAAAGCATTTGAAATGAACTCTTAAAAGGTTCCAAGTTGGCATGGTATCATCATTTCACCCACATAGCATGTGCGAGAAAGTTGAGAGGGTTACGGAAAAAACTGGATGCACTTCGTGTACAAAACGGACAATCTCTTTCGAAATATCAGGGTTTCATACGGAAATTCGTCTGTTACAAAGGGATTTCATTTTTTGAACTTATTTGAACTCCATAGTTTTTCTATGTTCAAAATGCACCATTCAAATCCACATTACCAATTTACAACCCTTTCTGACTTCATTTGTTATTTTTCATGCATTTACTGATTATTTTGAGCTATAAGACCATGAAATTGAAAAGCATTTGAAATGAACTCTGAAAAGGTTCCAAGTTGGCATGGTATCATCATTTCACCCACATAGCATGTGCGAGAAAGTTGAGACGGTTACGGCAAAAACTGGATGCACTTCGTGTACAAAACGGACAATCTCTTTTGAAGTATCAGGGTTTCATACGGAAACTCGTCTATTACAAAGGGATTTCATTTTTTTGAACTTATTTGAACTCCATAGTTTTTCTATGTTCAAAATGCACCATTCAAAGCCACATCATCAATTTACAACCTTTTCTGACTTCTTTTCTTATTTTTCATGCATTTACTGATTATTTTGAGCTATAAGACCATCAAATTGAAAAGCTTTTGAAATGAACTCTGAAAAGGTTCCAAGTTGGCATGGTATCATCATTTCACCCACATAGCATGTGCGAGAAAGTTGAGAGGGTTACGGCAAAAACTGGATGCACTTCGTGTACAAAACAGACAATCTCTTTCGAAGTATCAGGGTTTTATACGGAAACTCGTCTGTTACAAAGGGATTTCATTTTTTTGAACTTATTCGAACTCCATAGTATTTCTGTGTCAATGCACCATTCAAAGCCACATCATCAATTTACAACCCTTTCTGACTTCATTTGTTATTTTTAATGCATTTAGTGATTATTATGAGCTAATAGACCATGAAATTGAAAAGCATTTGAAATGAACTCTAAAAAGGTTCCAAGTTGGCTTGGTATCATCATTTCACCCACATAGCATGTGTGAGAAAGTTGAGAGGGTTACGGCAAAAACTGGATGCACTTCATGTACAAAACGAACAATCTCTTTCGAAGTATCACGGTTTCATACGGGAACTCGTCTGTTACAAAGGGATTTCATTTTTTGAACTTATTTGAACTCCATAGTTTTTCTGTGTTCAAAATGCACCATTCAAAGCCACATCATCAATTTACAACCCTTTCTGATTACATTTGTTATTTTTCATGCATTTACTGATTATTATGAGCTATAAGACCATGAAATTAAAAAGCATTTGAAATGAACTCTGAAAAGGTTCCAAGTTGGCATGGTATAATCATTTCACCCACATAGCATGTGCAAGAAAGTTGAGAGGGTTACGGCAAAAACTGGATGCACTTCGTGTACAAAACGGACAATCTCTTTCGAAGTATCACGGTTTCATACGGAAACTCGTTTGTTACAAAGGAATTTCATTTTTTGAACTTATTTGAACTCCATAGTTTTTCTGTGTTCAAAATGTACCATTCAAAGCCACATCATCAATTTACAACCCTTTTCGACTCGGGCATTAGTCCCGGTTCGTAATGTACTCCAAAGTGCGACGGTCACCGTACATCCATTGGCGGTTCATCTCTATTATGAAATTAAGTATATATCGAAAAACCATTGCAGAACAAAATGAATAGAGAAATGACCAAATTAATACAAGTTCATCATCACATTAAAACCAAAGCACAATAGTGATCAAATGTTATTATTGAAAAATAAATACATAAAGTTCTCTCATAAAACAACATACAACTATGTAAAACATTTAAATGCAACAACAAACACAATCAAAGTCGCAAGTAAGGTAACAATTGACCCAACAACATAATGATACCAAGCCTCTTTATCAATGGCATATTTTCTAATATTCCTAATCTTCAAGCGCATTTCATCCATCTTCAAGTGCATTGCATCCATCTTCAACCGCATCGCATCGATCTTCATCTTGCGATCGTCAATGACCTCGGCAACATGCAACTCCATTTCCATATTCTTATCCTCAATTATTTTCAATTTTTCCTTCAAGTATTTGTTTTCTTTTTCAACCAAAGTTAAGTTCTCGAGAAGCATTTCTAGGTGGGTTGGAATTTTCAGTTCACATACCTCCTAGATTAAAAATATATGTCACGTTGGTCATCATAATTGTCATAAACAATAAATGAACCAAATAGTTATGAAAAGATAATATATACCACATCTGAATCATAGACAGGACGAGGGCCGACGGGAGCGGATACCAAAACCATCGCACTATATAATAACAAGGAATAATAAAAGTAAGAAAATTAGACAAGTATCTATCTGAAGTCAGATTTTTTTTCTTTCAGAAAGAAGATAAGAACAAGAGGATCACCACGATGATGCCGGCGACGATATCGGCGCAGGCGATCGACGGCGGTGAAGACAGGGGGGGGACGGGGCATGACAGACCGCTAAATCTAGACAAGTCTCGTTGAAAATGGAGCTCGGAGGTCGAGTTTCGAGAGGAGAAAGCTTAACTAGTGTGGCTCAGGCATTTCATCGAACACCTCATGTGCATAGGAGGTGAACTAGAGCACCCAAATGCCCCCCCCCTCACCGGCTCGACAAAAACAGAGCACTGTGGAGTGCTCTGCCGCGGCGGTGGGTATATATGTAGGCAAGTTATTTGTCCCGGTTTGTGGCATGAACCAAGACTAAAGGTTGTGGGCCAGCAGGGAGGACCATTGGTCCCGGTTCGTGGCTCGAACCGGGACAAATGGTTCCACACGAACCGGGACCAATGCCCACGAGGCCTCGGTCGGCCCCCTGGGCTCACGAACCGGGTCTAATACCCCCCATTGGTCCTGGTTCTTGAAGAACCGGGACTAATGGGCTGGCCAGGGTCGAACGATAGCCCTATTTTCTACTAGTGAGTCCTCCTCCAATTTCACTTGGATTAGGACTCCTTCCTTATTTTCCCACCACTTTTGGGTTTTCCACTTTTTCCTCAGGTGCTTTCCTTGGATGACTTTGTCAGCCCATTATGCCTTATTGTGCATCCAATAAACCCACGTGGACCCCTTGGGGCATGGTGGGACCACCCAGTGGGCCCCCGGAACCCATTCGTCAGTCCCGGACATTGCCGGCAATGGCCGAAAATCTTCTGGAATCCAAATACCAACTTCCTATATATCAATCTTAGTTTCCGGACCATTCTGGAACTCCTTGTCACGTCCGGGATCTCATCCGGGACTCTGAACAAAACTTCAGCCACCAACACATATAACTCAACTATACCAAAACGTCACCGAACTTAAGTGTGCAGACCCTTCGGGTTCGAGAACTATGCAGACATGACCTAAGACACTCTCTGGTCAATAACCAACAGCGGGACCTGGATGTCCATATTGGTTCCTACATATTCTATGAAGATCTCTATCGGTTGTACCTCTATGTCAAGGATTCATATAATCCCGTATACTATTCCCTTTGTCCTTCGGTATGTTACTTGCCTGAGATTCGATCGTCGGTATCTCTATACCTAGTTCAATCTCGTTACCGGCAAGTCTCTTTACTCGTCCCGTAAAGATCCCGTAACTAACTCCTTAGTCACATTGCTTGCAAGGCTTGTTGTGATGTTTTATTACACGGCACAAATCCCAGTCTTGATCCATGCCAACCCAACAGACACCTTTGGAGATACTTGTAGAGCACCTTTATAGTCACCGAGTTACGTTGCGACGTTTCATATACACAAGGTATTCCTCCGGTGTCCGGGAGTTGTATGATCTCATGGTCATAGGAACAGACACATTGACATGCTGAAAATAGTAGCAATAAACTGACACGGTCATATACTACGTTTATAGTTTGGGTCTTGTCCATCACATCATTCTCCCAATGATGTGATCCCGTTATCAAGTGACAACACTTGTCTATGGTTAGGAAACCTTAACCATCTTTGATCAACGAGTTAGTCAACTAGAGGCTTACTAGGGACAGTGTTTTGTCTATGTATCCACACATGTATATGAGTTTCCAATCGATACAATTCTAGCATGGATAATAAACGATTATTATGAACAAGGAAATATAATAATAACCAATTTATTATTGCCTCAAGGGCATATTTCCAACACCCAGGACCATGACAACGCTGGCAATGGACGCGATTGTTGCCACCAGTAGCAAAGTCGCCATGGTCGCCCTATGGGCTGTAGCCACCGCCACCACCACCACGATGGCCGCCACGATCGCCAGAGTTGCCGCTACCGCGACCGCGGCCTTTGCCATGGTTGTTGTTGGTGTTTCCCTTGTTGCTGTTGTCGTTCTTGTCATGCACGAGGTAGTTGGTGGAGGATCCACCTTCCTGAAGAAGACGAGTCACCGAAGACTCATGCCAACGCTCGAAAGCAATAGTGTGGGAGTAGAACTCCCCGATAGTCATGACGTCGAGGCGAGTAGTAGCCGCAGTGATGAGCGGTTCGTACTTGCTGTCAAAGCTAGTTATGACAGCGGTGATGATGTCATCGTCTTGCATGGGGCGACCGGCGGCAGCAAGTTGATATGCGTTGGCGCGGATCTTGGTGAAGTAGTCAACCATGGAGAGGTTGCCCTTCCTAAAGTTCGCCATATCCAGCTTGATCTGCACGTTGGCGCGGCAATGGTAGAGTACATCTCCTCAAGGTGCCCCCAGATTGCACACGAGGTGTTGAACCGGATGACTTGCTGAAGAACGTCATCAGTGAGAGAGGCAAGCAGGTAGCTGAGGACGATCTAGTCCTATCGGTACCAGTTGGTCTACTCGAGGTTGGGAGCACCTCGTCCTTGTCATCGGGCGAAAGGAGTCGCGCCGAAGTGGGTAGGGTGCCATCTATGTAGCTTGTGACATTGGCGATGCGAGGGGGGGAGAACCTGGGCCTTCCACAGTAGATAGTTGGACGAGGAGAGCTTGGTAGTAATGAGGCTTGCAAAGGGAGCAGGAACCGCTGCGGCAGGAGGTGCAACCAGCACCGGGAGGGAGAGGGAGGCGACGACAGAAGAGGTCATGTCGGAAGTGGAAGCAGAGCCCATCGAGAGATGGACTGATACCATGTGAAAACCTAGAGAAGGTAGATTAGATAGGCACAACCTCTAGGGTGGTCGCCACATCATATATATAGGGGTGCTCTAGGTCACAAGATCACCAAAGGTTGTTATAACGGATATTTAGGGGATACTAACTACCTATATAACATGAGGTGTTTAACAGTGGAGTGGCAGATGCAGTCTTCCCTCTCCTCGATCTATGTCGATCTATGTCGGTGGCATGATTGTGCGTGAGGGATCATGCTCGGGTGGATCTGTTCAGGGACTGAGGGGAGTCAGAGTTGAAGCTTCGAGTAGGTGATATAGGGGCCGGCCCGAGTGGTGCCCGCATGCGATGAGGTACCTCCATTCGTTGGTGCGGTGGTCGATGGTGGTGGTTGGGACATCACTTCATTTTCGCGACATTTTGTGTCGAGGGCCACGAGAACATGGCGTCGTGCGAGGGTGTTCGACGATGGCCATCGAGAGTCATGGGGTTGTGGCCCCCTCGGTCCATTGGGAGGATGCAAGGGTGGGTCCCTGATGACCTACAAGTGTAGAGTATCGATCATAGTCCTTTCGATAAGTAAGAGTGTCGAACCCATAGAGGAGCAGAAGGATCTGACAAGTGGTTTTCATCAAGGTATTGTTTGCAAGCACTGAAATTATCGGTAACAGATAGTTGTGCGGTAAGATGATTCATAGAAAGTAGCAAGTAACAATAGTAACAACGGTGCAGCAAAGTGGCCGAATCCCTTTTGTAGCAAGGGACAAGCCTAGACAAACTCTTATAGGAGGTAAAGCGGTCCCGGGGACACATGGGAATTTCTGTCAAGCTAGTTTTCATCATTTTCATATGATTCGCGTTCGCTACTTTGATAGTTTGATATGTGGGTGGACCAGTGCTTGGGTGCTGCCCTTACTTGGACAAACATCCCACTTATGATTAACCCCTCTCGCAAGCATCCGCAACTACGAAAGAAGAATTAAGACAAAGTCTAACCATAGCATTATACTAGCGGATCCAAATTAGCCCCTTACGAAGCAGTGCATGAACTAGGGTTTAAGCTTCTGTCACTCTAGCAACCCATCATCTACTTACTACTTCCCAATGCCTTGCTCTAGGCCCAAATAAGGGTGAAGTGTTATGTAGTCTACGTTCACATAACACCACTAGAGGAAAAACAACATACAACGCATCAAAATATCGAACGAAGACCAAATTCACATGACTACTTATAGCAAGACTTATCCCATGTCCTCAGGAACAAAAGTGACTACTCACAAAGCATAATTATGTTCAGGACCAGAGAGGTATTGAATAGCATCAAGGATCTGAACATATAATCTTCCACCGAGTAATCCAACTAGCATCAACTACAAAGAGTAATTAACACTACTAGCAACCTTACAAGTACCAATCGGAGTCGCGAGACGGAGATTGGTTACAAGAGATGAACTAGGGTTTGGAGATGAGATGGTGCTGATGAATATGTTGATGGTGATGAGTCCCCTCCAATGAGAGGGGTGTTGGTGATGACGATGGCGATGATTTCCCCTTCCGGGAGGCAAGTTTCCCCGGCAGGACGACCCTGCCAGAGCTCTAGATTGGTTCCGCTCAAGTTCCGCTTCGTGGCGGCGGCGATTCCTCCCGAAAGCCTCCTCCTAGTTTTTTCTGGAACAAAACCCTCCTTATAGCAAAATAGGGGAGCCAGAGGGACAACAGGGAGCCCACAAGCCCCCTAGGCGCGGCTAGGGGGTAGGCCTCGCCTAGCAGGCTTGTGGCCTCGTGGTGGCTCCCCTGTGGTACTTCTTCCACCCAGTATTTTTTATAAATTCCAAAATAATTCCTCGTTCATTTTCACGGCTTTTGGAGTTGTGCATAATAGGTATCTCAAACTTGCTCCTTTTTGAGGCCAGAATTCCAGGTGCCGGCATTCTCCCCCTTCATGTATACCTTGCAAAATAAGAGAGAAAAGACATAAGTATTGTACCGTGAAGTGTAATAACAGCCCATAAAGCGATAAATATACCCATAAAAGCATGATGCAAAATGGACGTATCAACTCCCCCAAGCTTAGACTTCGCTCGTCCTCAAGCGGAAACCGAGACCAATAAATATGCCCACATGTTTAGAGAGAGAGAGGTGTCGACAAAACAAAATACGGACATGCAAGCATCATGATCATAATCAGAACAGCAATACCACCATATAATCTCTCATGCTAAAATGATAATTCCTTCACAAAGTAAAGTATGGATCAAGAACCTTACTGAGAATTAACAACCAATAGCCTTTAGTCATTGAAGCAATTGCAATTTATCATAACATCGGAAAGAGTAAAATAAGAGCTTGCAAAGCAAATCCACATACTCAATCATCCTTTCGTCTTCTACAATTGCTAAAACTCATGTGGTACTCATGAGATCAAAGTTTCAGTTGGACACAGAGAAAGATAGGGGCTTATAGTTTCGCCTCCCATCTACTTATCTCAAGGGTAATGTCAACTATAATAATTCATGAATACTTACTTCCAAGTTGACATATGAATATAGATCTTTCCCTAGCATATGACGTTAGCCAAGATAAAAGCAAAATAAGGAATTGGTGTCGATTACCATGACTCTTTCAAGGGAAAAAGGTAAAGGTACAAGATAGGCCCTTCGCAGAGGGAAGCAGAGGTTGTCATACACTTTTGAGGTCTGGATGTGTGTCCCCTTAGTGTGAACGAACGTCACTTTATATTGCCTCCTGTGATAAATAACTTTATTATGCAGTCTGTCGCTTTTATGTCTTCCTCATCACAGGTTCGTACAAAGCTTATTTTCCACACACTAATAGATCATACATATTTAGGGAGCAATTCTTATTGCTTGCACCGATGACAACTTACTTGAGAGATCTTCTTCAATCCATAGGTAGGTATGGTGGACTCTCATGGAAAAACTGGGTTGAAGGTTTATGGATGCACAAGTAGTATCTCTACTTAGTGCGGAAGTTTTGGCTGATATGAGATGGAAGCAATCGTTACATGCTAAGGGATATCTAGTCATATAATCATTGTTCGGGACCAAGCAAACATAATACATTATGTTGTCTTCCTTGTCCAACATCTACTTCTAAGCATGTAATAGTTTAGTGAGTGTTCACAATCATAGATGGTGTCAAAGATGATATATTTATATGTGAGCCTCTCCTTCTTTATTACTTCCTATTAATTGCAGTAATGACCAAGCTCTACATTTGTCCACCCACAACAAATTTCAATCAACATTCTTTTTATATGTGAAGCCATCACTTCCCATAAGATCATTACATGATCTTTCATGCTTTTGTTCTTTTATCATTCTTTTCTTTCAGATCATGGCATGAAGCAAGGCCCTTAACTAAAACTCTTTTTATTATATTACTCACGAATTCGAATACATCGGGGGTGACACAAAGCAAAACTCAAGCCTAAAACACTAAAAACTTTATTCTACTAGAGAAAGATAAAACCAAAAAGGATCGAACTAAGAAAAGGTAAAGGCAAAAGATGTGATGGTGATAGGATACCGGGGCAACTCCCCCAAGCTTGGCAGAAGCCAAACGAATTGCCCATACCCGTGCTTAGTTGTCTTCCTTCGTAGGTGATGGTGGTGGAGTTGTTGCAACCTCGGTTTGATCCTCCGTCTTCCAAGGCATAGGTGCTCCATCATGGAAAGATGATCTAGTCTCCGGAATCCTCAAACCTGCAGCCAACCGTATTGATTTAAATCTATACTCATACTCATAGTTTTGGTTCTGCAGGTCATAGATCTGGGCTTGGAGGTGATGAATTCTGTCATAGAGCCTGGAGAGGTGCTTCTCGATGTCATTGGCATCGATCTTGTGCTTGTTGGTGAAGTCCGTGATCATCATGTGGTTGGCGTTGAGTCCGCGTTCCACCATCCCTTGGCACTTGAAGACTTGGTGCTCCATTGCTTCGAGCCTCGCCTCCACGCTTCCGATCTTCTTGGGCCCCTCAACATCACGGATGTGCAGCACCCCCTCACGCATCTTGATAGATTGAGGGTGTTGCAGCACTCCCGCGAGGTAGGGAATGATGACCTTCTCGACGAACTTGTCCTTCAGTGATTTTGGGGACGCCATAGCGATCTAGATCTGTCTGCACAGTAGCTCAAAACGAAAACAGGGGAAATTTGCGTGATACGATGGTCAGACCTTTCGGGAGAATATATAATGATTTTTTCCGACCAGAAGGAGTACTCCGCAAGAAAACGGAGTCAAGGAGGCACACGAGGTGGTCACAAGCCCCCCAGGCGCGGCCAGAGGGGTGGCCCGCGCCTGGCAGGCTTGTCGCCTCCTCGTGCGCTTTCCGGACTGCTTTAAATTTTTCAATTTTTCTAAAAATCCAAAATGGAGAAAAATTTCAACTGGAAAAGTTTTGGAGTCGGTTTACTTACCGAATCACGTACCTCTTCGTTTTCGGAGTCTGAAACTGGCTGATAAATATCCCTTATGTACTCCTCCGGAGTTATGGTATTGATAATATTGCTTTCAACATTTATGGGAGTACCTGAGATATAATGCTTCATTCTTTGCCAATTTACCACTCTCAGAAAATTACCTTCCGTGTTGTTGATCTTGATGGCACCGGAACGATATACTTCCTCAACAATATAGGGACCTTCCCATTTAGAGAGAAGCTTGCCTGCAAAAGATCTAAAACGATAATTATATAGCAAGACATAATCACCTACATTGAACTCATGCTTTTGTACCCTCTTATCATGCCACCTCTTAACCTTTTCTTTGAACAACTTGGCATTTTCATATGCCTGAGCTCTCCATTCATCAAGCGAGCTAATATCAAATAACCTCTTCTCACCAGCAAGTTTGAAATCAAAGTTGAGCTCTTTGATTGCCCAATAAGACTTATGATCTAGCTTAAGAGGTAAATGACATGCTTTACCGTAAACCATTTTGTACAGAGACATGCCCATGGGATTCTTATAAGCATTTCTATAAGCCCACAGTGCATCATCGAGTTTCTTAGACCAATTCTTTCTAGACCTATTGACAGTCTTTTGCAGAATCAGTTTAATCTCTCTATTGCTGACCACTGGACTGAGGGTGATAGGGAGATGCAACTCTATGGTTGACATCATACTTAGCAAGTGGTTTACGGAAAGCACCATGAATGAAATGTGAACCACCATCAGTCATCAAATATCTAGGGACTCCAAATCTAGGGAAAATAACTTCTTTAAGCATCCTAATAGAGGTGTTGTGATCAGCACTACTAGTTGGGATAGCTTCTACCCACTTAGTAACGTAATCAACAACAACTAGGATATGAGAATACCCGTTGGATTTTGGAAAAGGTCCCATATAATCAAAGCCCCAAACATCAAATGGTTCAATGACAAGTGAATAATTCATAGGCATTTCCTGACGTTTACTGATATTACCTATTCTTTGACATTCATCACAAGACAAGACAAACTTACGTGCATCCTTGAAGAGAGTGGGCCAATAGAAACCTGATTGCAGTACCTTGCGTGTAGTTCTATCTCCCGCATGGTGTCCTCCGTAAGCCTTGGAGTGACACTTCTGTAGGATCTGTCCCTGTTCATGTTTAGGTACACAACATCTAATAACAACATCTACTCCTTCCTTATAAAGGTGAGGATCATCCCAAAAGTAATGTCTCAAATCAAAGCAGAATTTCTTCTTTTGCTGGTATGTGAAACTAGGTAGTATATATCTGGCAACGATATAATTTGCATAACCAGCATACCACAGTGTACTACGTGAAGTATTGATGACATTCAATTGCTCATCAGGAAATCTATCATCAATAGGTTGTGGGTCATCAAGAACATTCTCCAACCTAGACAAGTTATCTGCTACGGGGTTCTCAATACCCTTCCTATCAACAACATGCAAATCAAATTCTTGTAGCAAGAGGACCCATCTGATAAGTCTAGGTTTAGCATCTTTCTTTTCCACGAGGTACTTAATAGCAATATGATCACTGTGAATGTAACCTTGGAATCAACTATTGAAGATCTGAACTTTTCACATGCAAACACGACTGCTAAAAATTCCTTTTCAGTAGTAGCATAGTTTCTTTGGGCACTATCTAGAGTTTTACTAGCATAGTGAATAACATTCAACTTCTTATCCACTCTTTGTCCTAGAACAACACCAACAACATAATCACTAGCATCACACATGATTTCAAAAGGTAAGTTCCAATCAGGTGGTTGAACAATAGGTGCAGTTATCAAGGCATGTTAAAGTATTTCGAAGGCTTCCTCACAATCATCGTCAAAAACAAAAGGAATATCCTTTTGCAAGAGATTGGTAAGAGGCCTAGAAATCTTAGAAAAGTCTTTAATGAACCTTCTATTGAAACCAGCATGACCAAGGAAACTTCTTACACCTTTGATATCTCTAGGGCATGGTATTTTCTTGATCGCATCAACCTTAGCCTTATCGACTTCAATACCTCTTTCAGAAATTTTATGTCCTAAGACGATGCCTTCATTAACCATAAAGTGGCACTTCTCCCAATTCAAGACAAGATTGATATCTTTGCATCTCTCCAAGACTCGATCAAGATTGCTGAGACAATCATCAAAAGAAGACCCGTAAACGGAGAAGTCATCCATGAAAACCTCAACAATCTTTGCACAAAAGTTACAGAATATAGCCATCATACATCTTTGAAAGGTAGCACGTGCATTACATAAGCCAAAAGGCATACGCCTGTAAGCAAAATGTACCGAAAGGGCAGGTGAAAGTGGTTTTCTCCTGATCAGATTGTGCAACAGGTATTTGGGAGAAACCAAAATAACCATCTAGAAAGCAGAAGTGTGTATGTTTAGACAGTATTTCTAGCATTTGATCGATAAAAGGCAAAGGGTAATGATCTTTCCTAGTGGATTTATTCAATTTCCTAAAATCAATCACCATCCTATAGCGAGTAATAACCCTGTGTGGGATCAATTCATCTTTATCATTAGGGACAATGGTAATACCTCCCTTCTTAGAGACGCAATGCACCCAAATCACCCAATCACTATGAGCAAGAGGATAGAAAATACCTGCTTCCAGGAGCTTTAGTATTTCTTTTCTTACTACCTCTTTCATCTTAGTATTTAATCTCCGTTGATGATCGATAACTGGTCTGGAATGAGGATCTATTTTAATCATGTGCTGGCATAGACTGGGACTAATGCCCTTAAGATCATTAAGAGTATATCCAATAGCAGCACAGTGCTTTCTCAGAGTTTTCAATAAAAAAATGTCTTCATGCTCTGAGAGGCTAGCACTAATAATAACAGGATATATCTCTTTTTCATCAAGATAAGCATATTTAAGAGTATAAGGCAACTGTTTAAGCTCGAACACAGGATCACCCTTTGGTGGGGGTGGTTCTCCAAGCAGTTCAACAGGCAAATTATTCTGAAGGATAGGATATTGTTCAAAGATAACTCTATCTGTCTCATTCCTTTCATCCATATGCATATCATTTTCATGCTCAAGCAAGTATTTCTCTAAAGTATCAGTAGGAGGCACATCAATAAAATCTAGGGCAATAATTTCATCTTTACTAGGCAACTCTTTTTCATGAGGTTGTCTACCAACCTTGGAGAAATTGAACTCATGTGACACACCTTCAAACCCAACAGTGACAGTTTGCTTCTCACAGTCAATATGAGCATTGCCAGTATTGAGAAAAGGTCTGCCAAATATGATGGGACAAAAGCTATCTTGTGTGGTAGCAAGAACGGGAAAATCAGCAGGATACTTAGTTTTACCACACAAGACTTCAACAGCTCTAACAATTCCCAAAGGGCAGATAGTATCTCTATTGGCAAGCTGAATAGTGACATCAATAGGTTCCATCTCAACAGGTGCAATCTCGTCTTTAATTTCATCATATAAACATTGAGGTATTGCACTAACACTAGCACCCACATCACATAAACCATGGTAACAATGATCTCCTATCTTAACAGAAACAACAGGCGTGCCAACAACGAGCCTATGTTTGTCTCTAGCATGGGGTTTAGAAATTCTAGCAGCATCTTCACAGAAGTGAATATCATAGCCATCAACATTGTCGGATAGGAGATCTTTGATAATAGCAATGCTAAGTTCAACTCTAATTTGCTCAGGGGGTGTAGGTGTTCTTATTTAGCCCCTACGTATCACAGTTGAAACTTTAGAATGATCCTTTATCCTAACAGGGAAAGGTGGTTTCTCAATGTAAGCACTGGAAACAATAGCATCATTATAAGCGATGACTTTCTCTTCAACTGGATTGGGTTTAACTACATTGAATTCTAAGGGAGGATGATATTTAAACCACTTCTCTTTAGGGAGATCAATATGAGCAGCAAAAGATTCACACAATGAAGCTACTATCTCAGAGTCATGTCCATATTTAGCGCTAAAATCACAAAAAGTATTTGTTTCAACAAAGGATTTAAGGCAAGCAAACTTGAGATTCATACCTGACTCCTTACCTTCTTGAAACTCCCAATCTTTAGAGGTGCGTTTAATTCTTTCCAATAAATTCCATTTGAAGTCTCCCCCAAGCTTGAGCCAGTATAAGAAGTGTCAAGCATGCATGGTACGATTGTCATGAGAAAGTCGAGCATAGAAGTTCTGAATGATAATTTCTCCCGAGAGCTCATGGTTGGGGCATGAATATAACATTGATTTAAGCCTCCCCCAAGCTTGAGAGATGCTTTCTCTGTCACGAGGCCAAAAATTATAAATATAATTCCGATCACGATGTACTAGATGCATAGGATAAAACTTTTGATGAAATTCCAATTTCAATCGGTTGTAGTTCCATGATCCAGTAACATCACATAGCCTATACCATGTCAATGTTTTATCCATCAAAGATAAGGGAAATACCTTCTTCTTGACCTCATCCTCGGGCAAACCTGTAAGCTTAAATAAACCACAAACTTCATCTACATAGATTAGATGCAAGCCGGGATGTGATGTTCGATCTCGTGTAAAAGGATTAGCCAGCAGTTTCTCAAGCATACCCGAAGGAAATTCATAGCAAATATTTTCAGTAGGTGCAGCAGGTTGAGGAGAAACTCCTTGTGCTTCCGTTCGAGGTAAAGATACCCCGAACAAGCTCCTCAAAGGATTAGTTTCCATAGTAACAAGTGACAATAAATTTCAGCACACTATATAAATGTTTCCTTACCAAATTCCATTTACCAAAGGCGCTTCACTCCCTGGCAACGGCGTCAGAAAAGAGTCTTGGTGACCCACAAGTGTAGGGTATATATTGTAGTCCTTTCGATAAGTAAGAGTGTCGACCCCAACGAGCAGCAGAAGGATCTCACAAGTGGTTTTCAGCAAGGTATTCTCTGCAAGCACTGAAATTATCGGTAACAGATAGTTGTGCAATAAGATGATTCGTAGCAAGTAGCAAGTAAAAATAGTAAAAACGGTGCAGCATAGTGGCCCAATCCCTTTTGTAGCAAGGGACGAGCCTGGACAAACTCTTATAGGAGGTAAAGCGCTCCCGAGGACACATGAGAATTTCTGTCAAGCTAGTTTTCATCATGTTCATATGATTCGCGTTCGCTACTTTGATAGTTTAATATGTGGGTGGACCGGTGCTTGGGTGCTGCCCTTACTTGGACAAACATACCACTTATGATTAACCCCTCTCGCAAGCATCCGCAACTACGAAAGAAGAATTAAGACAAAGTCTAACCATAGCATTAAACTAGTGGATCCAAATCAGCCCCTTACGAAGGAGCGCATAAACTAGGGTTTAAGCTTCTGTCACTCTAGCAACCCATCATCTACTTACTACTTCCCAATGCCTTCCTCTAGGCACAAATAATGGTGAAGTGTTATGTAGTCGACGTTCTCATAACACCACTAGAGGAAAAACAACATACAACGCATCAAAATATCGAACTAATACCAAATTCACATGACTACTTATAGCAAGACTTATCCCATGTCCTCAGGAACAAAAGTGACTACTCACAAAGCATAATTATGTTCATGACCAGAGAGGTATTGAATAGCATCAAGGATCTGAACATATAATCTTCCACCGAGTAATCCAACTAGCATCAACTACAAAGAGTAATTAACACTACTAGCAACCTTACAAGTACCAATCAGAGTCACGAGACGGAGATTGGTTACAAGAGATGAACTAGGTTTTGGAGATGAGATGGTGCTGATGAAGATGTTGATGGTGATGAGTCCCCTCCGATGAGAGGAGTGTTGGTGATGACGATGGCGACGATTTCCCCCTACGGGAGGGAAGTTTCCCGGGTAGGACGACCCTGCCGGAGCTCTAGATTGGTCCTGCTCAAATTCCGCTTCGTGGCGACGGCGATTCCTCCAGAAAGCCTCCTCCTGGTTTTTTCTGGAACGAAACCCTCCTTATAGCAAAAGAGGGGAGCCAGAGGGCCAACAGGGAACCCACAAGCCCCCTAGGCGCGGCCAGGGGGTAGGCCACGCCTAGCAGGCTTGTGGCCTCCTGGTGGCTCCCCTCTGGTACTTCTTCCACCTAGTATTTTTTATAAATTCCAAAATAATTCCTCGTTGATTTTCACGGCTTTTGGAGTTGCGCAGAATAGGTATCTCAAACCGGCTCCTTTTTCAGGCCATAATTCCATCTGCCTGCATTCTCTCTCTCCATGTAAACCTTGCAAAATAAGAGAGAAAAGGCATAAGTATTGTACCGTGAAGTGTAATAACAGCCCATAAAGCGATAAATATCAACATGAAAGCATGATGCAAAATGGACGTATCAGGCCCCTATAGTGGTTGCGCCACCCATACTCTATTGCTGATGTTGGACTAGGAGTGAGAGAAGCGGCTTTCCACTCTTCCTACCATTGTTGGTACAACATCATGTGGACGGTGGGTAATGTCCCCAACATGGATGCTTCGGTGGCGGTTTCGGACGATGGTTCGCATGGTTGGTTCTCTAGCGGCAAGGTTGTTAGAATAATTATGAAACGGAGCGAAGCCCTAATGGTAGGATCGCAAATTGTAGAATCTTCACTACCAGAATCGTAGAAACATAGATTTTACTAGCCAGAATCATAGAATCATATGAGTCAACATGGACCATAAAGTCGTAGAATCATACAACAGAATTGTGATTCTGACAATCTTTTCTGGCAGGCACCATGGTCGTGGTGGTGGCTTCCCTTTTGATCGTGCAGGCGACAAGAGGGGTTGTAGTTGGTGGTTCAGACGCATCTTTTGTGTGACAAAGCCAAGATATGGATATGGTAATTTATGCACATCGTGCTTGTCTAGGCGTCCGTGTGGTGACACGGGTGGGGTGTCGAGCGAAAGCTCTGCACTTTTGTGCCGACGAGCTCTCTTCTTAAAGATGTCGTTGTGGATCTCCTCTACGCGTCAGATTTCTGGATGCAAACCCTTGTCCATCGTGGCTATGAAGCGACGATGTCGCTCTCCCTTTTGAGGGTGTTGTCAAGTATCTTAGGTGTCATAGAATGTAGCATGGCATTGTTCTCGGATATTTCTGCGTTCTCCTCGAGTAGTGTAGTCGTCTCCATTCTACATAATTCTGATATCCTAGGATCTGCTTTGTAAGAGGATTACCATCATTATCTTTTGTTGTTCAGCGTGTACTTTATTGCTTTATCTATAAAGCAGGACAAAATCTTGTTTCGAGGACACAAGCTTCACTGACAATGGGTGAATAGCCCTGTGCGACGTTTTTCCTGCGAATTGGCTGCAAAGCGACATCATTCATAAGAATAGCTCTGCTGCAACACCTCTCTGTGCACAAATATCCCAGGCACGACATGGCCCTTAAGCACAATGCCTTTCAGTATTAGCTGGAGCCGGGCGGGACCCACAACTTATCCACGTTGACATGGGACCCAGATGGCGGCGACTACGGTTAATCAGTTTTCCCCTGCGCGCATCCTCCCTCTTCTTATTCTCCGGCGACGAAGCATGGCAACGCCGGCGAGATCCGATTCAAAAATAGCAAATTTACAAGAATTCAGCCAAAATCGACAGAATTCAAACAACATAGATACATTTTAGAAATCATAGTGGTTCGATTACACACAAAGTAGTAGTGGTTCGATTACACCCAGTTCTAATGGCGGGCTCGTCGGAGCAAAAGCCACTCGGAGTACTTCGATTACATAAACACCTACCCCTATTTAGATCTCCAAAATTGGCCTCACCTCAGCCCCAGGGGTGCGCCCCGACGAGGCAGCGGCGTCGGTCAGTCTGAGTTGGAGGCACCCCACCCCCTGTCGACGCATGATTTCTCGATGGCTTGGCGGAGGCGGAACTCGTCGAACTCCTCTTCCATATGTCGGGCGCGATGAGCTGCCACGGCTCATCCTTGGTGTGCTCAATAATCTCGGCGATGATGCCGTCGAGGTCGCCGCCGTCGACGTAGTCTCCCGTCAGAAAGCCGAGGCGCCCGGGGCGGGCTGCCAATACCTGCTCCTCCCCCTCCCTCTTCGGAGGCGACAGCGGTGCGGATGCAATGGCGGAGCTCCCCACGCCACCCGCAGCAGAGTAGCTACCTCGCACCGCTGTCGCCATATGTCGGTCGTACTGCTCCCCCTCCCTCTTCGGAGGCGGCAGCGGTGCGGGTGCAATGGCGGAGCTCCCCGCGCCACCCCGGAACAGAGGAGTTACCTCGCGTCGCCGCTGCCATCTTGCGGTCGTACTCCTCCACGTCGCGTCGAGCGAACGCACGAGGCGGCGCAAGCCCCCAGTTCGTGTACTTGCGCACCCCGCGCTTCCGAGAAGCGTCGGAAGCAACCCGCGCCGCCCATTCGGGGCAGAGTCGGGTGTCGGCCGCTTCACCCCATTCCAATCCTTGTCGGAGCGGTTTCCGCCGCCGGAATGGCCGCAGCGCGAGCTGGAAGATCCGGGCCTCATGATCGTCGCGCGACAACGCTTGATCTGCGGCGGCGGGGCTGGATTGCGTGGTTTCGGTAGTCGCCAGCGGCGAGAGTGGCGCAAATCTGGATGTGTAAATAGATAGGGTACGACACATTTCACCGTATAAGTAGCTAGGGTGTGACACTGAGGTGACTTCCCTCGCCCACGCGTCAGATTGATCGGTCAGCCCCCACGTCAGCACGAATAGACTAGGTTTGACCAAGTTTGAAATGAGCATAAAAAAATTGGAAAACCGGTGCACATGTTCTTAACTTGTCATATACTAAGAACTCAAATTGATTTGGCCATTTTAGACATGGTGGACAAAAAGACTTGCTTAGAAATGAGGTATTTACCCCCTTTGGAGCTAATTTAAAACTCATGCGTGAAGACAAGTGGTTTTGGATGTTGAACTTCAAACTTTCAAAAACCTCACAAAAGCTTCATTTAGGAGTGACTAAGAAGGATCCAGGCTTGGTTTGTCATTTTCATGTTTGAAATTTGTTTAAATGTTGGTCAAACTTAGGTTTGACCAAGTTTGAAATGAGCATAATAAATTAAAAAAATAAAAAATTGGAAAACCGGTGCACATGTTCTTGCTTTGTCATATACTAACAATTCAAATTGATTTGGCTATTTTAGACATGGTGGACAAAAAACTTGCTTAGAAATGGGTATTTACCCCCTTTGGAGCTAATTTGAAACTCATGTGTGAAGACAAGTGGTTTTGGGTGTTGAACTTCAAACTTTCAAAAACCTCACAAAAGCTTCATTTTGGAGTGACTAAGAAGGATCCAGGCATGGTTTGTCATTTTCATGTGTGAAACTTGTTTAAATGTTGGTCAAACTTAGGTTTGACCAAATTTGAAATGAGCATAAAATTTAAAAAAAATCAAAAAATTGGAAAACCGGTACACATGTTCTTAGTTTGTCATATACTAACAACTTAAATTGATTGGCACGAGTTTTCGATTTTTCAGATTTTTTTAATTACTTATGCTCAACCCTAACCTTTGAAAACCCTACAACCTTGTTCGTGATAGCCAAGTTTGTGAAGGTTTTTTCATGAAAAACTCCATAGTCCAGGTTTCTTATTTTTTCTATCTAGTTAGTCACATAGAACACTGATTGGCACCAGTTTTCTATTTTTCTGATTTTGTTTGAATTACTTATGCTCAACCCTAACCTTCGTAAACCCTACAACCTCGTTTGTGATAGCCAAGTTTGTGAAGGATTTTTCATGAAAAACTCAATAGTCGAGGTTTCTTATTTTTCCTATCGAGTTGGTCACATAGAACGAGGATTGGCACCAGTTTTCTATTTTTTTTTATTTTTTTTTAATTAGTTATGCTCAACCCTAACTCTTGAAAACCTCTCAAAACCACTCAAAACCCCATCAAAACCCCACACCTGTCAGGACCTTTGGATCACCATGAATGGACGGTATGGATCAGGAAGTAGGGCTACGTCAGCGATCCGCGGGCTGCACTTTCATTGGTCGGCCCAACTCCACCGAAACGTTACGCTCCTCCCCATCGATTAACTGAAGAATTGCTACACTCTGTTAACTGAAGAATTATTGCACTTTGTTAACTCAAGAATTGTCGCACTCTTCGGCTACCCCAACACCAGACTATCGACAAGCTTAAGCGCTACCAAAGAGTGCAACGTTGTCGTGGCCAAGGTCGCGGACGAGGGGAAGGACGTCGTTGGGGGACGCCGCCGGGGAGTCTGTAGACATGACAAAGAAGAGGGGACGTCAATTCCATTGCATGCGACAAGAGTGAGGGGACGCAGATGCTTGAGTCTGCTGGCTGAACTTGCTTGTGCTCACCGCCTACACTCTGCTGTATGCATCGCAGACAGAGCTTCAGACTTGAACCAATGGAACACATCTGCAGACAGGTAAACTACATATGCAAAATCGGTAGACAAGTCTGGCTTGGTTAAGGCATTTTTAAGCTAGGTATTCTATAGAGATTGTGTTTGTGCGGCTAGTATGCAAAACAACCAAAAATTTTATTTGACTTTCCAGGGAGATCCGACGTATAATCGAATTACCCCGAGCTGAGCGTGAGGAAGATCTTAAACAAGTGTTGAAAGAAGAAGGTACCATGCTATTAAAACAAGATCTTAAACAAGTGTCTGAACTTTGGTACGTGCAAGTGGAGTCAGACTTCCAGACGCTTGTCAAAGCGCTACAAAGCTCAGAATTACACAAGGCACCGGAAGGTATCTTGTTCAGAGAAATCAGAGTCTTTGCTCGTCAAACTTTTAATGCTTGCTCGTTTACTTTTGCTCCCGGGGCTTGTAACACTAGTGGGGACGGGGCCTTTAGCCCCGGCCCGTAAGGGGCTTTAGGCCCGGTTCACCAACCGGGACTAAAGGGGCGGGACTAAAGGCCTAACCTTTTCGTCCCGGCCCTCTTACACGCCGGGACTAAAGGTGCTCCACGTGGGGGCCTCGTAGTGCCCCAGGGGCAGGCCCTTTAGTCCCGGTTCGTTACACGGACCGGGACTAAAGATTTTCAGATTTTGCTGGTTTTTGGGTTTTTTTTTAATGAAATTATTTTTGGGTTTTAGGGTTTTAGGGTTTAGGTGTTCGGTAATTAGTTTTCATATAATTTAAATAGAAATAATTATGCATATATATATATATATATAAGATTAACTTATCTTACAAGCGATCATATATATACAATTATATGGAGATCTGAATTATCGGGACTAGAGCCCGTCTATTCGATTACATGGACGAACATCAGTAATGTCCCTTAGCTACACTAAATCGTCCTTTGTCTTCTATAGCTTCCGTCCTCAGAAATCCCGCAAGCTCCTCTGCAACAGCAATCGCGCGTTGCTGTGGTAGGACCTTCGTCCTCATGGCCGTGTGCTATATAAGAAGAGGAGATGAATATGAATATCAATCATGATAACAAAGAATGACGGGTAAAAATAGAGGTGTGAATGTTCATTGCTTACGTCGAATCTGTGATCCTTGAACTCAGAGGTAAACGTGTGAATGGCCTCACAAACATAGTATCCGCATAGATGGGTTCCCCGTGGCTCCTGGTCGCACTTTACGAGAATAGAATATATATAATCAAAATAATAATCTAGCATCATAAATGTATTGAAAATTAATAGAAGTATATCATACTACTACTTACCTGAGCCGCTCTAAAGGTCAGCTTCTCAGGAAAGTTACAAGTAGTCACGCACTTGAACCGCTTTCAAACCCTGCCCGACAAGGATAATGATTTGCTAAGTTTTTCATTAATTGATATATTAGAAAATCATCGAAAGAGACCGATAGAGCGCAAGAATGATTAAAATTACCCTTGGAGCATGTCCTGCAGGCTTTGGAACTGTTCCAAGGGTCTCGATAATGGGTCGAAGGCATCAACACTTCCCTTATCATTTTGAATGTCCAACAGAATCCAATGGAAGGTGCACATGTATATATATATGTGTGTGTGTTTCAGTAACTTATCAATTACACTTATAAGTGAATGGACACAACAGAGTAAAGACCCTCACCTGAAGTTGTATGGAAACAGTATGTGGTCACATAAATTTTGATCTGTTAGAAACCTTAGAAGGTTTTCCTCCATCTCCTTGGGTTTGTCAGTTAGCGTAGCTATATGTATTTTATCTGGGTCAATAAACCCAATATTTAGGATGCTCTTACTTTTACACTCCAGAATCTTCATTCTGCATAATAGAGTACAAGTTATATATAGACAATGAATTGAAATAACTAAACAAGTTATATGTAGACAACGAATTAAAAAACTTACAGACAATAGCAACTGATAAGCGATTTGTCGAGGGCGTCGCCATTGTACATCTGGAAGAGTTCATCAAAGTCGATATGGATTTCTTCGGAGCGGCCGTAGTACTCCCGTGGGACACTCACCACGATCATCGTTCTCCCATTCTTTGATTCACTTAAGTACCATTTATGCAAGTAACGCATATTTGTTGGGAGATCATCTTTGCTGACCAAAGGCTCTCCCATGACAAACTGTGGCTTAGGGGCTACCACAGCCTTGGGTATCCTGTCGTCTTGGGAAGCCAGCAAATCTTCAACCGAGATACCACATTCATCCGCCAACTCCTTTGCTCTTTCTACTGGTAGTCACGCCCTTGAACCGCTTCCAAACCCTGCCCGACAAGGATAATGATTTGCTAAGTTTTTCATTAATTAATATATCAGAAAATCATCGAAAGAGACCCATAGAGCGCAAGAATGATTAAAATTACCCTTGGAGCATGTCCTGCATGCTTTGGAACTGTTCCAAGGGTCTCGCTATATGCATATACACTATACAATAGCAAAATTCCTCCTCTTCTTATTTTCATTTTTCTTCTCCTCCTCTTCTTCTCTTCTCTTCTCCTCCTCTTCTTTTCTTCTTTTCTTATACACTATACAGTATATACACTATAGCAAAATTCCTCCTCTCCTTATACACTATACACTATATACACTATACACTTAAGCATATACAATATACAATAGAAATTAAATGACAAAAAAAATCTTTTCTTTTTCTTATTTTCTTCTCCTTTTTCTTCTTTTCTTCTCCTTTTTCTTCTTTTCTTCTCCTTTTTCTTCCTTTCTTATCCTTTTTCTTCTTCTCTTCTCCTTTTTCTTCTTTTCTTCTATACTGGCCGGAGTGTTGAGGAGGAGGGGGCGGGGGGCTTACCGACCGGAGGTGTCGACGGCGCGCGGCGAGGAGGACGACGCCGAGGACGGCGCGACGGCGAGGAGCACGGTGCGACGGCTAGGAGCACGGCGCGACGGCGAGGAGGACGGCGCGACGGCGAGGTGGACGGCACGTCGGCGAGGAGGACGGCGCGACGGCGAGGAGGACAGCGAGGAGGACGGCCGGCGGCGAGGAGGACGGCCGACGGCAGGCGGCGGCGAGCAGGACGGCGGGCAGCCTGACGGCGTCGGTTAGTTCGTCGCTGTGTCGCGCCGGGCAGGAGAACGAGAGGAAGAAGAAGAGAAATGGACGAATTGGGTTGGAAATTTTTGAAGTCCCGCTTATATAGGTGGATCTATAGTCCCGGTGCGTGGCTCGAGCCAGGACTAAAGACCCCCTTTTCTGAGCTCTGGCCGAATGACCTACCAAATAATGTACTCGTTCGCCTAACCAGCAATCTGGATCAAATCGACCATAAACAGAGGGAAACAGAGGCGATGCGGTGAAATCTAACTCAATACGGAGGAGAACATGAGAGGGTTCGGGATTCACTCACCTCAGTCGCCGCCGTCGCCGAGAACGAAAGCTCCGCCGCTGTTGTCACCTCGAATAAAAGCTCCGCCGCTGCTGCCACCCGGAATAAAAGCTCTGCCGCCGCTGGCGGCTCACCGGCGGGAATGAAGATGAGGGAGCAACACAAGTTCAGACAGGGGTACCCATTCGGACAGGTACGGGGATACATTTCACTTGATGCCCTGACAAGTGGGGCCCGTAACTAGATGCACTACCAAGTAGGGCCGCGCTTACCTGGATAAGTTGTGGGTCCAGCCTCTAAGACACGTTTCACCTGATGCACTGACAAGTGGGGCCCGTAACTAGATGCACTGCCAGGTAGGGCCCGCGCTTACGTGGATAAGTTGTGGGTCAAGCCCCTAACAGCTAATGAGGGCATCAGTTCACATTAAGGGCCATCTCGTGTCTCGGCTATTTCCTCGCTCAGAAGTGTCGCATCAAGGCAATTCAGACGAAAGACGTCGCGCTCCTTCTAATTCACCTCAAAGATGTCGTACAGGAGCTATTGACCCGCTGACAATTCACATGGAGCACGCCCTCCAATAGTTGATCCATAGTGCTGAGAGCCTTTCAAATTTATTAGTTTGCATTAGCTAGTTCAAATTCAATGATAAGGATATGTCTTGGGTACCATGTGTGCTACTGGGGAGCGTCGAAATAGATCTGGGCTAGTGCCGCACAGAAGGAAGGCAAAATGTATTCGGTTGGCTGCTAGCTAAGCTGAAGCGCATCGAGGCTCACGTGCTGGACTCTGGCATGTCCAGTTAATCTAGCTAGCTAGAGTATGCTTATAGCATCCAATATTTCTGTTCTGACCAAGCGCAGGCAGACTATGTAAGTTTAACCTTCTTCTGTACAAGTTCAGGACAGGGATATGAATTTCTTTTCTCACACTGTTCACATGTAATCTTTAACTAGTCCATCAGTAGTGCTCCGGTTCCGGGGCGATGGCTCTGCGTTATTATACTAGTGATTATTCATGAGATGATGATTGTTGGATGCAAAATGGTCGGAACATAATTCAGAGAAGTAGTAAAAATAACCACACAAGTTGAAAAATAGGCAAGCTGTGTCCTTCGGGGAAAAGTTGGGCTATATTTTCTGGTACAACATGGCGACTCAATTGTGCCTATAACACTCGGACAAATCTGCTCTATTACAAAGACAAATCATCTTAAAGTACGAGTTACAGTGGATTGAACGGATTACACTTACAGAAAGTACATGGCTCCTGTAAAAATGATGAATATTTCATTTATTTGTAGTCAGAAGACTTGATGGACAATGTATCGTGGAGGAAAAGGGGCGACAGCCGTCATCCACATATTTGTATGTTGCATTTTCTAGAACCACTACCCTTCCTATTCACAGTGCGGATCGCAATGAAATGGATTGTGCAGCCCTGGCCATCGAGGATTGAGTGCTGTTACCAGGATAGTTATCAGTCTATGAACAAGTAAAAATGCACGAGAGAACAAAAGACTGCAGAGGTAATAATGTGTAAGTAATAACTGTACCGCGAGTTGGTTCGAAAAGCTGTACTACAAGATAGAAAGATACTTACATCCAGCAGGAGGCGTACCCACTGGCTTGAAATCCATCCAAAGTAGTTCGCCATCCTTTACAAGGAACAGCATGATCAGGATGAGAAGCAACCGAATCAAAAATTGGAAAGCATTAGGTAACATTCTTTCTGAACCGGGGTGAGCTAGCTCTGCGTCTTTCTGAGTGCAAAACCTAGTTAGTTAGCAAGGAGATGGGGAAATTGGCTGGCGCACTGAAAATCACAAGCCCAGCATAGTATTTATAAAGCCAAGTTTGAACAGAACTTTTTGACTATAACAACTGGAAACTTGAAACAAGAGATGAGATGACACATCCGTTTTTTGCAAAGGGCACCATCCGATGACCCACCGAGTCAAAGTCTTTGCATGGCATGACAAGTTTGAATGGGAGTCGATAGCTGCAGCACTGCTACTTGTGTTTCGTATGTAAATCAAGCATTGCCAGTCCTGCCCATCAGCGTTCTATAAATGCAGAAGAGAAACCAGACCTCATTGCATTGCCAGTCGACTAGAGCTGTAGAGCATAAGTCTTCATGTGTGATAGAAAGCACATGTCTCCTTTGGGAACCCTCGGTTCCTCACAGTTACTGCCTCTAATCCTTGTCCTGTCCTCTCTTCTGATATGTCCAATAGTAGGTGTCATAGCTCTCAATGGGGAAGCTCGTACCGACTTCCAAGCCCTCAGTTGCCTCAAAATCCATCTCAGCCCTTCTTCTGGGCTCCCAGCCTCATGGAAGATTGATGATACCCTCCAACAGTTCTGCTCTTGGTCTGGCGTTACTTGCAGCAAGAGGCACACATCTCGTGTTGTTGCACTAGACCTCGAGTCGCTCCAACTTAATGGCCAAATACCTTCTTGCATTGCAAATCTCACTCTCCTCACAAGAATCCACCTCCCAAACAATCAGCTTTGGGGTCCAATTCCGCCTGAACTGGGCCAACTGAATTGCTTGCGGTATCTTAACCTTAGCTCTAACAATCTTAGTGGCACAATACCAAGCGATCTATCCTCATGTTCTCAGCTTCAAATTATTGATCTTGGGAGCAACTCCATCGGCGGTGAGATCCCAACAAACCTAAGCGACTGTTCAAATATCCAGCAGCTCAACTTGGGTAAGAACAAGCTCACTGGAGGCATCCCAGAAGGGTTGGGTACACTCCGCAACCTTTCAGTTTTACGTCTTACTGGAAATGGCCTAAGAGGAAATATTCCTCTTTCACTTGGAAGTAGCTCTTCTCTCCACTCTGTTCATCTCACCAACAATAGCCTCACAGGACCTATCCCGTCTCTCTTAGCTAATAGTTCATCACTTCAATTTTTGGTCTTGACCAACAATCACCTTGGTGGAGAGATTCCGCCTGCACTATTTACCGGCATATCACTACGAGTATTGTCCTTGGGACTCAACAACTTTACTGGGTTCATACCCGTGGTTTTCCCGATTATTAACTCGCCCTTACAGTATCTTGTATTGACATCAAATAATCTTGCAGGAACAATACCTTCTACTCTAGGGAATTTTTCTTCCCTTTGCTGGCTCTTGCTTGGAGATAATAGTTTTCAAGGTAGCATCCCAGCAAGTATTGGTAAGCTTCCCAACCTGCAAGTACTAGACCTGAGTTACAACTTCTTGGCAGGAAGTGTCCCAGCCTCTATTTACAACATATCAACACTCACATACCTTGGTATGGGTGTGAATATTCTGGCAGGGGAAATTCCATATAACATTGGATATACGCTTCCAAGCATCCAAACTTTAATACTGGGAATGAACAAATTCCATGGCCAAATTCCCACTTCGCTTGCCAACACAACGAATCTTCAAGAGATATATCTCGGTAACAATTCATTCCATGGTGTAGTACCTTCTTTTGGGACTCTTCCAAACTTAATCTACCTGAATCTACCTGAGAATCGCCTAGAAGCTGGAGATTGGTCTTTCTTAACCTCATTGACCAATTGTTCCCAACTAATAGAATTATCCTTGAGTGCAAATATCCTTCAAGGAGATTTGCCGAGTTCCATTGCAGAACTTTCAAAGACCTTACAGGTATTGATGTTAGGAGCAAATAAAATATCAGGCACTATACCACAGGAGATAGAGCACCTCACAAACCTTGAACGTCTTTCCATTGACAACAACTTGCTTAGTGGAAGTATCCCTTATGCACTTGGAAATCTTGAAAAATTGGTTGGCCTAGGCTTATCCCAGAACAGACTTTCCGGACAAATTCCTCTGTCAATTGGCAATCTAAGTCAATTGACTGATCTGTATTTACAAGAAAATAAGTTGAGTGGCCCAATCCCAAGAACCCTAGGGGGCTGCAAAATTCTGGAAACATTAAACCTCTCTCATAACATATTTGATGATAGCATACCAAAGGAGCTCTTTACTCTTTCCTCCCTTTCAATAGGTTTGGACTTATCTCATAACAAACTCTCAGGACAAATACCACTAGAGATTGGCAGCTTGGTCAATCTCGGCTCATTGAATATTTCCAATAACCAGTTGTCTGGACAAATACCTTCCACTATGGGTGAGTGCCTCCATTTGGAATCGCTGCACATGGAGGGGAACAATTTTCATGGGAGAATTCCTCAATCTTTCATGAACTTGAGAGGCATCATTGTGATGGATCTATCTCAAAACAACTTGTCAGGTGAAATACCTGACTTCTTTGAGTCATTTGGTTACATGAGGCTCCTCAATTTGTCGTTCAACAACCTCGAGGGACCAGTACCTCCAGGTGGAATGTTTCAGAACGACAGTGAGGTGTTCACACAAGGGAACAATAAGTTGTGTGCTCAGACCCCGTTACTAGAGTTGCCACTTTGCAATGCCGTGATATCCAAAAAAAAGTTGTACACCTCCAAGATTCTGAAGATAGTACCAATTACTGCCCTTTCTTTGGTTCTCTTATTATGCTTTGGAGTTATTATTCGTAAGAAGAGAAAGAATGTCAAACAAGCCGCACATCCTTCTGTCAAGGAGTTCAAGAAGTTCACATATGTTGATTTAGTGAAAGCAACAAATGGTTTTTCTGAGGCCAACTTGGTTGGTTCAGGAACATATGGGTCCGTATACAAAGCTAGAATTGAGTTTGAAGAGCATCATACAGTTGCTATCAAAGTTTTCAAACTCGATCAATTTGGAGCAACAAAGAGTTTCCTTGCTGAATGTGAGGCACTGAGAAACACTCGTCATCGTAATCTTTTAAGGGTGATCACCGTATGCTCAACAAGTGACCCGACAGGAAATGAGTTTAAAGCTCTTGTTCTTGAGTTTATGGCAAATGGCGACCTAGAGAGTTGGCTCTATCCGACACTGCTCCACGAGCATCATCCAAAAAGGTCGTTGTGCCTTGGTTCAAGAATAGCAATATCAGTGGGCATAGCTGCTGCTTTGGATTACCTCCATAACCAATGCATGCCTCCTGTGGTCCACTGTGATCTGAAGCCTAGCAATGTCCTTCTAGATGATCTTATGGGCGCACGTGTTGGTGACTTTGGGTTGGCCAAGTTTCTACTTGGTTCTTCTTATTCTTCGGGAATTGATTGTTCTACGAGCTTAGTGGGGCCAAGAGGATCAGTTGGATACATTGCACCAGGTAACATTTTCTTAATACGAGATATTGTAGTTTTGGAGCATTACTTTTTAAAAATTTTACAGAAAATCTTCTGATTCTCATGATCCAATCCTTCTGTGCTAATTAATTGTTTGAATAATAACTTTACCTATTGCAGAATATGGATCTGGGAGCAAAATCTCCATGGAGGGTGATGTTTACAGCTATGGCATCATTATCTTAGAGATGCTCACACGGAAGCGTCCGACTGACGAAATGTTTAAAGATGGTCTGAGCCTTTACAAATTTGTCGAAGACTCATTTCCTGAGAAGATCTGCGAGATTCTAGATTCTAGAGTCATCACCCCCTATTATGGCAACAGATATGGACAAGAAGCAGGGAGTTTCTCAGACCAGGAAAATCATCAAATGGCTGCAGGAATAGTGAGCTGCATCACTGCTCTCACTAAGCTTGGTTTGCTATGCGCCGCCGAGATGCCGAAAGATCGCCCAACGATGCAGGACGTTTACTCTGATGCCACCGCAATCAAAGAAGCATTTGCAGCGCTGCACGGCTGAGCAGAAGTACAACCATCGGTGTCTATCAATTGCCCACATGCTGCTGGTCCGGAGGATGAAGATCTACCACTAGTTTTCTTTATATAAGGCATTATTGTTCTTCATCAAAGCATGCTACGTATGTTATGAATCATCTTCCATTTCTGTATCCTACCTATACTTGTACCGAAGGCAAACTATAGTTCTGCCTATATGCAAGTTCAGCATGGGAACTTTTCCCATGAGCTGTATTTTCTTAGACCTAACAAACTTGCGTAACATTAGAGACGGGATTTTTGACTCCCGGATGTCCCGACACTCCACTATGAGCACTGTTTGAGTCAGTTTCCCTTCTCACGAGATCAGGACGACTGCCTGCCACTCGTGTGATTTGTACAGGACAATAGAATAAAGGGCAAATAGCTCATGTGCAACATCTTTGAGGTGAATTGGATGGACAACGGCATCGTTGGCTGAAATGGCTCACGTGCGACGTTTTCACGAGTGGAATAGCTCAGACAGGAATAACTGATAAAACGGCCGTCTGGCTGTTAACGGATGACGAGGTTAGGTTATGACAGCCCGTTAGGACAGGGGTTATGTGCTCCGCCAGGTGGGGCCTACTTTAGTTGCTACGCCGCCCGCGAGTTGACCCCATCCGCTTGATTCTCCCCTGCTCGACGGCTCCCGCCGCCCTGTGCCTCTTCTCCGGCGGCGGCGACGATTTTATTCTGGGGGGCAGTGGATAGCCTTTCTCGGCGGCGGACGAGCTATCTCTGGTGAGTAATTTCGCAACCTAGCTCCATTCCCCACAATTTTGCAAGGATTTGTTGCCTCACGCTCTGTTTCCCCCGCCGATTTGAAATGTAGATTCGTGTGTCGTGGACGGATTGAATTAGATGGAGAGAGGAGATAATACTTCTAATCAGTAATGCACCCAACCCCCCTTCTTTAGTTGTTCTTGAACTCCATTTGTGCATCGTCTCCTGAAGTACCTCACTCCACTACCGCTTCCCCCTTCCCGCCATTGACAAACAGGGGCAGGGGAGATTCTACGCCTACCTTCGCAATTACAGTAGAATTCTTTCCTTGTAAAGCCAAGCTAGTTGATGGTAGCGTCCAAGACATTCATATAAATACATTTGTTCGGTGGGATGTCGATTGTAGAGATATTGATCCACAGGAGTTGCAGAGCATGGAGGAGAAGGTCGTGGAAAATTTGGTGGAGAGAATTGGGGAGAGTATTGTTTGGGGTCCAGATCAAGAGGTATCACTGCTACGATTCGACAATTGGAAGGGTTGTTAAGTGAGAGTCGAGGATGGGGAAGATATGGTAGCTGAAATTGATCGACAAGAAGGTTGGACAAGCAAAGCTGCAACTTTTTATCCAGACTTAATTGATCTGAAATCTGATTCCAAAGTTGGTTATGTGAATCAAAAATGGCTTCACAGATGGCAGATGTTGAGTGGGTTGCACAAAAGCAGATGTTGTTGCCGATGATTACTGAACTGACAGTAATAGATGAAGAAAGAAGGGATGATGCTGATGAAGAAGAGGGCCACAATAGTGCTGGAACTGTTGTTTCTATTGATTGGAATGATGTAGATTTAGAGGAACGTACAGATTTGGTCATTGCACCTATAGATGACATTAAGATGGCCAAATTATTTGGCATTCCAGTTGATGACACAGATAAGGAGAAAGATGACACTAGTGTGCCTGCTGGTGCTAACCCCTGAAATTCAAACCCTCAAGATGATGCTGATATCCTCCAGCATATGATGGAAATGGGTGCAGATGATGTGGATGATGCAGATGAAAGTGAGCTGGTAAATTTGTATGATAAAGAGAATCATGTTATTGAAGTGGGAAAGTTGTGGCCAAAGATGGATGAGTTTAGGATGTGTTTCAAGACCTATGCAGTGAATCATAAGTTTGAGGCCAAGACTTTGTGGACTCATCGAAAGAAATTTTATGCTAGGTGCCAAGGTTATGATGGAAGTGCCAATCCTTGTAAGTGGTACATATCTGCTAGACGACAACCTGAGGGAAGTACAATCAGGGTAAATCAAATACCAAATCAGCATACTTGTATTACCAGTTCACAGAGAGTTTCTAGGATGACATCACAGCTTTGGATTACAGAAAAGATTACTCCTATTTTAGCCAAGACACCAAACACTAAAGCAAAGAGACTTAAAGTTGACTTGGAAAAGCAATACCCTATTGTGCTAAAATATACCATACTGTGGAAGGCAAAACAAAGGGCAATGAAAGCATTATACGGTGATTGGGCAAATACATTTAAGATGTCGTATAACTATAAAGCAGAGGTGGAGAAGAGGTCACCTGGAAGTGTGGTGGAGATAGATACCGAGGTAAAATAGGATGGCAAGGTTTATTTCAGCAAGTTTTTTATGTGTCTAAAGCCTTGCATCGATGGATTTAAAGCGGGGTGCCGTCCATATTTGAGCATAGACTCATCTTTTTTGACTGAAAGTGGAATCGTCAGTTGGCAGCATGCAATGCTCTAGATGGACACAACTGGATGTTTCCTGTTGCCATTGGAATGTTCCAATCAGAGACAGAGGCATCGTGGACATGGTACATGATGCAGTTGAAAAGATGCATAAGGCCAGTATCACCTTTGGCCATCCAGACATATGCATGCAAAGGGCTAGAAAATGCAGTCAAGATTTTTTTCCCCCATGCTGAGCAGAGGGAGTGCTTTGGCCATATGTGGATGAATTTGATCAAAAAATTCAGAGGGGAAGAATTTGGGCGCATGTGGCCAGCCGCAAGATCCTACACCACACAGACCTATTCCTATCACCTTGGTAAGATAATGGCAGCATGTGGTGAGAATGATTTTTCTACATGGTTGAACACATACCATTCTCTTTTATGGTATATGTCAGGTTTTAATACTTTCATCAAGTGTGGTCATATCAACAATAACTTGGAAGAAAGTTTCAACAACAAGGTGAAGGAGTTGAAAGATTTGCATGTGCATGACATGGTGGACCAAATCAGGATCATGATCATGCGTATGTGGGAGTTGAGAAGAAGAATTGATGACCTTTTACAAGGGGATAAGCTACGAGCAGTGGTAGAACAGGTGGTCAACAGGAGTCGAAAGCTTTCACATCTAGCTGTTGAGAAATCTTCATTGTGGGGTGCTGAAGTTAGAGACACAAAGACTAGCAAGAGGCATGTTGTCAACACTGATTTGCATGAATGCACTTGCCAAGAGTGGCAACACACTCGGAAACCATGTGAGCACGCCATACTCTTTTTAGCATCTAGACCCAAGTTAAATATGCACCCATACTTGCATGACCATTATTCAGTACAGAGATTCAGGGATGCATATGCTACTCCAATTCCAGCACTGACACACCAATCATAGTGGCCTGAGGTGGACTTTGAATTTTTCATGTGTCCACCCATCACTAGAAGAAAGGCTGGAAGGCCCAAACAGAACAGATTCAAAGCATGGTTTAAGAAAGGTGGGAGTAGTAAGAAAGCGAAAAAAATTAAGGATGTGAAGCCAAAAAGGGCTCAAGAAGGTAAAAAAATAAATGCA
Source organism: Hordeum vulgare subsp. vulgare (assembly GCF_904849725.1). Lineage (NCBI taxonomy): Eukaryota > Viridiplantae > Streptophyta > Magnoliopsida > Poales > Poaceae > Hordeum > Hordeum vulgare. The sequence continues at coordinate 643,620,501 of NC_058519.1, read as the reverse complement.
AGTTGTGTGAGGAACTTGGGCATAGAATTGGTTCACCAAAATGCCGTTACACTCCGGAAAGACCAAAGTATGTTAATGTTACTGTTTATGTTGTTTCTTGTTGTTTATGCTTTTTTCAGTCTCTAACCAAGTGATATGATTTATTTTTCAGGAGAAAGCATGCAGAAAAAATGCCACCTCTTGTTGTTGAACAGTGATGGCCAGTGAAAAAGGCAAGACTCAATGGATGTACAAAGAAGAGAAGTTTTAATCCAGTAACTGAACCTATTTTGGATGCACCGGAGCAAACTGAACATGTTCTCGACACAACAGAGCAAACTAAACCTGTTTTATATGCACCGGAGCAGTGTGAACCTGTTTTCGATGCACCGGAGCAGTGTGAACCTGTTTTTTATGCACATGAACCAATTCTACAAACTGAACCTGTTCTGGAGCTTGTTGTGCAAACTGAACCTGTTCTGGAGCTTGTTGTGCAAAGTGAACTTGTTCTAGAGCTTGCTGTGCAAAGTGAAATTGTTGCTGAAGTTGAGGAGGTGCATCAGGTGAAGCATGCTGAGGTGCTTGGCCGTGCCGTGGGGAGGCCTACTGGTCGTGGCAAGAAAACTAGGAGCATCAACAAGTTTTCTGCCGTAGAAGTTGAGAATCCAAAGAAATCGAGTGGTAAGAAGAGGAAAAATAAATAGATTTGGCAATTGTGTTCTGATGTGAAAACTTGTTATTTGAATCCAAAATTTGTAATAATGATGTGATTGGCAATTGTGTTCTGAAGTGAAGACTTGTCATTTGAATTCAAAACTTGAAAGTTGAACCAACATTTGTAATAATGATGTGATGCTATTTGTAATAATCTGTTGTTTTAATGATGTGATGTTATTTGCAATGCTTTGGTGGGGTTTTGACTATTTTCATTTTCAAAGTTTTCAAAACCCCTCGTCCGCGACCTTGGCCACGGCAATGCTGCACTCTCTGGTAGCGCAGCAATTCTTCAGTTAACAAAGTGCAGCAATTCTTCAGTTAATCAATGTGGAGGAGCGTAACGTTTCAATGGAGCTAGGCCGACCAATCAAAGCGCAGCCCGCGGATCGCTAACGTAGGCCTACTTCCTGATCCAGACCGCCCATTCACGATGGGGTTTTGAGTGGGTTTTGAGAGGTTTTCAAACGTTAGGGTTGAGCATAAGTAATTCAAAAAAAAAAATCAAAAAAAAATAGGAAACTTGTGGCAATCATCATTCTATGTGACTAACTCCATAGGAAAAATAAGAAATCTGGACTATGGAGTTTTTCATGAAAAAACCTTCACAAACTTGGCTATCACGAACGAGGTTATACGGTTTTCAAAGATTAGAGTTGAGCATAAGTAATTCAAAAAAATCAAAAAAATAGGAAACTTGTGGCAATCATCATTCTATGTGACTAACTCCATAGGAAAAATAAGAAATCTGGACTATGGAGTTTTTCATGAAAAAACCTTCACAAACTTGGCTATCACGAACGAGGTTCACTACAGAAATTCAGAAATTTGCCGTCTGCCATGGAGGACGGCAAAGGGGGGAACCACGGACGGCAAAGGCTTTGCCGTCGGTCAGCAGACGGCAAAGTAGACGGCAAAAAAAATCCGGTGAAGAGGTTCTTTGCCGTCTGCTTTTTTAAAGCGGACGGCAAATAATCTTTGCCATGAGGGGGCAGACGGCAAATTAATTGGGACGGCACATACACCAACGGTCCCGTTAAGTGTTAACGGCAGGCCTCCTCTCTTTGCCGTGTGCCATCCCCCTTTGCCATGTGGGGGCAGACGGCAAAGGGGGGAACCAGCCCCCTCTCTCTCCCCTCTTTGCCGTCTGCCATCTCCCCTTTGCCATGTGGGGCAGACGGCAAAGGGGGGAACCATCCCCCTCTCTCTCCCCTCTTTGTCGTCTGCCATCCCCCCTTTGCCATGTGGGGGCAGACGACAAAGGGGGGGACGAGCCCCCTCTGTCTCCCCTCTTTGCCGTCTGCCATCCCCCCTTTGCCATGTGGGGGCAGACGGCAAAGGGGGGAACCAGCCCTATTTATTTTATTTCTTATTATATCCAGCATTTTTCACAATAATCAGGATATATATATATATATATATATATATATATATATATATATATATATATATATATATATTTGACATAAATAAATTTGTTTCTGTATTCATAACCATATTAAAATAACTTTCATCCATAGTACATACATATTATGCAAATTCCATCCATACCAAACCATATATTACACCAGTTTCATCCACATGCATACAAAGTTTCATATGTATCCATATACTATAATAGTTTCAATACAAGCTTCCGTGAAGCCATGGACAAGAAATCATCTTCAAGCATTGGCCATCAATATAATCCAAGCTTCTCGTGAAGTGAATGTAATCTGCAAAATGACAAATAAGAAAGTTAGAAGAATAATACTAGATGAAGAAGAATATAGGTTATGTCGGAGAGAAATTAGCTAAGTATAGGCCATTTAATATCTAAGTTAGGTGGAATAGGTCATCTTGGAGCTACATAGCCTTATTATGTCATTTAAGAGAGAACTTAGCTAAGTATAGGTCATTCTAGAGCTAACTTGGATAAAATATGTCATTTTGTAGCCAACTATGATTATTAATCCATTTTGACCTTATTATGTCATTTTGGAGCTAAATTAATCATTTTAATGAGCTAACCAAGGTTCTTATGATGTTTTTACCTAACTATGCTAATTATGTCATTTTGGAGGATAATTAGCTAAGTATGTCTTTGTTGGGGAAAATAACCTACGTAGAAGAAGAAAGAGAAGAAGCAAGAAGAGAAGAAGCAAGAAGAGAAGAAGAAGGAGAAGAAAAATAAGAAGAAGAAGGAGGAGGAGGAGAAGGAGGAGGAGAAGGAGGAGAAGAAGAAAATAAGAAGGAGAAGAAGAAGGAGGAGAAGAAGGAGGAGAAGAAGGAAAAGGAGCTTCTCTTCTCCTTCTCCTTCTCCTTCTTCTTCCTCCTTCTCTTCTTCTTCTCTTCTTCTTCTTCTTCCTTCCTTTCATTTTTCCTCTTTCTTCTCCTCTTGTCCCCTTCTTCGGTCTAAAATAGCTAAGAATGCCTTTTTGGAGCTAATTATGTCATTTCAAGGATAATTAGCTAAGTATAGGCCATGTTTTATTAAATAGACCATTTTGGAGCTAACTAAGCTAATTATGTCATTTAGGTGGAAGCCTAGCTAACTATAGGTCATTTCGGAGCTAACTTGGGTAAAATGTGTAATTCCGGAGCAAACTATGCTTATTAAGCCATTTTGGATCTAACTAAGCTAATTATAGGCCATTTAATACCTAAGTTAGGGGGAATAGATCATCTTGCAGCTACGTAAGCCTTATTATGTCATTTAGGAGAGAACTTAGCTAACTATAGGTCATTTTTTATTAAATAGGTCATTTTCTAGCTAACTAAGCTAATTATGTCATTTAGGTGGAAGCCTAGCTAACTATAGGTCGTTTCGGAGCTCACTTGGATTAAAAATGTCATTTTGGAGCTAACTATGCTTATTAAGCCTTATTGGAGCTAAATTGGCTAATTATATCATTTAGGTGGAAGCCACACTAAGTATATAATATTCATGAGCTAACCAAGGTTCTTATGCCATTTTGAGCTTATTATTTCATTTTTTAGCTAAATTGGTCATTTTAATGAGCTAACCAAGGTTCTTATGATGTTTTCACCTAACAAGCTAATTATGTCATTTTGTAGGATAATTAGTCAATTTAGTCTTTCTTGGATGAGTCTAAGCTACGTAGAAGAAGAGAAAGAGAAGAAGCAAGAAGAGAAGAAGAACTAAAAGAAGAAGAAGGAGGAGGAGGAGGAGGAGAAGGAGAAGGAAGAGGAGAAGAAGAAGAAAAGAAGAAGGAGAAGGAGAAGGAGGAAGAAGGAGGAAGAAGGAGAAGGAGGAGCTCCTTCTCCTTCTTCTCCTCCTTCTCCTTCTTCTTATCCTTCTTCTTCTCTTCTTCTTCTTCTTCCTTCCTTTCATTTTTCCTCTTTCTTCTCCTCTTGTACCCTTCTTCGGGCTAAATTAGCTAAGACTGCCTTTTGGGAGCTAATTATGTCATTTCGAGGATAATTAGCTAAGTATAGGTCATGTTTTATTAAATAGACAATTTTGGAGCTAACTAAGCTAATTATGTCATTTAGGTGGAAGCCTAGCTAACTATAGGTCGTTTCGGAGCTAACTTGGGTAAAATGTGTCATTCCGGAGCAAACTATGCTTATTAAGCCATTTTGGATCTAGCTAGGCTAATTATAGGCCATTTAATACCCAAGTTAGGGGGAATAGGTCATCTTGTAGCTACGTAAGCCTTATTATGTCATTTGGGAGAGAACTTAGCTAAATATAGGTCATTTTTTATTAAATAGGTCATTTTGGAGCTAACTAAGCTAATTATGTCATTTTGTAGGATAATTGGCCAGTTTAGTCTTTCTTGGATGAGTCTAAGCTACATAGAAGAAGAGAAATAGAAGAAGCAAGAAGAGAAGAAGAAGTAAAAGAAGGAGGAGGAGGAGGAGGAGAAGGAGAAGGAAGAGGAGAAGAAGAAGAAAAGAAGAAGGAGAAGGAGAAGGAGGAAGAAGGAGAAAGAAGAAGGAGAAGGAGGAGCTCCTTCTCCTTCTTCTCCTCCTTCTTCTCCTTCTTCTTATCCTTCTTCTTTTCTTCTTCTTCTCGTCTTCTTCTTCCTTCCTTCCTTTCATTTTTCCTCTTTCTTCTCCTCTTGTCCCCTTCTTTGGGCTAAATTAGCTAAGAATGCCTTTTTGGAGCTAATTATGTCATTTCGAGGATAATTAGTTAAGTATAGGTCATGTTTTATTAAATAGACCATTTTGGAGCTAATTAAGCTAATTATGTCATTTAGGTGGAAGCCTAGCTAACTATAGGTCGTTTCGGAGCTAACTAGGGTAAAATGTGTCATTCCGGAGCAAACTATGCTTATTAAGCCATTTTGGATCTAGCTAGGCTAATTATAGGCCATTTAATACCTAAGTTAGGGGGAATAGGTCATCTTGCAACTACGTAAGCCTTATTATGTCATTTAGGAGAGATCTTAGCTAATTATAGGTCATTTTTTATTAAATAGGTCATTTTGGAGCTAACTATGCTTATTAAGCCATATTGGAGCTAAATTGGCTAATTATATCATTTAGATGGAACCAAGCTAAGTATATAATATTCATGAGCTAACCAAGGTTCTTATGCCATTTTGAGCTTATTATTTCATTTTTTAGCTAAATTGGTCATTTTAATGAGCTAACCAAGGTTCTTATGATGTTTTCACCTAACTAAGCTAATTATGTCATTTTGTAGGGTAATTAGTCAATTTAGTCTTTCTTGGATGAGTCTAAGCTACATAGAAGAAGAGAAAGAGAAGAAGCAAGAAGAGAAGAAGAAGTAAAAGAATAAGGAGGAGGAGGAGGAGGAGGAGGAGGAGAATGAAGGGGAGAAGAAGAAGAAAACAAGAAGGAGAAGGAGAAGGAGGAAGAAGAACGAGAAGGAGGAGCTCATTCTCCTTCTTATCCTCCTTTTTCTCCTTCTTCTTATCCTTCTTCTTCTCTTCTTCTTCTCTTCTTCTTCTTCCTTCCTTTCATTTTTCCTCTTTCTTCTCCTCTTGTCCCCCTCTTCGGGCTAAATTAGCCAAGAATGCCTTTTTGGAGCTAACTATGTCATTTCGAGGATAATTAGCTAAGTATAGGTCATGTTTTATTAAATAGATCATTTTGGAGCTAACTAAGCTAATTATGTCATTTAGGGGGAAGCCTAGCTAACTATAGGTCGTTTCAGAGCTAACTTGGGTAAAATGTGTCATTCCGGAGCAAACTATGCTTATTAAGCCATTTTGAATCTAGCTAGGCTAATTATAGGCCATTTAATACCTAAGTTAGGGGAAATAGGTGTGACGTCCTTGGTTTAATCGTACGCTAATCATACACGCAAATGCGTACGATCAAACCCAAGGACTCACGGGAAGATATCACAACACAACTCTAGACTCAAATAAAATAACATCAGCTTCATATTACAAGCCAGGGGCCTCGAGGGCTAGAATACGAAAGCTCGATAAACACACGTGTCAGCAGAAGCAACAATATCTGAGTACAGACATAAAACATGGGGTGCCTTAGAGAAGGCTAGCACAAAAGAAACACGATCGAACGAGGCGAGGCCTCCTGCGTGGGAACCTCCTAACTACTCCTATCCTCAGCAGCCTCCATGAAGAAGACACCATCGAGACGGCAGGCGTTGGCAGGAAAACTCCACTCCTTGGCTCCATCATCTGGTCGCAGCAAACGGAGCAAGGGGACAAGGGGGGAGCAAAGCAGCCGTGAGTACTCATCCAAAGTACTCGCAAGTCTTACATCAGAACTATTCTAATTATGCATCATTACCAAAGAAGGGGACAACTCCAAGTCGTCTTGTAACCGTGGACACGGCTATCTAAATAGTTAATTTTCATCCATGCACGGGTGCGCCACATGTCCCGTCACGCTCGATAACACTCTGGCCGAACACACTTTTCTGGTCCTGCCCAGCCTCGGAATATCGACACGTCGCAGCCCCACCTAAGACAAATCAGAGAGGCCAGCCCGCCGATCTAACTCCTAAGCACAAAGGGTTCGTGGGCCCAGTTCCCCTTCGCGCTCCTGCACGTGGCGTGGGCGGCCAACGTCAGTCCTAGCATCCCTTAATCACAAGAGAGATGCATCTCGGGACCACTAGGGCGCGCGCCGCTACATTTGCTGACATCTGAAAAGCTTCGGCTGATACAGCGACACCGAGCACCCATAATTCTTCCCACGTAGCCGGTTAGTGCGAAAAGGTCTCCGACCAACCCAGATCAAATACCCAAATCCATTAACATTTTAATTAGGCCATCAACACAGTCTCACGGGAATCCACCCGTCTTACAACTAATCACCAATGATCCCAGTAACATGGTCGAGTAACTGTGTGGTTGTAACATCAGGGGGAATCCGAGGTATCACCCTCGTTGGATTCCGAACGATGTATCCGTCAAGGTGGGCTTAGAGGAATCACCCTCGGCGGTCCCACACTTGAGGGTTTATACTACAGGGGAATCATCAGGAATGGTGAAAGAGGAATCATCCTCGATAACCACGACCGACTAGCTATACTACAGAGATATCATCATGAGTACTTAGCGAGGTGTCACCCTTGGTACTCGATAGTATCTCTGTAGTGTCGTACAACTAAGGGGGTGTATGTGATGTGTCGGGTATGGCTCGTCGATCAGAGATCGAGATTTGAAAACAAGCGGGGCAACTGGACCACGGGGTCAGAAGGGATGACTGCTCCACCTATACTAAGCAGATTTAAAGTACAGTACTGAAAGTAGAAGTTCATCAAAAATAGGCTATGCATCAGATATAGGAGCTAACTACAAAAGTAGCAAAATACTAATGCAAGCAGTAGGCAGAAAGACATAGGCGATATAGGAATGATCAAGGGGGGGTTTGCTTGCCTTGCTGCTCTGCGGCAAAGGACTGATCGGCAGGGTCGTAGATGTACCCGGCAGCAGCGTCAGTCTCGGGGTCTACCGGTAAGAAGAGGGGGAAGAAACAATAAATAATAGCAACGGTGCAACACAAAGCATGACATGGCAAGATGCAGGCTAGACATGAGCTAACGCAGCAACATCCGTCATAGACGGGTCGGAAGAATATGTGACGATATTTTCCGGGTCTCGGGCTACTACCGGTCATACTGGAAATGATGGAAATGTTCCATGTTTGCTATGCTAGGGACGCGTGACACACGAATGGACCGTGTATCCGGGTTCGTCTCGTTCTGCTAATCAACTTTCATGTTGAAAATATTCTGAACTGACTTACGGATTATTTAATATTAATTTCTAAAGTTATATTCAATAATTAGGAATTAAAAACAGATTTAAATAATTTAATAAAAAGCTATTATGACATCAGCATGATGTCATAGTGACATCAACAGTTGACTGGTCAACTAACCAGCGGGTCCTGAACGTCATAGGCACAAGTTTTAATTAAGATTAAATATTAATTAATCAGATTAATTAAGTGGGGGACCCCTGTGTCATACTCTAATTATTCTAATTATCCAATTAACTAATTAACTCATATATCTATTTATTTATTTAATAAAAACATTATTTTTATTTTTATATTTTTATTTTCACTTTTCTCAATTATCGCGTGCGGCCCCCTGTCATAGACAGCGGGGTGCATTGGCCCCACCGGTAAGTGGCCTTAGGCCAAAAACATATTTTTATTCACAGATACATAACCATACAAATATCGTATTCCTCCACATACCTATATACGCAAATTCATACATAAATACGGGCATCAAATACATATATACATACATACGGAATACATCATTTGTTTTTATTTCTTTCTAACTCTCATCTCTCTCACAACTCTCTCTGTTAAGAGAAGAGACAACAAAGAGTTCTCTCTGCTAACTCAACATAGAAGAACAAAATCTTCAATCCTTCCTACCGGTCTCTACCGTCGACGGATCGAAGCCCCGTTTGCCGGAACGGAACCGGGACGGCGAGGAGAACAAGATGGTGGGAGGAGCCCGAGGAGGGGCTCACCGACGTTGACGAGAGGGCCCGGTGAAGCCAGAGTTCTCGTGGGGCGGAGGTGACGGCGAGGAGGAGGACGAAGCGGTGACGATGGTGATGGTGGTGGTGGTGCCGGAGAGGTCGTTACCGACGAGGAGAGTCGCCGAGAGGGGCCCCGGTGAGGAGGGGCCCACGAGGATGCAGCCGCCGACGGAGGGGCTCTTGGGGCCGCGGTGGGGTAGTGCAGGGGAGGCCCGGTCGACGGGGCTTGCAGGGTATCTGGGGCGAGAGGAGGTGCAGGGGGGGTAGGCCGGCTGCGGGAGAGTTAGGGCTCGTCGGCCGGGGTGGGGAAGGGGCCGATCTGGGGGCCGCCGGCGGGTGGTAGATGGGGGATCGGCTGGGGCTGCCGGTCGGCCAGCGGGAGGGGCTCACGATGGGGTAGAGGGGCTCGGTCCTCGGGCGAGAGAGGAACCGAGGGGAGGTTGCGGGGTAGGTGGGGATCCCGAAGAGGGAGAGGCCGAAGGGGTGGGAGGAGACCTCGGCCTCTTGTGGGAGAAGGGATCGGGAGGGGTGGAAACGAGAGAGACATGGGGACATGAGGGAGATCGTGGGGAGGGTCTCCACGTGGGGGGAGACGAGAGAGAGAGAGAGGTGTCAGTGGGGGTGGGGCCCCCCACAAGGGGGTTGGGGAATCGAGGCGGGAGCCCCTGGCGGCGGCTGGGAACGATGGTGGGGAACCGGGGGTTCGCTGCTTGCTAGCTAGGGTTTGCTGCTTGTGGCCGGCTGGGCCACTTTGGCCCAGTCAGCCACGGGGGCTCGGTTGCATTTTTTTTGTTTTTGTTTTTTTTCTTTTAATTACTTTCTTTTTAATATTAAATCTAATTCTTTTTATTAATCAATTCTATTACTTTCTTTTATTCTATTTTTATATAAATATATATAGCTTTCTGTTTTAATTATATGGTTATTGAAATAAATCTTAAGAAGCCCGATTCAATTATATAATTCATTATGGAATTTTTATATAACTCCCCCGACATTTTTTTTCAACCCTATAACTTTTCTCGTTTGATTTTAAACTTAAGTCTTAAATTCGAACTGCCTCAAACAATCGCGAGATCAATGATAGGAAACACGGTGACGTGGCATCCTTTGCATAGGTGTACTGTAGTTCAATTACCGGGATTACTGTAGCCTAATCCGGGGATGTCACAACTCTCCCCTACTAACAAGAATTCTCGTCCCGAGAATTAAAAGGTAGAAGGAAAAAGCTCGAGGTATTCATCACGAAGATGATCTTCGCGTTCCCAAGTGGCCTCAACTTCAGAATGATGTTCTCTATAAGAGAGGTTCTGTTGCAGTTGTTGCATATCATGATCCACTATTCGAATAGGATTCTTGAAGCAGCGGCGGAGCTGAGACAGATGGAAGACATCGTGAACCTAGGAAAGGTTCGCCAACAGTTCCAATTGATAAACCACTCTTCCACGCCTTTCGAGAACATGAAAGGACCAATATAGCGAGGAGCTAATTTGCCCTTGATTACAAAATGGTGTGCGCCTCTCATTGGTGTGAGACGAAGATATGCCTTTTCGCCAGGTTGATAGACCATATCCTGATGATGTCGGTCATACTGACTTTTCTGACAGAACTGAGTAGCCTTCAGATTGTCGTAATTAATGCGGACTCGATCTTTAGCATGTTGGATAACATCTGGACCCAAGAGTGATCAGTCCATTGAACGGTGGCTCGGGAATTCCATAAGAGCCAAGTGCCAAGGATACTTTGGAGTCAAAGATGTACAGGAGAGTCAGGTTTCAATCATATGGAACTTTGGGTTACGGGTCCACCATGTGGGCCAAGAATAGGTAGAGGGGTGACATATTATACGGTCTTGGTAGCAAGACATGTCAAAGGGTAACCTGTCAGCTATGTTGGCAACAACGTCAGTACCAAGTGAGGGGGACGAATAGAACCATCTTCCTGCTCGTTGAAACGAGGTGGACCAATAGGCAAGGTTCTCGTCCACCGGTGGCTACCGGAATGTTATCCACAATAGTAACAGGGTCTTACCGACAGAGTTGTACCCAGAGGTTTTTACCTAAGCAGGGAATTAACACTGCTTAGATAAGTAATGCCACAAGAAAGGTCAAACAGACCAATGGGAATGAGAATGTGTTCACGCACACAAGAATTTAAAGTATACCATTCCCGAGGAAACATAGAGTATGGTATACATGATAGGTCATCAAGTACACAACCATTTAAACAAAGATGTAAGAAGAATCATGATGTTTACCCATACCATACGGTTTGGATAATTGATCAGGAACAATTTAGCATTGCGCTTCCAATGTTCCTGTTGAACTTTGAAGTACCACATTCGTGCTTCGGGATAGCATTGACATGGCCATCCAATATAGGCCGGACCTTGGGCATACAAAAGGATCCACGAGGAACAACCTATGAAATAAGTCATATAGTTTCCGCATGAAAGGATGGCGAATCTTACATATGGGAGAATTTATAACAATAGGTCCTTCGGCCTGGTGTGCCAGACAAGACACCACCGTACCGGTTACATAAAGACCAAGGTTATAATTATTGGGGAAATGTTCCAACCATCATATCAGCCCGAGGTTCAGATCTGATTGGTGTCGGGACACCTCAGACTCAAAATGCCTGAGAAGAAAAATGAAGACGCAAGATTCTCATGATATGAACTACACAAGCAAATCTTGAAATATGAGTGCGATGGTAAGGCACATGAACACCATGTCAAGAAATTCGTGCCCACGTGAAATTCTTATCTCAAAAGGCATCTGGGTTCTCATTTTGGGAACCATCATCGAGGATGACAAGGTTCCATGTGTAAGTATGGATTAGCTCTTATGAAAGAACTTCTTTTCCTTGATCAAATGAGTCAGTGGCTTGACGTGCTAAGAGAAATTACATGAAGTGAAGATAAAAAATCTTCAAAACATATAACACTTCGCACATGTGTGAATGATTTGGTATTTCCCGAGAAGCAGCGAAACAAAACTTTCACATATTCATGGTGGAAAGAGTGCACGTGAACTTTGGGAAAACATTTCTGTTATCAAGCACGATCTTCATGAGTTAGGCACAAGGATAATGCTTTCAAGAGCTTCATCCCGAACCATGGAGAACTTGAGGGTGTGGCCGTTGGGCTCAGCAACAATCCCTCAAAATTTTGACAGGGAAGAATTTCCAAAATTACAATATGAAGGAGATAGTTTTTGTCCAAACAAATGGTATAATGCGGTATGATCGAGGGAACAACAACAGTTAAACATTGGTCGAAGGGTGCACTCGGAATACGGATGGAGTAGCACAACCAATGTCAAAAATGATGAGTCAACACCCAACGCACTAAGAATGAAACAATCAGTTGTTAACCTCAAGGCAATAGGGTTGCCAGAAGTATTGGGATCACACAAGAAAATTCACTTGTTGGTATTCCGGTTTGAAATAACACGGGACCAAGAAATGACTGGTGATGGCGAGAAGTATTACTATATCAAGAATTCTTAAGACGTGTGCAAATTCCACGACATTCTTGATATACCAGATAGTAATGCTCCAAGGTAGAAAATAACATAAGTTGAATTAGCAAGGAACTCTAAGGACAACACAAAACATGAACACGTTTGTGTTGGAGGGAAGGTAAACAATGATGCTGATGATAATACAATCATCGAGGGGAATGATGGTATTTGTCAACATGCATTCGATTGATACCCTGCAAGAGCTTAGAATGGTGATGATGACGACAACACATTTGTCGAGAAATTTCATGAAGATGTAATCGTTTAGCGACGACATCAAGCAAGGGAATGATGAAGCAAGAGGTTGTCGGAAACACAGTTAAGACTGCTAGCCTAGAATTGAGATTGCCTTTCAGACAACGAACTTGATGTTGGAACCTCTATTTAAGCTTAACGCACAATTTGGAAATGTGCTCCACGGATGTAGGACAGAGATAGCATGGTCAAGCTTTCGCATTACGATGATATTGTAGCCTAACAGCTTGGAATGCCATGATCGAGTACAAACTCGTAAACAAGGAAGGTTACTAAAAGTTGTTGAATCGCAATGCGTACTCAATTCAGTTATCGATGTACTCGCGTGTCCAACAACTCAAACACATGGCAACTCGAATTAAGGAAAATATCATAGTTGATGAGGAGCTCACAAGAAGTTTCATAGCTCCGCGATATCCTCGATCTACAAGGGATAATACTCGGAGGTAGATCAACTTTAAGGTTTGGACCGGCGTGTTGATCTGAAGAAGACAAGTACTTTAACTCGTCTAAGAATGAAATCAAGGTAGGACAACATGGTCGGTGATGGAGTTATAGTCCCAGGGTAGGGTCATAGGCTTTCCCTATAGGTCCTACCCAAGGACTACCCTTCATAGAGGACAAGACCCTTAGACAGTTCCGACTGAACTAAGGGCTCCCCCATCATCCAGTCGGTGACGAGCATTCGGAGCGTATTTAACGTACCGACTGGATTCCACTCTATACATCGTAACCTCCCACGAGGGCAACGGTCATACATTTTCATACACCATTATTAGCATTTAAGGCATACGTTACCTATAACGTAGGCATTTATTCGCCACTATTCCACCCCTGTCCACCGGGCCGTTATGAAGGCCAGCACACTCTATATAAGCCACCCTTCCCCACTGGTGCGGGGATTGGCTTTTACTGTAATCCTATATTCCACGACACTAAGCTCCCAAGAGCACTGAGACGTAGGGCTTTTACCTCCATCGTAGAGGGGCCTGAACTCATACATCCTCGCCGTAGCTAAGGCTCTGCCCATCCTTTCGTACCCTACACATCTACTGTCAGACTTATACCCACAACAGTTGGCGCCCACCATGGGGCAGGCGTCTAAGCGACTTTCGGCGAGTTGGCAACTTCATCTTTTCACCATGTCGTCCGGCGGAGATTTGTCCATGGGTCGTGAGATCCTCTTCGGCGCACTCTCCTTCATCGTTGACGATTCGGCATGGCTTCGGGATGCGCCTCTCGACGTCGAGGCGCTCCCTAGTCGCGGGGCTACGCACTTTCGTGCCGGTGCCCGCGGCGTCCTTCTTCTCCAGCAATCGGCCCCGGTGTCGATCTTCGCCCCCATCACACGCTGCAACAAGCAGTCCCGCCGTCCGCGGCTCCAGCGTTGGGTGCGACACGCCCAGGCAGGACAGAACGCGTCCTCTCAAGTGGCGGTCCTCGAGTCGGTTGTGGTCGCGCCGCCGTCCCAGTGCTTGGACTCAGTTCCGAATGAGTTAACTTCCGAGTACTTGGGTCGCGGGCCTGCAGCCGAAGTTCTCATGGCTTATTCCCATGAAAGTCCCCTTCGAACTGGTCGGAACGAGCATGAGGTCGGCGAATCATCCGGCGCTCGTCGTCAACACCGCCGTTCTGCCAGTCAGCGCACTCGCCAGAGCAACGTCGAGGTGTTCCGCACACCTGTCCTCAACCTGGCTGCCGCCGCCAAGATAGCTGATTCCCTCCAACCGACTGATTCAGAGGCTGGTAGAGGGATCAAGCAGATCCGCGCCCTGTTGCATACGGCGTAGCAGCAAAATTCAGTGGTCTCCCAGTCGCACAACAGGATCCACAACAGTTCTGTTCACGCGAACCTACATCAGTCGGTTTTCAGCCCCGACTCTCATCAGTGACGCGGAGGAGGCAGCCGTTCCAGGAATCCCGAAGATCGTCATTGTTCACGCACCCCTCCGCGGGGCGGGCCTTACTGTTGGGTAACGTAGCATAAATTCAAAATTTTCCTACGCATGTTCAGATCTTCATATGGAGAAACCAGCAACGAGAGAGGGGTAAGAGCATCTTCATACCTTTGAAGATCGCTAAGCGGAAGCGTTGCTAGAACGCGGTTGATGGAGTCGTACTCGCAGCGATTCCGATCTAGTGCCGAACAACGGCACCTCCGCGTTCAACACACGTGCAGCCCGGTGACGTCTCCCGCACCTTGATCCAGCAAGGAGGAGGGAGAGGTTGGGGAAGAAGACCAGAAACACGATGGCGTGGTGTTGGTGGAGAGACGAGGTCTCCCGGCAGGGCTTCGCCAAGCGCCGACAGAGAGGAGGAGGAAGAAGTGCAGGGCTGCGCCGAGGGAGAGGGAAAACCTTGTCCTCCAAAGGCCAAAAGTGCCCACTATATATAGGGGAAGGGGAGAGGGGGTGCCAGCCCTAGGGTTCCCACTCTAGGGGGTGCGGCAGCCCTCCCAGAAAGGGGGAGTGGCGGCCAGGGCAAGGAGGAGGGGTGGCGCACCCCTCTGGTGGGCCTAAGGCCCACCTTAGTTAGGGTTCCCCCCTTCCCCCTTTTTCTGGTGCCCATGGGCTGGGTGGAGGGCGCACCAAACCACTTAGGGGCTGGTTCCCTTCTCCACTTATCCCATCTAGCCTCCCGGAGTCGTCACCCCCTTTCGGTGGTCCCCCGGGACCACCTCCGGTGGTCCCCCGGGACCACCTCCGGTGGTCCCGGTACGTTACCGGTGATGCCCGAAACACTTCCGGTGTCCGAAACCATCCGTCCTATATATCAATCTTTACCTCCGGACCATTCCGGAGCTCCTCGTGACGTCCGGGATCTCATCCGGGACTCCGAACAACTTTCGGTAATCTCGTATAACAATTCCCTATAACCCTAGCGTCATCGAACCTTAAGTGTGTAGACCCTACGCGTTCGGGAGACAGGCAGACATGACCGAGACACCTCTCTGGCCAATAACCATCAGTGGGGTCTGGATACCCATGGTGGCTCCCACTAGCTCCACGATGATCTCATCGGATGAACCACGATGTCAAGGATTCAATCAACCCCGTATACGATTCCCTTTGTCTGTCGGTATAGAACTTGCCCGAGATTCGATCGTCGGTATACCTATACCTTGTTCAATCTCGTTACCGATAAGTCTCTTTACTCGTTCCGTAGCAGGTCATCGTGTGACTAACTCCTTAGTCACATTGAGCTCATGATGATGTTCTACCGAGTGGGCCTAGAGATACCTCTCCGTCACACGGAGTGACAAATCCCGATCTCGATTCGTGCCAACCCAACAGACACTTTCGGAGGTACCCGTAGTGCACCTTTATAGTCACCCAGTTACGTTGTGACGTTTGATACACCCAAAGCACTCCTACGGTATCCGGGAGTTGCACAATCTCACGGTCGAAGGAAAAGATACTTGACATTAGAAAAGCATTAGCATACGAACAATACGATCTAGTGCTAGGATTAGGATTGGGTCTTGTCCACCACATCATTCTCCCAATGATGTGATCCCGTTATCAATGACATCCAATGTCCATGATCAGGAAACCATGATCATCTATTGACTAACGAGCTAGCCAACTAGAGGCTTGCTAGGGACACATTGTGATCTATTCATTCACACATGTATTACTGTTTCCTGTTAATACAATTATAGCATGAACGATAGACGATTATCATGAACAAGGAAATATGATAATAACCATTTTATTATTGCCTCTAGGGCATATTTCCAACAGTCTCCCACTTGCACTAGAGTCAATAATCTAGTTACATTGTGATGTATCGAACACCCATAGCATTATGGTGCTGATCATGTTTTGCTCGTGGAAGAGGTTTAGTCAACGGGTCTGCAATATTCAGATCCGTGTGTACTTTACAAATATCTATCACTCCACTCTGGACATGGTCCTGGATGGAGTTGTAGAGGCGCTTGATGTGCTTCGTCTTCCGGCGAAACCTGGGCTCCTTGGCTATGGCAATGGCTCCATTGTTATCACAGAAGAGTGTCATAGGACCCGACGCGCTTGGAACCACTCCAAGGTCGGTGATGAGCTCCTTCATCGAAATTCCTTCATGAGCCGCTTATGAAGCAGCTATGTACTCCGCTTCACATGTAGATGCTGCCATGACTTCTTGCTTGCTGCTGCACCAGCTCACTGCCCCACCATTCAACACATACACGTATCCGGTTTGTGATTTAGAGTCATCCGGATCTGTGTCGAAGCTAGCGTCGACGTAACCCTTTACGACGAGCTCTTCGTCACCTCCATAAACGAGAAACATTTCCTTAGTCCTTTTCAGGTACTTAAGGATATTCTTGACCGCTGTCCAGTGTTCCGCACCGGGATTACTTTGCTACCTCACTACCAAGCTTATCGCAAGGTTTATATCAGGTCTGGTACACAGCATGGCATACATTAGAGAGCCCACGGCTGAAGCGTAGGGGACAGAACTCATCTTCTCTCTATCTGCTGCCGTGGTCGGCGACTGAGTCTTACTCGATCTCATACCTTGCAAAACTGGAAAGAACCCTTTTCTTTGAGTTTTCCATATTGAACTTGTTCAATATCTTGTCAAGGTATGTACTTTGCGAAAGACCTATGAGGCGTCTCGATCTATCTCTATAGATCTTGATGCCTAATATGTATGCAGCTTCTCCAAGGTCCTTCATTGAAAAACTCTTGTTCAAATAGGCCTTTATGCTCTCCAACATCTCTATATCATTCCCCATCAATAATATGTCATCCACATATAGTACGAGGAAAGCTAGAGAGCTCCCACTCACTTTCTTGTACAGACAGGCTTCTCCGTAAACCTGTATGAACCCAAACACTTTAATCACCTCATTAAAGTGAATGTTCCAACTCCGAGATGCTTGCACCAGCCCATAGATGGAGCGCTGGAGCTTGCACACTTTGTTAGCACCCTTAGGGTCGACAAAACCTTCCGGTTGCATCATATACAACTCTTCCTTAAGGTTCCCGTTAAGGAACGCTGTTTTGACGTCCATTTGCCAAATTTCATAATCATAAAAGGCGGCAATTGCTAACATGATTCGGACTGATTTCAGCTTCGCTACGGGAGAGAAAGTCTCTTCGTAGTCAATTCCTTGAATTTGTCGAAAACCCTTTGCGACAAGTCGAGCTTTGTAAACGGTTACATTACCGTTTGCATCAGTCTTCTTCTTGAAGATCCATTTATTTTCTATGGCTCGCCGGTCATCGGGCAAGTCCACCAAAGTCCATACTTTGTTCTCATACATGGATCCTATCTCGGATTTCATGGCTTCAAGCCATTTGTTGGAATCTGGGCCCGCCATTGCTTCTTCATAGTTCGAAGGTTCACCGTTGTCTAACAACATGATTTCCATCACAGGGTTGCCGTACCACTCTCGTGCGGAGCGTAACCTTGTGGACCTTCGCGGTTCAGTAGTAACTTGATCCGAAGCTTCATGATCATCATCATTAACTTCCTCTTCAGTCGGTGTAGGCACCACAGGAACAACTTCTTGCGTTGCGCTACTTTCCTGTTCGAGAGGGGGTGTAATTACCTCATCAAGTTCTACCTTCCTCCCACTTACTTCTTTCGAGAGAAACTCTTTCTCTAGAAAGGATCCGTTCTTGGCAACAAAGGTTTTACCTTCGGATCTAAGATAGAAGGTATACCGAATAGTTTCCTTAGGGTATCCTATGAATACGCATTTTTCCGCTTTGGGTTCGAGCTTTTCTGGTTGAAGTTTCTTCACATAAGCATCGCAGCCCCAAACTTTATGAAACGACAACTTAGGTTTCTTGCCAAACCATAGTTCATACGGTGTCGTCTCAACGGATTTAGACGGTGCCCTATTTAAAGTGAATGCTGCAGTTTCTAATGCGTATCCCCAAAATGATAGCGGTAAGTCGGTGAGAGACATCATAGATCGTACCATATCTAATAAAGTGCGATTACGACGTTCAGACACTCCGTTGCGCTGCGGTGTGCCAGGCGGTGTTAGTTGTGAAACGATTCCACACTTCCTTAGGTGTGTGCCAAACTCGTGACTCAAATATTCTCCTCCACGATCAGATCGTAGACATTTAATTTTTCTGTCACGTTGATTCTCAACCTGACTCTGAAATTCCTTGAACTTTTCAAACGTCTCAGATTTGTGCTTCATCAAGTAGATATACCCATACCTACTCAAATCATCGGTGAGAGTGAGAACATAACGATAATCACCGCGAGCTTCAACGTTCATTGGACCACATACAACAGTATGTATTATTTCCAATAAGTCGGTGGCTCTCTCCATTATTCCTGAGAATGGAGTCTTAGTCATCTTGCCCATGAGGCACGGTTCGCATGTGTCAAATGATTCAAAGTCAAGAGACTCTAGCAGTCCATCAGTATGGAGCTTCTTCATGCGCTTAACGCCGATATGACCAAGGCGGCAATGCCACAAGTATGTGGGACTATCATTATCAACTTTGCATCTTTTGGTACTCACACTATGAATATGTGTAACATCACGATCGAGATTCATCAAGAATAAACCATTCACCAGCGGAGCATGACCATAAAACATATCACTCATATAAATAGAACAACCATTATTCTCTGACTTAAATGAGTAGCCGTCTCGCATTAAGCAAGACCCTGATACAATGTTCATGCTTAAAGCTGGTACTAAATAACAATTATTAAGGTTTAAAACTAATCCCGACGGTAGATGTAGAGGTAGCGTGCCGACGGCGATCACATTGACCTTTGAACCATTCCCGACGCGCATCGTCACCTCGTCCTTGGCCAGTCTCCGCTTATTCCGCAGTTCCTGCTTTGAGTTGCAAATGTGAGCAACAGCACCTGTATCAAATACCCAGGAGCTACTACGAGCGCTGGTAAGGTACACATCAATAACATGTATATCACATATACCTTTAACGTTGCCGGCCTTCTTGTCCGCTAAGTATTTGGGGCAGTTCCGCTTCCAGTGACCTTTTCCCTTGCAGTAGAAGCACTCAGTCTCAGGCTTGGGTCCGTTCTTTTTCTTCTTCCCGGCATCTGGCTTACCGGGCGCGGCAACAGCTTTGCCGTCTTTCTTGAAGTTCTTCTTACCCCTGCCTTTCTTGAAACTAGTGGTCTTGTTGACCATCAACACTTGATGCTCCTTCTTGATTTCTACTTCTGCAGACTTGAGCATCGAGTACAACTCGGGAATGGTTTTCTCCATCCCTTGCATGTTGTAGTTAAGCACAAAGCCTTTGTAGCTTGGTGGGAGAGACTGGAGGATTTTGTCAATGATGGCATCATCCGGAAGTTCGACTCCAAGTGAAGTCAGACGACCGTGTAACCCAGACATTTTGAGTATGTGCTCACTGACAGAACTGTTCTCCTCCATCTTACAGCTGAATAACTTGTCGGAGACTTCATATCTCTCGACACGGGCATGAGCTTGAAAAACTAGCTTCAGCTCTTGGAACATCTCATATGCCCCGTGTTGCTCAAAACGTCTTTGGAGCCCCGTTTCTAAACTGTATAACATGCCACACCTGACCAGAGAGTAGTCATCACTCCGCGCTTGCCAGACGTTTAGAATGTCCTGGGCTGCTGCGGGAGCGGGAGGGTCACCTAGTGGCGCATTAAGGACATAAGCCTTTTTAGCTGCTTCAAGGATGAGCATGAGGTTGCGAACCCAGTCCGCATAGTTGCTACCATCATCTTTCAGCTTGTTTTTCTCTAGGAATGCGTTGAAGTTGAGGTTGACGTTGGACATCTACAATATTTGTAAAGACAACTTTTAGACTAAGTTCATGACAATTAAGTTCATTTAATCAAAATTAGGTATGAACTCCCACTTAAATCGACATCCCTCTAGTCATCTAAGTGATACATGATCCATGTTGACTAACCCGTGTCCGATCATCACGTGAGACGGACTAGTCACCATGGTGAGCAACTTCATGCTGATCGTATTCAACCATACGACTCATGTTCGACCTTTTGGTCTCTTGTATTCGAGGTCATGTCTGTACATGCTAAGCTCGTCGAGTCAACCTAGGTGTTTCGCGTGTGTAAATCTGGCTTACACCCGTTGTATGCGAACGTTAGAATCTATCACACCCGATCATCACGTGGTGCTTCGAGACAACGAACCTTCGCAACGGTGCACACTTAGGGGAATACGTTCTCGAAATTTTAAGAGGGATCATCTTATTATGCTACCGTCGTTTTAAGCAATAAGATGTAAAACATGATAAACATCACAATGCAATCATATAGTGACATGATATGGCCATTATCACAATGCAATCATAATCACAATGCAATCTTCAGGCATCGCATGATCATCATTGTCACCGGCGTGACACCATGATCTCCATCATCATGATCTCCATCATCGTGTCTCCGTGAAGTCGTCACGCCAACTACTACTATCACTACTACTATGGCTAACCGTTAGTAATGAAGTAAAATAGTAAGCACATGGCGTTGCATCTCATACAATAAATTAAGACAACTCCTATGGCTCCTGCCGGTTGTCATACTCATTGACATGCAAGTCGTGAAACCTATTACAATAACATGATCATCTCATACATCATACATGCAACATCACAACTTTGGCCATATCACATCACATGTCAAACCCTGCAAAAACAAGTTAGACGTCCTCTAATTGTTGTTGCAAGTTTTACGTGGCTGATTTGGGTTTCTAGCAAGAACGCCTTCTTACCTACGTGACAGCCACAACTATGATATGCCAAAGCTATTTACCCTTCATAAGGACCCTTTTCATCAAATCCAATCCGACTAGCGTAGGAGAGACAGACACCCGCTAGCCACCTTTATGCACGATGTGCATGTCTGTCGGCGGAACCAGTCTCATGTAAGCGTACGTGTAAGGTCGGTCCGTGCCGCTTCATCCCACAATACCGCCGGAAAAGAATAAGACTAGTAACGGCAAGCAAATTGACAAACCATCGCCCACAACTTTTGTGTTCTACTCATGCATAGAATCTACGCATAGAAAACCTGGCTCGGATGCCACTGTTGGGTAACGTAGCATAAATTCAAAATTTTCCTACGCATGTTCAGATATTCATATGGAGAAACCAGCAACGAGAGAGGGGTAAGAGCATCTTCATACCTTTGAAGATCGCTAAGCGGAAGCGTTGCTAGAACGCGGTTGATGGAGTCGTACTCGCAGCGATTCCGATCTAGTGCCGAACAACGGCACCTCCGCGTTCAACACATGTGCAGCCCGGTGACGTCTCCCGCACCTTGATCCAGCAAGGAGGAGGGAGAGGTTGGGGAAGAAGACCAGCAACACGACGGCATGGTTTGGTGGAGAGACGAGGTCTCCCGGCAGGGCTTCGCCAAGCGCCGGCAGAGAGGAGGAGGAAGAAGTGCAGGGCTGCGCCGAGGGAGAGGGAAAACCGTGTCCTCCAAAGGCCAAAAGTGCCCACTATATATAGGGGAAGGGGAGAGGGGGTGCCACCCCTAGGGTTCCCACCCTAGGGGGTGCGGCAGCCCTCCCAGAAAGGGGGAGTGGCGGCCAGGGCAAGGAGGAGGGGTGGCGCACCCCTCTGGTGGGCCTAAGGCCCACCTTAGTTAGGGTTCCCCCCCTTACCCCTTTTTCTGGTGCCCATGGGATGGGTGGGGGGCGCACCAGCCCACTTAGGGGCTGGTTCCCTTCCCCACTTAGCCCATCTAGCCTCCCGGGGTCGTCACCCCCTTTCGGTGGTCCCCCGGGACCACCTCCGGTGGTCCCGGTGGTCCCGGTACGTTACCGGTGATGCCCGAAACACTTCCGATGTCCGAAACCATCCGTCCTATATATCAATCTTTACCTCCGAACCATTACGGAGCTCCTCGTGACGTCCGGGATCTCATCCGGGACTCCCAACAACTTTCGGTAATCTCGTATAACAATTCCCTATAACCCTAGCGTCATCGAACCTTAAGTGTGTGGACCCTACGCGTTCGGGAGACAGGCAGACATGGCCGAGACACCTCTCTGGCCAATAACCATCAGCGGGGTCTGGATACCCATGGTGGCTCCCACTAGCTCCACGATGATCTCATCAGATGAACCACGATGTCAAGGATTCAGTCAATCCCGTATACGATTCCCTTTGTCTGTCGGTATAGAACTTGCCCGAGATTCGATCGTCGGTATACCTATACCTTGTTCAATCTCGTTACCGGTAAGTCTCTTTACTCGTTCCGTAGCACGTCATCGTGTGACTAACTCCTTAGTCACATTGAGCTCATGATGATGTTCTACCGAGTGGGCCTAGAGATACCTCTCCGTCACACGGAGTGACAAATCCCGATCTCGATTCGTGCCAACCCAACAGACACTTTCGGAGGTACCCGTAGTGCACCTTTATAGTCACCCAGTTACATTGTGACGTTTGATACACCCAAAGCACTCCTACGGTATCCGGGAGTTGCACAATCTCACGGTCGAAGGAAAAGATACTTGACATTAGAAAAGCATTAGCATACGAACAATACGATTTAGTGCTAGGCTTAGGATTGGGTCTTGTCCACCACATCATTCTCCCAATGATGTGATCCCGTTATCAATGACATCCAATGTCCATGATCAGGAAACCATGATCATCTATTGACTAACGAGCTAGACAACTAGAGGCTTGCTAGGGACACATTGTGATCTATTCATTCACACATATATTACTGTTTCCTGTTAATACAATTATAGCATGAACGATAGACGATTATCATGAACAAGGAAATATGATAATGACCATTTTATTATTGCCTCTAGGGCATATTTCCAACACTTACGCGCCTCGGCATCACGATGATCGGCGTTCAGTCGGTGACGCGTATGATCCAAGGCCCGACGCAAGAGGATACATCGCCCAAAGGAAGGTCGACAGGAGTCGAGCCCACAGTGATGGTCATGATAGAGACCGTCTGAGTGGAAGCAGGACCGTCGTCTCTGGTCCCGACTGCTTCAGTCGGGCCATTCGTTCAGCTGACATCCCTCCCAACTTCTGATTGGCGACGAGAATCAGCAAGTTCACACGAGAGTCCAAGCCAGAAACATGGCTGGACGACTATAGAGTGGCGGTCCAGATCGGTGCTGGAGATGACCAGGTCGACATGAAACATTTCCCCCTGATGCTCGACAGCTCGGCGCGAGCTTGGCTAAACCAGTTAGCTCCGTCAAGCATCTACAGCTGGGCAAATCTGTCCCGAGTCTTCATCAGGACCTTCGAGGGCACGTGCAAACGCCCTGCTGATCTCGTGGAGCTCCAGCACTGTGTCCAGAAGCCGAATGAGCCCCTGTGCGATTTCATCCAGCACTGGACGACCCTCTACCACACGATGGAGAACGTCACAGAGCACCAAGCAGTCTGCGCCTTCAAGGCAGGCGTGCGATACAGAGATCTGTACCTGAAGTTCGGTTGGACAGGCGACATCTCCATGAGCAAGATGATGGAGATAGCCGCACGCTATGCAAATGGCGAAGAAGACACTACTAGGCAAACGATTTTTAATGACATGATATATGGTCGTTAAAAGTTAGAATGTGGTCGTTAAAATTCATTAAGGACCGCATTTGTGTGGTCGTAGTAGGCTCCGTCGTTAAAAGTATAACGACCACATACTTTTTCCCATTGTTATTATATAACGACGAAATAATGTGTTGTCGTTAAATGCAAGGAAACAACGACCACAACTTATGTATTAGCGACCACTTTTCCCATGGCTAAAAATACTTTCATGGTTACTAAATTTTTTTATTGTTTTTTTATTATAGGCATCCAATTCACCATTTTGGATCCTTTTAACTACCAATCCAAATTTTAATAATTACCACTTTATGTTGCTTGCAACTTTTGAAGATCATCGACAACACCAACTAAAGCAACAAAATATTTTGAACATCAAAGTATCATAGCCTCATTTCATTAATCAAAACCATATATGCTGAACTTGATCGTCACATACAGTTCCGAAGTAACAATACCATTAATAAATTATGAACCAAAAACACTCTCTTGACAACTATTGTATTTGTTCATCTCTAAGCAAAAAAACAAGAACCAACTTGAAAAGAGATGTATATTTCATAATCTTCAGTCATGGGACACCATTATAAGGCCTTCCTTTTGAGTGCATAGCATTCTTCTCCAATAAATACAATGTACTGTGATGCTTCTCTCCTGTTAGACCATCTGTTATAAAGGAAAAGAAAAATATAAGTCAGTGCATATAGGTGAATTGTCACAAAAGGATAATATTATATATGAAAGCTTTGCACATAAATTTATTTTAGGCCGAATAAAAATGTATACTCAAAATCAAAAGAGAAAGATCTTCAAAGAGGCTATCCGCAATGCGATTGAATATGCTCGATTATATCTTACTTCATCATTTTCGTTGTTGTCATCATCATCATCGTTTGTGTAATGCTGGAGAGTGGTTTGGTACAACGGCAGCACGAAGTAGGCGTCCTGCACTGGTCTGGCGGCTCACGGCTTCAATTTATCATCGACCATGCAGTCCTCCCTGTAACATATATCCTACCTGCACATCACCTCAAAAGTGGGCATGTTATACAATAGCATTTAGCACACACGAAGGAAGAGAAATGACGCACATACCTACTTCGAGTACAAGTCATACTGGTTTTCATTAGGGTATGATTCATGGCCAATTACTCAAAGCTCCCATTCATCTCCGGATTGCCTGCCTGACTCTCGCTGTCTTCTAGCTTGCAGAAAACTGTAAGTAGAGAAAATTAAAGAATTTATTAATCGAATATGGCTGATGTAGAGAGCAACAAAGGACTCGCAATGTATTTGAGGGATACTCATACTGGCGATGGACGGAGTTCGGTCTGAACATCCCAACCAAACTGGTGTGTCTCCGATATTGTGGGCCGCACACGACGCCCGACGAACATGGCAGCATTGGTGATGGCAGAGAGGCCTCGCAGTAGCGTCTCTCCCGTGTCTCGAACAAGTCCGGCATTTCACTCCAGTTAACCAATGGCGTCGTAGCCTGTGAAGCACCCCGCCCCGGCTCCGCCAACCACGCGGCTCCAGGCCCAGTCCACGCAGTCAGCGTCGTTAGACCGTTGTAGCTCGTCCCGGCAACGTACGGCGTAGCTGGCCCAATGTGGCTCCTCCCCCGGTGGTGCTTGGTGGTGGATTGCGTGTACCGTCAACAACTCCTCCAACAATGATTCCTGGCGATGGGCGGCGTCGATTGCCCATTGCAGGTCTGCCCGTGGCTATGCTCGGTGATAAACGTCGTGTCTACCTTCATCTGCTTGCTCGCCGGCTTCACCACCTGCATAGAAAGAAGATAGATCGAGATCAAAACAAGGGGGAAATGGGGGAGGAAATAGGGGAGAGGGCGAGAGGAAAACAAGGATATTGTTTTGCTGGATAGGGTTATCCGATTGACAACCCAATAATTTGCGGCAGAAAATAATACACAAACATTTATTAAGGGAATATATTAGATCGGAAACAACCGTATGTATGGCAAGGATTTGTTAGCCACGGGTAAACTGGTGGTTGTTAAATATAAGTTGGCCAAATGATTTCCACCCGTGGGGTTCTGCTTAGATTTTCAACGACCAAGAGTTTTTCGCCATTGTCGTTAATGATTGTTTTTCTAGTAGTGAAAGGACCGCATACGTAGCGGCAAGCATAAGACAGTCGCCGACGGAGATGGGAACAACAATCGGAAGCTAAAGCAGAAAGCTCCGTCCACTCCGCAGGCACAGGCAACAGCCGTTGCGAATGCCAAGTTCAAGGGTAAGGGGAAAGCTCAGTATACCCCCAAGAAGAAACAATTCGGAAATTCCATCCTGGATCAGCCGTGTCCAATCCACACGAAGATGGACGAAGAAGGCAACGCCATATTCCCGAAGCACACCACTCGGCAATGTCACCTCCTAATCCAAGGGTTCGGCGAAGGGCAACCGAGTGAAAAGGACAACGAGAAGGATGATGAGGACAAGGAGGATCCGTTCCCCCAAGTCCATGCAACATTAATGATTTTTGCTGACGTGGAAAGGAAGAGTCGACTGAAGCTGGTGAATAGGGAGGTGAACATGGCAACCCCAACCAACCCCACGTTCCTCAAATGGTCTCAGACTGCGATCACCTTTGATCAGTCGGACCATCCAGCACACGTACCCATCCCAGGGAGGCAAGCTCTGGTCGTCGACCCGATGGTGGAAGGAGTCTGACTGCGCAAAGTCGTCATGGACGGCAGCAGCGGCTTGAACATCATGTACGCCGACACTCTCAAGGGGATGGGCATTCTGATGTCCAAACTTAGCGAGAGCAACATGCAGTTACACGGAGTCGTCCCAGGACGAAAGGCCAAGTCACTCGGCCAGATCGCGTTGGACGTTGTTTTCGGCTCCGACAAGAACTTCCGCAAGGAAAAGCTGACATTCGAGGTGGTGGACTTCCATAGTGCATACCATGCGATTCTGGGCCGTCCGGCGTATGCGCGTTTCATGGCCCGTCCATGTTACGTGTATTTGAAGCTGAAGATGCCATGTCCCAAAGGTGTAATCACGGTCACAGGCAATCGGCAGCGGGCCGAGGAGTGTCTGCAGCAGGGGTCAAGCATTGCCGATCAGCAGATGGCTATCCTCGAGCTGGATGAGTACAAGAAGACAGCCGACCCCGCTGACTTGATGCGTTCGAAGAAGCCAGCTTCAGAGTCCGCGTTCCAGTCGGCGGGAGACACGAAGAAAGTCAACATCCACCCGACGGACGACGCCGCTGCCCGACGAACATCTCCACCACCCTTGATCCAAAATAGGAAGCCGAGCTCATCCAATTTTTCCGTGAGAACTGGGACATTTTTGCATGGAAGCCTGCTGACATGCCAGGTGTACCCAGGGAGTTGGCTGAGCACCGACTGCATGTGGATCCAGCTGTTCGGCCCATCCGACAACGCCTGCATTGGTCCGCCGCGCACAAAAGGAAGGCAATCGGAGAGGAGGAGGCTAAACTTTTGGCAGCCAACTTCATTCGCGAGGAACACCACTCCGAGTGGCTCGCCAATGTTGTCATGGTGCCCAAGAAGGACAAGTCTCTCCGTATGTGCATCGACTTCAAGCATCTCAATAAGGTCTGCCCGAAAGATCATTTCCCGCTCCCCCGCATTGATCAAATTGTTGATTCGACTGCGGGCTGCGAGCATTTATCATTCCTTGATGCCTATTCGGGCTATCATCAGATCCGTTTGTATGGTCCGGATGAATTAAAAACAGCCTTCATCACCCCATTCGGGTGTTTCTGCTACATCACTATGCCATTCGGTTTGAAGAATGCAGGAGCAACTTTTATGCGCATGATCCAGAAATGCCTCCTTGACCAGATCGGTTGAAATGTGGAGGCATATATGGACGATATCATAGTCAAGTCACGCAAAGGTTCCAACCTGCTGACTGACTTGGCAGAAACATTCGCCAACCTTCGTAGGTATGATATCAAGCTCAACCCTGCCAAGTGTTCATTCGGTGTTCCCAGCAGAAAGTTACTCGGTTTCTTCGTTTCCGAACGAGGGATCGATGTCAACCCCGAAAAGATCGGGACCATCGTCCGAATGGAACGGACGGTCAGAATACATGATGTTCAAAGGCTCACAGGTTACCTAGCAGCTTTGAGCAGGTTTATCGCTCGACTCGGCGAGAAGGCGTTACCTCTGTACCGACTCATGAAGAAATCAGATACTTTCGAGTGGACAGACGAAGCCCAAATTGCATTCGACGATCTCAAAGCCCTGCTTTCCACCCAGCCGGTTCTTACTGCCCCGCTCAGTAAAGAACCCCTTCTTCTGTACATCGCGGCTACAAATCAAGTCGTCAGCACTGTTCTCACAGTCGAACGCGAAGAAGAAGGCAAAGCATACAAGGTTCAGCAGCCAGTATATTATGTTTCCGAAGTCCTGACTCCTTCCAAGCAGAGGTATCCCCATTATCAAAAGCTTATTTATGGGATCTACATGATTGCAAAGAAGGTGGCTCATTATTTCCAAGACCACTCGGTGTCTGTCATTTCTGATGCTCTGTTGTCAGAAATCCTCCACAATCGGGACACATCAGGCCGAGTGGCGAAGTGGGCAATGGAGATGTTATACTGCAACATCAAGCTCGAAGCCAAGAAGGCTATAAAGTCGCAAGCTGTGGCTGACTTCATAGCAGAATGGGTAGAACAACAGCAACCGACTCACATCTACTCGGCTCATTGGACCATGTTATTCGATGGGTCCAAGATGTTGAATGGCTCCAACGCTCGCGTAATGATCATATCGCCAAAAGGTGACAAACTCAAGTATGTGTTGCAGATACATTTTGATTCTTCCATAAACAAGGCAGAGTACGAAGCTCTCCTTTACGGATTGCGCATGGCCATCACACTCGGCGTCCATCGCCTCATGGTCTATGGCGACTCGGATTTGGTGGTTAATCAAGTCATGAAGAAGTGGGATGTAAGGAATCCCACCATGACTGCATACTGCAACGCAGTAAGGAAGCTCGAGAAGAAGTTTGAAGGTCTGGAACTTCACCATGTTCCGCGACTGAAAAACCAAGCAGCTGATGAATTGGTAAAACTTGGTTCCACTCCGAGACCAGTCCCGAGTGATGTCTGCCTCGAGCACCTACATCTCCCCTCAGTAAAAGAAGATCCTTTTGCAGAAGAACCAGTACAACCGAAGAGCTCAACAGATCCGACTGAGGTCGAGGTCCCTGATGTGGTTGATTTGATCATGGAGATTCTTGCTCTCATCCCCGAATGGACTGTGTCATTCATTGCGGACATCCTGAGGCAAGAGTTACGAGAAGACAAATTCCAAGCTAGGCAGATCGTCCGCAGATCGAAGTCCTTCACCGTCATTGATGGCCAGTTGTACAGGGAAAGTGTTTCAGGCGTCCTTCAGCGGTGCATCTCCCCCGAGGAGGGACAGTTAATCTTGGAAGAAATTCACTCGGGAACCTACGGCCATCATGCCTCCTCAAGAGCAATCGTCGCCAAAGCATTCAGAGCTGGTTTCTTCTGGCTGCAGGCGAATGAAATGGCAAAGGACATGGTCGACCATTGTGAAAGCTGTCAGTTCTATTCAAACAAGTCTCACAAGCCAACGTCTGCGCTCAAGACAATTCCTCTCGTCTGGCCATTCACCGTGTGGGGATTAGATACAGTCGGACCATTCAGAACAGGTCAAGGAGGATTCACTCATCTACTGGTAGTAGTCGACAAATTCACCAAGTGGATTGAAGCCAAGCCCATCAAGAAGCTCGACACCCTTACGGCCATCAAATTTATCACAGACATCATCTCTAGATACGGGGTTCCGCACAGCATAATCACCGACAATGGCACAAACTTCGACTCGGACAGGTTCAAAGGATTTTGCACAGGCCAAGGAATCCGAGTGGATTTTGCATCTGTGGCGCACCCCCAAACAAACGGGCAAGCAGAGCGGGCGAATGGACTCATTCTTCAAGGGCTGAAGCCTCGACTCCTGCGAGAAGTTGGACATGCCGCTGGCGCATGGGTCACCGAACTACCTTCGGTGTTGTGGGGCCTCCGCACAACTCCGAATAGATCTACAGGGTGATCCCCATTCTTCCTCGTTTATGGAGCAGAGGCAGTCCTTCCAAGTGACTTGCTTCACAACTCTCCACGAGTTGAACTCTTCTCCGAAGCTAAAGCAGAAAAAGCCAGGCAAGACGGAGTGGATCTTCTAGAAGAAGAGCGCGAGATGGCACTCACTCGCTCAACAATTTATCAACAAGATCTGCGGCGATTTCATGCACGACATGTCAGGAGTCGCACATTCCAAGCAGGCGACCTGGTGCTCCGAGTGGATCAGCAGAGACCACATAAGTTGGCTCCCGCCTGGGAAGGACCCTTCATCATCTCTAAGGTGCTGAACAATGGGGCGTATCGACTTTACAACCTCGACAGGGAAACGGACGAGCCGCGAGGATGGAACGGAGATCTCCTGAAGCCCTTCTACACATGACCGCCCACGAGGACAATGTAAAGAACAAGTATCATTGAAGTAATTTAAAGCAGATTGATTCCTTGCCGATTCAAAATTCTCCCGCGTTTGCAGACTCCGGTCTGAAAAATTAACTCCGAGTGTGCACTAAAAGTCGCACTCGGGGACTTAGCTGCGACCCAGAGTCGCCTAAGTACGAACTCTCTCCGAGTGTGCACTAAAAGTCGCACTCGGGGGCTTAGCTGCGACCCAGAGTCGCCTAAGTACAAACTCTCTCCGAATGTGCACTAAAAGTCGCACTCGGGGGCTTAGCTGCGACCCAGAGTCGCCTAAGTACAAACTCGCTCCGAGTGCGCATTAAAAGCCGCACTCGGGGACTTAGCTGCGATCCAGAATCGCCTAAATACAAACTCGCTCCGAGTGCGTGCTAAAAGCCGCACTCGGGGACATAGCTGCGATCCAGAATCGCCTAAGTACAAACTCGCTCCGAGTGCGCACTAAAAGCCGCACTCGGGGACTTAGCTCCGATCCAGAATTGCCTAAGTACAAGCTCTGTCCGAGTCTGCACTAAAAGTCGCACTCGGGGACTTAGCTGCGACCCAGAGTCGCCTAAGTACAAACTCTCTCCGAGTGTGCACTAGAAGCCGCACTCGGGGACTTAGCTGCGACCCAGAATCGCCTAAGTACAAACTCGCTTCGAGTGCGCACTAAAAGCCGCACTCGGGGACTTAGCTGCGATCCAGAATCTCCTAAGTACAAACTCGCTCCGAGTGCGCATTAAAAGCCGCACTCGGGGACTTAGCTGCGATCCAGAATCGCCTAAGTACAAACTCGCTCCGAGTGCGCGCTAAAAGCCGCACTCGGGGACTTAGCTGTGATCCAGAATCGCCTAAGTACAAACTCGCTCTGAGTGCGCACTAAAAGCCGCACTCGGGGACTTAGCCGCGATCCAGAATCGCCTAAGTAAAAAGCTTCCTTCGAGTGTATCCTCGAGATCCACTCAGAGGCTTAGCAGACCCTCATTGAGGCTCATGTGGATGTGAAGACAACTGACAACTACGTGCTCCGCATGTTTGCCATTGGCTTCACCAAGAAACGCCAAGCAAAAACCACGAGCCAAAATCGTGTCAAAACAAAAATTAGCAAAAGAAGAGCAAAATATTCGATTTGAATTCAAAGTTGGAACCACGAATGTGACGGCCAACAGCAGTGGCCAAAGTTTGATATAGATACCACTCGGCATACCGAGGAAAATGTGCGTTCACCATAAAGTTTTTCAAGCGTCACCGGGACTGGCAGGCTCCAGAAAGGTGTCAAGGTCGATGCCATCTGCAATGCGAGTGGCGGTGTCGAGAAAGGTCTCCATGAAGTCTTCGAATCGAAGCTTCTTGGTGTTGGCGACCTGCAACGCCTTCAGCTTTTCTTCGCGAGCTTCCTTGTAGTGCACTCGGACCAGAGATAGCGCCACGTCCGCACCACAACGAGCGGCACACTTCTTCCATGCCTGCACCCTGCTCGGGACGTCCTCCAGCCGAGTCATCAACCCTTCTATTTCTCGTCGGGAATCGTCTTCGGGCCACAGCTCCTTGTCGATCCGGCCGATGACTTCTCTTAGGCGGCCAATGAAATATCCCACTCTACCAAGGCGAATATGCGCTCGGAGCAAGTCCCGGTTGGCTTCGTCGCCGAGTGGAATGTTCGGAACAACCGACCGTTCAATGTCGGCTGCTGCAGCCTCAGCGTCCAGACAAAAATCTGCAAAGAAAAGACAAGCAGAAAGTAAGCGCAGAATGAACTCTAAAGTCAAGAAGCACTTGGCAAAAAGCTTACCACCAAGCAGTGCAACCATCTTCCTTGCCTAGTCGCGGACGTACTTCTCCTGCGCCATGCACCTATTGTTAATCAACTTCAGCTAACCCATCCGTTCGGTTCTTTGACTCTTCAATTTTTCAATTTTGGCTACCAATGCCTTGTTGGTCTCCCGGGACTCCTCCAAGGACTTCTCTCGGTCAGCAAGAGCCCCCTTCACACCAGCCAGGTCATTCACAGCCGCCTCCAAGTCCGCAGCAAGCTGAATCTTTTCAGCCTTCAAAGCATTGTACGCGGATCCCATTTCGCAAGTCTTCTGCCAAATAAGCGCAAAGGGAAGATCAGACACATTCAACAAGGAAAACAATCCAAGCTCAAAGTTCTTCAGACCCGTGCCGATGCAAGCAATCGACAACGGTCTCGGGGACTACACCCTGTGGGTTCACTAAGAGTGACCCCACTGACATGAAGCTCAAACAGGTCGGCCCTATTGAGCTACATGACAAACACACAAGCCTATGAGACTACTATTACCCGACCTGAGTAACACTACTCTCGAGGACTACACCCAGTGGGTGCACTCGGAGTGCCCCCACTGGTACCATTCGAGCAGATCAGCTCTGATCTGATCAGGCCATGGAGAATGCATATAAAGACAACTGCCGGTGCAAGCACTCGACAGAAGTCTCGGGGACTACACCCACTGGGTTCACTCGGAGTGAACCCACTGCAAAATAATCCTACCGTATCCGAGTATATCACTTAAACCCCGAGTGGGTAACAAGAGGAAAGTAAACACTTACTAGCGCACTTACTCGTATATCGTCTCGGAGTTCCAAGCTTTTCTTGTACAAAGACGCGATGGAGTCATACGCTCGCTTGGCATCACCCACCATCAGCTCCACCTGCACCATGGCCTCCTTGGCGGCCCCCACTTGGTCTTCCGGGAGGCATCGGGCGTCATACTGAACGGTCGACAGAAGACTCCTTGGGCATCCCAAGCTCCGCTCCAGTCAGTTCCGCCGCGAGAGGCACCGTCTCAGCCGGCGGCATCGTCTCGGTCGGCGGCACGTCCGTGGTGGGAGCAGCAGCAGATGGGACAACCTCAAGGACAGGCGCCAAAGCTGGCCCTGACCCCCTTTGGTCGTCGTCCTCCAGATGAATCACCTCCGAAGGAAGCCCGACTGAACAACATGACATTACAGAAAAAGGGCAAGATTAAAGACAGTGCTCGCGAAACAATAATACAAACTCTCACAGTCATGACAACGTACCTTGCTGGGACGTGGCAGCATTATCCGTGTCCATGGGATCATCGTCTTGGCGCGGCAGAGAGGTGGCGGAGGTAGAAGCCCTGTTGAGTGAAATCCACTCGACGGATAAGCACGTTCAATCAGATACTGAAAGAAGATGGGAGAACAAGACACTTACGCTGAGGCGACTGGAACAGCGATCCTCATCCGAGGCAAAGCTTTCCGAGGCTTGGGCTCGCTAGGTTTGGCCACCTTGGACGGCTGCTCCGTGGGCTCGGCAGCAGCATCCCTGGTCCTCTTCACACTCCGAGCACTCGGAGCCACGGGAGAGGCCGGCGGAGCACTCGGGACCGCTGGAGGAGCCGACGGAGCCGCGGGTTCGTGACGACGCTTAGTTCGATGCTCTGATGGTGGAGGTGGCAAGCTCTGCTCCCCGACCTCCTCCTCCTCTTCGGTCTCTTCTTTCGTCTCCCCACTGTCGGAGACGTACTCGGTGCTGTCCACGCTGCCCTCCTGGCTACCTTCCTGTTCCTCGGCTGGGTTCCCGTTCGAGACGGCAGAATACCAGTTGGTCCACTCGTGCACAAAACACAGTCGGCAACGTCAGACGTCAGGCAGCGGTACAAGAAAAGCGATAAATCTAAGAAGATTGAAAGAACTCGACAATAGGTGCCCACCTCATTTGGAGGAGGATTATCGGCGCGGAAGGGCTTCACCCGCCGGGCTCCTCGGGGGTTGTCGCATGCGCCTGTGATGCCACGGACCCACGCTATCATAGTCTCCCCGGTCACGCATTCTGGATGAGTCCGAGTGGAATCCTCAGGCCCCGCATAGTGCCACATGGCGTGGTGTCGGGCTTGTAGCGGCTGGATGCGCCGACCCAGAAACGTCTCCAGCAAGTCTGTGCCGGTGACTCCCTTGCGGACGACGGGTATCAGCGCGTCGACCAGAGGCTGGATCTGGATATTTTCCACCTTTGAGAGCGCAAGCTGCCGGGGAGGGGCCGGACGGTCTAGGCTAAAAGGTGGCAGCCCGGTCGCAGCATTCGGACAGGCGATGTCCTGGCAATAAAACCAGGTCGACTGCCAGTTCCTAACTGATTCGGACAACTGGAGAGGGGGGTAGCTACTCTTTGTTTTCTTCTGGAAGCCTAAGCCCCCGCAGAGCTGGAGGAGATGGGTTTTATCGTCCGACTGGCTAAGCTTTTTGATAGTTTGGGACCTAGCGGAGAAGATGTACTTAAAGAGCCCCAAGTGGGGGGGACATCCAATAAAGCACTCGCAAAGGGTGACGAATGCAGCAAGGTGGGCTATCGCGTTCGGAGGAAAATGATGGAGCTGCGCCCCGAAGTGATTCATAATACCTTTGAAGAAGGGGTGGGGAGGTAGGGAGAAACCCCGGAACACATGGCTGAGCAGCAGGACGCGCTCCCCCTCCTGTGGCGCCGGCTACGTCTCGCCCTCCGCTGGCAGCCTCCACGACTTGTTGGCAATCATACCGTGCTCCATTAGCTCCAGTAAGTCGTCCACCGTCACCGTGGAGGGGAGGAAATCCCCCTGGATCCAACCCGCCGGCAGTGCCCGCTGTCGCCGCTGAGCAGGGGCCGCCCCCTTTCTTCTTCTTCTTCTGCGACTCGAGTTTGCTGGTCTGCCCCTTCATCATGGTGAAGGCAACAGATCCGCAGAGGAGGAGAGGAAGGAGGAGGATTGGGGCGCGCAGGGAGCTACGGGACAAGCGAGGTTAATGCAAGGAAGAAGAGCAGCGCAACAAGAAATCCCCGCCAGAGGAGCTTAAATAAGCTTCCGACTGAGTCACTAACAGGTGGCCCCGAAATCTTATCCCCCCAACTGGCTGCTGCGATGTTAGTGGAGAAGATAAAGGCGCGGTAATCGAAGCGGCAGAAACTACTCGATGGTGATGTCATCATCCCCGCTGAGCACGCAGCAACCGAAATTTGAGGATCTCAGAACATCCGCCGCTGTCAGTTTGACCGGTCACATCGAAAGATTCCGTGGAAGCACTCGGTCCCTGATGGTTCGTTTCACTCGTATATTCACTCGGATCACTGGTTGAAAGGTTAAAATGGATCGAGGCAAACAACGCCAAAGTCACATCCATACCAGTCGGATCCGTACTCCAGGCATCACTTGTTCCAACCCCGATCCATTCGGGGACTAATGATGGGGTTATAGTCCGAGGGTAGGGTCATAGGCCTGCCCTATAGGTCCTACCCAAGGACTACCCTTCATAGAGGACAAGACCCTTAGACAGTTCCGACTGAACTAAGGGCTCCCCCATCATCCAGTCGGTGACGAGCATTCGGAGCGTATTTAACGTACCGACTGGATTCCACTCTGTACATCGTAACCTCCCAGGAGGGCAACGGTCATACGTTTTCATACACCACTATTAGCATTTAAGGCATACGTTACTTGTAACGTAGACATTTATTCGCCACTATTCCACCCCTATCCACCGGGCCGTTATGAAGGGCAACACACTCTATATATGCCACCCTTCCCCACTGGTGCGGGGGTTGGCTTTTACTGTAATCCTATATTCCACTCGACACTAAGCTTCCAAGAGCACTGAGACGTAGGGCTTTTACCTCCACCGTAGAGGGGCCTGAACTCATACATCTTCGCCGTAGCTAAGGCTCTGCCCATCCTTTCATACCCTACACATTTACTGTCAGACTTATACCCACGACAGTCGGAACCATGATTGCAAAGGATAAGATCATAGATACCAAATTTAGCCACAGAGGAATGATTATTGACATGAGAAACTTCTATGGTAAGATCAACGTCGTTTCCATGGGCATGTACACAAAGTTCAAGGTCGACTCCCACTTCATCAATGCATCACCTGCCATTTATTCCTCGCCTTTGATTAGGTTGTAGCTTTGAAAGAATATTCAACATAACACCACAAGAGTAAGACTCGTGAAAACTCTTTGGGTCATATTGATTTAGGAAGGCATAGGTTCAACCCATCGGGGCATCTTAGGAACATATACCACAAACTTCAAGAGTAAATAACACATGCTTGAAGGGATGGCTGACAAATTGTATGGTACAACTTATCAAAGGGAGAAGACACAATTTACCAATGGCATCATGTATCAGAGAAAGCAATCACAAGAATTTTCGAAAGCAAAAGATGTTGTTGGATAATAACCCAGGATGAGTCTGACAATCCACAAGGGACCTGATGTGGGTATCGGTACTCAATCAGAGGGAGACAGGATGCAATGCATTAGTTTATAGAACGTCTGAAAAAAACTGATACTTAATTACCAAAGGAATTATGATTTCCAAGTTGGCGTATCATAATCAGATGCTCCGATCAAATACAAGTAGGTTGAATGGACTTAGATGGACAACCAACCAAAAATTGATTTGTCGAGAACCAACTCGGTCTGGAAGGACGTCTGAGCCGGAAAGGACAATTTACGAGTATCAACAGATGATTTTGTGCATTCACACAAAGGTAGAATCAATAAGATCACAGGAAATTCACAAAGGAATTTAATGAATACGGCTACACATATGGATTTATCCATAATGCAAGCATGTGAGAAAGCTCATGAACAATAGGCTAGGGAGGATTTCGGAAGATCGAATAGTAATTCGAAGAACTCTCGAATCCCATGAGAACTGATGATGGACGAATCCTTGATAAGATAATCCGTTGCATCTCGTAAAAACAAGAGCATTCGGAAATAATATGAATGACATTTGTATGCAGTCATCCACAGGGGTTGAAGGAGGAAGCGAACTCGCAAGAGCGATGGGCACAAGTTCTCGAGAGAAACATCGGAGACTACTATCGAAGTCTTCTGACGGATTAAACCATCATCTGGAATTACGGGGCTCTCCGGGTAGATGTGATTATGATAACCTAATGTTAGAGTTAGTAAAACCTTTAACCCGAAAGAGAAGAGAGAGTAGAGCCCAGAGTATAGGAAAGGAGTAAAAGATACTAATACCACCAAATTGAGATGTGAGCCCGTAAGCCACAACATCACTGTTAGGAAAGTTTTTCAAACACTAGACTCAACTTCGGCCAAGGAGTTGGAAAGGGGGCTACCTACAGGCAGTCGGCTCTGATACCAACTTGTGACGCCCTCGGTTTAATCGTACGCTAATCATACACGCAAATCCGTACGATCAAACCCAAGGACTCATGGGAAGATATCACAACACAACTCTAGACACAAATAAAATAGCATCAGCTTCATATTACAAGCCAGGGGCCTCGAGGGCTAGAATACGAAAGCTCCATAAACACACGTGTCATCGGAAGCAACAATATCTGAGTACAGACATAAAACATGGGGTGCCTTAGAGAAGGCTAGCACAAAAGAAACACGATCGAACGAGGTGAGGCCTCCTGCCTGGGAACCTCCTAACTACTCCTATCTTCAGCGGCCTCCATGAAGAAGACACCATCGGGACGGCAGGCGTCGGAAGGAAAACTCCACTCCTGGGCTCCATCATCTGGTCGCAGAAAACGGATCAAGGGGACAAGGGGGGGGGGGCAAAGCAGCGGTGAGTACTCATCCAAAGTACTCGCAAGTCTTACATCAGAACTATTCTAATTATGCATCATTATGAAAGAAGGGGGTGTTATATGTGGACTGACTGCAGAAATGCGAGAATAGAGAGAGAAGGCCTAGTCCTATCGAAGACTAGCATCTTCAGGGTCTTGCAGCAATAGACGAGAGTAGAACAGCGGTAAAACAATAATAGTCATACTGTTGCAGCAATATTAAAGTGAGGTCACGCCTAAAGATCATCCCTCGACTCCCTGCGAGGAAGCAATACCGAGGCAAACTAATTCCAGTTAAGTAACAATTCTAGTTGTATAAGATCGGAGCACAACTCCAAGTCGTCCTGTAACCGTGGACACGGCTATCCGAATAGTTAATTTTCATCCCTGCAGGGGTGCACCACATGTCCCGTCACGTTCGATAACACTCTAGTCTGACACACTTTTCTGGGTCCTGCCCGGCCTCGGAATATCGACACGTCGCAGCCCCACCTAAGACAAATCAGAGAGGCCAGCCCGCCGGTCTAACTCCTAAGCACAAAGGGTTCGTGGGCACAGTTCCCCTTCGTGCTCCTGCACGTGGCGTGGGCGGCCGACGTCAGTCCTAGCAGCCCTTAATCACAAGAGCGATGCATCTCGGGACCACTCGGGCGCGCGCCGCTACATTTGCTGACATCTGAAAAGCTTCGGCTGATATGGCGACGCCGAGTACCCATAATTCTTCCCGCGTAGCCGGTTAGTGCGAAAAGGTCTTCGACCAACCCAGATCAAATACCCAAATCCATTAACATTTTAATAAGGCCATCAACACAGTCTCACGGGAATCCACCCGTCTTACAACTAATCACCAACGATCCCAGTAACATGATCGAGTAACTGTGTGGTTGTAACATCGGGGGGAATCTGAGGTATCACCCTCGTTGGGTTCCGAACGATGTATCCGTCAAGGTGGGCTTAGAGGAATCACCCTCGAGGGTCCCACACTTGAGGGGTTGTATGACAGGGGCATTGTCGGGAATGGTGAAAGAGGAATCACCCTCGATAACCACGACCGACTAGCTATACTACAGAGATATCATCAGGAGTACTTAGCGAGGTGTCACCCTCGGTACTTGATAGTATCTCTGTAGCGTCGTACAACTAAGGGGGTGTATGTGATGTGTCGGGTATGGCTCGTCGATCAGAGATCGAGATTTGAAAACAAGCAGGGCAACTAGACTACGGGGTCAGAAGGGATGACTTCTCCACCTATACTAAGCAGATTTAAAGTACAGTACTGAAAGTAGCAGTTCATAAAAAATAGGCTATGCATCAGATATAGGAGCTAACTACAACAGTAGCAAAATACTAATGCAAGAAGTAGGAAAAAAGACATAGACGATATAGGAATGATCAAGGGGGGGGGGGTTTGCTTGCCTTGCTGCTCTGCGGCAAAGGACTGATCGATAGGGTCGTAGATGTACCCGGCAGCAGCGTGAGTCTCGGGGTCTACCGGGAAGAAGAGGGGGAAGAAACAATAAATAATAGCAACGGTGCAACACAAAGCATGACATGGCAAGATGCAGGCTAGACATGAGCCAACGCAGCAACATCCGTCATAGACGGGTCGGAAGAATATCTGACGATATTTTCCGGGTCTCGGGCTACTACCGGTCATACTGGAAATGATGGAAATGTTCCACGTTTGCTATGCTAGGGACGCGTGACACACGAATGGACCGTGTATCCGGGTTCGTCTCGTTCTGCTGATCAACTTTCATGTTGAAAATATTTTGATGTGACTTACGAATTATTTAATATTAATTTTTAAAGTTTTATTCAATAATTAGGAATTAAAAACAGATTTAAATAATTTAATAAAAAGCTATTATGACATAAGCATGATGTCATGCTGACATCAACAGTTGACTGGTCAACTGACCAGCGGGTCCCGAACGTTATAGGCACAAGTTTTAATTAAGATTAAATATTAATTAATCAGATTAATTTAGTGGGGGGCCCACGTGTCATACTCTAATTATTCTAATTATTCAATTAACTATTTAACTTATATATCTATTTATTTATTTAATAAAAACATTATTTTTATTTTTATATTTTAATTTTCACTTTTCTCAATTATCGCGTGCGGCCCCCCTGTCATAGACAGCGGGGTGCGTTGGCCCCACCGATAAGTGCCTTTAGGCCAAAAACATATTTTTATTCATAGATACATAACCATACAAATATCGTATTCCTCCACGTACCTATATACGCAAATACATATATAAATACGGGCATTAAATACATACATACATACGGAATACATCATTTGTTTTTATTTCTTTCTAACTCTCATCTCTCTCACAACTCTCTGTGTTAACAGAAGAGACAACACACAGTTCTTTGTGCTAACTCAACATAGAAGAACAAAATCTTCAATCCTTCCTACCGGTCTCTACCGTCGACGGATCGAAGCCCCGTTTGCCGGAACGGAACCGGGACAGCGAGGAGAACAAGATGGTGGAAGGAGCCCGAGGAGGGGCTCACCGACTTTGACGAGAGGGCCCGGTGAAGCCGGAGTTCTCGTGGGGCGGAGGTGACGGCGAGTAGGAGGACGAAGCGGTGATGGTGGTGACGGCGGTGGTGGTGTCGGAGAGGTCGTTGCCGGTGAGGAGAGTCGCCGAGAGGGGCCCCGGTGAGGAGGGGCCCATGGGGATGGAGCCGCCGACGGAGGGGCTCTCGGGGCCGCGGTGGGGCGGTGCAGGGGAGGCCCGGTCGACGGGGCTTGCAGGGGATCTGGGGCGAGAGGAGTTGCAGGGGTGTAGGCTGGCTGCGGGAGAGTGAGGGCTTGTCGGCCGGGGGTGGGGAAGGGGCCGATCTGGGGGCCGCCGGCGGGTGGTAGATGGGGGATCAGCTGGGGTTGCCGGTCGGCCGGCGGGAGGGGCTAACGGTGGGGTAGAGGGGCTTGGTCCTCGGGTGAGAGGGAACCGAGGGGAGGTTGCGGGGTAGGTGGGGATCCCGAAGAGGGGCTGGCCAAAGGGGTGGGAGGAGACCTCGGCCTTGTGTGGGAGAAGGGATCGGGAGGGGTGGAAACGAGAGAGACAGGGGGACGTGGGGGAGATCGTGGGGAGGGTCTCCGCGTGGCGGGGAGACGAGAGAGAGAGGTGTCGGTGGGGGTGGGGCCACTCACAAGGTGGTTCGGGAATCGAGGCGGGAGGCCCTTGCGGCGGCTGGGAACAATGGGGGGAACCGGGGGTTCGCTGCTTGCTAGCTAGGGTTTGCTGCTTGTGGCCGGCTGGGCCACTTTGCCCTAGTCGGCCAGGGGGGCTCGGTTGCATTTTTTTATTTTTCTTTTTTTTCTTCTTTTAATTACTTTCTTTTTAATATTAAATCTAATTATGTTTATTAATCAATTATATTACTTCCTTTTATTCTATTTATATATATATATAAATATATATACCTTTCTTTTAATTATATGGTTATTGAAAAAAATCATAAGAAGCCCGGTTCAGTTATATAATTCATTAGGGAATTTTTATATAACTCCCCCGACATTTTTATTTCAACCCTATAACTTTTCTCGTTTGATTTTAAACTTAGGTCTTAAATTCGAACTGCCTCAAACAATCGCGAGATCAATGATAGGAAACACGGTGACGTGGCATCCTTTGCATACACTACTGAAATTCATAAATTTGCCGTCTGCTAAAGTGGACGGCAAAGGGTGCAACCACGGACGGCAAAGGCTTTGACGTCGGTCAGCAGACGGCAAAGTAGACGGTAAAAAAAATTCCGGTGAAGAGGTTCTTTGCCGTCTGCTTTCCCAAAGCGGACGGCAAAGAAACTTTGCCATGAGGGGGCAGACGGCAAATTAACTGGGACGACATATATTGCAATGTCCCCGTTAAGTGTTAACGGCAGGCCTCCTCCCTTTGTCGTCTAACTCCCCCCCCCTTTGCCATGTGGGGGCAGACGGCAAAGAGGGGAGAAAGAGTGG
The DNA here is from genome assembly GCF_904849725.1 of Hordeum vulgare subsp. vulgare. Classification (NCBI taxonomy): domain Eukaryota; kingdom Viridiplantae; phylum Streptophyta; class Magnoliopsida; order Poales; family Poaceae; genus Hordeum; species Hordeum vulgare. Next base: position 643,578,461 of record NC_058519.1, on the reverse strand, counting down.
GCAGATTCCCCCCTTTGTCGTCTGCCTCCCCCCCTTTGGCATGTGGGGGCAGACGACAAAGAGGGGAGAGAGAGGGGGCAGATTCCTCCCTTTGCCGTCTGCCTCCCCCCCTTTGCCATGTGGGGGCAGACGGCGAAGAGGGGAACCAGCCCCTTATTTATTTATTTATTTGTTATATCCAGCATTTTTAACAATAATCAGGATATATATATATATTTGACATAAATAAATTTCTTTCTGTACTCATAACCATATTAAAATAACCTCTTATATCCAGCTTTCAAGTTGCATCCACGTGCATACAAAGTTTCATATATTACACCAGTTTCATCCACGTGCATACAAAGTTTCATATATTCATATACTACAATAGTTTCAATACAACCCATGGTACAAGAAATCATCTTCAAGCATTCCATCAATATTTTCCAAGCTTCCCGTGAAGTGAAGGTAATCTGCAAAATGACAAATAAGAAAGTTAGAAGAATAATACTAGATGGAGTAGTGTATATATAGGTTATTTCAGAGAGAAATTAGCTAACTATAGACCATTTAGGAGCTAACTAAGCTAATTATGTCATTTAGGTGGAACCCTAGCTAACTATAGGTCGTTTCGCAACTAACTTGGGTAAAATAGGTCATTCCGGAGCAAACTATGCTTATTAAGCCATTTTTGATCTAGCTAGGCTAATTATAGGCCATTTAATACCTAAGTTAGGGGGAATAGGTCATGTTGCAGCTACGTAAGCCTTATTATGTCATTTAGGAGAGAACTTAGCTAACTATAGGTCATGTTTTATTAAATAGACCATTTAGGAGCTAACTAAGCTAGTTATGTCATTTAGATGGATAATTAGCCAATTTAGGCTTTGTTGAATGAGTTTAAGCTACGTAGAAGAAGAGAAAGAGAAGAAGAAGTAAAAGAAGGAGGGGGAGGAGGAGGAGGAGGAGAAGGAGACGGAAGAGGAGAAGAAGAAGAAAAGAAGAAGGAGAAGGAGAAGGAGGAAGAAGGAGGAAGAAGAAGGAGAAGGAGGAGCTCCTTCTCCTTCTTCTCCTCCTCCTTCTTCTTATCCTCCTCCCTCTCCTTCTTCTTCTTCTTCTCCTCTTCTTCTTCTTCCTTCCTCTAATTTTTCCTCTTTCTTCTCCTCTCGTCCCCTTCTTCGGGCTAAATTGGTAAGAATGCCTTTTTGGAGCTAATTATGTCATTTCGAGGATAATTAGCTAAGTATATGTCATGTTTTATTAAATAGACCATTTAGGAGCTAACTAAGCTAATTATGTCATTTAGATGGATAATTAGTTAATTTAGGCTTTGTTGGATGAGTCTAAGCTACGTAGAAGAAGAGAAAGAGAAGAAGAAGTAACAGAAGGAGGAGAAGGAGAAGGAAGAGGAGAAGAAGAAGAAAAGAAGAAGGAGAAGGAGAAGGAGGAAGAAGGAGGAAAAAGAAGGAGAAGGAGGAGCTCCTTCTCCTTCTTCTCCTCTTTCTTCTCGTTCTTCTTATCCTCCTCCCTCTCCTTCTTCTTCTTCTCCTCCTCTTCTTCTTCCTTCCTTTCATTTTTCCTCTTTCTTCTCCTCTCGTCCCCTTCTTCGGGCTAAATTGGCTAAGAATGCCTTTTTGGAGCTAATTATGTCATTTTGAGTATAATTAGCTAAGTATAGGTCATGTTTTACTAAATAGACCATTTAGGAGCTAACTAAGCTAATTATGTCATTTAGATGGATAATTAGCCAATTTTGGCTTTGTTGGATGAGTCTAAGTGACGTAGAAGAAGAGAAAGAGAAGAAGAAGTAAAAGAAGGAGGAGGAGGAGGAGGAGGAGGAGGAGAAGGAGACGGAAGAGGAGAAGAAGAAGAAAAGAAGAAGGAGAAGGAGCAGGAGGAAGAAGGAGGAAGAAGAAGGAGAAGGAGGAGCTCCTTCTCCTTCTCCTCCTCCTTCTTCTCCTTCTTCTTATCCTCCTCCCTCTCCTTCTTCTTCTTCCCCTCTTCTTCTTCTTCCTTCCTTTCATTTTTCCTCTTTCTTCTCCTCTCGTCCCCTTCTTCGGGCTAAATTGGCTAAGAATGCCTTTTTGGATCTAATTATGTCATTTCGAGGATAATTAGCTAAGTATAGGTCATGTTTTATTAAATAGACCATTTAGGAGCTAACTAAGCTAATTATGTCATTTAGTTGGATAATTAGCCAATTTAGGATTTGTTGGATGAGTCTAAGCTACGTAGAAGAAGAGAAAGAGAAGAAGAAGTAAAAGAAGGAGGAGGAGGACGAGGAGGAGGAGAAGTAGAAGGAAGAGGAGAAGAAGAAGAAAAGAAGAAGGAGAAGGAGAAGGAGGAAGAAGGAGGAAGAAGAAGGAGAAGGAGGAGCTCCTTCTCCTTCTTCTCCTCCTTCTTCTCCTTCTTCTTATCCTCCTCCCTCTCCTTCTTCTTCTTCTCCTCTTCTTCTTCTTCCTTCCTTTCATTTTTCCTCTTTCTTCTCCTCTCGTCCCCTTCTTCGGGCTAAATTGGCTAAGAATGCCTTTTTGTAGCTAATTATGTCATTTCGAGGATAATTAGCTAAGTATAGGTCATGTTTTATTCAATAGACCATTTAGGAGCTAACTAAGCTAATTATATCATTTAGATGGATAATTAGCCAATTTAGGCTTTGTTGGATGAGTCTAAGCTACGTAGAAGAAGAGAAAGAGAAGAAGAAGTAAAAGAAGGAGGGGGAGGAGGAGGAGGAGAAGGATAAGGAAGAGGAGAAGAAGAAGAAAAGAAGAAGGAGAAGGAGAAGGAGGAAGAAGGAGGAAGAAGAAGGAGAAGGAGGAGCTCCTTCTCCTTCTTCTCCTTCTTCTTATCCTCCTCCCTCTCCTTCTTCTTCTTCTCCTCTTCTTCTTCTTCCTTCCTTTCATTTTTCCTCTTTCTTCTCCTCTCGTCCCCTTCTTCGGGCTAAATTGGCTAAGAATGCCTTTCTGGAGCTAATTATGTCATTTTGAGGATAATTAGCTAAATATAGGTCATGTTTTATTAAATAGTCCATTTAGGAGCTAACTAAACTAATTATGTCGTTTAGATGGATAATTAGCCAATTTAGGCTTTGTTGGATGAGTCTAAGCTACGTAGAAGAAGAGAAAGAGAAGAAGAAGTAAAAGAAGGAGGAGGAGGAGGAGGAGGAGAAGAAGGAGAAGGAAGAGGAGAAGAAGAAGAAAAGAAGAAGGAGAAGGAGAAGGAGGAAGAAGGAGGAAGAAGAAGGAGAAGGAGGAGCTCCTTCTCCTTCTTCTTATCCTCCTCCCTCTCCTTCTTCTTCTTCTCCTCTTCTTCTTCTTCCTTCCTTTCATTTTTCCTCTTTCTTCTCCTCTCGTCCCCTTCTTCGGGCTAAATTGGCGAAGAATGCCTTTTTGGAGCTAATTATGTCATTTCGAATATAATTAGCTAAGTATAGGTCATTTTTTTAAATAGGTCATTTTGGAGCTGACTAAGCTAATTATGTCATTTAGATGGATAATTAGCCAATTTAGGCTTTGTTGGACGAGTCTAAGCTACGTAGAAGAAGAGAAAGAGAAGAATAAGTAAAAGAAGGAAGAGGAGGAGGAGAAGGAGAAGTAAGAGGAGAATAAGAAGAAAAGAAGAAGGAGAAGGAGAAGGAGGAAGAAGGAGGAAGAAGAAGGAGAAGGAGGAGCTCCTTCTCCTTCTTCTCCTCCTTCTTCTCCTTCTTCTTATCCTCCTCCCTCTCCTTCTTCTTCTTCTCCTCTTCTTCTTCTTCCTTCCTTTCATTTTTCCTCTTTCTTCTCCTCTCGTCCCCTTCTTCGGGCTAAATTAGCTAAGAATGCATTTTTGGAGCTAATTATGTCATTTCTAGGATAATTAGCTAGGTATAGGTCATTTTTTATTAAATAGGTCATTTAGGAGCTAACTAAGAAAATTATGTCATTTAGATGGATAATTAGCCTATTTAGGCTTTCTTGGATGAGTCTAAGCTACATAGAAGAAGAGAAAGAGAAGAATAAGTAAAAGAAGGAGGAGGAAGATGAGGAGGAGGAGAAGGAGAGGAGAAGAAGAAGAAAAGAAGAAGGAGAAGGAGGAAGAAGGAGGAAGAAGAAGGAGAAGGATGAGCTCCTTCTCCTTCTTCTCCTCTTTCTTCTCCTTCTTCTTATCCTCCTCCCTCTCCTTCTTCTTCTTCTCCTCTTCTTCTTCTTCCTTCCTTTCATTTTTCCTCTTTCTTGTCCTCTTGTCCCCTTCTTCGGGCTAAATTGGCTAAGAATGCCTTTTTGGAGCTAATTATGTCATTTCGACGATAATTAGCTAAGTATAGGTCATTTTTTATTAAATAGGTCATTTTGGAGCTAACTAAGCTAATTATGTCATTTAGATGGATAATTAGCCAATTTAGGCTTTCTTGGATGAGTCTAAGCTACGTAGAAGAAGAGAAAGAGAAGAAGAAGTAAAAGAAGGAGGAGGAGGAGGAGAAGGAGGAGGAGGAGGAGAAGAGAAGAAGACGTAGGAAGGAGGAGGAAGAAGAAGGAGAAGGAGGAGCTCCTTCTCCTTCTTTTCCTCCTTCTTCTCCTTCTTCTTATCCTCCTCCCTCTCCTTCTTCTTCTTCTCCTCTTCTTCTTCTTCCTTCCTTTCATTTTTCCTCTTTCTTCTCCTCTCGTCCCCTTCTTCAGGCTAAATTGGCTAAGAATGCCTTTTTGGAGCTAATTATGTCATTTCGAGGACAATTAGCTAAGTATAGGTCATTTTTTTTAAATAGGTCATTTTGGAGCTAACTAAGCTAATTATGTCATTTAGATGGATAATTAGCCAATTTAGGCTTTGTTGGACGAGTCTAAGCTACGTAGAAGAAGAGAAAGAGAAGAATAAGTAAAAGAAGGAAGAGGAGGAGGAGAAGGAGAAGTAAGAGGAGAATAAGAAGAAAAGAAGAAGGAGAAGGAGAAGGAGGAAGAAGGAGGAAGAAGAAGGAGAAGGAGGAGCTCCTTCTCCTTCTTCTCCTCCTTCTTCTCCTTCTTCTTATCCTCCTCCCTCTCCTTCTTCTTCTTCTCCTCTTCTTCTTCTTCCTTCCTTTCATTTTTCCTCTTTCTTCTCCTCTCGTCCCCTTCTTCGGGCTAAATTAGCTAAGAATGCATTTTTGGAGCTAATTATGTCATTTCTAGGATAATTAGCTAGGTATAGGTCATTTTTTATTAAATAGGTCATTTAGGAGCTAACTAAGAAAATTATGTCATTTAGATGGATAATTAGCCTATTTAGGCTTTCTTGGATGAGTCTAAGCTACATAGAAGAAGAGAAAGAGAAGAATAACTAAAAGAAGGAGGAGGAAGATGAGGAGGAGGAGAAGGAGAGGATAAGAAGAAGAAAAGAAGAAGGAGAAGGAGGAAGAAGGAGGAAGAAGAAGGAGAAGGATGAGCTCCTTCTCCTTCTTCTCCTCTTTCTTCTCCTTCTTCTTATCCTCCTCCCTCTCCTTCTTCTTCTTCTCCTCTTCTTCTTCTTCCTTCCTTTCATTTTTCCTCTTTCTTGTCCTCTTGTCCCCTTCTTCGGGCTAAATTGGCTAAGAATGCCTTTTTGGAGCTAATTATGTCATTTCGACGATAATTAGCTAAGTATAGGTCATTTTTTATTAAATAGGTCATTTTGGAGCTAACTAAGCTAATTATGTCATTTAGATGGATAATTAGCCAATTTAGGCTTTCTTGGATGAGTCTAAGCTACGTAGAAGAAGAGAAAGAGAAGAAGAAGTAAAAGAAGGAGGAGGAGGAGGAGAAGGAGAAGGAGGAGGAGGAGGAGAAGAGAAGAAGACGTAGGAAGGAGGAGGAAGAAGAAGGAGAAGGAGGAGCTCCTTCTCCTTCTTTTCCTCCTTCTTCTCCTTCTTCTTATCCTCCTCCCTCTCCTTCTTCTTCTTCTCCTCTTCTTCTTCTTCCTTCCTTTCATTTTTCCTCTTTCTTCTCCTCTCGTCCCCTTCTTCGGGCTAAATTGGCTAAGAATGCCTTTTTGGAGCTAATTATGTCATTTCGAGGACAATTAGCTAAGTATAGGTCATTTTTTATTAAATAGGTCATCTTGGAGCTAACTAAGCTAATTATGTCATCTAGCTATCTTTTATTAAAACACTAGAAATAACATACCTAAGTTAGGGTCAAGCACGGTGGCTCTGGCTTGTTTCACCTCGAGAAGGCTGCCCTGGAGAAGGCTCGACTGTAGAAGGGTCGTGCGATGCGTTTCGGGACATATTCTGCACCAAACATCGTTTGCAATGTGTAGTTAGCATGAGGACACTCTTAAGATCACTCCACTGAAATGAAACTCACCGTCCCCGCCACGTTAATGACTGGCATCGGCGGAGGGACTTGGCCGTTCTTCTCGCACATAGACTATACATTTGATATCCACAAGACAAACTTTTTATTTATTAATGAAACGGACATTCAAATGCAAGATTTGAAATAACATGAAGAAGAAACTTACCACGAAGAGCTCGTATATGGCCCTGGTAGACGCATCATTCCGTGCCCTGTCCGCCTCCACCAATGCAGTCGTCTTCTCCTCCAGCTCCCTAATTTCCTTATCCTTCTCCGCAGTGGGCAGGCTTGTGGGGCCCACACGCACCTGCCACCCCAAACTCCAGCTCTATAAGTTGTCTTTTGTCCCAGAAAAAATAAAAAGAGAAGTTTTCGTCGCGTTTTCGATACGGAGGCTCCGCCACCACTTATTCTTCATCTGGAGGGCAGATCTGGAGTCTGTCTTGGGCTCCGGAGAGGGGAAATCATCGCCATCGTCATCATCAACCTTCTTCCCTCTCCAATTCCATGAAGCTCTTCATCGTTCGTGAGTAATCTATTTGTAGGCTCACTGGGCGGTGATGAATGGGATGAGATCTATCATGTAATCGAGTTAGTTTTGATGGGGATTGATCCCTAGTATCCACTATGTTCTGAGATTGATGTTGCTACTACTTTTCCATGCTTAATGCTTGTCACTAGGGCCCGAGTGTCATGAGTTCAGATCAGAAATTACTATGTTGTCACCAATATATGTGTGTTTTAGATCCGATCTTGCAAGTTGTAGTTACCTACTATGTGTTATGATCCGGCAACCCCGGAGTGACAATAACCAGAACCACTCCCGGTGATGACCATAGTTTGAGGAGTTCATGTGTTCACCAAGTGCTAATGCGTTGGTCCGGTTCTTTATTAAAAGGAGAACCTTAATATCCCGTAGTTTCCTTTTGGACCCCGCTGCCACGGGAGGGATGGACAATAGATGTCATGCAAGTTCTTTTCCCTAAGCATGTATGACGACACACGGAATGCATGCCTACATCACATTGACGAACGGGAGCTAGCCACATATCTCTCCGTGTTATAGCTGTTGCATGATGAATATCATCCAAACAAATCGCCGACCCATTGCCTACGAGTTTGTCCTGCTACTGCTGTTACTTGTCTTGCTCTGCTGCTGCTGCTACTGTTGCTACTGATGTTACTTGTCTTGCTCTGCTGTTGCTACTACTGTTGCTACTGATGTTACTTGTCTTGCTCTGCTGCTGCTACTACTGTTGCCACTACGGTCGCTTGCTACTGGTGCTACTTGCTACTGCTGTCACTACTGCTGTTCCTTGCCACTGCTATTGCTCGTTACACTGTCGTTACTCATTACTTTCCTGTTACTATTGTGCTTGCAGATACTAACCTTTCAGGTGTGGTTGAATCCGACAAATTCAGCTGCTAATACTCAAGAGTATTCTCTCACCTCCTTCAGGCGATATACAAATTTGGGTCAAATACTCTACCCTCGAAAACTGCTGCGAACCCACGGGCTCGTGGGCCATCAACAACATTTTGCTGGCGCTGTTGCCGGGGAGTGCTATCAGAATTCTTCTGGTGCCATTGCAGGAGAAGGTTTGTTGTTATAAGCATTCGTCTAGTTAACGCCAAAGATTGCGCAAATCAGCATTTTTCTAGCGCCGTTGCCGGGGAGGTATTGCTATATTCTCTGAGTTACTTGGGATTTATATCTGCTGATCACTATGAAGAATCTGAAGGATCCGAAGACCAAAGTCTTGCCCTCAACTACGAGGGGAGGTAAGGAATTGCCATCTAGCTCTGCACTTGATTCACCTTCATTTATGAGTAAGTTTGCAACATCACCTCGTGCTAGAAATCTTGATATGTCGCCCGTGCTTGATGATGCTTGTGATACTACTGCTAGCGATGCTATGCTTGATACTATGCCTGATGATACTATGCTTGATACTATGCCTGATGATGCTATGTTTGATACTATGCTTGATACTATGCTTGATACTATGCCTGATGATGCTATGCTTGATACTATGCCTGATGATGCTATGCTTGATACTGCTAGAGATGCTATGCTTGATACTGCTAGAGATGCTCCTTTGCCTGATGTTCCACTAGGAGTGTTCCTTGATGCTCATATTGCTAGAGTTACTGCCAATGCTCGTGATGCTTCTGATACTGCCGATACTATTGAGATAGAACCTGCTTTTGCTCCTGCTAGATCTAGCTCTCCTAGATATGAATTGCCTGATATACGTGAGGGTTACGTTATGGAGGGAGAGATAGCTGAGGATTTTTCTTGCGTGTAAGGATGCCTATGACGCTGAGAAATTAATTCTCAAGTGGAAGAAAAAATCTCGTGAAGCTAGGATGAAGAATGACCCGAAGTTTGCCACTTCGCCTATCTTTGTCACCGATAAGGATTATGAATTCTGTGTCGACCCTGAGATAATCTGTCTAGTTGAACCTGATCCTTTTCACGGTTATGAGTGTGAGACGGTCATAGCCCATCTTGCCAAACTATCCGAAATAGCCAACCTTTTCACTAATGAGGAAAAGCTCCGCCACTACTATATCCTTAAGTTGTTTCCTTTCTCTCTAAAGGATGATGCTAAAGCCTGGTTCACCTCTCCTGCTCCTGGATGTGTGCATAGTCCCCAGGAGATGGTCTATTACTTCTGTGAGAAATATTTCCCTGCCCATAAGAAGCAAGCTGCCTTGCAGGAAATATACAACTTTGCTCAACTCCAAGAAGAGAGTCTTCCAGAAGCTTGGGGGAGGCTCATCCAGCTACAAAATGCTTTGCCTGATCACCCTCTTAAGAAGAACGAGATACTTGATATCCTCTATAACAGACTTACCGATGCCTCTAGAGACTACCTAGATAGTTGTGCCGGTTGTGTTTTTAGGGAACGAACTGTAGAACAAGCTGAGACTCTACTGAATAACCTCTTGATCAACGATAATGCTTGGACTATTCCCGAACCACCTCCTAAGCCAACTCCTAAGAAAAGAGGTATTCTATTCCTCAGTCCCGAAGATATGCAAGAAGCCAAGAAATCTATGCAAGAGAAATGCATTAGATCTGAAGATGTCAAAAGGCTCCCACCTATCGAAGAGATCCATGGTCTCGATAACCCGGTACAGGTAGTAGAAGTGAATTCTCTGCATAGGTTTGACGAGAGTGATATCCCTTTTGATAAACCTGCTATCCTATGCTTTGATGAATTTGACAACTTTGTTGCCAAACAACAGAGTTTCAACGATTATGTTAGCAGACATTTAGAACAAAGTACTCATATGTTTAGCCTTTTAAGTGCTTGTGTAGATAGAAATGTCAATGCTCTGAAGCTTCTAAGTAAACATGCCTCTATGATTACTACTCAGGTAGAACAAGTACTTAAAGCTCAGAATGACCTGCTCAATGAATTAAATGACAACTCTGTCAGAGTCATTACTAGAGGAGGCAAAATGACTCAGGAACCTTTGTATCCTGAAGGTCATCCTAAGAGAATTGATCAAGATTCTCAAGGAATCAATGCTGATACACCCAGTCATCCTAAGGAGAAGAAGAACGATGATAGAAACCTGCACGCCAGTTTGCCAAATACTATCACACCTAAAGAACCTAATGATATTTCTACTTGTGATGCAGAAACACAATCTGGTGATGAACATGAACCTGGTGACAATATGGACAGTGATGTTCATAATAATGCTCAACCTAGCCATGATGAGGATGTGGAGATTGAACCTACGGTTAATCTTGATAATCCACAACCTAAGAGATACGACAAGAATGACTTCACTGCTAGGAACCTTGGTAAAGAAAGAGAGCCATGGGTTCAGAGATCAATGCCCTTTCCTCCTAAGCCATCCAAGAAAAAGGTTGATGAGGATTTTTAGCGCTTCATTGAGATGATAAGACCCGTCTTTCTGCAGATGCGGTTAGCTGATATGCTCAAGATGTCTCTGTATGCCAAGTACATGAAAGATATCGTGACTAATAAACGGAAGATACCAGATCTGGAGATCTCCACCATGCTTGCCAACTACATTTTCAAAGGTGGAACTCTTAAGAAACTTGGTGATCCCGGAGTGCCCACTATACCTTGCTCTATTAAAGGAAACTACGTAAGAACTGCCTTATGTGACCTTGAAGCCGGTGTTAGTGTTATGCCACTCTCTCTTTATCGTAGACTTGAGTTGGATAAGTTGACACCCACTGAAATTTCTCTGCAAATGGCCGACAAATCAACTGCTTTCCCTATCGGCATTTGCGAGGATGTGCCTTTTGTGGTTGCTAATACCACTATCTTAACAGACTTTGTTATCTTCGATATTCCCGAGGACGATGCCATGGATATCATCCTCGGAAGACCCTTTTTAAACACTGCAGGGGCTGTTATAGATTCCAACAAAGGCAATATCACTTTCCATGTCAACGGTAATGAGCACACAGTGCACTTTGTGAAGAAACGATATCTAGTACATTGCATCAATCCTATCGAAAATACTTCATCGATTCTCATTGGGAGCTTTGGATGCCCTATTCCTCGTGTCAAGATGAAGTATGATTTGCTTGTTGGGGAGATACATATCCCCATTGAGGTGATTTAGTGGCTATTCAAAAATTCTCTGTTCTCTCTTGCGATTCGAGAAGGTTTTGTCATAAGGATTTGATCAACCTCATTGACGGATTTCTTTCGATGACCATGAAACGGATGAATCAAAGAGTCACATACCTCTGTTTTGAGTTTTCCTTTTCTGTTGCTTAGAAGAAAAAATGATAGAATTAGTTTAGTTTTTCCTGTTTTCTGTTTTAGCGTCCCACAGAAAAATACCTCGAAAATAAAAGTTCTCCGATGGTCCTGAAAATTTAGTATGATTTTTTCTAGAATTTTTAAAAATTTCTGGGCCTGAGAGCTGGTGAGGGGGCCTGACCAATGGGCCACAAGCCCCTCCCCCCCCGCACCGCCACCTACCCCCCTGGTGGCAGGGTGCAAGCTTGTGGGGCCCACAAGCACCCCCTCCACTCATTCCAGCTCCCAGCCTCTTCTTCTACCTCCAGAAAAAATTGTTTCGCAGCGCAAACCCGTGTTCTTCCTCATTTGGCTGTGATTTTCGATCTCCTTGCTCAAAGCACCATTCTCCGAAATGTTTTGGGGAAATTGCTCCTTGGTAAGTGACTCCTCCATTGGTCCAATTAGTTTTTGCTCTAGTGCTTTATCCTTCGCGAATTCTTGCTACCTTGGTGACCCCGTTCTTGAGCTAGAAATGTTGATTTTAGCTGGTCCCAAGTAGTTTTAGCGCGTGATACGGTCTCTAGGCACTAGTAGGAGTAGTTTCTACAAGGTATGGTTGGTCCTCATTCACTTTTCTCTTGAACTTCAAAAATTTCAGCAAAAGGAAATTATGTTCAGGAGGAAGTTTCATGGTGGTTCCTCAAGTAAGGGTCCTCGTCTCTCCTTTCGGGAGCCCGAACCTTTTCAACTAAGGGACGCACCGGTGCAACCATGTGAACGGCCTTCCGATGAGTTCATGATCGAAGCAGGCTTCAAGGATGAGTTTGATGCACTTGTCCGCAATGTCGGGTTAGAATAATTCCTCTCAGATAAATGTGAACAGTATGCTATGCTCACTGCCTCTTTCGTGCGTAGATTTAAATTTTTAGCTGGCCATGACTCATCCATAATGTTTGATCTGTACGATAAATCCTATACCGTGGGTCTGGAGGATTTCAATAGGATTTGCAAGATACCCGATGGAGGTAGTGTTAATGATCCTCCTAAGTCTTCGATCAGAGACTTTGTCTCCAGTATAACTGTTGGAGAAACCAGAGATATCACGCAAGCTACCATAGGAAGCATCCATTTCCCTGCCTTGCACTACCTTGCTCTCTTCATAGGTAGGTGCGTTAACGGCAAGGGTGCACATTGTCACCTATGCGCTTCCGACCTTAGTATCATTAAGAGCTAAGTAACAGGTGACAAGAGCTTCAATATGGGAGCTATAATATCAAGGAGGCTAAATAAAAATGCCAGTGAGGGGGATTTCTTTGGTGGAGTTTATGCTACACGCTTAGAAAAGTTTATTGGAGTAACCATCCGTCTAGAAGACCCTCCTCTCCATACAGCCTACCTTGATCGTGTCGCTCTAACACGCTACCAGTCCCTTGAGAGAGATCATGGATCTCTCCTATACCACTTGATATTTAACCGGTAGGGTGTTTTCCATATTACCCTTCCTGCTCCTGCTTTCTTTGACTTTCAAGTTAAACGAAGATACTACATAACCATAGGAGAGGCAGAGGAGTATGAGAGGGAGGCGACTGCTGCTCGACTTCGTGAGGCAGCTATTCAGGCACTGGCTACAGCACTCCCGTATAACACCCATTATGACTTTGGGTTTCGCCAGGATCATCCATGGGAGTAGACCAAGCTAGGCCAAAAGCCTAAGCTTGGGGGAGTTCGTGTTCTCAACGACTTTACGTTCATGCTTATGCTTTCACTCTGTTAGCCGGTGTTTACACTTTGCCACTTATTATCCATGCTATTTTCTTTTTGTTTTCTTGTTTTCTTGTTTTGTGTTCTTTTGAGAAAACCCAAAAAGATTTTTCTTTCTTCTTTTGCTTGTTGAGAGCTTTCCCGTGTAAATAGTTTTCTTTTTCTTTGTGTCAAGGTAGAAGATATTGGTTACAATGTTTATTGGTTCTTGCATGCTTACCTGTTTAGCTTTCAAAGAGCCATATTATTTTGTCTTCTCCTTTGTGTTTGCCTGCAGATTCAGCTTAGTCCAATGCGCTCATTATCGTTTTCATCGTTCGATCGTGCAAATGAAAGGCAACAATGATGGTATATGATGAAGTGACTGAGACTGAAAAGCTGGTATGAACTCTATCTATTTTGTTTTTGTCAATATGATTAGCTTGTCGACCCAGGTTTAGCTTTGTTGTGAGAGAACCATGTTTGCAATGACAACCTAGAGATCATAGTTTCTGATGCCATGCTTATTTAGCTGAGAGCTTATAATGGTTTGTCTTGATTGCCAACATAGATTTTGAGATGACTATGATGTAGTATGATAGGATGGTATTCTCCTTTGAATGTTTCAAGTGGCTTGACATGGCGCATGTTCATGCATGTAGTTGAAACAAAATCAACATAGCCTCTATGATGTTCGTGTTCATGGTGCTTTATATCCTGTTCATGCTTGCATTCAATGTTAGTCAAACTCATTGCATCTTGATGACCGTTGTCGCTCTCTAGTTGGTCGCTTCCCAGTCTTTTGATGACCATTGTCGCTCTCTAGTTGGTTGCATCCACTCCCATACACCCAAAAGTTTTTCCATGAGAGTCCACCATACCTACCTATTTGCAGTATCTACCTGCCGTTCCAAGTAAATTTGCACGTGCCACTCTCTAAACCTTCAAGAAATAAATCTGTTTTGCATGCCCGAACCGCTCATGTGGTGACAGAGGGCTATTGGTATATTCTATGCTAGGAGTGTTATCATCGACATGTGTTTATTCACAGTCATTCACGAGAAAGGGGCCGGTATTTGGGATGCCCATTTCCATGCTTAAATCGAAAACATAACTATAAAACAAGACTCCCCCCCGGATTGATGTTAGTATGGACGGTACCCGAGGATTCGGCTAGCCGTGGAGTGTGATTGACTGGTGGTGGGGGAGTTAAAACTTTACTTTTCTGTTTGGGAACCGCCTATAGCATGAGTAGCATGGAAGATATTGAGAACTCTTGGTCATTGCGTTGACAATGAAAGCATGCCACCCAAAATTATTATCTCTGTTTTCAAAGCTTGAGCTCTGGCACCTCTGCAAATCAATGCTTCCCTCTGTGAAGGGCCTGTCTATTTATTTTCCTATCGAGTCATCCTCCTCTTATATAAGCACCAATTAGAGAGCACCTCTGTCATTTTTATGCTTTGCTTTTGATTGATATTGAGTATGACTATGACTCGATCTTTGTTGCTATGAATTATAATGTTTAGTCAGCCCTTGATCTTTGAAGGTGCTCTGCATTTATGTTTTGCGGTCTCAGAAAGAGCTAGCAAGATACCACCTATTCATATTACTTCATGCTTGTTTTGATTGAAGTGTTGGTATTTGAAACTTATTATTATTTGCTCGTTAGCTGATTATGCATTGATATTAGTTTACCGTGAGACCTTTGCGTCATTTGCTTATGTGGTTAACTTGTGATCTTCCTGAAATTCTGGTTATGAGTTAGACATAGTTGCAACAACAAGATCAAACAGAGTTTGTCAAAGTTTTTCTTTCTCTCTCAGTTTGTCAACTGAGTTGCTTGAGGACAAGCAAGGTTTTAAGCTTGGGGGAGCTGATACGTCTCCAACGTATCTACTTTTCCAAACTCTTTTGCCCTTGTTTTGGACTATAATTTGCATGATTTGAATGGAACTAACCTGGACTGGCACTGTTTTCAGCAGAATAGCCTTGGTGTTATTTTTGTGCAGAAATCAAAGTTCTCCAAACGTCCTGAAAATTTACGGGGAGAAGTTTTGGAAAATATCAAAAATATCTGCGCCAAGTTCCACCTCAGGGGGTGGGCCAGTGGGCCACAAGCCCCTGCTCCGCCACCACCCCCCCTGGTGGCGGTGGGCAGGCTTGTGGGTCCCACAGGCCCCTGCCGCCCCAACTCCAGCTCTATAAGTTGTCTTTCGTCCCAGAAAAAATAAAAACAGAAGTTTTCGTCGTGTTTTCGATACGGAGGCGCCGCCAACACCTGTTCTTCACCTTGAGGGGAAATCGTCGCCATCGTCATCATCAACCTTGTTCCCTCTCCAATTCCATGAAGCTCTTCGTCGTTCGTGAGTAATCTATTCGTAGGCTCGCTGGGCGGTGATGAGTAGGATGAGATCTATCATGTAATCGAGTTAGTTTTGATGGGGATTGATCCCTAGTATCCACTATGTTCTGAGATTGATGTTGCTACTACTTTGCCATGCTTAATGCTTGTCACTAGGGCCCGAGTGCCATGATTTCAGATCTGAAATTATTATGTTGTCACCAATATAAGCGTGTTTTAGATCCGATCTTGCAAGTTGCAGTTACCTACTATGTGTTATGATCCGGCAACCCCGGAGTAACAATAACCGGAACCACTCACGGTGATGACCATAGTTTGAGGAGTTCATCTGTACACCAAGTGCTAATGCGTTGGTCCGGTTCTTTATTAAAAGGAGAACCTTAATATCTCGTAGTTTCCTATTGGACCCCGCTTCCACGGGAGGGATGGACAATACATGTCATGCAAGTTCTTTTCCCTAAGCACGTATGACGACACACGGAATGCATGCCTACATCACATTAACGAACGGGAGCTAGCCACATATCTCTCCGTGTTATAGTTGTTGCATGCTGAATATCATCCAAACAAATCACCGACCCATTGCCTACGAGTTTGTCCTACTACTGTTGTTATTTGTCTTGCTCTGCTGCTGCTACTACTGTTGCTACTGATGTTACTTGTCTTGCTCTGATGCTGCTACTACTGTTGCTACTGCTGTTACTTGTCTTGCTCTGATGCTGCTACTACTGTTGCCACTACTGTCGCTTGCTACTGTTGCTACTTGCTACTGTTGTCACTACTGTTGTTCCTTGCCACTGCTATTGCTCGTTACACGGTCGTTACTCGTTACTTTGCAGTTACTATTGTGCTTGCAGATACTAACCTTTCAGGTGTGGTTGAATCCGACAAATTCATATGCTAATACTCGAGAGTATTCTCTCACCTCCTTCAGGCGATCTACAAATTTGGGTCGAATACTCTACCCTTGAAAACTGCTGCAAACCCACGCGCTGGTGGGCCATCAACAACATTTTTCGGGCGCCGTTGCCGGGGAGTGCTATCAGCATTCTTCTGGTGTCGTTCCAGGAGAAGGTTTTTTGTTATAAGCATTCGTCTAGTTAACGCCAGAGATTGCACAAATCAGCAACAAAGCAACATTGAATCGGGCATGAAAGCGATATAACTATTCTGAAATAAAAAGATCGTCAAGGCTTGATAGACTTCTAGTCATAACCATGTGTAAGCATGTGCCAAATCAATCCAAAAACTCTCCGAAGGGAAATACCACTCTAATATGCCAAACCATGAACAATGCAATGCATGCTAAACATTTCAATAACATATTATGCACTCCAGCTATTTGAGACTAGTAACAAAGAAAGCATGAACTACTAGGAGAGCATTGTAATCATAGCACTATGTCGCTACAAGATGGTCTCTAGATCATAAGTACACGCATATGTACAAAAGTAGAAACAAATAGAGTTCATACCGGCTTTCCTTATTACATTCCTTATGTCGATCTTCGTCGTTATTGCATCGTCACTTGCACAATCGAACGTAAAAAGATATAATCAAGTGCAATTGCAACCATAGACGTGAGCTGAACTCTGCAAACAAAGCAAACTAAAGAGAGAAAATAAATCTTTTTGGGTTTTCCAAAGGTTAAACGAAAGAAAAAGAAAAGAGAAATATTTTTGTTGTTTTTGCAAAGAAAGAACAAAGAAGAACAGGCAAAAACTTTGAAAAAGGATACTACGGATGATACAATGAAAGGGGAGAAGGATACGTACTCCCCCAAGCTTAGGCTTTTGGCCTAAGTTGAGCTTGGCTACTGCGGGCTCCAGGAGCTTCCTCCGGCTCCGGAGTGGTACTAGTGGCTCCAAGAATCATACGAGGCCTCGGGCGCGTACACTGATGCCCGGCTGGCCTCCCAAGGAGAAGGCTCTTCTTCCTTGGGAACAACCTCCTCCATGGGATTGTGGAACTGCTGCTGGATCACGAACTCGTCCAGCTCAATCGAGGTGAAAGACCACCCATTCCTGCTAGTGTAATCAAACAAAAGTGGTACAGGTACACGTATCACGCGAGTATTAAGCTCGCCAAATATCATAATATAAACAAGGTACCAAACTCGGAAGTCCTAGTAATAAACAAATGCCTCTTCATAGCGGTAAGATCAAAGCTTATGAATGAAAAAGGTGTATCATCCGTGCGCACCGTGCGCTCGAGGTGCTCGAGGATAAGCATGGCATAAATGCCACCAAAGTGAGGCCCTTTGCCGTTGTTAGCGACGAGGCGACAAGCAATCAAAGCACCAATATTATACGTGTTATCTCCTAAGATAGCGAGATCTAGAGCCGAAATGTTACTCAGTTGTCACGAGCTAGCACCCCTCGAGCAATATAGTATGCGAAATACGAGATGTGAGGAAACAAGATGTTGGAGATCTTCCCCGAGTGAATTTCTCGCGGGTCCTTACTCCAAAGGGAAGCTAATAGAGATTTTAGCTCGTATGGCTGAACGTTCATTTTGGTTGTCTTACCGACATTCCACACACCTATAATATCACAAAATTCTGCCAAAGACATGGTAAAGACATCCTCATATAAACTGAATTCATTCATGGAAGTTTTATCATTATATATAACTAGTTGACAAAATAATAGGTGAGTTTTGGATATTGTTGCACACGTCGTGTTACGAGATGTGTCAAACCTATAGCTGCACAGAGGTTATCAAACTCATCCTTAATACCTGTCGCCATAAGGAAATCTGAACACGGGTATGCCATGGCACGTGACGTGTCCGTCTTGTGGAACAACTCCGGTGGCACGATATCATCATTGTAACTTGTCCTCACAGTAGAGGATGAAGCTGTAGCTCTAGTTAGTCTATCAGTAGGCTCGGGTCTCTTCTTCCCAAGCCATCCTTTTGCTTTTCCAAACAAGCTCATTTCTGAAATTTTTGGTTCAGCACAAAAATGGAGGTTTAAGCAAAATTGAGTTGGAGCAAACTATTCTACTCACTTCCTTCATGCATAAGCTTGCATCAAAACTTCACAAATAAATTTCTAAACATGCATGCAAGCTCATATGAACAGCACAAATAACTCCTAAATACTCACAAAGAAGACCACAAATCAAAATTTTAATTGGAGGAGTGGAGGAGTCACATACCAGGGAGCAAATGCTCAAATTCTCAATGCAAATGATGGGCTGTAGAGATAGATCGAAATTTTCCACCAAGAACAGCAAGAAATCGAGCTCCAGGAGAAAAATCGGGATTTTTGGAGTGAGCGAGAGAGAAGGGAGGAAGACCTACCTGGAAAGGAGCCTAGCTGGGCCCAGGCGACCTGTGGGCGCGGCCAGGGGCAGAAGAAAGCACTTGTTGGGAGGCAACCCAATATGTTTGTGAATGTTCTTTTTCATTATCAGAAGGTGAGTGTTCATTACCAGATTGAGTTTCAACATCATAGATAGAAAGTTCATTATCATTATCAGGAGGTTTTTCTATTTCAAGTTCACTAGAGGAAGGCAAAGTCCTATTATTTTTCTTCTTCTTTTTCTTTTTAGAATGACTAGGTGCATCAGTGTTAATTCTTTGAGAGTATTGTTCAATTCTCTTTGGGTGTCCCTCGGTATAGAGTGGTTCCTGAGTCATTTTACCTCCTCTAGTGGCTACTCTAACAGCAAAGTCACTTATATTATTGTTCATTTCATCAAGTAACTGCCTTTGAGATTTAGCAACTTCTTCTAATCGAGTTTGAACCATAGAGGCATGCTTTACTACACCTCTAAGATCATTTGAGATTCTAAATAACAAGTCACTTAAGCGAGCAATCATATCATAGTTGTATTTCAATTGTTTCATAACATTTGCATTGAAGTGATCTCACTTTCTATTGTAATTATCAAACTCATAAAGGCATTGACTAGGATGTTTATTACGAGGACCATCATCATCATTGAATTTCACTAAATATTTTACCTCTACCACCTTAGGTGGTGGTGGTGGTCCAAGCCCATGTATTTCTTCGATAGGTGGTAGATTTTCAACATCCTCGGCCTTAATAACTTTTTCCTTCATAGATTTCTTTGCCTCTTGCATATCTTCAGAACTGAGATATAAGATACCCCTCTTCTTCGGAGTGGGTTTAATAGGTGTTTTAGGAGGAGTCCAATCATCATAATTTTCAATATGTTATTCAATAATTCTTCATCTTGCCCAATAGTTCGTTCCTTAAAAACACAACCAGCACAACTAGCTAGGAAATCCCTAGAAGCGTCGGTTAGTCCATTATAGAAGATATCAAGTATCTCATTCTTCTTAAGAGGATGATCAGGCAAAGCATTAAGAAATTGGAAAATCCTCCCCCAAGCTTGTGGGAGACTCTCTTCTTCAATTTGCACAAACTTAAGTATTTCCTTCAAGGCAGGTTGTTTCTTATGAGCAGGAAAATATTTTTCATAGAAGTAATTGTTGGGTAACATAGCATAAATTCAAAAAAATTCCTACGCATATTCATATCTTCTTATGGAGAGACCAACAACGAGAGAGGGGTGAGTGCATCTCCATACCTTTGAAGATCGCTAAGCGCAAGCGTTGGTAGAATGCGGTTGATGGAGTCGTACTCGCGGCGATTCAGATCGCGGTGTGATTCTAATCTAGTGCCGAACCACGGCACCTCCGCGTTCAACACACGTGCAGCCCGGTGACGTCTCCTGCACCTTGATCCAGCAAGGAGGAGGGAGAGGTTGCGGAAGATCTGCGGCAGCACGACAGCGTGGTGTCGATGGAGAGACGAGGTCTCCCGGCAGGGCTTCGCCAAGCACCGTGGGAGAGGAGGAAGAAGGGGGGAAGGGCTGCACCGAGGGAGATGGAAAACTGTGTGCAAAACAGCCGCAAAACCCCCACTATATATAGGAGGAGGGGAGGCGGTAGCCACCCCTAGGGTTCCCACCATAGGTGGTGCGTCAGCCCCCCAGATGGGAGGTGCAGCGGCGAGGGCAGGGGGTGGGGGTGGCGCACCCCTAGGTGGGCCTTAGGCCCACCAGCGCCTACGGATCCCCCCCTCTCCGCCTCCTGCGCCTTGGGCCTCCTTGTGGGAGGCGCACGAGCCCACTTTGGGCTGGTTGCCCTCCCTCTTTTGGCCCATGCTACCTCTTGGGGCTGGTGGCCCCTCCCGGTGGACCCCCGGGACCATTCCCGATGGTCCTGGTGGTCCTGGTACATTACCGGTGACGCCCGAAACATTTCTGGTGTCCAAAACCATCCATCCTATATATCAATCTTTACCTCTGGACCATTCTGGAGCTCCCGTGACGTCCGGGATCTCATCCGGGACTCCGAACAACTTTCGGTAACCTCGTATAACAATTCCCTATAACCCTAGCGTCACCGAACCTTAAGTGTGTAGACCCTATGGGTTCGGGAGACACGCAGACATGACCGAGACACCTCTCCGGCCAATGACCATCAGCGGGGTCTGGATACCCATGGTGGCTCCCACTTGCTCCATGATGATCTCATCGGATGAACCACGATGTCAAGGATTCAATCAAACCCGTATACAATTCCCTTTGTCTGTCGGTATAAAACTTGCCCGAGATTCGATCGTCACGTAGCACGTCATCGTGTTACCTTGTTCAATCTCGTTACCGGTAAGTCTCTTTACTCGTTCCATAGCACGTCATCGTGTGACTAACTTATTAGTCACATTGAGCTCATGATGATGTTCTACCGAGTGGGCCCAGAGATACCTCTTCGTCACGTGGAGTGACAAATCCCGATCTCGATTCGTACCAACCCAACAGACACTTTCAGAGGTAGCCGTAGTGCACCTTTATAGTCACCCAGTTACGTTGTGACGTTTGATACACCCGAAGCACTCCTACAGTATCCGGGAGTTGCACAATCTCACGGTCGAAGGAAAAGACACTTGACATTAGAAAAGCTTTAGCATACGAACAATACGATCTAGTGCTATGCTTAGGATTAGGTCTTGTCCATCACATCATTCTCCCAATGATGTGATCCCGTTATCCATGACATCTAATGCCCATGATGAGGAAACCATGATCATCTATTGATCAACGAGCTAGCCAACTAGAGGCTTGCTAGGGACACATTGTTATCTATTTATTCACACATGTATTACTGTTTCCTGTTAATACAAGTATAGCATGAAGAATAGACGATTATCATGGACAAGGAAATATGATAATAACCATTTTATTATTGCCTCTAGGGCATATTTCCAATAGTAATAAATCATGTACTGGGGATTACGCACAAAACCAGGAGCAAAAGTATTGTACCAAGCTTTAACATCACCATTTAATGAGAACGGAAATAACTTGAGAATATAGTAACAACGAATCTTCTCATCATGAGCAAAAAGGGTGGCTATATCATTCAACTTAGTAAGATGTGGGACACGAGTTTCAGTTTCATAACCATGGAAAGGATCAGATTCAACCAAAGTGATTAACTCTAGGTCGACAGAGAATTCATAATCCTTATCATCAATAAAGATAGGTGAAGTAGCAATCTCAGGATCACATTTCATTTTAATATTCAAAGATTTTTCCTTATACTTGCATAATAATTTCTCTAGATCATCTCTATCCTTACAAGAAAGAATATCTCTAGTTGCCTCCTGACTCATAGTATAACCTTCCGGTACCTTTGGAAATTCATATCTAGGAGGACTAGTTCTTGTAGGTGTTTCAAGATTCTTAGTTTCAAGTTCATCATCAGATTCAACAATATCATGTTGTCATAATCTAGCAATTCATTCATAAAGAAATTCACCTAGTGGCACATCATCATTAAGCAAGGTACTAGCTTTATCATGAGTAGTATTCATATCACAGGTAGCATCATCAATAACTTCCGACATATCGGAATTAATAGCATGTTGTGGTGTTGCAAGTACACTTATAACAGAAGGTGAATCTAAAGCGGAGCTGGATGGTAGTTTCATACCACCACTCGTCCTAGAGGGAATAATATTAGTCTTAGCATCCTTCAGATTCTTCATAGTGATAATATGATAATAATCCCAAGTGACTCAACAAATATTGTTATGCTCCCTGGCAATGGCGCCAGAAAAATGTCTTGATAACACACAAGTATAGGGGGGTCGCAATAGTTTTCGAGGGTAGAGTATTCAACCCAAATTTATAGATTGAACACTAGGGGAGCCAAAGAATATCTGAAGGTATTAGCAGCTGAGTTTTCAATTTGACCACACCTAAAGATTAATTATCTGCAGCAAAGTGATTAGTAGCACAGTCATATGATAGTTTTGATGATAGTAGTAGCAGCAATAATAACGGTAACAGTGATAGCAGTGATTTTGTAGCAGTAACGATAGCAGTAGCAATATTAGTAACTTAGCAAGAACAATATAAGGTAAATTTGTAGGCATTGGATTGGTGACTCGTTGGATGATATTCATCATGAGACCGTTATAACCTAGGGCGATACGGCACTAGCTCCAGTTCATAAATATAATGTAGGCATGTATTCCGTAAATAGTCATACATGCTTATGGAAAGAACTTGCATGACATCTTTTGTCCTACCCTCCCGTGGCAGCGGGGTCATATTGGAAACTAAGGGATATTAAGGCCTCCTTTTAATAGAGAACCGGAACAAAGCATTAACAAACGGTGAATACATGAACTCCTCAAACTACGGTCATCACCGGGAGTGATCCCGACTATTGTCACTCCGGGGTTGCCGGATCATAACACGTACTAGGTGACTATAACTTGCAAGATCGGATCTAGAACATGGATATAATGGTGATAACATAAATGGTTCAGATCTGAAATCATGGCAGTCGGGCCCAAAGAGACAAGCATTAAGCATGGCAAAGTCATAGAAACATCAATCTCAGAAGATGGTGGATACTAGGGATCAGGCCCTAACAAAACTAACTCGATTACATGATGAATCTCATCCAACTCCTCACCAACCAGCGAGCCTACGAAGGAATTACTCACTCCCAGCGGGCAGCATCATGGAATTGGCGATGGAGACGTGTTGGTGATGACGAAGATCGAAGAGTGGATATGTTGGAGAAGTATCATACCCCCTCTTTGATTTGAGTGTGTTTCCATCTATGAAGCCACTTAAGTTCCTCTTGTGTCAAAATTCTCCCGAGATGGACTCTTAAATTCATTTCTTCTTTTCTTAGCCCATCATTTATACCATAATTTTGAATGCATTTTTTAATCTCTTCCAGACGGCCAAGGATCCCATTTTTTATTTTTCTATACCAAGTATCCATATTTATATCCCATTGTGACGCCCTTGATTTGATCGTACGCTAATCATACACGCAAATGCGTACGACCAAGCTCAGGGACTCACAGGAAGATATCACAACACAACTCTAGACATAAATAAAAACATACAAGCTTCATATTACAGGCCAGGGGCCTCGAGCGCTAGAATACAGAAGCTCGATAAACACATGAGTCAGCGGAAGCAACAAATATCTGAGTGAAGACATGAACATGATATTGCCTTAGAGAAGGCTAGGACAAAAGATATAGCGATCGAACGAGGCAAGGCCTCCTGCCTGGGAGCCTCCTAACTGCTCCTGGTCTTCAGTGGCCTCCACGTAGTAGTTGGCACCATCGGGGTAGCAGTCGTCGTCGACAGGATACGCCATCTCCTGGGCTCCGTCATCTGGTCACAGCAACGGATCAAGGGGAAAAGTGGGAGTGATGTCTACGCACGCTTCTATTCTTGTAGACTATGTTGGGCCTCCAAGCGCAGAGGTTTGTAGGACAGCAGCAATTTCCCTCAAGTGGATGACCTAAGGTTTATCGAACCGAGGGAAGTAGAGGTTGAAGATGGTCTCTCTCAAGCAACCCTGCAATTAAGAAACGAGAAGTCTCTTGTGTCCCCAACACACCTAATACAATGGTAAACTGTATAGGTGCACTAGTTCGGCGAAGAGATGGTAAAATATGGGTGATAGGTGTGGCAAAGCAAGATAATATAAATCTCAAATAAAAATAGCAGCAAGGTAGAAAGTGAGCATAAACGGTGTAACAATGGTGCGAAATAGGGCCTAGGATTCATACTTTCACTAGTGGCAACTCCCAACAACATTAACATAGTATAATCACATGATATTTCCACTAAAACATGCAATGGAGACATACTCGGAGGTCATTCCTTTGTTATCAAGAGAGGACGAGAATTATGTAGGGCTACAAAAGCAGACCTCAGAGTTCGTAGTTCTCTCTATTGATTTCCCAAGGTCACCGCGGCCATCTGATGACCCACAAGTATAGGGGATCAATCGTAATCCTTTCGATAAGTAAGAGTGTCGAACCCAACGAGGAGCAGAAGGATCTGACAAGTGTTTTTCAGCAAGGAAATATCTGCAAGCACTGAAATTGTCGGTAACAAGTGATTGTGTGGTGAGATGATTCGTAGCGAGCAACAAGTAATAAAAGTAGCAATGGTGCAGCAAAGTGGCCCAATCCCTTTTGTAGCAAGGGACAAGCCTGGACAAAGTCTTATAGGAGGAAAAACGCTCTCGAGCACACATGAAAAACGCTAGTTTCATCATGTTCATATGATTCGCGTTCGTTACTTTGATAGTTTGATATGTGGGTGGACTGGCACTTGGGTACTGCCCTTACTTGGACAAGCATCCCACTTATGATTAACCGCTCTCGCAAGCATCCGCAACTACGAAAGAAGAATTAAGACAAAGTCTAACCATAGCATTAAACTAGTGGATCCAAATCAGCCCCTTACGAAGTAACGCATAAACTAGGGTTTAAGTTTCTGTCACTCTAGCAACCCATCATCTACTTACTACTTCCCAATGCCTTCCTCTAGGCCCAAATAATGATGAAGTGTTATGTAGTCGACGTTCACATAACACCACTAGAGGAAAAACAACATACAACATATCAAATTACCGAACGAATACCAAATTCACATGACTTCTATTAGCACGACTTATCCCATTTCCTCAGGAACAAAAGTAACTACTCACAAAGCATAATCATATCCATGACCAGAGAGGTAATGAGTAGCATCAAGGATCTGAACATAAACTCTTCCACCAAATAGTCCAACTGGCATCAACTACAAAGAGTAATCAACACTACTAGCAACCTTACAAGTACCAATCGGGACTCGCGAGACGGAGATTGGTTACAAGTGATGAACTAGGGTTCGGAGATGAGATGGTGCTGATGAAGATGTTGATGGTGACGAGTCCCCTCCGATGAGAGGAGTCTTGGTGATGACGATGGCGACGATTTCCCCCTCCGGGAGGGAAGTTTCCCTGGCAGGATTGTCCTACCGGAGCTCTAGATTGGTTCTGCTCAAGTTCCACCTCGTGGCGGCGGCGAAACCATGAAAAATCTCCTCCTTCATTTTTTTTCCTGGACGAAACCCGCCATATAGCAAAAGAGGGGGGCCAGTGGGCCAGTGGGCTGCACACAAGCCCCCATGGCACGGCCTGGGGGGTGGCCGCGTCGTGCAGCCTTGTGGGCACCCCCTGGTGCCCCTCTGGCACTTCTTCGGCCCAGTATTTTTGATAAATCGGGAAAAAATCCCCGTTGATTTTTACGGCGTTTGGAATTGTGCAGAATAGGTATCTCAACTTTGCTCCACATCCAGGCTAGAATTCCAGTTGCCGGCATTCTCCCTCTTCATGTAAACCTTGCAAAATAATAGAGAAGGCATAAGAATTGTACCGTGAAGTGAAATAACAGCCAAAGAAGCGATAAATATCAACATGAAAACATGATACAAAATGGATGTATCAACTCCCCCAAGCTTAGACCTTGCTTGTCCTTGATACGTCTCCAACGTATCTATAATTTTTGATGGTTTCATGCTATTATCTTGTCAAACTTTGGATGTTTTGCATTTTTTTATTTATTTTCTCGGACTAACTTATTAATCTAGTGCCAAGTGCGAGTTCCTGTTTTTTCCATGTTTTTACCCCTTTCAGAGGAAATTTTGAAACGGAGTCCAAATGGAAGAAAATCCCCGAAAAGATTTTTTCTGGAACGGAAGAAGATCGGAGAGCTTAGAGGCCAAGCCAGACGAGCCCCAGGGGCCCCAGAAGCCCCCACCCCGCGGCCAGGGGGCGCGCCATGCAGGCTTGTGGGCCCCTGGAGGTCCCCTGACCTAGATCTTGCGCCTATAAATTCCCAAATATTCCCAAAAAATAAGGGGACCATCGTAATCATGTTTCCGCCGCTGCAAGCTTCTGTCTCCGCAAGATCCCATCTGGGGCACGTTCTGGTGCCCTGCCGGAGGGGGGATTCAGACAAGGAAGGCATCTCCATCAACACCATCACCTCTCCGATAATGCGTGAGTAGTTCACCATAGACCTACGGGTCCATAGCTAGTAACTAGATGGCTTCTTCTCTCTCTTGGATCTTCAATACAAAGTTCTCCATGATCTCCATGGAGATCTATCCGATGTAATCTTCTTTTGTGGTGTGTTTGTCGAGATCCGATGAATTGTGGATTTATGATCAGATTATCTATGAATCTTATTTGAGTTTCTTCTGATCTCTCTTATGCATGATTTCATATCCTTGTAATTCTCTTCGAGTTGTGGGTTTTGTCTAGCCAACTAGATCTATGATTCTTGCAATGGGAGAAGTGCTTGGTTTTGGGTTCATACCGTGCGGTGACCTCACCAAGTGACAGAAGGGGTAGCGAGGCACGTATCGTGTTGTTGCCATCAAGGGTAAAAGGATGGGGTTTTCACCATTGGTTTGAGATTATCCCTCTACATCATGTCATCTTGCTTAAAGCGTTACTCTGTTCTTCATGAACTCAATACACTAGATGCATGCTGGATAGCGGTCGATGTGTGGAGTAATAGTAGTAGATGCAGAAAGTATCGGTCTACTTGTCTCGGACGTGACGCCTATATGCTAGATCATTGCCTTAGATATCGTCGTAACTTTGTGCGGTTCTATCAATTGCTCGATAGTAATTTGTTCACCCACCGTGATATTTGCTATTTTGAGAGAAGCCTCTAGTGAACACTATGTCCCCCAGGGTCTACTCCACACCATATTTTCAGCCTTACACTTTTTACTTCGTTGCACTTTCAGCCTTCAGATCTCACTTTGCAAACAATCTTGAAGGGATTGACAACCCCTTTGAAGCGTTGGGTGCAAGCTTGTTTGTGTTTGCGCAGGTCCTTTGGACTTGACGAGGCCCTCCTTCTGGTTCGATGCCTTGGTTCTCAAACTAAGGGAAATACTTACTGCTCCTGTGTTGCATCACCCTTTCCTCTTCAAGGGAAAAACCAACGCAAATCAGAGAACTAACAAGCGGAATTCCTACGCGCCAGGGAAGGACTTTTGTTGCCGCAGCAGAAGTATTTCTGGCGCCGTTGCCGGGGAGGAAGATCAAGTCAAGAACTCATCCAAGTAAGTGTCGCAAACTCATGTCTTGCATTTACTTTGTTTGCCAGTTGCCTCTCGTTTTCCTCTCCCCCACTTCACCAATTTGCCTTTTTTTGTTTGCCCTTTTTGGTTCGCCCTTTTCTATCGCTTGCTTTCTGTTCGCTTGTGTACCATGTGCCTTCAATATGCTTGCATCTTCGCTTGCTGAAAATCTAGTGATATGGATCCTCATCCACTTGCTAATCTCTTTAAGAGATCCAATTATTTTGATCCAATTGCTAGTGAGTTGAGTGCACTTGACTATGTTCATGAAGTTTTGCTTGAAATGCATGAATCTGAAAATCGTGAGGAAGAAATTTATGAAGTGATTCGCGAGGGCTCCTTGGATGAAAAGCATGATTGCAATGGTTTCACTATAAATTCTATTAGTGACAATCATGCTAAAAATATGCAAAACCCTAAGCTTGGGGATGCTAGTTTTGCTATGTCCACTACTTGTTGCAATGATCATGAGTGGGCGACGATTTTTCTTATGATCTTGAAAATTTGTTTAAGCCTCATGATGAATATGATATTTGCAATATTATTGAAAGTGGGTTTGGAGAAGTCATGGCTTTAGTTGATGATAATCCCACTATTTTTGAAAAGCGTCAATTTTGCTTGCATGTGGATCATGAAAAGAACATCCTATGTGATAGTTACATTGTTGAATTCGAATATGATCCCACATGTAATTGCTATGACAGAGGAAAATATTGTGATAGAAACTTTCATGTTACCAAATTACCTCTCGTTATGTTGAGATTGCTATTGTCTCTTTCTTCTTCCTTGCATTTGGTAACTATTGGTTGTCTTGCCAATTTGTTTCCCTATAAAATGCCTATGCATAGGAAGCATGTTAGACTTAGATGTGATTTTCACATGTTTTATGATGCTCTCGTTGTGCTTCAATTCTTGTCTTTTGTGTGAGCATCATTGATTTATCAATGCCTAGCTAAGGGCGTTAAACAATAGCGCTTGTTCGGAGGCAACCCAATGAATTTATCTTTTTATTTATGTTTTGTTGCGTCCACACTTTCATAATTCTGTTGTGATTCTGTTTTTTGTGTTTCTTTTTGTGTTTGAGCCAAGCAAAGCCTTTATGATCAGTCTTGGTAATGGTTGTTTGATCATGCTGGAAAAAGATAGAAACTTTCTGCTCACGAGATGATTTTTAGTTTTTATTCAGAAAGAACTTTTGAGTTGATTCTTTTTGCTTCTGATTGATATTCTTTTTCCACAGACGGTCATAATTGTTCAGATTTTTTGAGGTTCCAGAAGTATACGAAGTATACAAATTGCTACAGACTGGTCTGTTTTTGACAGATTCTGTTTTTGTTGGGTTGGTTGCTTGTTTTGATGAAACTATGGTTTGTATCGGGGGGTACTAGCCATGGAAAAGTCAGAATACAGTAGCCCATAATCAATATAGTTGGAATTCAAGTTTGCTACAGTACCAAAAGAAGTGGTAGTTTCTTTTCTTGCGCTAATGTTATCACGAGTTTCTGCTTAAGTTTTGTGTTGTGAAGTTTTCAAGTTTTGGGTGACGTTCTCATGGACAAAGATACAAGGAGTGGAAAGAGCTCAAGCTTGGGGATGCCCAAGGCACCCCAAGACAGATTCAAGGACACCAAAAAGCCTAAGCTTGGGGATGCCCCGGGAAGGCATCCCCTCTTTCGTCTTCAATCCATCGGTAACATTACTTGGGGCTATATTTTTATTCACCACATGATATGTGTTTTGCTTGGAGCGTCTTGTATCTTACGAGTCTTTTCTTTTTGTTGTGTCACAATCATCTTTGTTGCACACCTTTTTGAGAGAGAGACACGCACTCATCATGATTTTGCTAGAATGCTCATAGTGCTTCACTTAAATCTTTTGAGCTAGATACTTTTGCTCTAGTGCTTCACTTATATATTTTTGAACTAGATACTTTTGCTCTAGTGCTTCACTTATATCTTTTTGAGCTAGATACTTTTGCTCTAGTGCTTCACTTATATCTTTTTGAGCTAGATACGTTTGCTCTAGTGCTTCACTTTTATCTTTTGAGCTAGATACTTTTGCTCTTGTGCTTCACTTATATCTTTAGAGGACGGTGGTGCGTGACTTGGTAGTTGGATTATGCTATGAAAGTAGTCCCATGTGCTAGGTACCCAAAGAGGATGCAAAAACTTCCATCTTCATGTGCATTGAGTAGAAAGAAAAGTTTTGATTCCTCTCAGTTAGTTTTGAGACATGGATTCGGGAATACTAAAAGCTATGTTAGTAGGGTGTTGTGAATCTAGAAATACTTGTGTTGAAGTTAGTGATTCCCGTAGCATGCACGTATGGTGAACCGCTATGTTAGGAAGTCAGAGCATAATTGATCTATTGATTGTCATCCTTTGTGTTGAGGTCAGGATCGCGCGATGGTTTACACCTACCAACCCTTCCCCTCGGAGTATGCGTTTAGCACGTTGTTTCAATTACTAATAAAAACTTTCGCAACAAGTATGTGAGTTCTTTATGGCTAATGTTGAGTCCATGGATTAGATGCACTTTCACCTTCCACCATTTCTAGCCTCTCTAGTGCCGCGCAATTCTCGCCGGTGCACAAACCCACCAAATTCCTTCCTCAAAACAGCCATCATACCTACCTACTATGGCATTTTCATAGCCATTCCGAGATATATTGCCATGCAACTACCACCGTTCCATCTCATGACTTGTGTCGTCACTCTCATATTGCCATTGCATGATCATACTAGATCGTTGCACATCCCGGTACACTGCCGGAGGCATTCCCTATGGAGTCATCATCATTGTGATCTTTGAGCTTTGTGTAACTAAAAATTGTGATGATCATCATTATTAGAGCATTGTCCCATGTGAGGAATTTAAAAAAAGGCCAAAGAGCCCAAAAACAAAAACAAAAGAAAAAAGAAAAAAAGAGGCCTAAGAGCCCAAATAAAAAAATGAGAAAAAAAGAGAGAAGGGACAATGCTACTATCTTTTTCCACACTTGTGCTTCATATTAGCACCATGTTCTTCATGATTGAGAGCTTCTTGCTTTGTCACTACCATATGCTAGTGGGAATCTTTTATATAACTTGGCTTGTATATACCAATGATGGGCTTCCTCAAAATTGCCCTAGGTCTTCGTGAGCAAGCAAGTTGGATGCACACCCACTAGTTTTCCTTTTGAGCTTTCACATACTTATAGCTCTAGTGCATCTCTTGTATGGCAATCCCTACTCATTCACATTGATATCTATTAATGGGCATCTCCATAGCCTATTGATACGCCGAGTTAATGTGACCATCTCCTCCTTTTTTGTCTCACAACCACCACCACACTCTATTCCACCTATAGTGTTATATCCATAGCTCACGCTCATGTATTGCGTGATAGTTATAAAAAGTTTGATAAAGTAAGAGTGCAAAAACAATTACTTGGCCAATTCTGGGGTTGTGCATGATTTACATTAGTTGTGTGAGGATGATGGAGCATAGCCAGACTATATGATTTTGTAGGGATAACTTTCTTTAGCCTTGTTGTTTTGAAAGTTCATGATTACTTTGCTAGTTTGCTTGAAGTATTACTGTTTTCATGTCAATAGCAAACTATTGTTTTGAATTGTACGGATCTGAACATTCATGCCACTTGAAAGAATTTGCAAAGGACAACTATGCTAGGTAGCATTCCACATCAAAAATTCATTCTTTATCACTTCCCTACTCGAGGACGAGCAGGAGTTAAGCTTGGGGATGCTTGATACGTCTCCAACGTATCTATAATTTTTTATGGTTTCATGCTATTATCTGGGACTAACTTATTAATCCAGTGCCAGTTCCTGTTTTTTCCATGTTTTTGACCCCTTTCAGAGGAGATTTTGTAACGGAGTGCAAACGGAAGAAAATCCCCAAAAAGATTTTTTCTGGAACGGAAGAAGATCAGAGAGCTTGGGGGCCAAGCCAGAAGAGCCCCAGGGGACCCACAAGCCCCCACCCCACGGCCAGGGGGCGCGCCATGCAGGCTTGTGGGCCCCCTGGAGGTCCCCTGACCTAGATCTTGCGCCTATAAATTCCCAAATATTCCCAAATAAATAAGGGGAGCATCGTAATCATTTTTCCGCCGCTGCAAGCTTCTGTCTCCGGAAGATCCCATCTGGGGCACGTTCTGGTGCCCTGTCGGAGGGGGGGATTCGGACACGAAAGGCTTCTCCATCAACACCATGACCTCTCCGATGATGCGTGATTAGTTCACCATAGACCTACGGGTCCATAGCTAGTAACTAGATGGCTTCTTTTCTCTCTTGGATTTCAATACAAAGTTCTCCATGATCTTCATGGAGATCTATCCGATGTAATCTTCTTTTGCGGTGTGTTTGTCGAGATCCGATGAATTGTGGATTTATGATCAGATTATCTATGAATCTTATTTGAGTTTCTTTTGATCTCTCTTATGTATGATTTCATATCCTTGTAATTCTCTTCGAGTTGTGGGTTTTGTCTGGCCAACTAGATCTATGATTCTTGCAATGGGAGAAGTGCTTGGTTTTGGGTTCATACCGTGCGGTGACCTCACCCAGTGACAGAAGGAGTAGCGAGACATGTATCGTATTGTTGCCATCAAGGGTAAAAAGATGGGGTTTTCATCATTGGTTTGAGATTATCCCTCTACATCATGTCATATTGCTTAAAGCGTTACTCTCTTGTTCATGAACTCAATACATTAGATGCATGCTGGATAGCGGTCGATGTGTGGAGTAATAGTGGTAGATGCAGAAAGTATCGGCCTACTTGTCTCAGACCTGATGCCTATATGCTAGATCATTGCCTTAGATATCGTCATAATTTTGTGCGATTCTATCAATTGCTCGACAGTAATTTGTTCACCCACCATGATATTTCCTATTTTGAGAGAAGCCTGTAGTGAACACTATCGCCCTGAGGGTCTACTCCACACCATATTTTCAGCCTTACACTTTTTACTTCGTTGCACTTTCCGCCTTCAGATCTCACTTTGCAAACAATCTTCAAGGGATTGACAACCCCTTTGAAGCGTTTGGTGCAAGCTTGTTTGTGTTTGCGCAGGTACTTTGGACTTGACAAGGCCCTCCTTCTGGTTCGATACCTTGGTTCTCAAACTGAGGGAAATACTTACTGCTCCTGTGCTGCATCACCCTTTCCTCTTCAAGGGAAAAACCAACGCAAATTAGAGAAGTAACAAGAGGAATTCCTACGCGCCAGGGAAGGACTTTTGTTGTTGCAGCAGTCCTCAAGCGAAAACCTAGCTCAATAAATATGTCCACATGTTTATGGAGAGAGGTGTCGACAAACATGATACGAACATGCATGCTTCATGATCAAGCTCAGAACAGGAATACCAACATATAATCTCTCATGCTAAAGTGATAATTCCTTCACAAAGTAAAGCATGGATCAAGAACCTTACCAAGAAGTAACAACCAATAGCCTTTAGTCATTGAAGCAATTGCAATTTATCACAACATCAGAAAGAGTCAAATAAGAGCTTGTAAAGCAAATCCACATACTCAATCATCTTTCGTTCTCTACAATTGCTACAACTCACGTGGTACTCGTGAGATCAAAGTTTCAGCTGGACACATAGAAAGATAGGGGCTTACAGTTTTGCCTCCCAACTACTCACCTCAAGGGTAATGTCAACAATAATAATTCATCAATACTTAACTCCAAGTTGACATATAAATATAGATCTTTCCCTAGCATATGACGTTAGCCATGATAAAGGCGAAATAGGGAATTGGTGAAGATCACCATGACTCTTTCAAGGTCAAAAAGTAAAGGTACAAGATAGGCCCTTCGCAGAGGGAAGCAGAGGTTGTCATGCGCTTTTGAGGTTTGGATGTGTGTCCTCTTAGTGCGGAGGAACGTCACTTTATATTGCCTCCTGTGATAAAGAACTTTATTATGCAGTCTGTCACTTTTATGTCTTCCTCATCACAGGTTCGTATAAAGCTTATTTTCCACACACTAATAGATCATACATATTAGAGAGCAATTTTTATTGCTTGCACCGATGACAACTTACTTGAGGGATCTTATTCAATCCATAGGTAGGTATGGTGGACACTCATGGCAAAACTGGTTTGATGGTTTATGGATGCACAAGTAGTATCTCTACTTGGTGTGAGAGTTTTGGCTAATGTGAGGTGAAAGCAATCGTCACATGCTAAGGGATCTCTAATCATATAACATTGTTCGGAGCCAAGCAAACTCAATTCATTATGTTGTCTTCCTCGTCCAACATCTACTTCTAGGCATGTAATAGTTTAGTGAGTGTTCACAATCATAGATGGCGTCAGAGATGATATATTTATATGTGAACCTCTCCTTCTTTATCACTTCCTATTAATTGCAACAATGACCAAGGCCTATGTTTTCCTACCCTCAACAAGTTTCAATCCTCATTCTTTTTATATTGTGAAGCCATCACTTCCCATAAGATCATTACATGATCTTTCATGCTTTTGTTCTATTCTCACTCTGTCGATCATGGCAAGAGGCAAAGCCCTTCAACTAAGACACTCTTTATTATATGGCTCACGAGCTCGAATACATCGGGGGTGACACAAAGCAAAACTCAAGACTAAAACACTAAGACTTTTAATCTACAAGAGAAAAGAGAAAACTTAAAGGAAAACTATAACAAAGGTAAAGGCAAAAGATGTGATGGTGATACGATACCGGGGCAACTCCCCCAAGCTTGGCACAAGCCAAGGGGATTGCCCATACCAATGCTCAGTTGTCTTCCTTTGGTGGTGGTGGAGGAGTTGTTGCAACATGGGTTTGATCCTCCGTCTTCCAAGGCTTAGGTGCTCCATCATGGAAAGATGAACGAGTCTCCGGAATCCTCAAATATGCAGCCAACCGTATTGATTTAAATCTATTCTCATACTCACAGTTTTGGTTCTGCAGGTCATAGATCTAGGCCTGGAGTTGATCAATCCTATCATAGAGCCTGGAGAGATGCTTCCCAATGTCATTGGCATCAATCTTGTGCTTGCTGGTGAACTCCGTGATCATCATGTGGTTGGCGTTCAGTCCGCGCTCTACCATCCCTTAGCACTTGAAGACTTGTTCCTCCATTGCTTCGAGCCTCGTCTCCATGCTTCCGGTCTTCTTGGGCCCCTCAACATCACGGATGTGCAACATCCTGATACGTCTCAAACGTATCTATAATTTTTGATGGTTTCATGTTGTTATCTTGTCATCTTTGGATGTTTTATGTACCTTTTATATCTCTTTTGGGACTAACTTATTAATTCAGTGTCAAGTGCCAGTTCCTGTTTTTTCTATGTTTTTGGCTCTTTTCAGATCTGATTTTGGAACGGAGTCCAAACGGACTAAAATCCCCGAAATGATTTTTTCCCAAACGAAAGAAGATCAGGGGGGCTGTGGGCCAAGCCAGGAGGGCTCCAGGGAGCCCACAAGCTCCCACTCCGCCACCAGGTGGAGGCGGCGGTGGCAGGGCTTGTGGCCTCCCTGGCCGCCCCCTGGCCTAGATCTTTGGCCTATATATTCCCTAAAATACAGCAAAAATCAGGGGATCCATGAAAATACTTTTCCGCCGCCGCAAGCTTCCGTTTTCGCGAGATCTCGTCTGGAGACCCTTCCCGGTGCCCTGTCGGAGGGGACTTTGGAGTTGGAGGGCTTCTTCATCATCATCATCGCCCCTCCAATGACTCGCGAGTAGTTCACTTCAGACCTACGGGTTCGTAGTTAGTAGCTAGATGGCTTCTTCTCCCTCTTGGATCTTCAATACAAAGTTCTACATGATCTTCATGGAGATCTATCCGATGTAATCCTCTTTGGAGGTGTGTTTGTCGAGATCCGATAAATTGTGGATTTGTGATCAGATTATCTATGATCTATATTTGAGTCTTTACTGATTTATTATATGCATGATTTGATATCCTTGTAAGTCTCTCCGAGTCTTGGGTTTTGTTTGGCCAACTAGATCTATGATTCTTGCAATGGGAGAAGTGCTTGGTTTTGGGTTCTACCATGTGGTGACCTTTCCCAGTGACAGTAGGGGCAGCAAGGCACACATTAAGTAGTTTCCATCAAGGGTAACAAGATGGGCTGTGTCGTTGATATGAGATTGTCCATCTACATCATGTCATCTTGCTTAAGGCGTTACTCTGTTCTTTTGGACTTAATACACTAGATGCATGCTGGATAGCGGTCGACATGTGGAGTATTAGTAGTAGATGCAGAAAGTATCGGTCTACTTCTTTTGGACGTGATGCCTATAGATATAATCATTGCCATAGATATCTTCACGACTTTGTGCGGTTCTATCAATTGCTCGACAGTATTTTTTTCACCCACCGTCTACTTGCTTTCATGAGAGAAGCCACTAGTAAACACTACGGCCCCCGGGTCTATTCACATCTATCGTTTACACCTCCGCTTTTACATTGCTTTGTTACTTGGTTGCTTTCAGTTCTCACTTGGCAAAAAATCTATAATGGATTGACAACCCCTTCATAGCGTTGGGAGCAGGTTCTTTGTGTTTGTGCTGGCTCTTGTGATACTCCTCCACTGGATCGATACCTTGGTTCTCAAACTGAGGGAAATACTTACCATCGCTATGCTACATCACCCTTTCCGCTTCGAGGGAACACCAACGCAAGGCTCCAAGGCCACGGGGGAAATCCTTGGCATATTTGCCTAGGAAGTCCCTTAAGGCGTAGCCATAGCTGAAGGATTCCTGGTGCCGTCGACACACCTATTTCTGGTGCCATTGGAAGGTCTTTTGCATTAGCACAGCTAACATCAGAAGTATTTCTGGCGCCGTTGCCGGGGAGGAGAGATCAAGATCTATCCAAGTGGGTCTCACAAACTCATCTCCTGCATTTACTTTTTTTGCCAGTTGCCTCTCGTTTTCCTCTCCCCCACTTCACATTTGTCGTTTTCATTTGCCTTTCTCTTTTGCCGTTTTCTTTTGCTTTTTGCCTTTCCCTTTTCGCCACCTGCTCTTAGGTTTGTTCATGAGAGACCTTTCCTCATGGCCAAACCAAACTGTTTCAAAAAATTAGAGGAGATTGAAACTAATGTCAAAGGTTTCATGTCTTCACAGTTTGACCAAAATAGTTACTTCCGTAGGGAAATAAAAGAGAAAAATTCCTTTTTGGTATGTTTGAATAAAGAGGTTGATGATATGGCCAATGATTTCCTTGCACTTAATTACCAGCTTGCTCATCTTGAAAAATTGGTGGGCCAAATTTCTGACAAGCAGGCTACCTTAGTCAATAAGATGGGAGCTAAACCTGAAATTTGTGATGCAAATCACGAGGATCTTAAAGTGCTTGGTGTGTATCCTCTTGAATCTTTGTTTTCGCGTGTCAAACCTATTTATGGAGGGGCTGGATATGAATCCACTTTGGTTGAAAAACGCCCCAATAATTTGGAGTCCACCTATCTTAATGATAAAGGTGTGGAGAGTGGGGTAGAAGAAGTCAAAAATTTGGGTAGTAATGAAACTCCCACTTTGGATTTCAAGGAATTCAATTATGATAATTGCTCCTTGTTTGAATGCATTTCTTTGATGCAATCCATTGCAAACTCTCCACACGCTTATAGCCAAAGCAAAGCCTTTACCGCGCATATCGTACATGCTATGATGAAATCTCTTGAAGAGAAGCTCGAACTAGAAGTCTCTATACCTAGAAAACTTCATGATGAGTGGGAACCTACTATCAAATCAAGATCAAAAACTATGAGTGCCATGCTTTGTGCGATTTGGGTGCTAGTGTTTCCGTGATTCCAAAATCTTTATGTGATATTCTTGGTTTTCATGAGATTGAAGAGTGTTCTCTTAATTTGCACCTTGCAGATTCTACTATCAAGAAACCCATGGGAAGGATCGATGATGTTCGTATTGTTGCAAATAAGAACTATGTACCCGTGGATTTCATTGTACTTGACATAGATTGCAATCCTTCATGTCCCATTATTCTTGGTAGACCTTTCCTAAGGACTATTGGTGCTATCATCGATATGAAGGAAGGGAATATTAGATTTCAATTTCCTTTAAAGAAGGGCATGGAGCACTTTCCTAGAAACAAAATAAGATTGCCTTATGAATCTATGATGAGGGCTACTTATGGTTTGAGCACCAAAGATGATTATACGTGATTCCATCACTTTTTGCCTAGCTAAGGGCGTTAAACAAAAGCGCTTGTTGGGAGGCAACCCAACGAATCTATCCTTTTTCTTTCTGTTTTGTTTTTTCCACACTTTCATAATTCTGTTATGATTGTGTTTTTTGTGTTTCTTTTTGCGTTTGTGCCAAGCAAAACCGTTATGATTAGTCTTGGGGATGATCGTTTGGTCATTGTGGAAACGACAGAAACTTTCTGCTCACGAAAAGAATTTTCATTTTTTTTTCTGTAAGAGCTTTTGAGTTGATTATTTTTGCTGATGATTGCTACGCAAATTCTTCAGAATGTCGTAAGTTTTCAGAACTTGTGCAGTACCAGAAGTATACGAAATATACATATTGCTAAAGACTGGTCTGCTGTTAACATATTCTGTTTTTGTTGTGTTGGTTGCTTATTTTGATGAAATTATGGATAGTATCGGGGGGTATTAGCCATGGAAGATTGAAAATACAGTAACCCAACATCAGCACAAGTAGAATTTAAGTTCGCTACAGTACCTAAGGATGTGGTGGTTTGCTTTCTTGTAGTAATGTTATCACGAGTTTCTGTTTAAGTTTCGTGTTGTGAAGTTTTCAAGTTTTGGGTGAAGTTCTTATGGACAAAAAGATAAAGAGTGGAAAGAGATCAAGCTTGGGGATGACCAAGGCACCCCAAGAGATTCAAGGATGCCGTAAAAGCCTAAGCTTGGGGATTCCCCGGGACGGCATCCCCTCTCTCGTCTTCAATCCATCGGTAACGTTACTTGGGGCTATATTTTTATTCACACATGTTATGTGTTTTTGTTTGGATCGTCTTGTATCATAGGAGTATTTTATTTTTGTTGTGACACAATCATCCTTGCTGCACACCTAGAGAGAGAGACATGCACACACCATGATTTTGTCGAGCTTCACTTATATCTTTTGGTAGACAATTCAGCTCACATGTGCTTCACTTATATCTTTTGAGCTAGATACTTTTGCTCTATGTTCTTCACTTATATCTTTTAGAGCGCAGCGGTGTGTCGCTTGGTAGTTGATCTATGCATTGAAAGTAGTCTCAAAAAGGGGTAGTTATCCAAAGGGATACGAAAACTTCCACCTTCTTGTGCATTGAATAGTTAGAGAAGTTTGATTCATCTCAATTAGTTTTGAGTTGTGGTTATGGTAATATTGAAGTCATGCTAGTAAGGTGTTGTGGATCTAGAAATACTTGTGTTGAAGTTAGTGATTCCCGTAGCATGCACGTATGGTGAACCGCTATGTGATGAAATCTGAGCATGATTAGTATATTGATTGTCATCCTTTGCGTGGCGGTCGGGATCGATGGTTTATACCTACCAGCCCTTCCCCTAGGAGTATGCGTTGAATGCTCTGTTTCGATTACTAATAAAACTTTTGCAACAAGTATATGAGTTCTTCATGACTAATGTTGAGTCCATGGTTTAGATGCACTTTACCTTCCACCATCACTATCTTCTTAGTGTCGTGCAACTTTCGCCGGTGCACAAAACCCACCATTAGCCTCCCTCAAAACAGCCACCATACCTACCTACTATGGCTTTTTCAAAGTCATTTTGAGATATATTGCCATGCAACTACCACCATGACATGTGCCACCACGTCTACATGATCGTAAGAGAGCTAGCATGATGTTTCCCTTAATGTCTATGTCATGCTAGATCATTGTCACGGTACACAACCGAAGCATTCCATACAGAGTCATTGTTGCTCTAAGTTTTGAGTTGAAAGTGTGATGATCATCATTAATGTAGCATTGTCCCATGTGAGAAAATAAAAGAGGCCAAAGAAGCCCACCAAAATAAAATATAAAAATAAAAAAAGAGGCCAAAGAGCCCACCAAAAAAATAAAAAAATCAAAAAATGAGAGAAAAAGAGAGAAGGGACACTAGTGGGGACGGGGCCTTTAGCCCCGGCCCGTAAGGGGCTTTAGTCCCGGTTCACCAACCGGGACTAAAGGGGCGGGACTAAAGGCCTAACCTTTTCGTCCCGGCCCTCTTACACGCCGGGACTAAAGGTGCTCCACGTGGGCACCTCGTAGCGCCCCAGGGGCAGGCCCTTTAGTCCTGGTTCGTTACACGGACCGGGACTAAAGATTTTCAGATTTTGCTGGTTTTTGGGTTTTTTTTTGAATGAAATTATTTTTGGGTTTTAGGGTTTTAGGGTTTAGGTGTTCGGGAGATTAACGTGTTGCCTCGTTTGCTGTTCGGGAATTAGTTTTCATATAATTTAAATAGAAATAATTATGCATATATATATATAAGATTAACTTATCTTACAAGCGATCATATATATACAATTATATGGAGATCTGAATTATCGGGACTAGAGCCCGTCTATTCGATTACATGGACGAACATCAGTAATGGCCCTTAGCTACACTAAATCGTCCTCTGTCTTCTATAGCTTCCGTCCTCAGAAATCCCGCAAGCTCCTCTGCAACAGCAATCACGCGTTGCTGTGGTAGGACCTTCGTCCTCATGGCCGTGTGCTATATAAGAAGAGGAGATGAATATGAATATCAATCATGATAAAAAAGAATGACGGGTAAAAATAGAGGTGTGAATGTTCATTGCTTACGTCGAATCTGTGATCCTTGAACTCAGAGGTAAACGTGCGAATGGTCTCGCAAACATAGTATCCACATAGATGCGTTCCCCGTGGCTGCTGGTAGCACTTTACGAGAATAGAATATATATAATCAAAATAATAATCTAGCATCATAAATGTATTGAAAATTAATAGAAGTATATCATACTACTACTTACCTGAGCCGCTCTAAAGGTCAGCTTCTCAGGAAAGTTACCGGTAGTCATGCACTTGAACCGCTTCCAAACCCTGCCCGACAAGGATAATGATTTGCTAGGTTTTTCATTAATTGATATATCAGAAAATCATCGAAAGAGGCTGATAGAGCGCAAGAATGATTA
The DNA here is from genome assembly GCF_904849725.1 of Hordeum vulgare subsp. vulgare. Taxonomy (NCBI): domain Eukaryota; kingdom Viridiplantae; phylum Streptophyta; class Magnoliopsida; order Poales; family Poaceae; genus Hordeum; species Hordeum vulgare. Next base: position 643,537,777 of record NC_058519.1, on the reverse strand, counting down.
AAATTACCCTTGGAGCATGTCCTGGAGGCTTTGGAACTGTTCCAAGGGTCTCGATAATGGGTCGAAGGCATCAACTCTTCCCTTATCAATTTGAATGTCCAACATAATCCAATGGAAGCTGCACATGTATATATATATATATATGTGTGTGTGTGTGTGTGTGTGTGTGTGTGTGTGTGTGTGTGTGTGTGTGTGTGTGTGTGTCAGTAACTTATCAATTACACTTATAAGTGAATGGACACAACATAGTAAAGACCCTCATCTGAAGTTGTATGGAAACAGTATGTGGTCACAGAAATTTTGATCTGTTAGAAACCTTAGAAGGTTTTCCTCCGTCTCCTTGGGTTTGTCAGTTAGCGTCGCTATATGTATTTTATCTGGGTCAATAAACCCAATATTTAGGATGCTCTTACTTTTACACTCCAGAATCTTCATTCTGCATAATAGAGTACAAGTTATATATAGACAATGAATTGAAATAACTAAACAAGTTATATGTAGACAACGAATTAAAAAATTTACAGACAATAGCAACTCATAAGCGATTTGTCGAGGGCGTCGCCATTGTACATCTGGAAGAGTTCATCAAAGTCGATATGGATTTCTTTGGAGCGGCCGTAGTACTCCCGTGGGACACTCAGCACGATCATCGTTCTCCCATTCTTTAATTCACTTAAGTACCATTTATGCAAGTAACGCATATTTGTTGGGAGATCATCTTTGTTGACCAAAGGCTCTCCCATGACAAACTGTGGCTTAGGGGCTACCACAACCTTGGGTATCCTGTCGTCTTGGGAAGCCAGCAAATCTTCAACCGAGATACCACATTCATCCGCCAACTCCTTTGCTCTTTCTACCGGTAGTCATGCACTTGAACCGCTTCCAAACCCTGGCCGACAAGGATAATGATTTGCTAAGTTTTTCATTAATTGATATATCAGAAAATCATCGAAAGAGACCGATAGAGCGCAAGAATGATTAAAATTACCCTTCGAGCATGTCCTGCAGGCTTTGGAACTGTCCCAAGGGTCTCGCTATATGCATATACACTATACAATAGCAAAATTCCTCCTCTTCTTTTCTTCTCTTCTCCTCCTCTTCTTTTCTTCTTTTCTTATACACTATACACTATATACACTATAGCAAAATTCCTCCTCTCCTTATACACTATACACTATATACACTATACACTTAAGCATATACACTATACAATAGGAATTAAATGACAAAAAAATCTTTTTCTTTTTCTTCTTTTCTTCTCCTTTTTCTTCTTTTCTTCTCCTTTTTCTTCCTTTCTTCTCCGTTTTCTTCTTCTCTTCTCCTTTTTCTTCTTTTCTTCTATACTGGACGGAGTGTTGGGGATGAGGGGGCGGGGGGCTTACCGGCCGGAGGTGTCGACGGCGCGCGACGAGGAGGACGGCACGGAGGACGGCGCGACGGCGAGGAGCACGGCATGGCGGCGAGGAGGACGGCGAGGAGGACGGCGCGGCGGCGAGGAGGACGGCACGACGGCGAGGAGGACGGCGAGGAGGACGGCCGGCGGCGAGGAGGACGGCGCGACGGAGAGGAGGACGGCAGGCGGCGGCGAGCAGGACGGCGGGCCGCCTGACGGCGTCGGTTAGTTCGTCGATGTGTCGTGCCAGGCAGGAGAATGAGAGGAAGAAGAAGAGAAATGGACGAATTGGGTTGGAAATTTTCGAAGTCCCGCTTATATAGGTGGATCTATAGTCCCGGTGCGTGGCTCGAGCTGGGACTAAAGACCCCCTTTAGTCCCGGGTGGAGCCACGACCCGGGACTAAAGGCCTCTTTTTGGGCAGACCAAGAGGCGGGAAGCAGGGTGTCTTTAGTCCCGGGGCGTGGCTCCAGCCGGGACTAAAGGGTGTCTTTAGTCCCGGGGCGTGGCTCCACCAGGTACTAAAGCCCCTCCTCGGCTGCACGATAAGTTTAGTCCCACCTCGCCCAGCGAGGGGGACTAACACTTGTTTATAAGCCCCGTCGGAGCTTGTCCATCGAGCTCCTCTCTAAAGGAGGCTTACGGGCCTAAACTTACTCAAAATTGAAACTATATTCGAAATTGTGGAGAAAATTCAATCTGAATTCAAAGTGAATTCAGGTTGAATTTTGTCCATGATTTCTCATATAGTTTCAATTTCTTTCTATTTTCAAAATTAATTATTTTGACTATCCAAACTATTAACTTATTTTGTTATTTTCAATTAAAAACTATGTTTATTAAAAATTCGTTTTGCATATTTGAGAATTTGACAAAACAATGATAATGAAAAGTGTTTGAAATTGAATAAATAATTCAAAACTATTTTCTATTTTCATAATTAATAATTTTGACTATCCAAACTATTATCTATTTTGTTATTTTCAATTAAAAACTATGTTTATTAAAAATTCTTTTTGCATATTTGAGAATTTGACAAAACTATGATAATGAAAAGTGTTTCAAATTGAATAAATAATGCAAAACTATTTTCTATTTTCATAATTAATAATTTTAACTATCCAAACTATTATCTATTTTGTTATTTTCAATTAAAAACTATGTTTATTAAAAATTATTTTTGCATATTTGAGAATTTGACAAAACTATGATAATGAAAAGTGTTTCAAATTGAATAAATAATGCAAAACTATTTTTTATTTTCATAATTAATAATTTTGACTATCCAAACTATTATCTCTCGAAGTAGCAGGGTTTCGAACGAGAACTCATCTCTTACAAAGGGATTTCCTTTTTTTGAACTTATTTGAACTCCATACTTTTTGTGTGTTCAAAATGCACGATTCAAAGGCACATCACAAAATTTCAACAATTTCTGACTTCATTTGGTATATTTCGTGCATTTACTTTTTTTTGAGCTAGTTGACCCTGAAATTGAAAAGCACTACAAATGAACTCTGAAAATGTTGAAAGTTGGCATGTTATCATAATTTCACCCACATAGCATGTGTTAAAAAGTTGAGAGGGCTACGACAAAAACTGGATGCAGTTCGTGCACAAAACTGACAATCTCTCTCGAAGTAGGAGGGTTTCGACGAGAACTCGTCTCTTACAAAGGGATTTCATTTTTCTTAACTTATTTGAACTCCATACTTTTTGTGTGTTCAAAATGCACCATTCAAAGGCACATCACAAAATTTTAACAATTTCTGACTTCATTTGGTATTCTTCGTGCATTTACTTTTTTTTTGAGCTAGTTGACCCTGAAATTGAAAAGCATTACAAATGAACTCTGAAAATGTTGAAAGTTGGCATGCTATCATCATTTCACCCACATAGCATGTGTTAACAAGTTGAGAGGGCTACGACAAAAACTGGATGTAGTTCGTGTACAAAACTGACAATCTCTCTCGAAGTAGCAGGGTTTCGAACGAGAACTCATCTCTTACAAAGGGATTTCATTTTTTTGAACTTATTTGAACTCCATACTTTTTGTGTGTTCAAAATGCACCATTCAAAGGCACATCACAAAATTTCAACAATTTTTGACTTCATTTGGTATATTTCGTGCATTTACTTATTTTTTTTGAGCTAGTTGACCCTGAAATTGAAAAGCACTACAAATTAACTCTGAAAATGTTGAAAGTTGGCATGCTATCATCATTTCACCCACATAGCATGTGTTAAAAAGTTGAGAGGGCTATGACAAATACTGGATGCAGTTCGTGTACAAAACTGACAATCTCTCTCGAAGTAGCAGGGTTTCGAACGAGAACTCATCTCTTACAAAGGGATTTCATTTTTTTGAACTTATTTGAACTCCATACTTTTTGTGTGTTAAAAATGCACCATTCAAAGGCACATCACAAAATTTCAACAATTTCTGACTTCATTTGGTATTCTTCGTGCATTTACTTTTTTTTTTGAGCTAGTTGACCCTGAAATTGAAAAGCACTACAAATGAACTCTGAAAATGTTGAAAGTTGGCATGCTATCATCATTTCACCCACATAGCATGTGTTAATAAGTTGAGAGGGCTACGACAAAAACTGGATGCATTTCGTGTACAAAACCGACAATCTCTCTCGAAGTAGCAGGGTTTCGAACGAGAACTCATCTCTTACAAAGGGATTTCATTTTTTTGAACTTATTTGAACTCCATACTTTTTGTGTGTTCAAAATGCACCATTCAAAGGCACATCACAAAATGGACAATCTCTCTCGAAGTAGAAGCGACCCCCACAATAAGAGACGACATTCTTCTTCTCTCATATATGGTGGACACTAGCTCACCTGATTTTTCAACTGTCGATGATGGTCGCTACTCCTACTTCCCCTAGTGCATAACCAATATCTAGCACAAGGAGAAGAAGGAGAAGCGACCCCCACAACAAAAGTGGTTCCGCGGACGCCACGTGGTTCCACTGCACGCCACGTGGTTCCGCTGCACGCCACATGGGACTAATGGTCTTTCATTTTTAAATGATTGTTTTAATCCAAAACAGATCTGTTACAAAAGGGATTTCATTTTTGGAACTTATTTGAACTGAAGACTTTTTGTATATATATGTGGTCAAAATGCATGATACCATGAAGTTAGAAAGGGCTAAACCATTCAAAAGTAGCAAATGAAGTTAGAAAGGGCTAAACCATTCAAAATTGGAAACTATAATGGCACAAACAGAAACTAGACATATATAAATTAGTCCAAGAAGTACATGATACTAGTCCAAACAGTACATAATAATAGCTACCATAGATATATATACAAGTGTTCGACGTTAAGAACACTACTCGTCTGAATCATCTAAATCAGAATGTCCACGTTCCTCGAGGTGATGCTGGCCATAGTTGACGACTCGAATCTTGCGGTACAACTCGTATGAAACGTATGCATCTTTTGCTGCATACTCAATGTTGATATCATCAAGTGGGCCCTTCTCCCAAAGTCTGTGCTGAGACTTTGGGAAACTGGTCTTCATATCACCATATGACTCGTCGATCAAGGCAACTGCCATATGAGCCATCAAAGTCCTGTCATGTCGAAGCCTGAATATCGTTTGGAGATCAATGAGGCAACCAGCTGGTATCTCAATACCGAAGTTGTGCCTCATCTTCAGCTTGTCGTTCCTTATGTCAACGGAAGCAAAAGTGATGCCGCTGCGAAGGAACTCCATGAGTTCTGGACAATGCTTGTCACTCCTGCAACAGAAACAAATTAAAATGGAACAAATGTTACATACTGCTGCAATAAGGAAACATGTTTCACTACAACTAAAGAGAAACTTATCTTTAGGATTCAAATAGAACATATGCAATGGAACCTAGAGAGATCACTATAGCTATCCAATGGAACCTAGAGAGATCACTAGCTATATGCAATTTTCATGACTATGACATATCATATTGCTATCCAATGGAACCTAGAGAGATCACTAGCTATATTCAATTTTCATAACCTTGGATCAAAGAACACCGCATAAAATTATATCACTACAACTATGATTTCAATGGAACATATTGAACCAATCAGATTTTTCAGATTATGGAACACTATTCCAATCAGATTGTGTTTCCTTCAACTAATCAAAATTGTTTCACTACAACTATTTGAAGCGAACCAACTATGATTCCAATGGAACATATTAAACACTAGTTGATTCTAATACGATTTTTCAGATTATGGAACACTATTCCAATGAGATTGTGCTCCCCTTCAACTAATCAAAATTGTTTCACTACAACTATTTGAAGCGAACCAACTATGATTCCAATGGAACATATTAAACACTAGTTGATTCTAATACGATTTTTCAGATTATGGAACACTATTCCAATGAGATTGTGCTCCCCTTCAACTAATCAAAATTGTTTCACTACAACTATTTGAAGGGAACCAACTATGATTCCAATGGAACATATTAAACACTAGTTGATTCTAATACGATTTTTCAGATTATGGAACACTATTCCAATTAGATTGTGCTCCCCTTCAACTAATCAAAAAAATTTCACTACAACTATTTGAAGGGAACCAACTATGATTGAAACAAATAAACTTACAATGTCATTATCTTGGATCAAAGAAAGCCTCAAAACTTACCTCGCCCATTGGAAGATCAAGACATGGCATGCGAAGCATAGTTGGATGACGGCAACACTGCGTTGATCGGTCGTGTACTCCAGATCAAGCCCCAAGAACTTATCATGATCCGCTGCATGGTCAAACCATTTTTCCTTCAACTGTTGAAGAAAAAACGGCACCTCGTTGCTCAGGTTCGTGTACACGACATCGAGCATCGTCGTGCCATGTGCGAGCACCTTACGAAAGCTAGTTGGCATGGTGGAAGAAGAGAAGGGAAGAAGAGAGGAGAAGAACAGAGGAGAAGAACACAGAGGGCGACGCGAGAGAGAAGAAGAACAGAGAAATGGCGACTGTATGCTTCGGTTCGTGCTTTTCATCGCCCGAAACGACGCGGGATGCAAACCGTTTGGGCCTTTAGTCCCGGGTTGAGCCACCAACTGGGACTAAAGACGTATACCAAATGGTTGCCACCACTACGGCAGGCCACGTGTTAGGCCTTTAGTCCCGGGTTGAGCCACCAACCGGGACTAAAGAGGTATACCAACGGTCCCCACCACTACGGCAGGCCACGTGCTAGTCCTTTAGTCCCGGGTTGAGCCACCAACCAGGACTAAAGGGGGATACGAACGGTTGCCACCACCACTGCCTGCCGCGTAGCCCTTTAGTCCCGGTTTGGGACATGAACCGGGACTAAAGGCTCCTTACGGCCCGGGACTAAAGCCTCGAGGGAGGCATTGAGAATTGGGGCGATGTGGCCGGGCCTTTAGTCCCGGCCCAGAGGCAGGCCGGGACTAAAGGGTCCAGGCCAAAGGCCCGTTTTCCACTAGTGAGACAATGCTACCACTTTTTTCCACACTTGTGCATATTAAGCACCACGATCTTCATGATTGAGAGTCTCTCGTTTTGTCACCACCTTATAGCTAGTGGGAAATCTTCATTATATAACTTGGCTTGTATATTCCAATGATAGGCTTCCTCAAAATTTCCTTAGGTCTTCGTGAGCAAGCAAGTTGGATGCACACCCACTAGTTTTCTTTAAGATCTTTCACATACTCGTAGCTCTAGTGCATCGTTTGTATGGCAATCCCTACTCAATCACATTGATATCTATTGATGAGAATCTCCATAGCTCATTGATATGCCTACTTAATGTGACTATCTTCTCTTTTTTGTCTTGCAACCTCCACCACATTCCACACCATCTATAGTGCTATAACCATGGCTCACGCTCATGTATTGCGTGAGAGTTGAAAAGGTTTGAGAAAGTAAAGGTGTGAAACAATTACTTGGCCAATACCGGTGATGTGCATGATTTAAATTCGTTGTGCAATGATGATAGAGCATAGCCAGACTATATGCTTTTGTAGGGATAACTTTCTTTTGGCCTTGTTATTTTGAAAGTTCATGATTACCTTGCTAGTTTGCTTTAATTATTATTGTTTCCACGTCAATAGCAAACTATTGTTTTTAATCTAATGGATCTGAACATTCACGTCACATAAGAAGAGTTACAAAGGACATCTATGCTAGGTAGCATGAAAGCATCAAAAATTCATTCTTTATCACTTCCCTACTCGAGGACGAGCAGGAGTTAAGCTTGGGGATGCTTGATACTTCTCAAACATATCTATAATTTTTTATGGTTTCATGCTGTTATCTTGTCATCTTTGGATGTTTTATGTACCTTTTATATCTTTTTGGGGACTAACTTATTAATTCAGTGCCAAGTGCCAGTTCCTGTTTTTTCTATGTTTTTGGCTCTTTTCAGATCTGATTTTGGAACATAGTCCAAACGGAATAAAATCCCCGAAATGATTTTTTCCCGAATGGGAGAAGATCAGGGGGCCTGTGGACCAAGCCAGGAGGGCTCCAGGGAGCCCACAAGCTCCCACTCCGCAACCAGGGGTAGGCGGCGGTGACAGGGCTTGTGGCCTCCCTGGCCGCCCCCTGACCTAGATCTTTGGCCTATATATTCCCTAAAATACATCCAAAAATCAGGGGATCCATGCAAATACTTTTCCGCCGCCGCAAGCTTCCGTTTCCGCGAGATATCATCTGCAGACCCTTCCCGGTGCCCTGCCGGAGGGGACTTTGGAGTTGGAGGGCTTCTTCATCATCATCATCGCCCCTCCAATGACTCGTGAGTAGTTCACTTCAGACCTACGGGTCCTTAGTTAGTAGCTAGATGGCTTCTTCTCTCTCTTGGATCTTCAATACAAAGTTCTCCATGATCTTCATGGAGATCTATCTGATGTAATCCTCTTTGGCGGTGTGTTTGTCGAGATCCGATGAATTGTGGATTTGTGATCAGATTATCTATGATATATATTTGAGTCTTTGCTGATTTCTTATATGCATGATTTGATATCCTTGTAAGTCTCTCCGAGTCTTGGGTTTTGTTTGGCCAACTAGATCTATGATTCTTGCAATGGGAGAAGTGCTTGGTTTTGGGTTCTACCATGTGGTGACCATTCCTAGTGACAATAGGGCCAGCAAGGCACACATTAAGTAGTTGCCATCAAGGGTAACAAGATGGGCTATGTCGTTGATATGAGATTGTCCATCTACATCATGTCATCTTGCTTAAGGTGTTACTCTGTTCATTTGGACTTAATACACTAGATGCATGCTGGATAGCGGTCGATGTGTGGAGTAATAGTAGTAGATGTAGAAAGTATCAGTCTACTTGTTTTGGACGTGATGCCTATAGATATAATCGTTGCCATAGATATCGTCACGACTTTGCGCGGTTCTATCAATTGCTCGACAGTAATTTGTTCACCCACCGTCTACTTGCTTTCATGAGAGAAGACACTAGTAAACACTACGGCCCCCAGGTCTATTCACATCTATCGTTTACACCTCCACTTTTACTTTGCTTTGTTACTTGGTTGCTTTCAGTTCTCACTTGGCGAACAATCTATAAGGGATTGACAACCCCTTCATAGCGTTGGGAGCAGGTTCTTTGTGTTTGTGCAGGCTCTTGTGATACTCCTCCACTGGATCAATACCTTGGTTCTCAAACTGAGGGAAATACTTACCATCGCTGCGCTACATCACCCTTTCCGCTTCGAGGGAACACCAACGCAAGGCTCCAAGGCCACGGGGGAAATCGTTTGCATATTTGCCTAGGAAATCCCTTAAGGCGTAGCCATAGCTCAAGAATTCCTGGTGTCGTCGACACACCTATTTCTGGCGCCATTGGAAGGTCTTTTGCATTAGCATAGCTGACATCACATCCCCTCACGCATCTCGATAGATTGATGGTGTTGCAGCACTCCCGTGAGGTAGGGGTTGATGACCTTCTCGATGATCTTGTCCTTCGGAGCTTTTGGGGAAGTCATAGCGATCTAGATCTGCAACAGAAACAGGCTCGAAACAAAAAACAGAAGAAATCTACGTGATGCAGGGGTCAGACCAAACGGAAGTATATATAATGATTTTTTCAGACCATAAGGAGTACCCCGCACAAAAACGGAGTCCGGGAGGCGCACGAGGTGGCCACAAGCCCTCACGACGCGGCCAAGGGGTGGGCCCGCGTCGTGCAGGCTTGTCGCGTCCTCGCGCACTTTCCGGACTACTTCCAATTTTTGTATTTTTTTCAAATAAATAACCACCATATATATTAAAGTGGTGATGGGATAACTCTACTGCTCGCAATAAAGTGGGCATGTCATATCAAAGTGAAGTGACATGTCGTGAGTACTACTACGCGCCAAGCGTCAGAGTGAGGCTAGAGGATTTATTCGCGGTGGCAGAAGCGGTGAAATAATACAACGACGGACTCCATGATCGCACAACTAAGTGGGACTCCTCTAGGCGTAGGACTCGCTATTGTACTCTTCAACCATGAGGTCTCCTTCGTCCATATCTGGCCACATCAACAAGTGAGTGAGTACTTAGAAAATTACTCGCAAACGGTTTGCACAAAAGATAAGATGAATGCAACAATTTCATATGCATGGTTAAATAGCACAGTTATCAAGATAAAATAAATTAATAGATGTTAAGTAAGAGTAGATAAGTCAGGCGGTAGTCCTCTCGAAATATCCAAAATAAATGCATCGATCGGGGTCTGAAGCGATGCCTCGAAAGGTTAACAAGCAAAATAAATAACCACCATCGGGCGTCTAAGCGACACCACATACAGGTTATAATAAATAACAAGTCGTAGTCGGGCATCTTAGTGACGCCACAGAAAGGACATAATAAATAACAAGCCATAGTCGGGCATCTTAGCGACGCCACTTAAAGGGCATAATAAATAAAAAAGGATTGTCCTGGTGGTACAACCAACCTTCAGGATGTTCCAAATAACCAAGTGTTCTTCAAGTTAATTTCCACACCACTGTCACATGTCAATAATCCACATTTTTGTAAACCAATACTTGTGCTCCAAGGATTTACACTAAGACCGACACTTGACCTGTCAACCAGCCGTCCCTGACCGTGGACACGGCTACTCGAATAGTTTTGACTCTGCAGACGGTGTACTCTTTACCCAAACCCAACGGGTTCCCATAGTCACTAGGACTAATCCCGTGTATGGTATTTTAGAAGCAAACACTCAGAACCAGCACACACCCATTTTTTCCAGCAAAGACCGGCCTCACCCGGGCTACGCTGCCAGGGAAAACCCATAAGACGGGGAGGCCAACATCCTCGACTAGCATGGGATCAAATTTCTACCGCGCGCTACAAGGGAGTGCCCTCCCTCTCAGTCCCAGACCAAAAACACCCATGCCCCCTGACCGGATGACCGACTTTATTCCAGGTCCATGGAGACCTTCATCCCGGCCCCTCTACTTGGTGTGTGACTAATAATAGGTTCACAACCTACTACATAGCATTCCCTTTCAGAAAGAACTCTGGCAGCACGAAATAAAAGGTGACACACTGACAAGACTCGATCTAGGTCGATACTGGAATTATTTAATTTCATCTCACCATGATCATGCATCTGGCATGTCCAGGCCACAACCTATCACGTCCCACGTGACTAGGTTGTCCACGGCCTCTCATCACCACATAGGTCATCATTGTCACTTATAGAGTTATATTAAGTAATATGCAATGCGTTTGTTAATGCAGGAGATGATCAACAAATTTTTTTAGCAGCAAACATCACATCAAGTGTTCAAACATGCTTGTCTGGTTCAACGTAGTCGGGATCGAGCTTGGTGAAGTTGACGGCAGCCTTACCCTCGTCGGAATCTATGTCACATACATCAAATGCTAATGTAAGTGCTAACGGCTTAAATAGTGTCTCCAAATATATTTGAAAAAATATGAAAATTAACTAGACAACAAGAGATTTTTTTGCAAAAAGAATCATTGGAAAAGCACTTGTAGTTTAAAGGTTATAAATAGAATGAAATCAGGGGCTAATGTGTAATGAAATAGAAACTTTCCACGGGTAGACAGAGAAAACAGAAAACGCCTTTGGAGAAAACACACGAGCGAGGGGAGAAAGGCGTCTTCGGAAAACGGTTTAGAAAAGAAAAGAACCCTGACAAGAGGGTCCCAGTCGTCAGATTTAAAATGCCCCCGGCGACAGAAGCTTGTTGCGGTCGCCGGCGATGATCTACGGCTCGGCATGGGCAACTAAGGTCACAAGAGCACTCACACTGTCCTTCCTCATTGGTGGCTGGTGGAAACGGTCGTCGGCGAGCACCACGTCGACGACTGCTTCTTCTCCGGCGGACGACGGCGTCGGGTGCAACTGGATCTCACCGGAGGGAGTATCTGTTAGAAACTAGAACTCTGAACTCGAATGAAACTCGAGTGACACTTGGAAGAGACAGTGTTTGAGCTGCGTAAAATGTTGCAGCGTTTTCAGTTTTCTCTCTTCTTATTTATAACGGAAATCCTAACAGAAACGAGATCATGTCCGAGCTTCATGGCCGCGCCATCCCATGGCCACTCGTCCACGTCCCTGCGAAGCCGCCGTGCGCGCATGACTTCGTGCCATCCCACGATACCCGCACAGCAGCTCGATCTAGCTACAAAGAAGGAAGAACCGGTCATGCCACGAACAGACCCGTGGGCATGCGGTATTGTTTGCTAAAACGAAAAACAAACTATCCTAGATACAAGGACTCGGGATTACTAAGGCAACAAATCACCCCCTTAATCCTGAAGTCCATCAGAAACCTCCATGACGCCGAGCTTCAGTCTCATTTCTGCAAACTTGGCTCGTCCCAGCGCCTTGGTCAGAATGTCGGCAAGTTGTCCATTGGTACTCACATGATCAATGTCCACCTTGCCATCCTCAATGCACTTACGAATGTAATGAAAGCGAATGTCGATGTGCTTACTTCGTTCGTGATGCACTGGGTTCTTGCTCAGCTCAATCGCGGACTTGTTGTCTACATACAGCTTCACCGTCTCCGGAGGCTTGTTCGTCAGTTCCCCGAGCAGCCTGCTCAGCCACACAGCTTGGCAAGCTGCCTTTGCCGCCGCGATGTACTCCGCCTCGCAAGACGATAAGGCAACCACGGACTGCTTCTGGGATGTCCACGTGATGATGCCGGAGTCGAGGAAGAATGCGACGCCGGTGGTACTTTTCCGATCATCAACATCCCCGGCGTGGTCGCTGTCGCTGAAACCAACCAGTGTAGGCTCGCTCGTGGTGCCCCTCTTGTATCTGCACCCGTATCCAGTTGTCCCGCTGATGTAGCGCAAGATCATCTTTACTGCAGCCCAGTGTGGAGCAGTGGGCGCCTCCATGAACCTGCTCACCATCCCGACAGCGTGCGTTATGTCTGGACGGGTGTTGCAGAGATACCTCAGGCTTCCGACGATGCTCCGATAGCCTGACGCATCGAAAACGTCCCCGACGCCTGCTTTTGTCAGATGCAGACGATTTTCCATCGGCGTGTGGCGGGGGTTGCAGCCCACCATGGATGCAGCCTCCAGGATCTTGCCCATGTATGCACTCTGGCAGAGCGTGATCGTGCTCGCCTCTTGTCTGACCTCGATCCCCAGATAATAGCTCAGGAGACCGAGATCGCTCATCTCAAGCAGCTCATGCATCTGATCCTTCAACGCGGCGATGTCGTTGGCGTCCGTGCCGGTGATGATCAAGTCGTCGACGTAGACGCCGACGAGCAGCGTGGTCGTGCCGTTGTTCCTCTTGTACACGGCGTGCTCCAGAGGACATCGCTCGAAACCAAGTGACACCAGGGAGGCGTCCAACTTGGCGTTCCAAGCGCGTGGTGCCTGGTGAAGTCCGTAGAGAGCCTTGCGCAGCCGGCGCACCTTGCCGTCGGGGTCGATGTAGCCAGGTGGCTGGTGCACATAGACCTCCTCCATGAGATCGCCGTTTAGGAACACGGATTTCACGTCCATATGATGCACCTGCCACCCGTGGTGCGCGGCGAGCGCCAGCAGCAGCCGCACGGTCTCCATGCGCGCCACCGGCGCGAACACCTCGTCGAAGTCCACCCCCTGTCGCTGCGCGTACCCCTTTGCGACGAGACGTGCTTTGTGCTTGAGCACATGACCTGCAGGATCTTTTTTCACCTTAAAGACCCACTTCAGCCCAATGGCTTTGTGGCCGTGTGGGAGCGTGGCGAGCTCCCAGGTGTCGTTGCTGCAGATCGTCGCTAGCTCGGCGTCCATGGCGTCCTTCCAACAGCCCTCACTCAGTGCGGCGTCCACTGAATCAGGTTCTTCTACAGCCACGAGGCACAGATCATAATCGAGCGCCTCGTCGGCCAGATCATAATCGAGCACCTCCGCGTCGGCCTTCATGACGTAGTCAGAGAAGTCCTTGGGCTTGACGATGTCGTGGCGTGCTCTTGTGATCATCGGGTGCTGCGGCCTTGGTGGTGTCGCAGAGGCCGCCCTCGTGTTTGTTGCTGCAGATCCTGATGAAAGTGTAGCAGCCGTCCGTGAGGCTGTCCATGGCGTAGTCCAGCTTGTCGCGGAACTTGGCGCCGGTGTACAGCTCCTTCTCGCCGTGCCCTCCTGCTCGGTAGAGCTTTGAGCAGAGTTCTGCCCGGCGGTGACCTCAGCTGTCGTGGTCGTCGTGGTGACTGGGCGTGTGAACACCTCGACATGGAGCGGCACGGCGTCGGCAGCCGTCCCGTTCTTCTCCCAGTCCCATCGTGCTCCCTCGTCGAAGACGACGTCGCGCGACACATGCACGCGGTTCTTGACAGGGTCGTAGACACGGTATGCCGTCGATCCTGGCTCGTAGCCGAAGAACACCATTGGTGTGCTTCGTCATCAAGCTTTGCCAGGTTCGGCTTCGTCACCTTCACGTGTGCCACACATCCAAAGACACGTAAGTAGCTCATATCAGGCTTATAGCCAGGCCATACCTCGAAGGGAGTCTGTCCTTCCACGCTCTTCGTCGGCGACCTGTTCAGGAGGTAGACCGCGGTGGTTACGGCCTCGCCCCAGAACCTTGCCGGTACGCCCATCGCCTTCATCAGGCTTCGTGCGGTGGAGACGATCGTCTGGTTCCTCCGCTCGACCACGCCGTTCTGCTGCAGCGAGTACGCCGCCGTCAGCTGACGATCGATCCCCTCGTCAGCGCAGTACTCAGCAAACGTGGCCACGGTGAACTCGCCACCGCGGTCAGTGCGGAGCAGACGCAGTTTGCGTCCTGTCTCCACCTCGGCTCCGGCTCGGAAGCGCTTGATCGCCGTTGCCGCCTGGTCCTTTGTCGTCAGCAGCGTGAGCCACATGTACCTGCTCCTGTCATCGACAAGAAGCAGGAAGTAGCGTCTGCCGGCTGGCGTCGCCGGTGTGATGGGGCCACAGAGATCCCCGTGCACCAGGTCGAGGATCCCTTCCGCGCGTTTCTTCGCCTGTTGAGGAAACGATGCGCGGCGCTGCTTTCCGGCGAGGCAGCCGTCGCAGAGTTGCTCGACGTGGTCGATCTGTGGCAACCCTCGCACCATGCCGTGGCTTGCAAGTTTCCTGAGGGCGTCGAAGTTGAGGTGGCCGTAGCGTGCGTGCCACCTCCAGGAGTCGTCGGTGATCACCGCCGCGAGGTAGGCAGGCCTCGCAATGTCCAGCGCGACGATGTACAGGCGATTGCGCGCCCGCGGGACCTTGGCGAGAAGTTTCTGTCGCCTGTCAAACAGCTTCAGAAAGCCGTTGTGGAGCTCGATGCAGCATCCGTTCTCCTCGAGCTGCCCCAAGCTCACTATGTTGCTTCGTAGACGCGGGATGTAGTACGCATCGGTAAGCGGCGGTGGTCGCCGTTGTCGCAGGCGAACAGGATTGTGTCCCGTCCCTTGATCTCCACGATGGACCCGTCCCCGAACATCACCGTGCCGCCGACGGTGCTGTCCAGGTCGGTGAAAGCGTCGCGGCGCCCAGTCATGTGATTGCTGGCGCCAGTGTCCAGGAACCATTTGTCGTTGTCCTGGTCTGCGGAGGTGAGGAAGACGCGTTCCTCCACGAGATCGACGCGCACCCTCGCGCCGGTCACGGCCGGCGTGGGCGCGTTCGTTGCTGCAACCCTGTACATGGTCACCATCAGGAGTGCAGGCCCATCGTCGTCGCTGAGGGTGCACGCCTGCACCAGGTGCAATGCTGGCTTGTCCTCCTCCGCCGCGGCCAGGTGAGCCTGCTGATTTTGCCCCTTCCGTTCACGCCGCGGCTCTGGACAGTCGCGTGAGATATGCCCTGCAAACTTGTTACAGTTATAGCACTTGATCCCCGACATGTCCCGTTCGCCGTTCGAGCCAC
Organism: Hordeum vulgare subsp. vulgare; assembly: GCF_904849725.1. Classification (NCBI taxonomy): domain Eukaryota; kingdom Viridiplantae; phylum Streptophyta; class Magnoliopsida; order Poales; family Poaceae; genus Hordeum; species Hordeum vulgare. The sequence continues at coordinate 643,522,031 of NC_058519.1, read as the reverse complement.
GACGGTCGTTGCCGTGGTTCTTGTTCTTGCCACGGCCGTTTCCCTTTGCGCCGCCTCCGTTGGAGCCAGACCCTTGGCCTTGCTCCTTCTTCTTCCCGCGTGCGATCCACTGCTCCTCCGTGAGCAGCAGCTGGCTGCCTGTTCCTTCCGCGCTGCCGATCGAGCACCTCTCCGCCGACGAGCGAAGACGGCCGATCAACTCCTCGACGGACATGCCGTTGAGATCGAGGAGAGTCTCGATCGAACAGGCGATCTGCGCATACTTACCAGGCACCTCACGCAAGAATTTCTGAACGATTTTTACCTCGTCAACCACATCCCCGAGCGACCGCAGGTTGTTGGCGAGATTTGTGATGCGCATGCCGAAGGCGTCGAGCGTCTCACCGTCCTTGAAGGTGATCTGCTCGAACTCTTTGCGCAGCCGCTGCGCCGTTGCCTCCCGTGCGCGGCTCACCCCCATCCGCATCAGCTTGATCGCGTCCCAAACTTCCGTCGCCGTCTCCTTCACCGCGAGTACAGGCACCATCTCCGGCGGCACCGCACGCAACAGCGCCGAGAGCGCGGCCATGTCCTCGCGATCGCCCGGTTCGCCGATGCCGGACACCGCCTCCCACAAGCCCTGGGCGCGCAGGTTGATTTTCATCACCAGCGCCCACTCGATGTAATTCGTGGCCGTGAGGGAGGGGTAGACGATGTTGGAGCCAAAATTCGCGCGCTCCTGCACGACGCGCTCGTGGATGACGACCTGGCCGCCCCGCCGAACGACGCTACGTCCTCGGCTTCTTCCGCGTGCCGGAGGCGTCATCGTTGCCGGCGTCCCCGCGCCAGCTGCTGCAGCTCCCCCATCTCCACCACCTCCGTCTCCGTTGTCCGCCGCCGCTGTTGTACGAGAGCGGACGTTGGACATCGTCGTCCCTAGGTTCGCAAACGGCTCTGATGCCAATTGTTAGAAACTAGAACTCTGAACTCGACTGAAACTCGAGTGACACTTGGAAGAGACAGTGTTTGAGCTGCGTAAAACGTTGCAGCGTTTTCAGTTTTCTCTCTTCTTATTTATAACGGAAATCCTAACACAAACGAGATCATGTCCGAGCTTCATGGCCGCGCCATCCCACGGCCACTCGTCCACGTCCCTGCGAAGCCGCCGTGCGCGCATGACTTTGTGCCATCCCACGATACCCGCACAGCAGCTCGATCTAGCTACAAAGAAGGAAGAACCGGTCATGCCACGAACAGACCCGTGGGCATGCGGTATTGTTTGCTAAAACGAAAAACAGACTATCCTAAATACAAGGACTCGGGATTACTAAGGCAACATTATCTACCACCAAACTGAGGCGCGTGTTAGAGGGATGGGTTCACCAATGGTCTACTGACTAAGTTTGGGGTGCGCTCGTTCGCTCACGAGAGAGGATTTTTTTCCAGGACCCGAGGCGGATGGGAGCGGCCGGAGTCGGGGAAGGAGGCCTCACCGAGGTCCTCTGTTGGCTTGAGCGTGCCTCTGAGAATAGGTGGAGTGGTGCTGGGCTGCCAAGCTGCTCGGGGCCTCCTATTTATAGGCGGTTCAAGGTTGTTGCCGTGACGGAGCAACTCTGGTGCAGATCACGACGAACGGCGAGGGTTAGGAGGACTTAAGGCAGCGAGGCAGTCTACTGCACCTACTACGGTTACGTTTTTGCAATAACCCATGATGTTTACGAAGGGAGGCCTCGGCTCGACGGAACAACGGCCCGTGGACACGACGGCTGCAGAGAGCGTGCCATGTGCTGCCCAGGTCACGTCGATGGCTCTGTAGCATGCGCAGGGTGGGGGACGGCCACACGTAGGCTCCTGGAGGTTTGGGCGACGCTGGTCGGTGCTGTCCTACGGTGATAACCTCTGGCGACTGCAGCGGACGGCTCTGCCGCCGCGGGAGAGGTCGGGGACACCGTGCCAGCTCACCCCTGACGCCCACAAGCGGCCAATCAGCTGTGCGGCGCTGAGGATAAGAAGAAGGCACACCGAGCAAGGTGCCACTGTTGCTACTGCTGAGATTGACGCTGAATTTCTGAAAAGTCTTAATTTAACTGCAAGAACGCACACCAGGTGTTTGTCCAAATGCCGCAGAGCTCAAAATAATTTTCCTGGGGCTGAAACTTGGAGGGCTTATCCACTGAGGCTACTAGGCGTCCTCTGAATTATCTTAGAATTTATGAAGCAAGGTAGGAGGGGTAACCAACAAGCAAATCGTTCTGGTCCAAATTTCTTTTGAATGAAGTTTGAAAATTTCAAACTATGGACCAGAACGTTTTTGAATAATTAGGATGTGGGTACTAAGGTGTACTAGTGGTAATTTATTTGAGGTCAAAATCAAAAAGAATCTGGTACTTCCTTTGTAAATCTTGAGACCCCAAAATAAACGGCATAATTAGTTAAAATACTTTATGAAGAAAAAAATATTTTTCCTGGTTGGGTCCTATTGAGAAAAAATGGATTACCATCCTAGGTCAGAGAGAGAAACTTTAGAGAAGAGGGTTCTGAAATGTCGGGCAAGTTAAGGGTAAATATGGTTCTCAAGCTAAAGTGTTTGGAAATAATTTCTCCAAGGTACTCTCACATAAAATAATGAAAATGCCAAGGAGATTTTTGTAGGCAAGAAACTCCAACAGAAATATTTGAAGACCAAAACCAAAGTTGATTAGAAGCTTTTGTCAAAAATCTTGAAATCCACTTTAAAAATAATTAAAATCATAGAAATCCAAATAAAAAAAATTGAGGGTGTTACAGCTTTGCATCTCCATTGCTAGTTCCTGCTAAACATTCTATTAAAACCTTCCAAGAACTTAGTTTCATTGATATTACCTGATTTGATCCTCATAGTTGCCATAGGATTGTCAACCTTAACGTTGGCAATCTCTTTGGAATTCTGCACCCGTAGCACTCCAAGTCCTCTAGCCGCATATACAACAAATTTGGGCACAAGTTTGATTTGATTTAACAAAGTAGATTCCTGAGTGAGATGAGAGCTTTTACCACATATAACACAATTTCCAAACTTACATTCCTTTGTGGCATGTTTCATGTTTGTAGTCTTTGCACTTGTTGCATTGTTGCCTAATCAAGTTCCCACCGCTTCCAGCATCCTGCATGCCCCATCTTTAGTCCCTCTATATTATTTTGTATCTGAGAACTCCCACCATCATAAGCCCTAGTCCCTCCAGCCTATGGGAAATCATAATTACAACTCCTCCTCCTCCAATTGTGTTGCTTCCAAGATCCTCACTACTTTTTCCTTGCATAGCCCCAGTGTTAGAAGATGTAGATCCCCCTCCAGGCACTTATCCTTGTGCCATGTGAGTAAGCACAACCCCCAACAACTGTTGTTGCTCAATGAACAGATCTGCAATGGGTTTCTCTCCTCCCCTAGTTGAATGGGAGGGGGTCTGGAGTTAGAGCTAACTTGTAAGTTTTCCATCTGTCTCTACCCATCACCTCTTTCCACAGCATCAAACAAGCTCTTTCCCTCTCTTGACTGCCACATCCTGCCATTCTCTCCTCCTCTCAAAATCATCTTGCTCCTTTCCTCCCTGTTGTTCCACCCTCTCGGCTTACCCTTGCTCTACTCCTTTCTCTTATACTGGAAACACTCTCTTCCACCATGTCCAAACCTCCGCCCCTCAAAATCTCCCAAAGTTTCATTCCATGTCATCTAAGGTGACTAGCGGCGCAAGGGCAAATCATTGCTCTGTCCACCACTCTCCCTTCTCTCCCAACAGAGAGTGGGAGGTGTCATTTAAGTACTCAAAAGCCAGAGAAAGCGGGCTATCTAGATGGAGGCCCATCCCCCCAAGCCCATATCCTTGCTAGCAAGGTTCAGAGGCCTCAAAAAGGGCTCTCTGTCATGAGGCCCATTTTCATTGATCTCCAAATTCTGTTCACAAACGACCGTGCTACCATTCATAACCAGATCCATCAAATGTACCCCAATTTCCAACTAAATGTCTAGAATGGGGGAGAAATTTCTTTTGTTCATATTATTGTTCACTTGGATCCCATTTCCACTGACCCATTTTTCCTATGTATGGACCCTTTCATCAAAGGAATTACTCCCCTTCTCATCACATATGTATCTCTTCCTATGATTTTTGGATTTAATCCTTTTAGATATAATCTTAGCCACACCCTGATTACAAGGATTATCAGAGGAGCAAAGGTATTTACAAGGAATCAAAAACATACCTTCAGTTTAAGACGAGGTCACGTACTCATCGTTGGAATCCTCCGCGGCCAGCAGTCACAAGCGACTGCAAGGGAGGATCCTATTCCGCCGCCGCGGAGTGAGCGAGTGCCTGGAGCCGTGGTGAGCGTCGAGGAAACTGCGGCGCCTCCTTGGGCTGTGGATCACCTCCTGCGTCGCCTTCACTCGCTTCCGCACGTTCGAAGCCATGTCTCTATCCTCCCCCTCTTCCTCTATTACAATCGGCTTCATCCTCGAGCCCGGAGTTGTCAGTGCCATGAACACTCCAATCTCAACCTCCTCTGGACCCGTCGGGGAACGGCAGTGTGGTCTGAATTCCCACCACTTCCTCGCCTGCGCCAAATCTGAGGATTCCACCTCCTCCATCACCCATAAGAGCGCCGCGAGCGAGCCCACTGGCACACCCATGGGGTTGAGGCGCTCCTCCACTACAAGGAATATGCTAGTACATGACGCTATTTTTTCGTCGCTACATCGTCACGGTTTTTCATTTACGACGATATCACGACGAAAAACCAAGCATCAAAAACGGAGCGTCACAAATGAACAGCAACGACGTTTTGGTCAAAATCGTCGTAACTTTTACGACGATTCCTGGATTGTCGTAACCTTTAAGAAGATCCTAAATCGTCGCTGACAATCAAACCCAGTCCTACGTGGCAGTCCTACGTGGCAAAATTACGACGAAATCAAAACGTCATGGCTGAAATCAGCCCAACCCATTTCAATTGATCACATGGGCTCGTTTTATTTTTTGGGGCTTTTCTTATTGGGCTTCTTTTGGGCCTTGGCCTATTTTCGGCCACTTTAGTTTTTTTTCGAATTTTTTTATCATTCTAATTTGGGCTTCTTTTGGGCCTTGGCCTTTTCATGCCCAAATACATTTGATCCATTTTCAGTTTTGGCCTTTTTCATTTTTGAATTCAGCAACTTTTTTTCTTTTATGTCCAAATAAATTTGAGCCCATACAGATTCGAAGCCCATACACATAAATCTGAGCCCATGGAACTTTGAAGCCCATACACAGATTCTAAAACATCTCAGCCCACATCACAAAGTCAGCCCACATCACAAAGTATGAAGCACAACCAAAATCTGATATTATATAGCCCACATCACAAAGTATGTAGCACAACCAAAAATTTCAGCCCACACCAAAAATAGCATAGCACATACAGATCCTAAATCTGAGCCCATACAGATCCTAAATCTGTAGCACAAGAACTGCTACCAAAATCTGAGCACAACCAAAATAAATATCAGCCCACACCATAGTTATCAAGTGCACAAGAACTGATATCAAAATCTAATTCTAAAACCAACTAGTTTCCTGTTTTGGCTCCAAGCAACGCCATCAGCTGAGCATACTTCGCGTCATTTTCTTCCGCCTTCTTGAGCAGCAGCTCATAGGACTTGTCGCGTTCAGCTTGTGCAGCTTCAGCTTCTGCTGCCTTCCTCTTCATAGAATCCATCTCTTCACGCATAACTTCACTTCTTTGACGCGACATCTCGAGCTGCGCTTGTAGATCCAGCACACGAGCATTGACAGTAGCATTTGACTTGCTGGACTTGTCAGTATAGTTTGGCTGCAGACCAACATTCTTCAAGAATTTGCTTGATGGGCGATGCTTGGTCAGAACTTCCGCAACAACTGAAACAGAAGACTTTCACTCTTCCCCTTCTTGTATAGGAGCAGTCATCTTCTCTTCCATCTCAGACTGAAAGATAATGAATGCATTGAGAAACAGTTTAAATCCATGAGAAAGAAAGCAAAATAAGCGCCCAATAATGAGGAAAACAAACATAATGAAACCAGATTTCTATTTCATGTTAATAGAACCAGTAGAGTTTGGCAATACCATCTCCCAATAAGATAGGAATAAGTTTCTGGTTTCATGTTAATAGAACCAGGGAGAGGAAACTACTTATACAAAAACTAATGAAACCAGAAACTACATAAAACCAGAAACTAATGAAATAATGAAACTACATACAGAAACTACATACAGAAACTACTTATACAGAAATTAATGAAGAATAATGAATAATACAGAAACTACATACAGAAACTACTTATACAGAAATTAATACAGAAACTACATACATAAACTACTATTTTACTTGTTGTTATTTTAGACTGACCAAACTACATGTATAAGCATGTATCAGCACATAGCATGTATCAGCAGACTGGAAAGAGATGGTTGTTCTCCGATGCGGATGGATGGATGCACCAATGTGTTTTCTTTCCATCGTCTGCCCTCTACTTTTATTATTGTGGAATCAGATCTAGCACCAATCTACTCTTCCCCTATGGATTAGAGATGGTTGGGTAGTTTTGTATTACGCCAGGCTGGTCATTAGCATGGATATGTGCAGGCAATCCATGGTCAAAGACCGCACCCTGCCGGCTGCTGTTTTGTTGGTTAGTAAGTAGACAAACAAGCAGCCATGGCCATGAACAAGAACACTTTGCTAGCTTCTGAAGATGCTCAGTAGGTAGACAAAATAGTTATACAAATGGTGTAAATAGTATTAATAATCTGTGCATATATTTTTACCGCCGGAGCATACTTGGACTGGGAATCCAGCCTCTGATGGTGTTATTGACATAGAAAATGATGTACTATGTTTGCCATTAGTGATGTAATAGTAATATGTGTTCTAAGATGTACTATGTATTATGTATTCTGTGACCAGGTTTAATAATTATGTTCATTGTTCTAAAATTCTGTGACCAAGTTTGTTGTATGTTGCATCTCTCATACAACCCAAGATGCAACATACCAAACAAAATCTGAGCTAAACCCGGCTCGTACCATGCAGTACACCAAACACACTTCTCATCTCTATTTTGCATCGGCTCAACCAGGCCAGACCCACCCAAGCTCCTTCATGCAATGCATCCTGGATGCACTCAGGCAACCAAACACGCCCATACTACTTATAGTGGCTCATCCAGAAACAAATCTATGTTTTTCACTCCTAGAGCATACAATGGTATAACAAATGAGGCCAGAAACAAATCCAAGGAAGATTACTTACTATAGCAACTTGAACATCCTGTGAGAATCCATGTTTTGTGCTGTTGTGTGTCGCCTTGAAAATGTCCAATGCAGATAACACTTCACCCTTTCTTTGCTCTTGCTGAAATGTTTTTCAACAACAACCCAACCATTAGCTTTTGCAACAAATTGATGCTTATGTATAAAGGAAAACAACTAAAGGAACAACAGTGTTGGATCTTACAGTTGCATGCACATGAGCAACATAGCATCTTGAACCAGTTTTCTGCGCAAACTTGACTTTTGTTCGATTAACCTTGTTATTGGCACATGTCTCCTACATATGTGCACATCAGATCATCACTTCCATACAATAAAGCAAAGCACACAGTTTGCATGGGCAAGGTAAAGCAACAGTCAAGCATTTACATACCTTGTGTCTTGGAGTTGACCACAGCTCGACCAGCCTTTGCCATTTAGTATCTGTTATGTCAGAAACAGGGGACTTGATGCTAACCTTGCTTGCTTCGACATTGTCAAAGTACTGCTTCTTGACATGATGGCGTCTGTTCCTCAACGAATTCTTCCAGATATCAGTGCATGCATACTCAATGACACTTGATTCCGTGTCCATCTCAAAATTTGCCTACAAAGGCAGCAAACAAGATGAGTACCAAGATTAACCATCATATGAGATGTATAATAACAGGGAATAAAGACCACATTCAGCAACAAGATAGTTAGCTTACAGATACTTTTCCTATATAATTCTGCACAAGACTTGGGTTCTTTTTATACTCCTTGAAGTGAGGAAGCAGCGGCATATGAGCTCTCGCAATGAGGCCACCCTCAGATGCTAGCTTCGCAGCCTGCACGGGCTTCTCCGGACGCCTCATCCCTTCAGCGATTTCAATTCTCACCTTTGCTCCCATTGCACGTGTCAACTTTTCTAGCCCTTTGCCATTCCTAGAACTCTTGACCACATCAACAGCGCCTGAAAAGGATACATTCAAACATTAGTCAAGACTAGTAGTCACCCATACATGCATTGCTTACATTTAGAAAATGAACTAGTAAGAAAAGAAAACTAGATGAACATGCCTTCATCACCCATTGGCTGCTCAGGTTCTGTAGAAAGGACTATCAAGTTCAACTCATGGCCATGATTGCTGACCACAGAAGGTGCAACGGGGCTGAGGTCCATGCACATCCTGCTTCCTTCTTCCATGGAGGCCAACTCATCATCAGTTCGTAGTGGTCCTTGACCCTTGTGCAGCAGGCTCTTGTCAACATCCTCCCTTACTTTCTGCCTAGGGAGTCTAGCCACAACTGGTTCATCATCAGTTGTCAGAAACCTCTTTGATCCTTCTGTGAGTCTAGCCACAACTGGTTCATCATCAGGTGTCAGAAGCCTCTTTGATCCTTTTGGAGATAGAGGTAACACCCTTCCTGGAGCCATTGGACTAGATGTTTCTGAAACTTTCCTCCTGTTTCTGTTAGCACACTTCTTCTTCCTAGAAACCTGCAGGGTGTCGTATAAAAGGCAAGGACGGCAGAATTAGATCACAAGAAAATTCTGCAATGTACGAAAAAAGAAAGCACACAACATACAACTCCCACCCTAAACAAGATAGAGTTTGCACCTTTCCTTTCTTCTTCACTAATTTTTCATCAACTTCCTCTCCATCAATAACTTCATCATCGTTAGGGTTGTAGTCTGAGCTTCCAGCTTGTGTTATGGCAGATACCGATTCATCACAAGTAGTTGCACTACCGTCTTCACGTGCATTTGACTTCCTAATCATTGATACTATCGCACCAAGACCTAGCGATTGGAACATGCGGTTGTTCCTCATCATAGTTCTAGCCCTAATCTTCTCGATCTCAGTCAGGGGTTCTTCTTTACATGAATAAGAAAACATAACCATTAGATGAATGGTTGAAATGCATAGGGAAGCAAGACAACTCAAACAACTAAGGTATCCTATAAGATCTTAGTTTTATTTAATCCTAGTACATTAATGGCACAAGCAAAATATAAACCAATTGTTTGGACTAAAACAATACATTTCAATTACTAGATTACAAGCATGAGCTAGGCACATTTCTATAGTTAGTACATAGACACACCCACGCGCCACATACTATATTTTGTGTGAAACTTACAAACAAACAGTATTGCACCCAATGTCCCATGCATCCTGGTAGCTTAACATGGCTGATAAAACAAGCGGTACAATAAGTAGCAAGTTGTATACCAGGCGACGGCTGCTTAGTCCTTGTCATGGCTGATCTCGAGGGGCTGTAGGCTGATCTCAAGGGGTTGTATATGTGCTGATTGTGCTGATGGTATCAAGTTGCCCTAATAGCTTGCAAAACAGAATGAACACGAATGAGATACAATGGGGAAAAAGTAGAATGATCCTCCAATGAACTAATATTTTATCAATCAATTTCAGGAACAAAACCACCATAAATAGGGCCAAGAACTCAATAGATTCAATTAATATCTAGGAAGAAGCACTTGTATAACAAGCTTATACAACAGGGCCAATCAAGCTTGATGTAATAACAGGCTAGTGATGCCGTACAAAATATAGATTAAAGTAAAAGATGAGTTACTAACAATAGACTATTTACATTAATAGTTAATAACAAACCAACAACCATATACACTTTCTTTAGATTAACTAAAACTACAAGCCTACCAGCCACATGACCACTTGCTTCAGATCCACAATTGTGTTCAGATCGACAAGAATTAGTAGATGCACAAATCAAAACCTTCAACAAACAAATTACTCCCAGGATTTTATTTACAAGGTGATGAGCAGTGGCAATGAGCACTACCGTATACAGCATAGACTACCATATAAGTTCACAACTTTACATAAGTGTTCCACACCATAAATTTTACAGAATCACAACTAACAGAAATTAGGGAAGCGAGATAACCACAATATCACACGGTCACAGCAGCTTGACTCCAAAACTTGGCACCTGCAATGGAATAAGAAATATTACTTAGGATATACAATGAGCTACTTGACAAAAGCATGTGAAAGAAGATCGCGCTATATGTTTAATGATCGCGTTCCTGTGTTAAGATACATCGAATTGCACCCTGTTTCCACATGACCTGATCACCACCTTGATCCTACAGCATCTACGCACATTTTCTGATGGCAAGAGCCAACAAGTACCATTAAACTAGTAAATAAGCATACGAGGATCATAGTACTGTAGAAAATTAAAAAAGAAACAAGTCTGGTCCATAGCTTACATGCTACTCCCTCCGTCCCATAATATAAGAGCATTTTGCAAGCCAACATAACTTGCAAAAATGCTCTTATATTGTGGGACAGAGGGAGTAAAAATTAGTGTGCCCATATTTTGCTCTCATAGACTTAGAGTAAAAATATGATAAACATCCAGATAAGATGAATGACTGCATTCAGGTTGTATATACACAAACAGAGGAATGATTATGGTTTAATTGAAAGTATAGCAACCACTGACATTACTGTATCAGAGAGCTGTGTCTACCATTTGTAAGTATCAATAAGTAATGTTGTGGAGTTATCGAAAACTAATATTGTTGACCTGTTAATCTAATTGATCAAAGTGTTTTACGCATAAACATGCAGAATGGATGGTGCATTACTTTTGGCAAAGTTGAATGCGTGCCATAATTAGAACAGCTTTCCAGCAAACGAACATCCATATTGACGACACAAAACAATCGAAATTCTGCAAGAACACGATATGTATGATGTCACGTCACATAAGCATAATTACAACAGCTTTCCAGCAAACTACTAAAGGGCCTGAAGGTAGCACTGGGCAGGACACTAACCAGGCCAACTTACTACTCCTGGTAACACTATTCTCACGTTCAGCAGTAGTACCCCTTATATGCTATAGCTAATAGCTAACTAAATACACAATGAACTGCCATGAATTATGAAGAACTCGAGATTCAATCGTTCTGTAGAGTTTGGACAAACACATATGACTAGCATTTTCTTCTAAGATTAAAAGTAAGACATCAAGAACTGAATTAGATAAAAGCAGTGTCAGCTTTCCTAAGACAAGTATCACCAAAGTATACACACTGATCTGCACAAGCTCATCTACAAGGGAAGAAAATATAAGCAGAATCTCAGACTTAGTGAAAATTACAGATTTTCACTAATCTGAGATTTACAGCCACATGTCTACTTTGAGTGGGCATAGCTTTCACACAAGACTTCCTAAGCATGGAACAAAGACAACAAGTGGTAGAGGGGATCACCCTCTAGCACCACATCAAGAATCCAAGCTCTTGGGCACACCACAACGCTATGAGACCAAGCTCTAAACATAGAACAAATCTGAATATGTAATCTCCAGAAAGTGTCCCAATGGAAAAACTGAGTTCACCAATGGATTCCTTGGGGGATTCTACCCCAAAACATATATAATATGCATGCACTTGCTTGGAGCAAGTGAGCACAAACTTGAAAGGAAAAACTACATAGAATCCAACATAGTGAATAGTGCAACATTTCATGCAACTCTCACTAGACCAACTATCACATAGCTATGCTCATGTGCACAAAGACAATAGTGACATGAGGGTTTGAACCTCATGTTTGTGTCATGCACAACAACATCACAAGCACTTCTTCCACTAGAACAACCACACACTTACACACCATGCCCTCTCTCATATTTAACATGAGGAGGTGCACAAGTTGCAATTGGGGCTGTTTCCACCGCACACATATCATCACCAATACCTCATGACAAGAACTTACTCCCAAGAACAACATGAAAGAAAATCTACTATGCAAGTGAACATGGAGCATCACATACATACACTCACATCATATGTGTGCATGAGTGTGTGGGGAAAACACATACACACACACACACACCAACATGCCTACTAGCATGAGCACTCTCATGGCTCTCATGTGCTTGTGCAATTGCACAAGCATGTGTGAGTGATTCACACACATTGCACACACTCTCACACACACTCACACATGGTGATCTACCTCTACTCAAGCCTTGGGGGTGTTTGCACCACACAAGCACAAATGCACCTAGTGGCTTGCTCACACAAACACTAGCATCACCTACATCAACTAACATAGCAATAAAATACAAACAGCAAAGGAATTAGGCAAAAAAAGGCTTGGGGTGTTTGCACCACACAAGCACACATACACCTAGTGGCTTGCTCACACAAACACTAGCATCACCTACATCAACTAACATAGCAATAAAATACAAACAGCAAAGGAATTAGGCAAAAAAATAAAAGGCTTGGGGGGAATCGATCCCAAGACCCCCTGAAAACTACACACAACAGCATGCCACCGTGCTACTGCTTGAGCACTTGACTGAATAGGGACTGCTATCAGGGTAACTCCTCTACTAATCAAAATTAAAGACGAAAAAAAGACATGCATCCACGCATATATGAACCTGCGGCTAGAACGCAGACGGAATCGACATGCATCACCGCAAAAAGAGCCTAAAACTCGATCTACTAGCAGAGCATGGGTACTACACGCAAGCAAGCACGCAGATCTGAAGCTATTCGAGACAACGGACAACGAATCGAAGCAGGGAAGGTGGAACGGATCGAGATGCTCACCACCGAGGAAGGAGAAGGACAGTCCTAGACGAGAGCCGCTCCGCGCGTCGTCACCGTCGATAAGAGCCACTCCGCGTGTCGTCGCCGTCGTTAGTAGCCGCCCCGCGTCGTCTCCCTGCAAAGTCGCGAGCCGTCGCCTTCGTCAGTAGCCACTCCACGCGTCGTCGCCGTCGTCGGGCGTCGTCGCGAGCCGTTTGGGGAAAGTGGATAAGGGTTTGGCCGCGGGTGGAGAGGGGAATGGGGTTTGGCTGCGGGTTTGGCCGCGGTGATGGGGTCGGTCGGCCGGGTGCCGCGGCGGGGGAGGGGAGAGGGCGAGCGGTTGATACGGCGGGCAACGGGAGAGGGCGAGGAGGCGGCCGGCGACGGTGAGGGCCTCGTCGGTGGGGGAAACCCTAGTGTTTCAATTTGGGGGAGACGGGGGTGGGAGGGGGAGAAGCAGACAGCCGACCAAGATCCGATTTGGTGTTTTTTCGGGTGCGGGGTTTGGCCGGGAGGGGTTTGGCGTGTGGAATGGGGTTTGGCGCGTGGGAAGGGAAATTTTCCCTTTTTTGACAAGAATTGGAGGGAAGAATTGGAGGGATTTTTTCCGTGTTAGTTTTTAGATAGTTTTTATGTAAAATATTACAATCTTAAATATTGTGAAAAACGGTTTAGTGCTAGTTTGGTAATGTAGTATTTTCAAATCCATAGTAATTTAAAACCTTAGTAATTTAAATCCATAGTAATTTTAGACGTGGTATTTTTAAAATTGTGGTATTTATTCAAAGAAACCGTTGTATTAAGAAATCCATAGTTTGCTATGAATGCCCAAGGTTACGAATGCTATGAATGATAGCCTGCTCGCTCCCTACTCAGAGAAAGATATCTCGGATGCCCTTTTTCAAATTGGACCGATGAAGTCCCCCGTGAAGGTGGTGCAACTGTTCTTTACAACGGGATTGATGCCGGAAGGGGTTAATGACATCTCCATCGTGTTGATTCCCAAACTCCAGCACCCCTCCTCCCTGAAGGATTTCCGACCTATCTCATTATGCAATGTTTGTGTGATCTGCTCGGGCCAGACACCAAACTCAATGGCATTTGTTCACTTACCAAGATAAACTATCATGGTGCCTGGCGTCTGGCCCTTTGCCATGTCGGCCGGTCACGCGGGCCACATGCTAGACGCCAGAGACCATGACATTCAGCGTACGACTCATTGCCCGTAGGTGCTAATAAACGTCATGATTCACGAGCAAGTTGCTCACGGGGTTCGTTGCCTACTCGACACCACAGTTGAAGATTGATCTCTGATAATTCCATTATCGCCTTCGAGTGCATACATTCTATTGAAACAGGGGCTGGAAGCAATGATTTTTGCCTCTACAAGTTGTTGTTGTTATTGTTGTCGTCGTTGTTGTCGTCATTGTTGTTGTTGTTGTTGTTGTTGTTGTTGTTGTTGTTGTTGTTGTCGTCGTCGTCGTTTTTGTTGGTTGTCGTTGTCGTTGTCATTGTCGTTGTCGTTGTCGTGGTCGTGGTCGTGGTCGTGGTCATGGTCGTGGTCGTGGTCGTGGTCGTGGTTGTGGTTGTTGTTGTTGTTGTTGTTGTGGTTGTTGTTGTTGTTGTTGTTGTTGTGGTTGTGGTTGTTGTGGTTGTTGTTGTTGCGGTGGTGGTTGTTCTTGTTGTTGTTGTTGTTGTTGTCGTTGTCGTTGTCGTTGTCGTTGTCGTTGTCGTTGTCGTTGTCGTTGTTGTTTTCGTTGTCGTTGTCGTTGTCGTTGTCATGGTCGTGGTCGTGGTCGTGGTCGTGGTTGTGGTCGTGGTTGTGGTTGTGGTTGTGGTTGTTGTTGTTGTTGTGGTTGTTGTGGTTGTGGTTGTTGTCATTGTCGTGGTCGTGGTTGTGGTTGTGGTTGTTGTTGTGGTGGTGGTTGTTGTTGTTGTTGTTGTTGTTGTTGTTGTTGTTGTTGTTTTTGTGGTTGTGGTTGTGGTTGTTGTGGTTGTTGTTGTGGTTGTTGTTGTCGTTGTCGTTGTCGTTGTCGTTGACGTTGTCGTTGTCGTGGTTGTGGTTGTGGTTGTGGTCGTGGTCGTGGTCGTGGTTGTTGTTGTTGTTGTGGTTGTTGTTGTTGTTGTTGTGGTTGTGGTTGTTGTGGTTTTTGTTTTTGTCGTTGTCGTGGTCGTGGTTGTGGTTGTGGTTGTTGTTGTGGTGGTTGCTGTTGTTGTTGTTGTTGTTGTTGTTGTTGTTGTTGTTGTTGTTGTTGTTGTTGTTGTTGTTGTTGTGGTTGTGGTTGTGGTTGTTGTGGTTGTTGTTGTTGTGGTGGTGGTGGTGGTTGTTGTCGTTGTCGTTGTCGTTGTCGTGGTTGTGGTTGTGGTTGTGGTGGTGGTGGTGGTCGTGGTCGTGGTTGTGGTTGTGGTTGTTGTTATTGTTGTGGTTGTTGTTGTTGTTGTTGTGGTTGTTGTTGTTGTGGTGGTGGTGGTTGTTGTTGTTGTTGTTGTTGTTGTTGTTGTTGTTGTTGTTGTTGTTGTTGTTGTTGTTGTCGTTGTCGTTATCGTTGTCGTTGTCGTTGTCGTTGTCGTTGTCGTTGTCGTTGTCGTTGTCGTTGTCGTTGTCGTTGTCATTGTGGTTGTGGTTGTGGTTGTTACCTGGATGACTAGGCCGTCGCAAGAGGCCGTGAGACGGAAGGACTCGTCAAGCCGGGCAATGGGTTGGATCTGGGCGTCCGCGACGGCCCGGTGATCGAAGGTGTGTATGTGATCGTATGCCCCCCTGGGGTATTTATGGCTGTTGACAATTGGAAGTGAGGGCTGGTGGGCATGGTGGGCAAGGAGGAAGTCACGGGAGGTGGTGACGCGTCGCCAGGCGCGGCAGACGGTGCGGCAGTGGAGGAGGGATTTCGGGGGTAGACTGACGAGGATCTCCAAGACGATGATCTCCTCTGGAAGGCCACCGCCATGGTAGTGCAGATGCATCGGTCATGTCCTTGCAGTCTTCGCCATGGTCACCGATTTGGGAGGAGATAAGTTGTGATGGTGTGGTCTACTCTTCACCGATTAAAAGACTGGTTTTTATCATTAGTGTTCATAATAGTGCTTCACGTTCTTGTTAGAGCATATTTCACACCAGAAATATAGGCCTGCTTGGTCATTTTTTGCATTGGCATGGCCGTTAAAATACCGGTGATTTGCATCCCTAGCTTGGTTTGAACGTAGTTTTCTTGTGGAAATTTCACATGTTTAGCAAGTCAAATTTGGAAAGTTAGGCAAAACTATTTGTCGCTCCTCTCCTTAGAACCAGAGGCAGCAACGCAAGATCACACACACACACAGAGACACTTGAACGCCTCTGGTCCGGCTGACACGCAGGCCCCCGAGAAGCAGAGGCACCGGCATGTCCCATAGGTCAGCGTGTGCACGCACGCGCGGCGCATAGGGTCACCGTTCGGTGGCCGTGGAAGCAGTGTCCCTACGGGTGGGCTCCTTCACCCTAGCCTGCGTTCGGTGGCCAGTTACCATGCCCCCATCCACGCCCGGAGAGAAACCCTAGCCCGCACGCACGCCCGCCCGCCGCCGTGGGGAGATGGACGGACGATGATGGCGAAGCCTCGCCGCGGCCGCTCCGCGTCCTCGTCCTCGGGCTCCTCCTCCCGCTCCGCGTCCGCGTCCTGGTCCTCGTCCCACCGCGGCCGGTCGGGCTCGCCGTCTTCGGGCTCCTCCTCTCGCCGCGGCCGCTCGGGCTCGCCGTCCTCGGGCTCCTCCCCCCGCCGCGGCCGCTCGGGCTCGCCGTCCTCGGGCTCCTCCCCCCGCCACAGTCGCTCGGGCTCGCGGTCCTTGTCCCGCTCCGCGTCCTCGTCCTCGGCCCGCCCGCACCCGGGGCCGCTCCCCTCCCGCCAAGCGCAGGTGAGCCTTTACTTCTGCTTTAGGAAAGTATGGCCACCCTTGTTTATATGATTATTACCAGTAGGCTGTTGTTTTTTGGATGCTAATGTAGTTTTGATAATCCATACAACAGTATTGATAAGTCAAACTGACCCATACCAAGATGTCAGTTAGAGAAATTGATTCAACATTATTTACTTATCTCGATTAAATAATGTTCTTAACGTGTAGTGTTAAATACATTTAAGACTGTCAAAAAATGTTCAGCTTGGCTGGAGCTACCAAAGAGTCGAGGTTGCATAGCTCGCTAGAGCTCGATAGCTTTGAAGTAGCACAGAATACACCAATGCTCAAGCTTGACCGAGCCATAGATGAGCTAACTGCAGGCTCAGATTTAGTATCGGCTGATAGCTGAGCGCACGTGAGCCTCATCCGCTTGATTTAAGTCCTCTAGCTTGTGCATATCAGAAAATTCATGGATGCCCGCACATACCTGTAGGCATGTACAATCCTTATCAGTAAATTCTGCCATCCGTAGACTTTCACCCATGTCTTGTTAACTAGTTTTACAGAGCATGCAATCTGTGACCACTTCTTTGCACGATGAAAATATGCTCACTCGCGCTTTGTGACTGGAAAACAAATTTTAATTCCTTGCTACGAAGTGTTGCATTTTTGGCTTTGGTAATTGACTACGTTGGAGTCATTGTTCTGGATTGTTTGTGGGGGCGCACAATGATTTTCGGTTGTCCGAGTCCTTGTGCGACAGGGAGAGTTTGTTTAGAGTTGTTGGTTGAGACACGTCTTTGTTGACCAATTTAGACATTGACCTTATGCGTTGGAGTTGCCTTCTATAAAGTTATGGCACGTAATTTTTGTGCTATCGAGAAGAAAAACTCACTACCATATTCAGTTTTTGCTGCCCGTAGTGTCATTTGATTTATAGTGCCTCTGTTCCGAAAAAAATGTCATGGTTTCGAAACCAAACTAGCTGGGCTGGGCTGGGTGGTTTACTGCTTTCTTGCTTCATGCCACTCCACTCCAACAAGCTTATTTCTTGCGTAATTTGCCTCATAAGGTCCGAACATCTCATAAGATTTGGCCTTGCTGATTGATGTGTGCGTTGTTCCTCGCCAGTCACTAGCTAAGGAGCTTGTTTTGATACTGAATGAATTGTTTTTCAGATTTGGTCCTGCATGATGCATGTCATTGATGGTCATGTACTAGTTAGCTAGTAAGGTTGTTCTGCTAGTGAAAAAATGGTTGCCTGCTAAGCTGTTGATTGCCTCATTTTATTCATCTTCTCCATATATTCATTTGATTGCCTCCTACATGTCTACTTAAATACTGATGATGGTACTGTCCACATTTTGTTCAGCTAGACTGACTAGATGCTCTTCTCGTTAAACTTATTTTTGGAGAGAAACAAATATTGCAATTTATGTTTTCTCCAACTTGACATGGTGGTTACATTATCATGTCATCTTGCATTCCATTTGGCCACTTTATTTCTGGTTTCTTATCATATGCACAAATACTTTTGTTGCAGATGCTAGTTTCATTTGTCTTGCTGCATGATGCACTAAATTGCGGAACACACATCCCATTGAGCATGAACCAGGCCCTGTTTCAAACTGATGTGTGCACTTTTACATGTATTCACAATCTAATATTGGCTCTAATATTGCTTTTTCTTAATCAAGTGCCAGCCTTAAGTTCTGAATCATCATCTAATAAGTGTGCAAGTTAGTGGTTTTGTGACAAGGTTTATATCAAATTTTAGTGCGGGCTTTGTTTGCATTTGTAGGCTGACGGAGGTCATTGTACTTAGCTCTGATGATGAGGCTGTTGTCAAGATGACAACACGAGGTCCCAACAAAACAGGGAATGCTAATTTTGATAAACATTGCGTGTATGCTAACAAAGTCGCCTTTAAGCCCTCACAAGTTGAAAAATTAAAGCGCCGAATTCGTGATCGAAAGCCAACCATACCTTATTATGTATGCAGCATTCAAGAAGCTCACGTGATACCCAAGAAGGCAAAAATGGTAAGAAGTTGCCCATCTTTTTAATAAGTTGTCCATGTTGCCCATGTTTTTTACAAGTTGCCCATGTTTTTTTATGTGTAGTACTTCAACAAGCCCTACACCACTCAACACATCAAAAAGCGTCTTGCCTTGGAAGAAGAACATTCCCTCGAGGTCTATTACAAGGCGAAGAACATTGCTCAAGTTAGGATGATCTTCAGCAAGGCAAAGAACAAGGGTGCTAGCATAACAACCAACTGGAAGGATGTCGTGGACAAGACCAAGATGAAGAGGGGAGATATCTTCGTGTTTTGGTTCCGCCGTCACTTTGGTGGACTCAAATTAATAGTTACTAAACTAGTGTAGGACTATCTAGGTGTTATGGCTATGTAAACTGATGGTACCCTGGTTATGTAGGTGTTATGGCTATGTAAACTGATGGCACTTGTTATGTTATGGTACCCAGTTTGATCAGAATCAAGTTTGACAAGTACCATGTTCTTAAATCAGTTTCTGGTTATTAAATCAGTACCCTATTATTTTGTGATGCTGCTATTCTAGCAATTAATTCAGTTTCCGGCAGTTGCACTTGCTGCTAAATGCATGAATATTTTGGCTATTCTCGTTCTCAAACCAGTACCTTTTTATTTATCTAAATGCATGAATACTTTGTGAAAATATTCTGGTTATTAAATCAGTACCCTGTTATTTTGTACCCTGTTATTAAATCAGTTTCTGGCAGTTGCACTTGCTGCTGCTATCTTGTCATTTGTGCTGCTGCTATCTTGTCTTGTGAAGCATCGGGACAACTTGAGCATGCCAGTTTGATCATAATTTTGTGTTGCTGCTATCTTGAGCATCAGGACAAAATGAGAAACTGGTATTGTTTTTCTTTTTTCTTTTGTGCTATGGCATGCTAGAGGAAGACCCAAAGACTTCATATTTGCAGATAGGACAGATAGGACAGGTATGTTTCTTCATTTCCTTGTTCATATTTTACAAGGGCGGACAATAAAACGCATACTATAAAACATATTTTACAAGTTGAAAAAACAGATTACACAGAGCTTAAAAGCTGATTGCACAAGGTCTATTTCTTCATTTCCTTCAAGTGATTGCACAAGCAAAAGCTGGACTAATTATGTAGCACAGCACTCAGATTCTCCGGTACTTCAAACATTGAAAAACTTAACTGATTACACAGAGAGAAAAACTGAACTGATTGTGGCAAAAGATGCATGAGCGGAACTGCTACTCGTCATCGTCCATATCATTCTCGTCGTCGCTACCATATTGGAGGGTTGTATCGTCAGTCCCAATCTCTTCATCATCCTCGCTTTCATGACCATCCACTACCTCCTTCCTCCTTTTCTTCATTCTTTCTACCACTGCGGCCTCAACAAACACGCCTTCCATGTCCCTTCGCAATCTAGTTTGCACATTGGCTTCTTGAGCTTGCACTGGAACTTCTGGTGTGTCATCATCTTGGTATGATAGCCCGATACCACCGGGACCATCTCCTATTTCATTTTTAGTCACACTCCACAAATGCCTATGCTGGAACTTTTGCACAACTCGCCAATTTCCATGCAAACGAGTATCTGGCACATAGAATACCATTGTTGCTTGTGTTGTTAGAATAAAAGGATCATTCTTGTACCAACACTTTCCAGTGTTAATGCTTATGAAGTGTCCATCATCATTGAATCCTATGTAGGTTTTCTTGCAACTAAGATCAAACCAGTCACAACGGAATAAGACGACCAAACGACGGACACCTCTGATAGTGTTGTACTGTAGCTTTATGATGCTTTTGAGCTGACCATAGAAGTCGATGTTAGCGCCTTCATGTTCTCCCTCGGTAAAAATTCCACTATTCTGTGACTTTCGATCTTTCTCGCGGTCAATAGTGTGGTACCGGACACCATCAACAATACACGCAGAATACAATCTCACTCGCTTATCCGGTTCACATGCCAAGGCAAAGAGATCATCACTAACATTGTTCTTCTCATGTAATTTTCTAATCTGCACAAATAAAACCAGGGTGAATAACACACATGGAAAATTATGTGTCAATTGATCAAATGCTAAATATCTCACATGAGTCTTAAACCATTGAGAAAATCCCTTCGCAAGCCATTTATCAACATTGATGATACCTTGCTGGTTCAGCTCTTCCTTGCACAAGCTGTAATGCCAACAAAATAATAAATTAAAGCATCGGACCTAAATAATGTGTTCATTCCAACCAAAGAAAAATGATACAATTAAGTGCACAAGAGATGCCATACTCGATATAGGGTTGAACCTCATGGCAACTTCTGAGGACATACCAAACCATCTTGTCATAGTCATCACCAGCAGGCACGTAATCTAAAGCTCCAAGAAAGCTCACACCATGCTTGAAAACCGAGAGATCACCACCTTGCGAATCATCCCGCTCTCTGTTTCTACACGGTCGATTAAATCTCGTTTCCACATCGTCAAAGTACCTCAAGCAAAATGTCAAGCACTCATCGACAATATATGCTTCGGCAATGGATCCCTCCGGTCTGGCCGTGTTTCGCACATACCGCTTCAGTGTAAGCAGCCTTCTTTCGATCGGGTACATCCAGCTGTATTGTACAGGTCCTCTAAGCATTGCCTCTTCAGGTAAATGGATGGCCAAATGAACCATAACAGTGAAGAAAGATGCAGGGAAAATCTTCTCCAGCTTGCAAAGGATATTGGGATTTCTTTTTCAAGTCTTTTCAGAACATCTAGCTTCAGTGTTTTGCAGCACAACTCTTTAAAGAAATTCCCTAGCTCAGCAACCGCTTCATATATTTCCTTATCCATCAAACTCGGAGTCCCGCCGGTAAAATCCTTTGGAGCAGGATGTGACAATCAAGTGTTTTCAAGCCTTGAAGCTTGCATCCATCAGGAGAAACACATTTTGCTAGGTTCGCGGCGTACCCATCTGGAAATCTCACATTCATTATATTTTCACAGAATGCAAGCTTTTCTTCTTTATCATCGTATACCATGCTTCTGGCATTTCGAATGACTCTCCGTCTTCAGAAGGTTGTAGGTGCAAATCTTCTCTTATGCCCATGTCTTCCAAATCTAGCCTGGAGTTAACCGTGAAAATACCTTGATGACGCCTAGAGGGGGGGTGAATAGGCTATTTTAAAAACTTCTTCAGATTTGGCTTGAACCTAATGCGGAAATAAACTAAGAGGGTACTTGTCAAGCACAAATCCTAAATGCACTAGGCACTGCAACGTGTATCAACAACACGATCTACCAAGATGGACACAATGCAGTTACTAACAAGCACAAGTAAGTTACACAAACTTACTTGAGCTATATCACACGACAAGTAGGTGAACAACACAAGATACTAGATCACACTATATCACACGATATATCAAGGGCTGCAAGTATGTACGTGTGGATATAGAGGGTATGCTTGAATGATTAATCTTGTACAAGAAATAGCCAACACAATATAATGAGCACAACCAATATGCAATGTATGTATGCTCAAATAACACAAGTAAACCACAAGTACGGAGTTAGGGTTAAGGATAACCAAGGTCACTGAGACGAAGATGTATCCCGATGTTCACTTCCTTGGAGGGAAGCTAGTCACCGTTAGAGAGGTGGATATTACCACGAAGGCACACCAACGCCACGAAGGCTCACCCTATTCTCCCTTTGAGATAACACCACGAAGGCGTTTCTCAACCACTAGTGGTAAGCCTTTGAGGTGGCTTCCAAACCCTCACAAACTTTTCCGGGGGAAATCACACGGATTGATTCCTCTCCAAAGAACTCCTACCGCCTAGGAGTCTCCAACCTCCAAGAGTAACAAGATCACGGGGAATGCTCAAAACTTGCTCAAATCACAAATAGCTTGGGTTGAGAGAAGGAGAGTGAGACGATCTATCTTTTGATTGGAACAACTCTCAAAGGGGCTCACAAATGCTCTTGGGATCTAAGATTTGGTGTGACAAAGTGTGTGTGAGGTAGAAGTGTGTTCTTATGAGGATAAGGCTGTGTTAGACCACCCTCTCACGAAGTGGGAGGGGGTATTTATAGTGGGGAGAGAAAAAGAGCCGTTGGGGACACTTTAAGTCACACAGGGTCGGGACGTCCGACAGTTGTCGGAAGTCCGGGCGTCCGCGAGGGGTCGGACGTCCAACGGGGGTCGGAAGTCCGAGGCCTGTAGATACGACTGAAACTATTTTGAATTAAACAGCGACCGGGCGTCCGATAGGGGTCGATCGTCCGAGGCCTGTAGATACAACTGAACCTATGTTGAATATATCAGCCACCGGACATCCGGAGAGGACCGGAAATCCGAGTTATACAGCTCAACTTCTACTGGTGGTAGGTTCCGGATTTCCGACGGGTGTCGGACGTCCGGCGCTCGGACGTCCGGAGGGAGCCGGATTTCCGAGATATAGAACTCAACTTCTACTGGTGCAGGCTTCCGGATTTCCGAAGTTGGTCGGATATCCGGGCCTCGGACGTCCGGAGGAGGCCGGATGTCCGGGCCACGGACGTCCGGAGGAGGCCGGATGTCCGGGCCTCGGACGTCCGGAGGAGGCCGGATGTCCGAGGCACTGGTCCTGTTTTCTCATAACAGCAGAGCAGTGGAGATGTGGTATGAGCTGAACAATGGAGATGTAGTTTGAGCAAGTTCATCGCAAAACCTGTGATCCCCTCTTAATAGTGTGGGATCCCTAAAGACTCAAGAATCATAAAAGGGGTACTCATGATCCATACTTGAGTGTATACTTTTATTCGCTGATCATCACTCCGCACAACTAACGTCAAAGGAACTGATACCTTTGAGTTAGCCCTTTCACTTGAGCTTGATGTTGTTGTTCCTTCTTGGCTCAAGTTGAAAGCACGACATGATGAAGTCTTCAAGTAGCTCTCCCATACTCAATGTGGAAAGCCTAGCTTATGTATTCATCTTCATTTGTCCACCATGTGAACATCCACAAGAATCAAGCATGTAGTGCTCAGGAATTCTTATCTTGATCTTGTCCTTGTTAGCACATGAGGTTGTCCTTATCAACACAAGATCATTGACAATAGTTTCAATGATACATTCGTGCTGATCCGCTTGAACTTGCACACCACAATCTTGATGACGATCACCACTTGACGTCATCCTTCATGGGTTGTATGAGATCTTCCTTTTGACGCAAGCCCAATGGAAGCACACCTAACCCCCACATAGGACTCTCACAAAGACCATGGGTTAGTACACAAACACATAATGGACAATGCTTACCATACCATGGGATCACTTGATCCCTCTCGGTACATCTTATACGCTTTGTGTGTTGATCATCTTGATTTACTCTTTGTCTGAGATCTTGATCAACCTAGTGTTTCTATGACCATTCTTTGGATAATACCTTGAATAACATCTTGGTCAACATATAAACTCCTTGAACCCAACAGATGGACTTCAAAAAGTGCCTACGGACAAATCCTATAAATATAACTTAAGGCAACCATTAGTCCATAGGAATTGTCATCAATTACCAAAACCACATATGGAGATATATGCTCTAACAATCTCCCCCATTTTGGTAATTGAAGACAACCACTTCAAGAGAGTTTATATAAGGAAATATGCATAACCAAGCGCACACATACAAGGTAATAATGCATGTGAGCAAGATGTAAATGCTTACGCAATAAAAGCAAAACCCTCTAAACATATCCAAAGTAAACTCTCTAAACTTCTCCCCCATTGGCATCGATTGCCAAGATGGACGAAAAGTTTAGAAAGCAAATATAGTAGGTGGTCCTCCAAAAAGTGTGCACTTCTCAGCAAATGAGTGCATAAAAATACACAAATACAATGATAAGTAGTCGGAGGAAAAACAAACTATATTGAGGACCCAAAAATTGCAAATAAAAGAATCGCATGCCACAAAGACATACAAAGATAGAGGCAAGCAATCAAAAGATTCCAGATGGAACAATAAATCATATGGTCCTTCGAACCATGTGAATAAAAGATATTGTGATAAAGGCAACATAGTGCTTTATCAAAAACTAGAGAAGCTCTCCATGATTTGTGCACTAATATGAGATTTTTATATTTGACACGGGTGTACAAAATAGGATCGTTGCTCCCCCAGAATTTATAAAACACACAACGAGTGCAAGGGGATAGATGAGACACTAAGCACATCAATTGCACAAAACAAATGGTTGAGCAACATGTAATAGAAGCAACTTAAGAATAGGTTCAAACAAAGTAATGTGTATGAGTCATGGCAAAGCACTTGAGAAGACTAAGATAAGGATGAGCATTACTCATCAACATAGTCTTGATGAAATGAGATACAAAGTGCAAGACATATCATTCCCACACACACATACTAGAAAATGGGTTCACAAGCTTACTAATAAACAAAATAAGAACCAACGCTTGTGACAACCCATTGTGAAGATAGGAAGTAAGAACCTTGTCAAGAGGAGGGATACTAATTGAAAATGGAAAAACCCTCATCAAGACAAGCATGAGGAAAAATAATCTTTACGGCCAAAGAGTGCATCAAGATGTAAGAAAATAAGATACGCACTCAAAACAAATCATTTCACATTGCCACCAAAAATCGAAAAAGGAAATGCAGCGATGGACGTGAAAGAAAAGAGGATATCAATTAGAGATGTAACTTCTCTCATGTGTGAAAGATTCTAAGTAGAAGACAATCATGATGATATATATATCCACAAAGAAGGATGTACACACGAAATGGTTACAAGAAGGAAGAAAACTAGATATCCAAAAGGGAAGTCATAAATATATCAATGAGATCTTTTGCTTGGAAGCATAGCACATGGCCTAATATTTTCTTATTGTATAATATGAACTTCCAACATACGAACATCAAAGACATCCCAACTAGTAGTAAGACATCATCGTTCGGATGCTTTGAGAAAGCAAACAAGTACTACAAGAACGAATCAAGAGATTCATGCCATGATGCAACCTGGAAAAGAAAAGACAGGTTGGGTCCTTTGCAAGAGAAGAATGCATGAAGTGGATACTTGTTACCGAGACAGCATTGGATTGATGTAGTAGATAGTTGTTCTTTGATCATCCTAACTTGGCTCCAATAATCATATGGTCTCAACATCTTCCTTATAGGTGAGCCAAGCATCCAATGCATCTCAAGTTGTTCCTGGAACAACAAAAACAAACAAAATGGTGCTCAAACTCATTGGGACCAAAGAGTTAGGAAACCAGCAATACATAGGACAAACTCCACACACATATGTGCATATAGATATGAATTTGAATTTCATGCACACCTTAGCTAATTTATGACAGGGTAGAGTTTCCCTTATATATTGGGTCAAAGGAGGAAAGCAAGCAAAAGAAGTTGTATATAGTAGCTAGATATGCATGCTCAAGACTCTCAAGAATCAACTCAACACAAAGTTGATAAGTCATCAAAAGACAAGGTATCAAGTGATAATAAGATCCTAAAACAAAATAAATATCACTTTAAAGATATCAATTAAAAGATACATCAAGGAATGAGATATCCATTGACACATGCCAAATAGAAGGCAACAAGAAACCAATTGAAGGAAAACAAACACGAGGTATCTAGTTTCTAAGAGAGAGCTAGGTTCCAACAAACAAAGCCCTCTACAAATTTTCATGATGGCACAAAGAATCATAAAGAGCAAGACTTGCCTCCCATCAACACACACTTGATGGGGATCAAATGATTTTATGATGGGTGAATAAAGAGAGTGTTTTTAAAGAGAATAGGATAGCCCCCCCAAGGGACGTGCATTATATAGAATTTGCATTTGAGTACAAAACGCACACGATGGGATCATCACTTTCTCTATATCTATAACCACACTAGACATGTTAAAAATAGATTCATAAGAGGCAAGAAAGACAAACGAAACACAAAATCCAATGTAAAGATGATTATCAATTCCAATCACATGATGGGAATACCAATTGTCAAGGACAAGAAGTATTTTTGAAATGATACTCATTGGTAGATCACAAATATATCCAAGATCATCTTTACCCATAAAATGCAAGCAAACGACACTTGTAGAGCTAACATGCCACCTAGGAACAAGATAGTTTACAATATCAACGCTAAGTGGCAATAAGTCAAATGTACACATTTTCTAGGTTTGTAATATGCACATAGCATATTACTCCCCCATAATGTGATAAACCAATAACATTAACAAGTGGCAAATTAAAACCAACAAGAGATACTTAATGGACCATATAGAATTTGAATTTCTCATGAGTAAGACATACCACATAGACACTAGATAATCTTGAAGCATCAAAACTAAGTGGTATTCCCCATGTATACACATTTATAGGATTGTGAGGTGTGCAAAGCACATCACTCCCCCACAATGGGATAATCCATTAATCTCTCACAAGAGCCAACAAAAATACAGACAAGATGCAAATAGGCTCAATACAAGACTCACATGTACATGATGTGCAAACCAACATACACATACTTGATTACTCAAGATAAGCAAGTTGGAGGCACAACATATACAAACGCATGCACAGTACAAAACCACAGCATGCAAAGGGGCAAGCACCTAACAATGTAAACAGTTTAAGTATAAGTTACCGTAAGGAGGCACATTGGATATAAGATAGAAACTCGATAATCCAAATGACTTGGCTTGAGATAATATGAATGATGAAGACCCCTTAATTCTTCATTAGTATCCAAGTCTCTAATGTCCTCCATGGTCACCTATTGATCAAGTTTGAGCTTGTTGGTCCCCAACTACGTTGGGTCCTAAGAGGTTAATCACAATAGGCTTGGCAACCCAAATGGTTCTTTTCTTGACACCATTTTGAGTACCAACAAGCTTGGCAAACACATTGCCAACCTTATCCTTCCCAAGGGAATAGATATCATCCATAGTGATTGGGTTGGATAAGTTACCTCTTGTGCAAGACGAAGCGACGTGACCCTTCTCACGACATAAGTAGCAACATCTACCCTTTGCTTTTTTCCCAGTTGATTTCTCACCTCGAGGAGTCTTGGCTTGGGTCTTATTGGGAAGAGGCCTTCCTTCAACTTGTAGTTGAATATGTGATTGAGTTTGTGGCCGCTTCCCTTGTTGCTTGTGACTTTGAGACTTCGTCTTCAGAGGGCAAGATCTAACATGGTGCCCTTTAACTTTGCACTTGAAGCAAATGATTTTGGCCAAATTCTTGACTTGTTCTAGGCCCCTCTTGTTCTTGTTTGAGTTTACTCCAAACTAATTTTTGTCATTCGGAGATGTTTGCTCACACAAGACGTTGTTGAGTGTGGGCATCCCTTCATGACACTATTCCAAGTCTTTCTTCAAAGAAGTGACTTGGGCCTTGAGCTCTTTGATTTCCTCTGCACGGTTAGTATCAATGCAAGTACTAGAGGAAGTGTAAGCTTCAATGTTAGAGCAACAAGGCAAGGAAAGTAATTCATCACACGAGGTAGCAACATTACGAGTAGACGAATTACGAGGACTAGCACATGGAAATATAGTACTTTGACTCGAAGTAGTGCCATTGTCCACATGAGGCTCGCTTGATGTTACCTTGGTGATGATAGCCTCATGAGCTAACTTTTGCACATTATGGGATGTTAGAAGATCGGCATGAGAGCTTGTGAGCATTACATGGTTTTCTTCCAACTTCCCATAATTGCTAGTTAGTAAATCAAGTTGAGCATGTAGCTCAACATTCTCCTTCAATGTTGATACTTCAAATGAGGTAGAGTTAGATGTACAAGTATCATCAACAATATGAGAGGAGTAAGTAGCAAATAGAGACTTCTCATGAGTAGATTGAAGCTCCTCATAGATCTTAGAGGTTTTGATGAGCTCTCCCTTGACATTATTGCATTCAAGGAGAAGGACCTCAAAATCCTTTTTAAGTTTATCATGAGCAACTTCAATCTCTCCTTTTGAAGATCTTAAGTCTCTACATGCTTGATGACTCTTCTCAAGTTCATGTTCAAGTTGTTCACTTTTAGCTTGTTCATGATTAAGTGAATCATTACAATTTTCAAAGTAAGCAAGAACATCTTGGAATCTTTGAAGAGTGTTATTTTTAGCTTTATGAAGAATTTTACTGATCACATAGATATTTTCAGTCAAGTCATCATCATCATCCTCATCGCAAATATCATCTTTATTGCACAGGGAAGATGATACCTCATTATTACCTCTTGCCATGAGGCACATGTGAACTGGAGGAGTTGATGATGATTCTTTTGGTGAATCAGATTCTTCATTAGTCAACAGTACTTCATATTTCTTGATATCCCCTAAATGATTAGTCATAGAGCAACTAGGGAGAAAAAAGATATTTTGATCAAGAGGACACGAGGAAGCGGGCATATCACCACAGGCATTTGTCCAGGAATCTTTAGGTGAAATGCATGACCTATCAGCACAATAATTTACACTATGTGTGGTGCTAGATATGCCCGTGTCCATAGAGGCTATGACATTTTCATCAACATATATTTCTTCACTCACCATGTCATTACCTTGTGAGATTCAAGATGCTGAGGTGTGCAAGCAATCGGATATGGAAGTAGTGGTGGACTCTTTAAGATCGAAAAGAGTGAAGAGCTCATGCACCAACTCCTTCATCATAATACCGTCTTCATCAAGATTGGACCCACCATATATATCTTCAAGTTTAGTCCAAACTTCATGAGCTGACTTGCAAGTCGAGATAGACTTAAACACTTCAGGACTTATGGTTCGATGAATGGCAAGAAAAGCCTCACAATCAAGATACATTTCATTAGTAGATGAAGATGCATCATCCTTTTGTCGGCAATCCCTACAAGAACAATTCATAAAGTATTTGGGCCCATGGCCCGAAAGTGATGAAGCATACGAATTCTCCATAGGGTATAATTTGTGCCATCAAAGTAAAAGATACCATGTGCACTAATCCAATAGTCGACATCGATACTCTCTAGGTCATGAAACCTAATTAAAGAGAGACCTAGCTCTGATACCAATTGAAAAGACCTCGATGACGCCTAGAGGGGGGGTGAATAGGCTATTTTAAAAACTTCTTCATATTTGGCTTGAAACTAATGCGGATATAAACTAAGAGGGTACTTGTCAAGCACAAATCCTAAATGCACTAGGCACTGCAACGTGTATCAACAACACGATCTGCCAAGATGGACACAATGTAGTTACTAACAAGCACAAGTAAGTTACACAAACTTACTTGAGCTATATCACACGACAAGTAGGTGAACAACACAAAATACTAGATCACACTATATCACACGATATATCAAGGGCTGCAAGTATGTACGTGTGGATATAGAGGGTATGCTTGAATGATTAATCTTGTACAAGAAATAGCCAACACAATATAATGAGCACAACCAATATGCAATGTATGTATGCTCAAATAACACAAGTAAACCACAAGTACGGATTTAGGGTTAAGGATAACCAAGGTCACTGAGACGAAGATGTATCCCGATGTTCACTTCCTTGGAGGGAAGCTAGTCACCGTTAGAGAGGTGGATGTTACCACGAAGGCACACCAACGCCACGAAGGCTCACCCTATTCTCCCTTTGAGATAACACCACGAAGACGTTTCTCAACCACTAGTGGTAAGCCTTTGAGGTGGCTTCCAAACCCTCACAAACTTTTCCGGGGGAAATCACACGGATTGATTCCTCTCCGAAGAACTCCTACCGCCTAGGAGTCTCCAACCTCCAAGAGTAACAAGATCACGGGGAATGCTCAAAACTTGCTCAAATCACAAATAGCTTGGGTTGAGAGAAGGAGAGTGAGCCGATCTATCTTTTGATTGGAACAACTCTCAAAGGGGCTCACAAATGCTCTTGGGATCTAAGATTTGGTGTGAGCAAGTGTGTGTGTGAGGTAGAAGTGTGTTCTTATGAGGATAAGGCTGTGTTAGACCACCCTCTCACGAAGTGCGAGGGGGGTATTTATAGTGGGGAGAGAAAAAGAGCCGTTGGGGACACTTTAAGTCACACAGGGTCTGGATGTCCGACAGTTGTCGAAAGTCCGGGCATCCGCGAGGGGTCGGACGTCCGACAGGGGTCGGAAGTCCGAGGCCTGTAGATACGACTGAAACTATTTTGAATTAAACAGCGACCGGTCGTCCGACAGGGGTCGGTCGTCCGAGGCCTGTAGATACGACTGAACCTATGTTGAATTTATCAGCCACCGGACGTCCGGAGAGGACCGGAAATCCGAGTTATACAGCTCAACTTCTACTGGTGGTAGGTTCCGGATTTTCGACGAGTGTCGGACGTCCGGCGCTCGGACGTTCGGAGGGAGCCGGATTTCCGAGATATAGAATTCAACTTCTACTGGTGCAGGCTTCCGGATTTCCGAAGTTGGTCGGATATCCGGGCCTCAGACGTCCGGAGGAGGCCGGATGTCCGGGCCACGGACGTCCGGAGGAGGCCGGATGTCCGGGCCTCGGACGTCCAAAGGAGGCCGGATGTCCGAGGCACTGGTCCTGTTTTCCGATAACAGCAGAGCAGTGGAGATGTGGTATGAGCAGAACAATGGAGATGTAGTTTGATCAAGTTCATCGCAAAACCTGTGATCCCCTCTTAATAATGCGGGATCCCTAAAGACTCAAGAATCATAAAAGGGGTACTCATGATCCATACTTGAGTGTATACTTTTATTCGCTGATCATCACTCCGCACAACTAACGTCAAAGGAACTGATACCTTTGAGTTAACCCTTTCACTTGAGCTTGATGTTGTTGTTCCTTCTTGGCTCAAGTTGAAAGCATGACATGATGAAGTCTTCAAGTAGCTCTCCCATACTCAATGTGGAAAGCCTAGCTTATGTATTCATCTTCATTTGTCCACCATGTGAACATCCACAAGAATCAAGCATGTAGTGCTCAGGAATTCTTATCTTGATCTTGTCCTTGTTAGCACATGAGGTTGTCCTTATCAACACAAGATCATTGACAATAGTTTCAATGATATATTCGTGCTGATCCGCTTGAACTTGCACACCACAATCTTGATGACGATCACCACTTGACGTCATCCTTCATGGGTTGTATGAGATCTTCCTTTTGACGCACGCCCAATGGAAGCACACCTAACCCCCACATAGGAGTCTCACAAAGACCATGGGTTAGTACACAAACACATAATGGACAATGCTTACCATACCATGGGATCACTTGATCCCTCTCGGTACATCTTATACGCTTTATGTGTTGATCATCTTGATTTACTCTTTGTCTGAGATCTTGATCAACCTAGTGTTTCTATGACCATTCTTTGGATAATACCTTGAATAACATCTTCGTCAACATATAAACTCCTTGAACCCAACAGATGGACTTCAAAAAGTGCCTATGGACAAATCCTATAAATATAACTTAAGGCAACCATTAGTCCATAGGAATTGTCATCAATTACCAAAACCACATATGGAGATATATGCTCTAACAAACCGTGCCCTTTGTCTTTCCTTCAATATTCAGAAATGTCCCTAGCAGATTCTCACATATGTTTTTCTTGTTGTGCATAACATCGAGATTATGCCTGAGCTTCATGTGTTTCCAGTACGGGAGGTCCCACAGAATAGACCTCTGGTCCCAACATTGACCCTGCTGACGCTTTCTTTTCTTTCCATGCTTTCGTGGTCTCACATCTTTGACCTTGTCAAGTTGCTGCTCAAGCTCTTCTTGAGCGAATTGTGCTGGCTTTTCGCGAGTTTCAGTCTCGCCGTTAAAATCCTTGCTTTTTCGCCAAGGATGGTTGCGACTAAGAAAACGGCGGTGCCCACTAAAGCATATCTTGCTCCTTATTCTCTTTGAGCAAGGGTCCTTGTCACAACGAACGCATGCTTGATACCCCCCTGTGGTCCTCCCTGATAAAGTGTGCAGCGCCGGGTAATCATGGATGCACCATAAGACCGCAGCACGTAGATTGAACTTTTCGGGACTTCCGGCATC
The DNA here is from genome assembly GCF_904849725.1 of Hordeum vulgare subsp. vulgare. Classification (NCBI taxonomy): domain Eukaryota; kingdom Viridiplantae; phylum Streptophyta; class Magnoliopsida; order Poales; family Poaceae; genus Hordeum; species Hordeum vulgare. Next base: position 643,489,239 of record NC_058519.1, on the reverse strand, counting down.
ATATGTAAGTACACCCTTCCATAGCAGGAGCAATTCATCTACGAGGGGCTCCATAAAGACATCAAAATCCTTGCCGGGAGAATTTGGACCCGGAATCAGCAACACCATCATGACGTTGGACTGATCCATACATGCCCAGGGCGGAAGGTTGTATGGAATCACAAATACAGGCCACATACTATAGGATGTGCTGATCTTTCCAAATGGATTAAAACCATCACCAGCAATGCCGAGTCTAAAGTTCCTTGGATCAGCGGCAAATTCTTTATCTAATTTGTCCAACTCTTTCCATGCCTCCCCGTCAGCTGCATGGCTGAGTTCACCCTCCACGGCTTTCCGATTTAGCTTGTGCCATTGTACCTCCTCCGATTGTTTCTTCGAAATAAGCATCCTCTGCAGCCTTGGAATCAAAGGAAAGTGCCTCAATACCTTCACCGGTATCCGCTTCTTCCCATCAGCATTTTTCCACCTGGAGGCATTACATTTTGGACACTCGTCGTAGTGGGCAAACTGCTTCCGAAACAAGACACAGTTATTCGGGCAGACATGGATTGAAACATAGCCAAGTCCCAATGTGCTAATTATACTCAATGCTTCATCATAAGATTTGGGAATTTCGCTATCTGGATATTGCAAGGTCATGATACGGAGAAATCTGTTGAATTGAACATTGGTCATCAGGTAGAAAGACTTTGCGTGAAGTAACTTCACGGTGAAGGAAAATTTGGACAATTTACCACCATCACTAGCTGGGCGCTTCGCCTCCTCTAACAGCTTGGCAAAGATTGTCTTCTGTCGATCACCTTGCGGTTCTGAATTGTAGAAATCCTTTAACAACTCAGGAATTCTATCATCTTCATTTCCACCCTCCTCAAAACCAGCACCCGCTGGCAGATCATCTTGTACAAAATCATTGCCTTCATCAACATGGTGTGGGTATGCATCAGGTTCAGGTTCAGTTTCAGGTTCAGCATGTAAAGGTTCTCCATGATAGACCCACCGATCATATGTGCTTGCCATCCCATAAATCAACATATGAGCCTCTACAGTTCCTAGAGGTTGTTGTGCACGGTTGAGACAGCTCCGACATGGGCAAAGAACATGAGCATCCTCGGCAGCACTTCTACGAACAAATTGCATAAATTCGTCGACTCCTTTTGTATGTTCAGCGGAAAGCCTTCTAACTCCTTTAAACCAGCTCCTGTCCATCTGCCAAAGACCAAGAAATGTTGCAACTTAGCATCAATCAAAGCTCAGAGACCAACAGTAGCTAGCAAAAAACAAACCAAACCTAGAGAACAATTCTTGCCACTACCTCTACTTTCACCAAGTATAAATATAAATATAAAACATGTAGATGCAGGCACTGCTAAGACCCTTTCCCTACTTTCACCACGGCATATTCATCTAAGATCTGCACATGCCACTGCAGACATTGTCCCTCCATGGATATGCTGCTAGTGCCATGCCTGAAGTTCTGTGCAGAGTATTCACGAACAGGAGGTGATGCCTGAAGTTCAGCTCTTTGCCAGGAAGCAGGATGGAACAGACACTCTGCAGTTTTTCCCCCTCCCATGCCTCGGTACTTCCATGGATATGCTGTTAGTGCCTTGGTACTTCCATGGATATGCTCACAGACAAGAAGAAGTGCCATGCTGCTAGTGCCATACCTCAAAGAAGCAGGGGAAGAAGTGTGTGCCGTCGCCGCCGGACGAGCTCCCTCCACCGCTCAGAGCCCCACACCAGCTCCCTCTGCCGCTCAGCGCGCGCCCCCGCACCAGCTCCCTCCGCCGCTCAGCGCCCCCGCACCAGCCCCCTCCGTTGGGCACGGCCGGACCAGCCACCGCCGCCGGTCACCTTCGCATCAGCCCCCGCCGCCGGCCACCTCCGCATCAGCCACCTCCGCGGTCACCAGATCCGCCGCCGCAACATATCTGAAAATATCCCTCTGCGCTCTTGTATCTATCTGAATTAGGGAAGGATATCTTTCCAAACTTACTATTTACTGGTTGAGTTGTATCCAACTAACAGAAGTTAGTGGCTAGCGCAGTGGCTAGCGTAGTGGCGGTTGGCGCAGAGCTCTCGGGTTCGAGTCCCAGCAGCGTCGAATTTTTGCCAGCAGGGTTTGTAAATGGCGCAGTGGTGCACACGATGTGGACAAGCCCATTAGCAAGCCCAATATAAAAGTAAGATGGAAAAAAATAGCCAACAGAAAAGTAAGATGAAAAAAATAGCCAACAGAAAAGTGATATAAAAAAATTCAATACATTTTACGATGTTTTTATAATCGTCGTAAAAATTATGTTACATCATGTTACGATGTTTTTATAATCGTCGTAAAAATTATGACGATCTCATCTTATGCGGTTACGACGTTTTTTACTCACATCGTCGTAATTTATATGTAGATTTGATCCCCTCAAACGGCTTACAACAATCTCGGATGAAATCGTCATAGATTTATGACGAATTCATCAACGACATTTTAAAAAACGTCAAGTATGAGCATATTTCTTGTAGTGCTCCTCCTTGACCGTGAGGCGACAAAACACCTTTCCCGCCGCCTTGCGCATCTCCCTCTTGGTTGGAAACCATGAGATGATCTCGTGTAGAATCGTGGTCCGCACGGTGTTGCCCCTCACCAACCTCTTGATTTATCCCTCCACCTTCATCCTCCAGTCTGCCATGGTCGCCGTGAGCAACATTTCTACTAGGGGAGACTGAGTGGGTAGCGCAGGGGGCGAGAGAAGTGGGAGATGCGGCCAGCCCGGGGTGGGTGGATGGGTTAATGTTCCAACCTCCCAAACCCCATTCATGGCCGTCACTCCCCTCGAAAACCATGTCGTACACCGCATCCAGTCTATGTGTGCAATCGACCACAAAAGTATCGTGACAGGGGAACCGGACCTTGACATAGTTGCCCCAAACCTCTCCGTGGCGAGCAGCCGTGTTGTCCACCATTCTCCCCTCATCGTCGATCAACATCAAACACGACGAAGCTCCCCGTCGAAGCAGCATCCCCTGCTGATAGCAGAGGAGATCCACAGCTCAAAAGTTAGGGATGTAGATTATAGGCCAACTCCCCTCACAGCCCACGAAAGCCCCGGCGCCATCTCGGACGACCCCGCTACCCTACGGAACCTACCTTCTCCAAGCCGCCCTCTCGTCGTCTAGCGTGTCGCCTATCATCCTCCTCTCGATAACTGGTCGACCGACCCCCCCCCCCCCCCCCCACGCTTCCTAACTAGTACACCTTTTTTTCATGAAAACCTAAGATAGATAAAAGTAGCTCCTCCGTTGGAAGAAAATGTATCAGAACAATGGAGGGAGAGGCCAATCGCCGTGCACATTTGCAGGCCGCACTATATATGAAGAACAATGATGGATGAAATGAACACATATTGAGCCGCACAATGAACAACGGAGGGGCGCATCGCTCTCACCTGACGTTGGAAACCTGACATCACACCCTCCTAGCCGGCTTAGCTCACCGAGTGCGTCAGATCTTGCAGGTATCGATGGCCGAACAGGCAGCACGACGACAGAAAATAAAAAAATTAATACTGCTCCACAAAAAGCAAAACAGAAAGCGTGTGCCGTCGAGGAATCGTCCCTTCATCGCCGCCGTCGTGCTGCTGCAAAAAATAATCGTTGCGGTTTGGAGCTTTCACGTGGGAGTGGGACCCGGGACGGTAGAAAATTACCGCAGGAGAAAAAAAGACACACGCACTGTAGTTTTTTTTAACATAACACAAACGCAAATGTTTATATACATGCGCATACACACATCTACATGATGAGCACCTTCAAAAGACTGAGCCGGTATATCATTTTTAAGTTTATGAAGTCACGTAGGCGGCTTGTCATCGACGGAAACGTCTCCTCTCACTTAAAGCGTATCGTCGAAAATTCTAAAACAAATAAAAAAATAATGGAGGTCTGCTTCATGACCCCCCCCCCCTCACAAACCATATAAGGGCAGTATGGCCATTTCATCAAGCCGTATACGTAAGCAGGCCACGTGTCGGTGCGTGTGAAAGGACCATTCTAACATTTATTATGAAGGGGTATAAAGTGATCTCAACCGTCGATGTGTTTAAGGAGGGTCCTTTTCTTTTTTAGAGAAGGAGGTTAAACCGCCGGCCTCTGCATCAATCGATGTATGCATCCATCTTATTAATTATTCCACAAAGATCTAACAAGAGTATGCATCAATCCATACAAAGCCATCACTCACACCTACAAACTCGATAATGTGGAGTGCTCTCACTCCACATATCTAAGACCAGTGTTGTTTCCAATCCATCCACATAACGTATCGGGAACAACAGCCGGTGCAGCACACCTAAAACGCACACCTCACGCACACGTTTTACCAGCCGCCATCATCCTCGAACCACTGACCCATCTTTAGGAAAGAGATCCGCATCATCCTTGCCAGTCCAATCATCCGTCGACGCCACCACGGTGTCCAACGGCACCACCGCCCTGCGCTCATCCGTCCAGCTGCGAAGACTCCGGGAGATCTGTAGTGTGTAGCACCTGCCAACTAGGCATGACTCAGTGTAGCACCTGTCGGTCAGGCATGACTTGACAGCTCCACCGAAATTCCGTGCAAGACGAAGCCGTTCCACCTCCTGCCTCAGTCTGCCAGCGCTGCTCCACAGACCATGCTCCCAAGAGAGAAACTGCACCGCAGTACCGCCATCGTCCGATCTGGAAGACCAGATCCTAGGGTTTCCCCCGAAGCAGTGCCCACCACCAGCAACCGTTCATGACCCACAAAGTGCCCACCACCACTCAGCCCTCAAGGCGACGCCTTCAGGAAGGTCACGACGTCAAGGACGCCGTCGCCGCCCACCGGAGTTAGGGTTTTCACCCGAGAGGCAAGGAAGGGAAGCAGAGGAGCAAATGTATACCGACGTCTCCATAAAGAATAATGGCGCCCTTGAGCGTCGTCGGCGACGCGGCCGGACTGGGCCAACCAAGGGGTTTCCCCCAATCCGAATCTCCTCCACCGACTTCACCCACAGGAAGGGCCCCGGCAACCACGTCGTCACCACCAAGAATCCGTAGGAGAGAGGCCCACGGATCAGGACCTAGGGGGCGCAGGTGGCGGTGCGGGCAGCGGCCGATGTAGGGGAACAGCACACCTCCACAGCGATGCTTCCAAGAAAGATAGCGGCACCCGCGGGCGTCGCCGTCGCGGCTCCGATGAAGACCGGAGCAAGGATTTCTCCCCCAGTTGCGCTGGATATCCACCGCCACCGACCGCTGAGCATGACCGCCACGCACCATCACGACCCCCAACCAAGGCCACTGCACCGCGTGCCCTGGACACTGCTCGTGCCCAGCCGACCAGCGCAGCCGCGCACGGCTGCCGCTCCCTACCACCAGGGTCGAGCGCCTCGCTAGATCCGGCCATGGAGCCTCGGACCCGCCCTCCACCGCCGCTGATTGGCGAGATCACACCGGATCCCGCAACCGCCGACAAGGGGCGCCGCCGTCAGAGCCCGAGGGCCGACGCGAGGGGCTCCACTGCCGCCATCCCCGGGAGGGGCGGAGAGGGGTCCGGTGGCGGCGTGGTGCGTGTCTCTACGCGAAGAGGATGCGCATCGGCGACGTGCTCGCGAGGTGCCGGACTGAAGGAGCGCGGGCCGGGCAGATCGGGAGCCGGGGATGTCGAGGACTCTGGATCTGAGCTGCCGCCGCCATTTAAGGAGGGTCTACCGAAGCAAAAGTGAAAATAATGCAAACACCAGAGCTTAAACCCTGATAAACTAAAGATAACACTGTCATTCTAACCATCCAACTAGATTGGTTTGCGACACACGCACTGAAGCTGAAAGAGGGATGATTGACAGTGTATATTGTCGACATGGAACTGTCACCTAATTCTACCGCTTTTGGTATCTTATCTATTTGTTTATTATTACTACTAGTACTACAGTGTGTCATTCTTTCACTCTTTATAACTATTTTTGCTACCTTTTACACTTTATTAGCTGTTATGTCTTGTGACATATTTCTGTTTCTATCTTTGTTCCAAAATGTAAGACGTATTGTAGTCTAATTTGAACAACAAAAACATCTTATATTTTAAGGGGGGGCACATTTCATTTATTTTCACTAGACCGGCATGTTGGAAGCACTTGGTAAGAAACATGCATCGGTTGGCTCTTAGGAAATTACACCAAATATCTCGTTTTTCCTTAACATGTAATAAAATTCTATAAGACGATGTCAAATTTTGTTGCGTTCCTGTGTCATGTCAGGTAAGTCCCTAAGAAGACATCTCTGACTTCTCTACCTAATCAACTAGACACCATCCTGATTTGTGGGTATGAGATGTCGGTATTTTTCTTAATAGAGTAAATGATGTCACAATGTCACAAATAATTGGTAAATGTGGGAACAAACGACTATAAGTTGGTGGTTAGGACTCACAAGTGTTGTTGTATCACTATGCCACCAGATTCTGACGCCTGTTTTGGCTCATTAAATCGATTGTATATCTCTACGAGGAATGAAAACATTCCAATGATAGCGAGGTATGTCCGCAACTCTCGTCTTCAGATCAGATTAAAAAACTCCAATCTTCGGTCGGCGATATGAGTGTATCCTGTTGTTTCTAGAGCAAATATACAAGTTTTTTTTTTCTAAATGAAGCAACGTTATCACTAAGTCAAACATAATAGGTTAACTAATGAATGAATAAAAAGCGCATGGCTTGCAGCCGTCCGTTGAACACAAAAGATGTTCGATATAAAATGAATACTTTGTGCACATGGAGCAGCGATTAAGACCTGCAGTTAAGAATGTGTATTTGCAATGTGGATGATTATCAATGTATTAGGTCGTAATCATGTGTTAGGACTCGTACATATAAAAGCATATACATTAGTAATAAAAACAATCCGAAAGCTTGGAATCCTTTTCACACGTTGTTTTTGAGATCAGTGACTGCTGAAAGCAACTCTTACTCTCTTTAGATGGAGCACAGCTGGATGGCTTTGGAGTTCAGAGTTTCTATTGGTAAATGTAAAAATGCACGAGAGACCAATCTAGTTGTCCACTTGAATTTCTCATCTCTTTCTGCCTGACGTCTTGTAGTTGATACCGCTGAAAAAGTAGCACCCAAGAATCTGAAACATTCAGAAAATATGCAAGCATCTACGTCAAGTCTATAAGGTTGTCCGTAATAATAGTATCGTAAATAGTATCATGCATGTCAACTACTCTCTCCGTTCCTAAATATAAATCTTTTAAGAGATTACACTAGGAGTCTACATACGAAGCAAAATGAATGAATCTACACTTTAAAATATGTCTATATACATCCGTATGTAGTCTACTAGTGAAATCTCTAGAAAGACTTATATTTAGGAACGAAGGGGGTAGCAATTTTGATTAGATGTAACATATTAAATGATGTGCTATTACATTATCCTATGATATTATGCATGATAATAAATAAATTATCCTATGATATTATGCATTACGGATATAGTATAATATATTAGTATCATGTGTATGATACTGGTATAATTTCCATTACAACCAGCATAACTCGAACCAGGCAGACTGGTTCCGTCAAAAAGAACATATAACCATCGAAAGTGTGCTTAGTTTGCGGTAGTCCTCCATCAACTTTATATTCTAATCGTCAAGTGAAGACTGGATGCGCAGCTGTGCTATTCAGATCCGTGTATTTTCTTATCATCATTTCCTTTTAGCAAAAGAGAGCTTCCCTCCGATTTTATTAACAAAACGATCAATTCAACGAACCACAGATACATAGCCGAAGCGAAAGACGAGCATCATAAGTACTAACTACTTCCTTTGTATCTAAATACTTGTAGTTGAAAACTACAAAGAACTACTGTAGTATAGAAGGCGTACTTTTTACCTGTTCCATCTGATCAAACATAACATCAATTAGTCCAATAGGCGGTTAGAATTTTCTTATCACCATTGGAGAGCACTCCATCATCTTTCTCTGAAAAAACAACTGCAGCAATTCTATCTGATTCTTCACCGCACTTTTCTTTTAACTACCTGATAATTTTCATTTCTGAACAACATACTGTAATTATGTACCTGCACATTACATTACAAACTAAGCAGATGCACAGGCACATGCAGCTGCCGGATCACCGGCGCAACTTACACACCTTACACGGCCATATATATAACGCACGCCGTCGATCACCGGTGCAGGTAGGCTGATCGATCGGCAGCGGCAGGAAGGGAGAGAATCGGCGGCGCGCGTCGATCAACAGATGACGCACGAGTTGGGGTCCTCCTCGGCGCAGTGAGCGAGGTGGTGCAGGTGTGGGTGGTACGGCGGTGGCGGGTACCAGTACGGCGGGTACGCCGCCAGCTTGTCGCCCTCCTTCTTATCGCCTTCCTTCTTGTCGCCGTCCTTCTTCTCCTCCTTGGCCGGGCCGACGGAGAAGATCTGCGCCGTGGGGAAGGGTTTGCTGCGTAGCTTGGCCACGACGGCGATGGGGTCGACGGTGCCGACGACCGTCATCTTCTGGTCCTTCATGTCCACGGCGATGTGGTCGATCCCTGAGGCAAGCGAAGCGAGAGTTGTTGTCGTCACAAGCGTCAAATTCAGACATGGATGACCGCCGATTAGTCCCGCCATGATTACGAGGAAGCAGAGCAAGAAGATGAGAGAAACAGAGGATTTTACTACCATGGAGCGCGGAGACCACCTTGATGGCCTTCTGCTTCTGCCTGTCGTCGTGCACGTCCAGCTTCAGCACAACCTGAACTCCGCATGCAGCCGCCAGGCAACAAAACAAGATTAGCAAAACGGGCCGTGTGCAATCGAAATCAGAAGAGAAATAAATCATAAACCCATAGACCGCAAGCAATCACCTTCATGGCGGCCATCGATGCAACGGCCCGACCAACCGGGATGCTATGCTTCTGACGGTCGGTCTCGGCGACGATGGAGCGCTATGGTGTGCTCTGGGAGTGGGAGGAGCGACGGCGCGGTGGCGGGCCAATTTATAGGGAGGGGCTACGGGGGAGGGGCCGTGGCGCCGGGGTGCACACCACGTCAATAGCCTTGCGCGCCAAGGTCTCGGGTTCTTTTGTGGCTGGACTCGGCTGGTGTGGCGCGGAGGCGGAGGTGGAGCCGTGTGCGCGTGGGGAGTGGAGACGGAGCGGGACAATGGCCGCGCGCTGGCGACGACCTGCCGGAGTCGTCGTGCACGTCACTTGTCTGGTCTGATGTAAACGTCCTTACGGCAACAGCGACGGCGCGTGGTTTGGCAGGCGCCGCCGGCCGCCGGCCGCCAGCCATACATGGTCGGGTCGGAGAAAAGAGAGGGAAATTACGAGTTCATTTCGTGACACATACCGTTCATGATTTGGATGCTGTGACATCGATTTGATCGTGGCGACTAGCGGTAGCTGCAGACAAGTAGTTTAGCCGAAATCCCGCCAATAGTTTAGCCGAAGTAGTTAGGCATTAGCAGCTCGGGCAATCTCGAAACCAGAAAATTCGCAACAAATATAAAACTTGAAAAAACGGAAAACAATATAGACGCTCAGTCGCTCAGGCATGATGCCTGCCGGTTACACTGTCGTGTAGACACAGAAATGCCATGGACGCGGCCTCCTCCACGACGTCGCTCCCTCGAGTGCAGAGTGATCTGTCATGGAAATTTCGGGGACAGAGGCATGATGGTGCAAAAGGCGGCTAGCCTTTTTCTCCTTTTCTGGACAGGCGTACGTAATGTACCTACGTAGCTAAAAGGGAGAGCAATAGGTGTGGTACCAGTATATATATGAGTACAAATTTCAAGGAAAAGAAGTCTGTTTTAGAGATAAAATAAAAGACGGATTACAATTTTTAGACTGCCAAATATATCTACATCAAATATATCTTTAACATTTCTCCTCAGTGAGAGCGGTAGCGTTGCAAACAACAGATTCACCGTGGACGGTTAGACTAGAGAGAATAACATCCCACGGGCCAACATCCCCCCGCAGTCGCACCGGAGCGTCAGGGACGGTGTCGCGTCGCGGACGCGTGGACTGTAGAGGAAGACGATGAGTTGCTCAAGCGAGGTGATAGCCCTTTGTGCCATTGTCGAGGTAGCCGAGAGCATGAGTGGTGTAGCTGTTGTCGAGGTAGGCGTGCGAAGAACGTCATGATCGATGTCAAGTTGGGGTGGCCGGTGTGGAGGTAGTCACCGTGGAGCCGCGGTCGCAAGGATGCGTCGAGTTAGTCATGGGCGCAGTGGTGTCGAAGTAGTGGTGCACGGTAAGTAAACGTTGTTGATAACGCGTCGCGCCGGGTTTGTCAAACCCGGGTATATATAATGGACGAAGGCACACATCGGTGTTACCAGCATTGGGCATGCGTAGACGGACAAAGTCGGTTTGGCGATGCATTGCTCCAGGCTTCTCAGGCCTGGGAGCACATTACGGACGAAGGCACACGTCGATGTTGCCAGCACCGGACATGCGTAGGCAGGGACCTGCACATAAGTTGTACGCCATGTCGAGGAGGCTAGCAGAGAAGGACTCGACGACGGTTGCGGCACAAATTGGCGGGGGACTATGTTGCCCGCGGTGGTCGGAGTAGACAAAGTGGTCGGGAAAGATGAAGGCGATTCTACCGATGAGCTGGGACTGCACGAAGATGAAAGGGGTGGACAAGTGACGCAACTTGAGAGAACGAGCTGCGGCAGCCGAAGAAGAGCGGCGGCGGCGACTGAGGGAGTTTGGGACTAAGGGATCTTCGGGCTGCCGGTTTATCTCTTATGGGCCGGACAGGTGGGCCGCTCTGTGGAAGGCTGAGCTATAAAAAGCAACTCCGCCTTCAGGAAGGAAACCATCAAGGCGCTAAAGTCGCACCGCTGGATAATCGGTTGCGCGTGCAAAGCAAAACGCTATTTCGTGCTAGTTATTTCAGGCGCCCGCTCCCGCCCGCGCAACACAACTCTCTCTCTCTCTCTCTCTCAATCTCTCTCTCTTTCTCGCGCGCGCGCCGCTGCTAGAGAAATCGCCGGATGGAGCGCGCCGACGACACCCGCTCACCCCTCCTACACCCGTGACCCCTCCCCAACTGTCACCGCCGCAGCAGCAACAACAAATCCTAGTGCGGGGTTAAGCATCTCTGTCGGCGCTGCTCCTCCAAGCTACGGCCTCATGTGCAGCTTGTTCATGGCGCCACGACCAATCGTGTTGGGTGTCCGCCGTCAAGCCACGGCCTTCCGTCAAACGATCAAATGTTAACTTGTTCTCTTGTTTGTAGCTCAATATTGCACTAACCCTGTTTCGAGGAGAAGAGTAGAAGACCAACCATTGGAGGATTGGAAGGCATGGGTGGCTTCGAAAGCATGGGAGCTACCATGAACGGCATGGAAGGAATGGATGGCATCGAAGCAACCATGAAAGCATGGGTGGCTTCGGAGCAACCATTAAAGGCATGGGAGCATTTACTGGAGGCATTGGTAGCTTCGGAGCTACTATGGGAGGCGTGACTTTTGATTCTCTCATGAAAGGCATGGGAGCTCCTCCCGGTGACATGGGTGCACGCATGACTTCCGGAGCGTCGGACATAGCTTCACATTATATCGTTGAAGATGGTCTCATGGATTGACGCATGGCTAACAATGCGAGGACGACGAATCGTCTTCGTCCTCGGGCGAAGACTCAGACGAAGAAGAAGATGAGACATGATTGTTCATATGTCATTTGTTTGTGCCTGAACTTTATATTTGTCATGATCTTCCTTTGATGATTTTGAACTATGTCATGTAATTCAACTATGCTATGTTGTTCGAATGCAAAAAATATAGGTTTGTAATATTGCATAGTGTGGTTGACTGCTCGCTCGGGCACGCCGTCAGACGGGTGTTTGCGCTCGCACGTTGAATTTTGCAGTGCCTGCTAGAACGGCAGTGCCGTGCCTCATTTTGCGTCGCCTGCTGGAGCGGCAATTTAGCGCTGTAATTTTTTTTTAACATGCCGCACCGAGCGCGTCTATTGAAGTCGCTTTAATTCTATTATAAGATGTTGCTGAAATGCAGGCATTATTCACTCAAGTCAACCAAACGTATCCCTAATGAATGGGTACTTTTAAAAACCAAATGCAGCAGTTTTATTTACTACTGTAGTTCTTCTCCACACCGTAATTCCGTATCAGGCAAGCTCAGCGGATGCGGAGGTAGTTGGCGGATCACCGGTGCAGTATTTAGCTCGCACGGCCACATACATAGCGCACGCCCTCGATCACCGGTGCTGATGAGTCCCGAACAATCGGCTGGCATGCAGGCCGGCTACAAAAATGCGCGCCGATCAGCAGATGGCGCACGCGTTGGGGCCCTCCTCGGTGTGGACGAAGTAGCAGCACGGGTGCGGGTGCTGAGGCGGCGGGTAGCAGTGCGGCAGGTTGCACGGCAGGTACACTGGGACGAGCGTGCCCGCGTCGTTCGTGTTGCCGTCCTTCTTCTTCTCCTCCTCCTTGGCCGGGCCGACGGAGACCTCCTTCTTTTTCTCCTCCTCCTTGGCCGGGTCGACGGCGACCTTCTTCTTCTCCTCCTCCTGTTTGGCCGGGCCGACGGAGACCACCTGCACTGTGCAGAAGCGCCTGCGCAGCTTGCAGACGACGTCGACGGGGTCGACCGTGCCCACGACCGTCATCTTGTCGCACTTCATGTCCAGGACGATCTCGTCGATACCTGGGGAGGGAGGGAAGGAAGACATGGCCGTCGTCAGAAACTCAGAAGTGGGAAGCTGAGACTGAGGTATATATGGTGGATGAGTGAGTGACCTCCATGCATGCATGTTTACGACGAGCAGACCAAGAACACAAGCTAGCAAGGTATAATGCCGGACGTATTCTGAGAAAGTGAGAAGAAGAAGAAGAAGAAGGGGGAGTAAGTAAGTCACCACAGAGAGTGGAGACGGCCTTGATCGCCTTGCGCTTCCGCGTGTCGTCCTGCAGGTCCAGCTTCACCACCACCTTCTGCCCGTCAGACAATCGATCAAAGTAACTACTCCACTTAATTAGTACTCCCTCCGAAAACTAATATAAAGGCGTTAAAATCGCAAGAGGAATTAAGAAATGCCACTTCGATCGGCAGTAAGCAATGACCTTCACGGCGGCCATCGAGCCGGCGGCCCGACCGGGATCGACGAACTTGGAAGGGTGGGATGAAATTGAACGGTGCGCCGGCTTCTCTCCCGGCGAACGATGGAGCTGTATGGGAGTATAATCAGGGTGTAGCTGGTGACGGGGCCGGCCGTGTGGTTTTATAGCAGGAGGCCGTGGCACGTACGTGTTGTTGGGGGTTGGGACAGTGGGACTAGGGCGTCCGGGGGCGTGTGGGCAGGCAGGTCTGAGCGCTATTGGAGACTGCGGGGGCATACGTACGGTGGCGCCGGGGAATGGCCACGACGAGTCGACCACCGACGTCTAGCCGGAGTCTTGGTGCGCGTCCGGCCGGGGTGGCTACTGGCTAGCTCGGTCGATTGCGACTTGGCGAGGATCTTGATTATTGACAGACTTGGGCTTGTGAGCTAATCAGGCCGACCGATGTGGCGTTGGGGTGTCAGTGCTGTGGCCCGGTTGCCACTCTCGTGCCAATGGTGCAACACGTACGTCCGTGATGCGATGGCCGTTGCTGCAAACAGCTAGCGGCGGCGAATGGTTAGTTGGCCCGGCACCCCAGCCGCCAACCAACTATCACCATGGCCGAAAAACAGAGCATGCATGTACGAGTTTATTGCCCGACTACTACCCAATAAACGTTTAGCGGTGTAGTTGGAAGCAAGTTCCGCCGATCGATCGCACAGGAAACGCGCAATCAGCCTAGCTAGAAAGTGAACCTCGCCGCGTGAACTTTGCTTCGTCCCCGGCACCGGCGGTCATCAGAGTTACTTTTGCTAAACCTAAAACAAAACGACCTAGTTCTTTTCTTTTTCTGAACCGGGCTAAACACCTTTCCATTAACTGAATAAGAGCATAGTTATTATCTTTTTGTATGTAAGAATGCGATAAAATTGGGTCAAACTGGTTATCCAATTTTATAGCATTCTGCCGATTTATTTTCTCAACACCTACTAAGATTTGAAAAACAAAGCTCTTTCTTAAATGACATTTTAACTGCTTTATTCATATGAGAACAAACAGTGGGAGTTTTAGATAACGTAATTCGCAACCGCAGTTTTAGATAACATAATTTGCAAGATAGAAATATAATACTATCTCCGTTCGAAAATACTTGTCGTAGACATGGACATATTTTGTTTCAGATATATCCATTTTTTTTTATTTGTGTGACAAATAATTCCTGACGCGGGGAGTAGTCTCTAACACCGCCAAGTTGATGTTGACGAGAATAACCCCCCACTAGAAGAGTATCGCTGTAGAAATGAACCATATGCGCCGTCACCATCAAGGGAATCCTCCTTGAGGATCTAGCGGCAGCGACTAGGGTTGGAGTCGTGCGCTTTTCCTAGTGAAGTTCCTTTTATTTATTCGACATGTTGTATTGGGAGCACCGGTAATCACCAGATCAAAAAATGTTCATGGATAGACGTGAGAAATTCACTACCATGATATCTTGTGTAAGTCACCTTACAAGATTTTGAATCCAATTATATCACAACCTAAGAAACACGAGTTAATTGTGGTTATGAATATGTGCAAATTTAAACTAGATGTAATATTCATATCATCATCACTATCAATTCCGAATTCCTTGTCCATTTTGCATCATTATCACCGTTAGAAACCAAAATCAATTCATTTCATGACCCGGGATGTTTGAATTTAACTTTAAAATTTATCTGTACCCACTTGTCTTCTGATGGGCGTCCCTCTCTCGCGCATTCATCGAGTCTAGCTCCTGACTCGCTAAAAGGGCGAGCGAGATGGGCATGCCCATGCGCGTGGGAGGCCACAACATCTTTTCCTGTTTTTTTACGTTTTACGTTTTCTATTTTCTATTTTGTATTTATCTTTGTATTACAAACAAATCTACAAAAACATTTTAAAAATGTTATAAAATTATTTGTAAATTGTAAAAGAAGTATTTGAAAAATATTAATCAAGCTATTGAAAAATGTTAGACGTGTATAGAAAGCTGTTGATCATGTATCAGAAAAAAGATGATTTTTTTTATCATCCATATAGAAATTTTAATCAAGCATTTAGAAAATATATTGAACAAATAATTGATTAATGTAAATCAAGCATTTGAGAAATTTTAAATGTTTACAGAAAAAATGTTGACCAATGTGTTAGAAAAAATATTATTTTTTATCATGTATATAATTTTTTTAATCAAGCAGTTGAAAAGGATATTGAAAATGTTAATCAAGTGTTCGGAAAATGTTAAATGTGTATATTCATGGGCATTGGGCAGCTGGGCCGAGCTTGATGTTGGGAGGAAGAGCAAGCAACTGGCCCTCGCCCGCCAGTCGCCTCCTCCTTGTTCCAATCCCTAAAGAAAAAAAAAACCCACCTTGTTCCAAAAAGGGAGAAAAAAAAAACGGCGCCCCCGTTGACCTCCGGTGAAATCCCCATGGCAGCGCCGCCCTCCTCCGCCTCTGCCTGCTCCGGCGAGCGGTGGCCTCCACTGGAGTCCAGCCCAGAAGTATTCAACCAGGTTTACCGACCTTCTTCCTGCTGCTCCTATCATCTCTACTGTGAGCGTCTATCTGACGGAACTCCTCCCCGCGGCGGGCGCAGTTCATGTGGTCGCTGGGAGTCCCCCGGGGCGAGGCCGAGTTCCACGACGTGTACGGGCTAGACTCAGATGCGCTGGCCATGGTGCCCCAGCCCGTGCTGGCCGTCATCTTCTGCTTCCCCGATCCGCCCGAGGTACAGGACACGCTCCAGAAATTTCATTTTTCTCACTTGGTCACTCTGCGCTCAACTCACTTCGTTGCTAGTACTACTGCCAATTTACATTATTGACATTCATATGCGAGTGTTGTTTGTTTATGTGAAAATGTGTGAAAGCAGTCCTATTTTGTTTTGGTATTCCCTAGATTAGTACGTACTATACTACTATCAGGGAATTCAGTACTTTCTGGAGTCACCCACTTATTCCTTCAGCCTGATGCAGGATCCAAGCGCTCCTCCAGAACAAGTCTTGGCTACTGAAGACAAGGTGAGCAGTTTTTTGTTTCTTGTAGTAGATCGCATGACTATTCCTTCTCCAGGTATCAGTATGAGATGAGAGTTGCAGTTGGAGCTGATCCGTCCATCGTAACAGGCCCGTATCAAGCAACACATTTGCCTTTGACATATGCCTTCTGCAACAGGACGCTTGGGATCAGGTCTATTTCATAAAACAAGTGGAATCATTAGGAAATGCTTGTGGAACTATCGCTTTGCTTCATGCTGTTGGAAATGCACATTCAGAAATCAGTTTATGTAAGTTTTCTTTGCGTTTTCGTATTTCTATATCCTCCTGTGATGTAATTTGTCCTGTTGTTCGAGTGATTAAGGGGGCATTGATTCCATGTAGGTTAACAGAAACTGCAGTATGTAAAATGATTCCATTCTGTGATGTTGCCTCTCTGTTTTTGTTAAACAACTTATCTTGTCTTTTGTAGTGGAGAATTCAGGCTTGGACCTGTTTTTCAAATCAACAGCCAGTATGGACCCATATGAGGTTCTTCTCTCATGATTCAAGCCAGTCATCCTTACGTTGGTCACTCTCACAAGGTTTTGTGTTATCCTTTTTATCTTATGCCATACCTTTAGCGTGCCAGAGTGTTGGAGAAGAATGATGACATGGCAAGAGCTCACTCATTGGCTGCCAGTGCTGGTGACACAGAGGTACTTGTTATATATTTTTGGCTTATGTGAACTGGGATTCTATGTCAAAGACCTAAATGATCATTACAGCAGCTAATAGATTGATGTGTCGGGAATAGATAAATAACCATGTAGAGCGAAGTTTCTTCATATAACTCTGTTGTAGTCACCACTCACCAGTGTGGTATTTTTTCTTTCCAAAAAGGCAGTATGATCATTTTTGAGTATCTAACAGACTACCACAGGGTATATTTCAGTATGATTTAGCCATCCCTTATGGTCATCGTTTTTTTCTGTAGTGAAAATGCAGAAGAAAAACATGGGAGCATACAAATATTTGTTAATCCGTCTTCTCCTATTTTCGTTGAATACGCTTAACTTCCATACCTGTGCCTTGTTTGCCAGATTGGCGACATTGTAGAAGAGCATTATGTTTGTTTCACAGCCCTCAGTGGTAAGTCTTCGTGCTGGTCTCTATGTAATTACTTAGTTTTGATTGTTTTTCATAGGATGGTGATGAGTGGCATATGTCTGTAGGGGCACTTTACGAGCTTGATGGCATGAAGAGTGGACCAATAAAGCTTGGTTCCTCATCTCCTGAAAGTTTACTGCAGGTATTGTGAAAAAGGCCAGTGTTATATTTGCTTGTACTGGCTTGGACAGCTGAGCTATCATTACACTTATGTTGTTCAAGCTGTATCAATGATCCATCCTGTATGTCATGGTAAGCTTTAAGCAAAGGCCTAGAATAAATAGAGAGCAAACATCTGAGTAGTGGCCATTTACAAGAATAAGCTACCAACACGTAGGATGGGTTATGGTGGTGACAGTACAAATTTGTCAATTTGTTTGATGACATAGACATTCTAGAGACGCAGTTGTTTTGTATCACCATGCATGATCTCCAGAGCCTGTAGGGCCTTAAATAGAACAGGTCCGATGGTGCACTGGTAGATTCAGTTACTGGTGCGGAAAGAGTCGTGGATTCACATGCTGCTGCTAGCACCTTGACGTGTATTACTGACCTGTTTTATATTTGAGATTTGACAGTCAATGACTCAAATGAATATCTAACTATCAGCAGTGACTGCTCATGGCCTGGGAATAATTGATGCTGGCAGATCTAAAGGGGAAGTTCAACTGAAATGTCATTCGCATATTATTGACGCACTACAGTTTGAACATATACGCTCACGGGACGAGATATAAGCTAGTTTCATGGGCCGATGGGTGTAATGCAGTAAACGACGTTTTGTTGATATGCGTTGCAGTTTTTGTAATCATATATGCTGGTGCTGCTAGCTGCCTTGACCTTCCTTTCAGTGGTCATCTAATTGCCCATTCTCAACTATATCTCCCCTGCTTATGATCATCGTTGTTCTTTTTATTCAATCAGGATGCCGTGCATGTCATTAAGGCCATGATGCACAGGATTCCCAATTCGGTGAACTTCAATGTGATGGTGCTATCAAGGAGCCCGAAGTGAAGAGGTGATGTTTCTGATAATTTATCTGCAGTTCAGCAACTCAAAATGACTTGCCGAATCATTCAGAGCACGGCCTCGATCCTCTGTTGGTTGTTAAACATGTAACGAAGGGATTTGTGCTTGATCATACGGAGGCCACGCATCATCCCTTTGCCTTTGCCGCCATTCTCGTTGCGAGAACGATTGCAGTTGCCATTGTGGGAGCCATCGGTGCCACTATTGTGTTGGCCATTGTCTTTGCCTTTGACGTTGCTGCCATTGCCTTTGACGTTGCTGAGCTGAGCGCTACCTCCATACCGGTGAAGAGGGCAAATTCCTTGACGGTTTCCATCTGGTTCCAGTCCTTGTTGAATTTCATGGCATCCAAGAAGTCCACGACGATGAACCTGCCGGAACCGAGGCTGACGACACAGGGATCACGCAAGTTGTCTGGCTGCCACTCCTCTGGCAGGTCATCCCGGTCCCAGATCCGCATCTTGTCCGGCGGCGGCTCCTCCCCTCTGATGATGCCCGAGAGGTCAGCAGCGCAGGGGAAGTTGTTTGAGACGCCAAACCAGAGCCCAAGCTCGGGGACGTAATCCGCTTTGCCGTTGAAGGGCATGAGCCAGTCGCCAGCTTTGCTCCACTCACGAGTCTTGATGTCGAAGCAGTAGGTGCCGGTGCCCTCGGCGCCGGCGATGGAGAAGCAGATGGCGTCGCCGACGAGGGCGTGGCTGACGACCATGGCGTGCTTGTGGTCGCTGATCCACGGCGGCAGCGGGAGGAACCTGCTAGATACGGCGGACGGGTGGAACCCCCTCCACACCAGGGCCTCGAACTGCGGCCGAACCTCGGCCTTGTCCGGATGGAGGAGGCCATCGATGATGTAGAGGTCGCCGGTGTCGTCGGCGTCAGGGAGGTGTAGGTCGGTCGGAGGGACGGAGATGGCCATGGGCATCTCCTTGAGTCCGTGGAGGCATGGCAGGGTGTCGACGTAGCGGGAGCCGTCGTCGACGGCGTTGAAGCGTAGCATGCTGTTCCCGCGGTCGCCCAGGATGACCTTGCTCTAGGAGGCGGTGGGGAAGAAATGGACGGAGCGATTGGCCTCCAGGCAGGGGGAGAGTTGCGGTGGCCCCATGAGCACATCGGGTTTCGGCGGATGGATCTTGGGCGCCGCCGCCTCGGCCGTTGTTAGGTCAGTGCTGCGGATCCTTCTCCTGTTGGTGGCATGGGCCCTGGTGGGCGTCAGTGTTGGCAGCACCTTGCCATGTTCGGCCGCCTCTTGTGCCGTCCGGTGAAACAAATCCATCTTGGAGAGGTCCAAGCGCCGCAGCAAATATAGGCGTTTGTGCCCGTCGTACAACCCTAGGTTCAAGATCTGCCGGATGCCGCCACTCATCTTCTGGGAGGGTAAACAGATGATCTACCGCCGGCGAATCTGGAAGGGCAGAACGGCGGTAGAACGACGGGGGAGTGGGACGATGAGAGCAGGCAGCGCCTTCTACTCAGGCGTGCAATTATGGCCGGCGCGTTTTTGAAGTGACAACCTCCTTCTCGTCGGCGTCGCCGCCTGCACCCTGGAGCGGAGCGGCCGGCAGCAGCGGCGGCGGAGGCGGCTCTCTATCGGAACCCACGTCTCTTTTCTTTACTTCTGTTGGATGGAGGAGGTTTTGTTGGGTCACGCGGAGGCCATGGATGATGGGATGGGCCCGACGACATGTTTTCATAGCGATGTTCGTGATGCTATAATCCATTAGAATCAGGACCCGTTTACCTACCCAATCCTTCTACCACTCTTGGAATTAAGCTTTTATTTGTTGCCGTCGTCGTGAAGAAACTCTAGGATAATTAGTTGTGTCTTCACAATAGTGCACGGGTTAAACTGTAGCATATCTTAAAGGGACATGGAGTATTTGAGCTCGAGCTCAAATGCATCCGTATGAACAGTAAAAATAAGAAAAAAATTCAAAAACATCTCAAAACATTCTGATTTTTTTTGTGATGTACTTTGGCAAAAGTTTAAGAGCTTGTAAATTTTCATCATGATATCACATTTTAGTAAGGCGTGATAAAAAAATAAAAACGGTGCTCTGAAAATGATACTTTTGAAAATATTTTGAAACACTAATTTTGTTTTTTCTGCCACGCCTTATACAATGTGATATCATGGTCAAAAAATTGCAAGCACTTAGAAGTTTTTTCAAAGTTCATCATAAAAAAATTCAGAATTTTTTGAAATGTTTTTTATTTTTATTTCAATTGTACTGTTCATGCAGGTGCATTTCAGCTCGAGCTCAAAAGGGTACTTTCCGTCTTAAAGCTCATTTGAATTACAATTGATTTCTAAAAAAATAGAACCATCGAAGTATTTTTCTGAGCATGCTAATTCTCACAGCAACCAATAATGTTAGTTGAAAGGTGCGTTGCATCGTGCAGCTTGCTAGTAACCCCTAAAAAAACCTAATTTTCTTTTTATAGAATCTCAAAATTGTACGTATAACATATTATCTTGATTAAGAAAAACTTCATTTACGGCAATTAACACATCCATCTGTTCTGTTATTGATTCAATGGTAATATTGAATGCTTCGAGCATCAATTCAAAAAATAAATAACTAGCAAAATGTCCGTGCGTTTACATAGAACAAAAAAGCCAGGAAACATTAGATGGAAAAATAAGGACATTTCTTCGAACACAAGAAATATACTACTCCCTCCGTTCCTAAATGTAAGGTGTATTAGTTTTAAAAAAAGTCAAACCTTGTTTACGTTTGACCAACTTTATAGTAAAATATATAATGTTTTACAATACCAAATATATAAAATACAAAAATATATTTCATGATAAATATAGTGATTATGATTTGGTATTCTAGACCTTGATATTTTGGTATACAAACTCGGTCAAAGTTAGACAAGTTTGACTTTTATTTTAGAACGGAGGGAGTACATGACTAAGCTTCCTAGGATTAAGGTGGTGTTTGGTTCACGGGCGAGGTTGGGTTGGCTAAGGACATACCTAACCACGTGGTTGGGGATATCCTCGTTCTTGTGTTTGGTTATAAACAAATATAGGTGGTTATGGACAATCAATTTTATGTTTGGTTAGAAGGATGGGAGATGCAACCGACGACCACCCCGCACGCGCATTCACTCTGCCGCCCGCACGGCCAGTACGGCCAGCACCATCGCATTCTGCCAGCAGCGTGCGCCCACTGGAGCCGAGCGCGAAGCCCCGATCCACCACCAACGCATGGCAAGCCGTCGCTCCTCCACCGCAGGGACGAGGCAGAGGAGGCCTCCACCGCTGCCTGGGGCCGCCGCCCCAACGCCCAGCGCCGCAGATGTGTCCAGACAACCAGAACCACCCCGGAGGGCCCTCCGCTGAGCTCGCGTCGTCGTCCAGGGCGGCCTCCGCACACGCTAGGAGAGAGAAGATCGCTGCCAGCCGGTTGCTGCCCGGCGGAGAAGCCCGACCACGACGAGAGGGGAGGAATGCGAGAAGAAAAAAACATTTCGTTGCCTCGGGAGGTCGCTGAGCGTGGGTGGCTGCCACTATCCGTGAGATTTTTACGGATAAGCTCAACCACGTTTTAAGAGGATATTCTGAGAATCTTAATTGCCTATATTCCTAACCATCTCTCAACCAAACGCTCGACAACTACCCAAAAAGTGGCTATCCTAGCCAACTAAGGGATAACCACATAACCAAACGCCACCTAAAGGCCTCAAAATCAATTGAGTTCTTCAATTAGAATTTGTTCACTCAATTTTGACCGGGTTAACAGTTTCTCAACAAGCTCTTCTTTTCAATTCTTTTAGTTCACTATGTACCTTAATTTTGAAGCTTTCTGATTTGATTGAGGTATTTGATTTGGGATCGGCTTCATGATTTTGACTTGATCAACGATTTTTAAAATTAATCGATAGCAACCGATTTTTAATAATACATCAATCCCATGCATCCCTCATCACCTAAAAATGTATTATTGTAACACCAAAATATTATATGCAGACAATAACGCAGAAATTTTCCGACGTAAATATCGATTGATTAGCACATAACATAGAATCATACCATGAAAAACCCATCAAAACAGCACATTATAAATAAAGTAAAAAACATAGGCCATTGCCTCTCACACTAGCCAAATCAAATTCTTCCTTGGTTCCAAGATATAAGGTGTATTTTTTTCTTGAAAAGTCAAATTTATTTTACTTTGACTAAGTTTGGAGTAAAAAATATCGGCATCCATAATACTAAATAAATAAAGTATAAACATTTATTTCATGATGAATCTAATGATTGTAGCTTCATATTATGAATATTAACATATTTCTCTACAAATTTGGTCAAACCTGAAGAGTTTTGACTTTTTAAAAATCTGATACACCTATATTAAATTGCAAATAAGCTAATTTATTTTATAAAAAGACAACAACACCAACCGTGCAGCAATATGCGCTTAATCCTTCTACAGTAAAGGTGATTTTGGAGTACATTATCAGCATTAATCACATCCAACACAAGCCATCATGATTCGCACATTAAATCTGATCGGGATAATGAAACAACAGAAATAAGAATAATACAATGTCACAAGAATATTCCCGATCATGCAATCCGTAATTAATGCAACACTTGCACGGCAGAGGATCTTGCAATTAAGGATGTGTGCACTTTATTGCTTCTAGGGCTATGATAGTTAGGTTGCCTGTAATGGGAGTATCATAGGTAGTATCATGCATGTCAACTAGGCAATTTTGATGAGATGACATAGAATTAAATGAAGAAAGAGAGGGTTGAGTATTGTACGAGTATCATGATACCGTATCATATTAAATGTTGTGCTACTTTATGTCTTGCATGGCAATAAATGAACCATCATATAATACTAACATATGATACTATGCATTACGGTTGTGGTCTCATATACTAGTATCATATGCATGATACTAGTATATGATATTACCCATTACAACCAACCTTATGGAATCATCGAAACGCCGTTGTCTTTTGATGGTGCTACGCCTGCAGGCATGGTTGTGATCTCTGGGATCGAGAGCGAATGTAGAGCGTGGAAGCTAGCTGGCTTCCTGAAAGGTGATTTTGCCGGCTTAGCTAGGTGGGTTAGTCCGATTGACACATGCAGTTAATCATGTGTATTCTGTGTGAACGGACATTTGGCAATGTATTCACTAGTGGAAAACGGGCATTTGGCCTGGACCCTTTAGTCCCGGCCTGCCTCTGGGCCGGGACTAAAGGCCCGGCCACGTCGCCCCAATTCTCAATGCCTCCTTCGAGGCTTTAGTCCTGGTCCGTAAGGAGTCTTTAGTCCCGGTTCGTGTCCCAAACCGGGATTAAAGGGCTACGCGGTGGGCAGCCGCATGTGTGCCACCTTTAGTCCCGGTTTGTATCTCAAACCGGGACTAAAGTCCTCTGCCTATATATAGCACAACCTCCTTCTCCCCTCTTCCTTTCATTTTTCTTGGATGAAGGATTGTGGGTGGGTGCTTGCTCTCCACTTTTTTTGATGCACTAGAGGTGTTTGTTGAAATGTGTGTTAGAGCGATGCCGCTTCAGTTCACCGAACACAACTACGATATGAGATGCCTGAGCCACGCTTAAACCTCTTCCTCTTTATTTCTACTTATTCTAGAAGGTTAGCAACTATATTTCCTCGTTTAGACCGTGCGGTACTAATTTTTAGGATTGTGATTGTATTTGATATACTGTCGTATAACACAGATGAGCCATCCATGGATGTACGGTGATCGACGCACAACCGCTTACAGAGAAGGCGTGCATTCTTTTCGAGATGCAGCCGATGCGAACAAGCATGGTGGTGGCTATATGTTTTGTCCATGTGTTGAATGTCGGAATGAGAAGGATTACACTTTCTCAAGAGTCATTCAGAGCCACCTGCTTCGGTCCATGTGGAAGAAGAAATCTATATTTTGGGAGCTACCCTACTGGGAAGTCCATGAGGTCCGCTCGGCAATCGACGTGATGCACCTGACGAAGAATCTCTGCGTGAATATTCTAGGCTTCCTGGGCTTGTATGGGAAGTCAAAAGATACACAGGAAGCACGGGAGGACCAAGAACGTCATAAAGGAAGAGATGACATGCATCCAGGGCAGTTTCAAGGGCGTGCCAGCTACGCTCTTACTAAGGAAGAGAAGGAAATCTTCTTTGAAGTCCTGTTCAGTATCAAGGTCCCGACTGGCTTCTCGTCGAATACAAAGGGAATCGTAAATATGAAAGACAAAAAATTCCAAAACCTAAAGTCTCATGACTGCCACATGCTTATGACGCAATTGCTTCCGGTTGCATTGAGGAGAATTCTACCGGAAAATGTTCGCCTGGCAATTGTGAAGGTATGTGCATTCCTCAATGCAATTTCTCAGAAGGTAATCGATCGAGAAAGTCTATCAGGGTTACAGATTGATGTGGTCCAATGTCTGGTCAGCTTTGAGTTGTTGTTCCCGCCATCCTTCTTCAATATAATGACACACTTCCTAGTTCACCTAGTCGAAGAGATTAGAATTCTCGGTCCTGTGTTTCTACACAATATGTTCCCCTTCGAGAGGTTCATGGGAGTCTTAAAGAAATATGTACGTAACCGTGCTAGGCCAGAAGGAAGCATCTCCAAGGGCTATGGAACAGAGGAGGTCATTGAGTTTTGTGTGGACTTTCTTCCTGACCTTAAGCCGATTGGTGTTCCTGAATCTCGGTATGAGGGTAGGTTGACAGGAAAAGGCACACTAGAAAGGAAAGCAAAAGTATGTATGGACGGGCATTCCACCGTGGTGGCTCCGTATATCGTGAGACACAAGAATATTCTACGCTCCGAAAACCCGGGGAAGGCTGACTCTTGGATTAAAGGGGAACACGAGAAGACTTTCGGCAGTTGGTTGCAAACACATCTCATGAATGACGACACCGTTGGAGATGAGCTGTACTGTTTGTCCAGGCCACCATCTTCGACTATATGTACTTTCCAAGGGTATGAGATAAACGGGAATACATTTTACACGGTTGCCCTAGATAAAAAGAGCACCAACCAAAATAGTGGTGTCCGCTTTGATGCAACAGACGAGAATGTGCACTGTTTGGAAACATATTACGGGTACATAGAGGACATATGAGAACTTGACTATGGACCTACTTTTAAGATCCCTTTATTTCGGTGCAAATGGATGAATCTGACAGGAGGCGGGGTAGTTGTAGACCAAAAGTACGGCATGACAACAGTGGATCTCAACAATCTTGCGTACATGGACGAAGCATTTGTCCTAGCCAATGATGTCGCTCAGGTTTTCTATGTGAAGGACATGTCTACATTAACAAGAAAAAGAAATTAGCAAAAGAAGATATCGTCCGATGAGCCAAAACGCCACATAGTTCTTTCACGGAAAAGAAACATCGTGGGAGTAGATGACAAGACAGACATGTCAGAAGATTATAATAAGTTTCATGAAATTTCGCCCTTCAAAGTGAAAACTGACCCAAGCATCCTACTGAATGATAAAGATTCTCCATGGCTACGACCCAGAAGAAAACAGAAATAATAGATAGGAATATTGGTGCAATAATGTAATAATGTATTAAACCTTTTATGTAATGCATGTATGGAATGTACGAAATTTCAAACACTTTTCATTTTCATAGTATCCATGTAAGAGATGAGTTCTCGTTCGAAACCTTCATACTTCGAGAGAGATTGTCCGTTTTGTACACGAAGTGCATCCAGTTTTTGTCGTAGCCCTCTCAACTTTTTAACACATGCTATGTGGGTGAAATGATGATAGCATGCCAACTTTCAACATTTTCAGAGTTCATTTGTAGTGCTTTTTAATTTCAGGGTGAACTAGCTCAAAAAAATAAGTAAATGCAACAAATATACCAAATGAAGTCAGAAATTGTTGAAATTTTGTGATGTGCCTTTGAATGGTGCATTTTGAACACACAAAAAGTATGGAGTTCAAATAAGTTTAAAAAAATGAAATCCCTTTGTAAGAGATGAGTTCTCGTTCGAAACCCTGATACTTCGAGAGAGATTGTCCGTTTTGTACACGAAGTGCATCCAGTTTTTGTCGTAGCCCTCTCAACTTTTTAACACATGCTATGTGGGTGAAATGATGATAGCATGCCAACTTTCAACATTTTCAGAGTTCATTTGTAGTGCTTTTCAATTTCGGGGTCAACTAGCTCAAAAAAAATAAGTAAATGCACGAAATATACCAAATGAAGTCAGAAATTGTTGAAATTTTGTGATGTGCCTTTGAATGGTGCATTTTTTGAACACACAAAAAGTATGGAGTTCAAATAAGTTCAAAAAATGAAATCCCTTTGTAAGAGATGAGTTCTCGTTCGAAACCTTGATACTTCGAGAGAGATTGTCCGTTTTGTACACAAGTGTATCCAGTTTTTGTCGTAGCCCTATCAACTTTTTAACACATGCTATGTGGGTGAAATGATGATAGCATGCCAACTTTCAACATTTTCAGAGTTCATTTGTAGTGCTTTTCAATTTCAGGGTCAACTAGCTCAAAAAAAATAAGTAAATGCACGAAATATACCAAATGAAGTCAGAAATTGTTGAAATTTTGTGATGTGCCTTTGAATGGTGCATTTTGAACACACAAAAAGTATGGAGTTCAAATAAGTTCAAAAGAATGAAATCCCTTTGTAAGAGATGAGTTCTCTTTCGAAACCCTGATACTTCGAGAGAGATTGTCCGTTTTGTACACGAAGTGCATCCAGTTTTTGTCGTAGCCCTCTCAACTTTTTAACACATGCTATGTGGGTGAAATGATGATAGCATGCCAACTTTCAACATTTTTAGAGTTCATTTGTAGTGCTTTTCAATTTCAGGGTCAACTAGCTCAAAAAAAAGTAAATGCACGAAATATACCAAATGAAGTTAGAAATTGTTGAACACACAAAAATTATGGAGTTCAAAAAACCATATTATGAAATTAAATATTATCATTGGCGATTCATCTCTATTATGAAATTAAATATATCAAAAAACCATTGCAGAACATATGACCAAATTAATACAAGTTCATCATCACATTAAAGCCAAAGAACAGTAGTGATCAAATGTTATTATTGCAAAAAATAAACACATAAAGTTCTCTCATAAAACAACATACAACTATGTAAAACATTTAAATGCAACAACAAACGCGATCAAAATCGCAACTAAGGTAACAATTGACCCAACAACATAATGATACCAAGCCTCTTTATCAATGGCATATTTTCTAATATTCCTAATCTTCAAGCGCATTTCATCCATCTTCAAGCGCATTGCATCCATCTTCAACCGCATCGCATCGATCTTCATCTTGCGATCATCGATGACATCGGCGACATGCAACTCCAGTTCCATATTCTTATCCTCAATTATTTTCAATTTTTTCTTCAAGTATTAGTTTTCTTTTTCAACCAAATTTAACTTCTCGACAAGAATTTTTATGTGGGTTGGAATTTCCGATTCACATACCTCCTAGATTAAAAAAATATATGTCACATTGGTCGTCATAATTGTCATAAACACTAAATAAAACAAATAGTTATAAAAGATAATATATACCACATCCGAATCATAGACAAGACGAGGGCCGACGGAGGCAGATACCAAAACCATCGCACTATATAATAACAAAAAATAATGAAAGTGAGTAATTTATACAAGTATGTATCTAAATCATACAAGTAAGATTTTTTGATTTTAAAAAGAAGATAAGAACAAGAGGCTCACCACGGTGGTGCTCGCAGTTGCTGCACGGCCAAACCTAGACAAATATTAAGGAAAATGGAGCTTGGAGGTCGAGCTTGGAGAGGAGAAAGCTTAAGTAGAGTGGCTCGGGCATTTCATCGAACACGTCATGTGCATGAACTAGAGTGGCAAGAGCATGGCATGGTCACACTTCAACAACCAAAAAACAGGGGATATGGTGGGCAGGGGCGAGGGTTTATATAGGCAACACTTTAGTCCCGGTTCTTGCCACGCCCCGGGACTAAAGGCCCCTGCTTCCCGCCTTTAGTCTGTCGAAAAAGGGCCTTTAGTCCCGGGGCGTGGATCCACCCGGGACTAAAGACCCCCTTTAGTCCTGGTTCTTGCCATGCCCCGGGACTAAAGGCCCCTCCTTCCCGCCTTTTGGTCTGCCCGAAAAAGGGCCTTTAGTCCCGGGTCGTGGCTCCACCCGAGACTAAAGGGGTCTTTAGTCCCGGATCGAGCCCCGAACCGGGATTAAAGATCCACCTGTATAAGCGGGAGTTAGATAATTTCGAACCCAAATCGTCCATTTCTCTTCTTCTTCCTCTCGTTCTCATGCCCGGCGCGGCAAGCGACGAACTCGACGACGCCGTCAGGCTGCCCGCCGTCTTGCTCGCCGCCGCCTGC
The DNA here is from genome assembly GCF_904849725.1 of Hordeum vulgare subsp. vulgare. NCBI lineage: Eukaryota > Viridiplantae > Streptophyta > Magnoliopsida > Poales > Poaceae > Hordeum > Hordeum vulgare. The sequence continues at coordinate 643,460,551 of NC_058519.1, read as the reverse complement.
CGTCCTCCTCGTCGTCGCCGTCGTCTTGCTCGCCGCCGCCGTCCTCCTAGCTGCGCGCCGCCCTCCTCGCCGCGCGCCGCCCCGTCCTCCTCGCCGCGTGCCGTCGACACCTCCGGCCGGTAAGCCCCACGCCCCCTCCTCCCCAACACTCCGGCCAGCACAAGCAAAGAAGAAAAAGGAGAAGAAAGGAAGAAAAAAGAGAAGAAAAGAAGAAAAAGGAGAAGAAAGGAAGAAAAAGGAGAAGAAAAGAAGAAAAAGGAGAAGAAAGGAAGAAAAAGGAGAAGAAAAGAAGAAATGAGAGAAGAAAGGAAGAACAAGGAGAAGAAAGGAAGAAAAATAGAAGAAAGGAAGAAAAAGGAGAAGAAAGGAAAAAAAGGAGAAGAAAAGAAGAAAAATAATAAGAAAGGAAGAAAAAGGAGAAGAAAGGAAGAAAAAGGGAAGGAGAAGAAAAGAAGAAAAAGGAGAAGAAAAGAAGAAAAAAGGAAGAAAGGAAGAAAAAGGAGAAGAAAGGAAGACAAAGGAGAATAAGAAGAGGAGGAGAAGAAAAGAAGAAAAAGGAGAATAAGAAGAGGAGGAGAGGAGAAGAAGAGGAAAAATAGAAGAAGAGGAGAGGAGAAGTAGTAGAAGAAGAGGAGAAGTAGAAGTAGAAGAAGAAGTAGAAGAAGAGGAGAAATAGAAGAAGAGGAAAAATTAGTTTAGGGTTACAAGAAGAAGAAATATATTTATTGTCATTTAATTTTGCTATTGTATAGTGTATATGCTTAAGTGTTAATAGTGTTTCTTAGATTATTGCTTTATTTTGCTATTGTATATGCTTAAGTGTTAATAGTTTAATTTTTCTATTGTATATGCTTAAGTGTTAATAGTTTATTTTTAGCAAGAAAATTAATAGAACTAGTTTAATTTTGCTATTGTATATGCTTAAGTGTCCGGGACTGGGCTCCGCCCAGCTGGTATTTTAGAGTTTAGGTTCTAGCCAAGACCCGGGACTAAATGTCCTCCTATATAAAACGAGCCTTCGAAGTTTCCAACCCCTCTTATATAGTTTGTTAGTTTATTAGTTAATCAAATGTCCGTTTTTTGCAGAACTATGGATCCACATATCAGGAACCTCGAAGGGGAAGAACTTCTTGAAGATATAATCAAAGACGGCCCCGATGTTGAACCAGCCGAATCTCCGACGTCATATCTAAACGACTCCGGATATGGAATGGAGGTCGAGCGACACGAAGATGAAGCCGATGGGGTAGGAGATAGGTCCAATGACAGAGAAGGTGATAGCTCCACTGATGGAGAAGCCGGTGGAGAAGCCGGTGAAGAAATAATAAAGTCCGGCGAGGTATACATATGAAGTTTGACAATCACTTGTAATATGTGAAAAATATTGGAGATAACTCTATATGTATACATATACATTCATTTCACGGATGTTTCACCCTCTTAGGCCTCCACATCGAGCAAATCTACGAAACGAGGCCCGACTAGAAAGTTGGATGCACGGACGCATTACACCTTTGAGGTGATAATGCCTACGGGCGAACCCAAGCTTCCTAAGAATGCTGTTGACACATTCAAGAAGCAATGCGGAGTTCTCGTTAGGGATCACGTCCCGATCAGCGTTCGGGAGTGGAACAAGCGCAAAGGGGCAGCCGATAGTGACTATGTCGCCGAAAGGTACAAAGATAATCTTTGGAATGATCTCATGTCACATTTCAACCTGCCAGAATGTGAGAATGAAGACGCCGCAGACAAACTGAGGGCCAAAGTCAAGCAGTGGGCTCTAAAGAAGATGGCCGAACTGTTCCGTAGTTGGAAGAAGAAGCTATGGAAAAACTATCTGAAGACAAAGAAAGTGCCAGTATTCGAGGGGTGTCTAGCCAAGCAGGCGAATCACTGGAAGGAATTTCAAGAGTACAAGGAGTCAGAAGATGCCCATGCATTATCAGAAAAGAACAAGATAAATGCCGACAAGAAGAAATATCACCACAAGCTGGGGCCAGGGGGCTATGAGACTGCCATCCCAAAGTGGGAAAAGAAAGAGCAAGATCTGATAGATAAAGGCATCGTACCTGAACCACTCCGTGATGAGTGGGAACTGAGAGCAAGAAATTGGTTCCTTGCGCATGATGGGTCGTACGACGAAACAACAGGGGACCTCATCTGCAATGACAATCTTAGGATACCCAGGGAGAATTGGAAAAGGTTAGTGAAAGAAATTAAGGACGGACAAAGAAAGTTCACTGCAGATAGAGATAAAGATTTGCTCACACTGGTCCTCGGCAATGACGAACATGGAGGACGAACGCGAGGCTTCGGTCCATCTTACCCGTGGTGGCTTGGGTTTGCCAGAGACCAAGAAACTTATAGAAGCCGAGAGAGAGCAAAGAAGCTGCAGCAGGATGAGGAGAATGACAAGTTCAACCAGTTGCTTGCCAGGATTAACGAGCAACGGAAGAAGATTGATGAACTTAGAGGAGTACCACGCCAGGAAGATCCTGCACTTGATATTACCGGCGCCCCATCTAAGCGGAAAAGCAGCGTGGCTGAATCTGAGGCCCCGCCCGACAATGAATGAAGAATGATAGAGGGTGGTCCCGGCTACCCCGTGGATGGAATCAAGGAGTCAACATCATGTGAACTTCATCAAAAATTCAAGAACATATCCATGAAGGTGGCCGTCGGACAAGCTTTACCTTCTGGCCCTGATGCACGCTGGCATGGCCGTGAGATTCCAGCTGGCTTTGCTAAAGTCGGGGTGGATGAAATCATGACGGGGTTTAATGATATGGAGGTCGACATAGCTGGACCCGAAGATGAGAGGACACTCGGAGAAGTACTGGGTGGAGCCATCCTATGGGACAAGAACTACATCAAGCTTCCAGGCTCCGCCCCAAGGACAACACCGCCTCCGAGTCGTCGCAGGTCACCTACACCTCCATTACCTCCAAGCCCTCCACATGACGTCGGCCAGCACAACACGAGTCCATCTCGATCACCGCTGCCGGACTTGGGTCGTCCGTCTCCGCTGCCACCCGCTCCGGATACAAAGCCTGAGCCTGCCACGGATACAAAGCGGGAGCGTGCCACCAAGAACGCTCCGCCGCCGCCCGCTCCGGATACAAAGCCTGAGCGTGCCACGGATACAAAGCGGGAGCGTGCCACCAAGAACGCTCCGCCGCCGCCCGCTCCGGATACAAAGTCTGAGCCTTCCACGGATACAAAGCGGGAGCGTGCCACCAAGAACGCTCTGCCGCCGCCCGCTCCGGATACAAAGCCTGAGCCTGCCACGGATACAAAGCGGGAGCGTGCCACCAAGAACGCTCCGCCGCCGCCCGCTCCGGATACAAAGCCTGAGCCTGCCACGGATACAAAGCGGGAGCGTGCCACCAAGAATGCTCCACCGACGATTCCTAAGCCACAGAGCACCCCAAAGCGCAAACGGTCGCCCCTCCCAAAGGTACGTCATGCTAATCTTCCTATCGGACCTTATGATCGTACCCCCGAGGAAAACGCCAGGATAGCAAACGAACATCATGATGCGCAGATGAAAAAGAAGGAACCCGAGCCCTGCCCAGAATACACCTAGAAGCAAATAGCATTTGCAAAATACTTCACGACCCTTCCATCATAGTATGACTTACACCATAAGCCTGATGACTATACACGCACATTGCATAAGGAAGTGAAAAAGAGCAGATCTCGATCACCGCCGCCGGACTTGGGTCGTCCGTCTCCGCCGCCGCCCACTCCGGATACTAAGTGGGAGCATGCCACCAAGAACGCTTCGCCGACGATTCCTAAGCCACAGAGCACCCCAAAGCGCAAACGGTCGCCCCTCCCAAAGGTACGTCATGCTAATCTTCCTATCAGACCTTATGACTTACACCATAAGCCTGATGACTATACACGCACATTGCAGAAGGAAGTGAAAAAGAGCCGATCACGTGCAAATGCAAGTGGGAGCAAATCAAGTTCAACTACAAGCAAGAAAAAATCAGACGTTCCTCAGCTTGGACAATAGGCCAAACAGTCGATCCCACCCCTCAAGGTGTTAACCGAGAATGTTCCCCCTCCGGTGCAGGGGCTAGCTTTAGAAAGAGCAAAGGAGTTGGCGGCTGCATGTGGTGTCTCGGTTGAAGAATTGCTGTCTTTCCAAGACGACAAGATACCCAAGGCTGTGGTAGCCCCTAAGCCACAGTTTGTCATGGTTGAGCCTTTGGTCAGCAAAGATGATCTCCCAACAAATATGCGTTACTTGCATCAATGGTACTTAAGTGAATCAAAGAATGAGAGAACGATGATCGTGCTGAGTGTCCCACAGGAGTACTATGGCCGCCCCGAACAAATCCATATCGACTTTGATGAACTCTTCCAGATGTACAATGGCGACGCCCTCGACAAATTGCTTATGAGTTGCTATTGTATATAAGTTTTTCAATTCGTTGTCTACATATAACTTGTTTAGTTATTTCAATTCATTGTATATATATAACTTGTACTCTATTATGCAGAATGAAGATTCTGGATTGTAAAAGTAAGAGCATCCTAAATATTGGGTTTATTGACCCAGATAAAATACATATAGCGACGCTAACTAATTATCCCAAGGAGACGGAGGAAAACCTTCTAAGGTTTCTAATAGATCAAAATTTCTGTGACCACATACTATTTCCATACAACTTCAGGTGAGGGTCTTTACTCTGTTGTGTCCATTCACTTATAAGTGTAATTGATAAATTACTGACACACACACACATATATATATACATGTGCAGCTTTCATTGGATTCTGTTGGACATTCAAATTGATAAGGGAAGAGTTGATGCCTTAGATCCATTATCGAGACCCTTGGAACAGTTCCAAAGCCTGCAGGACATGCTCCAAGGGTAATTTCAATCATTCTTGCGCTTTATCGGTCTCTTTCGATGATTTTCTAATATATCAATTAATGAAAAACTTAGCAAATCATTATCCTTGTCGGGCAGGGTTTGGAAGCGGTTCAAGTGCGTGACTCCCGGTATCGAGCATGAGAAGTTGACCTTTAAAGCGGCTCAGGTAAGTAGTAGTATGATATACTTCTATTTTCAATACATTTATGATGCTAGATTATTATTTTGATTATATATATCCTATTCTCGTAAAGTGCGACCAATAGTCACGGGAAACGCATCTATGCGGATACTATGTTTGCGAGACCATTCGCACGTTTACCTCTGAGCACAAGGATCACAGATTCGACATAAGCAATGAACATTCACACCTCTATTTTTACCCGTCATTCTTTGTTATCATGATTGATATTCATATTCATCTCCTCTTCTTATATAGCACACAACCATGACGACGAAGGTCCTACCAGAGCAACGCGCGATTGCTGTTGCAGAGGAGCTTGCGACCTTTCTGAGGACGGAAGCTATAGATGACAAAGGACGATTTAGTGTAGCTAGGGGCCATTACTGATGTTCGTCCATGTAATCAAATAGACGGGCTCTAGTCCCGATAATTCAGATCTCCATATAATTGTATATATATGCTCGCTTGTAAGATAAGTTAACCTTATATATATATGCATAATTATTTCTACTTAAATTATATGAAAACTAATTCCCGAACACCAAACGAGGCATCACGTTAATCTCCCGAACACCCAAACCCTAAAACCCAAAAATTATTTCATTAAAAAAACCCGAAAATAAGCAAAATCTGAAAATCTTTAGTCCCGACCCGTTTAACGAACCGGGACTAAAGGTCCTGCCCGTGGGGCGCTACGAGGCGCCCACGTGGAGCACCTTTAGACCCGGCTTGTAAAAGGGTCAGGACTAAAGGTCAGGCCTTTAGTCCCGCCCCTTTAGTCCCGGTTGGTGAACCGGGACTAAAGCCCCTTACGGGCCGGGGCTAAAGGCCCCGTCCCCACTAGTGATTAGGTCAAAGCACTACAGGAAAATCAGGTTTTGCCGTCTGAAATCCTATAAGCCGAGAGCTATTTTTTGGGTACTCGGCTTATGTTCCTCGAAGCCGAGTACACACAGAAAAACACTCGGCAATTACAAAACACTCGGCTTATATTATTCCAAAGGCTTGGCAACGAAGAGCCTGTTTTCGCTTAAAGTTATGGACATGATTCAGTGAAAATTGGTATAATGACATTATAAAATTGTAAATATAGGAAATCTTACTTTCTAGGTCTATGTCTCTATGGTCCTGCTTCTTAATTCGATTTTATCTTCTGTGGATTTTCAAAATAGGCATCAGGCTTATCGTTTGTGTTTAGCATTTACTCGTATTTTTTGGATATATTTTATTATTGTTGAGTAAATGAGTACGGGTAAAAATAAGTTCAAACACGAAGCGAAATCTTTGCCTTTTTGATTAAGCTGAAGTTTTTCCGGTAATCTTATAATACTAGGCAAAAACTCCCTTACGCTCGCGGCTAGGGTTTACCTCCTCCTAGACGATCGCGATCGTCCCGGAGTTTTGCTCTTCAGGGCGTTGGCAGGCTAGGTTCGGGGCTCCCCCACGGACCGATCTCCCTTCCTCTGACGGATGTCGTCCCCCTCGGATGCTTACTCTGCCGCTAGCGGTGGCGGTGCGGCGGCCGGTAACCCTGATCTTGGCGATTTCTTCAATCAGTTAGATCTTAACGATGAGGACTTCGATGATGTCGAGATTGATGTGGATGATCCAGAGATCAATGGAAGTGTCATATGGCTTGCCCTAGCTAGGGTTCACACGGAGAAAAATTTCAGTCAATCAGCGTTCTACAAGGACATGCGTGCGGCTTGGAACCCAGCGCAGAGTGTAAGATTCAAACCAGTTGGTCCAAATCGGTTCGTCGTCCAAGCGTCTTGCCTGGGGGATTGGGAGCGCATGATGATGCAGGGACCTTGGCTGTTTCGCAACATGGCTGTTTTGATGTGTCCATACGATGGGTTTAGTAAAACAGATGAGATCGAAATTGTCCATATGCCGATTTGGCTTTAGATCCATAAATTGCCAGATGCATACTGCAAGCAGTCGATAGTGGAAAAACTTCTGAAAGATGCTGGGGAAATTTTGGATATGCGTTTAAATGGGAACACCCGTGGGGATTATATCAGGGTCCGAGTGAAGCATGATATTCAACGTCCTCTGACAAAATTTGTGAGCATAGTTCGTGCTAAGGAACGACAAGTTTACCTTGTGAGATACGAGAAGCTAGCAAGATTCTGCAAGGTATGCGGCCTCATTGGACATGTGTTTAAGGAATGTGGTCTGGGTATACATGATGAGAAGAAAATGAAATACGGCGATTGGCTGTATGCAGATGGGCCTAATCAGGGAAGGATGGTAAATCATCCACCCAAGACAGACATGGCGGCTCGCCCTAGTGCGAGGCATGAAGCCCCACATGTTACAGAAGGGGAGAACAATGCGAGGCAAGAGGATATGGACCCTGCACTTGCGAATACTGCTTCTAGCCCTACTAAGCCAGCACGTATGGGGATGGAGTTAGATAAGGACCCAAGGAAGAGACTAAATATGGATGATGCTGTTGTAAACTCAGGCCATCCAAACAAATCAATCTTACTGGCGATTACAGATGGGAGTGGTGCTGATCAGAGGGAAGAGAATTCCCCTACAAGTAGCACAAGCAGCAAACGTGCGAGAACGGAAAAGGATAGTGGTAACCAGGAGATATCGGCGGCCTCCCTCGAGGAGGACCGCCGGATGCAATGAATGTCCTCGCTTGGAACTGCCGGGGGGTGGGGAACCGCCGGACAGTTCGGGAGGTGTTGGCCCTCGTCAAAGCCAATGACCCCAAGCTAGTCTTCTTAAGCGAGACTAAACAAGATGTGGTTAAAGTGGAAAAGCTCAAGTGAAGGTTAGGGTTAAAAGGATTTTATGGTGTTAGTAGTAATGGTAAAATTGGAGGTTTGGCTCTTTTTTGGGATGAGTCACTGTCCGTGACAATACTTGATTCTTGCTGTCGGTATATTGATGCTCGTATTGAGGATGTTGGAGGAGGAACCTCATGGAGAGGGACTTTTGTCTATGGCGAGCCAAGAGTTGAGAACAGGCAAGTCATGTGGGATCATCTAGCTCGTCTTAGAGAAGTCTCACAGGAACCTTGGCTTGTCTGTGGGGATTATAGCGAAGCCTTGTGGCAACATGAGCATCTCTCGCGGTCTCTGCGTTCAGAGGCGCAGATGTCAGCCTTTAGGGACTGTGTGCTGCTTTGTGAGCTCATGGATTTGGGATTCGCAGGTATTCCATATACATATAATAACGGGCAGGATGGTGATCGCAATGTTCAAGTCAGGCTAGACCGTGCTTGTGCGGAAAAATAACTCGAAGGACCTGTTCCCAGCAACACGGGTCTTGCACCTTGCATCGCCCTGTTCAGATCATTGCCCCCTACTAATCCAATTAGAGGATGTTCAAGACTTTCGAAAGAAAGGAAACGCGCCGCGGTACGAAATCATGTGGGAGCGCCATCAAGGCCTCCCGGACGTGGTAGCTACTTCATGGTCGAAGCACAAGCCGAGTGGAGGGCTCGGTTTAGTGGCTGCATCGTTGAAACAGGTAATGTGGGAGTTGAAAGATTGGAGTAGAAACAACTTTGGTAATGTCTTGAAAGAAATAGAAGAGCTAAGGAATCAACTAGCTGCATTACAATTAGCTGGGGCTGATCGGGTCCTTATCCGAAATAAGATGAATCAGCTAGACGAACTTCTATATAGAGAAGAAATGATGTGGCTGCAGCGTTCGCGTATTACGTGGCTAAAAGAAGGTGGACGTAACACGAAATACCTGCACCGAGAGCAACCTGGAGGACGAGAAGGAATCATATTCAACGCTTGAAAAAGATGGATGGATCTTGGTGCTCTGTACCTTCTGATATGGAGAGGATGGCGCAGTCATACTTCAAGGAAATATATACCAAAGACCCGACTCTTGATCCGTCTGGCATCTTGGAATGTATCCAACAGCGAGTTACAACAGAGATGAATGATGCTCTCGGTTTGCCTTTTTCTGACAAAGAGATTTCGATGCGCTCTTCCAAATAGGGCCTTTAAAGGCTCTAGGGGTGGATGGATTTCCGGCGCGCTTCTATCAGCGAAACTGGGATGTCCTTAAGGCCGATATTATTGCGGCAATTCAAGAGTTCTTTGTCACATGTATAATGCCAGATGGGGTAAATGATACGGCGGTGGTATTAATACCGAAAACTCCACATCCTCGTGAACTAAAGGATTTCCGTCCTATTAGTCTTTGCAATGTGGTATATAAAATCGTGTCTAAATGCATGGTGAACAGGTTGCGGCCTTTCTTAGCACAACTTATCTCGGAAAATCAAAGTGCATTTATTCCTGGCAGGCTTATTACGGATAACTCGATTATTGCTTTCGAATGTATCCACCATATACAATCTGTTAAGGTAAATTCACCGGCTCTGTGTGCTTACAAGCTTGACCTTTCAAAGGTATATGACCGAGTAGATTGGGACTTTCTTGAGAATGCCCTGCTTAAATGGGGTTTCTCCCAGTTCTGGGTCTCTCGCGTTATGGCGTGTGTATCTTCTGTCAATTATTCAGTAAAGTTCAATGGCAAGCTACTGCAATCTTTTACCCCGTCCCCGGGTCTCCGGCAAGGTGATCCGTTATCCCCCTTTCTATTCCTATTTGTTGCGGATGCTCTATCAAGGTTGATCAATAAATCTATGGCAGAGGATGGGCTGAAAGGGGTGAAAATTTGTAGAGGGGCCCCGGAAATATCCCACCTTTTATTCGCGGATGATTCGCTCTTGTTTTTTCAAGCTTCTCTACAGCAGGCTAATTTGGTTAAAGGTTTGTTGAACACTTATGCGGCGGCTACGGGCCAACTAATAAATCCATCAAAGTGCTCCATCCTTTTTTCAGATCACTGCACGCCCACAGTTGCTAATAATGTGAAGAGTGTACTGGAGATTACACAGGAGGTATTCGAGCCTAAGTATCTAGGTCTCCCTGTGCCGGAGGGAAGAATGCATAAGGGCAAGTTTGAAACTATCCAGGAGAGATTAAGGAAGAGATTAATCGACTGGAGTGAGCAATATATGTCATCAGGTAACAAGGAGATTTTAATCAAATCAGTTGCTCAGGCTATACCAGCTTATGTCATGAGTGTCTTCAAGCTCCCCGCATCGATTTGCGATGAGTTAACCCGTATGATGCGCCAGTACTGGTGGGGAGTTGAAAGGGGGAAGCGTAAAATGGCATGGCTGAGCTGGGACAAAATGCGTTTACCCAAATCTATGGGAGGCATGGGCTTCAGAGATGTGCGAGCTTTTAATCAAGCCCTACTCGCAAAACAAGCATGGCGCCTTCTGGATACGCCAGACAGTTTATGTGCTAGACTTCTGAAGGCGAAATATTTCCCGGCTGGTAATTTACTAGACTCGGCGTTCTCTAGCAATGGTTCTGCAGTGTGGAAAGGGATTGCATATGGCCTTGAGCTTCTGAAGAAGGGGGTTATTTGGCGAGTGGGGGATGGGGCGCTCATACGTACTTGGCGAGACCCTTGGATCCCACGAGCAACCTCGTTCTGGCCTATTACTCCTAAGCGCACTTCCCGGCTGAACCGGGTGTCAGAGTTCTTGGATGAAAACGGTGCATGGCGGATGGATAGATTGAGAGAGAACTTCTGGCCTATGGATATCGATCATATTGTCAAAATAAGAACGTCTCCACGGCAGCGTTGTGACTTCGTTTCATGGTTCCTAGAGAAGAATGGACAGTTCTCGGTCAAGAGTGCCTACAGACTTGCTACATATGATCATAACATAGCGTTTGCGGGGGGAGCTTCATGTTCAGCACCAAGTGGAGTTAGATCAAGTTGGAATGTTGTGTGGAAATCTTCAGTACCACAGAAGATGAAAATCACAGCTTGGAAGGTAGTTGTCGGCGTCCTTCCAACAGCGCAATGCAAGAAGTTCAGACATATATCCACGCACTCCACCTGTCCCTTATGTGGCGTGGAAGAGGAGAGCTTCTTTCACGCGCTGGTTGCTTGCACAAACGCGCGTCTAATCTGGCTGCAGATGAGGACTAGATGGCCTCTCCCCTCTGATGAGCTTCTAGTTGACAGTGGCAAGGAATGGTTACTGCAATTGCTGGTAAACTGTACTGATGTGGTAAGGGACATGGTCATCATGGTAGTTTGGCGAATTTGGCAACTGTGTACAGATCAATCACATGGCAAGGAAATCCCACCAACGGCTGTCACGGTGGAGTTCCTCGACAGCTATTACAGGTCCATCAAACTTGTTGGCCGCTTTAGTACAGAGGAAATAATCAAAGGAAAAATGCCAATATCCGCCGATCGCTCAGTTCAGAGACACACAGTGAAACCCCCGTCTATGCCATGGCCTGCGCCCCAGCCGGGCTTCGTTGCCCTGTCCGTCGATGGGTCCTTCCTGGACTCTGATGGGTCAGCTGCTGCTGGCATGATACTCCGCGATGATAAAGGCAAGATTATTTTTTCAGCATACCTCTATATCTTCCATTGCAATGATCCGTTGGAAGCAGAAATACACGCCCTCATGCAAGGGATGCCGTTGGCTATACAAAATACGTCGTTTCCGGTGGTCGTTCAATCAGATTCAGCTGAAGCTCTTTCAATCCTGTCTAATAATGGCCTGGTGAAGTCAGCTTATGGGCAGTTGGTTCTTGAGATTAAGGAGTTGATGAGTACCAGGGAGTTATTACCCCAGAAAATTCACCGTAGTCAGAATTGTATCGCAGATCGTTTGGCCACGTATAGCCGATCCGAGAGAACCACAACTGTATGGTTACAGTCGGCTCCACCTTGTATTGAGGATTTGTGGCCTCTTGATTATAACACTATAACATTGCAACAAAAATTTCCTTTTCCCTGTAAAAAAATAAATAAATAATACTAGGCGAAAAAATGGGTCAATCCCATTCTAGGACACGGCCAAGCCCACTCTTGACAGCGTCAAACGGCAATCACCCAAACACACACTAGCTAGGGAACTTGCTCCCCTGAACAAGCCACTCTTTCATCACTGCTGGAGAAGTCACGAGTCACTCTCCCGACAAGGTGACAAGCATTTCATATGCATGCAATAGTTGCAACTCACATCACACCATTGCTTGCACGCACCTTGTGCACTTCACCGTTTCTGCAGACATCGCCCCGACTTACCATTACAGAGACGTGTGTTGCACGTGCACGCTTACTAGTTAGGTCAAAGTCATGTGTTGAACAACGGATGCTGCGTTTGCGCGTAATGAATAACCATTTATATTACTTTCTTTGTACGTAAATAATTATAATTAAAAAGAATTAGACTCATTTTTCCAACTACAATTATTTAGGTAAGGGGATGTTAATGAATGTCCTTTTTGAAACCCAAATACATAGTAGTTTTATTTAGTTCATCTCCACACTCTGCAATTCCATATCTGGCAAACCCAGCAGGTGGGCTGATGCAGTATTCAGCTGCCGGTTCAACACACGGTGCAATATTTAGTTCACACGTACGGACATATATATAACGCACGGCGTGGATAACTGGTGCATGCATGTAGGCTGATGCATGAGTCCTGATCAACCGGCTGGCATCCAGGCCGGCTACAGAAATGTGCGTCGATCAGCAGATGACGCACCCGGGGTCCTCCTCGGTGTGGACGAAGGAGTAGCACGGGTGCGGGTGAGGCGGCGGGTACCAGCAGTGCGGCAAGTACACTGGGGCGAGCGTGCTCTCGTCCTTCTTCTCCTCGTCCTTGGCCGGGCCGATGGAGACCTCCTTCTTCTTCTCCTCTTTCGCCGGGCCAACGGAGACCATATACACCGTGCAGAAGCGCCTGCGCAGCTTGCGGACGACGTCGACGGGGTCGGCCGTGCCCACGATCGTCATCTTGTCGTCCTTGATGTCCACGACGATCTGGTCGATACCTGGGGAAAGAAGGAAGGAAGCCACGGTCGTCGTCGTCAGAAGCGCCAAACTGAGGTGTAGTGGATGAGTGAGTGACCTCTCCATCTCCATGCATGCATGTTTAAGCAAGATATAATGCCGGACGGGTTGGGAGAAAAGAAAGGGGAGTAAGTCACCACAGAGATCGGAGACAGCCTTCATCGCCTTCCGCTTCCGCCTGGGGTCGTGCAGGTCCAGCTTCACCACCACCTTCACAGACATCAAGCTAACTACTACGTCAGGACCTAGCCTCGCGCGGTTAAAATCACGAGAGAATTTCAGAGATGCCAGTTCGAACGGCTGTAAGCAATGACCTTCATAGCGTCCATTGATCGACGAGCGGCTTCTCTCCGGCGACGATCAAGCTGTATGGGCGGGAGTGGCTAGCTGGTGACTGGTGGATTCATATATACTACGTACCTATATGTATAGGCATTAAGCAGAGGCCGTGGGCCGTGGCACGTTGCTGGGACTTGGGACAGTGGCCGCGCGCGACGACCCAAGGTGGCGCAGGGGAATGGCGAGTAGTATCTTGACAGACTACTAGGGCTCCGACCGATCTGGCGTTGGGCTAATTACGAGTTGTAGGTCCCTTGTCCAGGACCAATTACCAACCATCACCTACCATGCCATTGCCAGGCAAAGAAAACGAGGTTTGCACGTCCAGCGGTACCTCGAAGGGCGCGTCAAGTTTTGCTTCGTCCCGGGCACCGGCGAGCACTCGTGCGTGTCGATCAGCGTAGAGGAGGTGGGGGCAAATATATACATGTCCTTCGCACATTGCCACGCACGTAGATAAACACCATCCAACCAAACATATATGCTCGTCGTCTTGAATGGAAGCCTCCGCGCGTCCTTGCATGCACTCACACTCAGAATCATGAACGGCCGGGAGAACAGTCAGCTAGGGCAACCCAGCGTCCACCCTCAAACCTCCCAAACCTATTTTATCATCCAAAATGATCTTATATCGGTCTGCTCGGCGGTCTAGACTTCCGTTATATCGCAAACGGAAGTGGAGGAGGGCTTTGCATGTGTTCGAAGGGCTGCCACGTCCGTTTCTAAGTGCCTTGACCCACCCAAAAACTCTCCTTCACCCGCGCCCTTACCTGCTGAAGCTGCCCACACTTAAGCCACTCTAGAGCGTCTGTTCCGCATTGATGTCGGTCCATAATGCTGGAATTTTGTCTATTTATGAACCAGCCCAATATATAATTTTAAAAAATTCTTAATAAATTCTAGAGACCCACGTAGTCCATTTGTGTAAGGCAAGAGGTTAAAATATTTAGTCACACATTGCTAGTTTAGTGGGAGTTGGACCACTTTATAAGGAAGGATGTTTCCACACATGTATGAGCTTGAGAACAAGAGAGACATACACGCGCGCTCCTCCTCCGTCGCCCGTCTCGCCGCGGGTTGCGGGAATGAGCCGAGCCGAATTAAAATTTTGCCACGCACGACTGGCATACGAAAGATCACTCGGAGAAGCTGAACATATTTTTCTGTAGTGGATATTGAAAGCGAACGCTGCTGTTCGTCCGTTTCGTATCCCTCGCTCTCTTCGGCTCCCGTGGCTGGTCTCACGCCTCCTTCTCCTGCACCTATAAAAGAGAGGTTGCTCCTCTCCAGAGAAGACGCATCAGAACTTTCCTCTCGCCGCCGGTTCCTTTCTCTGTGCTGCTGTTACGTTATTCCTCATCCCGTCTTGCGGCGTGCACCGTAGGTCGGGACAGTAGGCCTCCGAAACTACGTCTCTTCGAGTCCTGTACGGGAGAAGGGTGATAAGGTTTTTGGGGAGCGCTCAGCGCGACTACTGGCTTCCATCACGGACACCGACGATCTCTTTCCGAACTACGACTACTTCCCCGACGTCGACCACCTCTTCGGTAACATGGCCAACGACAACGCCAACACTAACCCTACTGCTGTTGCAACACAGTACGTACTCATGTTCTTTTTCGTTGAGTTCCTACCACAACTTTTTGCTATAGTTTCATTTCTAGATATGTTCCGTTTCTGCTCATCACTTCATATGATGCCTTGTGTATATAGTACGGCTCTACATATGTTCTCTTATAGATCATATGTGCACATGTCCTTCGTCGTCTCATCTTTATATTTCATGTCTTGTTTCATCCATTTTATGATAGTCATGTTTTTCCTAGCTTTTCTTTTAATAAAATTCTATGGTAAATTGCTCATATTTCCAACACATAACGGAATTGATCTATCTTTTGCGTCGACAATGAAGCAGCTCGCTAGCCACGGGCACCACCCATGCCGTATCCCTAGTGCCTGCGCCTGTTTAATACCGGAGAGATATTGACTGCATAGGACGGGATGCATGTTTGCCACGTCCGTTCAATGCCCGCCCCTTCGTCTGTCGGCATTCAAAGGCGGCCACACCTGAAACACAACACATCACAACCCATCCACCCCACATATTCCTCTCATGCACCATATCGATCATGATCGCGAGCAAGGACGCTCTGTGAGAGAGCCTCTCGGCAAGGCAGAAGCACAAGGTGGCCAACATTACGGACGCCTGGCAGAGCCTTCGTGTCAGGCGGATAGAGGACGGCATGCCGGCCAGCTTTCCGATGGTCTCCAACAACGACTCCATTATGAAGACTTCCTCGGACGATAACCATGTATCCCAACCCGTATCGGTGCATTCGGGCTTGATGATGGAGCACGCACATGCACACTTTAAAGCCGACATGATGGAGGAGCAGCTAGCGCCCACGCCTATGTGGCTATTCCTACAAGCCCATGACGAACAACGCTACAACATGTTCCTCCTCGAGCAACACCAGCAGATCTATGGCGAGCACGCGAGCGAGGAAGCCGTGGCAGCCATGGCCGCGACGAACCCCAACTTCGTCGTCGAGGAATTACGCTCTATGCGGTAGCTCGCACTAAAGCTGCCGCTCACAACGCATAAGCGGCACAGTCGGACACCGAGCCAACACCCATGACGCATGCGACCATGGATAATAATGACGTAAGCTGTGTGGCATGCGCGTCGCCAAAGATTATTTGACGGCACCGGTTGGACGACGAGCGTGCCGGCCCCTCGACTTTCATCGTGGACCTCACGTCCACCGGCGAGGTCGCGAACTCCGACGATGATGAGTAGGGCATGAGAGGTGACAGGGCCTCGAGTCCCAAGTGGGTTAGTCCGTCTCCCATGTTCTATCCGTTCTCGCTGGCGATTATATATTCACTTCGCGGATCTTATCAGCACCTCTCATGAAGATGACATATGAAGGACGTGGTAGCCAGAAGGGAACAACAGGGACTTGGATAATTGGCACCGCCGTAAGCTAGGTTTAGGTCCGATGCCTTTGTTTTCAATGAGAATTGGCCAAAATATATTGAATGTGCTTCAATTTGTATAAAAATCATCTGGTTTACATGTCAATCGTCCGGTTTGCTGAAATCCGGTTTATAATGGGTGCGTTTATGGTTGGATGGTCAATTTCCGCATGCTGTGTGCAGACTGATCTTCAAATCTGCGAATGAATGCGGTGTTCGATTTGAGAGTCAGATTGGAGATTCCTTTAGTTTGCCGCATAGAACAATTTAAATATATGCTAAAGGACATTTGCAAAATAATGAAATTCCAGAGGTAATATAAGTGGCGATGCAGCAACGACGGGCGACGAAAGCTGGATGGCTACCAGGGTCACGACTTGATTGATCCTGGTTTAACCAGTTATAATCATCACCCTCCGCATGCATTATTTCTGCGGCGACGGCCCACCGGTCTGCAACTTGATTGATCCATTGGAAGGAAAAATAATAAAACAAAACCGGGGGGCAACTCTGCAGGTTTGCAATTCGAGTGGGGGAATGAATTAATAAGGCCTGCTTGATGTTAAACTACGTGTTAGGACGTAGATCGCGATACGACGGGTGATGTTATCTTGGCTGCGACCGCCGGACACATGCATTGAACATGCACATGCCAGCGAGTCGCTTCACACACAAATATACGCTCCAGTCGAGGGACTAGGCCATTGTGCATCGGCTGTTCTTTTTAATGAAAGAGACACTAGTGGAAAACGGGCCTTTGGCCGGGACCCTTTAGTCTCGGCCTGTCTTTGGGGCGAGACTAAAGGCCCGGTCACGTCGCCCCAATTTTAATGTCTCCCTCGAGGCTTTAGTCCCGGCCCGTAAGGAGCCTTTAGTCCCGGTTCGTGTCCCAGATCGGGACTAAAGGGCTACGCGGTGGGCAGCCCGCATGTGCGCCACCTTTAGTCCCGGTTTGTGTCTCAAGCCGGCACTAAAGTCCCCTGCCTATATATAGCACAACCCCCCTCTTCCCTCTTCCTTGCATTTTTCTTGGATGGAGGATTGTGGGTGTGTGCTAGCTCTCCACTTTTTTTTGATGCACTAGAGGTGTTTGTTGAAATGTGTGTTAGAGCGATGCCGCTTCAGTTCACCGAACACAACTACGATATGAGATGCCCGAGCCACGCTTAAACCTCTTCCTCTTTATTTCTACTTATTCTAAAAGGTTAGCAACTATATTTCCTCGTTTAGACCGTGCGGTACTAATTTTTAGGATCGTGATTGTATTTGATATACTGTCGTATAACACAGATGAGCTATCCATGGATGTACGGTGATCGACGCACAGCCGCTTACAGAGAAGGTGTGCATTCTTTTCGAGATGCAGTCGATGCGAACAAGCATGGTGGTGGCTTTATGTTTTGTCCATGTGTTGAATGTCGAAATGAGAAGGATTACACTTCCTCAAGAGTCATTCAGAGCCACCTGCTTCGGTCCGGTTTTATGTCGGGCTATAATTTTTGGACCAAGCACGGAGAAAGAGGGGTTATGATGGAAGACGACGATGAAGAAGAAGAGAACGATGATGACAACTACCGATCTATGTTCCCTGAGTATGCTGATACCGCAATGGAAGACAATGAAGAAGAAGATCAGGATGAAGAACGGGAACCAGATGAGCCCGCTGATGATCTTGGCCGGGTCATTTCTGATGCACGGCGGGGTTGCGACACAGAAAAGGAAAGGTTGCAGTTCAAGCAGATGTTACAGGACCACAACAAATTGTTGTACCCAACTTGTGAAGATGGCCAGAAGAAGCTGGGTAGCACACTGGAATTGCTGAAGTGGGAGGCAGAGACCGGTGTGACTGACTCGTCATTCGAAAAGTTGCTGGTACTGATGAAGAAGATGCTTCCAAGAAAGAACGAATTGTCCGTCAGCACGTACGAAGCAAAAAAGCTTGTCTGCCCTTTAGGATTAGACGTGCAGAAGATACATGCATGCCCTAATGACTACATCCTCTACCGCGGTGAGAAGTACGAGAATATGGATAAATGTCCGGTATGCACTGCATTGCGGTATAAGATCAGAAAAGATGACCCTGGTGATATTGAGGGCGAGCCACCCAGGAAGAGGGTTCCTGCCAAGGTGATGTGGTATGCTCCTATAATACCACGGTTGAAACGTCTGTTCAGAAATAAAGATCATGCGAAGTTGTTGCGATGGCACATGGAAGATCGTATGAAAGACGATAAGTTGAGGCACACCGCTGATGGTCGGCAGTGGAGAAAAATCGAGAGAGAGTTCCCGAGATTTGCAGCTGACGCAAGAAACTTATGGTTAGATCTGAGTACAGATTGTATGAATTCTTTTGGGAAGCAGAGTTGCAGTCACAACAACTGGCCCGTTACTCTATGTATCTACAACCTTCCTCCTTGGTTGTGCATGAAGCGGAAATTCATTATGATGCCAGTGCTTATCCAAGGTCCAAAGCAACCCGGCAACGATATTGATGTGTACCTAAGGCCATTAGTTGATGAACTTTTACAGCTGTGGGCCGAACCAGGTGTACGTGTGTGGGACGAGGACAAACAAGAGGAATTTGACCTTCGAGCGTTGCTTTTCGTAACCATCAATGATTGGCCTGCTCTTAGTAACATTTCAGAACAGTCAAACAAGGGATACAATGCATGCATGCACTATTTGGATCAGACAGAAAGTATATATCTGGACAAATGTAGGAAGACTGTGTACCCGTACAATCGTCGTTTTCTTCCGCCCAAGCATCCCTTAAAGAAAAAAGGCAAGCATTTCAATGGCAAGGCAGAACCCCGGGGGAAGCCTGTCATCCGTACTGGTGCTGAAGTATTTGATATGGTCAAAGATTTAAAAGTAATCTTTGGAAAGGGTCCTGGCAGCCAACCTGTTCCTAACGGCCCTGATAAGCGCATACCCATGTGGAAGAAGAAATCTATATTTTGGGAGCTACCCTACTGGGAAGTCCATGAGGTCCGCTCGGCAATCGACGTGATGCACCTGACGAAGAATCTCTGCGTGAATATTCTAGGCTTCCTAGGCTTGTATGGAAAGTCAAAAGATACACCGGAAGCACGGGAGGACTAGGAACATCATAAAGGAAGAGATGGCATGCATCCAGGGCAGTTTCAAGGGCGTGCCAGCTACGCTCTTACTAAGGAAGAGAAGGAAATCTTCTTTGAAGTCTTTTTCAGTATCAAGGTCCCGACTGGCTTCTCGTCGAATATAAAGGGAATCTAAATATGAAAGACAAAAAATTACAAAACCTAAAGTCTCATTACTGCCACGTGCTTATGACGCAATTGCTTCCGGTTGCATTGAGGGGAATTCTACCGGAAAATGTTCGTCTGGCAATTGTGAAGATATGTGCATTCCTCAATGCAATTTCTCAGAAGGTAATCGATCGAGAAAGTCTATCAGGGTTACAGATTGATGTGGTCCAATGCCTGGTCAGCTTTGAGTTGTTGTTCCCGCCATCCTTCTTCAATATAATGACACACCTCCTAGTTCACCTAGTCGAAGAGATTAGAATTATCGGTCCTGTGTTTCTACACAATATGTTCCCCTTCGAGAGGTTCATGGGAGTCTTGAAGAAATATGTTCGTAACCGTGCTAGGCCAGAAGGAAGCATCTCCAAGGGCTATGGAACAGAGGAGGTCATTGAGTTTTGTATGGACTTTCTTCCTGACCTTAAGCCGATTGGTGTTCCTGAATCTCGGTATGAGGGTAGGCTGACAGGAAAAGGCACACTAGGAAGGAAAGCAAAAGTATGTATGGACGGGCATTCTTTCTCTCAAGCACACTACACAGTTCTACACAATTCCACCGTGGTGGCTCCGTATATCGTGAGACACAAGAATATTCTACGCTCCGAAAACCCGGGGAAGGCTGACTCTTGGATTAAAGGGGAACACGAGAAGACTTTCGGCAGTTGGTTGCAGACACATCTCATGAATGACGACACCGTTGGAGATCAGCTGTACTGTTTGGCCAGGCCACCATCTTCGACTATATGTACTTTCCAAGGGTATGAGATAAATGGGAATACATTTTACACGGTTGCCCAAGATAAAAAGAGCACCAACTAAAATAGTGGTGTCCGCTTTGATGCAACAGACGAGAATGGGCACTGTTTGGAAACATATTACGGGTACATAGAGGAGATATGGGAACTTGACTATGGACCTACTTTTAAGATCCCTTTGTTTCGGTGCAAATGGGTGAAGCTGACAGGAGGCGGGGTAGTTGTAGACCAAAAGTACGACATGACAACAGTGGATCTCAACAATCTTGCGTACATGGACGAAGCATTTGTCCTAGCCAATGATGTCGCTCAGGTTTTCTATGTGAAGGACATGCCTACAAAAACGAGAAAAAGAAATCAGCAAAAGAAGATATCGTCCGATGAGTCAAAACGCCATATTGTTCTTTCAGGGAAAATAAACATCGTGGGAGTAGATGACAAGACAGACATGTCAGAAGATTATAATAAGTTTCATGAAATTCCGCCCTTCAAAGTGAAAACTGACCCAAGCATCCTACTGAATGATGAAGATTCTCCATGGCTACGACCCAGAAGAAAACAGAAATAACAGATAGGAATATTGGTGCAATAATGTAATAATGTATTATACCTTTTATGTAATGTATGTATGGAATGTACTAAATTTCAAACACTTTTCATTTTCATAGTTTTGTCAAATTCTCAAATATACAAAAATAATTTTAATAAACCTTTGTAAGAGATGAGTTCTTGTTCGAAACGTTGATACTTTGAGAGAGATTGTCCGTTTTGTACACGAAGTGCATCCAGTTTTTGTCGTAGACCTCTCAACTTTTTAACACATGCTATGTGGGTGAAATGATGATAGTATGCCAACTTTCAACATTTTCATAGTTCATTTGTAGTGCTTTTCAATTTCAGGGTCAACTAGCTCAAAAAAAAGTAAATGCACGAAGAATACCAAATGAAGTCAGAAATTGTTGAAATTTTGTGATGTGCCTTTGAATGGTGCATTTTGAACGCACAAAAAGTATGGAGTTCAAATAAGTTCAAAAAAATGAAATCCCTTTGTAAGAGATGAGTTCTCATTCGAAACGCTGATACTTCGAGAGAGATTGTCCGTTTTATACACGAAGTGCATCCAGTTTTTGTCGTAGCCCTCTCAACTTTTTAACACATGCTATGTGGGTGAAATGATGATAGCATGCCAAATTTCAAAATTTTCAGAGTTCATTTGTAGTGCTTTTCAATTTCAGGGTCAACTAGCTCAAAAAAAATAAGTAAATGCACGAACAATACCAAATGAAGTCAGAAATTGTTGAAATTTTGTGATGTGCCTTTGAATGATGCATTTTGAACACACAAAAAGTATGGAGTTCAAATAAGCTTAAAAAAATGAAATCCCTTTGTAAGAGATGAGTTCTCGTTCGAAACCCTGATACTTCGAGAGAGATTATCCGTTTTGTACACGAAGTGCATCCATTTTTTGTCGTAGCCCTCTCAACTTTTTAACACATGCTGTGTGGGTGAAATGATGATAGCATGCCAACTTTCAACATTTTCAGAGTTCATTTGTAGTGCTTTTCAATTTCAGGGTCAACTAGCTCAAAAAAAAATAAGTTAATAGTTTGGATAGTCAAAATAATTACTTTTGAAAATAGAAAATAGTTTTGCATTATTTATTCAATTTCAAACACTTTTAATTATCATAGTTTTGTCAAATTCCCAAATATGCAAAAAGAAACATAGTTTTTAATTGAAAATAACAAAATAGTTAATAGTTTGGATAGTCAAAATAATCATGCAGGCGAGGAGAGGCTTTAGTCCCGGGTGGAGCCACGACCCGGGACAAAAGCCCCTCGCCTGCCGCCTGCCGAGGAGGGGCTTTAGCCCCGGTGCGTGGCTCCAACTGGGACTAAAGGCCCCTGCTTCCCGCCTTCTCGTCTGCCCGAAAAGAGGCCTTTAGTGCCGGGTCGTGGCTCCACCCGGGACTAAAGGGGGTCTTTAGTCCCGGTTGGAGCCACGCCCCGGGGCTAAAGATCCACCTATATAAGTGGGACTTAGAAAAATTCCAACCCAAATCGTCCATTTCTCTTCTTCTTCCTCTCATTCTCCTGCCCGGCGCGGCACACCGACGACCTCGACGACGCCGTCAGGCTGCCCGCCGTCCTCCTTGCCGCCGCCTGCCATCCTCCTCGCCGTCGTCGCCGTCCTCCTCGCCGCCGCCGTCCTCCTCGCCGCACGCCCGTCGACACCTCCGGCCGGTAAGTCCCCCGCCCCCTCGTCCCCAACACTCCGGCCAGTAGAAGAAAAGAAGAAAAAGGAGAAGAAAAGAAGAAAAAGGAGAAGAAAGGAAGAAAAATGAGAAGAAAGGAAGACAAAAGGAGAAGAAAGGAAGAAAAAGGAGAAGAAAGGAAGAAAAAGGAGAAGAAAAGAAGAAAAAGGGAAGGAGAAGAAAAGAAGAAAAAGGAGAAGAAAAGAAGAAAAATGAGAAGAAAAGAAGAAAAAGGAGAAAAAAGAAGAAAAAGGAGAAGAAAGGAAGAAAAAGGGAAGAAATGAAGAAAAAGAAAAAGATTTTTTTTGTCATTTAAGTCCTATTGTTATTAGGTTTGTGCTAGATTATTAGGGTTAGTAATATTTAGAATTAGGTTAGGGTTACAAGAAGAATAAATATGAACAAAAATAAGAAAATAAGATTAGGAAAAAGGAAAATAAGAAGAGGAGGAGAAGAAAAGAAGAAAAAGGAGAATAAGAAGAGGAGGAGAGGAGAAGAGGAGAAGTAGAAGAAGAGAAAAAATTAGAAGAGGAGGAGATGAGAAGTAGAAGAAGAGAAGAGGAGAAGTACTAGAAGAAGAGGAGAAGTAGAAGTAGAAGAAGAAGTAGATTATTGCTTAATTGTTATTAGTGTAGTGTATATGCTTAAGTGTTAATAGTGTTTCTTAGATTATTGCTTAATTTTGCTATTGTATATGCTTAAGTGTTAATAGTTTAATTTTGCATTTGTATATGCTTAAGTGTTAATAGTTTATTTTTAGCAAGAAAATTAATAGAACTAGTTTATTTTTTTAGTTTATTTTACGATGCCTATCCCGCATCCTCGTCGTCGACTCGGCGGGGGACACCTGCTTGATCAGAGGGGCCCTGTCCGGGACTGGGCTCCGCCCGGCTGGTATTGGGAGGTGCTACCTTCCGGGGGCCGTAGGTTGGTGAGGAGCCAGCCCGTCGTTGACCCGATTCTTGTTTGGTGGCGGTCGCGTGGGCCAGTGAGGGTGCCGAGGCTTCCGGACACCGCGGAGGTGGTACGTCACCGTGTCAGCGAGGAGGATGAGCACGTCCGTCGCTACATGGTTGCGTTGGAGGGCAGGTTCGAGCATACCTGGCAGGTTCTTCGGGGATCTCATTGGAGCTATGATCCTGTGATGGTTCCTTCTCTTTGGGTGTTCACCGTCCGCGCCGATACCCGTCGGGCGCTACGGTTCTAGATGTATCAGTGATGCTATATGTATGATAGTATTCGAGGAGTATTAGTGATAATATTCGACGATGTACGGACAAAAGAGATGATGTATTTGCTTATAATTGAATGCATGCTAATTTGAATACTACTTTATTTTATGATTTGGTTTTGCTTATTGAATGCTCAAATTGGAAAAGTACTCCTACTTTGAATACTATACAGAAATCTAGGAGTCCCGGGTGGAGCCACGATCCGGGACTAAAGTTGTTTTGAAACGGAGTTCCTGATATAATAATTCTTTTTTGGTACAAAGGTTAAGAGAATCCGTTAGACATATTTTAGAGTTTAGGTTCTAGCCAAGACCCGGGACTAAAGGTCCTCCTATATAAAACGACACTTCGAAGTTTCCAACCCCTCTTATATAGTTTGTTAGTTTATTAGTTAATCAAATGTCCGTTTTTTGCAGAACTATGGATCCACATATCAGGAACCTCGAAGAGGAAGTTCTCGAAGATATAATCAAAGACGGCCCCGACGTTGAACCAGCTAAATCTCCGTCGTCATATCTAAACCCCTCCGGATATGTAATGGAGGTCGAGCGACACGAAGATGAAGCCGATGGGGCAGGAGATAGGTCCAATGACGGCGAAGGTGATAGCTCCACTGATGGAGAAGCCGGTGGAAAAGCCGGTGAAGAAATAATAAAGTCCGGCGAGGTATACATATGAAGTTCGACAATCACTTGTAATATGTGAAAAATATTGGAGATAGCTCTATATTGTATACATATACATTCATTTGATGAATGTTTCTCCCTCTTAGGCCTCCGCATCGAGCAAAGCTACGAAACGAGGCCCGACTAGAAAGTTGGATGCACGGACGCATTACACCTTTGAGGTGATATTGCCTACGGGTGAACCCAAGCTTCCTAAGAATGCTGCTGACACATTCAAGAAGCAATGCGGAGTTCTCGTTAGGGATCACATCCCGATCAGCGTTCGGGAGTGGAACAAGCGCAAATGGGCAGCCGATAGTGACTATATCACCGAAAGGTACAAAGATAATCTTTGGAATGATCTCATGTCACATTTCAACCTGCCAGAATGTGAGAATGAATACGCCGCAGACCAAACTGAGGGCCAAAGTCAAGCAGTGGACTCTAAAGAAGATGGCCGAACTGTTCCGTAGCTCGAAGAAGAAGCTATGGAAAAACTATCTAAAGACAAAGAAAGTGCCAGTCCAAGCAGGCGAATCACTGGAAGGCATTTCAAGAGTACAAGGAGTCAGAAGATGTCCATGCATTATCAGAAAAGAACAAGATAAATGTCGACAAGAAGAAATATCACCACAAGCTGGGGCCAGGGGGCTATGAGACTACCATCCCAAAGTGGGATAAGAAAGAGCAAGATCTGCTAGATAAAGGCATCGTACCTGAACCACTCCGTGATGAGTGGGAATTGAGAGCAAGAAATTGGTTCCTTGCGCATGGTGGTTCGTACGACGAAGAAACAGGGGACCTCATCTGCAGTGACGGTCTTAGGATACACAGGGAGAATTGGAAAAGGATAGTGAAAGAAATTAAGGAGGGAAAAAGAAAGTTCACTGCAGATAGAGAGAAAGATTTGCTCACACTGGTCCTCGGCAATGACGAACATGGAGGACGAACGCGAGGCTTCGGTCCTTCTTACCCGTGGTGGCTTGGATTTGCCAGATACCAAGACACTTACAGAATCCGAGAGAGAGCAAAGAAGCGGCAGCAGGATGAGGAGAATGACAAGTTCAACCAGTTGCTTGCCAGGATTAACGAGCAACAGAAGCAGATTGATGAGCTTAGAGGAGTAGCGCGCCAGGAAGATCCTGCACACCGGCGCCCCATCTAAGCGGAAAAGCAGCGTGGCTGAATCTGAGGCCCCGCCCGACGATGCACGAAGAATGATAGAGGGCGGTCCCGGCTACCCCGTGCATGGAATCAAGGAGTCAACATCATGTGAACTCCATGAGAAATTCAAGAACATATCCATAAAGGTGGCCGTCGGACAAGCTTTACCTTCTGGCCCTGATGCACGCTGGCATGGCCGTGAGATTCCAGCTGGCTTTGCTAAAGTCGGGGTGGATGAAATCATGGCGGGGTTTCATGATATGGAGCTCGACATAGCTGGACCCAAAGATGAGAGGACACTCGGAGAAGTACTGGGTGGAGTCATCCTATGGGACAAGAACTACATCAAGCTTCCAGGTTCGGCCCCAAGGACAACACCGCCTCCGAGTCGTCGCAGGTCACCTACACCTCCATTACCTCCAAGCCCTCCACATGACGTTGGCCAGCACAACACGAGTCCATCTCGATCACCGCCGCCGGACTTGGGTCGTCCGTCTCCGCCGCCGCCCGCTCCGCATACTAAGCAGAAGCGTTCCACCAAGAATGCTCCGTCGACGATTTCTAAGCGACGGAGCCCCCCAAAGCGCAAACGGTCGCCCCTCCCAAAGGTACCTCATGCTAATCTTCCTATCAGACCTTATGATCGTACCCCCGAGGAAAACGCCAGGATAGCAAAGGAACATCATGATGCGCAGATGAAAAAGAAGGAACCCGAGCCCCGCCCGGAATACACCGAGAAGCAAATAGCATTTGCAAAATACTTCACGAACCTTCCATCACAGTATGACTTACACCATAAGCCTGATAACTATACACGCACATTGCAGAAGGAAGTGAAAAAGAGAGGATCACGTGCAAGTGCAAGTGGGAGCAAATCAAGTTCAACTACAAGCAAGAAAAAATCAGACGTTCCTCAGCTTGGACAACAGGCCAAACAGTCGATCCCACCCCTTAGGGTGTTAACCGAGAATGTCTCCCCTCCGGTGCAGGGGAAAGATTTCGAATTAGCAAAGAAGTGGGCGGCTGAATGGGGTATCTCGGTTGAAGACATTCTGGCTTCCCAAGACAACATGTTACCCAAGGCTATGGTAGCCCCTAAGCCACAGTTTGTCCTGGGAGCGCCTTTGGTCAGCAAAGATGATCTCCCAACAAATATGCGTTACTTGCATACATGGTACTTAAGTGAATCAAAGAATGGGAGAACGATGATCGTGGTGAGTGTCCCACGGGAGTACTACGGCCGCCCCGAAGAAATCCATATCAACTTTGATGAACTCTTCCAGATGTACAATGGCGACGCCCTCGACAAATCGCTTATGAGTTGCTATTGTCTGTAAGTTTTTCAATTCGTTGTCTACATATAACTTGTTTAGTTATTTTAATTCATTCTCTATATATAACTTGTACTATATTATGCAGAATGAAGATTCTGGATTGTAAAAAAAACATCCTAAATATTGGGTTTATTGACCCAGATAAAATACATATAGCGACGCTAACTGATAAACCCAAGGAGACGGAGGAAAACCTTCTAATGTTTCTAACAGATCAAAATTTCTGTGACCACATACTGTTTCCATACAACTTCAGGTGAGGGTCTTTACTCTGTTGTGTCCATCCACTTGTAAGTGTAATTGATAAGTTACAGACACACACACACACACACACACACACACACACACACACACACATATATATATATATATATATATATACATATATACATATATATATATACATGTGCAGCTTTCATTGGATTGTGTTGGACATTCAAATTGATAAGGGAAGAGTTGATGCCTTCGACCCATTATCGAGACCCTTGGAACAGTTCCAAAGCCCGCAGGACATGCTCCAAGGGTAATTTTAATATTTCTTGCGCTCTATCGGTCTCTTTCGATGATTTTCTGATATATCAATTAATGAAAAACTTAGCAAATCATTATCCTTGTCAGGCAGGGTTTGGAAGCGGTTCAAGTGCGTGACTCCCGGTATCGAGCCTGAGAAGCTGACCTTTAGAGCGGCTCAGGTAAGTAGTAGTATGATATACTTCTATTTTCAATACATTTATGATGCTAGATTATTATTTTGATTATATATATTATATTCTCGTAAAGTGCGACCAGCAGCCACGGGGAACGCATCTATGCGGATACTATGTTTGCGAGACCATTCGCACGTTTACCTCTGAGCACAAGGATCACAGATTCGACGTAAGCAATGAAAATTCACACCTCTATTTTTACCCGTCATTCTTTGTTATCATGATTGATATTCATATTCATCTCCTCTTCTTATATAGTACACGGCCATGAGGACGAAGGTCCTACCAGAGCAACGCGCGATTGCTGTTGTAGAGGAGCTTGCGACCTTTCTGTGGACGGAAGCTATAGATGACAAAGGACGATTTAGTGCAGCTAGGGGCCATTACTGATGTTCGTCCATGTAATCGAATAGACGGGCTCTAGTCCCGATAATTCAGATCTGCATATAATTGTATATATATGCTCGCTTGTAAGATAAGTTAATCTTATATATATATATATGCATAATTATTCCTATTTAAATTATATGAAAACTAATTCCCGAACACCAAACGAGGCATCACGTTAATCTCCCGAACACCTAAACACTAAAACCCTAAAACCCAAAAATAATTTCATTCAAAAAAACCCAAAAATAAGCAAAATCTGAAACTCTTTAGTCCGGGTCCGTGTAACGAACCGGGACTAAAGGGCCTGCCCCTGGGGCGCTACGAGGCGCCCACGTGGAGCACCTTTAGTCCCGGCTTGGAACAGGGCCGAGACTAAAGGTTAGGCCTTTAGTCCCGTCCCTTTAGTCCCGGTTGGTGAACCGGGACTAAAGCCCCTTACGGGCCGGGGCTAAAGGCCCCGTCCCCACTAGTGAGAGTATGTCCCCTCTGATTTGATTTCATACGAAGAAACCATCCGGTCACCATTCAAAAACAAAAAAAACATCTGATCTTTTCTTTTGTACACAGTACAGACGCAAACGTTCATATACACGCGCATACACTCATTCATATAACCATATACTCCCTCCGTTTCAAAATATAAGACCTTTTAGAGATTCCACTAGAAGACTATATACGAAGCAAAATAAATGAATTTATACTCTAAAATATGTCTTTGTACATCCGTATGTAGTTCATAGTGCAATCTCTAAAAGGTCTTATATTTAAAAACGGAGGGAGTACATACATATCTTATCCCTAGCTATGAGCACCTTTAAGAAGACTAAACCGGCATATCGTCTTGAGATATACGAAGTCATTATAGATGCCTCGTCGTCGACACAAACGTCTCCTCCCACCAAATATGCATCGTCGGAAATTCTAAAATAAGTCCCAAAATAATGTGAACAGGACTTGATCCTTGATGGCTGTGAATAACAATGTCCTTTTAACCATCGAACCATAGGTTAAAACTAATACGACTAAAGTTCTAAATGAAAGCGTAATAGGCCTACATTGTTGGGATTTGAAGACTCTATCAGCGCAAACCTTATCATGCAAGATCACCAGAAGTAGGCCAAGCCCATTGGCTAGAACATCCAGACTCCAAACGATAGATAACAATGAAAAATTCAGTTCAGACCAAACCAATTATCGGAGGAACAGAAACAACAAGAAAAGTTACTTCAGCTTCCCGTGCAGCATCACCAAAGCTTATGCAAGCAAGAAGTATTCAGTGTGTTGATTCATCATCTTCAGTCATCGGCAATTCCCAACAACCCCTGGTCTCCATCCCTGGGACACCAAAACACCTCACTTGTCATATGCTTGGGAACTGACTCGGGCGCCCTAGCCGTCGCTGTCCTCGACCTCCCTGCTCCCCTGCTTCCCCGCCGCCGTCGGAGGAGGCCGGCGAGCGAAGCTCGTCCGGCGAACGGCGGACGGCGGGCCTTCCTCCCTTCTTCACGAGGGGATCCTCTGGCTGAGATGCGATGGCGTCCCTGGACGTACGGCATGGAGGCGGAGTTGGCGCGTTCGGGCGGCGGCCTGATGGGATCCTGGCGGCGCTGCGGGGGCTGCCGGCGGATCTGGGGTTCACAACCCTAGATCGGTTCTCCTCCTCGGATGATGCTGGATCTAAACAAGGTGGTGGCGCCATCCCCTTCGTCAGGGATGACGGTCAGGTGGTGGGTCCTTGTGGCGTTGCCGGTGGCAGCGGATCTTGGGATCCCGCTCCCGAGGACGTCGCAGGATGTGGTGGCCCGTGCAGGAGAGATGGGTTCTTCAAACAGATCTGGGTAAAAGCTTGCTTTCAGCTACTGCCAAAGCTGGCGATGGCGGCGTTGTCTACGTCGTTCCCTTCCTAAAGGCATCGCCGAGGAGAAGTTCAAGGCCACTCTTTGCTACCTCCGGGGGAAACCCTAGATCAGTAGATCGGATGATGGCGACGCTCTGGTGTCGTTTCCCTCTTGGGGGCGTTATTCATGGAGGTACACACGGGCTCGAGGGATCATTGGTCGGCATCTACGGTGGAGCGACGTTCCTTGTGACACATCGACGTCGTGGAGTCTCGGCGGCGAGGCGCAACAAAGTCTCGGCGACGGATGCGTGATGATGAGCGCGCGTAGGGAGGAGGCGTTGTCTGGTGCCGTGGGGGCATCGACGGCAGGTCTTGCAAGGTCGATGTATCAGTAACTCTTCTGAATGTGGATTGATGGAAAGCGGCGGCGACGACCTATGAGGGTGCGTTGGACCGGTTTGTGCCCCTGACCCGGTATGTGGCTCGGTCGGGACCTTCGGCTTTAGATGTTAGGCTAGGTGAGAGGTCTGGGTATGTGGTTCACACTTTCTGCACCCCTTCATCATTGGATAAGAGTAACGACAAATATTGTCAAGAGGGCGGCTTCAGATATGTTGATGTATTGCTTTGTAAGATATTTGTGAATATAATAAAATGGCTGCATGCATCTTCCACATGCACAGGCCGGGGGTCATCCTCCTTTTCAATTTTTTTTTGCTCAATTAGCTTCTCCCCTGTAGTTTTTGTCCTGCCTCCTTTATGTGCAATATATAATAGCTCATTATCCAGGAACATATCAACTTGATCAGAGTCATAGGATTAGAGATAACGTTTTCTCAGATCATTTGCGCATTTCCACATTGCCCAAAATATTACACCAATGACACTAGCAGTCAATCCTCCTTTGGGAAGTCCTTAAACAACCTCCCAAAGCAATCAAACAGACCCTCAGGAGTAGATTGCAAATCAAAAGGCACATTTTAAATGACTCCAGATAAGTCTAACTGCTGAACACTCGAAAAATTAAATGATCAATATTCTCATCATTTTGACAATAGACACACATTCTGCTACCTTTCCATCCTCTCCAAAGAATATTATCATTACCGAGGACGAATTTCTTGACCATAAGCCACACAAAAAATAATTTTAGGGGGAATTTTGGTATTCCACAGGATTTTTTCTGGAAAACCACAATCATATTTAATTAATTAGAAATTTATGCAAAGAGCTAACAACGAGTTTTCTGTCAGCAGTGAGCATCCATTTTATTTTATCTTTTCCTCCCATCATTCTAACCTCCTCACATCTCAATTTCAATTTTTTCCATAAATCCAAATATTCTCTTCATTCCCACTTACTGTTTTGCAATGTCGATAAAATATAAGACTAGTCCAAAAGTGAGAATCTTCCACTATGGCTTAACGTCAAAAATCATTTTCCTTTAACATACTTGTTCTGGAAACCTCTTGCCACAACACTGGCCCAGTTTCCAATGTCATAACCATTTAGCTAGTATTCATAAAATCTAAATTTGAGATGCCCAAGCCCTCCCTCCCTCACCCCCACCCCCCCCCCCCCCCCCCCCTCGGTTTTTTTGTTGACAACAAATTTTCCAGTTCAAATGATATTTGTTCTTGTCTTCATCAGCTAGCCACACAATCCTAGCCCTAAAAAAATCAGCTTTCTTTCTTACCCCAATAGGGGTTGGGTAGAAAAACTTCATAAAGAAAGAGATCTTAGTCAAGTAAGCCTGAACCAGAGTGACCAAGCGAGCGATATTAAGCATTTTGCCCTTCCAACACTGATAGGTCTCCAATGCATCTATATATTTTTATTGTTTCATGATACATTTAAATAATGTATACATACTTTTCGCAACAATTTATATCATTTTTATTTGTACTAACATATTAATACTGTGCCAAAGGCCAGGTCATGTTTTGTACCTTTTTGGCATTTTATGTGAAACATTCACGAAGCGAGAAAATATGAAACATACCAGAAATTATTTAAATCCAAAGACTCCCACAACCTGAACATGGAGCCCGGCAGGTCCCACAGTCGCCAGACAGCCTGTCCACGTGGCCCATTTGGTCGCATGGTGGGCCCTCGTGGGAGCTCCTTAAGTCGGTTGTGGCTCTACTTTTACGGCAAGAAAGCTACAAAATAAATAAATAAACCCTTCAAATTTCATCCAAGATCGGAGTTATGGATCTTCGGATATAAAATAATTGGCGATCAACCTTAGAAGAAGTGCCGAAAACGGATAGAAACATGAAGATTATGTCCAATCCTTGAGGTTCTAGGAAGCATGCATGCCAAGGACCAGAGGGGAAATATCTCACCATCTAGGCTACAGATCAAGGAAGAAGGAGGGGGCCTCCCCCCTCCTCTATTCTGGAGGCGTTGTAGTGTCACGTCGGGGGAACCATCATCACCGACATCGTCTCCATCAACTTCGTCGTCTTCACCGATATCTCCATAACCATCCTCCCGCCCTATCCAGATGTCCACTCTCCCTCAACCAGTTGTAATACTTCTCTTAATAATGATGTTGGATTATGTTAATTATTATATGATGATTTATTGCATCTTTTATGTCTAAGTTAAGCCCTTTTGTCCTATGGGTTAATTGTGATATTTTATGGTTGATTTGAGTTGTATGTTCATATGGCATTGTCATAGTGGTGCCACCGTTTGCACACACGTGTGGGATTCATGCTTTAGAGTGTTGCAATATGTGATCCATTTTCTTATGTTGGGTTGCAGGAGTGATCGAGATCTGAACCCCGGTTTATGAGTTGTTGCATATGGGATAAAGGGGGCCTTACATATGCTATGGTTGGGTTTTTTCTTAAGGAATATTTGTTATTTGCATAAGCTTGATAGATATACAATCATAAGTAATTGTAGTCAGTGGATTTTCCTAGATGTTAGCATAGGCCCCTCCCACATAAAAAATAACAATAGAAGATGATCGATCTAGTTTCATATCTAATTGCCTAGGAACAATTCCACGCCACTTACCACCACTACTCCACACTCATTATCCTTTCTTTCGTTATTCTTTAACACGTCAACACTTAATTTTTATTTACAACTGCTTTATTATCTTGTAAACTATCTTTTCATACCCGCAACATACTTCTTTCTAGTTTTGTTTTCTAGGTAAAACAAGCACTTGGAGTATGCAGGGTTGTATCACTGGTAGATGGGACATGATAGAATAATAATCCTTCATTTATGTCCTTGTGGATACGAAACTCCATGCTTATCACCTTCATCTTTGGAAAGTACTGCAATAATTCCTTGCGTTGAGAATTACCAAACCCCCGCATATTTTCTCTATTTTTCTATCATCTCATTCCAATGTTTATTTATGATTGTCAGATCAGAGACAAGCATTCCTAGGTAGTTTAGGGGAACATATGCTAACTCACAAGTAAGATTTTTGGGTACGGATAAGCTTTTTGAGTAGCTTGTCCAAAGAGGAAAAGCTCACTTTTGTGAAAGTTGATAGTCAAACCTAACATTTGGTAAAAAGCACATAAAATAAATTAAAATTTTAGCAATATCATCATCATCCTTCAATACACTAGTATAATTTAGGGCTATTCAAATTATCATTTTTGCACCTATTTTATATTTTGTCACGTTCTCTCGAAATGGGCCTTTTCCCCGCTTCATAGATAAACAAATCACCAATTCCACACAATAACTTCAAGTGCTTAAGAGAAAAACATAACTCTACTGTGGCAACAACACAAACATAGCATGCTAAATAAATAAGAAGAAAGGCCGTCAAGTAGTGAGTCTATCAGAGGCTGTGAGGCGGGGCAAGGTTGTGTTGCCACAATCATCACGCTTGTCATGCTACCAAGCCGGTCCGATACCCCTGCCTAGTGAGCGGGTGCCAGTGGTGTAAAAGGATATAAATTTGAATATAGCATCAGTGGCCTGCCATACAAACACACGCTCAATGAGCTTCTCTGTTCTTTTGTTATATTTTATTTGGTATACCCTTTACATTATTCCTACATGTTAAGAACGTTTTTCTATTACATGTTTAGTTTTTTAAATATAAATTTAACATTTTTTGAATACATGGTCAACTTTTTACTATACACCTTTTCACCACTTTTCAAATGCTTGATTAATTATTTTCAAATACAATATTAGCATTATGCAAATACAAGATTAACATTTGTTTTGCAAATACAGGTCAATGTTTTTCCTATTCACACTGTCCAGATACAAAATTAACATTTTTTAAGATATGTTCAATTATTTTTCTATACATATCTAACACTTTTCAAATGCTTCATTATATTTTGAAATATTTGTTTTTTCACATGCTTGATTAACATTTTTATATACATGATAAAAAATTATCATCATTTTGTAATACTGGATAAACATCTTCGCTATGCACATTTAGCATGTTTGAATGCTGGATTAACATTTTTAAATGCTTGATCAATATTTATTCAAATCCTCATTTAACATTTTTATCTACATGATAAAAAAATATCACTTTTAAATACATGTTCAACATGTGTTTCTATACACATTTAACATTATTTAAATGCTTGATTAATATTCTTCAATTAATTTTTCAATATTTTCCAAATGCTTGATTAAAAAAACTAAATACATGATCAATCTGTTTAATACATATTGTATTTTTTATATATATCAAAAATATTTTCTCCATATAATTAACATTTTTAATTGCTTGGTCAACATTTAAAAAAATAGTGGAATGATGTCTGTAATATTTTTCTTTAAAATATTTGGAAGTATAAACAAAACTAAAAGACAAAGGAAACAATGGAAATAAAAATGTGAAATAAAGACCAAAAAGAAAAGAGGCTTGTGGCTACCACGCACTTGGGCCGGCCAACCTGGCGCCTCACGACATTGATAGTTATTTTGAAATCGCTAATTGAGGAATACTCATTTCAAAGGTCACTCTCACCTCTTTAGGTTGCGACAAATGGCACACTGCATGTTTGTCACTTGTCGTAACCCGAAAGTTTCCTTTTTCTCGTAGATCCGTTATTTTTATAATGTTTTATCTGTTAAACTGTGCGTTTAAATCTCAAATCATTTTCATAGTTTTAGTTCAAGCGTTCAGATCTTTAAAACTAGATCTCATGTTCATAGGTTTTGACGAACTTTTTTTATGAAATTAAACGAAAAACCGTGCCTCTCACGAAACAAAAAACGTGTACTTATTCGTTTGCGAGAGGCACGAGACTCTCGCCAAAAAACATGTGCCTCTCGCGAAAGCAAAACCGTACCTTTCACGAAAGAAAGAAAAATAAAAACGCGTTTTATTTTGTTTCAGCAAATCCGTGCCTCTCATGAAAGAAAAACAAACAGAAAATGAGTTTTTTAATTTTTGAAAGGCATGCTCATGCCTCTCACGAAAGCACACCCTGGCTACGGCGGAAGCAAAACTGTGTCTCTCGTGCAAGAGAAAAAAGTAGAAAACCGTCTTTTTCGTTTCTGACAATAACGAGCTCTCGCGGAAGCAAAACCACACATCATGAGGAAGGAAAACCATTTTTTTTCACGAAAAAATGCAAAATTTGCTTGTCCAGAAACTAAGAAGGACCGATGGAAAACCAAAACACGGAATAAAACCGGCAAAAGAACACCTAAAAGCTGAAAACGCATGCGAAAAAATAAACAAAATGAAAGGAACATTTAGAGTGCGAGACGTGACGGCGGCTGAGAACGCACCAAGTGACAGCGCCTTGTAATGATCGTTCAAAGGATTCCGAGGGAGCGCTCGTGAACGAGTTATTCTCGGTTATCTTTGCCTAGCGTGATGCGAACGCGAGACATAGGGGCGCCCCTTGATCTTGTACGCAACCTCTTCGAGCGTTGGGCCTTCGTATGTTCCGGCCAATTTTCCCTTTTTTGCATTTGTTTATTTTTTTATCATCTTTCTTTCTTTTCTTTTTCCTTTTCTATTTTTTATTTTAAATTTCAATACCTTTTTTGCGACTTTTCTTTCAAATTCATTAACATTTTTATTCATCAAATATAGAAAATGTTAATCAATGTCGTAAAAAAATGTTCAACGATCCAAAATATGCTCATGGAATTCTAATATTTTTGTTCATCGGATTTCAAAATACTAATAAAAAATAAGAATATGTTCATCATATTATAAAATTCTCAATTTGATATTTAAAAAATATTCATAAAAAGTTATTCCTCAAAATAAAATAAATTAGAAAATGTTTAATCTTTTGAAATTGCGAACCTTTCTAAATTCGAGAACTTTTTTTGATAATTGTAAATGCACAATGTTTTGAATTTTTAGAACTTTATTGCTATCCTGAATAATTTCAACATGGAGAAAAAGTAAAAACAGGGAGCATCCAGCCTCGTAAACGGGCCTGCCCAAACTGGCACGCCAGAGTTTTGGAGAAGGACGATGACATGGCAAGAACTCAGTCATTGGTTGCCAGCACTGGTGAAACAGAGGTACTGATTATTCTTTTTGTCTTATGTGGACATCTCAAAGATCTAAATGATCATTACATCAGCTAATAGATTGATGTGTGGGGAATAAATAAATAACATGTAACTTAAAATTGTAGTATTAGTTCATATATAGTGAAATGTCCTCATTATGTCTCTTTGAGTTCAAATGCAAAGACAGAACTTTCTTATAGTAACAAGTTTTTTTTCCAGAAAAGGTAACATGCTCATTAAGGAATATCTGACTGACTACAACTTGACATCTTTCAGTTTGACTTATCCATGTCTTACAGTTATTGTGTTTTTTTTGTGTGGTGAAAATACAGAAGAAGGAAAATGCAAGCATATAAATATTTGTTAAACTGTCTTCTCCAATTTTCATTGGAAATATTTAACTTCATACCCGGCCCTCGTTTGCCAGATTGGTAACAGTGTAGAAGAGCATTATGTTTGTTTCACAGCTCTCAGTGGTAAGTCTTTTTTGCTGGTCTATATGTATTACTCAGTGTTTATTGTTTTTCATAGTAACCAGTGGCATATGTAGGGATAAAAACGGAACGGAAATGTACTGAACTGGGTGCTATCAGATTTGTTTTCATATTTTTTTGAAGAAACGGAAATTAATATAGAAACCCCAAAAATGAATGTGGAAACAGATACTACCGTCTACCGGAAACAGACGAGCGAATACGGAGCGGACACGAAAACATGAAGTGGGCATTGTCCGGAAATTTAAAACCCTTTGAGTCATGTAGAAATAAACATAAAACCAAAAATGTAATGAAATGTTACCATGGTTAAAAATAGTATGATTATGTTGGCACCTTAGCATAGTATAGTAGTAGTAGTACTGGACAATTGTGTATAGGGTCATAGTTGAGTATGTATGTGGTAATTGGGCCTCAAATAACCCATTATGATCATTGTGGCATTGCGCGTTGTTTGATAGTTGGGCTACAAAGCAGCCATAGGCCTATACAAAAAATGGAAATTTCATATTCGCGGAAACGAAAAGTTCCATTTCCACCTTTGTTCCATCGGAAAACTCTGTTTCGTTTTTGTTTATGTTTCCGCATAAAATATTCCATTTTCATATTTTCTCTTCATTTCTATTTATCCTCCGGAAAAGCAGAAAGTTTTCACTTCATTTTCAGCCTAGGCATGTTTCTGTAGTCCTGATCTCCCGGAAGTTAACTGCGGGTATCTTTCCTACTCCATTTGTCCTAAAAAAATTATCCTAAGTTTGTCTATATATGAATGTATCTAGTCACGTTTTAGTATTTTGATACATTCATTTTTAAACAAATCTAAAACAAAAAATTTAAATGAAGCGAGTATATATTTATAAAGGTTTGAGTTGGTGGTGATTTCACCCATCAATGAACTCCTCTCCTACCATTGGACCCACTAAAATAAAACAAATAACAAACGGTGGAACTGCATCAGGTATTGAAGTCAGACAGCTCCACCTTCCGAGACCACGGCAGCAACGACGGCTGCTCCCCGCAACATGTCCGCAGGTCAGGCTGGACAGGAATAGGAGCAAGCCAGCCCAAAGCTCACCAGCGCCGAGCCAGACTGGGCTCAACTCCTTGCTTCGCCGAGCCGCTATAGGAGGCTCGGACCGGGTGACCAACCAACCCTCTGGTCGGGCCGGTCGGCTGGCTCGCCTGCCTCAGCACCGTTGGCCAATGCCAGGTGGACCCAGGTTCTGGCGGTGTTGGTATCGGAGCGTGGTCGTGGAGGCGGAGCACCAGAGCGTCGGGACGTAGGGGAGGCCTGCTCTTGGCATTGGACGAGCTCAATGTCGTGGAGCTGGAGGAGGCAAGGCACCACGGTGGCAGCTCCAATCGCTAGCGCGAACACCCCAAGCACGAGCAGCATGCATGGGAGCTCGGCATAGGTACGGTGGTCTCGGAGAAGGCGCAGCGGCGTGCGTGCGTGCGTGCGCTCGATCAACACGGCGAAACAGGAGTGCGCAGCAGCGGCAGCGCATGGCGAGGCGAGGATGGCGTTGTCTCGGCTCTCAGAGAGGGCGACGATAGCCTGGTGTGATGGCGGCGTCCAGCGGCGCCATGGATAGATGCGTGTGTGCAGCGTTTGTATCCAGGCGGCAGCGGCGCGGTGGATGGATGTGTGCGAGCGCACGCTGTTTCTTTCGAGTAACCGCAAGTTGATCCTAGGTAGACCTAGCCATGGGCAGCCCCGCCCGGATCAAAAATACCAGGCCGGACCAGGCCTAATTATCCGATCAGGCTGGGCTCGGGCGTAGAAATTGAACCCGACGGTCGGGCCGGGCTCGGCGTAGAAATTGAGCCCGACGGTCGGGTCGGGCCGGGCTTAGGCTTGTGAAAAATATGATTTTAGACGTGGTCGGGTCGAGTTGATCGGAGTGTCGGGCATTTTCGGACTCGAGCCAGATTTGTTAGGCCCGAAGGTCGGGCCGGGCCGGGTTCGGGCCTCATTTTTTAGCATCGGGCATTTTATAGCCCGGCCAGACATATGTCCAGGTATACTCCTAGGTCAAGCTTCGTTTATTTTTTTTGAGAATCAACTTTTTTTTAGAATCACCTTCACATTCAATTGAGTTGTTGTTTCGGCATCGTAGGTGGCATAAACATTTAGATGGTCTGGGCTCGTCGCATCAGTGGACCGACCCAGCGCAGGACGAGCACTGGCTACACATCACACATTGTTTCGTTTTTCTTTTAATACATTTGCATACCCATAAGAATTACTTTTATGTATATTTCTAAGAATAGAAACATAATTTCCTTTAAACTTTACAAATGTTCACTAGACGTTTCAAAAATGTTAATGCTGTGTCAAAAATGTTTGTGCCACTTTTAAATATGTTGATAGCGTAAAAAAAGTGTTTGTGACAACTAAAAAATGTTTTGTGTTTCATAAAATGTTGAAGTTTTTTTTATAAAAATATGTGCAAAGTAAAAAATAATTACCATTCATTAAAATTGTACGTGAAATTTTACAGAAATATTCTCATGTTTCCAAAAGAAATGTTCATGAAAGAATGATACGTAACAATTAAAAAAGTGATGAAGGTGTATTTAATAAATGTTTACCATGCACCATTTTCTTGAAACATGTATTTTGGAAAAATGTACATCATAAATTGGAGAAAATGTTCAATGTGTATCAAAAAATGTTCCACGTTTATATGAAAAATGAAAAATATGTTTTGAAAAATAGAAACGTGTTGAAAAAAAAGAAGAAAAACAGTGAAGGTAAAAAATCAGCAGAGCCCACTGAGCCTCCCCAAAGCCCGGAAGAGAGCAAAATACTCACAATAACATCTCAGTATTTCAGAGTAGAAGGAAAAAATAACGGGCAATGTGACACCATAGCACGCAGGCCGGCCGATTTGCATGCCTTGGTTACGGCGGCGGGTCATGGCCGGGAAAGAGGAGATTTGGCATTTTTGGCGGCGGAAGACCGGCTCTTGCCTTGTGTGGCAGATTCATTCGACCTGCCTACCAACCCAAGTGAGTGTCGGCTGTCACCACTCTCCCCGGGAGCCAAGAGAAGAGAACATGGCCGGGTGACCCTCCGACCCTGGCAGGAGAGATGCACGTATTTCACCTGCTGCCGGGCTGTCTGGTTTGGCTGGCCCTTTGCTTTTCCTAGGCTACGAAATAGAGGGTCAAGGTTCATAATCCCGAGTAGTAGTACTGAGTTTTTTTTTCCTTCCACAAAGTGTACCATCTGACTCCAGCTAGAATCTATCATCGGCTAGCATCGACTGCGCACATAATCGAACGTGGCATTTTCACCCACGAGCGTTT
Source organism: Hordeum vulgare subsp. vulgare (assembly GCF_904849725.1). Classification (NCBI taxonomy): domain Eukaryota; kingdom Viridiplantae; phylum Streptophyta; class Magnoliopsida; order Poales; family Poaceae; genus Hordeum; species Hordeum vulgare. The sequence continues at coordinate 643,420,346 of NC_058519.1, read as the reverse complement.
TATAAAAAGGTTCACATCTACTAGAAATGTTCATTAAAAATACAAAACTGGTTTAATCTTATCGATAACAGTTGAAAATTCTTCGTGCATGTGTGATATGTCCCTAAGAACCGCCGCCGTTGAACTCTTGAATCGATTAGAGAAACTTGCTACCAAGTGGCATCGGAATTAAAGAACTTTTATCGCGCAAGGGGGTGATGGATGATTAGAGCCAAGACCTCTCTCATTCTCTGCTGCATCACAACACAGTGTTGAAATTTGGAGGTGGGCTTTAGACCCATTAGAGAATTTCAGAAAAAATCTCCAAGGGCCCATGTAGGTGGTGGCATGACAAGGCGGTAGGAGTTTAGTCCCACCCCGTTAGTGGAGGAGAGTTTGGACCCCTTTATAAGGGTCTCTCTTCCACATGCTATTGGAGAGTGAGAAGAGAAGGTGCCCTCGCGCACTCCTCCTCCGCCGCACGCCACGCGGGTTGCGAGAATGAGCCGACTATGCGCTTATTTTTGCCGGTCAGGAACGGAGAATACGTAACGGAGAAGGCACGATCCGAGACGTCGGATCGTGGCTGTTACCGACTCGGACGTGGGCTTGGCCCACGTCTCTCCACCCAGCTGCCTTTATAATCACGCGATCACCTACCCTAGCCGTCACGAGAATTAGATCACATCTGCCTCACGCGTTCGTTCCTTGAACTGCTGCTGCCGCCGACGACTCCGTCCTGTTTACCGCGTACACGGTCGACGGGAGAGCAGGCCTCCGAAACCTTGCCTCTACGGTTCCTGTACGGGAGAGGGGCGATTAGGTTTTTGGGGAGCGATCATGCGACTGCTCGCCTCCGTCCGTCTGCTTCGTCTACGTCCGCGTCGCCCTCGTCATCGCCATGTCTTCACCAAGCAAAGCTGACCGTCTCCGCGAGAAGGCCGAAGCCGATAAGAAGGCGACAGAGGATACTGCCGCCGCCGCCGCTGCTGCTACGGCCAACTGGCCGATTGGAGGGTATGACTCGTTTATCCTCATGTTCGTTTTTATCCTAGCAGTACTGCTTGTCTGCATAGATGTATCCACTATATGCGTAGTATGTGCTAGGTTAGCTCAAGATCAGTATATCATTAGTCTAGTCAATGCCATGCTAGTTATTATCTCGTGGATTAGTATACTCGGAAAATTGCCTATTTACTCAACAATCCAAAAACCTAATGTCTGTAGGAATTTTTCGAGTAATGGTTTTGCTGCTGCACTGAAACCGGATAAGTTTACCGGTACTTTTTTCAAGCGTTGGCAAACGAGAACCACCTTATGGCTCACAACTATGAACGTGTTCTGGGTAGCCGGTGTCACTCCTACGGAAACTATCACTCCTGAACAGGAGAAGATGTTTAAGGAGGCCACCGTCCTATTCCTTGGAGCAGTCATTAGCGTGATCGGAGATAAGCTGGTTGATGCATATTTACATATGCATGTTGCCAAGGACTTGTGGGAGGCGCTCGAATCTAAATTCGGGGCCACCGATGCTGGGAGTGAGATGTATGTTATGGAGCAGTTCCATGATTACAAGATGGTTGACAACCGTTCTGTATTGGAACAAGCTCATGAGATAATATGCATAGCTAAGGAACTTGAGGTTCTTAAGTGCAATTTGCCGGGCAAGTTTGTCGCGGGCTGTATAATTGCTAAGCTCCCTAATTCCTGGAGGAACTTTGCTACTACTCTGAAACATCAGAGGCGTGAGTTCTCAGTAGAGGACATCATCGGCCATCTGAGTGTTGAGCAGAACTCGAGAGCAAAGGACTCCAATGGAAAAGCGGTGGAAAGCTCTTCTGCTGCCAATATGGTACATCAGAGGAACTTCAATTCTCACAAGCCCAAGGGAAAGAATTCTGTCCAACAGAATACCGACTTCAAGAAGAAGGGAAAGAAGCCCTTCAAGAAGAATAAGAAGGGAGATGGCTGCTATACTTGTGGTTCAGAGGAACATTGGGCGAACAAATGCCCAAACAAGTACAAGAAGCCGGCGCAGGACTCCAAGTCTGCCAACATGATTGTGGGTAACAATGAAAGTGGTGCATCTGGGTACGGTAATTTACTTACTGTATTTACAGTTTGTCAGTCCACCGATTGGTGGGTGGACACGGGTGCAAATATTCATGTGTGTGCTGACTTATCATTGTTCTCTTCTTATCAGGCCACCGGTCGCGGGTCCGTATTGATGGGGAATGGCGCGAGTGTTTCTGTTCTTGGTGTTGGCACGGTCGATCTGAAGTTTACTTCGGGAAGGATCGTGCAGCTGAAGAACGTGCAGCATGTCCCCGCCATCAAGAAGAATCTCGTTAGTGGCTCCCTTCTTTGTAGAGAAGGGTTTAAGTTGGTATTCGAGTCTAATAAAGTAGTAGTTACGAAATATGGACTTTTCGTTGGAAAAGGTTATGAATGCGGAGGTCTGTTCCGCCCTTCTCTTGCAGATTTTTGTAATAAAGTCATGAACAATATTCATTTGAGTGTTAATGAATCTGAAGTTTGGCATTCACGTCTTTGTCACATAAGTTTCGGTGTTATGTCGCGGCTAGCAAAACTGAATTTAATCCCAACTTTCACTTTAGCCAAAGGTTCTAAGTGCCATTCGTGTGTGCAAGCAAAGCAACCTCGCAAGCCTCACAAGGCTGCAGAGGAGAGACACTTGGCACCATTAGAACTCATACATTCTGATCTTTGTGAGATGAATGGTATGTTGACTAAAGGTGGAAAGAAATACTTCATGACATTGATAGATGACTCCACTAGATTTTGCTATGTGTATCTGTTAAATACTAAAGATGAGGCTCTACACTACTTTAAAATCTATAAGGCAGAAGTTGAGAATCAACTTGAAAAGAAAATTAAACGAGTCCGGTCTGATCGTGGTGGAGAGTACTTCTCAAACGAATTTGAATCATTTTGTGCGGAACATGGCATTATTCATGAGAGGACGCCTCCCTATTCACCCCAGTCAAACGGGGTTGCCGAGCGGAAAAACCGTACTCTAACTGATTTGGTTAACGCCATTGTTAGATACATCGGGTTTATCCAAGGCATGGTGGGGGGAGGCTATATTGACCGCGTGTCATGTCTTGAATAAAGTTCCTACAAAAGATAATGAGGTCACTCCCTACAAGGAGTGGTCGAAGAGAAGGACGACGCTCTCGTACTTATGTACTTGGGGCTGCTTGGAGAAAGTCAATGTACCGATCCCCAAGAAGCGTAAGCTTGGACCAAAGACTGTGGATTGCGTTAATTTGGGATACGCTAAGAATAGCGTAGGCTATAGATTTCTAGTAGTGAAATCTGAGGTACCTGACGTGAAGGTCGGTACTGTCGTGGGTATAAGCCTGACAGTAGATGTGTAGGGTACGAATGAGATGGGCAGAGTCCTAGCTACGGCGAGGTTGTATGAGTTCAGGCCCCTCTACGGTGGAGGTAATAGCCCTACGTCTCAGTGCTCTTGGAGCTTGTTACCGAGTGTAATATGGAGTACAATGTTTTTCTAACCCTTTTACCAGTGGGGAGGGTGGCTTATATAGAGTGCGCTGCCCTCCACAACGGTTCTGATTCAAGGGTGGAGTAGTGGCGATTGAATGCATGCATTACAGGTAACGTATGCTATAAATGCTAGTTAATGCACCCGGAAACGTACGGCAGTTTCCCTCCAGGGAGGTTACGACGCACCGAGTGTATCCAGTTGGTAGGTCCGGTGTCCTCCGAGTCTTAGTCTCCGACTAGATGATTCTGGGCCCGTTACCGACTGGATGATGGGGGCACCTTAATACAGTCGGGCATACTTAAGGTCATGTCCCTTGCGTGGGGTAGTCCTTGGATAGGACCTGTAGGACAGGCCTATGACCCTACCCTAGGACTATGACCCCATCATTAGTCCCCGAATGGATTGGGGTTGAAACGTCAAAGCAGTGCTCGATGCTTAGATCCAACTGGACTAGGTTCGGCTTGGGCGTTGCTTGCCTCTATCCATTCTATCTCTCCTGGCCAATGATCCGAGTGAATGTGTTCTGCGGAACGGACTGTCGGGAACCGAGTGCCTTCGCGGCATCTTTTGACACGACCGGTCAACTGACAGCGGCGGATTCTCCGGGATCTCAAATTTCGGGTTCCGCGCGCTTAGCGGGGGCGACGTCAGCGCGCTCGAGTAGCGCCTAACTCCTCGATCCTCGCGCCTTCAACTCTTCCGCCGATATCGCCGCGGCTGGTTGGGCGGATAAGATTTCGGGCCCGCTCGCCAGCGACCCAGTCGGTGTTCTATTTAACTCTGGCCGATGAGACCCTTCGGTTACGCTCGCCGAATCCTCTGCTCTTGCTTGATCCGTCTTCCTCGCCACCTCTTGTGCTCATACACCTTTCCCTTCCCATCCTTCTCGAAAGCTCGCCATCGCCGCCATGACCAAGGGCCAGACCAGCAAGATGGAGGCAAGGAAGAAGAAGGGCAAGGCGGCGGCTGCTCAGCGGCGGCAGCGGCCATTGCCAGCGGGATGGATCCAGGGAGACTTTCTCCCGTCCACAGTGACGGAGGGGGACCTGCTGGAGCTGGTAGAGCACGGCCAGCTCGTGCATAAGTCTTGGACGTTGCCGGCGGACGACGAGGTTGAGCCGGCACCACGGGAGGGGGAGCGCGTCTTGCTCCTCAGCCACGTTCCCCGAGGTTTCTCTCTGCCCCCCCCACCCTTTCTTCAAGGGTATCATGAATCATTTTGGTGCACAACTCCATCATTTCCCTCCGAACGCCATCGCCCACCTTTCAGCATTCATTGTCTTGTGCGAATGCTTTATTGGTTGTCCTCCCCATTGGGGTTTATTCAAATACATCTTTTCCGTCCGCTCCCAAACCATAAAACGTCTTAGTCAATCGGATGACAAGACGCATCTCCTCCAGCTCTGTGGGGGTTTAGGGTTTCAGAAGAAGAATCGGAGTATTTACCCTGCTCTGCAGTTGAGTGAGTCGGTTAGGAACTGGCAGTCGACGTGGTTCTACTGCTAGGACATAGCCTGTCCGAACGCGTCGACTGGGCTGCCTCCATTCAGTTTAGATCGCCCTGCTCCGCTCAAGCAACTCGCTCTCTCGAAAGCGGAGAAGAAAGACATCCAGCCTTTGGTTGAGGCACTCGCGGATGTTGTCAGGAGGGGGATCACTGGGATGGACTTGCTGGAAGTCTTCATCGGTCGGCGAATCCAGCCCCTGCAAGCCCGCCACCACGCTATGTGGCACTACGCAGGACCTGAGGACTCCACTCGGACCAACGTGGAGGGCATTCTCGAGGAGAAGGTGACCTCAAGGGTGCTCCAAATCACGGGTCCCTGTGAGAATCCCAAGGGGGCTCGCCGAGTGACGCCTTACGGTGCGGACAACCCTCCACCGAATCAGGTGAGTAGCATTAGCCGAGTGCGTTGAACTGTCTTGATTTCAGCAGCTCATTTATATCTCCGCGTGATGCTTAACGTTTTCGACTGAAATTCATGCAGGCGTGGACCAACTGGTTCTCCCCCGTCTCGAGTGGGAAACTGGAGGAGGAAGAGGAAGAAGGCAGCCAAGAGGGAAGCGTGGAGAGTGACGAATACATCTTCGACAGCGGAGAGTCGGAGGAGGAAAACAGCGAGGAAGAGGAAAAGGATGAAGAGCCAGACTCGCCGCCTCCGCGGCCAGAGCATCGGAATAGGCGTCGGCAAGAGTCTGCCGTCCCTTCGGTTCCCCCTGTGTCGCCGAGTGCCCCGCCTGCTTCCCCCGCTGCACCGAGTGTTCGAGGTACCAAAAGAGCCAGGGACGCAGCCGCTGAACCTACGGGCCAGTCCTCCAAGGCGCCCAAATCGAGCGGGTCCAAACCTCGGAAGGCTCTGTCGCGGATGAGGGTGGCCATCCCCGTCACCTCCACGTAAGCGAACCTAGTTTTCGGTTCTTTATGTTGACCGAGTGAACTCTTGTTTTACAAGTAGAATGGTCTTCACTCGTCAGGGTTGCCACTTCTGCGACCTCGCCGGCTCGCCAAGGGGACGACCCCATGGACGCGGACAATGTCGTTTCATCACAGCCAGGTACGTTGTGGGATAGTCGGGTATTTTATTCCTGCAGACTGTGCCATCTCTTTCTGCTTCTGAAGCACTGCGTTATTCGGCTTGTCAGGGGGGAGAGCTGACCCGACCGCGGAGCCCGTCGAAGAGCCTGTCCCTGAGGCTGCTCCTCCTGCCGTCGCCCCTGCCGCCGACGCTCTACCAAACGAAGTGCCTCTGCCGACTGAACCGGCGCTGACGGGTGAGGAACCTACTGGGGCGAACCTTGGGATGACCCAAGATCTCCCCCCGATTCCCGGTTCGTCAAAGGCCAAATTCAACATTCGGTGTGTCCTGGAGGAGCAGGTGGGAGTGGTCAAGGGGACCATGGTTCAGGCGGAGCTGATGGCCGGAGAGGCCAAGAGGGTTTATGACTCCGCTGCAGCTTTATATCAGCGGAGCTTGGAGCTGCACGATGACATCCGAGTAAGTACCCTAGTAAGTACTTACTTTTCTTCTGTAACCCACTGGGTGTTGTCGTAGTCTGTTGTTTGCGATGGGTTCACTCCGAGTGAACCCAGTGGGTGTAGTCCCCGAGACTTCTGTCGAGTGCTTGCACTGACAGTTGTCTTTATATATATGGTCTTTATTTTTGTCGTGTCCGTAGACAAGATTTCTGAGTGCAAGTACTTACTGCAGTCATAGCACTCTTGTGGTAAGAGTTCCCTAGAGTAAACTGCACACAGGTGGAGTAGCTTTAGCCTCGGAGGCGTAGGTGAAAACGTGCACCTCAATAGGGCAGACCTGCTTGAGGTGCATGCCAGTGGGGTCACTCTTAGTGAACCCACTGGGTGTAGTCCCCGAGACCGCTGTCGACTGCTTGCGTCGGCAGGGGTCTGAAGAACGTAGTGTGTATTGAAAAAGTTGTTGATAACCCTTTGTTTCGTGTTGTAGAAAACTTGTGATATGGGAACTTCTTATGAAGCCCTCAGAGCGGAGAGGAATCAATATGCTGGTGAACTGGAAGCTGCAATGCTTGCCATGCCTGATATGAAGGACGCTCTGGAAGCGTGAGAAAAGTCTTTGGAAGAAGCTCGGGAGGCAAACAGGGTATTGACAGCGGAGACGCAGATGATGAGGAAACATAGGAACGATCTGCATAATCAGATGGGCGTCCTGAACAGAAGGTGTATAGCTCAAGAGAAGTATGTCACCGACTGGGCTGAGCAAATGATGACTTGTCTGGCTGGTAAGTCTTATGCTTTGTCGAGTGGCTTTATCGTGTGCCATACATTCGGTTTTCACTGCGTGCTTGCTTGTTGGTGGCAGACTTTTGCGGAGACCATGAAGCTGAAACGGCGGCTGTGGAACGGACTGTTAAGGACAAAGTTCCACTCGGTGAGGACGCCAATCGGGATCTGCTTCGAGCACAAATCCACGCTAGCAAAGTCGGTCCTTTCATCGGTCGACTGAGAGAAGTCGTCGGCCGAATTAACAAGGAACTTTGGCCGGAAGACGAGTCGCGGGAGGAGATGAAGACCCTAACGAGCCGACTGGAGGAGGTGGCGGACCAAGTGCAATCTTGGAAGAAATCGGCAGCGCGGTGCGGTGCTGATGTTGCGCTTTCTTTGGTCCGAGTCCATTGCAAGGAGGTGCGGGAAGATAAGATGAAAGCGTTGAAGGTCGCCAACACGAAGAAACTTCAATTCGAAGACTTCATGGAGACGTTCCTCGAGACTGCCACCCGCATTGCTGATGGAATTGACTTGGACACTTTTGTGGAGTCCTCTAGTCCTGACGCCGGCCCAGCTGACGCGTAATCAGATGTTATGCTCGGTATGCCGAGTGTTTGCCTGTAAGATATTCTGGCCACTTCTGTTGGCCGTCATACTTTTAGATCGGTGCGGGTAAGCTTGATCCGCACGGAGTCAGTTATCGTTTCTAGACTGTTGGAATCACAACGAAAACACTTATTCTTTTTCTTGAATGCTGTTTGGAGTTGAACACTTAATGTGTACTCGTAGAATATTAGGACTTAGGTGATTCATGATCAGTGCTAAGTTCCTGAGTGTAACGTATAGAGCACATTCGGAGGAGCGATTAGTACTTAGGCGATGTAGGATCGCAGCTAAGTCCTCGAGTGTGACGTGAAGTGCACACTCGAAGGAAGATTAGTACTTAGGCGATGCGTGATCGCAGCTAAGTCCTCGAGTGTGACGTAAAGTGCACACTCGGAGGAAGTTAATACTTAGGCGATGCATGATCGCAACTAAGTCTCCGAGTGCGACGTAAAGTGCACACTCGGAGGAAGTTAATACTTAGGTGATGCGTGATCACAGCTAAGTCCCCGAGTGTGACGTGAAGTGCACACTCGAAGGAATATTAGTACTTAGGCGATGCGTGATCGCAGCTAGGTCCCCGAGTGTGACGTAAAGTGCACACTCGACGGAAGATTAGTTCTTAGGCGATGCGTGATCGCAGCTAAGTCCCCGAGTGTGATGTAAAGTGCACACTCGGAGGAAGTTAATACTTAGGCGATGCAGGATCGCAACTAAGTCTCCGAGTGCGACGTAAAGTGCACACTCGGAGGAAGTTAATACTTAGGCGATGCGTGATCACAGCTAAGTCCCCGAGTGTGACGTGAAGTGCACACTCGAAGGAAGATTAGTACTTAGGCGATGCGTGATCGCAGCTAAGTCCCCGAGTGTGACGTAAAGTGCACACTCGGAGGAAGTTAATACTTAGGCGATGCGTGATCGCAGCTAAGTCCCCGAGTGTGACGTAAAGTGCACACTCGAAGGAAGATTAGTACTTAGGCGATGCCTGATCGCAGCTAAGTCCCCGAGTGTGACGTAAAGTGCACACTCGGAGGAAGTTAATACTTAGGCGATGCAGGATCGCAAATAAGTCTCCGAGTGCGACGTAAAGTGCACACTCGGAGGAAGTTAATACTTAGGCGATGCGTGATCACAGCTAAGTCCCCGAGTGTGACGTAAAGTGCACACTCGAAGGAAGATTAGTACTTAGGCGATGCGTGATCGCAGCTAAGTCCCCGAGTGTGACGTAAAGTGCACACTCGGAGGAAGTTAATACTTAGGCGATGCGTGATCGCAGCTAAGTCCCCGAGTGTGACGTAAAGTGCACACTCGAAGGAAGATTAGTACTTAGGCGATGCGTGATCGCAGCTAAGTCCCCGAGTGCGACGTAAAGTGCACACTCGGAGGAAGGTGTTACTTAGGCGATTCGGGATCGCAGCTAAGTCCCCGAGTGCGACGTGAAGTGCACACTCGGAGAAGTTAATACTTAGGCGATGCAGGATCACAGCTAAGTCCCCGAGTGCGACGTAGAGTGCACACTCGGAGGAAGGTGTTAGTTAGGCGATTCGGGATCGCAGCTAAGCCCCCGAGTGCGACGTAAAGTGCACACTCGGAGATAGTTAATACTTAGGCGATGCAGGATGCAACTAAGTTTTTTTTTGTGACCGTAGTCTGCAACCACGGAAGGACTCTGAATCTGCAAAAGAAATTGAATCTGCTATATATTATTTCTCCAAAACTTGTTCGTTACACTGCTTCAGTCGGCGATCACATATAAAAACGTTTGAGGAGGTCTCCGTTCCACGCGCGGGGTTCGTCGGTATCCTTCTGAATGTTGTAGAGTCTGTATGCCCCGTTGTTCAGCACCTTTGAAATGATGAAAGGACCTTCCCAGGCCGGAGCCAACTTGTGTGGTCCTTGCTGATCCACTCGAAGCACCAAATCGCCAGCCTGGAACGTGCGGCTTCTGACATGTCGTGCATGAAAACGTCGCAAATCTTGTTGATAAATTGTTGAGCGAGTAAGTGCCATCTCGCGCTCCTCTTCTAGAAGATCGATTCCATCTTGCCTTGCTTGTTCTGCTTCGGCTTCGAAGAAGAGTTCGACTCGTGGGGCATTGTGAAGCAGGTCACTCGGAAGGACCGCTTCTGCTCCATAGACGAGGAAGAACGGTGATCGCCCTGTTGATCTGTTTGGAGTGGTGCGGAGGCCCCAAAGTACTGAAGGTAACTCGGTTACCCACGCACCAGCAGCATGTCCTATCTCTCGCAAGAGTCGAGGCTTCAAACCTTGAAGGATAAGTCCATTTGCACGCTCAGCTTGTCCATTGGATTGCGGATGTGCTACGGAAGCAAAATCCACTCGGATACCTTGACTCGTGCAGAAACCTTTGAATCTGTCTGAGTCGAAGTTTGTCCCATTGTCCGTGATTATGCTGTGAGGCACTCCGAATCTGAAGATGATGTCTCTGACAAACTTCACGGCTGTGGAGGCGTCGAGTTTCTTGATGGGCTTGGCTTCTATCCACTTTGTAAACTTGTCGACTGCCACCAACGGATGTGTGTAGCCTCCTTGGCCTGTCTTGAATGGTCCGACTGTGTCTAATCCCCAAACTGCAAACGGCCACACAAGTGGGATTGTCTTTAGTGCAGATGTTGGCTTGTGGGACTTGTTGGAGTAGAACTGACAGCCTTCGCATCGATCGACCATAGCTTTGGCCATTTCGTTAGCCTGCAGCCAGAAGAATCCAGCCCTGAACGCCTTGGCGACGATTGCTCTTGAAGAAGCATGATGGCCGCAGGTTCCCGAGTGGATATCCTCTAGGATCAACTGCCCTTCCTCTGGGGAAATGCAACGTTGGAGAACGCCTGAAACACTCTCCTTATACAATTGACCGTCAATGTCAGTGAATGCCTTCGACCTGCGAACTATTTGTCGGGCTTGGACTTCATCTTCTGGAAGTTCTTGCCTTAAGATATATGCCATAATCGGCACAGTCCAATCGGGAATGATTACCAGAATCTCTGTGACCAGATCAACCATAGCAGGCACATCGACTTCAGTCGGGTCTGTCGCGCTCTTGGGTTGTACTGGCTCTTCGGTGAAGGGATCTTCTTGCACTGAAGGAAGATGGAGGTGCTCGAGGCAGACATCACTCGGGACGAGTCTCCGAGTGGATCCGAGCTTCGCCAACTCGTCCGCCGCTTGGTTCTTCAGTCTTGGAACATGATGAAGTTCTAGACCTTCAAACTTCTTCTCCAGCTTCCTGACTGCATTGCAGTAGGTTGTCATAGTGGGGTTCCTTACGTCCCACTCTTTCATCATTTGGTTGACCACCAAGTCTGAATCGCCGTAGACCATCAGGCGACGGACGCCGAGTGAGATGGCCATGCGCAATCCGTAGAGAAGAGCTTCATACTCTGCCTCATTGTTAGAGGAATCAAAGTGTATCTGAAGCACATACTTGAGCTTGTCACCCTTTGGTGATACGATCACAACACCAGCGCCGGATCCATTCAACATCTTAGACCCATCGAAGAACATTGTCCAATGAGCCGAGTAGATGTGAGTCGGTTGCTGTTGTTCTACCCATTCTGCTATAAAGTCAGCCAGGGCTTGAGACTTAATAGCTTTATTGGCCTCGAACTTGATGTCGCAGTACAGCATCTCCATCGCCCACTTCGCCACTCAGCCTGATGCGTCCCGATTGTGGAGAATTTCCGACAACGGAGCATCAGAAACGACAGATACCGAGTGGTCTTGGAAATAATGAGCCACCTTCTTTGCAGTCATATAGATCCCATAGATAACCTTTTGATAATGGGGATACCTCTGCTTGGAAGGCGTCAGGACTTCGGAGATGTAGTACACTGGCCGCTGAACTTTGTATGCTTTGCCTTCTTCTTCTCGCTCGACTGTAAGAACAGTACTGACGACTTGATTTGTAGCCGCGATATACAGAAGAAGGGGCTCTTTACTGAGCGGAGCAGTAAGGACCGGCTAGGTGGAAAGTAGGACTTTGAGGTCGTCGAACGCGACTTGGGCTTCGTCTGTCCACTCGAAGGTATCTGATTTCTTCATGAGTCGGTACAGAGGAAGTGCTTTCTCGCCGAGTCGACTGATGAACCTCCTCAAAGCTGCTAAGCAACATGTGAGTCGTTGAACATCGTGTCTTCTGACCGGCCTCTCCATTCGGACGATGGTTCCGATCTTTTCGGGGTTAACACCGATCCCTCGTTCGGAAACGAAGAAACCAAGTAACTTTCCGCTGGGAACACCGAATGAACACTTGGCAGGATTTAGCTTGATATCGTACCTACGAAGGTTGGCGAATGTTTCTGCCAAGTCAGTCAGCAGGTCGGAACCTTTGCAGGACTTGACTACGATATCATCCATGTATGCCTCCACATTGCGACCGATCTGGTCGAGGAGACATTTTTGGATCATGCGCATAAAGGTAGCTCCTGCATTCTTCAGACCGAAAGGCATGGTGATGTAGCAGAAGCACCCAAACGGGGTGATGAAAGCTGTTTTCAACTCATCGGGACCATACAGACGGATCTGATGATAGCCCGAGTAGGCATCAAGAAATGATAAACGCTCGCACCCCGCAGTCGAATCGACAATTTGATCTATGCGGGGGAGCGGAAAATGGTCTTTCGGGCAGACCTTATTGAGGTGCTTGAAGTCAATGCACATTCGGAGTGACTTGTCCTTCTTGGGCACCATGACTACATTGGCGAGCCACTCGGAGTGGTGAACCTCGCGAATGAATCTCGCAGCTAGCAGCTTAGCCACCTCTTCTCCGATTGCCTTCCTTTTGTGCGCGGCAGACTGGCGCAGGCGCTCTCGGACGGGCCGAGCAGCGGGATCCACATGCAGTCGGTGCTCAGCCAACTCCCTAGGTACACCCGCATGTCAGATGGCTTCCATGCGAAGATGTCCCAGTTCTCACGGAGGAATTGGGTGAGCTCGGCTTCCTATTTGGGATCCAAGGTGGTGGAGATGTTCGTCGGGGCGGCAGACTCATCCGTCGGGTGGATGCTGACCTTCTTAGTCTCTCCCGCCGACTGGAACGCGGACTCAGAAGCTGGCTTCTTTGAGCGCATTAAGTCGGCGGGGTTGACTGTCTTCTTGTACTCTTCGAGCTCGAGTACAGCCATCTGCTGGTCGGCGATCCTCGACCCCTCTTGCAGACACTCCTCGGCTCGCTGGCGGTTGCCGGTGATGGTGATAACGCCTTTTGGACCGGGCAATTTCAACTTCAAGTACACATAACACGGTCGTGCCATGAAACTCACATATGCTGGGCGGCCCAGAATTGCATGCTAAGCGCTCTGGAAGTCCACCACCTCAAACGTGAGCTTCTCCTTGCGAAAGTTCTTGTCGGAGCCGAAGATGACCTCCAATGCAATCTGGCCGAGTGATTTGGCCTTCCGCCCTGGGACAACTCCGTGGAACTGCATATTGCTCTCGCTGAGTCTGGACATCGGAATGCCCATCCCCTTGAGAGTGTCGGCGTACATAATATTCAACCCGCTGCCGCCGTCCATTAGGACTTTGCGCAGTCGGACTCCTTCCACCACCGGGTCGACGACCAGAGCTTGCCTTCCTGGGGTGGGGACATGTGTTGGATGATCCGACTGATCGAAGGTAATCGCAGTCTGAGACCATTTGAGAAACTTGGGGGCAGTCGGAACGGCCATGTTGACTTCTCTGTTCACTAGCTTCAGTCGACTCTTGCTTTCGACGTCAGCGAAGATCATGAGGGTTGCATGGACTTGGGGGAACGGATCCTCCTTGTCCTCCTCATCCTATTCAGGATTCTTCTCACTCGGTTGCCCTTCGCTGAACCCCTGGATCAGGAGACGGCACTGCCGAGTGGTGTGCTTTGCATATACGGGGTTACCTTCCTCATCCATCTTCGTATGGATTGGACAAGGCTGGTCCAGAATGGGATTGTTGAAAGGCTTTTTCTTGGGGGTGAACTGCGCTTTCCCTTTGCCCTTGAATTTGGCGCTGGTTACAGCTGCAGCTTCTGCTTGCGGTGTGGGCGGAACCTTCGGTTTCTGCTTCCGAGTGTTACCTCCGTCGGCATCGCCGACTGTCTTGTGTTTACCGCTCCGGATGCGGTCCTCTTCTTCGCCATTTGCATAGCGAGTTGCTATCTCCATCATCTTGCTCATGGAAATGTCGCCGGTCCGACCAAACTTCAAGTACAGTTCTCTGTACCGCACGCCTGCCTTGAAGGCGCAGACTGCTTGATGCTCGGTGACATTCTCCACCGTGTGGTAAAGAGTCGTCCATCGCTGGATGAAGTCGCGCAAGGGCTCATTCGGCTTCTGGACACAGTGCTGAAGCTCCACTCGGGGCCAGATACGATGGCCCTGCTTCCACTCGGACGGTCCATATCACGGCCATCGCGGTGGGCTCGACCCCTGTCAACTTTTCGCTGAGCGATTCGGCCCCTTGCGTCGGGTCTTGGGTCGTAAGTGTCGCCGACTGAATGCCGATCATCATGATGCCGGGACCCGTAGGGCCCACCCCGCGGAGGGGTGCGCGAGTGACGGCGATACTGATGAGATCCAGGGCTGTGAACCGATCTATGCGTGTTTGCATGGACGGAACTATTGCGGATCCGATTGTGCGACTAGGAGACTGCCGAATTATGCTGCTGCGCCGTGCGTAGCAGGGCTCGGATTTGTTCGATTCCCCTTCCTGCCTCTGAATCAGTCGGCTGGAGGGAATCGACAATCTGGGCAGCCGCGGCCAGGTTGAGGAGAGGTGTGCGGAACACCTCCATGTTGCTCCGCTGAGTGTGTCGGCTGGCAGAACGACAAGGTGGACGACGCGCACCGGATGCTTCGCCAACTTCACCTCGGTCGGCTTGACGAGGACCTTCATGGGAGTTGGCCATGTGTACTTCTGCTACAGGCCCACGACCCATGTACTCGGTAGGAAGCTCAGTCGGAACCGAGTCTGAGCACTGGGATCGTGGGGCGACTACAACAGACTCCAGAACTGCCACCTGAGAGGACGCGATGTGGCGCGCTCGGGCATGCTGCACCCAACGTTGGAGACGCGGGCTGCGGGACCGCTTACTGCGGCGAGTGACGAGGGCGTAATCCGGAAATGGAGCCGATTGTTGGAGAAGAAGAACGCCGCGAGCGCCGGCACGGAAGTGCGTGGCCCCGCGACGGGGAAGCGCCTTGACGTCAAGGGGTGCCTCCCGAAGCCACGCCGAATCGTCGACGACGAAGGAGAGAGCACCGAAGAGGATCTGGTGACCCATGCTCGAAACTCCACCGGACGACATGACGAAAGGAAGTAGTCGCAAACTCGCCGGATGTCGCTTAGACGCCTGCCCCACGGTGGGCGCCAACTGTCGCGGGTATAAGCCTGACAGTAGATGTGTAGGGTACGAATCAGATGGGCAGAGTCCTAGCTACGGCGAGGTTGTATGAGTTCAGGCCCCTCTACGGTGGAGGTAATAGCCCTACGTCTCAGTGCTCTTGGAGCTTGTTACCGAGTGTAATATGGAGTACAATGTTTTTCTAACCCTTTTACCAGTGGGGGAGGGTGGCTTATATAGAGTGTGCTGCCCTCCACAACGGTTCTGATTCAAGGGTGGAGTAGTGGCGATTGAATGCATGCGTTACAGGTAACGTATGCTGTAAATGCTAGTTAATGCACCCGGAAACGTACGGCAGTTTCCCTCGAGGGAGGTTACGACGCACCGAGTGTATCCAGTCGGTAGGTCCGGTGTCCTCCGAGTCTTAGTCTCCGACTGGATGATTCTGGGCCCGTTACCGACTGGATGATGGGGGCACCTTAATACAGTCGGGCATACTTAAGGCCCTGTCCCTTGTGTGGGGTAGTCCTTGGGTAGGACCTGTAGGACAGGCCTATGACCCTACCCTAGGACTATGACCCCATCAGGTATAGTGATGCGAATTGGATCTCTGATGCTGATGAGATGAAGGCCACTACTGAGTATATGTTTACTCTTGGGGGTGGTGCTGTTTCCTGGAAGTCTTGCAAGCAAACGATCTTAACAAGATCGACAATGGAAGCAGAATTAACAGCATTAGACACATCTGGTGTCGAAGCAGAATTTCTTCGAGATCTTTTGATGGACTTACCTGTGGTTGAGAAGCCGGTTCCGGCTATCCTTATGAACTGCGATAATCAGACGGTTATTGTTAAAGTGAAGAGTTCAAAGGACAATATGAAGTCCAACAAACATATAAGAATGAGATTGAAGTCTGTCAGACGTTTGAGAAACTCCGGAGTGATAGCGTTGGATTATATCCAAACGGCTATGAATCTGGCAGATCCCTTTACTAAAGGGCTATCACGTGTTGTGATAGATAGTGCATCGAGGGAGATGGGTATGAGACCCACATGAGTTGCCATGGTAGTAACCCAACCTATATGATCGGAGATCCCGTGAAGTAGGACCTGGGAAAACAAGCCAGTGGTGAACTGAGGAGAGTAACTTTACTAACCCACTCCGTTGGAGATGCAATACTCTTGGATACTGTATGGTAGGATGACTACTGTCTTAATGTGTTCTAAAGCTTATATGTAAGCAAGATGCTGCCCTACAGAGCAATCTTTGGAGGAACACACCTATATGAGCTTGACTGCTGGTCACAGTCTATGAGGTTTGGGTGATCTCTAGTAAACTCATGAATAGGCCAGGAGTGTGACTAATATGCTCCACCCGAGGGGTCACCTTCGGCAGTCTAGTACTAGTAAGACTTGTGGTGAAGCTCCTTTACGCCAAACTGACAATTCAAGGCATAGTCCATTGTTCAGTTGTAAAGGGGTGTAGCTACTTGTTCTAGGTGAAGCTCAACCTTAATAGGTCTTCACTGAAATGCTGGTATATTAAAACAGTGATTGGAACGAGGGAACACGATGTGCCCTTGAGATCTGGTGGGGGATTGTTGAAATTTGGAGGTGGGCTTTAGGCCCATTAGAGAATTTCAGAAAAAATCTCCAAGGGCCCATGTAGGTGGTGGCATGACAAGGTGGTGGGAGTTTAGTTCCACCCCGCTAGTGGAGGAGAGTTTGGACCCCTTTATAAGGGTCTCTCTTCCACATGCTATTGGAGAGTGAGAAGAGAAGGTGCCCTCGCGCACTCCTCCTCCGCCGCCCGCCTCGTCACGACGCGTCGCGCCGCGGGTTGCGGGTGTTGGGGAACGTCGCATGGGAAACAAAAAATTTCCTACGCGCACGAAGACCTATCATGGTGATGTCCATCTACGAGAGGGGATGAGTGATCTACGTACCCTTGTAGATCGCACAGCAGAAGCGTTTAGAGAACGCGGTTGATGTAGTGGAACGTCCTCACGTCCCTCGATCCGCCCCGCGAACAATCCCGCGATCAGTCCCACGATCTAGTACCGAACGGACGGCACCTCCGCGTTCAGCACACGTACAGCTCGACGATGATCTCGGCCTTCTTGATCCAGCAAGAGAGACGGAGAGGTAGAAGAGTTCTCCGGCAGCGTGACGGTGCTCCGGAGGTTGGTGATGATCTTGTCTCAGCAGGGCTCCGCCCGAGCTCCGCAGAAACACGATCTAGAGGAAAAACTATGGAGGTATGTGGTCGGGCAGCCGTGAGAAAGTCGTCTCAAATCTGCCCTAAAAGCCCCATATATATAGGAGGAGGGAGGGGGACCTTGCCTTGGGGTCCAAGGGATCCCCAAGGGGTCGGCCGAGCCAGGGGGGAGGACTCTCCCCCCCCCAAACCGAGTCCTACTTGGTTTGGTGGGAGGGAGTCCTTCCCCCTTCCCACTTCTTCCTTTTTTTTTTCTTTCCTTTGATTTTTTCTCTCTTGGCGCATAGGGGATTGGTGGGCTGTCCCACCAGCCCACTAAGGGCTAGTGTGACCCCCCCAAATGCCTATGGGCTTCCCCGGAGTGGGTTGCCCCCCTCCGGTGAACTCCCGGAACCCATTCGTCATTCCCGGTACATTCCCGGTAACTCCGAAAACCTTCCGGAAATCAAATGAGGTCATCATATATATCAATCTTCGTTTCCGGACTATTCCGGAAACCCTCGTGACGTCCGTGATCTCATCCGGGACTCCGAACAACATTCAGTAACCAACCATATAACTCAAATACGCATAAAACAACGTCGAACCTTAAGTGTGCAGACCCTGCGGGTTCGAGAACTATGTAGACATGGCCCGAGAGACTCCTCGGTCAATATCCAACAGCGGGACCTGGATGCCCATATTGGATCCTACATATTCTACGAAGATCTTATCGTTTGAACCTCAGTGCCAAGGATTCGTATAATCCCGTATGTCATTCCCTTTGTCCTTCGGTATGTTACTTGCCGGAGATTCGATCATCAGTATCCGTATACCTATTTCAACCTCGTTTACCGGCAAGTCTCTTTACTCGTTCCGTAATACAAGATCCCGCAACTTACACTAAGTTACATTGCTTGCAAGGCTTATGTGTGATGTTGTATTACCGAGTGGGCCCCGAGATACCTCTCCGTCACACGGAGTGACAAATCCCAGTCTTGATCCATACTAACTCAACTAACACATTCGGAGATACCTGTAGAGCATCTTTATAGTCACCCAGTTACGTTGCGACGTTTGATACACATAAAGCATTCCTCCGGTGTCAGTGAGTTATATGATCTCATGGTCATAGGAATAAATACTTGACACGCAGAAAACAGTAGCAACAAAATGACACGATCAACATGCTATGTCTATCAGTTTGGGTCTAGTCCATCACGTGATTCTCCCAATGACGTGATCCAGTTATCAAGCAACAACACCTTGTTCATAATCAGAAGACACTGACTATCATTGATCAACTGGCTAGCCAACTAGAGGCATGCTAGGGACGGTGTTTTGTCTATGTATCCACACATGTAAATGAGTCTTCATTCAATACAATTATAGCATGGATACTAAACTATTATCTTGATACAGGAATTATAATAATAACTATACATTTATTATTGCCTCTAGGGCATAATTCCAACAGCGGGAATGAGCCGAGCCGAGCTCATACCTATGCGCTTATTTTTGCCGGTCAGGAACGGAGAATACGTAACGGATAAGGCACGATCCGAGACGTCGGATCGTGGCTGTTACCGACTCGGACGATCGCCTACCCTAGCCGTCACGAGAATCAGATCACATGCTGCCGCCGACGACTCCGTCCCGTTTACCGCGTACACGGTCGACGGGAGAGCAGGCCTCCGAAACCTCGCCTCTCCGGTTCCTGTACGGGAGAGGGGCGATTAGGTTTTTGGGGAGCGATCACGCGACTGCTCGCCTCCGTTCGTCTGCTTCGTCTACGTCCGTGCCGCCCTCGTCATCGCCATGTCTTCACCAAGCGAAGTTGATCGTCTCCGCGAGAAGGCCGAAGCCGATAAGAAGGCGGCAGAGGATACTGCCGCTGCCGCCGCTGCTGCTACGGCCAACTGGCCGATTGGAGGGTATGACTCGTTTATCCTGATGTTCGTTTTTATCCTAGCAGTACTGCTTGTCTGCATAGATGTATCCACTATATGCGTAGTATGTGTTAGGTTAGCTCAAGATCAGTATATCATTAGTCTAGTCAATGTCATGATAGTTATTATTTCGTGGATTAATATACTCGGAAAATTGCCTATTTACTCAACACAAAGAAAGTATAGCTGACGGGCATATAACCAAAACTTGCTCCTTTGTCAGCTTGCCGCACGCCAAAACCTGAAACTTGCCCATCCATTCACTCATTTAAATCGTGTAGTAGTTTACATGGTTTTATATGCTTATTCCGAGTGGTGTTTGTGGCCAGCCTTTTTCTCTGAGTTTCTGCTATGACCTTTGGCAGCTGACAAGTGACTAGCTGATCGAGTACGTATTCCGCAATTTCCACCGCTGATAATACTATTTTGTAGTCAAGCATGGGCCGATCGCAAGAGGACCGATTCTCATCTTGATAATGCCGAGCTAATTACACTGCAAGTGGCAACTTAATTAAGCTTGAATGGTATGGCACCGTTGTCGCCATTTGAACAGTACGATTGTACGTATATGGCAACTTAATTAAGCTTGAATGGTATGGGATTACTGCTTAGACGTTGTTCTTCGATATCACGGAGAGAGCTTCAAACTTCGGGTTCAACATGTTTCAAGAGACGCTAATGGTCCTGCGGAACTTTGTGCTAAACATGCTACTACGGTACACTAGTGGTGTGTGATTGTTGGATGGATGAAAGTCTCTCATTCCTAGTAAAAGCATTTACATCCGGACCATTTATACCTACCTCAAATCGTTTAGACAGGTCGTCCAGTCAGCACCCGCACTAGTGGGACGAAGCCTTTAGCCCCGGCCCGTAAGGGGCTTTAGTCCCGGTTCACCAACCGGGACTAAAGGGGCGGCACTAAAGGCCTAACCTTTAGTCCGGTCTTGTTCCAAGCCGGGACTAAAGGTGCTCCATGTGGGCGCATCGTAGCGCCCTCAGGGGCAGGCCTTTAGTCCCGGTTCGTTACACGGACCGGGACTAAAGAGTTTCAGATTTTGTTTATTTTTGGGTTTTTGGATTTTAGGGTTTAGGTGTTCGGGAGATTAACGTGATGTCTCGTTTGGTGTTCGGAAATTAGTTTTCATATAATTCTAAATAGAAATAATTATGCATATATATATATATATATATATATATATATATATATATATATATAAGATTAACTTATCTTACAAGCGAGCATATATATACAATTATATGAAGATCTGAATTATCGGGACTAGAGTCCGTCTATTCGATTACATGGACGAACATCAGTAATGGCCCCTAGCTACACTAAATCGTCATTTGTCATCTATAGCTTCCGTCCTCACAAAGGTCGCAAGCTCCTCTGCAACAGCAATCGCGCGTTGCTCTGGTAGGACCTTCTCCCTCATGGCCGTGTACTATATAAGAAGAGGAGATGAATATAAATATCAATCATGATAACAAAGAATGACGGGTAAAAATAGAGGTGTGAATGTTCATTGCTTACGTCGAATCTGTGATCCTTGTGCTCAGAGGTAAACGTGCGAATGGTCTCGCAAACATAGTATCCGCATAGATGCGTCCCCCGTGGCTGCTGGTCGCACTTTACGAGAATAGAATATATATAATCAAAATAATAATCTAGCATCATAAATGTATTGAAAATAGAAGTATATCATACTACTACTTACCTGAGCCGCTCTAAAGGTCAGCTTCTCACACTCGATACCGGGAGTCACGCACTTGAACCGCTTCCAAACCCTGCCCGACAAGGATAATGATTTGCTAAGTTTTTCATTAATTGATATATCAGAAAATCATCGAAAGAGACCGATAGAGCGCAAGAATGATTGAAATTACCCTTAGAGCATGTCCTGCGGGCTTTGGAACTGTTCCAAGGGTCTCGATAATGGGTCGAAGGCATCAACTCTACCCTTATCAATTTGAATGTCCAACAGAATCCAATGAAAGCTGCACAAGTATATATATATATATATGTGTGTGTCAGTAACTTATCAATTACACTTATAAGTAAATGGACACAACAGAGTAAAGACCCTCACCTGAAGTTGTATGGAAACAGTATGTGGTCACAGAAATTTTGATCTGTTAGAAACCTTACAAGGTTTTCCTCCGTCTCCTTGGGTTTATCAGTTAGCGTCGCTATATGAATTTTATCTAGGTCAATAAACCCAATATTTAGGATGTTCTTACTTTTACAATCCAGAATCTTCATTCTGCATAATAGAGTACAAGTTATATATATACAATGAATTGAAATAACTAAATGAGTTATATGTAGACAACGAATTGAAAAACTTACAGACAATAGCAACTCAAAAGCGATTTGTCGAGGGCGTCGCCATTGTACATCTGGAAGAGTTCATCAAAGTCGATATGGATTTCTTCGGGGCGGCCGTAGTACTCCCGTGGGACACTCATCACGATCATCGTTCTCCCATTCTTTGATTCACTTAAGTACCATGTATGCAAGTAACGCATATTTGTTGGGAGATCATCTTTGCTGACCAAAGGCGCTCCCATGACAAACTGTGGCCTAGGGGCTACCACAGCCTTGGGTAACCTTTCGTCTTGGGAAGCCAGAATGTCTTCAACCGGGATACCCCATTCATCCGCCCACTTCTTTGCTAATTCCAAATCTTGCCCCTGCACCGAAGGGGATACATTCTCGGTTAACACCCTGAGGGGTGGGATCGACTGTTTGGCCTGTTGTCCAAGCTGAGGAACGTCTGATTTTTTCTTGCTTGTAGTTGAACTTGATTTGCTCTCACTTGCACTTGCACGTGATCTGCTCTTTTTCACTTCCTTTTGCAATGTGCGTGTATAGTCATCAGGCTTATGGTGTAACTCATATTGTGATGGAAGGGTCGTGAAGTATTTTGCAAATGCTATTTGCTTCTCGGTGTATTCCGGGCGGGGCTCGGGTTCCTTCTTTTTCATCTGCGCATCATGATGTTCCTTTGCTATCCTGGCGTTTTCCTCGGGGGTCCGATCATAAGGTCTGATAGGAAGATTAGCATGAGGTACCTTTGGGAGGGGCGACAGTTTGCGCTTTGGGGGGCTCCGTCGCTTAGAAATCGTCGACGGAGCGTTCTTGCTGGCACGCTTCCGCTTAGTATCCGGAGCGGGCGGCGGCAGAGACGGACGACCCAAGTCCGGCGGCGGTGATCGAGATGGACTCGTGTTGTGCTGGCCGACGTCATGTGGAGGGCTTGGAGGTAATGGAGGTGTAGGTGACCTGCGACGACTCGGAGGCGGTGTTGTCCTTGGGGCCGAGCCTGGAAGCTTGATGTAGTTCTTGTCCCATAGGATGACTCCACCCAGTACTTCTCCGAGTGTCCTCTCATCTTCGGGTCCAGCTATGTCGAGCTCCATATCATGAAACCCCGCCATGATTTCATCCACCCCGACTTTAGCAAAGCCAGCTGGAATCTCACGGCCATGCCAGCGTGCATGAGGGCCAGAAGGTAAAGCTTGTCCGACGGCCACCTTCATGGATATGTTCTTGAATTTCTGATGTAGTTCACATGATGTTGACTCCTTGATTCCATCCACGTGGTAGCCGGGACCGCCCTCTATCATTCTTCGTGCATCGTTGGGCGGGGCCTCAGATTCAGCCACGCTGCTTTTTCGCTTAGATGGGGCACCGGTAATATCAAATGCAGGATCTTCCTGGCGCGCTACTCCTCTAAGCTCATCAATCTGCTTCTGTTTCTCGTTAATCCTGGCAAGCAACTGGTTGAACTTGTCATTCTCCTCATCCTGCTGCCACTTCTTTGCTCTCTCTCGGCTTCTGTAAGTGTCTTGGTCTCTGGCAAACCCAAGCCACCACGGGTAAGAAGGACCGAAGCCTCGCGTTCGTCCTCCATGTTCGTCATTGCCGAGGACCAGTGTGAGCAAATCTTTCTCTATCTGCAGTGAACTTTCTTTTTCCCTCCTTAATTTCTTTCACTATCCTTTTCCAATTCTCCCTGGGTATCCTAAGACCGTCACTGCAGATGAGGTCCCCTGTTTCTTCATCGTACGAACCACCATGCGCAAGGAACCAATTTCTTGCTCTCAATTCCCACTCATCACGGAGTGGTTCAGGTACGATGCCTTTAGCTAGCAGATCTTGCTCTGTCTTATCCCACTTTGGGATGGTAGTCTCATAGCCCCTGGCCCCAGCTTGTGGTGATATTTCTTCTTGTCGGCATTTATCTTGCTCTTTTATGATAATGCATGGGCATCTTCTGACTCCTTGTACTCTTGAAATGCCTTCCAGTGATTCGCCTGCTTGGCTAGATACCCCTCGAATACTCGCACTTTCTTTGTCTTCAGATAGTTTTTCCATAGCTTCTTCTTCCAACTACGGAACAGTTCGGCCATCTTATTTAGAGTCCACTGCTTGACTTTGGCCCTCAGTTTGTCTGCGGCGTCTTCATTCTCACATTCTGGCAGGTTGAAATGTGACATGAGATCATTCCAAAGATTATCTTTGTACCTTTCGGCGACATAGTCACTATCGGCTGCCCCTTTGTGCTTGTTCCACTCCCGAACGCTAATCGGGACGTGATCCCTAACGAGAACTCCACATTGCTTCTTGAATGTGTCAGCAGCATTCTTAGGAAGCTTGGGTTCGCCCGTAGGCAATATCACCTCAAAGGTGTAATGCGTCTGTGCATCCAACTTTGTAGTCGGGCCTCGTTTCGTAGCTTTGCTCGATGTGGAGGCCTAAGAGGGAGAAACATTCGTCAAATGAATGTATATGTATACAATATAGAGCTATCTCCAATATTTTTCACATATTACAAGTGATTGTCGAACTTCATATGTATCCTCGCCGGACTTTATTATTTCTTCACCGGCTTCTCCACCGGCTTCTCCATCAGTGGAGCTATCACCTTCTCCGTCATTGGACCTATCTCCTGCCCCATCGGCTTCATCTTCGTGTCGGTCGACCTCCGTTCCATATCCGGAGGGGTTTAGATATGACGACGGAGATTCAGCTGGTTCAACGCCGGGGCCGTCTTTGATTATATCTTCGAGAAGTTCTTCCTCTTCGAGGTTCCTGATATGTGGATCCATAGTTCTGCAAAAAAAGGACATTTGATTAACTAATAAACTAACAAACTATATAAGAGGGGTTGGAAACTTCGAAGTGTCGTTTTATATAGGAGGACCTTTAGTCCCGGGTCTTGACTAGAACCTAAACTCTAAAATATGTCTAACGGATTCTCTTAACCTTTAAGGATTTAACAAAATGGCGACATTCTAGATGTGTAGAAAATGATCCTATTTTTACCGATCTCATCTACCCTTCTATATGTCACATTATTCTATCAGGAACTCCGTTCCAAAACAACTTTAGTCCCGGGTCGTGGCTCCACCCGGGACTCCTAGATTTCTGCATAGTATTCAAGGTAGGAGTACTTTTCCAATTTGAGAATTCAATAAGCAAAACCAAATCGTAAAATAAAGTAGTATTCAAATTAGCATGAATTCAATTATAATACTATCTCTAATACTCCTCGAATACTATCATACATATAGCATCACTGATACATCTAGAACCGTAGCGCCCGACGGTTATCGTCGCGGGCGGTGGACACCCAAAGAGAAGGAACCATCACAGGATCATAGCTCCAGTGAGATCCACGAAGAACCTGCCAGGTATGCTCGAACCTGCCCTCCAACGCAACCATTTAGCGACGGACGTGCTCATCCTCCTCGCTGACACGGTGACGTACCACCTCCACGGTGTCCGGAAGCCTTGGCACCGTCACTGGCCCACGCGACCGCCACCAAACAAGGATCGGGTCAACAACGGGCTGGCTCCTCAGCAACCTACAACCCCCGGAAGGTAGCACCTCCCAATACCAGCCGGGCGGAGCCCAGTCCCGGACAGGGCCCCTCTGATCAAGCAGGTGTCCTCCGCCGAGTCGACGACGAGGATGCGGGATAGGCATCGTAAAATGAACTAAAAAAGTAAACTAGTTCTATTAAAAAATAAACTATTAACACTTAAGCATATACAATAGCAAAATTAAACTATTAACACTTAAGCATATACAATAGCAAAATTAAGCAATAATGTAAGAAACACTATTAGCACTTAAGCATATACACTATACAATAGCAAAATTAAATGACAAAAAAATATATTTCTTCTTCTTGTAACCCTAACCTAATTTTCCTCTTCTTCTATTTCTCCTCTTCTTCTACTTCTTCTTCTACTTCTACTTCTCTTCTTCTACTACTTCTCCTCTTCTCTTCTTCTACTTCTCCTCTCCTCCTCTTCTAATTTTTTCTCTTCTTCTACTTCTCCTCTTCTTCTCCTCTCCTCCTCTTCTTATTCTCCTTTTTCTTCTTTTCTTCTCCTGCTCTTCTTATTTTCCTTTTTCCTAATCTTATTTTCTTATTTTTGTTCATATTTCTTATTCTTGTAACCCTAACCTAATTCTAAATATTACTAACCCTAATAATCTAGCACAAACCAAATAACAATAGGAATTAAATGACAAAAAAATCTTTTTTGTTTTCTTCTCTTCTTCCCTTTTCTTCCTTTCTTCTCATTTTTCTTCCTTTCTTCTCCTTTTTCTTATTTTCTTCTCATTTTTCTTCCTTTCTTCTCCTTTTTCTTCCTTTCTTCCCTTTTTCTTCTTTTCTTCTCCTTTTTCTTCTTTTCTTCTCCTTCCCTTTTTCTTCCTTTCTTCTCCTTTTTCTTCCTTTCTTCTCCTTTTTCTTCCTTTCTTCTCCTTTTTCTTCCTTTCTTCCCTTTTTCTTCTTTTCTTCTCCTTTTTCTTCTTTTCTTCTCCTTTTTCTTCTCCTTTTTATTCTTTTCTTCTCCTTTTTCTTCTTTTCTTCTACTGGCCGGAGTGTTGGGGAGGAGGGGGCGGGGGGCTTACCAGCCGGAGGTGTCGACGGCGCGCGGCGACGAGGACGGCGGCGGCGAGGAGGACGGCAGGCGGCGGCGAGGAGGACGACGGGCAGCCTGACGGCGTCGTCGAGGTCGTCGGTATGCCGCGCTGGGCACGAGAACGAGAGGAAGAAGAAGAGAAACGAACGATTTGGGTAGGAATTTTTCTAACTCCTGCTTATATAGGTGGATCTTTAGTCTCGCTTCGTGGCTCGAACCGGGACTAAAGGCCCCTTTTCGGGCAGACCAGAAGGCGGGAAGCAGGGGCCTTTAGTCCCGGTGTGGAGCTCCAACCGGGACTAAAGGGGGTCTTTAGTCCGGGTTGGAGCCACGACCCGGGACTAAAGCCCCTCCTCGGCTGCACGATAAGTTTAGTCCCACCTCGCCCAGCGAGGGGGACTAACACTTGTTTATAAGCCCCGTTGCAGCTACTCCATCGAGCTCCTCTCTAAAACAGGCTTACGGGCCTAAACTGACTGTAAATTAAAAAATTGAAACTATATTTGAAATCGTGGAGAAAATTAAACCTGAATTCAAAGTGAGGTCACTTTGAATTTAGGTTTAATTTTCTTTACAAATTCTCATATAGTTTCAATTTTTTTCTATTTTAAAAATTAACTATTTTGTTATTTTCAATTAAAAAATATGTTTCAAATATTTTCAATTAACTATGTTTATTAAAATTCTTTTTGCATATATGAGAATTTGACAAAACTATGATAATGAAAAGTGTTCCAAATTGAATAAATAATTCAAAACTATTTTCTATTTTCAAAAGTAATTATTTTGACTATCCAAACTATTAACTATTTTGTTATTTTCAATTAAAAACTATGTTTATTAAAATTCTTTTTGCATATTTGAGAATTTGACAAAACTATGATAATGAAAAGTGTTTGAAATTGAATAAATAATTCAAAACTATTTTCTATTTTCAAAAGTAATTATTTTGACTATCCAAACTATTAACTATTTTGTTATTTTCAATCAAAAACTATGTTTATTAAAATTCTTTTTGCATATTTGAGAATTTGACAAAACTATGATAATGAAAAGTGTATGAAATTAAATAAATAATTCAAAACTATTTTCTATTTTCAAAAGTAATTATTTTGACTATCCAAACTATTAACTATTTTGTTATTTTCAATTAAAACTATGTTTATTAAAATTCTTTTTGCATATTTGAGAATTTGACAAAACTATGATAATGAAAAGTGTTTGAAATTGAATAAATAATGCAAAACTATTTTCTATTTTCAAAAGTAATTATTTTGAATATCCAAACTATTAACTATTTTGTTATTTTCAATTGAAAAGTGTTTGAAATTGAAAAGCACTACAAATGAACTCTGAAAATGTTGAAAGTTGGCATGCTATCATCATTTCACGCACATAGCATGTGTTAAAAAGTTGAGAGGGCCATGACAAAAACTAGATGCACTTCGTGTACAAAACGGACAATCTCTCTCGAAGTATCAGGGTTTCGAACGAGAACTCATCTCTTACAAAGGGATTTTATTTTTTTGAACTTATTTGAACTCCATACTTTTTGTGTGTTCAAAATGCACCATTCAAAGGCACATCACAAAATTTCAACAATTTCTGACTTCATTTGGTATTCTTCGTGCATTTACTTTTTTTTTTTTTGACCTAGTTGACCCTGAAATTGAAAAGCAGTACAAATGAACTCTGAAAATGTTGAAAGTTGGCATGCTATCATCATTTCACCCACATAGCATGTGTTAAAAAGTTGAGAGGGCTACGACAAAAACTGGATGCACTTCGTGTACAAAACGGACAATCTCTCTCGAAGTATGAGGGTTTCGAAAGAGAACTCATCTCTTACAAAGGGATTTCATTTTTTTGAACTTATTTGAACTCCATACTTTTTGTGTGTTCAAAATGCACCGTTCAAAGGCGCATCACAAAATTTCAACAATTTCTGACTTCATTTGGTATTCTTCGTGCATTTACTTTTTTTTTTGAGCTAGTTGACCCTGAAATTGAAAAGCACTACAAATGAACTCTGAAAATGTTGAAAGTTGGCATGCTATCATCATTTCACCCACATAGAATGTGTTAAAAGGTTGAGAGGGCTACGACAAAAACTGGATGCACTTCGTGTACAAAACGGACAATCTCTCTCGAAGTATCAGGGTTTCGAACGAGAACTCATCACTTACAAAGGGATTTCATTTTTTTGAACTTATTTGAACTACATACTTTTTGCGTGTTCAAAATGCACCATTCAAAGGCACATCACAAAATTTCAACAATTTCTGACTTCATTTGGTATTCTTCGTGCATTTACTTTTTTTTTTTTGAGCTAGTTGACCCTGAAATTGAAAAGCACTACAAATGAACTCTGAAAATGTTGAAAGTTGGCATGCTATCATCATTTCACCCACATAGCATGTGTTAAAAAGTTGAGAGGGCTATGACAAAAACTGGATGCACTTCGTGTGCAAAACGGACAATCTCTCTCGAAGTATTAGCGTTTCGAACGAGAACTCATCTCTAACAAAGGGATTTCATTTTTTTGAACTGATTTGAACTCCATACTTTTTGCGTGTTCAAAATGCACCATTCTAAGGCACATCACAAAATTTCAACAATTTCTGACTTCATTTGGTATTCTTCGTGCATTTACTTATTTTTTTTGAGCTGGTTGACCCAGAAATTGAAAAGCACTACAAATGAACTCTGAAAATGTTGAAAGTTGGCATGCTATCATCATTTCACCCACATAGCATGTGTTAAAAAGTTTAGAGGGCTACGACAAAAATTGGATGCACTTCGTGTACAAAACGGACAATCTCTCTCGAAGTATCAGCGTTTCGAACGAGAACTCATCTCTTACAAAGGTTTATTAAAATTCTTTTTGCGTATTTGAGAATTTGACAATACTATGAAAATGAAAAGTGTTTGAAATTTAGTACATTACATACATGCATTACATAAAAGGTTTAATACATTATTACATTATTGCACCAATATTCCTATCTATTATTTATGTTTTCTTGTGGGTCGTAGCCATGGAGAATCTTCATCATTCAGTAGGATGCTTGAGTCAGTTTTCACTCTGAAGGGCGGAATTTCATGAAACTTATTATAATCTTCTGACATGTCTGTCTTGTCATCTACTCCCACGATGTTTCTTTTCCCTGAAAGAACTATGTGGCGTTTTGGCTCATCGGACGATATCTTCTGTTGCTGATTTCTTTTTCTCCTTTTTGTAGACATGTCCTTCACATAGAAAACCTGAGCGACATCATTGGCTAGGACAAATGGTTCATCCATGTACGCAAGATTGTTGAGATCCACTGTTGTCATGCCGTACTTTTGGTCTACAACTACCCCGCCTCGTGTCAGCTTCACCCATTTGCAACGAAACAAAGGGATCTTAAAAGTAGGTCCATAGTCAAGTTCCCGTATCTCCTCTATGTACCCGTAATATGTTTCCAAACAGTGCCCATTCTCGTCTGTTGCATCAAAGCGGACACCACTATTTTGGTTGGTGCTCCTTTTATCTTGGGCAACCGTGTAAAATGTATTCCCATTTATCTCATACCCTTGGAAAGTACATATAGTCGAAGATGGTGGCCTGGCCAAACAGTACAGCTGATCTCCAACGGTATCGTCATTCATGAGATGTGTCTGCAACCAACTGCCGAAAGTCTTCTCGTGTTCCCCTTTAATCCAAGAATCAGCCTTCCCCGGGTTTTCGGAGCGTAGAATATTCTTGTGTCTCATGATATACAGAGCCACCACGGTGGAATTGTGTAGAACTGTGTAGTGTGCTTGAGAGAAAGAATGCCCGTCCATACATACTTTTGCTTTCCTTCCTAGTGTGCCTTTTCCTGTGAGCCTACCCTCATACCAAGATTCAGGAACACCAATCGGCTTAAGGTCAGGAAGAAAGTCCACACAAAACTCAATGACCTCCTCTGTTCCATAGCCCTTGCAGATGCTTCCTTCAGGCCTAGCACGGTTACGAACATATTTCTTTAAGACTCCCATGAACCTCTCGAAGGGGAACATATTGTGTAGAAACACAGGACCGAGAATTCTAATCTCTTCGACTAGGTGAACTAGGAGGTGTGTCATTATATTGAAGAAGGATGGCGGGAACAACAACTCAAAGCTGACCAGACATTGGACCACATCAATCTGTAACCCCGATAGACTTTCTCGATCGATTACCTTCTGAGAAATTGCATTGAGGAATGCACATACCTTCACAATTGCCAGGCGAACATTTTCCGGTAGAATTCCCCTCAATGCAACCGGAAGCAATTGCGTCATAAGCACGTGGCAGTCATGAGACTTTAGGTTTTGGAATTTTTTGTCTTTCATATTTACGATTCCCTTTATATTCGACGAGAAGCCAGTCGGGACCTTGATACTGAAAAGGACTTCAAAGAAGATTTCCTTCCCTTCCTTAGTAAGAGCATAACTGGCACGCCCTTGAAACTTCCCTGGATGCATGCCATCTCTTCCTTTATGACTTTCTTGGTCCTCCCGTGCTTCCGGTGTATCTTTTGACTTCCCATACAAGCCCAGGAAGCCTAGAATATTCACGCAGAGATTCTTCGTCAGGTGCATCACGTCGATTGCCGAGCGGACCTCATGGACTTCCCAGTAGGGTAGCTCCCAAAATATAGATTTCTTCTTCCACATGGGTACGCGCTTATCAGAGCCGTTAGGAACAGGTTGGCTGCGAGGACCCTTTCCAAAGATTACTTTTAAATCTTTGACCATATCAAATACTTCAGCACCAGTACGGATGTCAGGCTTCCCCCGGGGTTCTACCTTGCCATTGAAATGCTTGCCTTTTTTCTTTAAGGGATGCTTGGGCGGAAGAAAACGACGATTGTACGGGTACACATTCTTCCTACATTTGTCCAGATATATACTTTCTCTCTGATCCAAACAGTGCGTGCATGCATTGTATTCCTTGTTTGACTGTCCTGAAATGTTACTAAGAGCAGGCCAATCATTGATGGTTACGAAAAGCAACGCTCGAAGGTCAAATTCCTCTTGTTTGTGCTCGTCGCACACACGTACACCTGGTTCGGCCCCCAGCTGTAAAAGTTCATCAACTAATGGCCTTAGGTACACATCAATATCGTTGCCGGGTTGCTTTGGACCTTGGATAAGCACTGGCATCATAATGAACTTCTGCTTCATGCACAACCAAGGAGGAAGGTGGTAGATACATAGAGTAACGGACTAGGTGCTGTGACTGCAACTCTGCTCCCCAAAAGGATTCATGCCATATGTACTCAGACGTAACCATAAGTTCCTTGCGTCAGCTGCAAATCTCGGGAACTCTCTCTCGATTTTTCTCCACTGCCGACCATCAGCGATGTGCCTCAACTTATCGTCTTTCATACGATCTTCCATGTGCCATCGCAACAACTTCGCCTGATCTTTATTTCTGAACAGGCGTTTCAACCGTGGTATTATAGGAGCATACCACATCACCTTGGCAGGAACCGTCTTCCTGGGTGGCTCGCCCTCAATATCACCAGGGTCATCTTTTCTAATCTTATACCGCAATGCAGTGCATACCGGGCATTTATCCATATTCTCGTACTTCTCACCGCAGTAGAGGATGCAGTCATTAGGGCATGCATGTATCTTCTGCACGTCTAATCCTAGAGGGCAGACAAGCTTCTTCGCTTCGTACGTGCTGGCGGGCAATTCGTTCTTTCTTAGAAGCATCTTCTTCATCAGTACCAGCAACTTTTCGAATGACGAGTCAGTCACACCGGTCTCTGCCTTCCACTTCAGCAATTCCAGTGTGCTACCCAACTTCTTCTGGCCATCTTCACAAGTTGGGTACAACAATTTGTTGTGGTCCTGTAACATCTGCTCGAACTGCAACCTCTCCTTTTCTGTGTCGCAACCTCGCCGTGCATCAGAAATGACCCGGCCAAGATCATCAGCGGGCTCATCTGGTTCCCGTTCTTCATCCTGATCTTCTTCTTCATTGTCTTCCATTGCGGTATCAGCATACTCAGGGAACATAGATCGGTAGTTGTCATCATCGTTCTCTTCTTCTTCATCGACGTCTTCCATCATAACCCCTCTTTCTTAGTGCTTGGTCCAAACATTATAGCCCGACATAAAACCGGACCGAAGCAGGTGGCTCCGAATGACTCTTGAGGAAGTGTAATCCTTCTCATTCCGACATTCAACACATGGACAAAACATATAGCCACCACCATGCTTGTTCGCATCGGCTGCATCTCGAAAAGAATGCACGCCTTCTCTGTAAGCGGCTGTGCGTCGATCATCGTACATCCATGGATGGCTCATCTGTGTTATACGACAGTATATCAAATACAATCACGATCCTAAAAATTAGTACCGCACGGTCTAAACGAGGAAATATAGTTGCTAACCTTTTAGAATAAGTAGAAATAAAGAGGAAGAGGTTTAAGCGTGGCTCATGCATCTCATATCGTAGTTGTGTTCGGTGAACTGAAGCGGCATCGCTCTAACACACATTTCAACAAACACCTCTAGTGCATCAAAAAAAAGTGGAGAGCTAGCACACACCCACAATCCTCCATCCAAGAAAAATGCAAGGAAGAGGGGAGAGGGGGGCTGTGCTATATATAGGCAGATGACTTTAGTCCCGGTTTGAGACACAAACCGGGACTAAAGGTGACGCACATGCGGGCTGCACACCGCGTAGCCCTTTAGTCCCGGTTTGGGACACCAACCGGGACTAAAGGCTCCTTACGGGCCGGGACTAAAGCCTCGAGGGAGGCATTGCGATTTGGGGCGACGTGGCCGGGACTAAAGACCGGGACTAAAGGGTCCCGGCCAAAGGCCCGTTTTCCACTAGTGCCGGCCAGAAAAAATCGATCCACACGAACATCATAAACAAGTCTCAAATGTTCGGGCTGACCAGCATCCCTCATATCCAGTTTAAATATGAGGCGGATGTGGAGGAGCTCACGCGTGTCATGGCACACCTGCCACGTCACCCCGGTCCATCATGGACCTTACAAATACCCCATTCTGAAAACCCTAGGCATCCGGCACTTCAGTCTCTGTCCACTCCACTTCTATTCCCCCACCCTTTGATTCGATGGTCGGCGACGAAAGCAGCTTCACGGATCGAACGACGATATGGAGGAGGTGGCCTTCCGCACTGCATTGTGTCGGTCGCTACATGACTAAGGCGTCCCCGACGGCGGCGGATCTTCATCTTTCGGCCCGTCGCCCGTCGATGGAGCACCGGCGTCGTCCCCGACCCTTCCCGCGACGAGCGCAGCTTCGGCCGCTCCCGCTCCGGTCGGTTCGCTCTAGGCCAGGTTCACCGCCCACCTCCACCACCTTCTGCTCCGGAAGCAGTGCCCTGACACCGCTGGGTCCTCGTGCCCGCATCGGGGATGGGGCAACGAGGATGCCGGAGTCCGTGGCGCATGCACCCGCCGCGAGCGGCAGTGAGCGAGGGAGAGAGGGAGGTGCTGGCCGCGCGATGTTTCACCTCACGCGCTCTCCGTCGGGCGTCCTTTCGTCGCTCGATGACGACGGAGACGGATGTGTACCGCCTCCGCTGCAAGAATGCCAACATGGTTCGATTGGCCATCCAGTTATCGAAGCACGAGGCAACAAAAGAGGCAGCGGCGAAGGTGAAAGCGGCCCGCCCTGCGAAGGAGCATGACCATCCTGCTCCGCGGGCTGTCCGACATGCGGTGCAGCTCCGACAAGGATGGCGATGACGCATCTACCTCCGGCACCGATGACAACAATGAGATGCCCCACCGCACGCCGACGCCTACATGAAGGAGGGGCATAGTCGCGTGGACGGACGGAAGGGGAAGGGGCCGGCAAGGAAATGTTGATTTCCTCTGCTCTTCCCCATTTTAATTATATTTGAAGTATATTTTAAGTAGTTTGTAGTTTGGATTTGTCGATAAACTCTGATGAATTATGCTCCTTTTGTTCGACGATATAATCTGATCTGATGAACTCTGTTTGACCTTTTTTTTTTACTTAGCGTTGCATGGACATAAAAGTTTGGATGTGAAAGACGCGGATGTAGAAGCCAACGAATGAGACGTGCCCGTGACGCGCGGACACGAACCTATATTAACAAGTTTTGGATGTAAATGCTCTCTAAGCAGGCTCTTAGCTGATTGTAATCAAATTCCTCTTTTACAACAAATATCCTAAGTTGGGCATAAAAGAAAGAGTAGTTCTATATATCCACGACACAAGACCGTCCGGATCTGCTGAATCCTGAGAGAAAATAACTAGTAGCTCACAACAATGGTTCTATGTAATACTCCGTATAATAATAGCAGCAGGACAGTACACTAGTACAGATACGATGCGTGGCTTGCATCTGCCGACCGGAGAGGCTGCGGTCCTGGCCGGGAAAGAGGCATTTTGGCGCGGATGAGGCGAGCCCCTCCTTACCCAGCAGCGTCCGTCCATCCAACCCATGGATCCAGAATTTGAGCATGGGTTGATGATCCAAGCCAAGAGGGATGCACCCGGCAACACATTCCACCTGCACTGCATATATATATGCTGCTGGCTGGTTGGTTGGTGTCCAAAGAGCAGATCATGCAGGTGAGGCCCCCCTGCCGCGGGTGGCAGATTCATTCATCGTACCAACCCAAGTGTTGTCTGTCACCAGTCACCGCTCTCCCTGGGAGCCAAGAGAAAAGAACATGGCCGGGTGACCCTCAAACCCTGGCAGGAGAAATGCACATATGTCACGTGCTGCCGGGCTGTCTAGTTTGGCTGGCCCTTTGCTTTTCCTAGGCTAGGAAATAGAGGGTCAAGGTGCATAATCCCGAGTAGTAGTATTGAGTTTTTCTTTTTCAGAAAGTGTACTGAGCTGACTCCAGCAAGAATCTAGCATTTTATAAAAAGATTCAGATATACTTAAAAATACAAAACTGCTTTAGTCTTGTGGATAACAGTTGGAAATCCTTCGTGCATGCGTCCATAAGAACCAGCGTCACACTGAGCTGTAGTCGTGGCGATTGAACTCTTGAATCGATCTAAAGAGCTTGCTACCAAGTGGCATCGGAATTGAAGTGCTTCTACTGCACAAGGAAAGGATGGATAATTAGCGCGAATACTTCTCCGCCGCGCCACAGCACAAAAAAAGTAGCTGACGGGCATTGCCAAAGAGGAATCCTTTGTCAGCTTGTGGCACGCCAAAACGGGCCGAAACTTGGGCATCCATTCACTTGTTTAAATTGTGTAGTTTACATGGTTTTATATGCTTATTATTCCGAGTGATGTTTGTGGCCAGCCTTGTCCCCAGAGTTTCTGCTATGACCTTTTGGCAGCTAACAAGTGACTAGCTGATCGAGTACGTAGTACGTATTCCGCAATTTTCAGTGCTGATAATGCTATTTTGTGGTCAAGCATGGGCCGACCTCAAGAGGACCGATTATCTTGATCATGGAGAGCTAATTATGCTGCAAGTGGCCGGAAATTGTTTTTGGAGACCGAGCTTTCTGGAGGCCTTCAAATGTAAAATTCAAAATTCATGAAAATTTATATTTTTTATATTTCAAAAGATACTAAAAAGCCATACAAAGATAGATGGATGCAAAACAAATATGTGTGTAAATTTTTAAAGAAAAATACGTTGAAATGCGCATATATATATATATCGTATTTCAAAGTATTTCATCTTAAAAATTTACACACATACACATATCATTCTTGTTTACTTGCGTAATTTGTTTAAATTGTTTTGAAATCTAAAAAGTTTAAATTTTATATTCTTTAAAAAATTTGAGCTCCAGTGAGTTTAGTCACCATACGTTAGTTCTCGCAAGTGGCGACTTAATTAAACTTGAACGATATGTCATCGTTTTTGCCTTAAAGAGTACGATAGTACATATATGGCCCATATAATATGTGATTACTGCTTTGGCATTGTTCTTCGAAATCAGGGAGAGAGATTCAAACTTTGCTTCTTGTTCGGTTCAACATGCTTCAAGGGGCCAAAATTCACTGTTTTGATTTTTTTAAGTTAAGCCGGATCTGACCCTGTTTTAATAGTTTTTTAATCTGATCCTTTTACTATCGTCGGATCACTTGGCAATAGGGTATAAGAACCTACCGGCAAGGTCCCTGGTGACAGGGTTGCACGCCTACGTAAAAAAAAATTCCAAGTCACGGACACAATGCGCGTACATGCCTACCACCGGACCCTTTAACAGTAGGGTTATACATGCTACCGTCAGCCCCTGCGACGGTAGGCCATTTGTTTACCGCTAGAAACTTTGGCGATAGGTTATCATACCCTATCGTCAAAGGTTCTGACAGTAGCAAAATGATCAGATCCGAAAAAAAAAATCAAACAAGATCAAATCTGACTTAACTTTGGGAAAAAAGTCAAAAGAGTGAATTTTGCCGCTTCAAGGGACACCAACAGTCACGCGGATGTCTATCTATGCTAAACTGGCATTGTTGGATGGATGAAAGTCCCTCCTTTCTTGTAAGCAGGCTCTTGGCTGATTGTAACCTTATTTCGCTTATGCAACAAATATCCTATGTTTCGCATAAAAGAAAGAGTCCTATGTTTCGCATAAAAGAAAGAGTAGTACTATATATCCGCGGCACAAGACCGTCCAGATCTGCTGAATCGCGGAAGAAAAATAACTAGTGGCTCACAACAATGGTTCTGTATAATAATAGCAGCAGCACAGTACACTAGTGCAGATACGATGGGTTCCTTGCATCTGCCGTCGACCGGAGAGGCGATGGTCATGGCCGGAAAAGAGGCATTTTGGCGCGGCTCAGCGTCCGTCCGTCCAACCGGTGGATCCAGCATTTGAGCATGGGTTGATGATCCAAGCCAAGAGGGATGCACCCGGCAACACATTCCACCTGCACTGCATATATATGCTGCTGGCTGGTTGGCTCGCACTAGTCGCCGGCTCATGAGTCCTGAGAGGTGAATACAGCTACCTCTAGTAGTATGAGGCAACAGGAGGGCTCGCATGCATGGTCTTTCCGGTGAAATAGCGGTGGCTTCCGCCCGGTGACATCAAGTTCCTATCGCAAGGTACCATCCCTGATCCCTCACCCAACAAATCTTCATGTTTCTTGTATATGAGCATATCATATTTCCTGTTAATTGCGCGGTTACAGAATTTCATGACCTCTTTTGTTGAAAGGGACTTCATGACAATATTGGTGGATTTCATTCTTTAGGAGTTTTTTCTATAGTGTTTGAGTTTATTTGGTTTCATGATTATAAACTATAGGAGTTGAGAAATTATTGTTCCTATATAGTCTATGTCATATTTGTCCTAATCCTATACTTTAAACGAACAAATCCATTCAGTCCAACCTCATGGATTTTTTTTGTTATTTCTATAACAACTACTCACTCCGTCCCATAATATAACATCGTCTCACTTGCGAAACAAAGAGATTACTTGATGATGCAATATAGTCCCCGAATCTAGATATTGTTGGGTCCCGGTGTCGTGCATTGAACCGGTGGCATACCTGCCTACTTGGAGTTGTCATTCGAAGGTTGTTGTCCATCCTCCCATCACGGTGTTATGTTGTTTGGTGAAAACCCTAGATCCAAACAGTGGTATGTGAAGGACGATTTTCACCTTCACCCGCAAAAAAAAGGACGAGTTTCACCTACATTTTTGATTTCTTTGTCACACCAGTTCGTCAAACTTGGTAATCTCTCACATCATCACAAGAGGTCGGATGATCCTCTCGTCCTAACTACTGATCAGTGTGGTATTCCCTCTATTCTAGAATATAGTGCTTCCGTGCTTTCTGAGATCTAAATTTGAACATGAATTTAACCAACGAGACCGACTATGACGGGAGTATAAATTGTATCACTGAATTCGTATTTTCGATACGAATTTAGTGATATAATTTTTGCTCTCACCGTAATCGGGTTTGTTGATCAAATTTATGGTCAAACTGCAAGCTCGAAACCGAGGACGCACGACATTATGAAATGGAGGAGGTATAGCTTAATGGATTACACATAGGCCATATATGGCACCGCCTGCACCACTTGAGCACTGCGCTGAACATGAAACCAACAGTGTTTCTTCTGCTTAGTAGGCTACACGATTCGACACAGAACCTTCCAAGTCAGCAGAATCCACTGACCCTTGGCAAAGGAAGAAAGCAACTAGTGGCTCAGCGATAGTAATTCGGTTCTTTTGAACTAAGGCCTTTTTTGGTACTAGTGTATTTTAGGGAATTTGTAAGGATTATCCCGATCAAACCCCCTCAATACCCACACATCCTATAACATCAATTGGTTCTAGTGTATTTGACATGTTTCATCCCACATTTCCCCTCAAATCCTTAAATTATAGTGCATTTTTCTCAATACCCAATACGCTACCCCTACCTAGTGTATTGTGGATAAATGAGGATTTAAAGGTATTGGATGAAGGTTGGGGTTTCATCCAATCCCTTAGAGAATTATCACCACCAATCTCCTAAAAAACACTAATACCAAACAAGGCCTAAAGGGAAAAAAACAACGTGTGTTCGGTGAGGCCGTGGCACGAATGCCGGCCTTGGTTACATGGATTCGGCGGCACGGCAGCGGCCGGCGGGTCATGGTCGGAGAGAAGAGGAAATTTGGCACGTTTCGTCGGCGAAAGACCGCATCGTGAAGCTGATGCCCTCATGCCTTGTGTGGCAGATTCATTCGACCTGCCTACCAACCCAAGTGAGTGTCGGCTGTCGCCACAGCGAAGGGAGGCGCATATATTTCACCTGCTGCCGGGCTGTCTGGTCTCGCTGGTCCTTTGCTTTTTCCTAAGCTAGGAAGGAAATAGAGCATGAACACGCATAAGAGCAAGCACCATATATCCGAGTCAGCTGCTTATAACAAATAAAATAGTATATTTTTATTTAATTGAAGAAAAGAAAAGATGAGAGGTAAGATAGGTAGGCTCTTAATTAAGAATCAACTCTAGCATGTGCTCCCAGCACTTTGTGAGATAAAACATGGACCATATAATAAAAAAATAATATATTTTTCTAACCAACTATTGTACGTGTTTGGTATAAGAGCATTGTTAACAATATAGCCAGCTGCTGGCTACAAGTCATTGGCCCTGTTTAGATATAACTCTAGACTAACCCTGAACTAACTTTAATTAAAGAGGTGTTTGGATGAAAGGGTCAGATTGCCAATAAATGCATTTTTTCCAATCATTTGGCTCCTTTATCCAGGATTTTGTGTGGTAGAGGTGGAGGAAAAAGTAACCTTTTCTGGGCCTCACCTAACTTTAACCCAAATAAACACCTCTTGGGTGTGTTAGTTCTTTTGGGTGAGTTAGATGCATCTAACCAACTCTAACCCTTATGTTTAGATTTTTTCGGATAAGTTCAGTCCAATCTAACCAACTCTAACTCTAACCCATGGATCCAAACAGGGCCATTGCCATGTTACCTATATTCCATCTTATAACCAATATGTGCAGTAGTTGATTCAAATAGTGTACTAATTTTTTTATTATATGGTTCATCTTTCACTATCACAAAGTACCTAGGAGTACATGCTAGAGCTGACTCTTAACTAAGAGTCTGCTTACCTTCTCTCTCCTCTTCTCTTTCCTCAACTAAGCAAAATTATATTACTTTATTTCTTATAGCCCGCTGAGTCAAATCTATTATACTTGCTCTAAAATGGCTATAGATGACATGTCAATGCCTTAAAGCAAATGCAATAAAGCTGAGTCACCTGGCTATAAGAAATAAAGTATTATACTTTTGCTCAGTTAGAGGAGAGAGAAGGTAAGCGAGCTCTTAGATAAGAGCCAACTCTAGCACATTCTTCTAGCCATTTTGTAATAGTGAAATGTGGATCATATAATAAAAAAATATTACACTCTTCTAACTAACTATTGTACATGTTAGATATAAGATGAATTATAGATGACATGACAATGTCTAATAGTCGGCAGCTGACTATACTACTCCTTCCATCACAGTATATTGGACATATCTCCAAAATGAAGGAAATAAGGCGCATGATATTAATTAACCTATTAATTGGGGTGTTTTGGAAACCGCCTCCACCAATGCATGCGAGGAAATAACTCGTTTAGTGGACGGAGAGTTACTAATGCGTCAGTTTTGTGACTAATTAGACGCTTTTACAGCTCGCTGGCTCGGCTTTTTCTACCAATAAAAAAACATCTAAGTTCCAGAGCACCGTGAGATACGCTCAATATACTGTAATGGAGGGAGTATTAACCAAGCTTTTATAGCTAGCATCTGACTATTCTATTAACCATGCTCTAATCCCGAGATGACTGGTCCCGCTGGCCCTTTGCTTTGCTCTCGAGCGTGCAATGGTTGCCTTCTATTCATGTCGATCAATGCTGCATTTATGGAATGAACGTGATTTTTGATTGCAGTCGGCTTTAAAACGGCGCATTAGCTGAGAGCGTCGCCCGGTATTGGCTTTAAAATGCCACACGTCTTATTATTCTCTTCCCATTGGTTTATTTCCTGGGGCTCACGGATTATTAGCTTGTCAGACATGAGAAAGATATAACAGGGACACAGACGGCGCCCCGGCCGGCAAACATCTAGACTAGGTTAAAAAAATATCTTCCACTCTTGTTTAATTGATATATGTGTTAGAATAAATCTGAGGCACATCGTAAATCATCCGAGGACCAAACAATTACATGAGCACGACACCAAGATTTGTTAACGAGGTTCACCGATATGGCTACATCCCCGGGGCATGACTACGGGCGTTCCTCCCTGTGACACCGTCACAATACCGCATTCTGGCCATCCTGGGCGTCGGCACATGCCGCCGGCTTCCCCTGCACGCCTGTGCTATTATGTTGGCATATGTTACATTGTGTGTCTACCCCCGTTATATATGAGAGGCCTAGGATACAAATGTCCTATTAGGACACGACTTCATATCTTGTCTAAACACAATACTACTACAAGTCCAACTGTAACCTACCTTGTACACAATATTCGACACTACTCTAATAATATGTACAAAATGTAACAAATTTGATGTTTAAACAAAAATCATCCAATTTACATGAAATTTATGTGGTTTGTTCAGTTTTTTTTTTTTTTTGAAATGTGTCCGGAAGTTTGATGTCTAGGTTTGGATGGTCGCTCTCGTATCACTCTCTGCAAACACGTTCGGGCCTACCACAGATATATAATGTCTCTGTTTTAGGGTCAAGAGATGCCCTAAGAGCATCTACAACCACATTTTTTGAATCATCATCAGATATCAGCGTACGCGGCCGGTATGTGACTAGACAAAAAAGAGAAAAAACAAGTAACCCAACTGACCCTTATATCTTTTCTATATGTCCGGTATATCCGCGAACCGTCATAGTAAAGACAAATTTAACGAAAATATGGAGGCTCGCTAACGCGCCCAATCAGGCTGCCACGTACTTTTCTCGTACTTATTCTTTTTTTCTTTTCATCTTCATCAATCACATGTAAGTGACCGGACATATGAGGAAGAAAATGAATAGTGTGGTTGTATGCACGAACAAATAAGGTTTAAAACGAACATCGCTCGGTTGCATTCGCGGACACTTAAAGTATCTTCAATAGATGCACATGCAAATTTTGGAATCTCCGAGGCCCGAAAACCCCTCTCCAACTGATGATGTAGATGCAAAAAAATACATCTCCTTTTCCAGAAATGTAAAATACAACATATCGAGATGCAAATATACATCTCCACTTACATGAGATGTAAAAGACGGACACGCGCCAACTGCCCAACCGCTTTCATTTTCCTTTCGCCCGCCTGGCAGTCACTCTCCCGCTGCTCGGGCCATGGCCGCCTCTGACAACTCACCGCCATAGCGCCCATCATCCCCAATTCCGCTTTCACCTCCATGCCGTCGCCGCCATGCCGCTACCCCGGTTTTGCCCCACCCTGGTCGTCGTCGTTGCGGTTCTCGCCCCACTGCCAGATCTAGCCGCTCCACCACCCCGGCCTTTGGTTCTGCCGCTGCCCACATTCAAATAGTTCGAACTGGTCGCTTCTCCGTTCTTGAATTGTCACCGCGCCATCGTATGATTTGAGCTCCCCCTCTCCCCTAACACCTTGTCGGCGCCGGATTCAAGCCACACACCCACCGCCACGCCAATGTCGCTTTTTCGACACCGTACTCGACCTTATCGTGCCGCACGGCCATCGTCCTGTTTCAATTTTGCGCCACCAACCATTCCAGCAACCGCCCCTGCATTCAACCTCCTAACTCTCGTTGCTCAACTGCCGACGCTCGGCCCGCAAACACTCCTCCCGGCTCTCGGCGCCCGGTCACAGGCGCTCATGGCGACTAGTTTTACATCTCCATTTGTATCATTTATTGGAGTTTGCACTTTTACATCACCAATTTACATCATGTGTTGGAGTTGCCTTTTTTTAAGATGTAAAATACACTTTTTAAAGATGTAAACTTTTACATTTTCTAAATTTGCATCATTTATTGAAGATTTTTTTACAGCTAGATTTGCTAGTTTGTCCGTAGATGCTCTAACAACACAAATAAAGTAACTTACCGAGCACTCAAAAAAGATTCCTTTGTCAGCTTGCGGCACACCAAAACTGAAAACTTGTGCATTTATTCACTTGTGTAAATCATGTACTCCCTCCGTTTTTAAATATAAGTCTTTTTAAAGATTGAATTCTTGTTGTTCATTAGTAAAAACTCTAAAATGACTTATATTTAGGAACGGAGGAAGTAGTTTACATGGTTTTAGAGCATCTACACCGGAAATAACAATTATGACCCCTTAAAGGCGACCGATCAGTGACCGGATGTGTTCGCTATTTGTTCGTGTGCATAGTCTCATTTCTTATTTATTTTTTCTTATATGTGCGTCATTTGCACGTGATTGATAGAGAAAAAGAGATAGAAAGAAAATAATGAATAAAGAAAAGAGAAAAAAGTGCTCTGGTGTGGGATCGCATCCTACGTGGCAGACTGACCGGCGTGTCCGGACGCGTCCATGAAGACTCATATTCTTTCTATATTTGTCCCCAATATGAGAGTCCGTGAACAGCCCGCACGAATAGGGATGATACAATAGATCCAATTGGGTTATCTTTTTTCCTTCTTTATCTAGTATGGTCACTGACTGAGCGGGTCCGGGGACGTGTGAGAGGTCGTTTGGTACATCCGATTGTAGATGCTCTTAGAGCATTTACAGTTGGACATAGTAAATATGACCCCCTAAGCATGCACGATGCGAATGACCGGGCATGTCCCCTATTTGTTCGTCCATGCAGCCACGCTTTTTATTTTCTTTTTCATATGTCCGGTCATTTGTACCTGATTGATGGAGAGGAAGTGAGACAGAAAAAAATGAATAAAGAAAAACAAAATATGGTTTGGGGTGGAGTCGTGTCTGACGTGGCGGCTGGCCGGCGCGCACGGGCGCGTATGCGAGTCCTCGTATCACCTCTATATTTGAGATGGATATGAGAGTTCACGGACAACTCAGTCGTATAAAGATGATATGCAGTGTTCGGTTAGATCACTTTTTCCTTATCTATTATGTTCGGTTACTGATCGGGCATATCCGTGGACATATGACAAATCATTTAAGACTTCGTGTTGTACATGCTTTTAGAACATCTTTAGCAGATCCCGTATAAGTGGTCAAATCCGTAAAAAAAATGTGTTTTACAATTTTGGTCACAAAAAGTGTGAAGAACTGA
Source organism: Hordeum vulgare subsp. vulgare (assembly GCF_904849725.1). Classification (NCBI taxonomy): domain Eukaryota; kingdom Viridiplantae; phylum Streptophyta; class Magnoliopsida; order Poales; family Poaceae; genus Hordeum; species Hordeum vulgare. Next base: position 643,376,329 of record NC_058519.1, on the reverse strand, counting down.
AACCGTAAAAGTGATCCAACCCGTAAATTTTTTAAGGGGCACGATAAAGCCACACCTGATATCCTTATTTTTGAAGGTTGAAAGGCCGATTGTAGGTGCCCCGTATACCGGTCAAACCTCGTCGAACCAAACACGCTGCCGTGGAGTTTGCCGGAATCCGTCCTAAACTTGCCGGAATTCATCATCGCACAGCGAAAAAGGCCGTTGGACGCCGCAATTGATCGCCGCCGGTCTGAATTGGACGAGCTCGACCTCGTCATGGCCTCTCACGACCTTAGCCTGGCCGTTGGAATCCTCCCAACGCAGCAGGCAAAGGGGCACGGTTGGCAACAGAGCGAGTCGCTGACGACGAAGGCGATGGGGCATGGCTGGTGGGCGTCAAGGCGTGGACGGCGAGGTTGGGCGCGGCAGGCGTGGTGATGGGGCGCGACCAGCGGGGACGGGCCACCGCCGAAGGGCGACGGGGCACGTCCGACGGGGTTGGACGCGATCGACGTGGCCGGCATGGCCGGTTGGAGGAAGGGGCGGCGGCCGTCGAACCGGAGGAAGGAGCTCTTTACCACAGTTTTATAGTTTCTTTTCTTTTTTGAAAGAAAGGGGCCCCCCTGCTCCATTTTTATTAATGAAGCATACCGCCAACGATATCCAACTTACATTCCCAGCCAGAAAAGTAAGATCGACCTAAAAACAGGTCCAGACAAAACATAAACCTTCAAAGTTTTAACAGCTAAGACAAACATAACTCCAAAAACCATAGTCTAGTTTCTATCACAGCTCTTCACCAAGCAATCCGCAGCAGTTCTCCTCTCTTCTTATCTAGCTCAAAGACGAACTGACGCAGCACCAGCTCCTGAGTGGCGTCGCAGAGAACAGCCCATTGTCGCAGGAAGAGCCTTAGCTTAATGAGTACGCAGTCCAGACTTTTCCATGTTCGACCCTGGAAGCAAAATTCATTTCTCAAACGCCAAATACTCCATAAGGAGGCAGCCACAACCATGTTATGTATAGGTATCTTCTTGCACATCAGCCACAAGGCATGAATATCATGAAAGCAGGAGATAGTAATATGAAATACATCCTCAAATAGTTGCCAGATACAAGAAGCTACAACACAATCAAAAAACAGATGTTGAACTGATTCCATCTCAGAACAAAATAAGCAAGATGGGTCTTCCACACTTCTCCTCTTAGCTAAGTTGTCTCTAGTCAGTACTTTGTTATTCATACAAAGCCAAAGAAAAACATGGATGTTTTGAGGGCAAAGAACTTTCCATAGCTTGTCCCCAACCTTATGATCAACCCCACCATAGTTAATAGCATTACAAAAGGATTTAACAGAATATATTCCTTTTGGTTCCAGCATCCAGATAGGAGTATCAGGGGAATTGGAGAGGGGAATCTTTTTAATAGTCTCAATCAGAAGATTTCACCTATCCACCCCTCTACTGCCAACACATCTTCTAAAGGATATCTTAAGTTCATTTCCATCCCACACGTGAAATATGGTACAATCAGGTTGGTTGAAAATTTGAAATAGGTCCCAAAACTGAACCATCACGGAACAATCCCCCACCCAAATATCAGTCCAGAATTTAACTTTCCTACCATCACTAATCTTCCATCTATAGAAAGTCTTAGAGGCATTAAGTGCCCAAGTAACACCCTTCCAGAAAGAAGAAGAACCATTTTCAGGTTTGGACCATAAGATATTGGGAGAGTCAATATTATACTTGAAAGAAATATTATCTCTCCAATCCTTAGTTTGATTATCAAAAAATCTTTTCCCCCATGAGGCCAGAAGAGCCATATTAAACTCTTTAAGGTTAGGCACCCCCAGCCCCCCAAAAGCTTTCTTCCTAGCAACAAAACCCCAGCTAGCAAGATGATACCTGTGCTAGTCTCCCATACTCCCCCCAGAAAAAGTGAGCCATCTGAGAATTAATGGCCTCAATGGCCCATTTTGGGAATTTAATCACAACCATTAAGTAAGCAGGTATGCTAATAATGCAGTCACACAGAAGAATCAACTTCCCTCTGTAGGTGAGATGTTTGCCCAACCATCCAGATATGCACCTAATGATCGTATCAATGATAGGCTGGAGGTCCTCCCTAGATAACTTGTTATAATGCAGGGGCACACCCAGGTACTTAATAGAGAAAGAGCCAATTTTACAACAAAACATTTGAGCAAAAAGCTTCGTTTCTTCCTCCCCTATGTTAATAGTAAGCAGGTCACTTTTATGAAAATTGATTTTCATACCAGAAAGGTTTTCAAAGCAAGATAATATCCACTTAAAGTTTTTAGCCATCTCACATGAATTTTCAAGGAAGAGGAGGGTATCATCAGCATACTGTAAGCTAGTAATGCCCCCTTTAATCACATGTGGCAGAAGCCCAACAATTAGATTTTGATCAACTGCTTTAGCCAGCATTTTAGTAAAAACATCAGCCACCAGATTAAAAAGAATGGGGGAGAGAGGGTCCCCTTGCTTAAGCCCTTTACCTTCCACAAAGTATGGGCCAATTTCATCATTAATCCGCACACTAAAGGTAGTTTTAAACAGCACACATTTAATCCAAGAAATCCATTTAGTTCCAAACCCCCTAGATTCCAGCATCTCAAATAAGAAATCCCAGCTAACTCTATCATAAGCTTTTTCATAGTCTAATTTGAGCACAAGCCCTTGAGTTTTGGAACGTTTGACCTCATGTATAATTTCATGGGCCAATACCACACTCTCTAGAATATATCTCCCTTTGATAAAAGCAGTTTGGTTAGGGGAAATCAATCTATCCCCAATTGGGGATAATCTAGAAGTCATAGCTTTAGTAATGATTTTAACTGCACAGTTACCAAGACTAATAGGTCTAAATTTTTTCATATCCTTGGCATCAACTTCTTTTGGGATAAGGACAATAATAGCAAAATTCAGCTTATATATATCCAGTTTCCCCTCCTCAAAATCTTTGATCAAAGCCATCAAATCAGTTTTAATTAGATCCCAAAAGGTTTGGTAGAACATAAAAGAAAGACCATCAGGACCAGGGGCCCCATGGGCATAAGAACCAAAAATGGCTTTCTTAATTTCATCCTCAGTAAAGTTTTTTTGAAGAGTCTCATTTTCTTCTAAGGTTACTTTCTCATGCTCCTTCCAAAAGGAAGGTCCCAGGCAGATGTTATGTTTATGTTCATATTTGAACAAATCCTTATAGAAGGAAGTAGCAATCTCCAACATCTCCTTAGTGGAATAAACTGGGCCGTACTCACCATTTAGTTCAAAAAGGTGGTTTTTCCTATGATGGTGATTAGCTAAAGCATGGAAATATCTATTGTTCTTATCCCCATCTTTAATCCTCCTATCCCTGGATCTCTGCCACAAAGCAGTCTCTTCTTTCTTCCAAATGTTCTCTAATTCCTTCTTAATCTCCTCTAATCGAATCTTATCATCAGAATTTAGTTGGTTAGTCTCAAAAAAGACATCCAATATATCAAACTCTTGCACAAGAACTTTTTTTCTTTTCTTCATGTCAGCTTCCAAGTTGATACTCCAACCTTTAAGCTTCTTTCGAAGAACCCTAGTCTTATTCATCCATATATCTATGGAGGTATTCCCAGAACAAAAACTATTCCAGGTTTTGTGAACTAAATCTTTAAAGTCGGGTTGGTCAAGCCACCATTTCTCACCGAAAAGGTTTTGGGGAGGTAACCCTCCGAGCTTTGGTATCAAGCAGGAGTGGGGTATGATCACTACCAACCCGTGGCAATGCAGACAGGACAGTGAGCGGGAAGTGGGAGTCCCAGGAAGTAGAAACAAAAACACGATCAATCACAACAAAAATAGGATTATCCTGGTTATTACTCCAAGTATAACTCCTATTAGCTATATTAATCTCCATCAAACCCCACATATTGACCCAGTCATTAAACAAAAAAGTGGTTTGGTTATTAATTTGACCCTTATTCTTATCAGTAACAGACCTAACCAAATTAAAATCACCACTAAAAATAACAGGATAGGACATATTATGCATAACATCATGCAACTCAGCAATGAACTCCAACTTGTGTTCATTATAAGCAGTACCATAAACTGCAATAAACTGCCACACAAATTTGTCCTCTTTGTTCCTAATGGTAGTAATCACACAGTATTTTTTATTAATAAAACCAATGATTTCAAACATATTATTCTTAAGGCCCACAAGGATGCCACCAACAGTTTTTATAGCAGGAAGAGTATGCCAACAAAAATCTTGACCATGAGCAATAGATTGCAAAATATGACTGTCTATAGTTTCCTTCTTGGTTTCAAAGAAACCAACAAAATCAATATTATGATTATGAAGAAAGTATCCAAGGCACTGTAGTTTCCCTTGTTGTCTAAGACCCCTAATATTCCAAAAAGCACCTATCATGGAATTTTAAAAGGATGAGATAAGCCACAAGGCTTGTTCTTGGTAAGCAGAATGGGGCTATCTTTCACTGAAACAGTAGTGCCCCCTGTCTTAGTTCCAGCAGTTCCACTTTCATGTGAGGATTGAGAGCAGCAAATCTCATCTAGATTGTTAGGAAGAACAATCTCAGGATTAAGCTCAGCAAACTGCAACCCTCTGATTTTTTTCATCTTCAATGATATCATCAATAATAAAAGCTTGCTCTAACTCATTTTCACCAATGCAAATATCAATTTTCTTAGCTTGGTTCATGAGGTTATCTCTACCTAAGCAAGGGAAGGAATTACCTTTAAAGGAAATGGGGATCTCCAGATTCTTCTTCTTCTGGTAAGCCTTGGCCTTGTCCATGATCTTGACATCTCCATGATCACGAGTGGTAGGTCTATTTGAGAGTATAGGCCCCCATTTAACATGAGGTCCAGTCGGAAACTTTCCTCTCTTCTCTGAATCAGCATCATCCAATGAGCTCGGCAATGATCTCTTGGTAGAACCAATAGGTTTGATCAGCTCTTGAGGCAAACATTGGATTTCTGGTAGTTCACCATCATCCTCCTCATCAGATTCAGCCATATCAAATTTCTTAAGTTGTTCTGAGCAATATTCCATGTGAACAGACATAGGGACCCCATCTTCTGGAAGTGAAGGAAAGACTTTCACAGGAGAAAACACATCTTCATCCATTTGATCAAAGGAACCAGGGTTACCACAACTTTTGATCTCTTCAATGAAGCTGTTGTGGACTATGTTCATCACCATCATGGGGTGGAAATCTTCTGCAGAAATAGCAGAAGCCACATTTTTCTGTTTACTTCCTTGACCAGAAGCAAGAGATTCTTTCCTGGGAAAATTAGTTGCATCAAGTTCATCAATAGGATTGGCCTCTTCTTCCAGAATATCCTTATCCTCAGAATCCAAATTATCCTCAAGATCAGTTCCCTCTTCTTTGTTCTTATCTGAGTCATCCTCATCAGGATCAATCCCATCATCATCATCTTCATCCCCAACTTGAGCATAGCCTTCCACTGTGAAGAATAACAAATATAACTTTTTCTTCATTTCCACCAATCACTCAAATGGGATTTTAGTAGGGTCTCTACAAGCAACCTTCACAGGAATGACCTCATAGAAACTCTTAAAAATACCATTCCAATCAACATCAACCAGAATGCCAAAACAGGATGTGATTTGAGCAAAAACCTTCCAACCACACCACTTAGGAGGAATCCCTTCTATCTGCACCCAAGCTTCAGTCAATTCCCCATACGGATTCAACATGCCCTGCCATTTCACCACCTTGACAGACACACCATCAATAGGTAGATCAAAAGGAGGAAATTAAATCAAATCCTCTACATTCTTCCATGGGAGGAATCTTAACAGAAACTTCTTGTCCTCTAAATCTCTTATTTGCCAAGGACACTCTTTGTTTTTGCAAAAAAATCCCATTCAGCTGCATTAAAAGTTCACGGGCAGAAACCTCTCCTCTAACAACCTGAAGAATAGCACAGTTCTTGTAATTCATCCAACTGGATTCAGCAGAGATGGGGACATCAATATGATAAAAGCCTAGTCTAGCTGCAGCACTCCCAAAGTAAGTTGCAGTAGGGTGTTGACGAGCCCATGCTGCACAATTGTTAACATTGTGTACCCCAGCACAGATGAAACACTTTTTGGGCTCAATGCAGTTGCCAACATAGTGCCCAGGCCAACTACAGTTAAAGTAGATCATGTCCTTGTACCTTGGATCCAAAGCTTGGACAGCAGGGGGTGGGGATGGCTGGCACCAGAGTTGCAGCAGGGGGGGCTCCATTAGCTTGCTTCTCAGATCCCCCTGTTCCTCCTTTGTTTGCAGCTAGAGGCTTCACAACAGCAGGAGGGGGAGGCTGAACAGGTTGAGCCTGCCCTCCTTGAGAAGGAACTGGCTTCTTAGGAGGTTGACGGCGGGGAGGTCTCTGTTGCTGTGGCCGGCCCTTCTCCATTGCTCCCTTAACAACCTCATCAAAAGAAGAGGATCCAGGCCCGATCCCTTCCACAGAGAGACGAAAGGAGGTGGGAGTAGGGTCAAATTGGGTGAGGAACTTCACAGGGAAGCAGTCATCTCTGGTAAATTTCTTGGATCGGAAGAGATCCTTCCTGATCCAGAAGAGGGGTGGTAGGGCAGAATTAGGGTTTGAGGGAGGAGGAGGGGGGACTAAATAGGGGTGGCGGCGGTTGGGGGATGGGTTAACCCACAGCTGGCCGAAAAACTCTTCAGCCACCTCCTCAAACCTATTTCCCAACACAAGAGACGGTTTTTTAGTCTGTGTTTTCCCCCTGACCACATGTCCACGAATTAGTGGGGGGGAATGGGGAAAGGACCAGAATACCCTGCAGAGAGCATCTTCGGATTATTCCCCAAGTACATCTCTCCCCTCTCCTCAGAGGATGTACCAGGTATAAGGGCAGAAACCCTACATATATTACTGACAGAATCAGATTTGTTTTCTATAATCTCTGAATATATTCCAGTATTTGGATGCACCATTCCCATCCTGTCTGTCTGGATCGGCTATTTGAGAGGTGGGAATTCTTGCTCATAGGCTTCCTTCAGATTGTTCTCTGACAGAGGAGCAGAAGCTCCATTCACGTTCACCGCATTCCGAGTCATCTTACCTCTAGGATTCAGACTAGATTTCAGCTTAGGTTTACTACACATCCGTCTAATATCTGTCCAATTCTTAGTCTCAGAAGAGATCATCTTACCAGGGGGAAACCCGTGCAACTTAGACACAATAGTTTTGCATCTCTCTGAACCTGTATCTGTTGGGTAACGTAGCATAAATTCAAAATTTTCCTACGCATATTCAGATCTTCCTATGGAGAGACCAGCAACGAGAGAGGGGTAAGAGCATCTTCATACCTTTGAAGATCGCTAAGCGGAAGCGTTGCTAGAACACGGCTGATGGAGTCGTACTCGCAGCGATTCCGATCTAGTGCGAACTACGGCACCTCCGCGTTCAACACACGTGCAGCCCGGTGACGTCTCCCGCACCTTGATCCAGCAAGGAGGAGGGAGAGGTTGGGGAAGAACTCCAGCAGCACGACGGCGTGGTGTCGATGGAGAGACGAGTTCTCCCCGCAGGGCTTCGCCAAGCACCGACAGAGAGGAGAAGGAAGAAGGGCACGGCTGCGCCGAGGGAGAGAGAGAAGTCTATCTCCCAAGGGCCAAAACCCCTCTCTATTTATAGGAGGAGGGGGAGGGGTTGCGCCCCCCTAGGGTTCCCTCCCTAGGTGGTGCGGCAGCCACCAGATGGGAAAGGAGGCGGCGGCTAGGGTGGGAGGGGGTGGCGCACCACCTCGTGGGCCTAAGGCCCACCTGTGCCTAGGGTTTGCCCCCCCCTTCCCTCTCCCCTGCGCATTGGGCTGAGTGGGGAGGCGCACCAGCCCACCTAGGGGCTGGTTCCCTCCCCCACTTGGCCCACCTTACCTCCCGGGGTTGTTGCTCCCCTTCGGTGGACCCCCGGGGCCACCTCCGGTGGTCCTGGTATGCTACCGGTGATGCCCGAAATACTTCCGGTGTCCGAAACCATCCGTCCTATATATCAATCTTTACCTCCGGACCATTCCAGAGCTCCTCGTAACATCCGGGATCTCATCCAGGACTCCGAACAACATTCGATAACCTCGTATAACAATTCCCTATAACCCTAGCGTCACCGAACCTTAAGTGTGTAGACCCTACAGTTTCAGGAGACAGGCAGACATGACCGAGACACTTCTCTGGCCAATAACCATCAGCGGGGTCTGGATACCCATGGTGCCTCCCACTTGCTCCATGATGATCTCATCGGATGAACCACGATGTCAAGGATTCAATCAATCCCGTATACGATTCCCTTTGTCTGTCGGTATAGAACTTGCCCGAGATTCGATCATCGGTATACCAATACCTTGTTCAATCTTGTTACCGGTAAGTCTCTTTACACGTTCCGTAGCACGTCATCGTGTGACTAACTCCTTAGTCACATTGAGATCATGATGATGTTCTACCGAGTGGGCCCAGAGATACCTCTCCGTCACACGGAGGGACAAATCCCGATCTCGATTCGTACCAACCCAACAGACACTTCCAGAGATACCCGTAGTGCACCTGTATAGTCACCCAGTTACGTTGTGACGTTTGATACACCCAAAGCACTCCTACGGCATCCGGGAGTTGCACAATCTCACGGTCGAAGGAAAAGACACTTGACATTAGAAAAGCTTTAGCATACGAACAATACGATCTAGTGCAATGCTTAGGATTGGGTCTTGTCCATCACATCATTCTCCCAATGATGTGATCCCGTTATCAATGACATCTAATGCCCATGATCAGGAAACTATGATCATCTATTGACTAATGAGCTAGCCAACTAGAGGCTTGCTAGGGACACTTTGTGATCTATTTATTCACACATGTATTACTGTTTCCTATTAATACAATTATAGCATGAACAATAGACGATTATCATGAACAAGGAAATATGATAATAACCATTTTATTATTGCCTCTAGGGCATATTTCCAATAGTCTCCCACTTGCACTAGAGTCAATAATCTAGTTACATTGTGATGTATCAAACACCCATAGCATTATGGTGTTGATCATGTTTTGCTCGCGGAAGAGGTTTAGTCAACGGGTCTGCAATATTCAGATCCGTGTGTACTTTACAAATATCTATCACTCCACTCTGGACATGGTCCTGGATGGAGTTGTAGAGGCGTTTGATGTGCTTCGTCTTCCGGTGAAACCTGGGCTCCTTGGCTATGGCAATGGCCCCAATGTTATCACAGAAGAGTGTCATTGGACCCGACGCGCTTGGAACCACTCCAAGGTCGGTGATGAGCGCCTTCATCCAAATTCCTTCATGAGCCGCTTCTGAAGCAGCAATGTACTCCGCTTCACATGTAGATGCTGCCACGACTTTTTGCTTGCTGCTGCACCAGCTCACCGCCCCACCATTCAACACATATACGTATCCGGTCTGTGACTTAGAGTCATCCGGATCTGTGTCGAACTAGCGTCGACGTAACCCTTTATGACGAGCTCTTCGTCACCTCCATAAACGAGAAACATTTCCTTAGTCTTTTTCAGGTACTTAAGGATATTCTTGACCGTTGTCCAGTGTTCCATACCGGGATCATTTTGGTACCTCCCTACCATACTTATGGCAAGGTTTATATCAGGTCTGGTACACAGCATGGCATACATTAGAGAGCCCACGGCTGAAGCGTAGGGGACATAACTCATCTTCTCTCTATCTGCTGACGTGGTCGGCGACTGAGTCTTACTCAATCTCATACCTTGCAAAACTCGCAAGAACCCTTTCTTTGATTTTTCCATATTGAACTTCTTCAATATCTTGTCAAGGTATGTACTTTGCGAAAGACCTATGAGGCGTCTTGATCTATCTCTATAGATCTTGATGCCTAATATGTATGCAGCTTCTCCAAGGTCCTTCATTGAAAAACTCTTGTTCAAATAGGCCTTTATGCTCTCCAACATCTCTATAATATTCCCCATCAATAATATGTCATCCACATACAATATCAGGAAAGCTACAGAGCTCCCACTCACTTTCTTGTACAGACAAGCTTCTCTATAAACCTGTATGAACCCAAACGCTTTAATAACCTCATTAAAGCGAATGTTCCAACTCCGAGATGCTTGCACCAGCCCATAGATGGAGCGCTGGAGTTTGCACACTTTGTTAGTACCCTTAGGGTCGACAAAACCTTCTGGTTGCATCATATACAACTCTTCCTTAAGGTTCCCGTTAAGGAACGCTGTTTTGACGTCCATTTGCCAAATTTCATAATCATAAAAGGCGGCAATTGCTAACATGATTCGGATTGATTTCAGCTTCGCTACGGGAGAAAAAGTCTCTTCGTAGTCAACTCCTTGAATTTGTCGAAAACCCTTTGCGACAAGTCGAGCTTTATAAACGGTTACATTACCGTTTGCATCAGTCTTCTTCTTGAAGATCCATTTATTTTCTATGGCTCGCGCGGTCAACGGGCAAGTCCACCAAAGTCCATACTTTGTTCTCATACATGGATCCTATCTCGGATTTCATAGCTTCAAGCCATTTGTTGGAATCCGGGCCCGCCATCGCTTCTTCATAGTTCGAAGGTTCACCGTTGTCTAACAACATGATTTCCATCACAGGGTTGCCGTACCACTCTGGTGCGAGCGTGCCCTTGTGGACCTTCGCGGTTCAGTAGTAACTTGATCCGAAGCTTCATGATCATCATCATTAACTTCCTCTTCAGTTGGTGTAGGCACCACATGAACAACTCCCTGCGCTGCGCTACTATCCTATTCGAGAGGGGGTGTAATTACCTCATCAAGTTCTACCTTCCTCCCACTTACTTCTTTCGAGAGAAACTCTTTCTCTAGAAAGGATCTGTTCTTGGCAACAAAGGTCTTACCTTCGGATCTAAGATAGAAGGTATACCCAATAGTTTCCTTAGGGTATCCTATGAATACGCATTTCTCCGCTTTGGTTCGAGCTTTTCTGGTTGAAGTTTCTTCACATAAGCATCGCAGCCCCAAACTTTAAGAAACGATAACTTAGGTTTCTTGCCAAACCATAGTTCAAACGGTGTCGTATCAACGGATTTAGACGGTGCCCTATTTAAAGTGAATGCTGCAGTTTCTAATGCGTATCCCCAAAATGATAGTGGTAAGTCGGTAAGAGACATCATAGATCGTACCATATCTAATAAAGTGCGATTACGACGTTTAGACACTCCGTTGCGTTGCGGTGTGCCAGGCGGCGTCAGTTGTGAAACGATTCCACACTTCCTTAGGTGTGTGCCAAACTCGTGACTCAAATATTCTCCTCCACGATCAGATCACAGACATTTAATTTTTCTGTCACGTTGTTTCTCAACCTCACTCTGAAATTGCTTGAACTTTTCAAACGTCTCAGATTTGTGCTTCATTAAGTAGATATACCCATACCTACTCAAATCATCGGTGAGAGTGAGAACATAACGATAGCCACCGCGAGCTTCAACGTTCATTGGACCACACACATCAGTATGTATTATTTCCAATAAGTCGGTTGCTCTCTCCATTATTCCTGAGAATGGAGTCTGAGTCATCTTGCCCATGAGGCACGGTTCGCATGTGTCAAATGATTCAAAGTCAAGAGACTCTAATAGTCCATCAGTATGGAGCTTCTTCACGCGCTTAACGCCGATATGACCAAGGCGGGAGTGCCACAAGTATGTGAGACTATCATTATCAACTTCACATCTTTTGGTACTCACACTATGAATATGCGTAACATCACGATCGAGATTCATCAAGAATAAACCATTCACCAGCGGAGCATGACCATAAAACATATCACTCATATAAATAGAACAACCATTATTCTCTGACTTAAATGAGTAGCCGTCTCGCATTAAGCAAGACCCTGATACAATATTCATGCTCAAAGCTGGTACTAAATAACAATTATTAAGGTTTAAAACTAATCCCAACGGTAGATGTAGAGGTAGCGTGCCGACGGCGATCACATCGACTTTGGAACCATTCCCCACGCGCATTGTCACCTCGTCCTTGGCCAGTCTCCGCTTATTCCGCAGTTCCTGCTTTGAGTTGAAAATGTGAGCAACAGCACGGGTATCAAATACCCAGGAGCTACTACGAGCGCTGGTAAGGTACACATCAATAACATGTATATCACATATACCTTTAACGTTGCCGGCCTTCTTGTCCGCTAAGTATTTGGGGCAGTTCCGCTTCCAGTGACCTTTTCCCTTGCAATAGAAGCACTCAGTCTCAGGCTTGGGTCCATTCTTTTTCTTCTTCCTGGCATCTGGCTTACCGGGCGCGGCAACAACTTTGCTGTCTTTCTTGAAGTTCTTCTTACCCTTGCCTTTCTTGAAACTAGTGGTCTTGTTGACCATCAACACTTGATGCTCTTTCTTGATTTCTACTTCTGCAGACTTCAGCATCGAGTACAACTCGGGAATGGTCTTCTCCATCCCTTGCATGTTGTAGTTAAGCACAAAGCCTTTGTAGCTTGGTGGGAGAGACTGGAGGATTCTGTCAATTATAGCATCATTCGGGAGTTCGACTCCAAGTGAAGTCAGACGACCGTGTAACCCAGACATTTTGAGTATGTGCTCACTGACAGAACTGTTCTCCTCCATCTTACAGCTAAAGAACTTGTCAGAGACTTCATATCTCTCGACACGGGCATGAGCTTGAAAAACTAGCTTCAGCTCCTCGAACATCTCATATGCCCCGTGTTGCTCAAAACGCCTTTGGAGCCCAGTTTCTAAACTGTATAATATGCCACACCTAACCAGAGAGTAGTCATCACTCCACGTTTGCCAGACGTTCAGAATGTCCTGGGCTGCTGCGGGAGCGGGAGGGTCACCTAGCGGCGCATCAAGGACATAAGCCTTTTTAGCTGCTTCAAGGATGAGCTTCTAGTTGCGAACCCAGTCCGCATAGTTGCTACCATCATCTTTCAGCTTGTTTTTCTCTAGGAATGCGTTGAAATTGAGGTTGACGTTGGCCATCTACAATATTTATAAAGACAACTTTTAGACTAAGTTCATGACAATTGAGTTCATTTAATCAAATTAAGTATGAACTCCCACTTAAATCGACATCCCTCTAGTCATCTAAGTGATACATGATCCATGTTGACTAACCCGTGTCCGATCATCACGTGAGACGGACTAGTCACCATGGTGAGCAACTTCATGCTGATCGTATTCAACCATACGACTCATGTTCGACCTTTCGGTCTCTTGTATTCGAGGTCATGTCTGTACATGCTAAGATCGTCGAGTCAACCTAGGTGTTTCGCGTGTGTAAATCTGGCTTACACCCGTTGTATGTGAATGTTAGAATCTATCACACCCGATCATCACGTGGTGCTTCGAGACAACGAACCTTCGCAACGATCCACACTTAGGGGAATACGTTCTCCAAATTTTAAGAGGGATCATCTTATTATGCTACCATCGTTCTAAGCAATAAGATGTAAAACATGATAAACATCACAATGCAATCATCTAGTGACATGATATGGCCATTATCATCTTTGCTCTTTCGATCTCCATCTTCAGGCATCGCATGATCATCATCGTCACCGGCGTGACACCATGATCTCCATCATCATGATCTCCATCATCGTGTCTCCGTGAAGTCGTCACGCCAACTACTACTATCACTACTACTATAGCTAACCGTTAGCAATGAAGTAAAAGTAGTAAGCACATGGCGTTGCATCTCATACAATAAATTAAGACAACTCCTATGGCTCCTGCCGGTTGTCATACTCATCGACATGCAAGTCGTGAAACCTATTACAATAACATGATCATCTCATACATCATACATGCAACATCACAACTTTGGCCATATCACATCACATGTCAAACCCTGCAAAAACAAGTTAGACGTCCTCTAATTGTTGTTGCAAGTTTTACGTGGCTGATTTGGGTTTCTAGCAAGAACGCCTTCTTACCTGTGTGATAGCCACAACGATGATATGCAAAGCTATTTACCCTTCATAAGGACCCTTTTCATCAAATCTAATCCGACTAGAGTAGGAGAGGCAGACACCCGCTAGCCACCTTTATGCACGGTGTGCATGTCTGTCGGTGGAACCAGTCTCACGTAAGCGTACGTGTAAAGTCGGTCCGGCCCGCTTCATCCCACAATACCGCCGGAAAAGAATAAGACTAGTATCGGCAAGCAAATTGACAAATCATCGCCCACAACTTTTGTGTTCTACTCGTGCATAGAATCTACGCATAGAAAACCTGGCTCGGATGCCACTGTTGGGTAACGTAGCATAAATTCAAAATTTTCCTACGCATATTCAGATCTTCCTATGGAGAGACCAGCAACGAGAGAGGGGTAAGAGCATCTTCATACCTTTGAAGATTGCTAAGCGGAAGCGTTGCTAGAATGCGGTTGATGGAGTCGTACTCGCAGCGATTCCGATCTAGTGCCGAACTATGGCACCTCCGCGTTCAACACACGTGCAGCCCGGTGACGTCTCCCGCACCTTGATCCAGCAAGGAGGAGGGAGAGGTTGGGGAAGAACTCCAGCAGCACGACGGCGTGGTGTCGATGGAGAGACGAGGTCTCCCGGCAGGGCTTCGCCAAGCACCGGCAGAGAGGAGGAGGAAGAAGGGCAGGGCTGCGCCGAGGGAGAGGGAGAAGTCTATCTCCCAAGGGCCAAAACCCCTCTCTATTTATAGGAGGAGGGGGAGGGGCTGCGCCACCCCTAGGGTTCCCTCCCTAGGTGGTGCGGCAGCCACCAGATGGGAAAGGAGGCGGCGGCTAGGGTGGGAGGGGGTAGCGCACCACCTGGTGGGCCTAAGGCCCACCTGTGCCTAGGGTTTGCCCCCCCTTCCCTCTCCCCTGCGCATTGGGCTGAGTGGGGAGGCGCACCAGCCCACCTAGGGGCTGGTTCCCTCCCCCACTTGGCCCACCTTACCTCCCGGGGTCGTTGCCCCCCTTCGGTGGACCCCGGGGCACCTCCGGTGGTCCCGGTAGTCCCGGTACGCTACCGGTGATGCCCGAAACACTTCCGGTGTCCGAAACCATCCGTCCTATATATCAATCTTTACCTCCGGACCATTACGGAGCTCCTCGTGACGTCCGGGATCTCATCCGGGACTCCGGACAACTTTCGGTAACCTCGTATAACAATTCCCTATAACCCTAACGTCACCGAACCTTAAGTGTGTAGACCCTACGGTTTCGGGAGACAGGCAGACATGACCGAAACACCTCTCTGGCCAATAACCATCAGCGGGGTCTGGATACCCATGGTGGCTCCCACTTGATCCATAATGATCTCATCGGATGAACCACGATTTCAAGGATTCAATCAATCCCGTATACGATTCCCTTTGTCTGTCGGTATAGAACTTGCCCGAGATTCGATCGTCGGTATACCAATACCTTGTTCAATCCCGTTGCCGGTAAGTCTCTTTAATCGTTCCGTAGCACGTCATCGTGTGACTAACTCCTCAGTCACATTGAGATCATGATGATGTTCTACCGAGTGGGCCCAGAGATACCTCTCCGTCACACGGAGTGACAAATCCCGATCTCGATTCGTACCAACCCAACAGACACTTTCAGAGATACCCGTAGTGCACCTTTATAGTCACCCAGTTACGTTGTGACGTTTGATACACCCAAAGCACTCCTACGGCATCCGGGAGTTGCACAATCTCACGGTCGAAGGAAAAGACACTTGACATTAGAAAAGCTTTAGCATACGAACAATACGATCTAGTGCTATGCTTAGGATTGGGTCTTGTCCATCACATCATTCTCCCAATGATGTGATCCCGTTATCAATGACATCTAATGCCCATGATCAGGAAACTATGATCATCTATTGACTAACGAGCTAGCCAACTAGAGGCTTGCTAGGGACACTTTCTAATCTATTTATTCACACATGTATTACTGTTTCCTATTAATACAATTATAGCATGAACAATAGACGATTATCATGAACAAGGAAATATGATAATAACCATTTCATTATTGCCTCTAGGGCATATTTCCAACAGTATCATCGAGATCGACACCTGGCTTGCTCCCAGTACTATCAGTTGTCACCATGTTCACTCCTAAAATAATCCCATCAGATGGATCCTGACAAATGGACTGATCTACTGGATCAGTTCCAACATCAGTGCTAATATTCATCTCAACTAACTCCTTATTATCAACACCGCAATCCAGATGGTCATCTTCCTTTGCCCCATCTATCTGATGTATCTTATGACAAGGAGCAGAAACTCCATTACCCACATCAGGTAAGACTCGGCGTAGACTAATACTACTACATCCTTTGCTAACCAGAAGGTTAGGATCACAATCAGATGTAGATCTAGTAACTACAGCCTTCGTAACTCCATCTATGAAACCAACATGCACACGAGATCGATTAACAGCATGGGGGCGGATGCGTACCTGAGGATGAAGACGATGTACTTCACCTCGATCTCCCGGCCATGGCGGTGGTTCGAGGCCATGGACACCTCTTCCCGCTTGACCTCGCCACGCAAACCGTCGCGAGGCACGCCTGCCGGGAACCGGGAGGATCAAGGGGCGCGAGGAAGATCGATCCCCGGAGGCAGCTCCTCAGGGGGGGGGGGGATCCGGATAGTTCCATCATCGGGGGAGGGTTGATGTTGCGCAGGAATGGAACCACCGATTTGAAGCCGCTCCACTTCGCCGCCACCGCTGGATCTGGAGATTCCGCCTCCCGCATCGCCCAGTACACAAGCTCGTAGTCCATACCTCCGTTGTCGCCGCTGAATCGCACTCTCTTTGCAAAGGATGCCGCACGAATCACGTCCACCATGATCCTTGGCCAGCTCGCACGGTTCGGGAATTTTCCTCGAACCACACGGCGCATCTCGGCGCGGGCCTCCGGGGAGTGAAGCTCCGCCGTTGGCAGCAGCATCATCGGCGAAGAGGCCGCGGCCGTCCTCGGCGGCGACACCAACGCCAAGCGGAGTCTCCGCACGCGGAATCGGCGTCTCTCGCTCGCCATCAGATCGGATCGGGGGAGGAAAGGCACGGGGGAGAGACTGCGCGTAGCTGCCGTGCGGAGACGAGGAATGAGAACGGGCTAGCGGCTCGGGAAGCGGAGGGCATTGATGGCCATTAATGGCGGTAGGTGTGTCGCCACACGCGTCGCCCCGAGCGGGTGTTGTCGCCACACGCGTCATCCTAGTCTTGAACATCGCCGGGCTGAATACTCAAACTATGTCAGCTTTATAGTTTCCTTTTACAGTTTTTGTTTGAGCATAGTTAAAAATGAATCTTTAAAATGCCTTTTTTATCCATATTTTAATTTTATAGTTTGTGTTTTAATGGGTCTACTAGAGATGTTCTTATATGGCTTATTCTGACTCGCGTTTGTGGCCAGCCTTTTTTCCCGAGTTTCTGCTGTGATCTTTGGCAGCTGACAAGTGACTAGCTGATCGAGTAGGTATTCTACAATTTCCACTGCTGATAATGCTATTTTGTGGTGAAGCATGGGCCGACCGCAAGAGGGCCGATTCTTGTCGAGAGCTAATTATACTGCAAGTGGCAACTTTATTAAACTTCAAAGATATGGCACCGTTCTATGGCAGTATTCTTCGAGTAATTTATACTTCCTTTGTTTTTAAATATAAATCTTTTTAGAACATTTACAACCGAACATAACAAATATAAATATTTTCTATTTATCCATCCGCGCAATTACACTCTTTCTTTTCTTTTTTATATGTTCGATCATTTGCACGTGATTGATGAAGAGATAGAATTGAATGAATAACGAAAAGGAAAATGTGGTCTGAGGTGGAGGTCGCATCCTACGTCACGGACTGAACGGGCGTGCCCATGCGCTTCCGTGAGCCCTCGTATCCTCCCTATACTTGAGATGGATATGAGGTTTCCGGACAGCCCGGACATTTTTTTAGAAAAGAAGGTAAAACCCCCGGCCTCTGCATCAATCGATGCATACAATTATTTTTATTAATTATTCCACGAAGATGTGACAAGATCATACATCAAACGATCCGAAGCCTTCACTCACATCTACAAACATGATAATGTTAAGTGCTCTTGCTCGACATATCGAAAACCGATGTCATCACCGATTCATCCCTATAACATATCGGCGCAACAATCGGTGCAGCAAACCTAAAGCGTATACCACTTGCACACGTTTTAGAAGTCACCATCATCATCGAACCGCTGTCCCATATTTAGGAGAGTGATCCGCATCACCCTTGACAGTCCGTCCATCCGTCGACGCCACCCCAGCGCCCAACACCACCACCACCCTGCGCCCGTCCATCCTAACATGAAGGCTCCGGAAGATCAGTCGTGCGTAGCACCTGCCGAGCAGGCATGACACAGCGTAGCACCTGTTGGCTAGGAATGACTTCATATATTCATCGAAGCTCCGTTCAAGACGAAGCCGCTCCACCGCCTTCCTCTATCTTCCAATGATGCTCCCAAGAGAGACACGACACCGTAGTGCCGCCATCGTTTGATCTGGAAGATCAGATCCTAGGGTTTCCCCTAGAGCAGCACGAGTGGGTCAACCGTAGTTACACGACAATGCCTTCGACAAGGTAATGACGCAGAACGCCGCCATCGCGTGCCATTGGTTCGGTTTTCACCGGCAACTATGTCTTCCCGACTCACAGCCGGGACTAGTTGACAGATCTTGAGATCCAACCACCCAGCCTCAGGTCGACCACCTCCGACGAAGGAGATGACCCTCGCTGCCGGCTGCATCGGCCAGAATAGATCTGATCGTAGGTGCCGCCGAGCAGTCCACCAGGCGCTCCACGCCGCTGCAAATCTGAAGCCGGATGACGCGCCGCCGAAGCATAGCCTGTCGTCGCCACCCGAACCAGGCCAGCAGCCGCACGCCGTTTCCCGTGACAGGCTTGCCGGATGTGCGTGCGGCCGCCATCGCCCCAGGCAGGGCTGGCCACCACCATCGTCGACGCAACCATCGTCATCGCTCTGATAGATCGACCATGCCTCCGCACGTGCACGGCCCCGCACCACCCCTGGAATGCGGGGAGAGGGATGCCTCCGCCACCGCCATCGGTCCCCAAGCATTGCCCGGCGGCGTCCCTCGATGGTGACAGAGGGAGGGGACGCGGGGGCCAGG
Source organism: Hordeum vulgare subsp. vulgare (assembly GCF_904849725.1). Lineage (NCBI taxonomy): Eukaryota > Viridiplantae > Streptophyta > Magnoliopsida > Poales > Poaceae > Hordeum > Hordeum vulgare. Next base: position 643,357,160 of record NC_058519.1, on the reverse strand, counting down.
ACTACCATGCCTCTGCACGTGCACGGCCCCACACCACCCCTGGAATGCGGGGAGAGGGATGCCTCCGCCACCGCCATCGGTCCCCAGGCATTGCCCGGCGGCGTCCCTCGATGGTGACAGAGGGAGGGGACGCGGGGGCCAGGACTACACGCCCCCCTCCCCCCCCCCCCCCCCCCCCAAAAAAAACATCTATCAGGCGGACGAGAGTGGAGTTTCGCTCGGTGGGACAACCCGGGCATATTGGGATGATATGGGGAATCCGATTGGATCACAATTTTACTTTTTATCTCCCGTCCGGTCACTAACCAGATGCATCCGCGTATGTATAAGGGATCGTTTGAGACGTCCGGATGTAGATGTTTTCGGAAGTTACGTTGGAGGACAACATATGAATGTAATTTTCTAATAAATTTTTAAAAAAACTTATATTTAAAATGGGACGAGTATATATGTATATATATATATATCCACGGCACGAGACCGTCCGGGTCTGTTGAAACCTGAAAGAAAATAACTAGTGGCTCACAAGTCACAACAACGGCTATGTATAATACTAGGAGCACAGTACACTAGCGCAGACACAATGCGTCGCGAGCATCTGCCGACCGGAGCGGAGGCGGCCATGGCCGGAAAAGAGATATTTTGGTGTGGTCGAGGTGAGGCCCTCCTGCCCTGCCCTGCCCAGCAGCGGCAGGTCCAATCGACCGATCGAGCTGTCCTAAATATGTGTGTTTGATCCAATTCCAAGCCAAGAGGGATGCATCCGGCAACACATTTCACCTGTGCGTGCATAGATATAATAGTATGCTGTTTGCTGGCTGGCTGGCCGCGTTTTATATGCAAGAAATATATACATATCGTACTAGTCGCTCGCTCCCAACCCAAGTAATGCTCCTCATCACAGCTAGCGATCTAAGCCAGTTCTTTTGTCAGACCCTGGGATTCTCCGAGAATCTAACCTTCTTCAGCTTTTCTCTGAATCTTTGATCCTATTTATTTTACAATCCTTAATAATTAGATTATAACTAAATAGAATTATAAAATAAATGGGACTTGAAAATTCTGAAAAAAAGCTAAAGAGAGGTCAGATTCTGGCAAAAGAACTGTGCCCTAGTATAAGCTTAGAGCATGATTAATAGTATATAGCCAGTTGTTGGCTATAAAGGTATTGGCATGTCATATATAATCCATCTTATAGCTAACACATACAATAGTTGATTAAAAAAAAATATTACCTTTTTATTATATGATTCATTTTTCATTCTTACAAGATGTCTAAGAACACGTTTTAGATTTGGTTCTTACGAGCAAGTCTAATAAAATCTACTCAGTAGGCTATAACACGTGCCACGTCAAAAAAATCCTAGCTGGATGAAAGAGAAAGGAGGAGGGAGACCGCAGCGGGCGCTAGAATTATCAACCAGCTGCAGCACACCTCGTGAGGAGAAGGAGCTCGCATGGAGCTGCTTGAGTTGGCGCTTTCTTCTTTCCTTTCAATCAGGCTTGTTTCTTTCCCTTCCTCACATACAAACATCAGTCAACTTTCACAAAGGCTTTAGATGACATGGAATTGATCTATAGCCAGGAGAAGGTTGCACTATTAACCATGCTCTAACTAAGAGTCTGCTTACCTTCTGTCTCCTCTTCTTTTTTTCTTCAACTAAACAAAAATATACTCCCTCCGTCCGGAAATACTTGTCCTAAAAATGAATATAATGAATGTATCTATAACTAAAATAAATCTAGATACATTCATCTCTAGGACAAGTATTTCCAAACGAAGGAAGTAATACTTTATTTCTTATAGCCGGCTAACTCAGTTTTATTATACTTGTAGTTCTGCACTAGCACCAAATGAGTCGGTCCGCAAACATGGGATTTCCGGTGAGAAATCGGTGGCTTTTAATGGGCCAAGTTTCTATGGCAAGGTAATTGTGTGGTTACAATATGGTCATTGACCGGTTACAAAATTTCAGGGCCTCCTTTGTTCAAAAAGGAACTTCATGACAATATTTGTGGATTCCATTTTATAGGAAAAAATTTTGTAGAGTTTGAGTTTGTTTGGCTACAGGATTATAAACCAGAATTAATCCTATGGTCTATGCTATATTATTTCTGTACTTTGAACAAACAATTCCATTCAGTCCAACCTCATGGATTGTTTTGTCAATTCTATAACAACTATTTGGCGACGCAGTCTAGTCCCTGAATCTAGGTATTGCCGGGCCCCGGTGTTGTGCCTTGCACCAATGGCATACTTGAAGTGGCATCGCCTAGTGTCACTATCTTGTTTGGAGGTGTCGTTGGGAGGTTGTTACCCTTCCTCCCACCATGGTGTTATGTTGTTTGATGAAAACCCTAGATCCAAAAAGTGGTCTGTAGAGGACGAATTTCGTCTATATTTTTTACTCCTTCATTGCATGTGTGCGTCGCATTCAGTGAATCTCTATCAAATCACATTTCCAGATCATATATCCTAGGTCGTAACTACCTTACGGACATCATCTAGTGTCGAGCAATTGTCGATGGCCGCATGGAAGAAGGAAGAAGAAGATGAAGATGAAGCTTCCATGTAGGGTCCAGTCGGTTTAGGAGATCTGCTATATGAAGAAACCTCAAAAAATAGCTTTTTCGAAATAGGAAGCACGATTTAAAATCATATGATTGAGGATTTGCTACAAATGTCTTATGATTAAAAACTGCAAAAACAGAAGCAAAAAACCAAAACGAACAGAACATAGCTAGCTAGTGATCTTTTGGTAACCGATAAGCAAGCCCACGCTGATCGCTCTCGACACAAATGGAGTGTGTATTCCGCGATTTCCATTGCTATCATGCTATTTTGTGGCCTGTGGGGCCGACTACGAGTCTTATCTTGATAATGGAGAGCTAATAATACTGCAAGTGGCAGTTTAACGTAAGCGATATGGCACCGTTTCTGGCACATATATACTCCCTCTGTTTTGAATTTTTTGTTTTAGGTTTGTCTACAAATAAATGTATCTAAATGCTAAAATATGACTAGATACATTCGTATTCAAATAAATTTAAGACAAGAATTTTAAGACGAAGGGAGTATATATGAAGTAGAGTACTGTTTTGACAGTGTTGCTCTATCCATGACTAATACACGTACAAAGACAAAAACGTCTGGACCAGAAAGAAAAATACTCCTACTAACGAGTGGCTCACAGCAACGGCACTGTGTGGTAGCAGAAGAAGACTAATACAACTAGTATTATTATTAGTAGTTGTAATACGGTGCCCATACGATGTGTTGGGTGGGTTGTTTTGTTTGCGACTAATCTTCTTAAAGATTGTCACATTTAAGACTAGGCAATTTTATTTAACTAACTTGGGTGTGTGCTTGGTTCAAGCCACACCTTAAGCAAACCACACTAGAACCACATATTACATACACATAAAAAAAGTTGCAAAATTCTTTTAGACTTGTCAACTTGTGATTCTTATTTTATCAAACTAATTTTAGTCAAGCTTGATAAAAATGTGTTGCAAAGTATAGCTATCCAAGACATAGAATCAAAAACCCCGCCGACTGGAATGCAGAGACCGGAAAAAGATGAATCTTGGCGCGATTCGGCATCAAAAGTCCTGAATCCACGCGCGGGTGAGATGAGGCCCTCCTGCCCTGCAGCGGCTGGATCCCATCGGCCGAGCTGTGTCTCCAAAGAGATGACAGGTGAGAAGTGAAGAGAACATGGGTTGGTGATAGATGCAGCTCCAAGCCAACAAAGAGGGGATGCATCCGGCAACACATTTCACCTGCTGTGCTGCTTTTTTGTTCCTACTACTAGGCGGCAAAATGAACAAATTTAACCTCTTTCCTGAATGAATTCACAGACCGAACCTAGTTTAAAAAAAAATTCACCGAGCTGACCCTTTTGTGGTGCCCGACGCGTAGGCGCCACACTACACTGTGTGACGCCTAAGTCGTCGGCGCCACACAAAAAGACCACGCTGGCACTGCAGGGCCCACCTCCGACCGTGTGACGCCTAAGCCTCGGGCGTTGCACATGCTGCAGTGTGACGCCGAGCGCTTAGGCGCCACACATGCACTGATGAGGTGGAAGTGCGGCGGGCCCTCGGACCGCGCGGCGAGGAGGTGGAGCAGCTCGAGCCACTGCGTTGGCGGCGTCGCCCTCGTATGTCGCGGCGGTGTCCTGCTCTGACTGCCGCTTCAAGCAGCGCGCCCTGGCGCCGGCATCGCCGGGGGCCGTCATCCGCTCGCTGTTCGTCTCCCTCACCCGACGGTCCACCCCGCGCTCCTCGCCGTCTCCGACGTCGGCCTCGGAAGGCGACGCGGGTGAGGGCGAGCAGTGGCGCCTGCCGCGGCCGACCTCTCGCGGCGGCTCGCCGCAGCCATGCGGACGCGGGGTGACGCGGTGGAGGAGACCTCGCGGCTGAAGCAGTCCCTCGCCGAGATGGAGCTCAAGCTCGCGCACCTTGAGGCCCGCGTGCTCCCCACGCCGTCCGCCTTCCCCGTCGAGTCCTTCCTCCGCGCCGTTTCCACGGCGTGCGCCACTGTGCGGAACCTCACGCACGCGCTCTCCACCCACCTGCGCAGCCCCGCGAGCCCTGGCCCCAACCGCGAGAGCTTCCTGGACGGCGCCTTCCACGCGGACTTCGAGCTGGACACCGACGACGACGTCCACACCGCGGACCCGGCGGGCTGGTGCGAGGCCAACCTCGCAGCGTACCACGCCGTGGCGGCGCTGACCTGGGAGGAGGTGCTCATCCACGGGACGAAGCACTACAGCGACGGGCTGAGCCGCTTCTGCGACGCCAAGATGAGCGAGCTGGTGTCGTCCCTCGGGTGGGCGCGCGCGCGCCCGTGGCCGGAGCCGCTGCTATAGGCCTTCTTCCTGGCGGCCAAGGGCGTGTGGGGGGTGCGCCTCCTGGCGCGGTCCATGCTCCCGCCACTGCCCGTCGTTCGCGTCGACCGCGGCGCGCGCTTCGACTCGCGGTTCAGGGAGAATGTCGCGGCCTCGCGCGCCGGGCAGCTGGAGCCGACCAGCGTGAAGATGATGGTGGCGCCGGGGTTCCACGTCTACGTCGCCAGCGTCGGCGTGGTGAAGTGCAAGGTCGTGTGCTTCTACAACAACACCCGCACCGACAGCCACATAATTGGCGGGAGCAGCGCCAACGCCGGCGAGGGGTTGGGGAGTAGCTGTAGCGATATGAATGGTGGCGGTACGGATGCGGTGAAGAACTGTCAGAGTAGCAGGGTATAGTGGCTCGAGCTGCTCCACCTCCTCGCCGTGCGGCTCGAGGGCCCGCCGCACTTCTGCCGCACCAGTGCATGCAACGCTTGAGGCTTAGGCGTCACACTGTCGAAGGTGGGCCCTGCAGCGCCAACGTGGTTTTTTTGTGTGGCGCCGACGACTTAGGCGTCACACAGTGTAGTGTGGCGCCTACGCGTCGGGCGCCACACAAAAGGGTCAGCTCGGTGAAATTTTTTTTAACTAGGTTCAGTCTGTGAATTCATTCAACAAAGAGGTTAAATTTGTCCATTTTGCCCTGCTAGGCGTGAGTAACGGGTGGCTGATCGTGCTCGTGGGAGACCATGGGGCATTATGGGGTCTTCAACCCGGACCACAAAACAGATACCCTATCTGCCCGCAGATTGGTCGACAGGTGTCTAAAGGAGACGATCATTCAAAGCTAGTCGCGGTCATATTTCAGACATTATTTAATAATAGTTAAATTACTGTAGATTTTAAAAATCAAACATTTTTTGTTTAAATTTAAATAATTTTTACATAGAACCAGATGATATTTCGTTTGGTGAATTAAAGCAAAAACAGAAAACTAAACTACCATATATTTGATGGTGACCTCGTACTTTGTACGCCCTGTCGGGTTGGCCAGTGACACCTTCATTAACATCACTATCGGTATTGTCCGAGTCATCGTCGTCGGGCTTCGAGCGTCGGAAGGGCGTGGGGTCGCGACAGGGCTTTCTGGTCGTCGCCTGGCGCTAAACAAGTTATACTCTTCACTTGCTCATGTATCGCGTGTAGTGAGGCCACAAGCACTATGGACATAGACACGTGAGAGTTCTGATCGAATGGTCTTCCATAAAAGAAGGAATTCCTTAGGCTGGCCATAGTGAGAGTAACTTAGGTAGTATCATGTACTTGGAACTAGCAAACATGATGATGTGACAGACAATTTAAGAAGAGAGAGAGTTAAAGTAACATAGATAGATATTGTATCATATTAAATAATATGCACTATGTGTCATGCATGTCAATAAATAAGGTCATTTATAATACTAGTTTATGATACTATGCATTATGGAGGTAATATCATACAATATTATCATATGCATGATAATACTATATGATACTCCTCACTATGAGTAGCCTTATTGATATGAGTAGTCTATCATCCCTAATATGCCAGGCTATTACATACACCCCCATTAAGAGGAACCGACATACTCGTCGAATCACAGGAACGTTCCCTCTTGGCACCAACTCTGATGCAATTTGTAGAACGCCCCAGACACACCCGCCGGTGGTCATTACTCAAAAAGAAGGAATTCTTTATTAATATGAGTAGTCTATCATCCCTAGTATGCCAGGCTATCACACCTAGAGTGTAGTAATGCAACTATCCCACCACAGATGCTCCCTGTCCGCAACTCCTGCCCGTCAACGCGCTCCAGGAGGACGAATTTTCGTCGATGTTGTTGCCGAGGTAGTGAGTATGCACCCAATCGCGTCGGTGGGGAGGCGGAGGAACGGTACCCATGTGGCGTGGCGGTGGCAACAACGACTTCTCCTTCACATGACGTCCAATTTGGACGTCGTGGCACCGCGGTGGAGAGCATGGGGGAGGAGGTTCCGCCATCATCTATCGGCGAGGAGGCGAAGGAGGGTTAGGATTGACGCACAAAAGGGTCTCTTGTGGTACCACCGGACCGAGGTTGTGAAAGAGCGAGGGAGAGCGTCTCCATCCGCTGCTCGTACTCGGCGTCCATCACTGCATACATCATGTCCTCCAAACGAACGGGCGGCTGCTACTGCTGGTCCTCCTCGTCGTCGGAAAAAATGACGATCTCCTACTTCGTGGAGGACCCAAAAGCCATGGAGTAAGATTTCCCCGGAGAGAGAGAGTGACGACGCCACAATCCGGATCCGGGTCCGAAGCCGCCCGCCGGCACCATCGGTGACTGAAGGAAGATGGTAGCGGTGGAGGTGCATGAAGATATGGAGTGGAGAGTGTGTAGTGGACATGGACGGCGCTCATGCCATGTACTATTCCCTTAGGGGTTGTTGAATTTCTTTGAAGAAGAAGAAGGGTGATTTTTTTAGAAAAGGAGGATATACCTCAGCCTCTGCATCTGGACGATGCAATTATTCACAAAGACCTTATAAAGTAATACATCAGTAAGCCTGAAGTCGTTATCTTGACAACACATGTTGCTACTCCAATCAACTTGATCAAGGGGTGTCGAATGTCCGAGCCTAATACCAACAAACATCGCACACCGGTTGCCTAGCAAGTCGGATGTTCCAGCCAAGCCGCAATATCGGGACTGGTTCACACACCGGTTGGACGCACTCTCAGAGATCACCACCGATGTCTTCCACCGATCCATCTCTAGAGCAGGTACTGATGCGTGGACCTTGCCAGGCCTGCCGTCGACGCCACCACAACGTCAGACAACGACACCATCCTGCATGTATCCATCAACACGTGCCTCAGATCCGTCGTTGGCCTTGCGATAGATGTAAAGCCGCTCCTCCTCTTGTCCCCTTCAACTAGCACTTACTCCAAAACGATGCCCCCTGGAGGAAGAGCGACACTGAAGGCATCGTCATCGTCCGATCCGGTAGACCCAGATCTAGGATTTCCCTCGGAACATCCCGATCTAGTTGACATGACCTGTAACGACGATGCCTTGAGAAGGACAACGCCAGAGACGCCGCCATCGTTCTCTAAGACCGCAGTCAGACACGGTTTTCACCAAAAGCCGCATCGTCCCTATCTTGCGGCTGGCTGAAACCGCACAAAGCTTTGCCGTAAAGTTGTATGTCGCCGTTGGTACTCCGGCAGAGGTCCTTCACCCCTTTACCGAACCTCTCATCGCGCCGCCGACCATCCACATGAAGAATCGACGTCCAGATACGCGGTCGCTGCCATGCCCACCATCACCAGCATCACCAGCCATAGGGTCCTCGGTTGCCGCCGCACGACCAGGGAGCCGCCCTGGCCGCGGTGCAAAGCCCCCAACCGCCTCGAAGGGTTGCTGCAGCCTCCTCCTGCCTCAGCGCCTTGGCACCGGGCGCCGCGGCCAACGCCAGTGGCAGTGGCAGCACGATTTGCTGTTGGGTGTGGGGTTGGGGCGTCGGGATCCGATCCCCCGGAGCCGCCGTGGGGCGGCGGCACGAGGGGGTCGGGAGGAAGTCCAGGATGATGTCTCACACAACAACATAAAGTATTTCTTCCAGTTAAAAATCCAGGATTAATCGAAATAGTAAGAGTATAGTACAAACTAACACGGGCGTCCGGAAACATCAACTAGTAAGAGGGTGTTTGGATCACTAGAGACTAGAGACTAGAGACTAGTAGTAGTCACCTTTAGTCAGTAAACCTCCAAACACCCCTGACTAATGGGTGACTAAAACTAGTTTAGTCCCTAGTCACCCCACCCCCAACTAAAAGTGACTAAAGTCTCTCTCCAATTAATTGGCGGGCCCATCCTGTTGCAGGCTCATCCTCCCATGCTGGCATACCAATGAAAGGGAGATAAATGAGAATAATTTAATACAGAGACATTTAATGCTGACTAGTAGTAGTCACCTTCCAAACAGGGTCTGACTAAAAACTTCTAATCTGACTACTACTAGTCACATGACTAGAGAGTATCCAAACATCCTCTAAGACTTACTAGTTAAGTCTGAAATTTAGCGATCCCGATATAGAAAACCAGCAGACGGGCATCCCGAAACAAACATAGCTGCTTCGTCAGCTCGCGGCACCGCCAAAACGGGAAAACCCCTCGTGCATCCCCGGCGCCGGTTGAGTTCCTGGCCCCATCCCGAAACAAACATAGGATAGCCACACCCTGACCCCGCCGCCGGTTGAGTTCCTCCCCCACCCCCGGCGCGAGAAAACAAGCATTATCCAACCGAGCGGGCTGGATGCCAACTTGGGGCGAGCAAAAACGGAATCGTGAGCCTGCTTGCTCACCCACGCACACTGAAACCCACACCTAAACCACAGCTGGTGCGGAAAGGAACCGGGCGACCATCCCCCTTCTTCACCTGGACGCAGCAGCGCAGATACGTCGCCGTCGCCGTCGCCATCGGGGCGTGCGTGCCTACATACGCACACACGCACGCTACCCAGGGCAAGAGAAAAGATCTACCTCTAAGTGCAGGGGATCTGGTACTCTTTGCTTGGCCACCAGTGGCATCCATGGCATGCAGTGCAGTGCAGTGCAGTGCAGCGCGGCTACCTCCCATGCCTCTTGTGTGCTGCTCATCTCTGATTGCTTCCCTACTTCTTCATCCAGATTCCGCCCTATAAATCCCACTAGCGCTCGGGATCTAGATGGAACGCACGCATCCGAACCATCTTAGAAGAAGAAGAGCCAGCAACAAGGAACCATATCAGTTCTGTTTGTTGGACGCGCCAAGACGATCGAGGCATGCCTGCTGCCGTCTCCGGGCGCCTCTTGGCTAGGACCATGGCGAGCCACCACAACCACCGGCAGCAGCGACCATTGCCGGTGATCAACATTGGCCGGCTCGGCGACAAGGACCCCGCCGCCCGGGCGCTCGTCGTCGAGGACATAGCACGGGCGTGCCGCGACCGGGGGTGCTTCCAGGTCCGTTGCTCTGCTTCTGCTTGTTATTACTCCTGCTACTACTCTACACCCTCTGGTCCTCAAGCCGACGACACCTCCGCTACGCTACGGCCAGTTAAAGATGGATAGGGCTATGAGTTACCCGTACGTGCTGACATGGACGCAGCCATTTCAATACTGACAGTGACCTGGCACTAAGTTAACCGCATGCAAAACAAGCGACAAATCATATCATGCACATATATACCGAGATGCCAGTGCTGACACGTTGTGCTGCCGGGGTGAACCTGAAGGTGATAAACCACGGCGTCAGCAAGTCCGCCATGGACGGCGCGCTCGAGGCCGCCTCGGAGTTCTTCGACATGCCCGCCGACCGCAAGGCGGCGTTCGCCTGCGACGACATCCGCAGCCCGGTCCGGTACGACACCAGCTCCCGGGACGGGATCAGCAAGGCCAGGTCTTTCCTCAAGCACTACGCCAATCCCATCGAGGACTGGGTCGACTCCTGGCCAACACAGCCGCCAACATACAGGTACTTGATCATCAACCTGAACATGGAATCCTCGGCATTGCCACACTCTTCTTAGATTGAGAAAAAACAAGTGATGATCGGCAGGAAGAAGATGGGGAAGTATGCCGTGGAGGTGCAGAGGCTGTCGGTGCAGCTCACGGGGGCCATCGTGGAGGGGCTGGGACTATGCCCAATGTACCTTGAGGAGAAGCTCGGAGCAGGGCTGCAGTTCATGGCGCTCAACAACTACCCGCAGGGATCGTCTCGGGCCGGCGACACGGTCGGGCTGGCGCCGCACTCGGACATTGGCTTCATCAGCATCCTGCTGCAGAGCTCGCCGGGGCTGGAGGTGACGCACCACGACGACGGCGGCATATGGACGCCGGTCCCGTCCATTCCAGGGGCGCTCCACGTCCACCTCGGCGACCACCTGGAGGTGCTGAGCAACGGCCGGCTCAGGTCCCTCCTGCACCGTGCCATCCTCAATACGGATGAAGCGAGGATCTCCATCGCCAGCATCCATGGCGCGGCGATGGACGAGAAGGTCCGGTGCGCCGAGGAGCTCGTCGACGAGCGCCACCCGAGGATGTACAGGGAGAGCAGCTTCCATGACTTCCTCGACTTCCTGCCGACCAACGTCAAGGCGTACCGGAGGTTCGTTGAGACCCTCAAGATCGACACTGCTTAACCCAAAAACATCATATTCGTTCTGCTGCATTAAGAGTTTAAGACACACACAGCTGAAGGAGACTCTGCACATAAGTGTCCATTTAGTTGTGTCATTTAATTATGCCTCCATTACCAAGTATCTCCGTACGAATAAGGGAGTATGGTATCAGCAGAGCAGGATAGGCGTGTGATTAGCAGGGTGCCTTTTTTTTAAGACTCTCCATTTCTTGCTTTGGGGAAATGCAGTATTCCTGCATGTCTCTTCCATCAAAAGGAGGATCAAAGGGACCTTGCAGAGCTCTTCCGGTCCTGTGGTACCTGCACCATGTGTCCGATATCTGTATTAGTTCATTTCACCTATTGAAATTTATTTTCTCATGAGATGTATTGCGTGGAACATATATTAAATACATTTTACTGTTTTCTTTTTTGCTTGTTTTTATCTGTGTCCAAACTACAAATCTAAGACATACTGACAAAGATAACTCTTGTGTTCTGAATACTTCTTAAGTTGCCCGTAATGGAAGTATCAGAGATAGTATCATGCATGCCAACTAGGCAATTTCGATGAGGTAGCGTATAATTAAATGATGAAAGAGAAGATTGAGTATCATATCATGATACCGTATCATATTAAATAATGTGCTACTATGTGTTTTGCATGACAATAAATGAACTATCCTATGATACTATCCATTACGGATGTGTTATCATACACTAGTATCATATGCATGATACTAGTATATCATTACAACCAACCTTAGAGCAACCCTAACGCAGCGATCCATTTTGTCCGTTTGGGTCATCCGGACACAAAAGCTGCCCCAAGGGGATGACCCAAACGGACGCGCGTGTCCGCCTGCTGTCCGCTCGTTGTCTATCCCGACCCAAACTGAACGCAAAATTGAGCAACAAATGGGTCTGCGACGAACAAAACTGGACGCTCCCGTCGTCCGCTCCTCCCCTCTCGTGTCCGCCCTGGTCCCACTTATCAGCGGTCTGCCCCTCCCCAAGGCCGCTGTCGATGGAAGTGGCCGGCGACCCGCCGCGACTGCTGACGTTGCCCATCTCGACGCGGAACCGGCAAAAGGAAACGAAGTTGAACTGAGCAGCATGGAGGGTAGGACCGGGCCGGCGACGTGCGGTGGTGGGGCGGCGGTGGACGGGTCATGCATGGCGGCGGCGGAGGTGACGGGATCTCGCGCGGGGGCTGCGGGATCTCGCATGGCGAGAGCAGACGTAGGTGGCCGGACTAGGGAGGGAGGCGTCGCGAGCCAGGGAGGGAGGCGATAGTGGCGGCATGATGCAGTTCGTAGGAGTGGGCAGATGGGATCGAGGGAGGTAGGGAAGTAGGTCGTGGGGAGCGGGTGGTTGGTTCTTTTTTTCTTCTATACCGGACGGGTGGGTTGGGTTCGTCCACCGGCCGCCCGTGTCCGCATCTTGTAGCTAGGCGGATGGGTGACCCAAACGGATAAAATTCAGATAAAATTCGTGTCCGTTTGGGTCGCCCCGTTGAATTTGCCCTTATGCTTCACATCGAAACATACCACTTTCACAAAAATCAAGCAAGGTGGTTCAGCGACATCCCAAAAAACTGGCGCACATCATTTGTATTAGTAGTAAATGTTGTTTCTTTCGAGAAACCTGAAGGGACTTGACCAAAACATTTTCAACATTATTGAGTTTGAAAATAAACTAGTAGTACAAGAGGAGAACACTAAAAATAGGTACCTGAACAAGAAAATCAGTTGCTCCCCAAAAGAAGGAAACCAGTAAACAATGCCAAATTATCTATTGCGGCTGCTCAATGTTATCAACTCCACATGAGACAAGCTTGTTGGTTGCGTGCTGCTGGAGCTGAGATGTCGTGCTGTTGGCCGACCAAGAGAAAGTATGAAAGCTACACAAGTGAAAGGGTCATCTTTCATGGAAGGTTCATTTTTTCTTAGAAAGAAGGCCGAAGAAGAGCCCCGCTTTGATTAATGAAGCCATCAACTAGCTAGGAATCAACACGAGAAATCTGTTAAAAAGGAGATCTATGCACTTCGGCTGTTATGAGTGTGTGATTTTCAGTGAAAGAACTGAATAAACTTCAATGCATCTTTCTCTCAAGATTGTTGGGCAAGCATTCTTCCAAACAATAAAAAGGGGAAGTATCCATATTGATGAAGCAGTTCCTGCCCATCAATTGCTTCCGTTTTCTTTTCATGGATATAATTATACTAGGATGTTGGTATATGTGGATTCAAAGGAATGACTAAAATTTCAGAAGAGAAGTTCAATATGTCAACCCATGGAAAATTATGCACAAACAGGATCTTTCCCTTCAAGAGCACATGATCAGAAGTAAGTCTCTTGACTTTAAAGGATTGGATTAGCACACATCTGTGATGCTGCTGCTAGGTTTCTGGTTTTCAAACATCGTCATGATCCCGAAAACAGGAGTTGGGTAGTAGTTTTATGTTTTCTTTTCCTAGTACCTTGTTTGTACATAACACTTGGTTTTCTTTTATATGATAACAATTGTTCTACCGTTGGAGGCTAAGAAAACAAAGCCATCAACTAGCCCGGAATTATAAAGACAAAAACATACAAACAAAAACAGAAGGAAAAAAGGAAAACGGATGATAAAAAGTGCCTCCCAATCAGCTGACAAAACACCACCAACAAAAAGCAAACATCAGGTAAGAGCATGGTTAGTAGTATAACTACTTGTGGGTCATAGCACATTGTTATGTTATGTCATGTCATCTATAGCCAATATTATAGTTAACATGTGTGGTAGTTAGTTATCAGGGAGTATTACTTCCTTCGTCCGAAAATAACTGTCTCAACTTTGTACTAGCTCTAGTACTTTGTACTAGCTCTAGTACAAAGTTGTACTAAGGTTAAGACACTTATTTTGGGACGGAGGGAATATTTATTAACGTACTCATAGAACTTATTAAAACCCATGCTATAGAGGTTGTAGATCTACGGCTTGCTTCTTTTCTCTCCTTTTCTCTCATCAAACTCAATAAAAACACAATATATAAATTCTCATAGCGTGTTTACATCACCTTATTATACTTGCTCTGAGCAACAATGACTACTCCTAGATAAGCTCAATGTCTTGTTTGTTTCTGTTGGGAAAACCCGCGGCCCATTCTAGGCCTCTTTGATCCGCATTATTTTAAAATGCACAGAATCAAAGTGGCATGCCCAGTTGAATCCTATGGGATTAACAAGGAGTGTTTGATGTCATAAAAAAATTAAAAAAATTATGAAAAAGGTTGAAGTGGGTGTTAGATTTTCTATACAAGATTCCTGGTTGGAGAAGTGCTTTTTCATCGTGAGGTCAATCCTTTGAAAATACGATAGAATTCCTTTGAACTCTGAATCAAAGGAGCCCTCTCACTCTTTAGAATCTTCCCACAAAATTTGTGGTCAGAGAAGTGCTTTCCTTCTTCTTCTTTTTTTGCGAATAAAAGAAGTGCTTTTCTTCGTGACATGAGCTACCAACGACTGTGAACATATACAACCTGATAAAAATGTTTTTTGGACTTTGGGCGTACACCGGCCACGCGACTACGTATGCTTTGCAAATGTCGAGCCTGTTTCTTTTTAATTGCAAAAATAAAAGAAGAAAAAACCTGGTTCTTTCTTTTTGTAAAAAAAAAAGAAGCGTTCATTTGTGTTGTGGCTGTCGCTCTCGGGAAACTGCTTGGTAACGAACGAGTAGCGAGAGTCGAAAATGACATCCATCCACCCATCCAAAAGAAGAAGAAAAGGGAGGCAATCACATCGACTGAGAAAAGTAAAACATAAATACATGAGGCGAGATCGATCGAACCCCAGCGGCGGTTCCAGCGTCGGATGAGGATGAATGAAGAGGTCGAGCGAACCAAGGCGGTGAGCCACGAGAACAACACATTGCAGTGCAGATTTGGAGCCAAGTTACTACTCCTGTGGAGTAGGTAGTACGGGGCTGACCTTTGTTCCTTCCTTCCTGTGGCCGGCCGCCCGGGCTCGGTCGTCTGCCGATCAGTCCTGCGGCCGCGCCGATGCAACTAGCCAGCCGTAGACCGTCGATCACTCTGCTATCCTCTGCGAAGGCAGGAGGGAGGAAGGCTCGCGGCGACGTGTCGGAGCGCGGCGGCGGGCACGCGTGGCCACCGCGCGCTCGTCCAGGCCGGAGTTTTTCGCCGCGCCGAGACAGAAGGGATATTTTCTCGCCAACTTGAACACGTTCTTTTAGATGTGAACACGTATCTCTTGAAATTGGTAGTGGGCTTTAGGCCCGTTAGAGAATTTCAGAAAAATCTCCAAGGACCCATGTAGGTAGTGGCATGACAAGGTGATGGAAAGTTTAGTCCCACCCTGCTAGTGGAGGAGAAGTTGGATCCTTTTATAAGGGTCTCTCTTCCACATGTTATTGGAGAATGAGAAGAGAAGGTGCCCTCGCGCACTCCTCCTCCGCCGCCCGCCTTGCCACGCCTCAGCACGACGCGGGAATGAGCCGAGCTCATACCTACGCGCTTATTTTTGCCGGTCAGGAACGGAGAATACGTAACGGACACGGCACGATCTGCGACGTCGGAACGTGGGCTGTTACCGACTCGGACGTGGGTTCGGCCCACGTCTCTCCACCCAGCCGCCTTTATAAGCAGGCTATCGCCTACCCTAGCCGTCACGAGAATCAAATCGCATCTGCCTCTCGCGTTCGTTCCTTTTGCTGTTGCTGCCGCCGGCGACTCCGTCCCGTTTACCGCGTACACAGTCGACGGGAGAGCAGGCCTCCGAAACCCCGCCTCTCCGGCTCCTGTACGGGAGAGGGGCGATTAGGTTTTTGGGGAGCGATCACGCGACTGCCCGCCTCCGTCCGTCTGCTTCGTCTACGTCCGCGTCGCCCTCGTCATCGCCATGTCTTCACCAAGCGAAGCTGTCCGTCTCGTCCGCGAGAAGGCCGAAGCCGAGAAGAAGGCGGCAGAGGATGCTGCCACCGCTGCTGCTACGACCAATTGGCCGATCGAAGGGTATGACATGTTTATCTCTCTCCTGTTTCTGTCTGCACTAGTAGTACTGCCTATATGCGTAGATGTTTCTGCTATATGCGTAGTACTTGCTAGTATACTCCGTGATCAGTATGTCATGAACCTAGTCAATGCCATGTTAGTAATTATTTCATGGATTAATCTACTCGGAAAATTGCCTATTTACTCAACAATCCAAAAACCTAATCTGTGTAGGAATTTTTTGAGTAATGGTTTTGCTGCTGCACTGAAACCGGATAAGTTTACCGGTACTTTTTTCAAGCGTTGGCAAACAAGAACCACCTTATGGCTCACGGCTATGAACGTGTTCTGGGTAGCCGGTGTCACTCCTACGGAAACTATCACTCCTGAATAGGAGAAGATGTTTAAGGAGGCCATCGTCCTATTCCTTGGAGCAGTCATTAGCGTGATCGGAGATAAGCTGGTTGATGCATATTTACATATGCATGTTGCCAAGGACTTGTGGGAGGCGCTCGAATCTAAATTCGGGGCCACCGATGCTGGGAGTGAGATGTATGTTATGGAGTAGTTCCACGACTACAAAATGGTTGACAACCGTTCTGTATTGAAAAAGGTTCATGAGATAATATGCATAGCTAAAGAACTTGAGGTTCTTAAGTGCAATTTGCTGGGCAAGTTTGTCGCGGGCTGTATAATTGCTAAGCTCCCTAATTCCTGGAGGAATTTGCTACTACTCTGAAACATCAGAGGCGTGAGTTCTCAGTAGAGGACGTCATCGGCCATCTGAGTGTTGAGCAGAACTCGACAGCAAAGGACTCCAATGGAAAAGCGGTGGAAAGCTCTTCTGCTGCCAATATGGTACATCAGAGGAACCTCAATTCCTACAAGCCCAAGGGAAAGAATTCTGTCCAACAGAATACCGACTTTAAGAAGAAGGGAAAGAAGCCCTTCAAAAAAAATAAGAAGGGAGATGACTGCTATACTTGTGGTTCAGAGGAACATTGGGCGAACAAGTGCCCAAACAAGTACAAGAAGCCGGCGTAGGACTCCAAGTCTGCCAATATGATTGTGGGAAACAATGAAAGTGGTGCATCTGGGTACGGTAATTCACTTACTGTATTTACAGTTTGTCAGTCCACCGATTGGTGGGTGGACACGGGTGCAAATATTCATGTGTGTGCTGACTTATCATTGTTCTCTTCTTATCAGGCCACCGGTCGCGGGTCCGTATTGATGGGGAATGGCGCGGGTGCTTCTGTTCTTGGTGTTGGCACGGTCGATCTGAAGTTTACTTCGGGAAGGATCGTGCAGCTGAAGAACGTGCATCATGTCCCCGCCATCAAGAAGAACCTCGTTAGTGGTTCCCTTCTGTGTAGAGAAGGGTTTAAGTTGGTATTCAAGTCTAGTAAAGTAGTAGTTACGAAATATGGACTTTTCGTTGGAAAAGGTTATGAATGCGGAGGTTTGTTCCGCCTTTCTCTTGCAGATTTTTGTAATAAAGCTGTGAACAATATTCATTCGAGTGTTAATGAATCTGAAGTTTGGCATTCACGTCTTTGTCACATAAGTTTCGGTGTTATGTCGCGGCTAGCAAAACTGAATTTAATCCCAACTTTCACTTTAGCCAAAGGTTCTAAGTGCCATTTGTGTGTGCAAGCAAAGCAACCTCGCAAGCCTCACAAGGCTGCAGAGGAGAGACACTTGGCACCATTAGAACTCATACATTCTGATCTTTGTGAGATGAATGATGTGTTGACTAAAGGTGGAAAGAAATATTTCATGACATTGATAGATGATTCCACTAGGTATTGCTATGTTTATCTGTTAAATACTAAAGATGAGGCTCTACACTACTTTAAAATCTATAAGGCAGAAGTTGAGAATCAACTTGAAAAGAAAATTAAACGAGTCCGGTCTGATCGTGGTGGAGAGTACTTCTCAAACGAATTTGATTCATTTTGTGCGGAACACGACATTATTCATGAGAGGACGCCTCCCTATTCACCCCAGTCAAACGGGGTTGCCGAGCGGAAAAACCGTACTCTAACTGATTTGGTTAACGCCATGTTAGATACATCGGGTTTATCCAAGGCATGGTGGGGGGAGGCTATATTGACCGCGTGTCATGTCCTGAATAAAGTTCCTACAAAAGATAATGAGGTCACTCCCTACGAGGAGTGGTCGAAGAGAAGGACGACATTCTCGTACTTACGTACTTGGGGCTGCTTGGCGAAAGTCAATGTACCGATCCCCAAGAAGCGTAAGCTTGGACCAAAGATTGTGGACTGCATTAATTTGGGATATGCTAAGGATAGCGTAGGCTATAGATTTCTAGTAGTGAAATCTGAGGTACCTGACGTGAAGGTCGGTACAATAATGGAGTCGAGGGATGCTACATTCTTTGAGGATATATTTCCCATGAGAGATATGCAAAGCACTTCTAGACACGAATCTGAGATAACTCCTGAGCCTGCCATTCCTATGGAATATTATGAACAAACACATGATGATAATCCTGAGGAGGATGACGCGGAAACCCTTGGTAGGGGCAAGAGACAAAGGACTGCAAAGACCTTTGGTGATGATTTCTTCGTATACCTCATGGATGATAATCCCACTTCTATTTCAGAAGCGTATGCTTCTCCAGATGCTGATTACTGGAAAGCTGCGGTCCGTAGCGAGATGGATTCCATCATGGCTAACGGGACATGGGAAATCACTGATCGTCCCTATGGTTGCAAACCATTGGGATGCAAGTGGGTGTTCAAAAAGAAGCTTAGGCCCGATGGCACGATTGAAAAGTACAAGGCTAGGCTTGTGGCCAAGGGCTATGCCCAGAAAGAAGAAGATTTCTTCGATACTTATTCACCTGTGGCTAGACTGACCACCATTCGTTTACTACTCTCATTGGCGGCCTCTCATGGTCTTCTCGTTCATCAAATGGACGTTAAGACGGCTTTCCTGAATGGAGAGCTAAATGAGGAAATCTATATGCAACAGCCAGATGGCTTTGTGATAGATGGTCAGGAAGCAAAGGTGTGTAAGTTGTTGAAATCTTTATATGGTCTGAGACAAGCACCTAAGCAATGGCATAAGAAGTTTAATACAACTCTGACATCTGTTGGCTTCGTTGTTAATGAATCTGACAAATGTGTATACTATCGCCATGGTGGGGGCGAAGGAGTTATATTGTCCTTGTATGTTGATGACATACTGATATTTGGAACCAACCTCAAAGTAATTGAGGAGGTCAAGTCTTTTCTGTCTCAAAACTTTGAGATGAAGGACCTTGGGGTGGCTGATGTTATCTTGAACATCAAGCTGTTGAGAGATGATGAGGGTGGGATTACACTTATGCAATCCCACTATGTTGAGAAGATTTTGAGTCGCTTTGGATATTCATACTGCAAAATTTCTCAAACATCATATGATCCTAGTGTGCTTATTCGAAAGTTTAAAGGCACAACTATAGATCAATTGAGATTCTCTCAAATTATCGGTTCACTTATGTACCTAGCTAGCGCAACGAGGCCTGACATCGCGTTTGGTGTGAGCAAACTTAGCCGGTTTGTTGCAAATCCGGGCGATGTTCATTGGCCTGCTGTTGAAAGAATTATGCGCTACTTGAAAGGTACTGTCAACCACGGGCTTCACTATACGGGATACCCATCGGTACTTGAAGGGTATAGTGATGCGAGTTGGATCTCTGATGCTGATGAGATGAAGGCCACCACTGGGTATATGTTTACTCTTGGGGGTGGTGCTGTTTCCTGGAAGTCTTGCAAGCAAACGATCTTAACGAGATCGACAATGGAAGCAGAATTAACAGCATTAGACACATCTGGTGTCGAAGCAGAATTTCTTCGAGATCTTTTGATGGACTTACCTGTGGTTGAGAAGCCGGTTCCGGCTATCCTTATGAACTGCGATAATCAAACAGTCATTGTTAAAGTGAAGAGTTCAAAGGACAATATGAAGTCCAACAAACATATAAGAATGAGATTGAAGTCTGTCAGACGTTTGAGAAACTCCGGAGTGATAGCGTTGGATTACATCCAAACGGCTAAGAATCTGGCAGATCCCTTTTCTAAAGGGCTATCACGTGTTGTGATAGATAGTGCATCGAGGGAGATGGGTATGAGACCCACATGAGTTGCCATGGTAGTAACCCAACCTATATGATCGGAGATCCCGTGAAGTAGGACGTGGGAAAACAAGCCAGTGGTGAACTGAGGAGAGTAACTTTACTAACCCACTCCGTTGGAGATGCAATCCTCTCGCATATTGTATGGTAGGATGACTACTGTCTTAATATGTTCTAAAGCTTATGTGTAAGCAAGATGCTGTCCTACAGAGCGATCTTTGGAGGAACACACCTATATGAGCTTGACTGCTGGTCACAGTCTATGAGATTTGGATGATCTCTAGTAAACTCATGAACAGGCCAGGAGTGTGACTAATATGCTCCACTCGAGGGGTCACCTTCGGCATCCTAGTACTAGTAAGACTTGTGGTGAAGCTCCTTTACGCCAAACTGTCAATTCAAGGCATAGTCCATTGTTCAGTTGTAAAGGGGTGTAGCTACTTGCTCTAGGTGAAGCTCAACCTTAACAGGTCTTCACTGAAATGTTGGTATATTAAAACAGTGATTGGAACGAGGGAACACGATGTGCCCTTGAGATCTGGTGGGGGATTGTTGAAATTGGTAGTGGGCTTTAGGCCCATTAGAGAATTTCAGAAAAATCTCCAAGGGCCCATGTAGGTGGTGGCAAGACAAGGTGGTGGGAAGTTTAGTCCCACCCCGCTAGTGGAGGAGAAGTTGGACCGCTTTATAAGGGTCTCTCTTCCACATGCTATTGGAGAGTGAGAAGAGAAGGTGCCCTCGCGCACTCCTCCTCCGCCACCCGCCTCGCCACGCCTCGTCACGACGCGGGTTGCGGGAATGAGCCGAGCTCATACCTACGCGCTTATTTTTGCCGGTCAGGAACGGAGAATACGTAACGGACACGGCACGATCTGAGACGTCGGATCGTGGGCTTTTACCGACTCAGACGTGGGTTCGGCCCACGTCTCTCCACCCAGCCGCCTTTGTAAGCAGGCTATCGCCTACCCTAGCCGTCACGAGAATCGGATCGCATCTGCCTCACGCGTTTGTTCCTTTTGATGTTGCTGCCGCCGGCGACTCCGTCCCGTTTACCGCGTACACGGTCGACGGGAGAAACCCCGCCTCTCCGGCTCCTATACGGGAGAGGGGCGATTAGGTTTTTGGGGAGCGATCACGCGACTGCTCGCCTCCGTCCTCTGCTTCGTCTACGTCCGCGTCGCCCTCGTCATCGCCATGTCTTCACCAAGCGAAGCTGACCGTCTCGCCCGCGAGAAGGACGAAGCCGAGAAGAAGGCGGCAGAGGATGCTGCCACCGCTGCTGCTACGGCCAATTGGCCGATCGGAGGGTATGACATGTTTATCTCTCTCCTGTTTCTGTCTGCACTAGTAGTACTGCCTATATGCGTAGATGTTTCTGCTATATGCGTAGTACTTGCTAGTATACTCCGTGATCAGTATGTCATGAACATAGTCAATGCCATGTTAGTAATTATTTCATGGATTAATCTACTCGGAAAATTGCCTATGTACTCAACAGTTTCGATATTGGTCGCCTCCCTCAAGAGGCGTGTCACAAACACATGCCGAAGAGTGTTAAAGAAAACATACCGTAGATGTTAAACATTGTACAGAAAATCTATGTAGAAGCACCGCACTGTAGACATCCGGTGCGGCTGTGTTCTCTTGCATGCATGCATGCATATAATGATGTCATCAGATTCGTTTTAAATGATCGAAATTCAAAAAAAATTATCTCTTAAATCGTTAATTCGATCGATGATCCGTTTTCATCGTTGACTTTGTATTGACGAAATCTTTAAAACTAGATCCCATGTCGACATGTTTTGACAACTCTTTTTTTCTCATAATTACCACATTTGTTGCACTTACTTGTCATATTAGTAAGTACTTACTTGTATGGTAAAAATAACTTAATCGTCAAATTTGTAAAAATTGCGTATAAATATGACATCTTGACATAATCAAAATGACAAAGCACAAATAACTTTTTTAGGCGATTACACGCAAAAATATGACAACTCAACATATTTAAAACTGGTGACCACAAAAAAATCTTTTTTAGTCATCGTTTGTAAATATGACAACTCGGCATAGTTAAACTAGCATCTTGACAACTAAGTTTTTGTAAAATTGGCAACTATGCAATTTTAAATTACTACTAGTAGTACTAGTACTAACAAGATGCATTTAGCTAGTGAATAAGGTCTGCCAACACATATTTTGTGTGAGACATTTTTTCTACCGATTTTCTGTGCGACGCTTTGCATGCAATGCATATTTTTGTGATGCCATCTGCATATCCTTCTAGCCCACGCTGTTGTGTGCTGCAATATGGATACATGCGGCACATGATTCACATCGAGAAAAAATGGCAATTAAGTTTTTTTTTACAAGTAAGTGACTAATAATACGACAAGTAAGTCTAAAAATGTGGCAATTATGAACGGAGAAAAAAAGTTTTCAAAACATGTCGACATGGGGTCTAGTTTTGAAGATCTCGTCGCGATAAAGCCAACGGTGAAAACGGATTGTCAATTAAATTAACAGTTTTAGAGATAAAACTTTTTAAATATCAAGTCAATAGAGAGAATCTTAATGGCGTCATTGCATGCATGCATGGTAAGTGATGGAATTAGCCGCCGTATGAGAAGACAAGCATGCGGCGCCGTTGTGTAGTTTAGTCCAACATTGTATATACTCCCTCCGTTCCTAAATATAAGTCATTTTAGAGATTTCACTAGGGAAATACATACGAAGCAAAATGAGTGAATCTATAATCTAAGGTATGTCTATATACATTTATATGTAATTTTTAATGAAACTTCTAAAAAGACTTATATTTACAAACGAAAAGAGTACAATGCATGTACATGCAACCCTTACTTTTCTTCTCCACATGTCCGCATACAGGACCAATCCACAAACAGGAATACGTGAGGCCGTAATCTAACTGTAATTGAATACATTGCAAACGTTTTTTTAATAAATCTGATAAAATTCATGCAAATATTGACCGGCTTTTATTTAAACATGACGAATTTCATACAAACCAAACGAAACGGTTACATTTTGAACATATTTTAGCTAAAAGATAAAACAAGCTGCGCCGTACGGTCGCGCGAAGCTCCATTCCCACGACGCCGATACCCCACACTAGTGTACTGTCGATTGCGACGGATCCCTTTGTCTTACCCATGTCTGCAGCCCGCTCATCAAACTGTCGGGAGCCCCGTAGGCATATTCTTCCTCCTTTCCCTATCTCCGACTACACCGCTTGCCAGAGTGGCAAAGGGGATGCTTCAACCGGAGGGAAAGAGTTGCATTCGCTTCCGTGAAGCACGTACCCGTGCTTGTTTTTGGGATGTGGAACAACGGTGGCATGCAAGAGAGGATGAGACATTGACGGTCGCCGCCACGACTCGTTCGTAGACTATCTTGAGACTAAAGCGGCGGCGGCGACCTCCCGTGTTCTGCTTTTTCTTGGAGTTGTCGCCGCTCGCAGACGTGCTAGCCACTGAATCGTTCATGCCAGCTATGATGGTTGCTCCGCGTGCCTCTGTGGAACAACTCGCGACTGCTCTGCGAGCTGGCTTGGAGCGCGAGCTGTTGAACCATGTGTCAGCTTGTGGCGGCACCTTTCTCCGTCGGGTCAGGTGCGGGAGGTGGAGCAGCGGGCTACCTCCTCGTCGGATTGCATCGAAAGGATGGAGAAGGAGGAGATGGGGAGCGCACTTGATGGTGTGATTCTTGTCCGATGTCTGACCTCGTTTAAATAGACGGCGGGCGAGAGGAGCTTGCCTGACATTACATATAATGACGGACCACTCATAAACGGACGTGTGGCTGGAGTAGGTTTCTTGGTTTTCGCGCGGGTTTAATGAAGACGCTTGAATGTGGCGAGGAGGCGTGATCAGCGAGGCATGCAGTGGGCGGCACCCTAGGCTGACACACCGCTTCAATGGCGTAGGCAGTGAGAGGGCACGTCTGTCCTGAGCCGTCTTCAATGTCGAGCGATACGCTCTACAGCGACATGAATGTGGGCAACTGGCGTTGGCGGGAACGTGCATATGCGAGGGAGGAGGATCTTGGATGGGCCATGACGGTTAGAAGAGGATGTGGTCACGTGTTCGGAGTCCCGCAAAGCCCCTGCCCCCCCCCCCCCCCCGGGGTTATCATCCTCTTAAAGGAGGTCTCTGGGAAAAAGAGCTCATCGAGACTCCGAACCCTAGGCATGTTGTGTGGGTCAAGCATGGCTAGCGATGGCTTCATATTTTACGCATTTTCAGACCTCATTTGTTGCATGTTCTCTTTATATATTATGTTCCATTGAACCAAATAGTTGTCTATTATACATGATTATCGGTATTTACACTTTCCTTTTTTAGCATGGCACGCTTAGTCTTTTATTTAGTTTTTGTTAGTTTTGTTTGTTTTCTTGTGTCTATGGGTGTTTTGGAGCAATCTAGGACCAAGCACGATGAAAGAACCAAGGATGAGTTTGATACAGAGTCACCCATGGTCCAAACTTAGCCATTCCGGAGGTCGGTAAATGTGATTCTTCTAAAGTGTTCCAAATCAAGATCCAAGACCGGGAATTGATGCACACCGTTCATAGGAATCTAACAAGCTCAAGAACGTCGAATTCCATTTGTATGAAAAATTGGCGATCGTTTTTACCCAAGGAGGACAAATTGAAAGACGACCTTTCATGCGACCGCACGCGGTCGTTTGACGTGCATACAACTCCAAAAGTTTCCCTTCCAGACATGATTCTTCATTGATTTCGTCACCGTTTATTCCCATGAGATTCTTGGCTCGTAAAGAAGAGATTAGGAGAGGATTTGGGCTCACATAGATCCCTTGGATTAAGCCCATCAAGAGAGGTGGCTAGGGAGGCTCCTTATATTAATCAACCTCAACTCTAGCCGTCGTCATATCATCTACATCATCTCATTCACCAAGAACACATCCCACACCACCTCCATTGCTGCTCCACCGCCTGAGAAGAAGGGACGACACCAAGGGAGGGAGGAGGAAGCTCCGTCACCATGGGAACTGGCCTTCGGGCTGATGTCACCGTGTCGGCACCGCCACCACGGGTGGCACCCGGATCACCACCACCACCGGCGGCGCCTCCATCATCATATCCAACATCACCATGCCGTCTTGCCCCCTCCCTACTTCACCGGCTTAATGCCGACTTGTAACTTGTCCCTGACCCGCATGTATTTGTTTGAGCAGGTGTACTAGTTCTTGAGGATATGGTTGAACCCTTTTTGACATTTGTTGTGATCCAATACTATTTGTCCATGATTCAAGTTAGTAGCCTTCGTGAATGTTGAGCAGAGCGCTCAGTCACATTATGCATTGTTGCAATCAAGTATATTACTGTCGGTTGTGAAGGGTTGGGGCGTTGGGGTAACTCGAGGTGACAATAAAAGTCTTTGATTCCTCGCTATCACAATTGATAGGGAAGTTAGGAAGAACCCTTAGAGAGGCCATGTCCACGGGGTAACCCTTGCAATCCTTCCCACGACATCCTTTTTCAAGAGGAAATAGTCATAGTAGGACCTGGCACCATTGTAGAGGCGGTCATTTTATTATTATTATTATTTTGTGCATCTGAAAGGGTTGATGAAAATTGTTCATGCCAATCAACATCCTTAGAACAAGTACAAGGCACGAAGTACTTATTTAACGTCATGGATGACGCCGCCGCTGGCTAGGCACTTAGAATGAACCCTAGCCAAGAAGACTCAAACCCCAAGACCAATCATACCAAGGTTACCCCCCACTTGATCGATGTTGGAAGGTACTAGGGCAACCAACGATGACACATGTTGCACGAAAACCCTGGTTGGCAGTTTTTTTATTAGGGAGGAAACAATACAAATTCCTGGATTGTGTAGACCAAACATACATGTGCTCGTGAGATTTATTCAAAGTTTCTGAAAATCAATAATGTTTTTTTTGTCTTTGTAAGACTTCTTTTGAAAACCTACATAATGGACTGGGGTTTACTTTTAAATTATTTGTAGAGTGGCTTCTTCTCGAATTTTGCCAAAATGGTTCCAATATTTGTGACACTTCTGAATATTTTCTAGCCGAATATTCTCTCCAAGCCTTTTCCATCTTGTTTGACTCTTCTGTTTCGATTGAGGGACTCTGTTCCACTATCACGCTGAGTCACTGACTGTGTGGCGACTCTGGGAGGCGAGCCGTGTTTTGGACTTCGGAGGAAGGTGGACGGAGGGCGCGCATGGATGAGGTGGTGGTGTTGCTGCCAGGGCGGACCCTTGGATCGCATGTCCCTTGGATTGCGGTGGATCGCATGGCCCTTGGATTGTTTGCTCGGCAGGTTCCTCCTCGTCTCCCTCCCCTATTTCGATCTCGTTTCCAAACCATCCATGGTGGAGGAACTGCAAATGCAACCCTGTTCTCACTAATTAAATTGTGCATTGTGTGTCCAACCTTGCAGAGAAAGTGCTCCAACAACCTGCTAACTGAAGCACCAACTGCTTCCTTCCTAACTGAAATTTATGGACGTCGCATTCTAGGGCTTTCAGATTGGAAAGCGAGGAATGAGGCACCAGCTCTGATTCCTCTCATGTGTACCATGGACACTTGGTTGATTAACACGCTTTACTAGATAAATTTACAGTGTGGATTTTTCGTTATGTAATACAGATTCGGTACCTTTTAGAGGAAAAACGACATGACAACAAAAAACAACTTCAGTACCTTAAGATGAAAGGTAACTATTACTCCAGATAAGTAAGTAACTAGTCCAAAACAAATAGATGAACTGTTGCAGGCATCGAGCTTATGATATTACTTTTGTCCGTGCTTGGAGTGAAAATCATACACTACTACGCTTCTCACTTCCTAAGGCTCTCGAGAAAGTTCCTGGGCTTGTTGCCCATATTGCTCGTGAGATGGTCTAGGAAGTCATTAAAACTGCTCTCGTTGTACTTTTCAGGATTTTGCTGATTTACCAGCTCTTTGGCAATGGAGACTTTTTCGTCAAGTGCAAAACCATGAATGCTAGCTATGGAGATCCTTGCTCCTTCAGGATTCAGAACAGCACGGTGCACAACAGTCTTGATTTTGCCGTTGCTCAGAACTTCCATGAGGTCTCCTGCCTGGACATGCAATGCATGTGGGAGTTGCGGAACCACTATCCAACAATCCAACTGTCGCTGTTGCGGTCAACGACATCCAGCCCCTGTGAACTTGCGAGCAAGATGGTAAGAAATCCGTAATCAGAATGTGCTGCCAGCCCTATTGTCGAATCACCTTCTGATTCTTTTGGGTAGCGATTCACTGACAGTAGCTGGAATTCGTCCTCAAATTTGACTTGCTGATAATCCTTACCCAATCCTAGCCTTCAAGTATTGCTTCCATTAGTTGCAAAGCCACCCTCCTTTCAACTGCAAAATTTCCCATACAACCCCTGTTTTCAGTAAACAAAAAAGGTGTTATGTCGACTCTTACATATGGCTGCATGCATCGATTGATGCAGAGGCCGAGGGCTCGTTAATTTCCTCCTTTTCCAAAAAAAAAATGTCGACTCTTACAGCCACACGGATTTACTTTTGGTGTTCGACATTGTATGAAGGTTTTTTAGGAAGATCTTTTACCTGTAGATTGGTGGCTTTTCTGGCCAATATTGCACCCAATTACTGAGGGGGTGGGCATATAACTTTAGTAAGGCCCGTGACAAACTAATGCCATCCTTTGAGCTCGTGTCGTATCTGACAGGCTGTCGGATGTCGTCTGATGCAAACTCTTCCTTTATCTCACTTGGCAGTTTGAAGAAATCTGAAGCTGCTTCAACTGCACCATCCATGACAGATTGACTGATCCCGTGGTTTATAACCTGCAATTAAATTGGGAGGAATCATTAGAGATTGGATAGGCAAGTGAGCTTTCTTGTTTGCTTACCAACCATGGTTCGGGAAAGGCAGTAGCTTAAGTAACCCTCTTATGTACTAATTACTCCATCTGTAAAGAAATATATGACCATTTAGATCACTAAAGTAGTGATAGTGATCTAAACAGTCTTATACTCCAATTTATGTTTACATATGGAGTACTTAATTAGAAGAAAAAACATGCTGATGGGCCCCTTTTATTTTCTCCAATTTATGCTTGTAGTTCCTTAAGAACCTTGGCACTGCTTAAACTTAAAGTTCTAGCATTTTTATGCACAAAAGGAAGTGATTTTTTATTTCCTTTACTGGAAGGTCAATGCTATAATTGAAACCAGCCATTAATGAGTAGGTTTAGACTTAATTACGAATTTTCAACATTGACCAACTGTAGACAAATAATGAACAAAGTTTAGGCTTGTACAAATTGACTGTGTAGGCACTTCTGATTATATTTTTCTGAATTAATGAAGACTAATTTACAGATCGAGGATGATTTACATAAAGCGGAATGCACTCTGGTTAGCTTGAATTAGTATTATTGTCATATTAAGGAATATACTGAACTACATGAAGGTGAACTTGGTACTAAACTTCTCTGCTTCACATTATTTGTCAGTTCCCTGGTGCAACCAATCGTCGTGACAGAGGTGATCTTCTCTATATACAATTGTCTTCTTCTTTTTTGAAACTTAGTTGTAGACAATTGTCATTCCTCATTCAGTCACGTGTGTGCTCTGTTATATTCCATATGTGCTCTGTTATATTCCATATACACCGTAAACTGCTCGTTTGATGTAAATTGAAGACAAATGCCATGGTGTCACACAATATTGTTCTAGAGCAGCATACCTGGAAGTACCCGAGATCATAGCACGCTTTGGCGATATCTCCGACCACGCGAGCTTGTACCGCGGGCTCGATGTCGATGAGGTGACCCAGGTTGATCACCGGCATCGGCAGTGGGTGGAGGCCGTCCGACGGGAGCTGCTCCGGAGGGACAATCCTCGATTCGTCCGACATGTTGGCCGGCCCTGCGCAGGCGGCAGAGTGCAGCCTTGCTATCCAGTGTGGCAGTATCAGAAGAGGATGAAGTTGGCAACAACACTGTGGAGGCGGCGAGGGTCTACTTATAGCCAGCTTCATTCCAGGCGACACGGAAAACCACTTTCTGCATCCGTCTGCAGGCATATCCTGGGCTGCGGTATGTGTATGTGCATGTGCATCTGATCCTTCTCCCCTGGACAGCGCTAGGGGTCAAGGCCATTCTTCTGTCCGTGGCGCATGGCGTGCACTTGGTTTGCTTTGGTCCACGGGAAGCTCCTCCGCGGGAGCGCAAGGACATGAATGTGCATTTCGGCCTCTTCTGTCATGTTATGCAAACAGGTTTTTGTTTGAGTGAATTCCATTTTTTACCCTGTAGCTGTACATTATGACACGTATTACCCCATTTAGTGAAACTTCTATCTTTGAACACTTCTAACACGGTTTTACCCCGATTTTCAGTAAACGCTGATATTTTTGGACTCAAGACGCCACCTCACACCTTGCCTAATGGACATGCATAGGGTCAAAAGCTTTTAAAAGGGGTAATCTAGACGAACTTTCATTCAATGGGATAATTAATGTCACAAATGCATGTCTAGGGGCGAAATGTGTGGAATTCACTCGTTTTGTTTAGGATGCAGCAATGGTTCTGCTAATGGTCTTTTTCCTACTGTTGCCTAGGGTGTGCTCATGGTCATGGAGCCTGGATTCATGAAAAAAGTAGGTTTTGGCAGTGTTCCCGCGGGTGGTCTCGCTCTACTTCTCGGCCCGTCAGCCGCCTTGCTCTCGTCCACTTCTCGTTCTTTTTTCAACGGGGGCGAGTAGTTTCCGCTCGTGTGTTGGTGGTATGTCTATGAGGCTGCTGGAACCCGCTGCTCTGAATCTGAATGGGAGATTTAGCTAGCTTGTTTGTTTGTTCAAGTGGCCGGTTCTTGTAGGCCGCCCAGTGACCATTTTTAATAAGCTCTGCAGGGTATAGATGAAGAGGAGTGTGTCATCCATGCTTATCTTGCAGCAGATGTGTCCACCCACCATCCAACTCTGATGTCCACTTGTTTTGGCACAGAAGCTTAGGGCGTCTCTAGATGTAGCGTGCCTCCTGATAGGTCTTGTGGGCATCAGTCTTTTCTACGGAGTAAATTTCGAAACATTCAAAAAAATCTGGATTTTTCTTGTAAGTAACATTGACAAAAGTTCTAAGTGTATGCAAAAATTTGGTCTGAAATGACATTCCTATAATGCGTGACAAAAATAATAAAATCGATACTCTGAAAATGCGCATTTTTAAAGTATCATTTTTTTTTATCAAGCCTTATAGAAATGTTACTTCAAGCCACATTTTTGCATGCACTTAGAACTTTTATCAATGTTGCTTCCAGGAAAAATCACATTTTTTAAATGTTTTTTTATTATTTTACTGTTCATCAAGTTCGAGCTAGGGAGCAAAAGAGCACTTTCCCTTTTCCACCCGCATTTTAGAGTGGCTGGTTTGGTCCTGATCCACGCTTGGCCATTATGCACACTGGTGGCTGGGGTAAAGGAGGAAAGCTCACGTCAAAGAGGTATGGATTCACTCAGGGATAACAATCCCCTCATTTTTCTTTAAGGGAATACCATCATGGCTACTTTATTTCAGAGACTGACCACGATATTTTTTAAGATGGCGCAAAATCTTTATTAAGATTTTTTTATGTGAATCATAAGAGTCAATACACACTAACAATGTACATTACAAAGGAATAACCAAATGCATGAAAATGTAGACATGTTTCAATCGAAAAACAACTTAAAAATAAGATTTTAATGGCGTCTAGAAGACCCAGGCAATGGCAGTGTCCTATCCTCTTCCTGAAAATCTTCTTAAATTTTACGAAGATCAACACTTCTGGAGATCCCATGCTCAATGTAACACATCATCAAGTCATTAAGCTAGCCATCAGACATCTTGTTGGGCAACTCAGTCTTGATGATTTTCATTGATGACAAGGCACTTTCAACTGTTGTCGTCGTTAACGGTAGTAGCAATGCCAACTCGGTGAGACGATAAACAGCAGGAAACATGACATGCCTTTCAAGTTCAACCATCTTTTTAGATAGGCCTGCAATATCATGACAAGCTCTAAAATCTTTAATTCTTCTCATATGGATAATGAATAGCTCAAGGTTATCAACTATATGTTCACGTTCAAAATCTGAGAAATCCTCATGATAAATCTCCGTGAGTATGGCAATCTTATTCAAATTGAACTTGGAAAAAGAGTTTCTTGGGTCAAGATAACAGAAATTCTGGAGTAGCTCTAAATATACCTCATTAAAACGATGATTAAACTATGTGGCGATGGATTCTATGGCAGCATAGAAGGTGTCCACGTGGAAAAAAATTATCAGTCGTGACATTGTTTCGTCCATCTTTTCTTGATTTTCCCCAC
The DNA here is from genome assembly GCF_904849725.1 of Hordeum vulgare subsp. vulgare. Classification (NCBI taxonomy): domain Eukaryota; kingdom Viridiplantae; phylum Streptophyta; class Magnoliopsida; order Poales; family Poaceae; genus Hordeum; species Hordeum vulgare. The sequence continues at coordinate 643,325,612 of NC_058519.1, read as the reverse complement.
TTTCCAAAGATGACATCCATCTTTGATATTGGAATGTCCTTTTTGGTGCAAAATACTTTGACATCTTCCAAGAATGGCACCCAACCATCATTTCTCCAATTGATCAAACGTGTTCTCACATTCGTAACTAATGGCATTGCCTTAAATATGACAATTACAATTTCAAATGCATGTTTGTTTACATGAACAAAATATATCAAGCAAACTAGATACATATAACAAGATCAGAGGCGGACCACGGATTTTTTTTAAGGTGGGGCGAAGTCTCACTAAGAATTTTTTTTATGCGAATCAAAAGAGTCAATACATACTAACAATGCACACTACAAACGAATAACCAAATACAATGAAAATCTAGACATGTTTCAGTCGAAAAACTACATAAAACATACAAATAATGGAGATTTTAATGGTGTCTAGAAGACCCAAGCGATGATAGTGTTGTACCCTCCTTCTGAAATTCTTCCTTAATTTTATGAAGATTGATACTTTTGAAGATCCCTCGCTCAATGTAACACACCATCAAATCATTAAGCCAGCCATCAGATAACTTGCTGCACAACTCAGTCTGTGATGATTTTCATTGATGGGAAGGCTCTTTCAACTGTTGTCTTCGCTACCAGTAGTAGCAATGCCAACTCTGTGAGACGATAAACAGCAGGAAACATGACATGCCTTTCAAGTTCAACCATCTTTTTAGCTAGGCTTGCAATATCCCGACAAGCTCTAAAATCTTCAATTCTTCTTACATGGATAATGGATAGCTCAAGGTTATCAACTATATGTTCACGTTCATAATTTGAGAAATCCTCACGATAAATCTCTGTGAGTCAGCAAGCTTATTCACATTGAACCTAGAAAAAGAGTTTCTAGGGTCAAGACATAAGAAGTTCTAGAGCAGCTCTAAAGATACCTCATTAAAAACGATTATCAAACTCTGTGGTAATGGAGTCTATGAAAGCATAGAAGGTGTCCACATGAAAAAAATGATCAGCCGTGACATTGTTTCGTCCACCTTTTCTTGATTTTCCCCACTTTGTAAAGATGTCATCCATCTTTGGTATTGGAATGTCATTTTTGGTGCAAAAGGCTTTGACATCTTCCAAGAATGGCACCCAACCATCATTTCTCCGGTTGATCAAACGTGTTCTCACATCCGTAATTATTGGCATTGCCTGAAATGTGAAAATTACAATTTTAGATGCATGTTTGTTTACATGAATAAAATATATCAAATAGACTAGATACATATAACAAGATCCATCATGTACCTAAACAATATTTTGATCCTTCTTTTGCAATAGAAGAGACAAATCATTTGTCATACGAAGGATTTTTAGCATCATCTTCAGGATGAACACAAAACTAAAGGTCTCCATTTGACGAACCAAACCTCCTGCCCTGCATGGAACACACACATCATCCTCCATAATGCCCAGAACTTCTATGACTACCTTTGCCACACTCTAGATCCCCGGCCTGCCTCCGTCGTTGGTTGCCCGCCTGCCCCTCCGTTTGCTGCCCGCCCGCCCCATCGTCGGCTCCATGCCTGCCCCGGCTGGTCCCGGCGTCTGGCGACCTGACCAACCGCCGTTGCCGTTGGCTGCCCTCGCCTGAACCTGGACTCCGTCGTCGCTGCGCTAGTGCTTACAGTTTTCGTGGTTGTGGCTAGTGTCATCGTGTGTTGCGTTGCATGGAAACAGAGTGGGTCGAGTGCATGCATCTTGCCTCTCAGAGCCTTGCGTGGCTAGTTAGTTGTGTTGAATTGGTCGTTGGCCCATCACTCCATTAGCGTGCGTTGACCATTGTCCCATTAGTATTAGCAGAAGTGAGTATTAGTAGGCATAATATTTTTGCTCCAAATTAAGGTATGGCAGGTGCCATACCCGTCCCACTGGGGAGCTCCGCCAATGCTTTATTTCACTACTAAAATAGTTACATCGTTTACAATGGCATTCACCAAAAAATAAGGGGGTTCCTCGAACCAAATAGTAGAAGTATCATTCCATCTCCAATCGGGAGATAGCTGCTCGGTTACGTGAAGACCCTTCCATTACTCCGTGAGGTGCCGGAGTTGTGATGGACTACACTTCTCAAATTCTTCATCAACATAGGACCATATCTCCTCTACCAAGATGACATCTCCATACAGAGGTATAATCAATCTATTGCTCCTAATTTCCGCAACAGATCAAATTATGTTCATGTATATTAGATACGACCCAATTAGCAATTATAGTCTAACAAATTGGTGACCAGTCCCCATTAACAATGTGTTGGATGTAGAGCTGCAGAGCGTTGTAGGAGACAACAGACACCTTGGACCGAAAAGTGTCGCGGTCGGTCGCACTGTCGAGGCCGCAGTTCTTGAGGTACTCTGTGTCAACGTTGCGGATGAGAATATCGGCCAGGATGTGCACCTGCACGGAGTCCGCCCTTCGTCAGAATTTGTTTTTAGAGTTTGGTCCAAGGCAGCGGCGCGCGCGCAGGGGGGGGGGGGCATCGGCCCCCTCGGCCTCAACATAGCTTCGCTAGTGGGAGGAACAATGTAAGAAGTGTGGAATGCATAGGAGGGAGGGTGCACTAATGGAAAACAGTTTTTTGCCATCTATCTAGTCTTTGCCGTCTGCTAGCTGATGGCAAAGAGTGTCTTTGCCGTCAGCTTCAGCAAAACAGACGGCAAAGCACAGGCTGATGGCATAGAGAGTTTTTGCCATCAGTCACATCTTTGTCGTCTGCTAGCACACGGCAAAGAGTCCGGAGGCAGACGGCAAAGATGTAGATGGGCCCACCTGACCGCGGGGTGGTTAGGTCAAACTGGAGTCCCTTCTTTGTCGTCTGCTAGCGGACGGCAAAGAGTCCGGAGGCAGACGACAAAGAGTCTAGACTCTTTGCCGTCCGCCGGCAGACGGCAAAGCGCTAACTCCGTTAACGGCTCCTACCCCCCCCCACCCCGCCCCTCTCTCTCTCTGTAACGGCCACCCCGCGCGCCCCCTCTCTCTCTCCTAATCCACGACACCCACGGGCCGCCGCCGCCGCCCCTGTTGCCCCCGCCGCCGCCCATGTTGCCCCCGCCGCCACCGTCGCGCCACCACCATCGTCCCGCCGCTGCCCCACCTCGCCCCCGCTGCCGCTGTCGCTGCCCCACCACCGTCGCGCCGCCTCCCGTGGCGCCCCCGGCGCCGCCCCGCCACCCCCAACACCCCGGTCCCTCCACAGCCACCCCTCCCGGTGAGCCCCCACACCCCACCCCCCACTCCCCCCACCCGCATTATTTTTTAGTAGTTTTAGTAGTTTTAGTAGTTGTTATTGTTAGTAGTTTTAGTGGTAGATTTAGTTAGGTTAGTAGTTTTAGTTAGGTTAGTTAGTTAGCTTGGTTAGTTAGGTGGAGGAGGAGAAGAGGAGAAGAGCAGGAGGAGGAGGACGAGAAGAGGAGAAGAAGAAGAGGAGGAGGAGGAGGAGGAGGAGGAGAAGAGGAGGAGGAGAAGAGGAAGAGGAAGAGGAAGAGGAAGAAGAAGAAGAAGAAGAAGAAGAAGAAGAAGAAGAAGAAGAGAAGAAAAAGATAAGAAGGAGAAGAAGTAAAGAAGAAGAGAATAAGAAAAAATAAGAAGGAGAAGAAGAGAAAAAAGAAGAAGAAGTTGATTTTTTATTGTTTGGTATTTAGTGGTAGCTAGATTCTTTTTTAGTTACTTAGTGGTAGATTCTGTTTTTGTTATAGTGGTAGATTATGTTTTTGTTATTTTTTTGTTGTTTAGTGCTATCTAGGTTTAGCGATAGGTTTAGTTAGCTTGGTTAGTTAGGTTAGTTAGTTAGTTAGCTTAATAGAAAGAATAGGAAGAAGAAGAGGAGGAGGAGGAGGAGAAGAGGAGAAGAGGAGGAGGAGAAGAGGAGAAGAGGGGGAGGAGAAGAGGAGAAGGGGAGGAGGAGGAGGAGGAGGAGGAGAAGAAGAAGAAGAAGAAGAAGAAGAAGAAGAAGAAGAAGAAGAAGAAGAGGAGGAGGAGGAGAAGACAAAAATAAGAAGGAGAAGAAGAAAAGAAGAAGAAAAGAAGAAGAGAAGAAGAAGAGAAGAATAGAAGAAGAATACCTTCTCCTCCTCCTCCTTCTCCTCCTTCTCCTCCTCCTCCTTCTCCTTCTTCTTGATTTCTTCTTCTTCTCCTCCTCCTCCTCTTTCTTCTCCTCTATCTTATTCTCCTTACCTTATTTTCCCCAACAATGAGATAATTAGCCCATTTAGCTACAAAATGGCATAAAAACCTTGGTTAGCTCATGAATATTATATTCTTAACTTGTTTTTCTCTAAAATGACATAATTAGAATATTTGTGTTGATCGGGTGGATTTACATGTGATAGTTGTCTCGTCGCTGTGAGGTTTGCTGTGCGAAGACCTGCCTGTGCGTTGTACGAGCTCCGCCCCTGCATTCGTGGGTCAGTACAAATTTCATCTCCTCCCCGCCCCTTCATTTACTATGGCTCGGTTTCCGGATGAAACTTTCTAGATTTAGGTAACTAATTAATTTATCAGTATGCGTGACCAGTATGCGTCTCCCGTTCGAAAGGGCGACATCTATAAATATGCATGTCTTTGCATATTTATAACCGCCATCCTTTCGAATTGTCCAACATTATCCATGGACAGCCCGAGTATGTGTAGATTGGGTTCGTTTTCCCGTATGCTGTGCTCTGGATCTGATGCGGAATTTCGTCAGTGCCTCCCTGTTGTTCTCTGGATGCACATCCTCTCTATTTATTGCGGAGACGTGTATCAGGAGAACAGCGGGGAGGTGCTGCCGAAATTTTGTGTTGGATCCGGAGCAGACAGGGGAAAACAAACCCAATCTACACATACTCGGGTGGGATTAGGACCTATCTTTACCTATTAGCGTGTAGGTTGCCTGGACGTAATAAAAATGGCGAACCTGATTAACCCATGAATATAAATGCTAAATTATATATAAATATATTTCTTTTGTCTTTAGTAGCTAGGCAAGATGAGTGATCGTGCGTGGATGTATACCGGTCACCCTAGTTAGAAAGAGATGATGAAATAATGGTTTGTAAAAACAAAGGAATTTGTGAAAGTCGCACTCGCAAATGGCTAGGAAAGAAACTATTGCCCCTGTCCTGGATGCGACAACTATAAAAAGACGACAGAGGCTGTAATGATTAAACACCTACAGAGGAGGGGTTTTAAGCCTAATTATACGGTGTGGACATTTCATGGTGAGTCTATACAATGCACAAGAGCTGAGGTGGTCCGTCGTCGCACGGACGAGCATGGTACCGGGATCGAAGACATGGTGCAAGACTTTGATGATGCTCGGGATTCGGAAGATGAGGTGGAGGAATCTGCAAAGGCCTTTTATGAAATGTTGGAGTCTTCAAAACGTCCTCTCCATGAGCACACTGAGCTCTGTCAGCTGGATGCAATTGCACAAGTAATGGCTCTGAAGGCTCAGTTCAACTTGGGAAGAGAATGCTACGATGCGACGATGACACTATTTGGACGCTTCCTACCCAAAGGCCATGTCATGCCTGCAAACCTGTATCAGTCGGACAAAATACTTCGTGTACTTAAGATGCCCTATGAGAAGATAGATGCATGTGAGAAAGGATGTGTCTTATTTAGGAAGGAGTATGCACACTTGCACTATTGTCCCAATTGCGAGTCTTGCAGGTATCTTGTGGTAGACAACGGTATGGGTGAGAAGAGGCAGACCAAAATCGCAGTTAGTGTTCTTCGGTATATGCCAATCGTACCAAGACTTCAACGTCTTTTCATGGTCGAAGAGACAGCCAGACAGATGACATGGCACAAATTGGGCAAAAGAACCGAACTAGATGCGGATGGGAATAAGATGGTGGTACACACATCGGATGGGGAAGCGTGGAAACATTTCGATGGATTGCATCAGGATAAAGCGGCAGATCCAAGGAATCCTCGAGTCTGCGCCACCACGGATGGTTTTAATCCCTTCGGCATGACGGCAGCCCAATACAGTTGTTGGCCTGTATTTGTCATTCCACTCAATCTCCCCCCGGGCAGATTATGCAAAGAAAGAACATATTTCTGACGTTGATAATTCCAGGGCCCAATTATCCGGGGAAGAATATGAATGTGTACCTGCAACCGCTTAAGGATGAATTGGAAGAAGCTTGGGATAATGGGGTCAAGACATACGATGCTGCTAGAAAAGAAAACTTCAAAATGCATGTGTGGTACATGTACTCTATGCATGACTTGCCAGCGTATGCGCTATTCTCTGGATGGTGTGCGCATGGAAGGTTCCCGTGCCCCCAATGCAAGGCAACTCTTTAGTTTCATTGGTTGCAGGAGGGTCGGAAGTATTCTTGCTTTGACTTGCATAGACACTTCCTGGATCCTGACCATCAGTTCAGAAAAGACAAGAAGAACTTTACCAAAGGTAAAGTTGTCAAAAACTTGGCACCACCTGCGTTGACAGGCCAACAGATTCTGGATCAGTTAAATGCCCTCGAGCCTGATCTAGAGCGTCCAGGGTATTTCAAGGGGTATAATTCAAAACACGCCTGGACTCACAAGCCATGCTTCTGGGATCTGCCTTACTTTAAAGACCTCCTTCTTCCACACAATATCGACATGATGCACACTGAAAAGAATATCGGAGAGGCTATTTTTGGTACATTGTTTGACATAGATGGGAAGACAAAGGATAATACTAAGGCTAGAGTCGATCAAGAGACATTATGTCATAGACCGTTACAAAACATGCGAGAAGGCAAAGGAAAGCAGAAGTGGTCGAAGCCAAAGACCTGGTTCAATTTTGGAAGGCCAGCTATGAGGGAAATTATCTTGTGGGTCAAAATGCACTTGATGTTCCCCGATGGGTATGCAGCGAATCTAAAGAGGGGAACGAGTCTTGAAAAATTAAAAATCTTTGGTCTCAAGAGTCATGATTGGCACATATGGCTAGAGCGGGTAATGCCGGTGATGTTACGTGGCTTTATTCCTAAGAATGAATGGCAAGTACTGGCGGAGCTGAGCTATTTCTTCTGTGTTCTTTGTGCGAAAGAATTGTCGCCTGACGTGGTAGAAGACATGGAGGAGTTTGCACCGGAGTTGTTGTGCAAGTTAGAGAAGATCTTTTCACCGGGCTTCTTTAATCCAATGCAGCATTTGGTTTAACATCTACCGACCGAGGCAAGATTGGGTGGGCCCGTGCAAGATCGTTGGTGCTATGAAACTGAGAGGATGCAGAAGACCCTTCGAGCTAAATGTAAAAATAAGCATAGAATTGAAGCATCGATGGCTGAGGCATTCATTACTGAGGAGGTGGCAAACTTTGTGACAGCACACTACGAAGCCAAAAATCATCATTTGCATAATCCGAAGCCTCGGCACAATGATGCAGACCCTTAAAAAGGTGGGTCCAACCTCAGCCTATTCAAAGGGAAGCTCGCACCAGCCGGTGCTTCGAAACCAATAACGTTGGATGTCGAAGAATGGCAGAACATTTCGTTGTATATCTTCAACAACCTAACAGAAGTGCGGCCGTACATCGAGTGAGTTCTCGACACATTTTCTCGTAACTTCTAATTCCTTTGAACTGCTCTTATTCCCGGATATTTCAAACAGCCGTTACGTCGCCAAATTCTCAGATGGAGCGGTGATCGAAAATGATTCCGTCGAATAGTATGAGCTTCTGTCAAAGACAGGAGGCGGCTATCCCGGTTTCATCTCTTGGTTCAAACAAACGGTAATTATCAATAATGGACCATTTCATTTCTTGGTCTAACTTGCGGCTAATGCAACAATCGTTTCGTATTAAACTTGTAGGCTAATTCAGAGTCTATGGACGCCGAATTGAGACAAGTCACTAATGGTTTTGACTATAAGGTCCGTTCATTTGAGAAATACAACATCAACAGGTATCTCTTTCATACCTTTGGCAAAGAGCTATCTATGCCCGACCGTAAATCTACAAATTGTGGTGTCTCTGCTATCGGCGAAGGTGTTATCGAGTATTATGGAAGAGTTGAAGCAATTTATGAACTTCAATTCTATGGTGAAAACCCACCGAACGTCGTAGTCTTCAAATGTTATTGGTTCCAGCCGAAGGAGACTAGAAGGACTCATGAACATATAGGACTAGTCAAAATCAATCCAAACACCCATTTAGATGTTCCCGATGTCTATATTACGGCTCAAAAGGCGACCCAAGTTTTCTATCTACCGTGGGCATGCCAAACGGATAAGAATCTGGAAGGTTGGTATGTTGTTTATGAAGTGTCGCCACGTGTCAGACCACCTCTCCCAAATGAACAGGATTATGAACCTCGCATTAACCCAGACACATATGATGGAGAATTCTTCCAAGAAACACTACTTTCCAAGAAACATTTCAAGAACCCCGTGCTTCACCCAAGAACATGGAAGTAGACAGTGACAATGAATCCGACTCCAGCCCTGAGCCGGAACCAGAAGACCTGGAACTCGTAGAGGTTACTGATGCGAATGACCTGTCAATGCTTCAACGATTAAAGAAAGGACTTTCACAACTTCACGTCGTTGAACCCGACGAGCACGTCATTCATGAAGACATGCGTGATAGTGATGATGATGATGCATTTATTGATGATGATTATTAGTTTGTAAGATTCACAACTTAAATTATATATATTTTAATCTTTATTATTCATGTACATATTATTATTCATGTCAGTTATTCAATTTTTTTATGTTGTACTAATTTCTTTTAATCTTTATCATGGCAGGTCACCAGGTGTTGAAAGATGGTGGGCGCTGATCCAGATCGCTCGACGGGTTCTTCCCAGGCGCCCCGCACGAGGGGTGGTACTTCCCTTCCACCCCTATCTCTCCGTAGAGCCTTGGCAGATAGTCTGTCGACACCATCCATGGGTTCTTCTTCGTCGGTGGCATTGCCCACTGGGAGAGGTGCTGGTCGGGTAGGGAAGAAGGGGAAGGGTATAGGGAGAGGTGGTGGCCGCAGAAGATCCAGGAGGACTGTTGAGTTGTCCTCGCCACCACCACCAGCTCATTCACCCGAGCATAGGACTACTATGGTCGACCCGTTTGCGGAGGAGGCTACGGGGACTCCGTTCCAGGAGCCTGGTGTTGACGGGCATTCGTCCCATGAGACTCCGGTCCAGCAGCAGCCTCGGGTCGAGGTGCATTCGGCCCACGAGACTACCATTCCGGAGGCTTCACCCGACGTGGAGAGGCCCGGATGGGAGACCTGGCCGGATCGGACCGAGTTGCCGGATTGGACCGAGGGTCCGGGTGGCTCAGGGGGCGGGGATGGCGGGGATGAGCTTACGGATAGTGAGGGCGCTGTGTAGGTGGACGGGGCCACCGTGTACAAGCGTGGTAGTACACATCTCCCGGTCGTGTCGGCTACCCGCGAGCAAAGGCCGGTGATTAAACCTGAAGGAGATAGGTAAGTACATTTACTCTTTTTTTAGCTTTTGCCTTCAAGTTTGTTCAAATATCTAATGCGTTGACCTTATCATACTGCAGGGGACGGGTACACCCTCTTGGAGTCCGCAAGCAGAACTCCGTCCTTGATGTGCTTTGCTGGACAAATTTCTCGGGGTTTGTCACGTTGCCTGGTGAGGGTCACGTTCCTACACTAGGATTTTCCTGGGAGCACTACCAGGCTGCGCAGGCCCCGCCGGAGGACATTATAGATGGTGTCTTGTGCCACACAAGGGCCGAGATGGTGATCAAGAGCTTTTGGATAAATTATCTTTTTACACAATCTAAAATTAACAATATAGCTAATTATTATACTAATCGGTGTTTTCACGTTTGATTGCAGACCTTCTATAGGTATGAGGATGGATATGAGGAGGAGGCGGCCAGGGTTCTCGAGGCCGAGTGTAGGCGGTTACTACAGAACTTACGCCACGAGGCTCGGCCGCAGGCTATTCGAGACTACTATGCCACGCGTGGTCTTAAGAAGCAGAAGAAGGATTGCCGCGGAAAGTTTCTGAAGAAGGAGCAATACATGAAGGTCATTACCTATTCCTAAGTCCTTCTACGTAGTTTTCTTGATTTCATTCATATGCGTAGCCCTCAAAATTCTTTCTAATAACTTACAGGTGCCCCCGAGATGGTGTGCGGATAAGATGGATTGTTGGGAGGCATTTGTTGATGAGTGGTGCACAGGCAGCTACCGAGCCGTCCACGAGAATGCGAAGGATCGGCATAGCCAAATGGTTGGTGTACCACACCATCAAGGCACGGTGAGTTTCATTATAAACTAGTATTAATAATTGAGTGTCATCATGCTAACTGAGACATTGCAAAATATCTATTCTGTAGAATAACTCCCGAGCGGCATCGCACGACCCTTCTCCAGGTGTTTCTCCTCCTTGATGACCACTACGTTAAGTTTCTCTTCTCCTCTTTCATATTCTCCTTGCCTTAATTTCCCCAACAATGACATAATTAGCCCATTTAGCTCCAAAAAGACATAGTTAGCTAATTTAGCTCCAATAAGAGGAGAAGAGGAGAAGAAATAGGACCTATGAAAAGAAAGAAAGAAGAAGAAAAAGAGAAGGAGGAGGAGGAGGAGGAGAAGGCCTTGGCCTTCTCCTCCTTCTCCTCCTCCTCCTCCTTCTTCTTTATTTCTTCTTCTTATCCTCCTCCTCCTCTTTCTTCTCCTCTTTCATATTCTCCTCGCCTTAATTTCCCCAACAATGACATAATTAGCCCATTTAGCTCCAAAATGCCATAATAAGCTCAAAATGGCATAAGAACCTTGGTTAGCTCATTAATATTATATACTTAGCTTGTTTTCCTCTAAAAGGAGATAATTAGGCCATTTAGCTCCAAAAAGACATAGTTAGCTAATTTAGCTCCAAGAAGAGGAGAAGAAATAGGAAAAATTAAAAGAAAGAAGAAGAAGAAGAAGAGAAGAGGGAGGAGGAGGAGGAGGAGGAGGAGAAGGAGGAGAAGGCCAAGGACCTTCTAGTCCTTCTCCTCCTCCTCCTGCTTCTCCTCCTTCTTCTTTATTTATTCTTCTTCTCCTCCTCCTATTTCTTCTCCTCTTTCATATTCTCCTTGCCTTAATTTCCCCAACAATGACATAATTAGCCCATTTAGCTCCAAAATGCCATAATAACCTCAAAATGGCATAAGAACCTTGGTTAGCTGATTAATATTATATACTTAGCTTGTTTTCCTCAAAAATGGAATAATTAGCCCATTTACCTACAAAAGACATAGTTAGCTAATTTAGCTTCAAGAAGAGGAGAAGAGGAGAAGAAATAGGAAAAATAAAAAGAAAGAAGAAGAAGAAGAAGAGAAGAAGGATGAGGAGGAGGAGGAGAATGAGGAGAAGGCCAAGGACCTTCTAGTCCTTCTCCTCCTCCTCCTCCTTCTCCTCCTTCTTCTTTATTTCTTCTTCTTCTCCTCCTCCTCCTCTTTCTTCTCATCTTTCATATTCTCCTTGCCTTAATTTCCCCAACAATGACATAATTAGCCCATTTAGCTCCAAAATGCCATAATAACCTCAAAATGGCATAAGAACCTTGGTTAGTTCATTAATATTATATACTTAGCTTGTTTTCCTCTAAAATGGCATAATTAGCCCATTTAGCTCCAAAAAGACATAGTTAGCTAATTTATCTCCAAGAAGAGGAGAAGAAATAGGAAAAATGAAAAGAAAGAAGAAGAAGAAGAAGAAGAGAAGAAGGATGTGGTGGAGGAGGAGGAGGAGGAGGAGAATGAGGAGAAGGCTAAGGACCTTCTAGTCCTTCCCCTCCTCCTCCTCCTTCTCCTCTTCTTCTTTATTTCTTCTTCTTCTCCTCCTCCTCCTCTTTCTTCGCCTCTTTCATATTCTCCTTGCCTTAATTTCCCCAACAATGACATAATTAGCCCATTTAGCTCCAAAATGCCATAATAACCTCAAAATGGCATAAGAACCTTGGTTAGCTCATTAATATTATATACTTAGCGTGTTTTCCTCTAAAATGGGATAATTAGCCCATTTAGCTCCAAAAAGACATAATTAGCTAATTTAGCTCCAAGAAGAGGAGAAGAGGAGAAATGAAAAGGAAGAACAAAAAGAAGAAGAGAAAGAGAATAGAAGGAGAAGGAGAAGGAGGAGGAGGAGGAGAAGAAGAAGAAGAGAAGAAGGAGGAGAAGAAGGAGGAGGAGGAGGAGGAGGAGGAGAAGGAGGAGAAGGCCAAGGACCTTCTAGTCCTTCTCCTCCTCCTCCTCCTTCTCCTCCTTCTTCTTTATTTCTTCTTCTTCTCCTCCTCCTCCTCTTTCTTCTCATCTTTCATATTCTCCTTGCCTTAATTTCACCAACAATGACATAATTAGCCCATTTAGCTCCAAAATGCCATAATATCCTCAAAATGGCATAAGAACCTTGGTTAGCTCATTAATATTATATACTTAGCTTGTTTTCCTCAAAAATGGATAATTAGCCCATTTAGCTCCAAAAAGACATAGTTAGCTAATTTAGCTCCAAGAAGAGGAGAAGAGGAGAAGAAATAGGAAAAATGAAAAGAAAGAAGAAGAAGAAGAAGAAGAGAAGAAGAAGGAGGAGGAGGAGGAGGAGGAGAAGGCCAAGGACCTTCTAGTCCTTCTCCTCCTCCTCCTCCTTATCCTCCCTCTTCTTTATTTCTTCTTCTTCTCCTCCTCCTCCTCTTTCTTCTCCTCTTTCATATTCTCCTTGCCTTAATTTCCCCAACAATGACATAATTAGCCAATTTAGCTCCTAAAAGACATTATAAGCTCAAAATGGCATAAGAACCTTGGTTAGCTCATTAATATTATATACTTAGCCTGTGTTTCCTCTATAATGACATAATTAGCCCATTTAGCTCCAAAAAGACATAGTTAGCTAATTTAGCTCCAAGAAGAGGAGAAGAGGAGAAATGAGAAGAAGGAAGAAGAAGAAGAAGAAGAAGAGAAGAAGAAGAGAAGGACAAGGAGAAGGAGAAGAAGAAGGAGGAGGAGGAGAAGAAGAGAAGAAGAAGGAGAAGGAGGAGAAGAAGGAGAAGGAGCCCTCCTTCTTCTCCTTCTCCTTCTATCCTCCTTCTGCTCCTCCTTCTTCTCCTTCCTCTTCTCTTCTTCTTTTTTCTTCTTCTCCTCCTCCTTCTCCTTCTCCTTCCCCTCCTCCTCCTCCTCCTCCTTCTTGTTTTTCTTCTCCTTGTTTTCTTCTTGCTTCTTCTCTTTTTTCTTCAATTTAGCTTATTTGTCATATATATGTTGTTGTTCTTCTTCTTCTGACTTTCTTATTCCCATTTTGCAGATTGGATGTACTACATGCATGGAAGCTGGCATTGGAGTGCTTTAGTTTCCGTTTTTATTTGAGTTGATGAACAATGTGGAACTATATGTATATGGATGAACAATATATGTGCAACTATATGTATGTATATATGGATGAAACTTTGTATGTGTTGGTTCTTTTGATATATGGGATGTACGTTGATGAACAAATGGCATTGATGAGCTTTATATTGTTGGAATTATGCCCTAGAGGCAATAATAAATGTATAGTTATTATTATAATTCCTGTATCAAGATAATAGTTTATTATCCATGCTATAATTGTATTGAATGAAGACTCATTTACATGTGTGGATACATAGACAAAACACCGTCCCTAGCATGCCTTTAGTTGGCTAGCCAGTTGATCGATGATAGTCAGTGTCTTCTGATTATGAACAAGGTGTTGTTGCTTGATAACTGGATCACGTCATTGGGAGAATCACGTGATGGACTAGACCCAAACTAATAGACGTAACATGTTGATCGTGTCATTTTGTTGCTACTGTTTTCTGCGTGTCAAGTATTTATTCCTATGACCATGAGATCATATAACTCACTGACAGCGGAGGAATGCTTTGTGTGTATCAAACGTCGCAACGTAACTGGGTGACTATAAAGATGCTCTACAGGTATCTCCGAAGGTGGTAGTTGAGTTAGTATGGATCAAGACTGGGATTTGTCACTCCGTGTGACGGAGAGGTATCTCGGGGCCCACTCGGTAATACAACATCACACACAAGCCTTGCAAGCAATGTAACTTAGTGTAAGTTGCGGGATCTTGTATTACGGAACGAGTAAAGAGACTTGCCGGTAAACGAGATTGAAATAGGTATGCGGATACTGACGATCGAATCTCGGGCAAGTAACATACCGAAGGACAAAGGGAATGACATACGAGATTATACGAATCCTTGGCACTGAGGTTCAAACGATAAGATCTTCGTAGAATATGTAGGATCCAATATGGGCATCCAGGTCCCGCTATTGGATATTGACCAAGGAGTCTCTCGGGTCATGTCTACATAGTTCTCGAACCCGCAGGGTCTGCACACTTAAGGTTCGACGTTGTTTTATGCGTATTTGAGTTATATGGTTGGTTACCGAATGTTTTTCGGAGTCCCGGATGAGATCACGGACGTCACGAGGGTTTCCGGAATGGTCCGGAAACGAAGATTGATATATAGGATGACCTCATTTGATTACCGGAAGGTTTTCGGAGTTACCGGGAATGTACCGGGAATGACGAATGGGTTCCGGGGGTTCACCGGAGGGGGGCAACCCACTCCGGGGAAGCCCATAGGTATTTGGGGGATCACACCAGCCCTTAGTGGGCTGGTGGGACAGCCCACCAAATCCTATGCGCCAAGGAAGAGAAAATATCAAAGGAAAGAAAAAAAAAGAGGGAGAGGTGGGAAGGGGGAAGGACTCCCTCCCACCAAACCAAGTAGGACTCGGTTTGGGGGGGGGGAGAGTCCTCCCCCCTGGCTCGGCCGACCCCTTGGGGTTCTCTTGGACCCCAAGGCAAGGTCCCCCTCCCTCCTCCTATATATATGGGGCTTTTAGGGCAGATTTGAGACGACTTTCTCACGGCTGCCCGACCACATACCTCCACAGTTTTTCCTCCAGATCGCGTTTCTGCGGAGCTTGGGCGGAGCCCTGCTGAGACGAGATCATCACCAACCTCCGGAGCGCCGTCACGCTGCCGGAGAACTCTTCTACCTCTCCGTTTCTCTTGCTGGATCAAGAAGGCCGAGATCATCGTCGAGCTGTACGTGTGCTGAACGCGGAGGTGCCGTCCGTTCGGTACTAGATCGTGGGACTGATCGCGGGATTGTTCGCGGGGCGGATCGAGGGACGTGAGGACGTTCCACTACATCAACCGCGATCTCTAATCGCTTCTGCTGTACGATCTACAAGGGTACGTAGATCACTCATCCCCTCTCGTAGATGGACATCACCATGATAGGTCTTCGTGCGCGTAGGAAAATTTTCGTTTCCCATGCGAAGTTCCCAACAGTGGCATCATGAGCTAGGTTCATGCGTAGATGTCTTCTCAAGTAGAACACAAAAGGTTTTGTGGGCGGTGATGTGCGTTTTGCTGCCCTCCTTAGTCTTTTCTTGATTCCGCGGTATTGTTGGATTGAAGCGGCTTGGACCGACATTACTCGTACGCTTACGAGAGACTGGTTTCATCGTTACGAGTAACCCCCTTTGCTCAAAGATGACTGGCAAGTGACGGTTTCTCCAACTTTAGTTGAATCGGATTTGACCGAGGAGGTCCTTGGATGAGGTTAAATAGCAACTCATATATCTCCGTTGTGGTGTTTGCGTAAGTAAGATGCGATCCTACTAGATACCCTCAGGTCACCACGTAAAACTTGCAACAACAAAATTAGAGGACGTCTAACTTGTTTTTGCAGGGTATGATTGTGATGTGATATGGCCAATGATGTGATGTGATATATTGGATGTATGAGATGATCATGTTGTAATAGAAATATCGACTTGCACGTCGATGGTACGGCAACCGACAGGAGCCATAGGGTTGTCTTTATACTAACATATGTGCTTGCAGATGCGTTTACTATTTTGCTAGGATGTAGCTTTAGTAGTGATAGCATAAGTAGCACGACAGCCCCGATGGCGACACGTTGATGGAGATCATGATGATGGAGATCATGGTGTGGCGCCGGTGACAAGAAGATCGTGCCGGTGCTTTGGTGATGGAGATCAAGAAGCACGTGATGATGGCCATATCATGTCACTTATGAATTGCATGTGATGTTAATCCTTTTATGCACCTTATTTTGCTTAGAACGACGGTAGCATTATGAGGTGATCTCTCACTAAAATTTCAAGACGAAATTGTGTTCTCCCCGACTGTGCACCGTTGCTACAGTTCGTCGTTTCGAGACACCACGTGATGATCGGGTGTGATAGACTCAACGTTCACATACAACGGGTGCAAAACAGTTGCGCACGCGGAACACTCGGGTTAAGCTTGACGAGCCTAGCATGTGCAGACATGGCCTCGGAACACATGAGACCGAAAGGTCGATCATGAATCATATAGTTGATATGATTAGCATAGGGATGCTTACCACTGAAACTACTCTCGACTCACGTGATGATCGGACTTGGGATAGCGTAAGTGGATCATGAACCACTCAAATGACTAGAGAGATGTACTTTTTGAGTGGGAGTTTAGCATATAATTTGATTAAGTTGAACTCTAATTATCTTGAACATAGTCTAAGTCCACTTTGAATATATTTGTGTTGTAGATCATGGCTCACGCAAGTGTCATCCTCAATTTTAATACGTTCCTAGAGAAAGCTAAGTTGAAAGATGATGGAAGCAACTTTGTAGACTGGGCTCGTAATCTTAAGCTAATCTTACAAGCTGGAAAGAAGGATTATGTCCTTAATGCTGCGCTAGGAGATGAACCACCCGCTACGGCTGATCAGGATGTTAAGAACGCTTGGCTAGCACGTAAGGAGGACTACTCAATAGTTCAATGTGCAGTCTTGTATGGCTTAGAGCCGGGACTTCAACGTCGCTTTGAGCGTCGTGGAGCATTTGAGATGTTCCAGGAGTTGAAGTTTATCTTTCAGAAGAACGCCCGGATCGAGAGGTATGAGACCTCCGATAAATTCTATGCTTGCAAGATGGAGGAAAACTCGTCTGTCAGTGAACATGTACTCAAGATGTCTGGGTACTCAAACCGTCTAGCTGAACTAGGGATTGAACTCCCGCAAGAAGCTATCACTGACAGAATCCTCCAATCACTGCCGCCAAGCTATAAAGGCTTTGTGTTGAACTACAACATGCAAGGGATGAACAAGTCTCCCGGCGAGTTGTTTGCGATGCTGAAAGTCGCAGAGTCTGAACTCCGTAAAGAGCATCAAGTGTTGATGGTGAGCAAGACCACTAGTTTCAAGAGAAACGGCAAAGGCAAGAAGGGAAATTCGAAGAAGAGCGGCAAGCCAGTTGCCAATCCGCCGAAGAAACCCAAGGTTGGACCTAAGCCTGAAACAGAGTGCTTCTATTGCAAGGGTAAGGGTCACTGGAAGCGCAATTTCCCCAAGTATCTGGCAGATAAGAAGGCGGGCAAAGAAAAATCAGGTATATTTGATATACATGTTATTGATGTGTACTTAACCGGCTCTCGTAGTAGTGCCTGGGTATTCGATACCGGTTCTGTTGCTCACATTTGCAACTCGAAACAGGAACTGCGGAATAGACGGAGGCTGGCGAAAGACGAAGTGACGATGCGCGTAGGAAACGGTTCCAAGGTTGATGCAATCGCCGTCGGCACCGTGTCACTTCAACTACCATCGGGATTAGTGATGAACTTAAATCATTGTTATTTAGTGCCTGCGTTGAGCATGAACATTATATCTGGATCTTGTTTATTGCGAGACGGTTACTCTTTTAAAGTCTGAGAATAATGGTTGTTCTATTTCTATGAGTAACATCTTTTATGGTCATGCACCGAACGTGAGAGGATTGTTCATATTGAATCTTGATAGAGATACGCATATACATAACATTGAGACCAAAAGAGTTAGTGTAAACAATGATAGCACCATATTTTTGTGGCACTGCCGCTTGGGTCATATATGTGTAAAGCGCATGAAGAAACTCCATGCTGATGGACTTTTGGAGTCACTTGACTTTTATTCACTTGACACGTGCGAACCATGCCTCATGGGCAAGATGACTAAGACTCCGTTCTCCGGAACAATGGAGCGTGCAAGTGACTTGTTGGAAATCATACATACCGATGTGTGTGGTCCAATGAGCGTGGAGGCACGCGGCGGATATCGTTATTTTCTCACCTTCACTGACGATTTAAGTAGATATGGTTATGTCTACTTGATGAAGCACAAGTCTGAAACATTTGAAAAGTTCAAACAATTTCAGAGTGAAGTGGAAAATCATCGTAACAAGAAGATCAAGTTCCTACGGTCTGATCGTGGGGGTGAATATCTGAGTTTCGAGTTTGGTACTCACTTAAGACAATGTGGAATTGTTTCGCAGTTAACACCGCCTGGAACACCACAACGTAATGGTGTGTCCGAACGTCGTAATCGTACTTTGTTAGAAATGGTGCGATCTATGATGTCTCTTACTGATTTGCCGTTATCGTTTTGGGGTTATGCATTAGAAACAGCTGCATTCACTTTAAATAGGGCACCATCGAAATCCGTTGAGACGACACCATACGAACTGTGGTATGGCAAAAAGCCAAAGTTGTCGTTTCTTAAAGTTTGGGGATGTGATGCTTATGTCAAAAAGCTTCAGCCTGAAAAGCTGGAACCCAAAGCGGAAAAGTGCGTCTTCATAGGTTACCCAAAAGAGACAGTTGGGTACACCTTCTATCTCAAATCCGAGGGCAAAGTGTTTGTTGCTAAGAACGGAACTTTTCTCGAGAAGGAGTTTCTCTCGAGAGAATTGAGTGGGAGGAAGATAGAACTTGACGAGGTTGTCGAACCTCTCATCCCTCTGGATGGTGGCGCAGGGCAAGGGGAAACCCCTGTGATTGCGACGCCGGTTGAGGAGGAAGTTAATGATGATGATCATGAAACTCCAGTTCAAGTTTCTGTTGAACCACGCAGGTCGACGAGATCACGCGCTGCTCCAGAGTGGTACGGTAATCCCGTCTTGACAATCATGTTGTTAGACAACAATGAACCTGCAAATTATGAAGAAGCAATGGTGGGCCCAGATTCCAACAAATGGCTAGAAGCCATGAAATCCGATATAGGATCCATGTATGAGAACAAAGTATGGACTTTGGAGATACTACCTGAGGGCCGCAAGGCTATTCAGAACAAATGGATCTTTAAGAAGAAGACGGACGCTGACGGTAATGTGACCGTTTATAAAGCTCGACTTGTGGCAAAGGGTTTTTCACAAGTTCCAGGAATTGACTACGATGAGACTTTCTCTCCCGTAGCGATGCTTAAGTCCGTCAGAATCATGTTAGCAATAGCTGCATTTTTCGATTATGAAATCTGGCAGATGGATGTCAAAACGGCGTTCCTTAACGGTTTCCTTAAGGAAGAGTTGTATATGATGCAACCCGAAGGTTTTGTCGATCCTAAAAATGCTGACAGGGTGTGCAAGCTCCAGCGATCCATTTATGGACTGGTGCAAGCATCTCGGAGTTGGAACAAACGCTTTGATGAGGTGATCAAAGCATTTGGGTTTATACAAGTGGTTGGAGAATCTTGTATTTACAAGAAAGTGAGTGGGAGCTCTGTGGCGTTTCTAATATTATATGTGGATGACATATTACTGATTGGAAACAACGTAGAGCTTTTGGAGAGCATAAAAGGTTACTTGAATAAAAGTTTCTCTATGAAGGACCTAGGAGAAGCTGCTTACATTCTAGGCATTAAGATCTATAGGGATAGATCAAAACGCCTGATAGGACTTTCACAAAGCACATACCTTGATAAAGTTTTGAAGAGGTTCAAAATGGAACAGTCCAAGAAAGGGTTCTTGCCAGTGTTACAAGGTACGAGATTGAGTAAGACTCAGTGCCCAGCAACTGATGAAGATAGAGAGCATATGCGCTCCGTCCCCTATGCTTCAGCCATAGGTTCTATCATGTATGCGATGCTGTGCACTAGACCGGATGTTAGCCTGGCCATAAGTATGGCAGGTAGGTTCCAGAGTAATCCAGGAGTGGATCACTGGACGGCGGTCAAGAATATCCTGAAGTACCTGAAAAGGACTAAGGAGATGTTTCTCGTGTATGGAGGTGACGAAGAGCTCGCCGTAAAAGGTTACGTCGATGCAAGCTTTGACACAGATCCGGACGACTCTAAGTCGCAAACCGGATACGTATTTATTCTTAATGGGGGTGCAGTAAGCTGGTGCAGTTCCAAGCAAAGCGTCGTAGCAGATTCTACATGTGAAGCAGAGTACATGGCTGCCTCGGAGGCGGCTAAGGAGGGTGTCTGGATGAAGCAGTTCATGACGGATCTTGGAGTAGTGCCAAGTGCACTGGATCCAATAACCTTGATCTGTGACAACACTGGTGCCATTGCCCTGGCAAAGGAACCAAGGTTTCACAAGAAGACCAGAGACATCAAACGACGCTTCAACCTCATCCGCGACTACGTCGAGGAGGAGGACGTAAATATATGCAAAGTGCACACGGATCTGAATGTAGCAGACCCGCTGACTAAACCTCTTCCACGGCCAAAACATGATCGACACCAGAACTGTATGGGTGTTAGATTTATTACAATGTAATTCACATGGTGATGTGAGGGCTGGATTATTGACTCTAGTGCAAGTGGGAGACTGTTGGAATTATGCCCTAGAGGCAATAATAAATGTATAGTTATTATTATAATTCCTGTATCAAGATAATAGTTTATTATCCATGCTATAATTGTATTGAATGAAGACTCATTTACATGTGTGGATACATAGACAAAACACCGTCCCTAGCATGCCTTTAGTTGGCTAGCCAGTTGATCGATGATAGTCAGTGTCTTCTGATTATGAACAAGGTGTTGTTGCTTGATAACTGGATCACGTCATTGGGAGAATCACGTGATGGACTAGACCCAAACTAATAGACGTAGCATGTTGATCGTGTCATTTTGTTGCTACTGTTTTCTGCGTGTCAAGTATTTATTCCTATGACCATGAGATCATATAACTCACTGACAGCGGAGGAATGCTTTGTGTGTATCAAACGTCGCAACGTAACTGGGTGACTATAAAGATGCTCTACAGGTATCTCCGAAGGTGGTAGTTGAGTTAGTATGGATCAAGACTGGGATTTGTCACTCCGTGTGACGGAGAGGTATCTCGGGGCCCACTCGGTAATACAACATCACACACAAGCCTTGCAAGCAATGTAACTTAGTGTAAGTTGCGGGATCTTGTATTACGGAACGAGTAAAGAGACTTGCCGGTAAACGAGATTGAAATAGGTATGCGGATACTGACGATCGAATCTCGGGCAAGTAACATACCGAAGGACAAAGGGAATGACATACGGGATTATACGAATCCTTGGCACTGAGGTTCAAACGATAAGATCTTCGTAGAATATGTAGGATCCAATATGGGCATCCAGGTCCCGCTATTGGATATTGACCGAGGAGTCTCTCGGGTCATGTCTACATAGTTCTCGAACCCGCAGGGTCTGCACACTTAAGGTTCGACGTTGTTTTATGCGTATTTGAGTTATATGGTTGGTTACCGAATGTTGTTCGGAGTCCCGGATGAGATCACGGACGTCACGAGGGTTTCCGGAATGGTCCGGAAACGAAGATTGATATATAGGATGACCTCATTTGATTACCGGAAGGTTTTCGGAGTTACCGGGAATGTACCGGGAATGACGAATGGGTTCCGGGGGTTCACCGGAGGGGGGCAACCCACTCCGGGGAAGCCCATAGGTATTTGGGCGGGTCACACCAGCCCTTAGTGGGCTGGTGGGACAGCCCACCAAATCCTATGCGCCAAGGAAGAGAAAATATCAAAGGAAAGAAAAAAAAAGAGGGAGAGGTGGGAAGGGGGAAGGACTCCCTCCCACCAAACCAAGTAGGACTCGGTTTGGGGGGGGGAGAGTCCTCCCCCCTGGCTCGGCTGACCCCTTGGGGTTCTCTTGGACCCCAAGGCAAGGTCCCCCTCCCTCCTCCTATATATATGGGGCTTTTAGGGCAGATTTGAGACGACTTTCTCACGGCTGCCCGACCACATACCTCCACAGTTTTTCCTCTAGATCGCGTTTCTGCGGAGCTCGGGCGGAGCCCTGCTGAGACGAGATCATCACCAACCTCCGGAGCGCCGTCACGCTGCCGGAGAACTCTTCTACCTCTCCGTCTCTCTTGCTGGATCAAGAAGGCCGAGATCATCGTCGAGCTGTACGTGTGCTGAACGCGGAGGTGCCGTCCGTTCGGTACTAGATCGTGGGACTGATCGCGGGATTGTTCGCGGGGCGGATCGAGGGACGTGAGGACGTTCCACTACATCAACCGCGATCTCTAATCGCTTCTGCTGTACGATCTACAAGGGTACGTAGATCACTCATCCCCTCTCGTAGATGGACATCACCATGATAGGTCTTCGTGCGCGTAGGAAAATTTTCGTTTCCCATGCGAAGTTCCCCAACATATATGTATATCATATATGTGTTGTGACCTATTTATCATATATGTGCTATGAATTATATGTATATGTGCTGTGAAATAGAAAAAATAAACAAAAATGTGACAATATAGGCTCTTTGTCGTCTGCCAGCTGATGGCAAAGGCCTTTGCCATCAGCTAACCAACGGCAAAGGTGCCACGTGGCACCCAGCTGTGCAACCTGGGCAGTAGCAGCTGGCCATATAGTATCTTTGCCGTCTGCTTCCAGGGGGCAGACGACAAAGAAGAGGGCACAGAGGAGGAGGGGAGGAGGTGGAGGCTGACGACAAAGAAGAGGGGGAGGCAGACGGCACAGAAGAGGGGGGAGGCAGACGGCAAAGAAGTGGGGGGGGGGGAGGCAGACGACACAGAGGAGGGGGGGAGGAGGGGGAGGCAGACGGCAAAGCCTCCGTTAGCCCCTAACGGAGGCAACGCCTATCGGCTGTCGTCTCGACCACTTTGCCGACTGCTCCTATGAAAAGCTGATGGCAAAGCTCTTTGTCGTCCGCTTTGGGGAGACAGACGGCAAAGAAGCTACAATGCCGTCATAGGCTGACGCAGAAATATTGTCGGCCGTGAGATTCTTTGCCGTCTGTTATATTCTCTTTGACGTCCGGGATTTACTCTTTGTCGTCTGTGATGGCAGATGGCAAAGAAGCTAATTCCTGTAGTGGTGGGACAGTAATGTCAGTTTGTAGTGGAGTAATGCTAGAGTCATATCACGGGCAAGTGTTCCGATTGGATCGGATTGGATTGGATTAGGGAGGGTGGAGGGGCTCACACACCTGAAATTTCCCCACACGTTTACATGCTCATATTCACGTGGACCCCGCCCAAGATGATTTCTTTGTCATTTCCTTGAAAACAGTGTTGCCGATAGCTTCACACCTTGAGACGAGACAATCTCGCGAACGCGTTGATGGGGATATATACCTAGGGTAGGGTCATAGGCCTGACCTACATGTCCTATCCAAGGACACAACATTAAGGACTTAAATATTCCAAGGAAGATTCCGACTGACTCGTAGTCGGTAGAGCACCCACTCGAAAGAATTAGAAGCCACTCGATCACAGAAGTTCAGAAGTCACTCCCGGGAGGCCAACGAGCACGCATTCGACTGGTGTCATAAAGAACACTTATTACATACGTTATCAGTAACGCACGCCTTTGTCTTTATTACTCGAACCCTTGGTTGCCTGTGCCTGAATGAGGGGTAGTGCACTCTATTTAAACCACCCCTCCCCTCTGGCACGAGGGTTCGCACCCCGTGTACCACACACTTCACACGACCAGAGCTCCTGCCTCCTGAGCACTGAGACGTAGGGTTGTTATCTTCACGAGAGGGGCTTGAACTCATACATCGTGTGTACAAGCTTGTTGTAGCTAGGATTCTATACCATCTCCTTTTGTACCCCTCATCTCTATTGTCAGGTTCGTTTCCACGACACGCGTCACAATGAGCCTTCCTCAGATAGACACGGACATGATGGTTGGCATGGTCGTGCTGTGTCGCGCCCATTTCCATTTCCATTCCATTTCCGTAGAGAGCATTTAGCACAATGGATCGCGAGTAGGTCGCGGCCATTTGCATCCATTTTGGGAGGTAGGATTTAGCAAGAAGAGAACAAGGAGAAGAAGGAGAAGGAGGAGGATAAATAAGCTAAACTTGCCTAAGGTAAGTTGTGGCAAAGTGTGGCAATGTATGGTTAGGAACCAAACAACCTCTTATATCATGACACTCAATATGCTAATATCTTTGCTTATGTTAGTATATAGTTTTGTTGGTTATTTCATCAAAGATCCGTCTTCCTTGACATCAACTTTTCATGTGCACGAGGTGATTTTTGTAGATGCTTATAGTGTGAGCCGAAAATAATAGTAAAAACATCAAAGTTTGCATATTTCCATACCATATCTTGATTCTCACGCTTTCTATAGGAGAGCACAAAGATAGTTCGATAAAAAAATTATTTTTTCTGTTGCAACGCACAAGCATGTTTGCTAGTTGAAATTAATAGTAGTAGCGAGGATCACAAGCACATGCTATATATAGTTAATAGTAGTGTGTATGGCACCTACGCTACTACTAGCACACATACTAGTTGCGCAGGGTGCACCCGCGCAACTATTATCGGTTAGTTGTAGCGTCCTAGTAATAGCGTGGTCATCCGCGCTACTACTAGCTGTTTAACCCGTGCTATTACTAGGCTTTTTTTTAATAGTGCGTTATTACCTTCTTCAATCCGCAGGGGATGACTCCGTCGATGGGTTCGAACTAGTCAGAGTCAGATCCGCCGTCCTTCATGTCGAACAAGACCGGAGATCGTCGGAGGTGAGTTAGGGTGACGGATGGTAGTGAAGGGGAGTGAAGTAAAGTGGTTAGGGTTTGGCCCAATGAACGGATAAAAACGAATATATGTGGGGTCGATGCGGTGCGCCCGAGCTCCTACCCGTCCCATATTTGTACTGAATATGAGGGGTGCCAGTCAAACCGAACGTTTGAGATCTTTTTGAGGCGTTCGATTGGATCGAATGTTTATGTCAGGTCAGTGACCGAACAAGATGTTTAAGAAAAGTATGAAGGATCGAGCTGTAGATGCTCTTAATTGGTAATTTTCTTTAAAAAATAAACTGAAGCACAAAGTTGCCATGTCCGGTTCACTAAATTGCAATCAAACTTTTACGTTAAAAAGAAATTGCAATCAAACTTGCAATGGAAACGTCCGACTTGCATGTGCTAGTACCTCGCGGTTATCAGATTCCCTTTTTATTTTCAGAGAGGCATGATCATACTTAAAGCAAGTACAATAAAACCGATTCAGCTGATTATAACAAATAAAGTAGTATATTTTTATTTAGTTGGAGGAGAGAGAGGTAAACGGGCTCTTAATTAAGAGCCAGCTCTAGCATGTGCTTCTAGACACTTTGTGTGAGAATGAAAGGTAGACCATATAATAAATAAGTACTCCCTCCATCACAGTATATTAGACGTATCTCACAGGATTCTCGGACCTAGATGTTTTTCTATTGGTAGGAAAAACCGAGCCGACGAGTTGTAAAAACATTTAATTAATCACAAAACTGACACATTAGTAACCCCCGTCCATTAAACGAGCGACTTCCTCGCATACATTGGTGGAGACGATTTTCAAAACACCCAAATTAATAAGCTAATTAATGTCATGCGCCTTATTTTTTTGTAATCGTGAAAAATTATGGTTTTGGAGATACATCCAATATACTGTAATGGAGGGAATAATACATTCTTCTAACCAACTCTTGCACATATTAATCATAATAAATGGTTTATAAATGACATGTCATGTCATGACCTTACAGCCGGCAGGCAGGCTCCATTGCAGTATGCGTGGCATGGAACATATCCACACGTCAAATAGTTGACGTAGACTTATGACGTGGCCCAACCCTGCAGACGGGTCGACAGAGATGACTCAGCGGGTGACGTCTCCTCGCACGTTCACTCCCCGTCGCCGGCGCCCGCCGCCGCATGAGCTCCTCGCCGCAGCAAGGACGGGGCCAACGGCGCGCAACACGACCCCCTTGCATCGGCGACGGGATAGAGGCGTCCATCTCTTCCCGACGCCGCCGTTCTCTTCGATGTCCCCACCCGCGCCGCCGCGGAGTTCCGCGCGGACGGGCGCTTCTTCCGCCGCGTGGGTAGCCGCCAAAGGCGGGGAGGAAGAGGTGGCGGTTCCACGGCGCGTCCAGTGGAAGGCGGACGAGGGCGCCTGTCCGCACCTGGCGCCAACCGGCTTCGACTCCAACCTGCTGCTGCCAAGGTAGGTTCCCGTTCCTCTTCCATCCCGATCTCGTTCCCGCCCCGCCCATGGAGGATTCGCAGTTCGACCTGTGACCTTGATAATTTGACTCTGCATTGCCAATTTGATCTCGTTCCAACAGTGACATGTTCGGCAACGAGCTTGGATCTGACGGGTTTACCCATCTGCTTCAGATTTGGGACATACCTAGTTGGTGTTGAAGTTGACCTGTCGATTTATCTCCTCCGGCATGTCATAATAATTCTGTAAGTTTCAGTCTGGAGATTGAGTTACAAGAGGGGAAATTAGCAGAGAAATAGAATCATGTACCCCACACAGTTACAAGCAGCATGCCCTGGAATGCCAATCTCAGCAGTGCCATATTATATCCCAAAATGTAAATAAATAAAAGATTGAAAGGAAGTGAAGAACAATTCATTACCTAGTTACAGACCCATATAATGCTATAGAGCGACGGAAGGGAAAAACAACAGGACAGCAAACAACAAACTTCAGTACATACTTTCAGATCAAGGCAAGCAATACAGACTCCTTACATAGCACCATTATTGCAGATAAGTAGCCCGGAACGCATGAGGATGAAGAACTGTTGTAGGCATGGAGCTCATCATTTTACCCGCTTTCACGCTCCTCACATCATGAGGCTCTCGAGAAAGTTCCTATCCTTGTTGTCCATATTGCTTGTGAGATGATCTAGGAAGTCGTTGAAGCTGCTCCCATTGTACTTCTCGGGATTTTTCTCATTGACCAGCTCTTTGGCACTGCAGACCTTCTCATGCATTGCAAAACCATGAATGCTAGCAATGGAGATCCTTGCTTCTTCAGGATTCAGAACAGCACGGTGCACAACGGTCTTGATTTGGCCGTTGCTCAGGACTTCCATGTGGTCTCCTACATGGACATGCAACGCATGTGGAAGCTGCTGGACCACTTTCCAGCTGTTGCTGTTGCGGTCAACAACCTCCAGGCCTCGACAACTTGTGAGCAAGATGGTGAGGAGTCCATAATCGGAATGCGGCGCCAGCCCTATCGCCGAATCACCTTCTGATTCTTTGGGGTAGCAATTCACTGACATTAACTGCAATCCTTCCTCAAACTTTTCACGCTGGTAATCCTTACCCAATCCTAGGCCTTCGAGTATGGCTTCCATTAGCTGCAAAGCCACCCTCCTTAATTCAACAGCAAACATTCCCATATATTCCCTGTTTTTAGTGAACACAAAACAGAGTTATGTCAGAAATTACACAATCGGCACTATGGTTCGTGATTGTAAGAAGATTTATAGAATTTTTTTGCCTGTAGATTGGGGGGTTTTCCGGCCAATATTGCTTCCATTCACTCAGGGGATGGGCATAATGCTTTAGGTATGACCGTGACATGCTAATGCCGTCCTTCGAGCTGGTGTCATATCTAACAGGCCGTCGGAGGTCGTCTGATGCAAACTCTTCCTTTGTCTCACTTGGCAGTTTGAAGAAATCTGAAGCTGCTTCAACAGCACCATCCATGACAGATTGACTGATCCCATGGTTTATGACCTGCAATGGAGATAGGCAAGTAAGCTTTCTTTGTTCCCTTGCACATGCTTGTTAGTAGAGTGTCCAAGAAGGGTTCATGAAAAGGTTGTACCTTAACTCTAGTGTAGCTACATGGCCTTAAGTTCTCCTCTAATGCTTTAAAATTTTAGTAGTGGTCCTTGAGAACCTTGACATTGCTATCATTTTATATGCACAGAAGGCACCTGTTGTATAAATGATTTGTTATTTCTCAAAGGTCACTCTGTTGGAGAACATGCCTTAATAATACTGTTTGCTGCCTTTCTTTGTCCACATGTACCCATAGGACAATGATGCAGTTGTTAAAAAACCAGCCATTTAGGCCAACCCTGGCTCCCTGTTGCTCTAAAACTAGACATTTATATCGAGTAGGCTTTGGCCCTGTTGCAGATTTCAACTTTGACCAACTGTTGACAAAGAATGAAGAAAACTGAGATGCTTGAACTTACACGTTGCTAGATACTTCCGAATATCTTTCCTAAAGTTTATGAAGACTAAATTACAGTTCAAAACTTCACAAGTGCACTCAATACTGAAATGTTACATCATAAAAAAATATTAAAAATGTAGCAGGTAAAGGGAATTATCTATAACTGGAAGGCCGAAATGGGGACCGAACTTCTCAGCTACTTGTTATTTGTCAGGTTCCATTTAACCAAATGACAAAAAATGTAGCTTGTCCTCCGTGTATAGTACAGGTTGTGCCAATCACCGATGCCTCATGCAGACACGTGAGGTGTTCTAGTATAATACTTTATATACACTGTTTGCACAGCTCATACTCTTCATTTTTGGGGGCAAAAGGAGGATGGAGCTCGTCAAACTACTTAACTGAGTACAGGCAGTTTGCTCCTAAGATGGCGTGTCCGTGCGTGTACTACTACTAACAATGCGGTGCCATCACAGCTAGCCGCGGGATTCCGAAGGTCATCATAGCTCCTAATTTTTGTGTAGTCACTCTTTTGCAGTGGTTCTTCAACTAAAAATCTAGTTTAGTTTCCTTGTTTATTTGCCTGTACACTCGTCTTCCTTGGTCAACATTGTGGACACAAGTGGCAGTGTTATCCACTGCGCTTTGGAAAAGATAAATGCCAAGGCAAAGGCAGAAAAAAAAAAGAGACAGGCACGTGTGGCAATGTTCTCAAGGAGCATACCTGGAAGTATCCCAGATGACGGCATGCTTTGGCGATATCTTCAACCACGCGAGCTCGTGTTGCTGGATCAAGGTTAAGGTGGCCCAGGTTGATCACCGGCATTGGCGGCGGGTGGAGGTCGTCGGATGGGAGCTGCTCCTGAGGGACAGTCCTTGAGTCATCCGACATGTTGAATTGCTATTGTACACGGACCAGAGTCCAATCTCAGTATCTCACTTTGCTCGGCATGGAAACAGGATGAAGTGTGGTTCCTCCGTGGTGCAGCATCTACTTATAGGCAGCCTCATTCCAGGTAACGCAGAAAACCACCTTCTTTGCATCCCTCTGCGGCTATAGCAGTATTGTATCTTACAAGGTCTGATCCTTCTCACTTGGACAGTGTCTGCTCATTCCAAATAAGAGGTCAAGCCATTCATGCCCATGCATGCATGCACTTGGCAAATATATATAACTATCGGTCCAGGGGAAGCTCCTACGCGGGGGCCTACGTCGGGAACAGGAAGAACCCGACAATATGTGAATATTCATTCATGTCGCCTGTGTGCGCCGCATAGCAAATTGGGAGTATCTTAATACTGCGCTCCGTGGGAGTATCTTAATACTGCACTCCAGACTCAATCGCTCTTTCGTCGCATATGCTCCATCGTCCTGGTATGCAACTGGTTTTTGTTTAGGGCGCAATTATGAATTTATCTCTCGGGCACAAGTTGTTTCTGCTAATATTTCTGGTGCTGTCCAGGGTGTTGCTTCATGGAGAGGATATCCTCATTGGAAACTTGGGCTATCCGTGCAGTGTCAGCTAATTGGAGTATCTTAATCCTACGTTCCATGCCGCCTACTTCTTTGTTCCTCTTATGCAACTGGTGTTTGTTTAGGAGACACAACAATAATGAAAATATCTTATTGATACAACTTGTTTCTGACCATTTTTTCCGCTGCTGTCCTGTCCAATGGGTGATCATGGAGGCTGGAATCCCGGGCGCGGCCTGGGGCTACTCGTCTAGTTAAAACCCTCTGGGCGCAGTATCAGGGTCCCCCAAAAAGTTCAATTTTGTCGGTTCCCACAGGACGGAGCCTCTCATGTCCTGTCACCCGATTTTCGCCCCGCCTACGCGTGCGTGCGGTGCAACTGGGACTTTCTTAGGCGCAGCGACGAAGATGTTGTACGGGAAATGGGAATGATGGAGGCAAGTGATTTTCGCTGCTGGTGGTTCGGGTGCAGCCTGACCAGGAGGGGCTCATGGAGACCTCTGGGGTGCTGCTGGAAGCTGCTGCTGATCTGAATGGAAGCCTTGCTTACTTAATTGGTGCAGTTGCAGGCGCTGAAAAAGGCTATTTTTGGCGCTTCTCGTAGGCTGCCAGGTTGTATATTTTTGTAGTAGCAGAGAGCTTAGCCACAGACGGTGGACGTGAATGAGCCGAGTCGCTGCTTGGTTTTGGATAAGACTCGTCTCTCTCCTTGTACACCCTTCAGTTTCTAAATATAAATCTTTTGAAGGATTTCATTAGGGACTACATAAGAAGCAAAATGAGTGAATATACACTCTAAAGTATGTCTATATACATTCGTATGTAGTCTTTAAGTGGATTTAAAAAAAGAGATATATTTAGGAACAGAGGGAGTAGCAGATAGTACAATGTAATGTCCTGCTTTATTACCTGGTAAAACATGGTGAAGCTATCCGAGTTCAAAAGGGAAGTATTTATCTAGCCCTGACCATGGGTGGGCAATTCCTATTTGGGGCCGGCCCAGCGGAAGGGAGGTATTTCCGGTGTTGTAAAGTTTCTGAAAGATTCCTAGATTGGTTTTTTTATTTAGGTTTTTTCAGGACTGGTTTTTCTTCGGGTTTTTTATTTTTTGTTCTTTTCTTAACTCTTTTTATTACTTTCTCATTATCATTTTATTTTTATATTTTTTTTTATTTTTTCGAAAAAGCTAACCTTTTTTGGATTACTTTTTTTTCAAACGAACAAACATTTTTCCAAATCAACGAACCCTTTTCAAAATTTTATGTTTTTCTAAATAAAATTCTATTAATTTTTTGAATATCGATGAACTTTTTCAAATTTTGATGAACTTTTTTTTGAAATGGATGAACTTTTTAAGATTTCTGAATTTTTTTCAGTTCAACAAACTTATTAAAAACTTTTTTGAAATTCATGAACTAATTTTCAAAATCCCTGAACTTTTAAAAAAAATATGAATTTTTTTTGGATCACGTATATATAAACTATTTCTGATGCAATAAAAAATGTACGACGTATATGAAAAAGTAGGCATAAAAACTGTTTACATCTAAAAACTTATGTTAAAGAAATTTTAATCATGTATTGAAAAATGTTAAATTAGTATATAAATATTTTTACTCATGTATGCAAAAAATGTACAATGCTTATGGAAAGTAGACACAGAAAAATACAAGTTGTCGAAAATAGTAATCACGTGTTAAAAAAAGGTTAAAAATGTATCTAAAACATGTTTCTGGTGTGTACGAAAATGTATTAAATAAATGCAAAAACAATAAAAACGGAAAAACATATACAAAGAAACGAAAAAAGGTAAAACTATGAAAGAACAATAGAAAAACAATGAACATACAAAATACCAACTACAATCGGTGAAGAAATCAAAGAAAACTGAAAGAAAAAACGAAAAGAAAAGAGAAAGGAAAAAAAATCCGGTACACAGAACAAGCGAGACGACGCATATGCCGAACAGTGGAGACGAAACGGAAGCTATCTTGGCTCTAAGCGAGGCATAGCATTCACGCTGACCATGTTCCTTAGAGTTTGACTTGCATCCTCCGTATTGAGCTGGGATTTCGCAGAACGCCACCCAGAACTCATTGGGCTGCTCCACTTACAAGCTAACAACGGTAAGCACCATATGCGGGTCACAGTTTTTTTTTTTTTTTTTGGGTCTAAAAAAAAGAAGGGTCACAGGGTTGTTTAGTCCCACCTCGGCTGCTTACGGCGATCAGAACCAGCTTAAATACGGATTACCACAGCACTGCAACACGACCTTACTTGAACAGGATCTGTTCTATAGGAATCGTACCGTTGCATCCTTGACTAATAAGGAGGCAAGCACTCAAGCTTGGTTGATGACAACAGACCTGATCAGAGTTTGATGATCCTACGGCCGTAGAGGATCGTTCCTGTTAAGCTCTTGCCGACCAGGGTGGCTCTCAGGTTGTCTGACAGGCTCATCATTTTTTGTTCTTGCTTCATTCAACACAGCACGGCAGCGCTGAACAGACACCATCCAACTTGCTACCCCATTTTCGCGGGAACAAATCAAGATGCTACACTAATCACTAAACCTGGTCACACCCGAGCTCAGATCGCTCGCTCACTCACTCACTCACCTGGTCACATGGCAGAAGCCAGAGATTCCCGGAAGCCTGAAGCCCTTTTTTCCTGCAGCTAGCGAGCAAGGCGCGGCCGGCGTGCCTCGACTTTGTTGCTGCTGCTGCATGCGGCGGGGCCAGATGCAGATGCAGATGCAGATGCTAATGGGATCGATGGGTAAAGGAGCCGATTGAGCCATATGTCTCGCTGCAAAGCTATAGCTGATCCGATCCCCGGCGCTGGCCCAGCCTGCATCGATCGTCTTCGTCTTTCTCCGCCCCGATCGAATCCTTTTCGATCCACATGCAAGTTGCCCAAAAGCTCCCGCGCGCGCACATGCACGGCACAGTACGGCCGGCAGCACCGGCCGGGCCAACTCGCCGTGTCTCACTCGATCCATCTCCGGGATTCCTCTGGGCTCTGCCACCGCCCATGCCCCCTCCGTCCAGATGGATTCCTAACGGCACAGTCACTTCTGAAGCAGGACTTCTCATGCGCGCCACCTTTTTCTTCCCCCGTCTTTTCTTTTCTTGCCATTGTTGGAGAAAGGACTTGTGAGAGGTGAGGTGAGGTGATCTTAATTATGAAACCTTTGACAAATTGAGCAGGTGATAATTCACACACTGTGCAACCTTGGAGTGGTTGCACACATTATCATATACGCAGACGATATATTGGAATATGGCATCCCGCCATGAGTCAACAAGTGGTCGCCAGGCCTGGCCGGTCGCCCGGTCCATGCACGGCCATGAGTGCACCCGTGCTTCTCTGACTTTGGATCACCGAAAAATGGCCAAGCCCCGCCCCACACGGTTGAGGTTAAGGAGCAATCGCCGGCGTCCTTGCTTCTAAACATGTTCTTGGTTCCACAAGTCAGACCGACCAAATATAATACTTCCTCCGTCTTAAAATAAATGATTCAACTTTGTATTAAAGTTAGTATAAAACTGAGTCATTTTTAAATCACTTATTTTGAAACGGAAGGAGTAGCTTGTAGCAGCACAGATTGCGCACAGCAGAACGTCGACACACGGTGCCTGCCTGCTCCTTTTTGACACGATCGCGTTAATTAGCAACGAGTCAACCGGACACTGTCAGCTAAGTTCCACGTACTACTGCTGCCAGGCAACCGATGGACCCATAAAATGCGTGCATGGAATCAAAGGCCATGTATGTAAATGGAGCTTGCATTATTTATTTGGAAGAAACGTACTACCGTTTCATGCGTGCCTCCATCCGTCAGTGCCCTGCCCTTGCAATGAAATGCACGCACACGGCACACCACCTAACTGCCTACTCCTACGTACGCTACTCACGTAGGTAGCTGCGTCGTTGTGTGGCACTGGCAACTCACGAAAACACCAGGGCACATGGACACTGGAGCTTCATTGCTGTTGGTAGTGCCGAGTAAGCTAGGAACCACCATGCATGCAAATGGCTGCCAATCCAAGCCTTTTCGGACGTGCCCCCGATGCCATACGCGCGTACATCTGCTATATATAGGGCACATGCACGTCACGGCCGCGATCGTCGGACGGCTCACCGGCGGCAACATCGGCAGCCTAGTCGTCAGCCTAACAATAGCGCGATGCGGTGCACTCAAACCTGTTTTTCCTCGTCGCAATCTTCTTATACGTAATGTTTCCATCAGCACACATAGAACCGGTGTAGCAATTCCGACAGTGACCCGATGGGATGGGGATTCCGAGAGCCGATTGCAACCGGAAAGGAAAGTGAAAGCTCAGGGGTCAAAAAGGGGTTGACCCGTGCACCCAGGCTGCGATTGCGACGGACACTGGCCGGCTCCACACTCCACAGGCCCATCGCCTGGCCCAGCATACCTAACGCAGTCACACGCACAACGCTACTGGGCTGGTTTCGTCGGAGCCCACCCGCATGTGCCCCCTGAATGGTGAGTTAATTTGGCCTCGTTTCACACTGCGCACATCAATAAAGTCAGAGACAATTCACACGACGGGAAAAAGGCGATGTATTATTAGTGCACTAACTCCTTCAGGAGACGCCTCTTGTCTGTTGTTGTTAGTTTTGTTCAGGCAACGGTGAGCTGCATCTAACATCTTTTTTTTTCTAAGGTTATCTATATCTGTTCCACGAGGGGTCAGGGGTGGGTGGGTTCTAATAATCAGGTAAAGACACACCAAAGCGCACAGTATGTATCATCTATCTGGAAAAAGTTGTGTGGAATATTCGTGTAAAAATGGCAAGTGTCCCTCATGCTTGCTCCCTATAGCTAGTCTGGTCTTGTGAATAACAAGTTCACAACATGCGTGCATGCATGCATGCATGCATGAGAACGGATTTGGTCTCTTGATTTGGATCATCTGATGGTTGACCTTCTTCTTGCTTGGACGCATCAGTCACGGGCTTACCTCCCGTGCTCACTCCCGAGTCCGAAGTCCTAACCAGAACATGTGTGTTAGGCCCACATGTACGTCCATTAGCGAGCTAGATTGGATGGAAACGAAGGAGAGATCAACGAAACCGACCCACTTGCCCTAGCTAGGCTCCAAAGGAGGTCGGGTCTGGCCTGGCATGGATCCCGGCAGCTGTCGGGAGAAAGAAACTGATCGATCGAGTAGACGACGATCGATCGGAAGGTCAGAGCAGGTAACGCGTCCGCTTTGACCCACGAAATCAACCCCTAAAATATCAGCCGCCCGGCCCCAAAAATCAGAAAGATGCTTGAAGATCTAGCTAGATGTCGTAGCACCGTCGTGTCAACGCCGAGCCTAACCAGCGGAGAAGTCTCACGTGCCCCTACGTCCCATCGTAAGGCCGACCGTACCGGCACATCATCATGATCAAACACTACATCTCGCTTTTCCTCCCTGACGCGTTCGATCGACGCCGGCCGTCGCCTCCGTCTGCTCGATCGCGTCGCCGTCGGTGCGCGCGCGTGGCGATGCCGGTTGACGGGCGCGTGTCATAGGACCGGCGGCGACGTACGTACGTACATACATACGAGGAGCTGATGCTGCTGCTGCTGCTGCAGGGCGCGTGGTGTGATGTGCCGGCCGCAGAGCGCGCACTAGGCGTGGTCGACCGCCGTGTCCGTGCGCGCGCGCGCGCACGAACCGGCCGTGTCGCACATCAGAAAGCGGCGGGCCGAGATTCTCCGTAGTTCCCTGGGTCGCACGGCACGGCAGGTTGCCGTCTACGACTCGATCGATCGACTCACCAACAAATGATAGAGATGGAGAGTCGATCTACACGTCTACCCTTTTATTTTCTCTGGCGAACGTTGACGTCTATCATGAGTGCGCGCGTGGGCGTGGCTTGGCTACGTAGTACGTACGTGCAATGCACGATGGAGTAAATTTATTTCAGAGCACCAATCGAGTAATAAGAATCATATCGAGCCACAAGTTACGGGCAGGTAAAACTCTTGCTACGTACGTACGTGCTCTGCCTACTATCCGATCGCTGGAGGAGGTTGATTGCACGCGACTAACAGCACGACGATGATCTAGCTTGAAAAAACGCGATCTAGCTAGAGCTACAATGTTCCACTCCGTCTCTTGCGCGCGTTGCCGACGACCGACCAATCCCTAAACGAAAACACAACGGACGGCAAAAGGTCGTCATGCATGCATGATCGCGCGATTTATTTCCGCGGTCGAGTTGTTGGGTGAAGAAACACTGACGATCGAGGATGGCTAGCTCATCACAGATTCGAGTGTCTGCCTTTGCGAACATACAATACTTTATAATAGTAGTACTGTATTACTATCAGTTCCTCTCTGCAACTGCTGCACTGTCTAGCTAGCACGCACGCACGCTAGGGAATGGAATGAACAACAAGTTGACCTCCCCAACCCCAATCATTTCTTGCGCTAGCAGAGTCCATTCATCTCCGGAGCTGCTACACTGCTGGCTGTTGCCCAGTGTCCAGCGAAATGAAATGAATAGGAAGTTGACCCTCTTCTCTTGTACCGAACCCCAGAATGATGACCCCCTCCATCCATCGCGTCGCCTAGCTCGATCGGATCGGATGGTCAAAGGCTTGTCGCCGGTGGATACGTGGCAGCTAGCTAGCGACGTCGTACGTCGATCACCGATGGGGACACCGGCCGGGCGGTCGATGGAAGGAAGAAGGCTGGTCCGGCTGGACGGATGCTGTCCCTGTCCGGCCTTTTGACTCGGCTTCCGACTTGCCGAGTGCACTGCATGCACGCTCTATTGCCGCTGCTCCTGCGTGTGGCTTGGCTCAGGCCTCAGTGTATATGTGTGTGTGTGTGTGTGTGTGTGGATGGGGTGAGTGGGCGGCTGGCTTTTTCCGGGCACGCGTGCCGCCCGCCGGGCCCCGCGCTTTGGACGCCTTCTCTCACACCATAGCCATAGCCATAGAGCTCGCCGTAGACCGCCAAAACGATCGCCGGCCATCAGCGTGACGTCAACGACGCCCGTCGCGCCAACCTACCTGCAAAAAAAAAAAAAAACCGACGTCGTCGCGCCAACCTACCTGCGCCAGTGACGAAGCCACACCATGGCTGTGTAGTCAATTGACTACACAGCTTTAAATAAAACCCTTCTAAATATACAAATAAAATTTATTCATAAATTATAAATACTATAAGATTTAGAAAGAAATTATAGCTGACATCACAGGTTTATTATTCTAGCCATTGAAAAAAATAACGTGCTATACCGTCGCTAATAACACACTATAACGTATACATAATTGAGTCGCTAAATTAATCAGCGTACAATCTTTCGTTAATAACACGTTAATAGCATATTTTCGGAGGCGGTGATATTTTATATAGCGCGTTATTTTTTTCATTGACATGCGCTATAGTGCAGCTAATAGCTGTAGGGCAGCAGGTTTAGAGCAACTCTAGCAGACCCCGCATCCCGCCCCGGTCCGTAAAATAACCGTCAAAATGCGGGTCGGGGCAGAAAAACCTGCCCGATCAGACCCGGCATCCCGTCTCGGCCCGCAAAGAAATTTAGGTGGCGCGGCAAAATCCCGACCCCAGCCCGGGAAAACGCTGGTTTCTCCCTTGCGGTTGCGGTGCCCTGCATATATGCGGAAGCGGTTGGTGGGGGACATTTCATCCCGCGCTTTCTCCCACCAACCACCTCTCCTCTCCCCCCTCACGCCGCCGCCGGCCGCCGCCCAAGATTTCGGCGACAGCAGCCGACAGGAGCTCGCCGGAAGGCCGCCACGCGCACGAGGCCTCCCCTCCCTTCCCCCCTGTGTCGGTGGGCCGCCGGATTTGCATATCTGCGGCACTTCGTCGCGGGCCGCCGGATTTGTCTTTTTCCGACCGCCGGTTGCTGCCCGAGGCGATGGAGTGGTCGGGGAGCCTCTCCCGCAACCCAGGCAAGGGTGCATCGCCGCATGCAGGCACGAGTTCGTCTGCCCGCCGCCACAAAGGTTTGCGGGCATGGACTCGTCCGTCCGTCCACCGGGCTCGGCGCTCGCGCATCGTCTTTGTGGCCTGCCGATGCCGCTCATACAGTGTGACGACTGCCGGCGCCAAGTGCTGCGGCTCACTTTGGGCACGCCGACGCACCCCGGATGGGTGTTCTACAAATGCGAAAACGACGGGGTACGTGCACTTGCGGTAGCTCGTTCCATAGCTCATTCTTTAGTTTAATTGCGGTAGCTCACTTCGAGCTTCCTCATTCTTTTGTGTAGGATGATGGATGCTCATTTTGATTTTGGGGTGGCCAATACATTAATTTGTTGATAGAAAGAAACTTAATAGATGTTAGTGCACTCCTTAGTACAATCGAAGACAATGATGTGGCTGCATGTGCAACTAGAGGGAAAGCAACGTCTACTTCGTTGGAACCAAAGATGAAGAATGAAGAAAGCAAGATCAACAATGAGTGCATGGAAAAGATATTGCTTCAACTAGTGGGAGCAGTTATGGAAGTTGGAAATCTTCTAAAATGCATACTTGTGGTTCTTGTTTTCTTTGGTTTTGCTATTCTAACCAAGAATTGGTGATATCTTTTGTATCTATAATGTTGTTACAAAAGCAAAGAAAAACATTGTGCTAGATCAATTTAAGTTTTACGGGTCGGGAGGAGCTGCGCCAGATCAGAACCCGCAGAAGCCGACCCGTAAAAAAACATATTTTGCGAATATACTTTTTTACGGATCCATTATGCGGGGTTGCATCTGTGCCAGCCCGCGACGGTCCACAAAAACGGTTTTGCGCGAACTGCAAACACGTTTTACGGCCGGAATCACTAGTGGGGACGGGGCCTTTAGCCCCGGCCCGTAAGGGGCTTTAGTCCCGGTTCACCAACCGGGCCCTGTTCCAAGCCGGGACTAAAGGTGCTCCACGTGGGCGCCTCGTAGCGCCCCAGGGGCAGGCCCTTTAGTCCCGGTCCGTTACACGGACCGGGACTAAATAGTTTCAGATTTTGTTTATTTTTGGGTTTTTTTTAATGAAATTATTTTTGGGTTTTAGGGTTTTAGGGTTTAGGTGTTCGGGAGATTAACGTGATGCCTTGTTTGGTGTTCGGGAATTAGTTTTCATATAATTTAAATGGAAATAATTATGCATATATATATAAGATTAACTTATCTTACAAGCGAGCATATATATACAATTATATGGAGATCTGAATTATCGGGACTAGAGCCCGTCTATTCGATTACATGGACGAACATCAGTAATGGCCCCTAGCTACACTAAATCGTCCTTTGTCATCTATAGCTTCCGTCCTCAGAAAGGTCGCAAGCTCCTCTGCAACAACAATCGCGCGTTGCTCTGGTAGGACCTTCGTCCTAATGGCCGTGTACTATATAAGAAGAGGAGATGAATATGAATATCAATCATGATAACAAAGAATGACGGGTAAAAATAGAGGTGTGACTGTTCATTGCTTACGTCGAATCTGTGATCCTTGTGCTCAGAGGTAAACGTGTGAATGGTCTCGCAAACATAGTATCCGCATAGATGCGTTCCCCGTGGCTGCTGGTCGCACTTTACGAGAATAGAATATATATGATCAAAATAATAATCTAGCATCATAAATGTATTGAAAATAGAAGTATATCATACTACTACTTACCTGAGCCGCTCTAAAGGTCAGCTTCTCAGGCTCGATACCGGGAGTCACGCACTTGAACCGCTTCCAAACCCTGCCCGACAAGGATAATGATTTGCTAAGTTTTTCATTAATTGATATATCAGAAAATCATCGAAAGAGACCGATAGAGCGCAAGAATGATTGAAATTACCCTTGGAGCATGTCCTGCAGGCTTTGGAACTGTTCCAAGGGTCTCGATAATGGGTCGAAGGCATCAACTCTTCCCTTATCAATTTGAATGTCCAACAGAATCCAATGAAAGCTGCACATGTATATATACATATGTGTCAGTAACTTATCAATTACACTTATAAGTAAATGGACACAACAGGGTAAGACCCTCACCTGAAGTTGTATGGAAACAGTATGTGGTCACATAAATTTTGATTTGTTAGAAACCTTAGAAGGTTTTCCTCCGTCTCCTTGGGTTTATCAGTTAGTGTCGCTATATGTATTTTATCTCGGTAAATAAACCCAATATTTCTTCGGGACGGCCGTAGTACTCCCGTGGGACACTCACCACGATCATCGTTCTCCCATTCTTTGATTCACTTAAGTACCATGTATGCAAGTAACGCATATTTGTTGGGAGATCATCTTTGCTGACCAAAGGCGCTCCCATGACAAACTGTGGCTTAGGGCTACCACAGCCTTGGGTAACCTGTCGTCTTGGAAAGCCAGAATGTCTTCAACCGGGATACCCCATTCAGCCGTCCACTTCTTTGCTAATTCGAAATCTTGCCCCTGCACCTGCGCTTGTTCCACTTCCGAACGCTGATCGGGACGTAATCCCTAACGAGAACTCCGCATTGCTTCTTTAATGTGTCAGCAGCATTCTTAGGAAGCTTGGGTTCGCCCGTAGGCATTATCACCTCAAAGGTGTAATGCGTCCGTGCATCCAACTTTCTAGTCGGGCCTCATTTCGTAGTTTTGCTCGATGTGGAGGCCTAAGAGAGAGAAACATTCGTCAAATGAATGTATATGTATACATTATAGAGCTATCTCCAATATTTTTCACATATTACAAGTGATTGTCGAACTTCATATGTATACCTCGCCGGACTTTATTATTTCTTCACCCGCTTCTTCATCAGTGGAGCTATCACCTTCTCCGTCATTGGACCTATCTCCTGCCCCATTGGCTTCATCTTCATGTCGCTCGACCTCCATTCCATATCCGGAGGGGTTTAGATATGACGACGGAGATTCAGCTAGTTCAACGTCGGGGCCGTCTTTGATTATATCTTCGAGAAGTTCTTCCTCTTCGAGGTTCCTGATATGTGGATCCATAGTTCTGCAAAAAACGGACATTTGATTAACTAATAAATTAACAAACTATATAAGAGGGGTTGGAAACTTCGAAGTGTCGTTTTATATAGGAGGACCTTTAGTCCCGGGTCTTGGCTAGAACCTAAACTCTAAAATATGTCTAACGGATTCTCTTAACTTTTGTACCAAAAAAGAATTATTCTATCAGGAACTCCGTTCCAAAACAACTTTAGTCCCGGGTCGTGGCTCCACCCGGGACTCCTAGATTTCTGCATAGTGTTCAAAGTAGGAGTACTTTTCCAATTTAAGCATTCAATAAGCAAAAACCAAATTATAAAATAAAGTAGTATTCAAATTAGCATGCATTCAATTATAAGCAAATACATCATCTCTTTTGTCCGTACATCGTCGAATATTATCACTAATACTCTAAAAATACTATCATACATATAGCATCACTGATACATCTAGAACCGTAGCGCCCGACGGGATGACCAGCGGAGTGCATTTCGATGATATAGCTATGCATTTCGATCGGTCCAATCGCACTGTGCTGCTACGACTCTACCAGCTACGATCGAGTGGCTAGCTAGCTAGCCATCTTCACTACTAAAATTACACACTCCGTTAGTTAAACAAATCTGCAAGGACAAGAAAAGTAGTAAGTGGAATAATATGTGTTTGGCTGGTCTGATTAAACAATTTATTTATTTTTTTGAAAAACTGAGACTTGGCTAGTCTGAACTGTGAAGGGAATATGAGTACGTGGAAGAAAATTCCAGAAAGGAACAGGGCGGAGGGAATCATAACGATCCAGGACAAAACATGGGGTGCCTAACGCGTGCGATATGGTGGCCTTCTTCTATCTCCATCACCCATCCCCAACGAAACCGACGTTTTTGGTTTTCAAATTAACTTCCAAATTCATCAAAAACACGATTCTCATTTGTAACAAAAAAAACATTTTTATCACCGGCAACCAAGCATTCATGCATTGACAATTCTTACAGCAAATTAAATCAAGGGTACATGCATGCACGAACCCACCATTCTTCCAATATAATGCTCTAGTAAAATTTAGCAAGCATTTAAAATGCACAATGCCAACGTTACTATCACTGGATATGCTCCGCATGCTACACATATTGTAAACTACGATTTGCAGGATCAGGGCATGCAAGTAATTTGCATCGGACTGTGACGCTTGAATTTTATCTTCTAGTGGTCGGATGGCTTAACAATAAAATAAAATAAAGGCTGATCACGGTCAGAGGATTTGCAATTATTTCCACGTTGAAAGTAATTCGCTAGCTAGGATAGATTAGATTAACTCTAGCCGACTATAGCGCACACAGACATGACTTCTTGGTACAAAAAGATTAGGTCCAACAGTTCTACTACTATAGTTCATCACCCCTTTATAGCAGTTAGGCAATTTTTATCAAACATTCCTTCTGGCTGATGTAATTCATTTTACTATGTTGCTATCTTCAGCAAGACCTCCTTTTCGGAGGTCAATGCCTTTGATTGATCCATTCGAATTTATACCCTAGTCTCACTCCTTTGTTTTATGTGTAAGTAAAAGATAACATATTTTATACCGATTCGACATATTTATCCTGATTCTAATGTGTGAAACATGCTTGGCACCCGGCATATGCCAATTATTGAACCTCTGCTTTGTAATCTCAATATCCCTAAATCCTAACTATTATATGTGTAGCCTGAGACTCTAACTGAAGAATCATAAAAGAGGAGATTGAAGGATCGGAATTTCTTGAGGCTATAGCTAGATGTGACTTGTCTGGAACAAATACATCATGATTATTTTTTTGCATGATCTTCTATTATTTTCAAAGATATTTTCCATAGTATTGAAATACTATAACACACATGTATTGAGGCAATATCAACCTTTCATCATAGAATGTTCCTTTTCTTAGAAGCGTCATCGTGGATACTCAGGTATATCTCCCGTGGCTTGGGTTTTGGGTCCTCAAGTTCTACCGAAGGGCCTTAACCAAGGACTAGGTCACACAACTGTTGTCTAGCGGGTGTCGATGGACTCTAGGTTGGCGGCCTTGGTAGGTTATTGAGACCCAAGGTGGCGACCCCGGAAGGCAGTGCGGCGACAATGACCAAATTGGGTAGGAATGTGGTTTGGCATGGCAGAGAGTGGGTGGACGATTTTTTTGGGGTCCAAGGTATGCTATCGAATGGGGTTGGTTTGGCTACTACATCGGGTCGGCATGTCCGGATGTTGGTGTGCTCGTTGGGGTATGTAGCTAGTCATGACCGAATGTTGGTGTGTGAGCGAGTGGTGTATTTTGAAGTGAGAGAGCAGCAGCCCATAAAAATGAACTAATTTATCTGATCCAAATAAGTGAAGTTTTTGGCCTAGTTTTAAACTAAAATCATGACACTTATTTTGAATCGAAGGGAGTAGTCAACATGCGAGCTTTTCAGCCTAGGTTTCGTTATAAACAAATTAAGCCTCTCGCTCTTTCACCCTTTCAATGTTCTCGAAAAAAAATATATTTTTTAGTCTTTAAGGTTGCACCTAGTGTCATGAACCTAAACAACACCATGATAAGTCTTTTTCGTTGTTGGTAGTCATCTGATATCGGTCGCGTGGAATTACACGCATACGTCAAAACCCTAATTAAGACAACAAGAGGTTACTGTTACAACTAGTACAAGACAAGATCGAGAGTTAAAAGAGACTCCTACCGGTGTGCACGAGAGTGTGTTGTGCTCTACTCCAGTGATGTGGGTTGTTCAACAACCGCTTGATCATGATCCGTTGCACCAGATCGATTTCAAATTTACCAGCTGACGCAATGCCGGAAGACCGCCAACGACCCAAGCCGATCGAGG
Source organism: Hordeum vulgare subsp. vulgare (assembly GCF_904849725.1). Lineage (NCBI taxonomy): Eukaryota > Viridiplantae > Streptophyta > Magnoliopsida > Poales > Poaceae > Hordeum > Hordeum vulgare. The sequence goes on along the minus strand of NC_058519.1, from coordinate 643,282,080 downwards.
TCAGGTAGGCGAAATTCTCCTCACCGTTTCTCTTTTCCAAACGGTTTATATATACCCAGACGACACAACCCCGTCTTTTCCACTACCACTGCGGTGCCCCCTCATCAGCTTGGCTTCACCCCTTTCCCCTCCCTCCTCCTCCTTGCCCACCCAACAAGCACTCACCACTCCCTTGCATCTCGCTCCCATCCCTCCGAGATCGATCGATCGGCCGGCCAAGGAACGGAGCGGTGATCGTCGGCAGATCGACGTGATGGGGGATAATCAGCTGATGCATGCTGCTCCTGCCATGTACAACGGCGGCGGCGGTGGTGGTGCTGTGTCTCACGGCATGTGGTGGAATAGCAACGCGGCGGCGGGCGCGGTCCCTGCCGCGGCGTGCTCGACGGAGCTCGCCGGGTTCAACACCTGGCCGGCCGGTCTGTCTGCTGGTGGCTACGACGTGGCGGCGGCAGACGGCGGGAAGCAGGCCAAGAGCTGCACCACCACGGCCTCCTCCGAGTCGCCCGGGAACAACAGCTCCATAACCTTCCAAGAAACGGCCAGCATCAACGACCCGGCAGCCGCCGGCTTCGCCGACTGGAATAACCCTTACATGTGAGTTAATTTGTTCGTTCCCACTACTTAATCCCACACATATGCACCTACCCTTAATTTGCTCGATCGATTCGCCGTTCGTCCGTGATCTCGTACTATCATATCATATGATGATGATCGATACACATGCGTACATACTCCCGTGACATGCACTGCAATTAACTAACGAAATCCACATGTGTATCTGGGTGTGTTTTTAACTTCAACAGGAGCAGCGGCGCTGGTAATAATATGCATGGGTTTCTCCAAGTTGGCCACCATGACATGAGCTCGAGAGCGGACCAGCAGAGCATGATGAACGCCGTCGCCGCCGCGCCGAATAACCTAGACCTAGCGCTGCAAGGCCACCAACAACACCACCACCACCAGCAGCAGGACGATCACCAGCGCCAGCAGCAGCTGCTGTCCAGCCTGGGTGCGCCGGAGCTGCTCCTGTCGCCGAACTCGCCGTACGGGTTCCAGTCGTCGCTGCTGAGGAGCCTCATCGAGCCGACGGGCAAGCCGGCGCCGGCGGCGGGGCTCCTCCAGCAGTATCAGTACCAGCAGATGGGCGGCCAGACAGGCGCCAGGGAGCCGCTCCAGTTCACCAACAACGACGCCGCGTTCTGGAACCAGTCTGCCGGGTTCGGCATGGGCATGCCAGCGCCGCCGGCGAGTGACAACGCTGGCGTGCGTGCGGCGAAACAAGCATCGCCGGCGCCGCGTGGGGCAAACCTTGCACTTAAGGTACGTAACCAAGCTTGGGCTAATGATTAAGTACTTACTAGCTACTACGATACTCTACTAGTAGTTACGAATATCTCATGGAAGCACACATACAGATGTATTAGGTGGCTAGTTGTAATTTATGTTGGTTGTTTGTCGTTGTAGACTGTGTTAGAAGGCGTGGGAGACTCTAGCTCGATCGTCGCCAAGAAGGCCAGCGGCGAGCCGGCGTTCAAGAAGCCGAGAACGGAGATGCCGTCGCCATTGCCGACCTTCAAGGTAAACATGCATGCATGCTCATAGAGTCATAGTCATACCTAAAAAATCATGCATGGTTAGGTTAACTCATGCCACTTGGTCCTCTTAAGCACCATAGACATTATTTGATGCTACATATATATACATAGACGCAAACCCAGGTCGATGCATGATGCATATCTTTATCGACTGATTAAAGTTGTGGATGCAACACATCTCAGGTTAGGAAGGAGAAGCTAGGGGACAGGATCACAGCGCTCCAACAGCTCGTCTCTCCTTTCGGAAAGGTATAAGCTTGCTTGCTAGCTTCGCTTAGCTAGGCTTTTCATGCATGCATGCATGCATGCGCATATGCATGTCCGATGTGTAAAATCACATAAACAAATGCTAGATATATTGCACATGACCTTGAGTATCATCATCCAATGTGCATCTCCTCTCTGCAAAAGCGTTCATCCTTTCCTCCCCTCCTTTCGAGATCTATCATCCAAAAACACATGTGTGGTAGAAGGAGTATCTAACACACAATCTCGTTGTGCGTGCGTGCTGCAGACGGATACGGCGTCGGTGCTGCACGAGACCATCGAGTACATCAAGTTCCTCCACGACCAAGTTGGTGTAAGTGCACGTTCCAAGTACCCACATACTATGATTCCATGCCCCCATGCACGCACACGCACGCTTTAATCATGGCGCCCGGAGCACGCACGGGCTCTATCGGTTTCCTCCCACGATCGAATCATCCACCAGGAGACTCCATTGGAGACCGAGCTAAACATTTGTCTCTGCAACCTTGCATGCAGGTGCTCAGCGCCCCATACCTCAAGAGCGGCCATCATCAGCATCAAGTGCCACAGTACCTCAAGGTATGTCCATGTACATCCATGGCGTGCTTGTCAGTCTGCTTCTCATGGCTCCTGCATGCTTTGCTCTCTCTCTCTCTCACTCACTTTCCATTGCACCATGGATACTGCATGCCATGTCAAGTCTCAAAGCAGTTGCATGTCTGATGGTAGCTTTTTACATGTGTCTGGTCGCAGAGCTCGAGCAATGGTAGCCCCGACAAGTCGTGCAAGGACGGCGGTGAGGTGTCGCTCAAGGGCCGGGGGCTGTGCCTGGTGCCGATATCGAGCACCTTCGCCGTGGCCAGCGACGTGCCCGTCGACTTCTGGACTCCCTTCGCCCCCCAATTCAGGTAGACGGGGAAGAAGAAGGCTTGATGAACGTACGGCTCCGATCCGATCGATCAGAAGCAACCACGCACCGATCGATCCGACGACGACGTTCCTCGATGATCTTGGTCGACGAGCTATATATCTAGTAGTAACAGCCTATGATCATAATTTGTAACATGTAGTAGCACCACCAAGGAAGGAAGCTTGATTAAATTATATGGCTAGCTAGCTAGATGAACCTTTGGAATGAGTGCTTGAAGACTTGGGCTCATTCTTCAGGTTCATCGTCAAGGAATAATCTATCTATTGACCAAGGGATGATCTGCTAGCTGAGAAGATCAGTACTACTAGTGGATTATGTCGCGCCGATCATTCGATCGTCGTCGTATGATTGGTTGTTAGGTTTGCATCATTGGGCAGTTGTGGAACAGCTTGTTTGAACTAAGAACTACTACTAGTGCTTTAATTAATTCAGTGATGATGGATCAAAGCAGATCTGTCTGTAGCAGGTTTCGTTTCTCTCTTAAGGATTTGTACCAGCTACCAAATAAAGAAGTGGCGTCTCCCCTTGATTTGGTCTCAGCATGCGGCTTACACCTTTGGATCTGACCGCATGCTCTTGTTTTAAGTAGGGCTTCCAGAATTTGCGCATGCTTGTGTCTTTTTCTTGAATACTGCCTTCCAGAATCTTTCAGGTTAGACTATTCCATTTCTGCACTAGTGGATATCAGCATGCGTGTATAGCTTCTACGTACGCAGGCATGCATCTTACATTGCATTCCTCTCACCGGTGCCAACTCGCTGAAATAGTATCCAAGCAGGAGTATTGGTATGTTGATGAACTCAATAGAACCCTCCCTGTAGCAGGTCAAAAATTCACTCTCGCATACTCGCAAAAAAAAAAAAATCACTCTCGCATACTCGCAAAAAAAAAAAAATCACTCTCGCATGACAAGTAGTAGGGGCAGTACATGGTTGTCGCTTCCGCGAAAAGCGATGAAATTCAACCGAGGACGAACCACGACAGGAAATTCAAATGAGTTCGGCATGCCGATGAGAGCATAGCAATCAACTGAAGTCTTGCACTGAAACTTGGCTGCTGAGTGAGTAGCAAGCACAACTGTCTTGCCCTAGCACTCCCTTTGCCCGTGCTTTACACTTGGGTGGTATGGTAACCGATCAATATCCAGTACACTTTTAGGTCTTGTAGAGTCTACCTGCGTGGAACCGTGGATGAATGCTGGAATGAAAAGGAGTAAAGCACCAGCTTTTCATAAATAAATAAAAACTGAACATGGTAGTGGGATGGTTGGCATAAGATCATATTAATACTGTATACTTAATTTGTCCTCAGTCCACAAATTCTCCTGTGGCATGGATATAAGTTGAATATCTGATGGCCCCGTTCTTTGGACAAAATAATCGCGTGTACGTACATTTCACAGAATTTGACTCGGTTTCTTGCCATAGAAAGAACTGATGTTAGCTTTGAATTTGACTCTGTTTCTTGCGACAGAAAGAACTGATGTTAACTTTTGAATTTGACTCTGTTTTCCTGAGGAGGCCAATTCCCCCTAGTCCTTCTTTAAAGCAGGACCCGAAACGGATCCGAACGGCGGATGACAAAAGTACTGCTCCCAACACTTCAGCTCTTGGCAAGAATGACGCTAAATTGGCGGGCTCCCGGGCGGAGCACCATCGGGCCCAATGAGTGTGTTATATTGGAACTGTCGCGGTGCGGGCAAGCCGGCGACTGTTATGTGTAGTAGTAGTACTAAAAGCGATGAAACTCACTGAAAGCGACTCGCGGCATGAAATTCAGATAAGTTCGACACGCCGAGAGTAGCGAACAGCTGAATCTCAACTATAGTCTTGCACTGAAGCTTGGCTGCTGAGTGCTGAGCACAACAGTTTTGCCCTAGCAGCATGCTAGCACCCCGTTTTCCTGTGCTTTTTACATCTGGGTGGTATGGTACCGGACCAATATCCAGTACACTTTCAGCTCTTGCTGAGACTACTTGCGTGGATGAATATTGAAATGAAAAAGAGCAATGCACCAGTTTTTTATAGTGAACTCTAAACTGAACATCATGGTGGGATGGTTGGCATAAAAACAACTGTTCTTCAGAAGAATAGAATACTTGGAGGAGATATATGAACTGTAGGAGTACTTACTTTCTCCTCAGCCAACCAATTCCCCTATGGCATGGATATAAGTTGAACCTCTGGTTTGTCCTGTTCTTGGAGAAAAAAGAAGCATGTGCACTTTTCATAGAATTTGGCTCTGTTTCTTGCCATAGAAAGAACTTTTGAATTTGACTCTGTTTTCACCGTCTGTGAAAGCTACCACCATGCACCTCAACACCCTACGTTAGTGTAATGGTCGGACTCGTAAAGCCAGCGTGCAAGACAAAGTTCAACTTCACGTCGTGCAGAGAGACCTACAGTAAGATTCAACACCTTTATCTTGATTCTTCGCCTTTTAAAAAGCATTCCTAAAAGTAACCACACGATCACAGTGGAGCGTCTGCAAAGTGTAATTCAAGATTATAGCTTTCAAGTGAAAATAATGCTATCTCAATGATGAAAGGGGTGCTGTAAGTGCAACAGCTAAAGATTGTAGTGTGATTTCTGAAATTCCGGAGGAAGCATACATGATTCTAGATGAGTTAGGCTGGCGATGTCGAAATTAATCCATGAAGATATTAGCTGAGTATCCTAAACCACATTCTGGATGAACTAGGCCGGCAAGATGTATTATGGTCTTACAGGCGCAGGATTACTTGGAAATACCTTTCTACCTTTCTGATAGATACTGATAGATCCACAGAAGCCTCACTTTTCTGACTTTTCTGTCGAGGCTGGACCTGAACTTCCAACAGTTTTCCGTACCTGAAGTTTTGGCCACCCCATCTGAATAAACAAAAGATCACTGTCAGACTTTGGCCGTGTAATCCTAGCTTACTTGCCACTAGCAACAGAAGATAAGAAGTGGATTACATAGCAAGATGCATTGCATGCTAGCTCAGAGAAAACATGGAATTTCTAGCAGCCTTGCTTCAAAATAGCAATTCAGAGTTTCAGAGCTGTTGACCAACAAAGGAAGCTGGGATACGGAAAATTCATCAACATGAAACAATTGTGTGATCACGTAGCCTCTTCCACTTGACAAGGTGAAAATAAATGACAAACCATTGGACTTCACAAGATATCGAAACCGCCTATGAAAGTAGCACATAAAGAGGATTACAACTCCATAAACTATTGGTTTGTCCGTAAGAACATAGATCGCTGAATTGCTGAATTGTACAAATTAGAGACTTTTACAAAAAGGGAAACAATGTAACTAAACATTTATCGCCCCTCTTGCATCGTCATAGTCATGCCATTAAGAGATATTTCCAGGTTATCTCTCTGATCTTGAATTACATACTTGCGTTTCCTAAAATATACAGGCTCCTCCGGAGTAGGAAGTGGGGCTGTTTCATTTTCTAGCATGAACACAGTGGATGACATGAGTGGACGAGCATTTGGATCATCTTGAACACACAACAGACCTAACTGAACACAACGCAGAACTCCATGAAGTGGACAGTTCTCCACAATGGACGAGTCCACTAATTCTCTTGCATTTCCATCTTTCCATAAGCTCCATGCCTAAACCAATGAAATAGTCAGTTTTACTTTGACGCGTCAACGGCGGGCTTACACCGGCCTGAACATAATGAAATAGTCAGTTTATAATGAGTGTTTGAGTTGCAAGAAATTCAGTGCATAGTAGTGAACTTACATAAGCTATAAGGCTGGGAAAATCCATGATGAGTTGGGTTGAACTGATCTTTAACCCGCTTACAATCTCCAACATTAGAACGCCAAAACTATATGTGTCAGACTTGACAGAAAAGGAACCTTCCATTGCATATTCCGGAGACATGTAACCGCTGTTTGAATCATTCCAAAAACATTGATTAGTTAAGTGGAAGAAAATTACAATATTAAGCCTTAGCTAGTGTATATATTACTTACTATGTCCCAACAACACGGATAGTGTTCGCTTGTTGTTCATTTCCTCCAAAGATCCTTGCCATACCAAAATCTGATATTTTAGGGTTCATTTCCGCATCTAACAAGACATTGCTTGCTTTGAGATCTCTATGGATTATTTTTAACCTTGAATCTTGGTGGAGATAAAGAAGCCCTCTAGCTATCCCTTTAATTACCTTGAATCGGGTTGGCCAATCAAGCACAAAATTTCGTGTGGTATCTTGCAAATTGTTTGGAAAATTGAAAGCATTAACAACCATCACGAATTCAGTGATTCTAAGAATGTTGATATGTGACCATAAGAGCAGAACATACCAAAAAGGAAGGCATCTAAGCTTTTGTTAGGTAAGTATTCATATAGCAATAACTTCTCATCTTCATGAGTGCAGTAACCAAGAAGCCTAACTAAGTTTCTATGCTGCAATTTGGCAATCAGAACCACTTCATTTCTGAACTCATCAGCCCCTTGCCCAGAACTCTTACTAAGCCTTTTGACAGCAACTTCATTGCCACCTTCTAACCGTCCCTACATAAAGACTTCATTTTCAATGAAACAACAAATGGCAACTTTTTCCCGATAATCAGGCTAAAAATTGTTACCTTGTAAACTTTTCCAAAGCCACCTTTCCCGAGTAGGTTGCAGTCTGAGAAATTGTCCGTTGCAGTAACAACATCTTCAAAACAAATATATGGAAGTTCTATACTTTCATTCTCAAGTTCGTCCGATTTGGAATATTTCGACAGTTGACCTGTATATTTGTTCTTATTTTCCTTGATTCGTCGTTTGCCTGCCAAAAATAGGTTCATGTCAATATTGTCTCTTACGAATAACTCATGAAAATTGCACCCTGAGAAAGTAAAGCAAATATTGTTTTTACCTCTTGACTTGCATATCCACACAAGGCTGATGCATGTGAGTATCAGAATACCAGCAATTACTGGGAGTACAATCTTCAGTACATTACTCTCTTTGTCAACTACAAAAAGGCAGAAATATAACCCAGGAGTAGAACGATGCTTTCAAAATTTAACATAGATTTTTTTTGCATGTTTTATGTTTGTCGTGATTAGTATGTCATCCTAACCGCATCTAGCCATTTCTGGGAGTACAATCTTCAATACATTACTCTGTTTCTCAACTGCAGAAAGGCAGAAATATAGTCCAGCAAGAGAATGATGCTTTCAAAATTTAACATGCATTTCTGGCGGTGTTGTGTTTTTCGTGATTAGTATGTCATCCTAAGCCACGTCTAGCATTCGACATAAAAGGGGTAGATCACACCATACAATCCATAAGCGCATAAGGAAAGGTGTATACCTGTTGAACTGGCTAGACGAAGGTACAGGTTCTCGCCACTACCATCACGAAACTTTCCTGTGTCGACAAGCTTCCCCAACCAAATCAAGCACCTGGCCTGGTCACTAGACGTGCTGCCATTTTTCACATTAGAAAAAGCATATGCGGTGCAAGAGCAGTTGTTTCTGCACTCTGCTTCACATTGGTCAAAGCTTCTGTTCCTGACATACACAAACTTATCGGGTGTCTTCATGCCACTCAAGGTTGAGAAACTATCTCCACCACCACATGTAAGCTCCTCCTTTCTCCGGCACCCTCGGGAGAAGTTTACACCATCAGGCTCAAACCCACTGAGACAGTTGCATTTCGGAGCTGTTTCAGTGAAATCACAGAAACCAAATGGTCCGCAATAGGCGTAGCGGTCACAAATAGGATTAGGCCGCTCTATGAAAGCCTTCCATGACGATGAGGTGCTGTTCCATGCCAAAAATTGAAACATGCCCGTGTAGTGCAGAATCATCCGCGTGATTGGCGAGCCGTTGGAGACGGTGAATGTCAAGTAGAACTTACCCCCTATGTCGACAGTTGTTTGGGTCATGATGAAGCCAGTGCTGCTTTGATACAGGGCAGTGACCAGCGCGCCATCCCACGCAGCTCTACGCCAATAAGGTGTGGTCCCATTCCAGATGACAACCTGGAGGTCTGAACTATAGTCACCGCCCATGGAGTAGTCGCTGGTGGCTGGGTCATCAGGGCCCCTCCAAGCAACGAGACGAGTGTAGAGATCATCATCTGCGCTCAGTGGTAATTGCATGTCAGGGAGGATGGTGTCGGTTGGGTAATGGAAGCTTTGCCATATGTCCGTGCTGTTGGGCAACCGGATGACAAAGTTTCCTGAGTCAAGCAGTACAGCAGAAGTTCCCGTGGCTCCGGTTGTGAAGTTGTTCATGGTTGTCCAAAGAGCGCGGCCTTGGGAGTCAGACAACACAAGATCAGAGTTATTGGTCACAACCAGCTTCCCGGGAGAACCGTTGGTGATCGGCTTGTTGCGGTTAGCAATCCACACATACGTCCGCTTGGGGATGTTGTTGTACCATATGCCGACGTATGAGGCCGCAGTCGAGTTTGTGGGGGAGAAGAAGCCAAGGGCAAAGACACCGTTGCTCGAGACGAGCTTGTCGCCGGCGGAGAGCGGCTTTGCAGGAGTCAGGCGATCATCGGATCTGCAGAGACAAATCAATGAAAGGAGCACAAAAACTGGGAGGGGAGACATGCCTATTCAGGATTCTCTCACATATGCCTCTACTGTGAAGAACAAAGGAGGGAGATTTTTTCAGAGGGAGCCAAGAAAGGAGAAGGAGAACGGCATGAAGGTAATGTTTGCTTGGATCCTTGGACGATCTAGCGCCACGACGTACTAAGTGGAAACGTGCTCTGACTTGTGTCTGGTTTTTGTTGAAAATTAGCTCATCATTCGTCGCATCTGCAGGAGTTGAATGTCCAGCTTGCCCGGAACTGTGGTGATTCTTGGACCACACAATGTGAGGTGCAAGACCGAGTAGGGAGTATTATTCAGCATTGGCTGCTGCTCTGGTCACCGTGGGGAATTTCACATCAGGATAATATCTAGCAGGCTACAGTTTTTCGCTGTGTTGCCTGCATCAGCCACCGAGAAACTGACACATATGAGAAGTACGAGTAGTCTTACTCAAGAACGGGAAAGGGGATAATGGTAGGAAATGGGTTACCGTCAGACGGCGCTCCGGCGGGGTGGCTCGTGGCGACGGTGGCGGCCCGAAGCGATTAGTGGGGGATTCATCGGCTTATGGCGGTACATATGTGGCGGAAGGAACGCCGGCGGTGGGCGTGGCGGGCCCATCGCTTCTGGCGACGGCGCGCGGCTGGGGGGCAAGGGGAAATCGGCGGAGGATGACCGCGACGGCGCGATGAGGTACCGGCCGGATGCTATGGCCGCCTGGGAGGGAAAGGAGAGGTAATCAAGAAAAAACGGCGGTGGCATGACTGGGGTGCCGAGCCACCGCCCGCGGCGGTGGGATGTGGGCAATGCGCGGCGGTAACGGCGACGGAGTCGGAGCCGTGCGCAGCGAAGAGGGAACAGAGCGACAAGGGCCCATGGGCCCGGCCTGAGACTTCTTTTCCAGCATCTACCCAACAAATATCTCCATTTAAGTATATATATATGGGCTCTCCTAAATCTTTCTCTACTATTAAAGGGGATCTGTCGTCTGTCGTGATGGTTCGACCACAGCAGATCCCCGTCGGTACCAGGCACAGTTTCATCGATTTTTTTCTATCCCTCCTTAAGCCAATCGATTTTTTTCATCCCTTCTTAAACCAAACCGGTTCACCCAGGACAAAATATGTACCTCCCCTGCCACCGCTAGCAGTCCCACCGATTTTTTTCATCCCTCCAAAAACCAATAGATTAGATATAGAAAAAAACCGATTCAAAAAGAAAACCCTCTACCGTTCGACCACCTATCGATCCCCATCCCCACCCCCTCGATCGCACAGAGTAAAAAAAACCACTCGATCTCGCTCGCACTCCCGAAAACCAGCCCACACGTACCACACCCACCTCACCCCTCTCCCCCACCCCTCGCTCCCGATCTCATCTCTCCCCTGCAAAATATCATCGTCGCCAGAGAGAGGAAGGACCGCAGCGGAGGGACCAAGGAGGAGGGAGTCCCCTCGCTCGCTTCTGTCGATGACGATCATGCGCACCGCCACCCCCAACGTCGTCGCCGCCGCGGCGATCCCCAAGTCGCATGACACTGGGCGCAACCACCTCCACCTCGGCCGCCGCTGCAGGGATATGAGGAGAAGGGCCGCGGGAGATTATGCCTCAATTTATGCCTCGGTTGAGATTTAGGAAGTTAATATTCTGGTCATGTTGCTAAAGTTTGCATTTTCCCTTGTGTGATCTCCACATCCGCTCTATTCTCTCATGCAGCAGGAGGATTCCGATCTGATCCAATGATTCCTTACCCATCGTGATGCAGTAGGAGGGCTCTGATGTGATTCTATGTTGCCTTACCCCGCCGTGATGCAGCAGGAGGGCTTCGATCTGATCCAATGATGCCTTGCCCCGCGTCGTTGTTGGCAAGCGGTGTGCAGTTCACATTCCAGATTGTCAAGTGGCTCATCGCCAAGAGATGAAGCAATCTTCGGTCCCAACCACGGTGAGGGTGGTGCTGACTGCGGCCTCCCGCACCTCGACGTGATCATAGGCCTGGACGGCATCTCGACTTCAACAACTCGCCCTCGCGCTCATGCCCTCCAGCTCCTCGGGTGCACGTACAGTCTTACACTCGCCCTCGCTCCCCTCTACTATTCTCATTGCTCGGGCAACTATTTTTCCCATAACCTGCAGATGAGATCATGTGCAGACGGCCTTCGAGCCAAGATGCAACTCCATTCAGAGATGATCAACATCTACTATTCTGATTGCTTGGGCAAGTATTTTTTCCCCATAACCTGCAGATGAGATCATGTGCTGACGGCCTTAGAGCCAAGATGCACCTCTATTCAGAGATGATCGGCATCTACTATTCTGATTGCTTGGGCAACTAATTTTCCCCATAACCTGCAGATGATATCATGTTCTCACGGCCATCGAGCCAAAAATGTACCTCTATTCAGATCATGTGCTGACGGCCTTCGAGCCAAGATGCACCTCTATTCAGAGATGATGAGCATATACTATTCTGATTGTTGGGGCAACTAATTTTCCCCATAACTTGCAGATGTGATAATGTGTTGATGGCCATCGAACCAAGATGTACCTCTATTCGGAGATGATCAGCATCTGCAAACTTGCATCCACATGCACAAGCCCTCCCAGAAACATTACCGAGGTCAACTTTACGTGTATATGCAGGATTCAACATCAAATCATTGTGGAGTGTGCGTGCAGAGTGGCCATTGTTGCTAAAGTTTGCAATATATCACTTTTTGAAGATTAATATTGATCTTGTGTGGACACCGGGTGCAACCACCTCCACCTCGACCGCCGCTGCAGGGATATGAAGAGAAGGGTCGCGGGAGCCGGTGAGCTCTCCGAGGAGAGCGCCCGCCCTGAATCCGACCCCCGCCCTCAGGGCGCCGACCCGCATGACGGCCTTACAACATCTCGGCGGTGGCTACATCGAGGGTGCGTGCGGCTGAGTAGACCAAGTACAAGGATGAGGGGAGAGCCAACAACCCGTACTTCAGGACATGATGTCAAAGGTTCGTCAATCTTGATCCCCTCCTTCGTTTTTGTGATTTTCCTACCCGTGAGAAATTTTGATAAGTGTGTCTTTCGTATCTTCTTGCAGCAGCACAATTCTCTTAAATGCTTACTGGGATCATCCTTGCCTTATCTTTCACACAACCATGATTGATTGGGCGTTTTGACTACAGAATTGTGTCGTGGGATTTGATGCAGATTGCAGTTTCAGTGGACGAATGATTTTTAGATCAAGTGGAGAATAAATGATTCTTTAGCATTTGTTTGTTCACAAATAAATGCCATGGGTCTAATGGCAGATTGACTAAACCATTGTAATCAAACACAATGAGATTCCCTGGATCAATAATTATTTCCTGGAAATTGAGAAAAAAATCATTAATAGTTATGAAACTGGAAGACTTACTCCTCTTTCAATAATTTTAATTTATCAAGTTCTTGGACAAAATGTTCAGGAACATGTTGGTGTTACCTGAAATATGCTAAGTTGTGAAGTGATACCTACATGTAATAAGTGGATCATTTCAGAAAGGTATGATGTTACAAAACCATGTTAATTGAGTTGGCATTATATTTTGTTTGTTTCAAAATGCTCCTTGATATCTTGATTTTCTTCTACTGAATTTGACTATTGTGGAATTCTTTTGCCATGCAGATGCTGTCAGTTTTCATGGTAGTTGTTGTCAGTGCTTGCAGTTGCTGCCGGTGAGTTTTGAGGCTTTGGTAGTGATGTTATGTGTTCTTTGCAGGAATTCATTAACTTCACTCTTCATTACATTGCGGATTTGGATATCCCAATTAAAAGTTCAGTGCAGAGTCATGTTCGAGAATTCCCTCTAGCCCTTTACTAACCGAGTAAATGTTTGCTCAGGGGCACATTCATAGAATTTAGGAGTGGAATGATCAATGTGTCGCCTATAGGGAGGAACTGTAGTCAAGAAGAACGTGATGATTTTGAGAAGTACGATAAGGTTCAGATTATCTTATAAGAACAAGTAGTTGGTTATAATCAGAAAGGGGAAATAGCTATTAAAAAACATGAAACTGAATCGGCTTGTTTTGTTTAGGTACATAACGTTCGGCCTAAAATGGTGTCGGTTCCTTGTCATATCACCCTATTTAATGCTATCTAATTTAATGCACCTATATACTTGGTAAAAGGTGGAAGGCTCGGCCTTTCTAGCCTGGTGTTTTGTTCCACCTTTGCCCCCTTAGTTTCCGGCTACCGGTGTTATGTTCCATAAATGAGCGCTCCTAACACGATCGGGGTTGTTATGGGGACCCCCTTGATAATTCGTTTTAGATTAAAGCTGGTCTGGCAGGGCCCAACTTTGGTACTACATTTGCCTAAAAACTAATGAACTGCATAGGGAGTAATTAACCCGAGGAAATTTAATCAACCCCCGGGCCAGTGCTCCTCATGAGTGTTGGCCCCACCTTAGCGATGTCCGGCGCCCCTCTGGTCACCCGGAGGTTTAGCGATCCCGACGTCTAGCTCATCCGCCGTGTCCTGAGAACGAGGTACGCGACTCCTATCGGGATCGTCGACACGTCGGGCGGCCTTGCTGGATTAGTTTTACCTTTGACGAAATATCTTGTGCATCGGGATTCCGGTGATGCTTTGGGTAATCTCAGAGTTGAGGTTTTCCACTAGGAAATCCGACGAGATCGCGAGCTTCATGATTGAGGATTTCTATGCGGCTTGTGGTAATTTGTGATGGACTAGTTGGAGCACCCCTGCAGGGTTAAATCTTTCGGAAAGCCGTGCCCGCGGTTATGTGGCAACGTGGAAGCTTTGTTTAACACTGGTTCTAGACAACTTGAAGCTAATTAATTAAAACTTGCCAACCGTGTGCGTAACCGTGACTGTCTCTTTCGTGAGTTCCTTCTCCGATCGAGGACACGGTGGGGTTATGTCTGACGTATGTAGGTGTTCAGGATCATTCATTTGATCATCAGTAGTCACGTCCGCTATCGTAGATCATCCCCCCTCTTATTTCCTGTACTCGTAAGTTAGCCACCAAATATGTGCTTAGTCGCTGCTGCAACCTCACCACTTAACCATACCTCACCCATTAAGCTCTGCTAGTCTTGATACCTTTGGAAATGAGATTGCTGAGTCCCCTGTGGCTCACAGATTACTACAACACCAGTTGCAGGTACATGTAAAGGTTACTTGACGCGAGCGCGTTGATTGTCCATTTGGAGTTGCTTCTCCTTCTCCTTCTTCATCGATCTAGGATGGGTTCCATGCCGGCAGCCTCGGATAGCAAGGATGGACGTCGTTCTTCTTTTGTCGTTTGTTTTCGTCCGTAGTCGGACCCTGCTCTTACTCTTGATGTTTATGTAATGTACTGATGTGACTCTGATGTAGCTTGTGGCGAGTGTAAGCCAACTCTTTTTATATCTCTTCTTTTCAGTACATGTTCTTGTAACGATATCCATTCTTGCGACACGACGAGATGCGCTTCTATCCCTGACGAGGCCCCCGTGCCAAATTAAGGATAGGGTCGCATCTTGGGTGTGACATTTGCTAAGAAGGAGAATATGAAGAAGGAAGAAATAAGTGCATATTTCGTCCCTCAATTCATGAAATAGCGTCGATTTAGTCCTCCAAAGCCAAATAAATCAAACCTCAAAAGGCTAACTCAAAAGATTTTTTCTTTTCTTTTGAGGAGTTAACCAAACCTAGACGAACCCTTAACTACTTTAACTCTCATCCTCATTCGGTCACATCCACGCCAGCGTCGCCCTCCTTGCCTTCACCGGCCAACGTGCACCCCCGTTGTCACCCTATAGCCCCTGCCCCACTTCAATTCAGTCGCCACCTGCCGCAGTTGCTTGAACCAATAAATTGAGTCGTCACTGTGAGATCATTGACGAGGAGGGGCCCACCATTTTCATCCGAACGGGACCACGCAACCACTGCTTCCGCCTTTATCGAAGTACCGGGGTGTGCGGCAACGGTTGTGGGGTACTTGGTTGGCAGAGATTCGAAATCCGGGCACGCGAGAGAAGTGGTGGCTCAGCACATGAGTGACAGTGGAGTAGGCACATCGCTTGCGTATGATGTGACGACAACTCACTACTATGACAGTCGGGCGAAGCTTAACTTCCCCCATAGCAGCCGCGCTTTGGACTACATGGAGCCTCGTGTTAGAGTGATCTCCCATGTCAAGGAGAAAGAGAATCGCAAGGCAGTGAACCAGGCAGAGCACATCGATAAGGCCTATATGGCTAAGCTCATGATGAAGAATCCACAGCTCGTCGTAGAGAACCGAGCATGGTTTGAGTCCAAGGAGGAGGATGTGAATTTGGACGAGATCTTCGCTGAGGAGGAGAAGCCATTGACTCGGCCTAGCAACAACATCGATGAGGCCGGGCCCTCTGGTCAGGGAGGGGGGGGTGAATGATCCCTATGTCCTTTGACTCGGAGGACTTGGAGGTGTTCTGTGTCTATCATGGTGATGACAAGTAGTTTAAATTTGTTTAATTATGTTATGTAGTGATAAACCATCTACTTATGCCATGTATGATGTGCTACCTTTGTTTAATTATGTAATCTAGTAGTTTAAATTTGTGTTTGAAATGAAATTGTGTGAATTTTTTTTTAAAGATCCTTGTGAATTTTTCCGTGAAATTTCTTGGAAGTTCAGTTTTATGAGTTCCGCTAGGATCTGTCACTACTCAAATTTGAGTAGTCAAGGTTTGATAAGCCTTTTGAGGGGCTAGATTTTAGGAGTTTGGTTAGAGATGCTCTTAGACTTTTGCAACCAGGAAGAAATAAGTTTCTTAGTTCCCTTCTATCCCCAATCTCCAACCACTCTATACTATACAAGAATACTTGTTTGTACATTGGAGTTGCTTAATTCAGAAACTAATACGTAGTGTTTAACAGTTATCTAATACAAAAATATGCAAATTTTCCAACCAGAATGTGGAGCATTGCTGTTGTACATGGGAGCATGCATGAGAAAAAGAACGAAGATGTCTTTTCTCCCCGTCCACACGTTTCAGTTCACTCTTCAGCCACAACCACTGGGAGTATGTTTTATCAATCAATACGTAGAAAACATACTTGCATCAGAATGGGCATAATCAACAAAATCTTCAAGTGTCTATGCTCAGAAAAGAACATCTGGCTGTTCAATCACACATGCTTCAAAAATACTCCCTCCGTAAACTAATATAAGAGCATTTAGATCAGTAAAGTAGTGATCTAAACGCTCTTATATTAGTTTACAGAGGGAGTATAATTTAAATGGTCAGAACATTCTGCAAGTGGAAAAAGAATAACTGTGTTTGCTAATCATGCAGCATTGCATCTCATATCAAAATCTGTCAAACCAGAGCAGATTGTGGGTACAGAGCAAAATTTCATTGAAGTGGCGTACCATGAAGGCATGAACCAACACGCTGTACTACGACTCATATGGGCCACGCTCCCCGTTTCAAACAATGTCTTGTACCCTAACAGAAGGTGCCTTTTGAAGAGGAAAATAGTTAATTCACGGGCACATTGCAGCCAACTGAATTAATACATGCGTAGGACTGCACTGCATTATGACGCAGAAAACATGTTTCTACCAGCCTTGTTACCAATATAGCAATTCAGACTTCCAGACCAACTGACTAACAGAGGATGCTGGGATGCAGAAAATTCATCAAGATAGAACAACTGTGTAACTAATGATCTGCACCTGATCAGGTAGTCTTCCACTTGACAAAGTAGAAACAAATAGTGTAGTCCACAAAATATGGAAATCGTCTATGAAAATACCGAACATCAGAGGGGTTGTTCTTTGTCCATGGGAGCATGAATAGCTGAATTGCTCAACCGTAAAATGAGAATTTTACAGAAAGGAGAACAATGAAATTAAACATTTAACGCCCCTCTTGCATTGTCATGGTCATGCCATTTATAGACATTTCCAGGTTTTCTTTTTGGTCTTCAACTTCATGCTTCCGTTGCCTAAAATATACTGGCTCCTTTGGAGTAGGAAGCGGGGCTGTTTCATTTTCTAACATGAACACAATGGATGACATGAGTGGCCTAGCACTTGGATCATCTTGAACACACAACAGACCTAACTGAATACACCCCAAAACTCCATGAAGTGGACAATTCTCCACAATGGACGAGTCCACCAATTCTCTTGCATTTCCATGTTTCCATAAGCTCCACGCCTAAACCGATGATATACTCAGGTTATTATGATTGTTTGAGTTGTTGAATATAGAGAATTTTACAGTACTTACATAAGCTATAAGGCTTGAAAAGTCCATTATGAGATGGGATGAACTGATCTTTAATCCGCTTATAATCTCCAATAGTACAACACCAAAGCTATAGGTGTCAGACTTGACAGAAAAGGAACCTTCCATTGCATATTCAGGAGACATGTAACCGCTGTTTGAATCATTCCAAGAAATTGAATTACTTAAGTTGTATAATATTACCATCTTAAACCATACATTACTTACTATGTCCCAACCACGCGGATAGTGTTCGCTTGTTGTTCATTTCCTCCAAAAATCCTTGCCATACCAAAATCTGATATTTTGGGGTTCATTTCGGCATCTAACAAGACATTGCTTGCTTTGAGATCTCTATGGATTATTGTTAACCTTGAATCTTGGTGGAGATAAAGAAGCCCTCTCGCTATCCCTTTAATTACCTTGAACCGGGTTGGCCAATCAAGCACACCGTTTCTTGTGGCATCTTGCAAGAAACGTGCAAAATTAAAATCATTAACAACCATCATGGATTCAATGATTATAAGAATGTTTTGCGAGACATGACCATAAGAACAGAACATACCAAAAAGGAAGGCGTCTAAGCTTTTGTTAGGTAAGTATTCATATAGCAATAACTTTTCATCTTCATAAGTGCAGTAACCAAGAAGCCTAACTAAGTTTCTATGCTGCAATTTGGCAATCAGAACCACTTCATTTCTGAACTCGTCGACCCCTTGCCCGGAACTCTTACTAAGTCTTTTGACAGCAACTTCATTGCCACCTTCTAACCGTCCCTGCACAAACACACCATTCTTCAATTGAAAAATGGCAATCTTTTATAATAGATAATCGGGTTAAAACTTGTTACCTTGTAAACTTTTCCGAAGCCACCTTTTCCGAGCAAATTGTAGTCTGAGAAATTGTCCGTTGCAGTAACAACATCTTCAAAGCAAATATATGGAACTTCTATAGTTTCATTCTCAAGTTCGTTAGATCTGGAATTTTTTGACTGTTGTCGTGTATATTTATTCTTAATTTCCTTGATTCGTCGTTTGCCTGATATAAATATCTTCATATCAATATTGTTTCTTATGAATAACTCATGAAAATTGCATCCTGAGGAAGTGAAACAAATATTGTGTTTACCTCTTGACTTGCATATCCACACAAGGCTGGCGCATGTGAGTATCAGAATACTAGAAATTACTGGGAGTACAATCT
This sequence comes from Hordeum vulgare subsp. vulgare, assembly GCF_904849725.1. Lineage (NCBI taxonomy): Eukaryota > Viridiplantae > Streptophyta > Magnoliopsida > Poales > Poaceae > Hordeum > Hordeum vulgare. The sequence continues at coordinate 643,263,293 of NC_058519.1, read as the reverse complement.
TCAATACATTACTCTCTTGGTCAACTGCAGAAAGCTAGAAATTCAGGAAGAGAATGACGCTTTCAAAATTTAACATGCATTTTTCTCCATGTGTTTTAATTTTCGTGGTTGGTTAGTACGACATCCTAACCACATATAGCCATTTCTGGGAGTACAATCCTCAATGCATTACTCTGTTTCTCAACTGCAGAAATCCAGAAATATAGCTCAGCAAGAGAATGATGCTTTCACGATTTAACACACATTTCTTGCCAGTGTCGTCTTTGTCGGGATTAGCATGTCATCCTAAACCACATCTAGCATTCAACATTAAAGGGATAAATCATACAGTACAATCAATAAATGCATAAGGAAAGATATATACCTGTTGAACTGGTAAGACGGAGGTACAGGTTCTCGCCACTACCATCACGAAACTTTCCCGCGTCGACAAGCTCCCCCAACCAAATCAAGCACCTTGACTGGTCAAGAGACGTGCTGCCATTTTTCATGTTCGCATAAGCATACGCGGTGCAAATGCAATTGCGGCTACACTCTGCTTCACATTGGTCAAAGCTTCTGTTCTTGACATACAAGAACTTGTCGGGCGTCTTCATACCTCTCAAGGTCAAGAAATTATTGCCACTACCACATTTCAGATCCTCCTTTCTCCTACAACCTCTGGAGAAGTTAACGCTATCAGCCTCAAACCCACTGAGGCAGCTGCATTTCGGAACTGTTTCAGTGGCATCACAGTAGCCAAATGGTCCGCAATAGGCGTAGCGGTCACAGCTAGGACTAGGCCGCTCTATGAAAATCTCCCATGATGATGAGGTGCTGTTCCAGGCCAGAAATTTAAACATGCCTGTGTAGTCCAGCATCATGCGTATGCTTGGCGAGCCGTCAGAGACGGTGAATGTCATGTATAACTTACCCCCTTTGTTGACAATTGTTTGGGTCATGATGAAGCCGGCCAGTGCTGCTTTGATACAGGGCAGTGACCAATGCACCATCCCACGCAGTTCTGCGCCAATACGGTGTCGTCCCATTCCAGATGACAATCTGGAGGTCTGAACTAGAGTCACCGCCCATGGAGTAATCGCTGGTGGCTGGGTCATCAGGTCCCCTCCAAGCAATGAGGCGAGTGTAGAGATCATCATTTTGGCTCAGTGGTAAAGGCATGTCTGGGAGGACGGTGTCGGTTGGATGATGGAAGCTCTGCCATATGACCGTGCCGTTGGGCAACCGGACGACCAAATTTCCAGAGTCCAGTAGCATAGCAGCAGTTCCAGCGGTCCCGGAACTGATGTTGTTCATGGTTGTCCAAAAAATCTGGCCATTGGAGTCAGACAGGGCAAGGTCAGAGTTGTTATTCACAACCAACTTCCCAGGAGAATTGCTGGCGATTGGGTTGTTGCGGTTGCCAACCCATACATATGTTGGCTCAGGGATTTTGTTGTACCATATGCCGATGTATGAGCTTGGAGTTGAGTTTGTCAGGGAGAAGAAGCCAAGAGCAAAGATGCCACCTTGCGAGATGAGCTTGTCGCCGGCCAAGAGTGGCTTTGCAGGCGTCATGAGATCCAGATCATCAGATTTGCAGAAACAGATCAATGACAGGAGGACCAAAAAAACAGAGAGGGGAGCCATGTCCACCAAGCCTTCCTTCGTGTGTGCCTGTGAGTGTGAGGAGGAAAGGGATATTTTGTTGGGAGGGAGCAAAGGAAGGCGATGGCAGGCACTAGGATACTTGGGAATTTTGTGCGCCTCTTATTGAAACGTATCCTCATCGCATCCGCGTGGGTTTGAACATCCGAGCTTGCTCGGAAGTTTGGTTATTCCAGGTCAGATTGCACAATGACAAATCACACATTACACACGAGGCCTAGAGTTTGATTATTCAGCATTGCAAATGTGCAACTGGTCTCCGTCGGGAATTTCACATCAACATATGTCAAGCACAGACAAAGTGACCTGTGGCAAACTTGCAGCCATCGATGAACCTCGCATGTGGCATCAACAGAGACCACACCCCCGGCCGCCATCAACAGAGACCTCGCATGGTGCTGGCACTTGGTAGTTCGAACGTGCAACGCGGCCAGGGCAAACTGAGAATTAAAGTGTTGATTAAGATGCTAAGAAAAGGCTTACCGTCAGGCGGAGCTCCGGCGGGGTAGGTCCGGAGGAAACCAATATAAGGCGGGGGGGTGGCATGACTGGCGTGCCGAGCCACCGGCGGCGGCGGCAGGATGTCGGCAATGCGCAGCGGAAACGGCGATGGAGTTCGAGCGTGCGCAGGGGAACTCCTACCTGCCGCTCGCTGAGGACGCCCGACTGGGCCGGTCCAGCTTTTTTTTCCTACGAAAATCCGATAATTTCCTTTTTTTGTTTAATTTTTATCTTTTTTGGCTCGTTTTTCTTTCTAGTTTCCTTTTTTTTTTTCTTTTTTTATCAAAAATAATGAACATTGAATTTTTCAATCATATTTCAAAGACATGAATGTTTCTAAATCAGAGAACAAATATGAAAGCATGAACATTTTTTAATTTTGATAACAAATTTTTAAGTCAAGAACAACTTTCAAAAACACTGAATAAATTTGGGAGCACGAACAATTTTTTAAAGCACAAACATTTTTTGAATATTGAGAACAAAATTTTCAAATGGAGAACAATTTTGAAAACCCCGAACAAATTTGGAAGCGTGAACAAATTTTTGAAAGCACGAACATTTTTTGAATCTTGAGAACAAATTTTCAAAATGAGAACAATTTTTTGGTTCGTTTTTTCTTCCTCTTTCCTTTCCTTTTTTAATTTGAAGCAAAAACATTTTTACTATTTGAATAACAATTTTGAAAAAATGTGAACAAATTTGGAAGCACGGACATTTTTGAATCTTGAGAACAAAATTCTAAAAAGGAGGGCAACTTTGAGAAACCCTGAACAAATTTGAAAGTGCGAACAAATTTTTAAAGCACAAACTTTTTTAAATTAGAGAAAAAAATTTGAATCGAGATTTTTTTTCAAAAAACATGAACAAATTTGGAAGTGCAAACAATTTTTTGAAAGCATGACATTTTTTAAATCTTGAGAAATAAATTTTGAAAAGGAGAACAATTTTTAAAACCCCCAAAAAAAATTGAAAGTGCGAACAAATTTTTAAAGCACAAACTTTTTTAAATTAGAGAACAAATTTTGAATCGAGATTTTTTTCAAAAAACATGAACAAATTTGGAAGCGCAAACAATTTTTTGCAAGCATGGCATTTTTTAAATCTTGAGAAATAAATTTTGAAAAGGAGAACAATTTTTAAAAACCCCGAACAAATTTGAAAGCATGAACAAATTTTTAAAGCACGAAATTGTTTTGAATTTTGAGAACAAATTTCGAAAAATCATGAACAAATTTGGAAGCACCAACAAGTTTTTTAAAGCCCGAACATTTTTTGAATCTTGAGAACAAAATTTTGAAACGGAGAACAATTTTGAAAAACCCCCAAACAAATTTGGAAGCGCAAAGAAAAATTTAATGCCCGAACATATTTTCAATTTTGGGAACAAATTTTAAAACTGAGAACAATTTTGAAAAATCCTTAACAAATTTGTAAGCACGATCAATTTTATAATGCATGGATATTTTCTGAATTTTAAGAACAAATTTTGAAACCGAGAATAAATTTGAATCTTAAATAGAAATTTTGAAACCAAGAACAATTTTACGAAAATACAGAACATCTTTTTAAAATCAAGAACATTTTTTGAAATAGAAACAAAAAGAATAAAGAAAAATAAAAAAAAACCGGTTTAGAAACCCTTTAGAAGTTTCCAAAACCGAAAAATATCGGCTGGAAACCTCTAGAAGGTGGTTCCCAAAACTGGGTGCTGCAACTCCAAATGGACCAACCCATTTAAAATTGACCCCATCCCGCTATGTGCGAAGCCCCGACACTGCTTCACGCAGAGCGGCGAATAGGTTTTCCCGTGCGCAGGAAAGAGGGAACCGAGCCGAAAAGTGCAAATGGAGCACGGGATCCAGGAAGGAACCGAACCGAGCACGGACATATTTCCAAATCATAAAAAAGTCAATTTTTTTTATACATATGCAAATACACATATAACACGTTGAGGACAAAGTTTATAACAATATACTTTCATACGTAGTGTATACAAAAAAAACACAAATGAAAATGGACCCTTTTTTGTTGTTCTTGGGCCGGAATTTTGTTATTTTTGTGCAGCTTGCAAAAAGAATTTTTTTGAACGAAATTTTACAGACCCACTACTAATATGTATAAGTTTTCACATATTAATTTTTGAATTTTTTTAAAGATAGAAATATCTTTTTTAATCTTTTGAAATAAAGTCTTCCAATGCCTCCATCCATCAAAACTTCACACCTGGAACCGAGCGACAAGTGCCCGGCTTGATAGGGCTTGCGGCCTGGGCTGACACTGCTTTTCAATTTGTGAACCTTTTTTTATGTAATAGTGAATATTGTTTTGAGTTCTTGAACCTTTTTTATGTAATCGTGAGTATTTTCTAGATTCTTAAACATTCTGTATCAACCCGTGAACATTTTTTAATTAATTTATGAACATTGTTTTTGACAATTGTGAGTATTTTCTGAATCAGCAAATATTTTTGAATTCAAAACCATTTTTTTGGAACGATTTTCTAAATTGATGACCATTTTTATTTGAAGAACATTTTTTGTAATGAATGAATTTGTTTTGAAATGACAATTTTTTTATAATTTAAAAACATTTCTTTATTTTTCTGAACTTTTAAAGAAATCATGAACAGTTTTAATCTATGAAAATTTGTTCAAAATGACAAATATTTTTAAATTTGCAAAAATAAAATTCAATTCTGAGAACTTTTCTGAATCTAAGAACATTTTTTAACTCATGTGATTATTCAAATTAAAGAATGGATTTTCAAACCGTGAACATTTTTTTAATCGGGATTTTGGTTTTTGAAATCCTGACCATTTTTTGAAATTGAGAACTATGCTTAAATCCCGAAAATTTTTATAAAGGAAAAATATTGCCTTCCAAACCTTGGCACAGGTGAACTTACATTGTGAATCCGATGAACTGCGCCGAGTAAGTAGAACCCCAATAGTATTCGCACCTCATGCCCCTGATCCATGTAATAAAGTCCGCTCGCAGTGTGTCAAGGATAGTCGAGCTAGTGATGGTAGCCAAACCAATGAACTCCGCACTTGGTCCAACCTCTTCGAACGTGCCACTAGTCGAATTCCCTTATCATTAAAAAAAGCTTCACTTGGACCCTTTTTTTCCCCACAACACAATACCGATTAGCCGAGGGCAATGTCGGCTAAGGTCCCAAAATGGTCCAATTGTTGTGCTAGAAGGAGGCCTTCGAATGGTTGCAGGTGGTGATAGAAGTGGAAGCCCTAAACAAGCACATACGAGCTATGTACATCACAAGAAAGCTTTAGCTAATCCACACAATGGCGAAGCCACGTTGAGAAGAGAGTGGTCAATTGACCACACCGATTTTTGACAAATCCTTTGTACACAAATAGATATCATGTATTTCTTTTATAAATTTAGTGAAAACACATGTATTTAACAACACATATTTGAAATGACATCACATGCTTCTCATCCTGACACCACCGTTGAATCCACGAGCATCCTGGATCAATCGACTGCAGACATAGCCATTGCAGGCGCAGAGACCACCCAAAACGCTCATGCACTCTCACTATAGTCCACGCTCTTGTCAATTTTTACTCTGGGCCACTTCGGCAAAGGGATAGCTCTCATCCGGAAAAATGATCATAAGAATCTTGTCAATGAGCAGTTGTAGATGCGCCTCGAACAAAACATTATATGCAGGGTGCGAGGTAACATATCGGAAAGGCCTGCATCTTAGATGGAAGGTCATAAGAATGTCCTGCAGGTCATTAGATGGAAGGTCATAAGAATGTCCTGCAGGTCAATCCCTCCACATTCGGGAAGACCTCGGTCTTTGCTAGGTTTGTGAATAGGCCTTTTGTGTTTCCAAAATATTCGAGGATGGAGTTGATCGCATTAATTGAGCTCGACTTTATTTGTGTTTGAAATATTCCGGGGGTCGTTAGTAGTGAAATTATGCAACGGACGACACTCGCACGAACATGCATGCAGATCCCAAATCTCAATGAAGAGATTAGTGTCTAGGATGAATAGTATAATCGAAAGGGGTCCCCTTGTTCAAGCCCCTCCCCCCCCCTCTCCCCATGGTTAAACGAAAGGTCTTGAACTGCCATTCAGAAGGACGCGAGATGATTAAGGGCCAAGAAATAAACAAATCTAGTTGTGCCATCTCTGGTGAAAACCAATATGATCCATCACTTCGAGAAGATATTCCCGGTTGACTCGTCAAAAGCCTCGGAGATTAGCTCACAAGTGGTTGCATCAATGTTATCACACCATAACCTTACAACTTGTGGCACATTAACTCCTAGTTCATAAAGAAGAGTCTGAATCCACATAATCTCAGCAGTAGCATTAGGTAGGGCCTTGTATTATGCTTCAGTGGTAAACCTAAACCTTTACTTCGTAGTTCTTCCTCTAGATCGGTTTTCTGCGGAGCTCGGGCGGAGCCCTACAGGAATAGATCATCACCATCACCGGCGTGTTGTCACGCTGCCGGAGAACTCATCTACTTCCCCGCCTCTCTTGCTGGATCAAGAAGGCGGAGATCGTCATCGAGCTGTACGTGTGTTGAACGCGGAGGTGCCGTCCGTTCGGCGCTAGATCGGAACAGATCGTGGGACAACGATGATTTGAATCACGAAGTTGTTCCACTACATCAACCACGTTTCTTAACGCTTCCCGCTTAGCGATCTACAAGGGTATGTGGATCCGGTCTCCCTCTCGTAGATGAACATCACTGCTACCTCTTGAGCTTGTGTTGGTTTTTCCCTTGAAGAGGAAAGGGTGATGCAACACAGTAGCAGTAAGTATTTCCCTCAGTTTGAGAACCAAGGTATCAATCCAGTAGGAGTATCAAGCCAAGTCTCCAAAGTACTTGCACAAAAACAGCAAACTTGCACCCAACGCTGCAAAGGGGTTGTCAATCCCTTCACGATTGATTGCAAGGTGAGATCTGAAGGTGGAAAGTGCAACAAAGTAAAAGTGTAGAGCTGAAAATATGATGTGAAGTAGACCCCGGGGCCATAGTGTTCACTAGAGGCTTCTCTCATGATAGCAAATATTACGGTGGGTGAACGAATTACTGTCGAGCAATTGATAGAACCGCGCAAAGTCATGACGATATCTAAGGCAATGATCATACATATAGGCATCACGTCCGAGACAAGTAGACCGATACTTTCTGCATCTACTACTATTACTCCACACATCGACTGCTATCCAGCATGCATCTGGTGTATTGAGTTCATAACAAACAGAGTAACGCCTTAAACAAGATGACATGATGTAGAGGGATAAATTCATGCAATAGATATAAACCCCATATTTTTACCCTTGATGGAAACAACACGATGCGTTCCTTGCTACCCCTTCTGTCACTGGGTGAGGTCACCGCACAGTATGAACCCAAAAGCAAGCACTTCTCCCATTGCAAGAATTATAGATCAAGTTGGCCAAACGAAACCCACAACTCGAAGAGAATTACAAGGATATGAAATCATGCATATAAGAGATCAGAAGAAACTCAAATAAGATTCATAGATAATCTGATCATAAATCCACAATTCATCGGATCTCGACAAACACACCGCAAAAGAAGATTACATCGGATAGATCTCCATGAAGATCATGAAGAACTTTGTATTGAAGATCCAAGAGAGAGAAGAAGCCATCTAGCTACTAGCTATGGACCCGAAGGTCTGTGGTGAACTACTCACGCATCATCAGAGAGGCAATGGTGTTGATGAAGAAGCCCTCTGTGTCCGAATCCCCCTCCGGTAGGGCACCAGAACGTGCCCCATATGGGATCTTGCGGAGACAGAAGGTTGTGGCGGCGGAAAAGTATTTTCGTGGCTCCCTCCCATGGTTTCAGATTTTCGGGGATTTATAGGCGGAAGAAGTAGGGCAAAGGAGCCACGGGGGGCCCACAAGCCTGCTAGGCGCCCCAGGCCGCGGCTAGGGGGCTTGTGGCCTCCCTGGTGCCCTTTGCCTTGGTTCTCAAGCTCCATAAGTATCTTCTGTTTCGGAAAAAGTCTTTTCGGAGGTTTTATTCCGTTTGGACTCCGTTTAATATTCTCCTCTGAAAAAGGTCAAACACACGGAAAAAACAGGAACTGGCACTTGGCATTGAGTTAATAGGTTAGCCCCAAAGAAGATATAAAAATGCATACAAAGCATCCAAAGTTGACAAGATAATAGCATGGAACCATCAAAAATTATAGATACGTTGGAGACGTATCAAGCATCCCCAAGCTTAACTCCTGCTCGTCCTCGAGTAGGGTAGTGATAAAGACTGAATTTTTGATGTGGAATGCTACCTAACATATTTGTCCTTTGCAACTTCTTTCATGTGACATGAATGTTCAGATCCGTAAGATTCAAAACAATAGTTTGTTATTGACATGAAAACAATAATACTTCAAGCAAACTAGCAAGGTAATCATGAACTTTTGAAATAACAAGGCCAAAGAAAGTTATCCCTACAAAATCATATAGTCTGGTTATGCTCCATCATCCCCACACAACGAATTTAAATCATGCACAACCCCGGTATTGGCCAAGTAATTTTTTTGCACTCTTACTTTCTCAAACCTTTTTCGACTCTCACGCAATGTATGAGCGTGAGCCATGGATATAACACTATAGGTGAAATAGAGTGTGGTCGAGGTTGTGAGGCAAAAAGGAGGAGATGGTCACATCGACTCGGTGTATCAAAAGGGCTATGGAGATGCCCATCAATAGATATCAATGTGAATGAGTAGGGATTACCATCCAACGGATGCACTTAGAGCTATAAGTGTGTGAAAGCTCAAAAGGGGAACTAGTGGGTGTGCATCCAACTTGCTTGCTGACGAAGACCTAGGGCAATTTTGAGGAAGCCCATCATTGGAATATACAAGCCAAGTTATATAATGAAGGTTCCCACTAGTATATGGTGGCGACAAAACAAGAGACTCTCAATCATGAAGAACATGGTGCTATTGTGAAGCAGAAGTGTGGAAAAAGATAGTAGCATTGTCCCTTCTCTCTTTTTCTCTCTCTTTTTTTGATTGGGCTCTTATGAACTCAATACACTAGATGCATGCAAGAATCATAGATCTAATTGGTCAAACAAAACCCAAGACTTGGAGAGACTTACAAGGATATCAAATCATGCAAATAAGAAATCACCAAAGACTCAAATATAATTCATAGATAATCTGATCACAAATCCACAATTCATCGGATCTCGACAAACACACCGCCAAGGAGGATTACATTGGATAGATCTCCATGAAGATCATGGAGAACTTTGTATTGAAGATCCAAGAGAGAGAAGAGGCCATCTAGCTACTAACTACGAACCCATAGGTCTGAAGTGGACTACTCACGAGTCATTGGAGGGGTGATGATGTTGATGTAGAAGCCCTCCAGCTCCAAAGTCCCCTCCGGCAGGGCATCGGGAAGGGTCTCCAGATGAGATCTCGCGGAAACGGAAGCTTGCGGCGGCGGAAAAGTGTTTTCGTGGATGCCCTAATTTTTTCTGCGATTTTAGGGAATTTATAGGCCAAAGAGCTAGGGCAGGGGAGCGCCAGGGAGACCACAAGCCTGGTCACCGCGGGCCCCCTGGCCACGGCAACAGGGCTTGTGGGCTCCCTGTGGGCCTCCTGCCTTGGCCCTCAAGTCCCCCGATCTTCTTCTGTTCTGGAAAAAATTATTTCGGGGATTTTATTCCGTTTGGACTCCGTTCCAAAATCAGATCTGAAAAGAGTCAAAAACACAGAAAAAACAGGAACTGACACTTGGCACTGAATTAATAAGTTAGTCCCAAAAAAGATATAAAAGGTATATAAAACATCCAAAGTTGACAAGATAACAACATGAAACCATCAAAAATTATAGATACGTTTGAGACGTATCAGACATGATTCTCTATGCCAATGTGAGAGAAGAAGGAATTGCGTTTTTCATACTCTCCCCCCGAGTCACTTCAGACTGTGATAATTTTTTGTCAAAGTGTTGCTCAACAAGCTTCTGAAACTCTTGAAAAAAAGAGAAAACTTCTGATTTGTATTTGAGCAAATATATACAAGTGAATTTACCGAAATCGTCAATGAAACTAACATGATATTTCTTTCTGCCAAAAGAGTCTCTTGCATGACCCCATACATCACTGAGAATAAGTTCTAATGGATCATGAGACACACTATTGGACTTGGGATAGGGAAGTTGGTAACTTTTGGCACATTGACAAGCATCACAAACATACTCATTACTTTGACTACTGGACAATGAAAGATTGTCTCTATTGATTATGTCGCTAACTATAACAGAAGAAGGGTGTCCTAATCTTTGATTCCATCTTGCGAATGAGGGCTTGACGATGGAGTAGGCTTGACGACGGTGCTTGCGACTAAATGCTCCGGATGTGATGGGGTAAGGTCCTCCAATGCATCTACCGTGATGGAGGAGTTCCCTCGTTGCCCGATCCTTGATAAAAAAATACTCAGGATGAGTTTCAAAGAAAACATTATTAACGGCTGATGGGCGAGACATGGAAGAAATATTTTTATTTGCTTGAGGAACATGAAACACATCTTTTAGTAGAAGATCACGTTTATAATTAGGGGAATTAATTATAGCTTGACGAATATGATGAATGTCCGTACCTCCATCGCTTGCAGCGGTGTGAACTGGTTCATTGTTGTAGTACTTCTCAGGGATGGCCAGCTTTTCGAGTTCACTAATGACCGACAAGTATAGGGGACAAAACATAGTCCTTTCAATAATTAAGAGTGTCGAACCTAACGAGGAGCAGAAGGAAATGATAAGTAGTTTTCAATAAGGAATTTTGTGCAAGTGTTGTAAGTAATAGTGATATATTATTTTGTATCAAGATAATACGTAACATGTGGCAAGTAATAATAGTAGCAAAGGTGCGGCAAGGTAGCCCAATCCTTATAATAGCAAAGGACATGCCTGAAAGTTCTCTTATATAAAGCAAGCGCTCCCAAAGACACATGAGAATTTCTGTCTAGTCATGTTCATCATATTAAATTGATTCGCGTCCGCTACTTTGATGATTTGATATGTGGGTGGACCGGTGCTAAGGTATTGTTCTTATTAAACTAACAACCTACTTATGATTACCCCCTCTAACAGGCATCCACAACTACGAAAGAAGAATTAAGAATAATCTAACCATAGCATGAAACATGTGGATCCAAATCAGCCCCTAATGAAGCAACACATAAACTAGGGTTTAAGCTTATGTCACTCTCGCAACCCATCATATATTTGTTAATCCACAATGAATTCCCTTAGGCACATAACATGGTGAAGTGTCATGTAGTCGACGTTCACATGACACCACTAAGAGAAGTAACAACATCCATATCATCAAAATATCGAACGAATACCAACTTTAGATGATTACTTATAACAAGACTTCTCCCGTGTCCTCAGGAACAATAATTACTACTCACACATCATCAACATGTTCAGGATAAGAGGTGTAATCATAATAATGAAGGATTTGAACATAGTATCTTCCACCAAGTAATCCAACAAGCATCAACTACAAGATGTAATCAACACAACTAGTAACACACAAGTACCAATCTGAGGTTTTGAGACAAAGGTTGAATACACGTGATGAACTTGGGTTGGAGATGAGATGGTTCTGGTGAAGATGTTGATGAAGATTGGTCCTCCTACAAAGGAGGAAGCATTGGTGATGACGATGGCTTTGATTTCCCCCTCCTAGAGGGGAATTCCCCCGATAGAATCTCTCTCCTAGAGAGCAAATGGGCCTGTGCCCAGGTTTCCGCCTCGATACAGCGGCGCTTCCTCCTGAAAGATGACTTATGATTTTTTTCTAGGGTAAAACACACCATATAGGGGAAGATGGTCGCTAGAGGGCCAGCCTGGGCCCCACAAGCCATCAGGGCACGGCCAGGGGGCGCCCCGTTGGCTTGTGCCTAGCTGGTGGCCCCTCTCCGCTATATTTTTGGCCCAGGAATTCTGAAATATTCCAGAAAAAATCTCTATAAAGTTTCAGGTCATTTGGAGCAAGTTGATTTTTCTGCCTTTTCCTCGGTTTTCCGGTCGAGAATTCTAGTTCCTAGATATTTCCCTCTGAGTGATGTATCTTGCATATTCAGAGTGAAAGGGCATAAGAATTGTTTGATAATAATGGATAATGGGCAGGATCAACACAAATATCAATAGTAATTCATGATGCAAAATGAGTGTATCAATCAGTGGTAATGTGATCAGTTTCACCAGAGTTAGCGTACCACACAACCTCATCTCCTCCTTGTTCCCTTAGAGGAGAAGCAGCATGGCATTCCTCTGGCACATAGTTTTCATCATAGCGATTGATACGTCCCAAACGTATCTATAATTTATGTTTGTTCCATACTCTTTTGGGTGACATTGTTATATCTTTTGCTACACTTTCATACCTTTTTACACATATTTGGACTAGCCTACTAACTCAGTGCATCCAGTGCCAGTTTCTGTCTGCTAATGTCTTTTTTGCAGGGACTTTTACCCCAATTTACAAAGCCCCAAAAATCCCGAGAAAAATATATAAAAATCAGTGTGACAAAAGCTTCGAGAGGCATCAAGTGGGGCCAGAGGGGAGCCATGGCCTCCCCAAGCGGCCACCCTCCTGGCCGCGCCATGATACGTCCATTTTGCATCATGCTTTCATGTTGATATTTATTGCTTTATGGGCTGTTATATTACTTTGTGGTACCATATTTATGCCTTTTCTCTCTTATTTTGCAAGGTTTATTTGAAGAGGGAGAATTCAGGCAGTTGAAATTCTAGACTGGAAAAGGAGCAAATCTTAGTCCACTATTCTGCACATCTCCAAATGCCCTGAAAAGTTACGTGGAATTTTTTGGGATTATATAAAAAATACTGGGCGAAAGAAGTACCAGAGGGGGGCCACCAGGGATCCACAAGCCGTGCCACCGCCACCCCCTGGTGGCGGAGGGCAAGCTTGTGGGCTCCCTGACGGCCCACTAGCCCCCCTCTTTTGCTATATGTAGGGTTTCGTTCCAGAAAAAATCATTCGGGAGCTTTTTCGTGGTTTCGCCGCCGCCACGAGGCGGAACTTGAGCAGATCCAATCTAGAGCTCCGGCAGGACGATCCTGCCGGCGAAACTTCCCTCCCGGAGGGGGAAATCGTCACCATCGTCATCACCAACACTCCTCTCGTCAGAGGGGAGGCATCTTCATCAACATCTTCATCAACACCATCTCCTCTCCAATCCCCAGTTCATCTCTTGTAACCAATCTTCGTCTCGCGACTCCGATTGGTACTTGTAAGGTTGCTAGTAGTGTTGATTACTCTTTGTAGTTGATGATAGTTGGATTACTTGGTGGAAGAGTTTATGTTCAGATCCTTGATGCTATTCATTACACCTCTGATCATGATTATGATTATGCTTTGTGAGTAGTTACTTTTGTTCCTGAGGACATGGGATAAGTCATGCCGATAATAGTCATGTGAATTTGATATTCGTTCGGTATTTTGATATGCTGTATGATGTCTTTTCCTCTAGTGGTGTTATGTGAACGTCGACTACATAACACTTCACCATATTTGGGCCTAGAGGAAGGCATTGGGGAGTAGTAAGTAGATGATGGGTTGTTGGAGTGACAGAAGCTTAAACCCCAGTCTATGCGTTGCTTCGTAAGGGGTTGATTTGGATCCACTAGTTTAATGCTATGGTTAGACGTTGTCTTAATTCTTCTTTTGTAGTTGTGAATGCTTGCGAAAGAGGTTAATCATAAGTGAGATGCTTGTCCAAGTAAGGGCAGTACCCAAGCGCCGGTCCACCCACATATCAAACTATCAAAGTAACGAACGCAAATCATATGAACATGATGAAACTAGCATGACAGAAATTCCCGTGTGTCCTCGGGAGCGCTTTTCCTCCTATAAGACTTTGTTCAGGCTTGTCCCTTGCTACAAAAGGGATTGGGCCACTTGCTGCACCGTTGCTACTACCTGTTACTTGTTACTTTTCGCTTGCTACGTTTCACCTCACTACACCATCACTTGTTACCGCTACTTTCAGTGCTTGCAGTTATTACCTTGCTGAAAACTGTTTATCAGAGCCTTCTGCTCCTTGTTGGGTTCGACACTCTTACTTATCGAAAGGACTACGATTGATCCCCTATACTTGTGGGTCATCACGCCAACAGTCCGCTTGGGTGGGGCCCACCTCCTCTGGTGCCCTCTTTCGGTCTATATTTACCTCTCCGATAGAAAACCCTCAAAGAAGATCGAGAATCGCGAATTTCTCCATCGTTCTGCGGCCGCAGTGCTTCCGAGATCGGGAGCGCCAGAAGACCTCTTCCCGGCACCCTGCTGGAGGGAGGATTGACCTCCGGGAGCTTCTCCACCACCATGGACGCTCCCCGGACGTGCAGTGAGTAGTCCTCCTTGGACCATGAGTCTATGACTAGTAGCTATGTGATGTCTTCTCTCCAATCTTATGCTTCAATGCTTAGCCCTTATGAACTGCCCTACATGATCAAGGCATCTATGTAATTTACCTGCTGTTGCTATGATTGGTTTGCTGGGATCCGATGGATTATGAGATTATGTTCAGATTGTGATGACTTATATATTTGGTTCTTGTTTGATATTATGTTTTTGAGTAATTCATGCATGTTCTCTGTTGCTTTTTATTACTTTGGCCGAGTAGTAGATTGTAACTCCAAGAGGGAGCGTTATGCATGATTGTGGGTTCATGCCCCCTGATGTCTAGCTTGAGTGACAGAAACATGAGACTAGGGGATGTGTTGTTGCCACCAGGGAGAAAACAACGGTGCTTGTGACCACGGTTGCAAGGATTGTTTACCTTATGCAAAGTTCGTTAATGCAGTTGTCCATTGCTTTGAGTTTACACTTTGGGCGGGGCTCGCAACTTAATACCAGCGAGATGTTCTGGATAGATATCTCAAGGTGGATGATTAGAGAGTAGATGCTGATGGATAAACGGTCTACTTGTCTTGGCGTACTGCCCATTACTTTTGAGCCTCTAACTTTCTAGTAGCATGATTAGCATTGCGGTGCGTCTATAATTTTGTCAATTGCCCAGCTGTAATTTGTTTACCTAGCATAGTTGTTTATCGTCTTTTGGGAGAGAGACATCACTAGTGAACATCATGGGACTCTGTTCCATATTACCACCATTTTTTACACCTCCACCATTTAGTGTTTTTATTTACTTTTCCGTTGCAATCGCTATCTCTATTCCCACTTGTGTTTTGTTCCTTTGCAAACTACAAGGCCAGAGAGATTGACAACCTCTCTGAACTCGTTGGGAGCAAAGTTATTTGTTGTGTGTGCAGGTCCACGTCTTTTGCTAGTGCCAGAGCAACGAACACCTACTTGTTGATCCTCGGAGTCCTCCTGGTTCGATAAACCTTACAGTCCCCGTGTAAGGGAAATCTTCTGCTGACTACATCTCCACCTTCCACTTGGGGTAACCAACGAGGGGCGAGAAGTATATCCATCAACTCGTCATTACCGATGCCAGCATTCCATTACCTCATGACCGGACTTTTTGCAAAGTTGGCACCGAGGTCGTGAGTTGCTAGAGGAAATCTGAGGGTTGTTGGAGTAGCGTTGGTCATTGTTGTTGGAGCATCCGCGTCCTTCGTTGTTGCGGCCACGTCCCTAGTGACCGTGGTGACCACGGCCACGATCGCCGTTGCCTTGGCCATGCGACATGGCATTGGCAGAAGATTGTCATGTGATCGAGCCTTGAAGAAGATTGACCCGAGCTTCGAAGCTCAGCAGCTAGCTGTATAACTTGGGGTTAACCGATTCGACACGAGCAACAAGGGTCGAGACCACAAAGTTATACTCAAGATCCAAAACCTTCAACACATAAGAAGTTATCTCCTGATCGTGGAGTGTAGAATTGGTCACGGTGATCTCATCCGCCAAAGCTTTGATCTTGGCGAGATAGTCTGGCATGCTGAGGTTGCCCTTCTGAAGGTTGGCGAGAGTGATGCGATTATTGACCGCCTGGGCTTGTGTTTGAGTAGGAAAGGACGCATGGATGGAGCTCCATACTTCTGTCGGCGTCTGCAAAGTTACGACCTATGGAATGACCTCATGAGACAGAGATCCCATTAGGTAAGATTGTACCTGTTGCTGCTAGGCAAACCAGATCGTCCTGGCGAAGTTGAAGACCTTCTCTTCCTTCCCATCCTTTGTGATGGTCAAGGTGGCAGGGGCCGCCGGGCTTTCGGTGTTGAGGAAGTGTTCCATCTCGGACGGAGCCAACATTCATGCATAGAGGGGGCAAGTTTGTTCATGGAGGGGGCAAAGTTCATATAAAGTGAAAAACAATTCCTACAAAAATCACAATCATAGTAGAAGAATCAATTTGTTAGGGGGGTCTAGCCCCCCCCCTCATCCCCTCCCCCCTAAATTTGTCCCTGCATCTGTGCTCCCTTGATGCTGGGTAGCACGATGGCCTTCCATAGGAGAAAATTACTCCTTGTGAACTTCTCTGATGGAGGCGGTCTGAGAGAGACGATGGTGGTGCTAGAGGAAGGCGCGAAGGTATAGCTAGAGGCGAGGCTGGCCATGGTGGAAGCGACGAGGGTGGAAGCAGTGGCATAGGTGGGCTTGTCATGGTTTCCTCTCTCTCTCTCTCATGGCGACGATCTAGACTAGATGAGTTTTTCAATAGATAGATGCGGGAGGAAGATGGCTCTGATACCGTGTAACATTTGCAGGAAGCGTATACACCCCTAAGGGCCGCATCCGCTTATTTATATTGGCAATGTCTTGATGTACATAACGGGATGAGGTTTATAGGAGGTTGAGAAGGAGAAGATAGGAAGAGACCAAGAGGAAGACAATTACAATGTTTAACCAAACTCTATCTCTAGCCTATTTGTCTAACACCCACAAGATGTTTGGATAGTCTGTAATTTGTTCTTCCACGGTCGCTGACCCTGATATGGAACAATATTGTGTTAGCATCGACCGCCTGAATCCAAGTCAACCTAGAGCATTGCCTCATCTTCATATTTTGGACCGCATTAAGATTTAGGTACTTGCCCCTTAAATTGCGATGCAGTTCGAGATCCGTGGGTCGGGGTCGGGTCTCTTCCACCACGTTTAGGCACCAGATAAATTCCTTGGCGACCACGAGCTGGTGCTTAACAGCCCCCACCTTCTATTACTACCATGGCCAGTCGGCTAAGCTTTAACGATGAACAAGGTCGGACCATCGGAGGCGATGTTGTTCTTTTACTGGACGGGATACACCTTGTCCTTGAAGTCACCAAAATAAAGCCAATACTCTTCAAGTTGAGTGAGAGCTTCCTTGTCTCAAATAGGTTCCAACTCAGTAGCAACGGGTAGTCGTGTGAAGCGAGGGGATGACTTGTAGGAAGGTCCTACGAAACATAACATTCTGATCATCACATCAGAAGAAGTGGTCGATCTTTGTGAGCAAATGGTTCTCTTGCTCATCCGTCCAAATGAAACAACAGGATAATGTGCCAGTGCTTTGCTAAGAAGGATAATACAAAGAAGGAAGAAATAAGTGTATATTTCATCACCTAATTTGCGAAATAGTGTGGATTTAGTCCTCCAACTATACAAGGCCAGATAAATCAAACCTCGAGATTTTGAAACCTTAGGGTATCTCTAATGTCGGGGGGATAACCCCGGGGTAGGCTCATCGAGCCTACTCCTTTGCCTTCAACCAAGAAGGAATAGCAAGAACCATTCTGCAAAGCCCAAGTCCCCCTGGCCGGCTAGGAAGCACCTGCCGGCTGGGGGCGAGACGACCAACTCTCTGGCCGGCCAGGAAGCACCTGTCGGCTAGAGGCGAGACAGCTACCTCCCCCTGGCCGCCTAGGCCAAGCCAGCCGGCTAGGGGCGAGGCGGTCGTGCCCAAGCCGGCTATTCAAGAGACTAGCCGGCTAGGGAGCACAAGTCACATTAGACCGTAGGTCATGACGAGACCCCACGATTAAACGTGGTTTGATACGTCTCCAACGTATCTATAATTTTTATGGTTCCATGCTATTATCTTGTCAACTTTGGATGTTTTGTATGCATGAATATGCTATTTTATATATTTTTTGGGACTAGCCTATTAACTCAGTGCCAAGTGCCAGTTCCTGTTTTTTCCGTGTTTTTGACCCTTTTCAGAGAAGAATATTAAACGAAGTCCAAACGGAATAAAACCTTCGAAAAGATTTTTTCCATAACAAAAGATACACAGGGAACTTGTGAACCAAGGCAAAGGACTCCGGGGGAGGCCACAAGCCCCCTAGCCATGGCCTGGGGAGCCGCGTCTAGCAGGCTTGTGGGCCCCCCGTGGCTCCTTTGCCCTACTTCTTCCGCCTATAAATCCCCAAAAAATCCCAAACTGCGAGAGAGAGCCACGAAAATACTTTTCCGCCGCCGCAAGCTTCTGTCTCCGCAAGATCCCATCTGGGGACCGTTCTGGTGCCCTGCCGGAGGGGGGATTCGGACACGGAGGGCTTCTTCATCAACACCATTGCCTCTCCGATGATGCGTGAGTAGTTCACCACAGACCTTCGGGTCCTTAGCTAGTAGCTAGATGGCTTCTTCTCTCTCTTGGATCTTCAATACAAAGTTCTCCATGATCTTCATGGAGATCTATCCGATGTAATCTTCTTTTGCGGTGTGTTTGTCGAGATCCGATGAATTGTGGATTTATGATCAGATTATCTATGAATATTATTTGAGTTTCCTCTGATCTCTTATATGCATGATTTCGTATCCTTGTAATTCTCTTCGAGTTGTGGGTTTCGTTTGGCCAACTTGATCTATAATTCTTGCAATGGGAGAAGTGCTTGGTTTTGGGTTCATACTGTGCGGTGTCCTCATCCAGTGACAGAAGGGGTAGCGAGGCACGCATCATGTTGTTGCCTGTTACGTCGACAGAAACCTTCTGACGTCTCTTGAGCTTGCCTTAGTTTTTCCCTTGAAGAGGAAAGGGTGATGCAGTACAAGAGCAATAAGTATTTCCCTGAGTTTGAGAACCAAGGTATCAATCCAGTAGTAGAAGATCGTCAAGTCCAGAGTACCTACACAAACACAAAGAGCTTGCACCCAACGCTATAAAGGGGTTGTCAATCCCTTCAAGATTGATTGCAAAGTGAGATCTGAAGGCGGAAAGTGCAACGAAGTAAAAGAGTAAGGCTGAAAATATGGTGTGAAGTAGACCCGGGGGCCATAGTGTTCACTAGAGGCTTCTCTCAAAATAGCAAATATTACGGTGGGTGAACAAATTACTGTCGAGCAATTGATAGAACCGTGCAAAGTCATGACGATATCTAAGGCAATGATCATACATATAGGCATCACGTCCGAGACAAGTAGACCGATACTTTCTGCATCTACTACTATTACTCCACACATCGACCGCTATCCAGCATGCATCTAGTGTGTTGAGTTCATGACGAACAGAGTAACGCCTTAAGCAAGATGACATGATGTAGAGGGATAATCTCAAACCAATGATGAAACCCCCATCTTTTTACCCTTGATGGCAACAACACGATGCGTGCCTCGCTACCCCTTCTGTCACTGGGTGAGGTCACCGCACGGTATGAACCCAAAACCAAGCACTTCTCCCATTGCAAGAATCATAGATCAAGATGGCCAAACAAAACCCACAACTCGAAGAGAATTACAAGGATATGAAATCATGCATATAAGAGATCAGAAGAAACTCAAATAAGATTCATAGATAATCTGATCATAAATCCACAATTCATCATATCTCGACAAACACACCACAAAAGAAGATTACGTCAGATAGATCTCCATGAATATCATGGAGAACTTTGTATTGAAGATCCAAGAGAGAGAAGAAGCCATCTAGCTACTAGCTATGGACCCGTAGGTCTACGGTGAACTACTCACGCATCATCGGAGAGGTCATGGTGTTGATGAAGAAGCCTGGGAGGCGCACCCCGTGGCCGCGGCTAGGGGGCTTGTGGGGTCCCTGGTGGCCCCCTGCCTTGGTTCTCAAGTTCCCCGATCTTCTTCTGTTTCGGAAAAAATCTTTTTGGAAGTTTTGTTCCGTTTGGACTCCGTTTAAAATCCTCCTCTGAAAAGGGTCAAAAATACGGAAAAAACAGGAACTGGTACTTGGCACTGAGTTAATAAGTTAGTCCCAAAAAAATAAAAGGCATACAAAACATCCAAAGTTTGACAAGATAATAGCATGAAACCATACAAAATTATAGATACGTTGGAGACGTATCATTGCCATCAAGGGTAAAAAGTTGGGGTTTATATCTATTGCACTAATTTATCCTTCTACATCATGTTATCTTGCTTAAGGCGTTACTCTGTTTGTTATGAACTCAATACACTAGATGCATGTTGGATAGCGGTCGATGTGTGGAGTAATAGTAGTAGATGCAGACAGTATCAGTCTACTTGTCTCGGACGTGATGCCTATATGTATGATCATTGCCTTAGATATCATCATGACTTTGCGCGGTTCTATCAATTGCTCGACAGTAATTCGTTCACCCACCGTAATACTTGCTATCATGTGAGAAGCCTCTAGTGAACACTATGGCCCCCGGGTCTACTTCACATCATATTTTCAGCTCTACACTTTTACTTTGTTGCACTTTCCACCTTCAGATCTCACCATGCAATTAATCGTGAAGGGATTGACAACCTGTAAGTGCATCTAGTGCCCCTTAGTGATTTTGGTGGTTTGAAGACTTATAGGTTAAGTATCTAATGTGTTTATGAGTGTACACATGATCTATAACTGACTGAGGAGTTTCAGATATTTGATGAATATCGACCCCTAAAAATGTATATCTTCGGTTGAAGAAATTGGTCTGAAGCTGAAGAATTGAATCGCGAAGAATCTGCGATGAAATTGATATTCCTCATGAAGATACTGAAATTGAGGAATTCGGTGTGTCCTGAAGAAAATCATTTTGAAGACTTTGAAGCATGAAGATTTACTCTTTCTGTTTTATTTTCTTCACACATGAGTAATAGGAACACCGTACTGTTAAAGGGGGTCGAAGTTACACTTTGGAATGAATTTCCTCATGATGCTCAACCCAAGCCTAATCCTACCAAACGCCTCAAGTGAGGAATACGAGTGACATGAGGACTCTCACAGTTAAGGGTTCCGACCGTTTCGATAGCCACGCCAAGTCATTGGTCTTATCCACACCAACGGTCATATTATTTAAGGGCATTAGTGTCAAATCATGTCGGGATGCTCCCAGGCTATAAATAGCCGCCCCCACAACCATTAGCTGGTTGGCTGCTCCGTTAGGAACTGACACTTGTCATAAGAGCAACCCAAATTCCTCAGAGTCTTCGAGAGTAATTCATCAGTGAGGAAATACCCCATTACACCGAAACCACAAACCAAACCTAATGATTGAGCATCACCGAAGAAGTTGTTCCTGTGTGGGACTGAAGCCATTTACCTTTGAGGACTGTGCATCCTCCAAACGGTTAGGCGTCATGGTCTAGAGCTTTCCAGCAGTCAATTGTGGATCGCCGGGTGACCAAGTTTGTGAGGGTTTGGAAGTCTGCCCTGAAGACTTACCGCGAGTGTTGGGCGAGGACTGTGTGTTCTTAGCCCAAGGAGAACACGGTAGGGACTATGTGTCCCGGGACTGTGTGTCCTTTGGTTTCAATACCAAGCCGCTCCAAACCAGATGTACGACTGTCACAGCAGTTGGAACTGGGTCATCAACTAGTGTCTTCACTGTGAAACGGGTTCTAATTCCTCAACTCCTTACATTCCTCAAATTATGTGTTGATGACTTTCACCGCTACTGTTTGAAGAATTTGCTGAAGACTTTCTCTGAAATTCCTCAACCCCAAATTCTTCACGCTAGTTAATCCTCATCTGTTTTCTGCGTGCCTGCTCACTGTGCAATCTGTTTTCACTTTCCTCATTCTGAAAAACTGCTGTTGTGAAACTTTGCACTTCTGATCCTTTACTGTTTCCGCTGTAAGTTAGTCATTAGTGAGGAATTTCCTCAAAAGGAATTTCCTTAGTGATGAAATTCTAAATATCTCCTATTCACCGTCCCTCTAGTCGATATAACGCACTTTCAATTGGTATCAGAGCGAGGTACTCCCTTGTTCTGTGTGATTTTGGTTTAACCACCTGGAGTTTTAGTTATGTCGACTGCAGGCATGTTTAAGGTGACTGCAGCATGTCCTACCTTCGAAGGAAATAACTTTCCCTTCTGGAAGAACAAGATGCAAATGCATCTACAAGCTATTGATAATGTTCTCTCGTATATTGTGGAACATGGCGTCCCCATCATCTCTGCTAGTGTCTCTGCTGCTGATGTTAATAAATTGAAGCAGCTCGATTCTCAAGCGAAGAATATCATCTGTGGACATCTGAGCCCAGGCCAGTTTGGAAGATATCATCTGTGGCCATCTGTGGCCAGTTTGGAAGAATATCATTTGTGGCCAGTTGGGAATATCATCTGTGGCCATCTGAGCAACACTGATCTGGGAGAGACTGTGCAAAGTAAATGAAGGAGTATCAACCCAGCGTGACTCTCGTGTTGATATTCTTCGCAATCGCTTCAAGAGGCATGACAATGAAAGCTGCCAAGACACCTTTGATCGCCTCACTGACATATCAAATGAACTGCAAGCACTGGGAGCTCGAGACATTACTGATCACGAAGTTTTGAAGAAACTGCTGAGATCTTTGGACTCTTCATTTGATACTTTAGTTCTGATGATTCAAGAAAGACCAGACTACAAGATGCTTGACCCAGCTGATATACTCGAAAGACTCAATACTCATGAATTCCAACTAGAAGAAAAGAAAGATCTATATGGACCAAGCTATTCCAGACCACGTGCACTGAAGGCTGGAGCAATTTCCTCATCTGAAGAAGAAGACTCAGATGACAGCATTGGTGACCCTGAAGAATTTGGACAGGAGCTTGCAATGCTCGTGAGGAAATTCCAGAGGTTTACACGACGTTGGCCAGTTCGGTAAATCTTCAAGAAGAGACATGAGGAAATCAGAATCTTCATCTGAGGACTACAAGAAAAGAACCTGCTACAAATGCAAGAAATCAGGTCATTACATTGCTGATTGTCCCCGTTGGGAAAAGGAATCAAAGAAGAATAAATACAAGGATCACAGTTCTGATGACTCGAAGAAGAAGAAGAAATCTTCAAAATCCTCATCTTCAAAGCCCTCGTCGCACAAGAAGACTAGTTTCAGAAAGGCTCGGGCACTTATTGGCAAGGAAATGGACTCCGAGGCAGAATCAAAGGACTGTGATGAAGAAGAGGGTTCAGATGAAGACTCAAAATCCGGACAGGCTAGTCTTGCACTGGCAACCACTTTCGTCAACAAGTCAATCTTCAATCTTGAAGAAGATGATAATACCATCCACACTGATGACTATGCTGATGACTTTGCTCCAACCTTTTGCTTCATGGAAAAAGGTTCAAAGGTACCAAATGATGCCTCCTCCTCTGATTCAAGTGACTGTGAACCTGATGATTATAAAAAACCCAGTTACAGTAAACTTGTTATCATTGCCACTAAACAACAAACTGCCCTGGAAAAGCTTCAGAAACTGCTAGATAGAAGTGATGATCTGTTGAATGATGAAATGAACCTTACCCAAATCCTCACTGAAGATGTGAAAAGTCTTCAGTCTAGATTTGATAATCTTCAAGATCGTTATGATACACTCCTTGCTGATCATGAGAAGCTTTCCTATGAATTTCTTCAAAGGAAGCTTGATCTAGAGAAGCTGAGGATGTCTCATGATGATCTTCGTATGGAAAATGTTTCATTACTAGCTCAACAGATCAGCGCTGGTCAAGTTGAATTCACTCCTCCATGTCTTAAATGCATTGAACGCGAAACTGCTAATTCTTCACCAGGATCATCAAATGCTTCTATTGCTACAAATTCTTCAACTGCACATGTAGTGTCTATTTCCTCACTTGAGGAAAACACAAATGTTACTGATGAAAATGCAGGGTTGAAGGAATTGTATGTGACAGGCATATACAAAAGCCTCAAAGGACATCAAACCCTTTGTGACGTGCTCAAAAAGCATATCTTGAACAGGAACCCGAGGAAAGAAGGAATTGCCTTTGAGAGGAAATTAAATGATGATGGATCTTATTGGAAACCTGAGCAGTATCCCAAAACCTCATGGGTTGCTGCTACTGGGCCTCCTTTTGATCCATCTAATCTAATTGGCTTTTCATGTGAATTATCCTATTCCTCAGATGAGTCATTTGACTCCAACTATAAACTGTTCCAAAATCAATCTGGTGAAGTATTTGCTCGATATGTTGAAACTAACTGCAGGAATGGCCCTCCCTTGAGGAAAATCTGGGTTCCCAAAAGCTGTCTTGAAAATCTTCAGGTAAATGTCCTCATGACACCACCGATGAAGAATCTGAACCCCAGATCAAATTCCTCAGGAGGACCAAAGTCTTCAAAAGGATCAAAATCCTCAACTGGTCAAAATTATGCTCGTACCCGTGCTAATGCGTCTAACATGCAGGGAAACTTCAAGGAATATGAATATGAGCATTACTCTTCAAATCATTATGTTCATAAATCCTCAAACCAGTTCTCTGCATATTCATATGAGTACTTTAACCCCCCTACTGCTAAGAGAAGTGCATTAGCTTCAATGCCACCTTTCTCATATGGTGCTCGCAGGATGATGAATGTTTTACCACCCCTTCAGATGTGAGTGGTGAAGAAATCGAACTAATCACTTCTGCAGGACAGGTCTCCAGATGAAAATCATCATCTGAAGAATTTGCTGGAGACCTGAGGAAATGCTTGATAGGACGCAAGCTAATATTGATGAAATAGAAATATTTCACACGTCCTTATAATTCTGTTGTGATGAAATTCTTATCTGATGAAATTGATATCATATTCTTGAAACTTGAAGCATATGAGATGGTAAGTTGTACTAATTCACCTGCAGGATGATAAACCCAAGAATACTGAGTGGGTTCTTGATAGTGGCTGCACACATCACATGACTGGTGATAAAAGCTTGCTGATGAATATGCCACTAACTCCATCACCTCTGAAGCAAATCACATATGCTGACAAAGGTAAAAGCAAGGTATTGGGACTTGGCAAAGTGGCTATTTCCAAGGATAGGCATATGGACAAAGTGATGCTTGTTGAATCCCTTGGTTTTAACCTCATGTCAGTCTCGATGCTTTGTGATCTTGATATGATTGTTATCTTTGTAGATATAGATGTGTAGTCATCATGGAATCTGACAGATCCAAAGTCTACGAAGGAGTAAGAAGAGGGGATTTGTACATTGTTGATTTCTCTACAGGTCCTCAACCAGCCACTTGCTTACTAGCAAAAACCTCAGAAGGATGGTTGTGGCACCGAAGACTAGGTCATGCAGGCATGAGGAATTTGCACACGCTTGCGAAGAAGAAGCATGTCATCGGCATCGAATCAGTCAAATTCCTCAAAGATCATCTCTGTGGTGCATGTGAATCTGGGAAAATGACCAGATCCAAGCATCCCTCGAAGACTATCATGACCACTACACGTCCATTCGAATTGCTTCATGTGGATCTATTTCGACCTACTCACTATGCCACACTAACCAATGCAGCATCTTTATATGGCTTCGTCATAGTTGATGATTATTCCAGATATACATGGGTGCATATCATAGTGTATAAAACTAAAGTGCAGGAAATCTTCAAACGATTTTCTTCAAGGGCCTCGACGAACTTTGGCATCAAGATCAAACATATCAGGAGTGATAATGGAACAGAGTTCAAAAACACTGGTCTTGATGATTATCTTGATGAACTTGGTATTACTCACGAATTATCTGCTCCTTATACTCCTCAGCAGAATGGTGTTGTCGAAAGGAAGAACAGGACTCTGGTTGAGATGGCAAGAACTATGCTTGAAGAATATCAGACTCCTCGTCGCTTTTGGCCTGAAGCAATCAACACTGCATGTCATATCATCAACAGGGTATATCTTCACAAATTCCTCAAGAAAACCTCATATGAACTCCTCACTGATAAGAAACCCAATGTAAGTTATTTCAAAGTCTTCGGTGCAAAA
Source organism: Hordeum vulgare subsp. vulgare (assembly GCF_904849725.1). NCBI lineage: Eukaryota > Viridiplantae > Streptophyta > Magnoliopsida > Poales > Poaceae > Hordeum > Hordeum vulgare. Next base: position 643,237,008 of record NC_058519.1, on the reverse strand, counting down.
TGTTGGATTAGAGATCCGCACCATAGCTCAAAATTTGCACCTAAGGCACATGAATGTTTTATGCTCGGTTATGGAAAGGACTCGCACACCTACAGAGTCTTCAACAACTATCACAACAAAGTTGTTGAGACTGTAGATGTGCGGTTCGATGAAACTAATGGCTCGCAAAGAGAGCAATTGCCTTCTGATCCAGATAAGCTGTCTCCCGAGGAAGCAATAAAGCGCAAACCTACTGAAGACATTGTCCCCACTGAGGAAATTGGTGAAGAAACGATCCCCATCACTAATGAAAATCAAGAAGATGCTCCTGAGGAAATTGCACCAGAACCACTTCCTCAGCCCAGACGAAATCCTCAACCAGCTCATCCGAGGATTGCAAATGAAGTAGAAATTGACAAAATTCTCAACGACATCAACGCGCCAGGTCCTCTCACTCGCTCAAAAGCTTCACACTTAGTTAACTTTTGTGGGCATTTTTCCTTTGTATCCATCACAGAACCCTCAAAAGTTGCCGAGGCTTTTCTGGAACCGGAGTGGATCCAAGCTATGCAAGACGAACTTCTTCAATTAAAGCTGAATGACGTATGGGAGCTCGTCAAACGACCAGGTCCTCGCAAGCACAACATCATCGACACCAAGTGGATTTTCCGAAACAAGCAAGATGAGGACGGTCAAGTGGTGAGGAACAAGGCACGGCTTGTAGCCCAAGGCTACACCCAGGTTGAAGGAATAGATTTCGATGAAATTTTTGCACCTGTTGCTAGACTTGAAGCTATTCGAATACTACTTGCTTATGCTAATCATCATAACATCATCTTATATCAAATGGATGTGAAAAGTGCATTCCTCAATGGTAAGCTTGAGGAAGAAGTATATGTTGCTCAGCCCCCAGGTTTTGAGGATCCAAAGAATCCAGACAAAGTCTTCAGACTCAAAAAGGCTCTCTATGGTCTCAAGCAAGCCCCTCGGGCATGGTATGATACATTGAAGGAATTCCTCATGAAGAAAGGCTTCAAACCTGGTTCACTCGATCCAACTCTTTTCACTAAATTCTATGATAATGAGCTATTTGTGTGTCAAATATATGTCGATGATATCATATTTGGCTGTACTGACAAACGATACAGTGATGAATTTGCTTACATGATGAGTGAAGAATATCAGATGTCTATGATGGGGGAGCTGAAATTCTTCTTAGGTCTTCAAATTCGTCAACAACGCAATGGAATCTTCATATCACAGGAGAAATACCTCAAGGATGTTCTGAGGAAATTCGACATGCATGAATGCAAAGGTGCCAAGACTCCAATGCCTACCAACGGCCATCAAGGCACTGATGAAAATGGTAAAGAATTTGATCAGCACGTATATCGCTCTATGATTGGCTCTTTATTGTATCTATGTGCATCTAGGCCAGATATAATGCTTAGTGTTTGCATGTGTGCACGTTTTCAAGCAAAACTGAAGGAATCACACCATAAGGCTGTGAAGCATATTCTTCGATACTTAGCTCACACACCAACACTAGGATTATGGTATCCCAAGGGCTCCAATATTCATCTGGTAGGATATTCTGATTCTGACTATGTTGGTGATTGTGTGGATCGCAAGTCAACTTCTAGTACATGTCATTTCCTCGGAAGATCACTAGTTTGCTGGTCCTCAAAGAAGCAGAACTGCGTATCACTCTCCACTGCCGAAGCTGAGTACATTGCTGCTGGTTCATGCTATGCTCAATTACTATGGATGAAGCAAACCCTCAAGGACTACGGCGTCAACATAAAGAATGTGCCTCTCTACTGCGACAATGAGAGTGCAATCAAGATTGCATACAACCCAGTATAGCACTCGAAGACCAAGCACATCCAGATTCGTCATCATTTTCTTCGGGACCATGTCCTCAAGGGCAATATCCTCATCGACCATGTGAAGACTGATGATCAACTGGCAGATATCTTCACTAAGCCCTTGGATGAGAAAAGGTTTTGCAAGTTGCGGTGTGAGCTAAATATCTTAGAATCTTCAAATGTTTTGTAAAAACATGCACACATCCTAACACTTATGCAAAATTGATGACTTAGATGTGCAACACATGATGAATTGATTTTCTTCAACTGATGAAGAATATCACTCTGAATGTGAAGAAATCAACGAAGAAATTGATTCTCAGGGCCCTACGACAATTGTGCGCGGCGTCTGTAATCAACATTCTTATATGGTGGGTCACGCCACCGCCCAACGTGAAATTCCTCAAGTTGTTTTTCTTCAAATGTTCCATTTCCTAAAAATGTGTTTTTCTTCAAAACAGTTGTTCTTCATTGTGACGATTTATCACAAAATCTTCAAGTTACTCAAATCTTCAAAAACACTTGATGACTTTCGTTTGACTAGATAGACTGTGATTCCAAGTCCTCAACATCATTCACTTATAGCTATTTCTTCAAGTTGATATTTCATCTAAGTGAATGTGATCGGACCCTACTTTCCCTCTATGCTATTCTCATCCAGTCTATTCGATTCTTCATATGCGTTCTACTTGAAACTTTGTTCAAAATCCTCACTGCGTCCTTGTCAGCTGATGATTTTGTAACAAAAATCCTCAAATCTTCAAAAATGTTTCTTTAATGCACAGTAACTAAACCCCACTTCCCATGTTCGGATAACCACGATCTCCACTATCTCCACCGCCTTGTTCGGGAGCTACACGTGTCCTGCGGAGATGTAGAGGCAGGGGCTGTTTGGTCCGAATTCTTCGCGCCAACAGTAACTGTCTGGCTATAAATATGTCCTTATCCCCCTCGACAAACACTTCTTCACCCCATCGCTCTCCTGCTACAGCAAAAAGCATCGAACCCTAGCGCCACCGCTGGAAGTCTCGTCGCCGGCGAAGAAGAGCTTCACTGCCTCGACTTCTCCGTCGCTGGAACCACGCCGGAGTCGGACCATCTTTGTCCGCCGCCGCCGTAGACGTCCTCAGCTGCCGGGTTAGGGCGCATTGGACACGCAACCGAAGAGCTTCTTTCCACAACTTTTCTGTGTTCTTCGTGCGCGCCTTCAAGGGTAAATAAAAACCCCATTTTTACAGCAAGTTAGATCTACTATTTTACATCTCCTATGTGAAATCTGTTTTTCCTCAAGAATCGATATGCACTTGATTCCTCAAACACTGCCTATCACCACACCATTGACGAACTTCACTAAGCAACTAAGATTTTCACGAGATTCCTCAATTGTGCGAATTTTCGGATCTGTACAACTCTGGAACCCAAGAACAATATGCTTAGGCAAATTCCTCAACCACTGGTTAAATTCCTCACCTGTCAAACCTTTTCATTTTCTTCAAATCTGAGAACGCATATGACCTCTCCAAATTCCTCGCAACTATACTCTGTTCACAGGTACACACATGTCAGCTGATGAATCTCTCGGTTCTCATCACATTAACTCATTTGCAGCGTTTCTTGAAGAAAATCTTCAAGTCTCATCAGAATCCTCAAGAGTTGAATCTCATCAGAAAAATCCTCAGCTGAAGAAAATGGAGGATGACAGAAAACAGAAGGGAGGGAAGAAACTTGAGCAGAACACAACTTTGGATATCCGTGAGGATATTTACTTGGACTATTGCACACGTGATGAAAATGAAAAAATGGCCAAGAGAAAGATTCGGCTGCAGAAGATAGAACGCCGATGGGCTAAGGAATGGAAGGAATACAGGTTTGTAACTGCCAAGTATGCGAAGAAATTCGCCCTGAAGCCTCCTGGCAAACGAGCCCCACTTGAGGCTCATCAAGTAGCACATCCCTCAAGCCTCGAGACCATTGATGACTATCCAGATGAGAAGGACAAGCATCTGGCTAAGCTCAAGAAGCAGGCAGATGCTGCAGTGAGGAAATTCAATGAATCCTCAGCTGCTGCCTCAACTGCAGCTACTTCCTCTATCGCTGAGACCTCTGGTTCAGCAATTCCTCAACCACAGTCTGTGCCATCAAAACCAAGGGCTCCAAAGCCTCAAGAGAAGTCTGCTCAGGCATCAGTTACAAAACCCTCAGCTCCGAAATCCTCAGCACCACCACCAAAGCCTCAAGAGATACCAGTACAGAAGTCGGTCATGAAGCCACTGACCGCCACCTCTAGCTCCTCACTCCCGGCTGCAACCAGCTCGGAGACAAAGTCTTCACCACCTCGTGTGAAGACTCAGGTGTCTGCTGAAAGAGCAACTCTGCCAAGCCCCAGCAAAATCATCACAGTTCCGTCTGCATCAGAGGGCAGTGATGAATATGATGATCAAACCCTGCAAGCGATAATCAGAAACAAGCAGGAAAGGGTAGCTCAAGCATTAGGTAGCACCATTCCTCTGGCCATGGACCCCAAGGTCCTCCTAGACTACATAAACATCTGGTATGAGGACCCAAACACTTCGCTTAATGATTTGAAACTTCCCCCTGGCATCAGCCACATGGTGGCCACATTCATCAATGAAGCCAAGTGGAAAGAACAGCAAGTTAAGCAGGCCAAGGTTGTGAAACTTAAAAAGGAGAAATTCCTCAAGTAGAATCTCCTCAGCTTGATGTCTGATGCACTCGTGTCAACACAAGCTGAGTTGAAGAATTTGGCTGATAAGTACTCCAAGCTGTCAGATCGTCAGAGTCTCAAGAGCAATTTCATCAAGCTGGCCACTAAAGTTGTTGATGACTACAACAAGAAGGTTGCACCTCCAGCACCAACTCCCCAGCCCTTGATTGAAGAGCCAGCTGATGAATCTCCTCAAGCTGAGGAAATACCCCAAGAAAGCCGTGTGGATGTACCGGCTATTGAAGAAATCACCATGGAAGCTCCAGCTGATGAACCTGCTGCAGCTGGTGAGACTGCCCCTGACCCAGCTGCTTCATCAAAGCAAGCTGATGACTCTGCTCCAGCTGGTTCCTCAAAGCCAGCTGAAGAATCTGTCGAGAGAACCCCTTCACCAAAAACTTCAAAGGTGAAGAAGATGACTCCGTATGCATCAGACGGAAGAAAACCAGGGCTGCTGAGAAGGAAGCCAAAAAGAGAAAGGCCTCCTCAGCAGAAGAAGAAACAGAGGCCAAGCGCCTCAAAGCGCTTGAAGATAATGCTCCACTAGACCCTGTGCCCCTCAATGTCGCTCCGTCTTATGAAATGGTCATCCTTGATGACCAAGCGAAAGGGACAGATGAGGAAATGAAGGATGCCGCATCTGAGGAACACACTGACGAAGAAATTCGTATTGACGACAGTCCTCAGCCCTCCATTCCTCAGAAAGACACTTCACAAGGATCAGCTGCACCAACTGATGAAACTGCCCCTGTCACCAAGCTAGCTGAGGAAGAGTAAAGTGAAATTCCTCATGCTGATAAAATTCAAAGTCCTGAGCAAGATGAACCTATTCCTCAGCCTGATGCCCAGCCAGAGCAAGCTCCTCAGCCTGAAGCCCCAGCTGATGAAATTCCTCACCCTGAGGACAATGCTGAGGAAAATGCACCTGGTCAAGACAATGCCATCGTCGTGCTCAACCCCAAGACTGCAATCGTTGTCTCCCCTCCTGTTCCTCAGCAAAATCTTCAGCCAGTTTAGCGTCAGCCATTCTCCAAGCGACCAAAGTTTCAAAAGGAGAATTTCTTTGAAGAGCGCATGTACTTCATTGGAGAGAATCCCTATGACAAGCCTCAAATGAGGCATCTGAAGTTTTGGACAAGGACACAGCCGAATTACTATGCCTCTGTGCTGTGTGGAAGAAACAAGATATTCCAGCACAGGCATATTCCTCACGTTGAACTTGAAGCAATACCGTGCCTAGCTCCTGTCCTCAATGTCCTCCATGACGCTGGTCTGCTGCGAATGTGCTCCGACATATCTGATTGGAACAGTGAGCTCATTCTTCAGTTTTATGCCACTCTTCACATATCTGGCGACCCTGAAGACATTAACACCTGGGTGTGTTTGACTGGATGACACAAAACACTCACTACAAGGCTCCTGCTACTGAGCTCCTCCGTGAACTGCCTGTATCAATTCCCTCGGAGGAGGCTGTGAAGCTTTACGGTGAGCGTGAGCTGCCCAACGGGATGATGGAAGTCCTCATGAAGCCTTTGGCTGAAGGACAATCACCGAGAAAAACCTTCCTCGTCCACGAGCTCAAATATACACCAAGGTCTGTCTACAGAATCCTCTGCATTGTGCTTGCGCCGATCAAACGCCATGATGATGAAGAAGATGTCGTAGGCATCATGAAGAATATCCTCTTCAACATCATCCATGGTATTCCTATCAACATCCATGATTTCTTCCTGAGGACTTTGGCCGACAATGCTATGTGTCCATTTGATCACAAGATATATGCCCCATGGATCATGAGATTCATCAGGACAAGGACATGCATCAACTTCCACGCTGATTTCCAAAACCATGTTGGTTATATGCCTCCTATCCGGGTCAACAAGAAGACTTTCGATCCAATTGAAGGAAAAAGGCAAGTCAGTGATTGATGAAGGCAGTAGGCCCCTTGATGGCCAGTTCAGAGAGCGAGAAGCTTATTCTTCATGGGATGATACTGAGACTCGCCCGGCAAGCCTCGTTCCTCCTCGCGTGATGAATACAAGAGAGCTCCTCCTCAGTCTTCACCAGAAGGTGGATCACAATCACAAGTGGGTCAAACGCCAGTTTGGCACCATTGTGAAAACCCTCACTGAAACACAGAACTCTGTGAAGCTTAACCATCACTATCTGCATGAGGTTTTTGATCGCACCTGGGCTACACTTGCACATCTGTAGACTCAGACAGAGCTTGAAGAAATGGACTTTGAGCGAGACTTTGACTGGTCGTGGCCTCCCAAGAAGAAGTTCAGGCCCATTCCAGTTCTAGACCTTGAAGACAGTTCCTTTTCTTCATTCCGCACTTCTGAAACTGATGAAGAACAGCTCGACACTCCTACCGGTCCAAGGAAGAAGACTACTCCCAAGAAGCATCACGCCTCTTCATCAACCGCCACGAAGTGAAGTCTTGACGGGCGTTAGTCCTCAGTTGTCCCTTTTTGTCACTTGATGACAAAGGGGGAGAAACTTGAGAGTTAGTCTTCAAGCAGGATATTTTGGGGCTTATGAACTATATTTAAGTTACAAACTCTTGGCTCTTCTGAATTTTTTATGTAATGAGTTGTAACTTAAGCCCGATGGTACTCTGACGCTTTTGAACGTTTTTCTTCGCATGCTTATTCCTCAAGTTTTTAATGCACGCATGCTGGAATTCGTCAGATACCATTTGTCATCATGCATCTTCATTTTCTTCATACTATATGTTACATGTATGCATGATTTACAAGACTCAGGGGGAGATCTCCATGATATAAATCATCAGTGAGCATTTGTTGTAGAAAGCAAAATCCTCAAGATATGCACATCTTGAGGGGGAGTCTCTCTGAATCTTGATTTCAAATTCCTCAATTAAGTATTTACACTTCATAGTGTTATCCCTGTTGAAGACTTAACCTAATTGTCATCAACCACCAAAAGGGGGGAGATTGTAAGTGCATCTAGTGCCCCTTAGTGATTTTGGTGGTTTGAAGACTTATAGGTTAAGTATCTAATGTGTTTATGAGTGTACACAGGATCTATAAGTCACTGAGGAGTTTCAAATATATGATGAATATCGACCCCTAAAAATGTATATCTTCGGTTGAAGAAATTGGTCTGAAGCTGAAGAATTGAATCGCGAAGAATCTGCGATGAAATTGATATTCCTCATGAAGATACTGAAATTGAGGAATTCGGTGTGTCCTGAAGAAAATCATTTTGAAGACTTTGAAGCATGAAGATTTACTCTTTCTGTTTTATTTTCTTCACACTTGAGTAATAGGAACACCGTACTGTTAAAGGGGGTCGAAGTTACACTTTGGAATGAATTTTCTCATGATGCTCAACCCAAGCCTAATCCTACCAAAAGCCTCAAGTGAGGAATACGAGTGACATGAGGACTCTCACAGTTGAGGGTTCCGACCGTTTCGATAGCCACGCCAAGTCATTGGTCTTATCCACACCAACGGTCATATTATTTAAGGGCATTAGTGTCAAATCATGTCGGGATGCTCCCAGGCTATAAATAGCCGCCCCCCACAACCATTAGCTGGTTGGCTGCTCCGTTAGGAATTGACACTTGTCATAAGAGCAACCCAAATTCCTCAGAGTCTTGGAGAGTAATTCATCAGTGACGAAATACCCCATACACCGAAACCACAAACCAAACCTAGTGATTGAGCATCACTGAAGAAGTTGTTCCTGTGTGGGACTGAAGCCTTTTACCTTTTAGGACTGTGCATCCTCCAGACGGTTAGGCGTCATGGTCTAGAGCTTTCCAGCACTGAATTGTGGATCGCCGGGTGACCAAGTTTGTGAGGGTTTGGAAGTCTGCCGTGAAGACTTACCATGAGTGTTGGGCGAGGACTGTGTGTTCTTAGCCCAAGGAGAACAGGGTAGGGACTATGTGTCCCGGGACTGTGTGTCCTTTGGTTTCAATACCAAGCCGCTCCAAACCAGATGTACGATTGTCACAGCAGTTGGAACTGGGTCATCAACTACTGTCTTTGCTGTGAAACGGGTTCTAATTCCTCAACTCCTTACTTTCCTCAGATTATGTGTTGATGACTTTCACTGCTACTGTTTGAAGAATTTGCTGAAGACTTTCTCTGAAATTCCTCAACCCCAAATTCTTCACGCTAGTTAATCCTCATCTGTTTTCTGCGTGCCTGCTCACTGTGCAATCTGTTTTCACTTTCCTCACTCTGAAAAACTGCTGTTGTGAAACTTTGCACTTCTGATCCTTTACTATTTCCGCTGTAAATTAGTCATCAGTGAGGAATTTCCTCAAAAGGAATTTCCTCAGTGATGAAATTCTAAAAATATCCTATTCACCCCCCTCTAGTAGATATAACGCACTTTCACAACCACTTTATAGCGTTGGGTGCAAGTTTGTTTGTTTTTGCGCAGGTACATTGGTGACTTGTCTTGGTACTATTACTGGATTGATACCTTGGTTCTCAAACTGAGGGAAATACTTACTGCTACTGTGTTGCATCACCCTTTCCTCTTCAAGGGAAAAACCAACGCAAGCTCAAGAGGTAGCATGGCTATGCGTGAGCAAAAGTACTAGATCGGGGTGCATGACAGGTACAGTGTCGGCGGCCACGCCGCTGATCTCCTCCGGCTCCGATCCATCACCGTGCATAGTGTCGGCCCGTCAAACTCCCACTCCATTACTGCACTCTGCGTGGGAATAGTGGAGACGGTCGTACTGCCTGCCCATGACGATCCTCGTTGGACGACACTGAACGTACGACACGTGTCCTGCGTCAACCTTACACGAGAGCCTTATTGGCTAGTCGGCGGGTCCCATAGCCAGACGGGACCTCACAGCCGGCGGGCCCCTCTAGCGACAAGACAAACCCCCGTGGCCCCCCTGGCCAGCCGGCAAGGATGCCATCCGGGTCCCGCTCTTGTACTTTTATCCATATTATAGGTCGGTGGGTTCGTCTATAAAACCCCCCGGCCCCCCTCCATGCAGAGGGTCGGTCAACTCAGCACACACACACCACATAGGAGAGGCAGACGCGAGCCGGCACCTCCTTCCTCCTCCGCAATACAGCTCCAGGAGCACTTTGTACTCCCATTCATACATCATACACTCCGGCAGGATTAGGGGTGTTATATCTACGGAGAGCCCTGAACCTGGGTACATCGTGCGTTTCAGCTTGTACCATCCTCGTTCCCAGCGCCCTTCGGTGCCACTTCGGTTCCCACCATCTTTAGCCTATCCATGGCTTATGTTGTGAGTAAACACCGACATTTGGCGCCCACCGTGGGGCCATCCGTGGCATCGGCTGGCTTCACGCGCTGGGCGGGGCCCTGCTCTTACACCGTCGGATGCATCGCGTCCGGGCCGATCTGCATGCCTGTGGAGCCTGCTTTCGATGAGGCTTCACCGATGATGATCGACGTCCCAGTCCATCATGCAGACTCTAATGGGGAGTCCGACGATGAGTCGCTCCCCAGCGTCGTCGTCACTGCTATGGAGAACCTCAACGTTCTCTTTAGCGACTTGCGTCTCGATGATGGCCCTCGCTACCCTGGTGAGGACTTCAATGTCGAGGCATTATGCGCTAGCTTCAGTAGGCTCTCTATCGCTGAGACGCCTACATTCGACGTGTACCCCAGCAATGTACTCGTCTTCGACGTTCCTCCGTCGTCTGTGTGGTTCTTTACCCCGTATCACGTTGCCGCTATCTCCAGCGTTGTGGAGGTGATGGTTATCGGTGCCGGCACTAACAAGGCTCATGACAAGGCGTCAGCAGACGCTGGTGAGCCTGCTGCTGTCTCTGTCGACACGCTTCAGGCCGCTCTTACCGGCTTGAAGACACCCATCGCCACCTCCACGAACCCCACTGACGCGCGGGCCTCGCTGGAGGAGGCTCGCAGGCAGATCTTGGAGGAGGGCATTGCCATCGCCTCGGCTAAAGGCCGAATGGAGGCAACGCAACGCAAGTATAACTCCGCCTACGACCTCACTCCTGTTTCCGAGGGCCCTAGCCGGTTTGGCGCAGTCCGCGGCCACGACCGCGTCATTGCCGAGATCCTAGGCGGCAAGCAGCCCATCTACGAGACTCCTACGGCCAACTTATGGGCGGCCCATGCGGCCATGGTAGAAATGTCAGGCTTGGAGGGCGAGGAGCGCGTCCTTCAGGAGAAGCGGGTCAAGGATCTCCTTGACACCGCCAACGAGCAGCAGACACGGCTTGACCCCAGTCAGGCTCAGTTAGAGTCTCCGGGACCCAATCCCGGAGCCCGCCGTAACCCCAGCGGTCATCATCAAGCCGAGGGATCTTCCTCACATCGCACTTCCGGTCGTAAGGGCGATGGCAGCCACGACAGGCGCTCTCAGTGCCAGAGCGAGCCCACTTTGAGTCGGCGTCTCGGGGATGATGAGATTGATTTGGTGTATGAGGTTCCTCGTCTGGGGAGGACCCATGCTGCCAGCTCGCAAGGCACCCTTCCGATCATGGCTCAGATCAGTGCTCGCGTCCCACATGGCGACAATGACGCCTGCAGGCGTATCAATGCACTGGCCCAGTCAGCTCTTCTGGAGGAACACGGTCCCATCGGTCCGGCGTGCTTCGACCCCCGGATCCGAGGGGAGCCGTTTCCCCGAGGCTTCACTCTTCCTCGGGACACCCCCAAGTACAACGGCACAGCCAAGCCAGAAGACTGGTTGATCGACTACACCACCGCCATTGGCATTGCCAGGGGCAACAAGCGCGTAGTTGTCCGCTACGTGCCACTCATGCTGGCTGGCTCGGCTCGGACCTGGCTTAACAGCCTTCCAGCCGGCAGCGTCAACTCATGGGTTGACTTTCAGGAGGCATTCGTCTGCAACTTCACTGGCACCTACAAGCGTCCTGGCCGGCCTCGCGACCTGGCCATGTGCGTCTAGAGGCCCGACGAACCCCTTCGTGACTACGTCACGCGTTGGACGGAACTTCGCAACTCCTGCGAGATAGTGCATGAGGTACAAGCCATGCCGAGACGGCACTCTCCTCAAGCACAAGCTCATGTGCTCCAAGCCCACCTCTCTGGCGGTGCTCATGGCCAAGGCGGACCAGTACGCCATGGCCGACTCCGCGATGCAGGTCAAGGTGACCGCCTTGGACAAAGTTGTCCCCATGCCGACTACTCCCAAGCCGGCTGGTGACAATCGAGGCGGCCAGAACAACAACAAGCGCAAGGCGGATCAACTTGATTCACGCTCGAACAACAAGCTGGTAGCCAACATGGAGGGAGAGGCGCCGGCTACTCAAGCCGGCTCTCAACGGAGGCGGACCGGCAAGAACGACTGGCAGCCCAAGCTCAGCTTCGAGCACATGCTTGACGCGCCCTGCAAGATGCACTCTGGGGCGAAGCCCTCTACCCATACCCTTCGACAGTGCAGCTTTGCACGACGACTGTCGCAAGGGGAGGGCCTATCGGCTCCCCCAGGTGCAGCTGCAATGCCTCATGCTCCGGTTCTCGGTCCAGCTCCGGCTCCGCCGCCGCTGCTTCACAATGACGGCCGTCTCCACGACGACTACCCCCATCAAGATGGAGCATTCGTAGTCTTCACCAGTGAAGGCGACGACAAGCACAGCCAGCGCCAACGTCGGCGCGAGGTGAATGCCACGGTCCCCCCGGTTCCCCAATACATGCGTTGGTCTGAAAAGCCCATCACATGGAGCCGGGTTGACCATCATGTGGTGATGCCAAACCCTGGCTCATACGCACTCGTCCTCGACCCTACTTTCGCCTCCCAGAGGCTCACCTGCCGGTTCTCCCGGGTGTTGGTCGACGGCGGCAGCAGCATCTACATCCTCTACCTCGATACCCTCCTCAAGCTTGGGCTCAAGGAGAAGGACCTCCAGCCGACCAGTATTGTCTTCCATTACATCGTGCCGGGACAGTCCTGCTCGCCGATCGGCAAAATCCAGCTGGACGTCCTTTTCGGCGACAAGGCTCACTTCCGCCGTGAGTCCATATGGTTTGAGGTGGTGGATCTCAGCAGCCCGTATCATGCGCGGCTGGGCAGGCCGGCTCTAGCCAAATTCATGGCTATCCCCCACTACGCCTACCTCAAGATGAAGATGTCGGGTCCGAAGGGCATCATCACCATCGCTGGCGACTACAAGAAGTCGCTCGAGTGTGCACAGGACAGCAGCCGCCTGGCCGACGCCATGGTGATTGCTGAGGAGAAAAGGCATATCGACCAGCTCGTGGCTCAGGCTACCGAGCAGCTTGCGATCCCTACTCCTCCATCCCAGTCGACCGGGGAAGTCTCCTTCAAGCCGGCCAAAGAAACCAAGCAGGTGCCACTCGACCCTGCGAACCCCAAGCAGTGCGTCACCATCGGGGCTAACCTTAGCCCTGATGACCCACAAGTATAGGGGATCTATCGTAGTCCTTTCTATAACTAAGAGTGTCGAACCCAACGAGGAGCAGAAGGATCTGACAAGTGGTTTTCAGCAAGGTATTCTCTGCAAGCACTGAAATTATCGGTAACAGATAGTTGTGTGGTAAGATGATTCGCAGCAAGTAGCAAGAAACAAAAGTAACAACAGTGCAACAAAGTGTCCCAATCCCTTTTGTAGCAAGGGACAAGCCTGGACAAACTCTTATAGGAGTTAAAGCGCTCTCGAGGACACACGGGAATTTCTGGCAAGCTAGTTTTCATCATGTTCATATGATTCATGTTTGCTACTTTCATAGTTTGATATGTGGGTGGACCGGCGCTTGGGTACTGCCCTTACTTGGACAAGCATCCCACTTAAGATTAACCCCTCTCGCAAGCATCCGCAACTACGAAAGAAGAATTAAGACAAAGTCTAACCATAGCATTAAACTAATGGATCCCAATCAGCCCCTTACGAAGCAACGCATAAACTAGGGTTTAAGCTTATGTCACTCTAGCAACCCATCATCTACTTACTACTTCCCAATGCCTTCCTCTAGTCCCAAATAATGGTTAAGTGTTATGTAGTCGACATTCACATAACACCACTAGAGGAGAGACAACATACAACACATCAAATTATCGAACGGATACCAAATTCACATGACTACTTATAGCATGACTTATCCCATGTCCTCAAGAACAAAAGTAACTACTCACAAAGCATAATCATATTCATGACCAGAGAGGTAATGAGTACAATCAAGGATCTTAACATATAATCTTCCACCAAGTAATCCAACTAGCATCAACTACAAAGAGTAATTAACACTACTAGCAACCTTACAAGTACCAATTGGAGTCGCGAGACAGAGATTAGTTACAAGAGATGAACTAGGGTTTGGAGATGAGATGGTGCTGATGAAGATGTTGATGGTGATGAGTCCCCTCCGATGAGAGGAGTCTTGGTGATGACGATGGCGACGATTTCCCCCTCCGGGAGGGAAGTTTCCCCGGCAGGACGACCCTGCCGGAGCTCTAGATTGGTTCTGCTCAAGTTCCGCCTCATGGCAGCGGCGATTCCTCCCGAAAGCCTCCTCTTGATTTTTTTTCCGAAACGAAACCCTCCTTATAGCAAAAGAGGGGGCCAGAGGGCCAACAGGGAGCCCACAAGCCCCCTAGGCGCGGCCAGGGGGGTAGGCCGCGCCTAGCAGGCTTGTGGCCTCGTGTTGGCTTCCCTCTGGTACTTCTTCAGCCCAGTATTTTTTATAAATTCCAAAATAAATCCTCGTTGATTTTCACGGCTTTTGGAGTTGTGCAGAATAGGTATCTCAAACTTGCTCCTTTTTCAGGCCAGAATTCCAGCTGCCGCCATTCTCCCTCTTCATGTAAACCTTGCAAAATAAGAGAGAAAAGGCATAAGTATTGTACCGTGAAGTGTAGTAACAGCCCATAAAGAGATAAATATCAACATGAAAGCATGATGCAAAATGGGCGTATCAACTCCCCCAAGCTTAGACCTCGCTTGTCCTCAAGCGAAAACCGAGATCAATAAATATGCCCACATGTTTAAAGAGAGAGAGGTGTCGACAAAACAAGATACGGACATGCAGGCATCATGATCATAGTTAGAACAGCAATAGCATCATATAATCTCTTATGCTAAAGTGATAATTCCATCACAAAGTAAAGTATGGATCAAGAACCTTACTGAGAATTAACAACCAATAGCCTTTAGTCATTGAAGCAATTGCAATTTATCATAACATCGGAAAGAGTGAAATAAGAGCTTGTAAAGCAAATTCACATACTCAATCATCCTTTCGTCTTCTACGATTGCTACAACTCACGTGGTACTCAGGAGATCAAAGTTTCAGTCGGACACAGAGAAAGATAGGGGCTTATAGTTTCGCCTCCCAACTGCTTACCTCAAGGGTAATGTCAAAAATAATAATTCATGAATACTTACTTCCAAGTTGACATATGAATATAGATCTTTCCCTAGCATATGATGTTAGCCAAGAAAAAGGGCGAAATAAGGAATTGGTGTAGATCACCATTACTCTTTCAAGGGTAAAAAGTAAAGGTACAAGACAGGCCCTTCGCAGAGGGAAGCAGAGGTTGTCATGCGCTTTTGAGGTTTGGATGTGCGACCTCTTAGTGTGAAGGAACGTCACTTTATATTGCCTCCTGTGATAAAGAACTTTATTATGCAGTCTGTCGTTTTTATGTCTTCCTCATCACAGGTTCGTACAAAGCTTATTTTCCACACACTAATAGATCATACATATTTAGGGAGCAATTTTTTATTGCTTGCACCGATGACAACTTACTTGAGGGATCTCATTCAATCCGTAGGTAGGTATGGTGGACTCTCATGGCAAAACTGGGGTTGAAGGTTTATGAATGCACAAGTAGTATCTCTACTTAGTGCGCAAGTTTTGGCTGATATGAGGTGGAAGCAATCGTCACATGCTAAGGGATCTCTAGTCATATAATCATTTTCAGAACCAAGCAAGCATAATTCATTATGTTTTGTCTTCCTTGTCCAACATCTACTTCTAACCATGCAATAGTTTAGTGAGTGTTCACAATCATAGATGGTGTCAAAGATGATATATTTATATGTGAACCTCTCCTTCTTTATCACTTCCTATTAATTGCAACAATGACCAAGGTCTATGTTTGTCCACCCTCAACAAGTTTCAATCATCATTATTTTTATATGTGAAGCCATCACTTCCCATAAGATCATTACATGATCTTTCATGCTTTTGTTCTTTTATCATTCTTTTCTTTCAGATCATGGCATGAGGCAAGGCCCTTAACTAAGACACTCTTTATTATATGGCTTACGAGCACGAATACATCGGGGGTGACACAAAGCAAACTCAAGCCTAAAACACTAAGAACTTTATCCTACTAGAGGAAGATAAAACCGAAAAGGAACGAACTAAGAAAAGGTAAAGGCAAAAGATGTGATGGTGATACGATACCGGGGCAACTCCCCCAAGCTTGGCACAAGCCAAGGGGATTGCCTATACCCATTCTTAGTTGTCTTCCTTTGGAGGTGATGGTGGTGGAGTTGTTGCAGAGGTCTTGAACTTGTTTAATTTCCTCTTGAGCATAAAATTCTACTCCTTCAAATCATTAATTTCCTCTTCAAGCCTCAACACCCTTTGGCATAATTCTTGCTTACTTCCTACAAAAGACGAGAAGGGATAAACAAAATCTTAGGCTTTTTTCCTTCAGTCGGGGAGGCTCGACTTCTTGAACTCCACATGTGTGTCTCCAGGTGAGGATAGAGAAGATCCCTCTTCATCGGAACTTGTTCCTTCCTTCCCCTTGGGATCATAATCTTCTTCCTCATTAGTGGTCCAACCATAACGATCCAAGTCCCCATAGACCTTGGGGTTAGCAAGGTAATCAGCCACATAGCTCTCCCCCTCAGAATCTTGAGAAGACATCTTGCCCTAAATCTGCGGCAAAAAACAGGCTCGAAACGAAAACAGAGGAAAATTGCGTGATACGAGGGTCAGACCTTACGGGAGAATATATAATGATTTTTTTCGACCAGAATGAGTACTCCGCAAGAAAAAGGAGTCTGGGAGGCACACGAGGTGGTCACAAGCCCCCCAGGTGCGGCCAGGGGGTGGCCCGCGCCTGGCAGGCTTGTCGCCTCCTCGTGCGCTTTCCAGACTACTTTAAATTTTTCTATTTTTCTAAAAATTCCAAAACGGAGAAAAATTCCTACTGGAAAGGTTTTGGAGTCGGTTTACTTACCGAATCACATACCTCTTCATTTTCGGAGTCTGAAACAGGCTGATAAATATCCCTTATGTACTCCTCCGGAGTTATGGTATTGATAATATTGCTTTCAACATTTATGGGAGTACCTGAGATATAAGGCTTGATTCTTTGCCCATTTACCACTCTCGGAAAATTACCTTCCGTGTTGTTGATCTTGATGGCACCGTAATGATATACTTCCTCAACAATATAGGGACCTTCCCATTTAGAGAGAAGCTTGCCTGCAAAAAATCTTAAACAAGAATTATATAGCAAGACATAATCACCTACATTGAACTCACGCTTTTGTATCCTTTTATCATGCCACCTCTTAACCTTTTTTTGAACAACTTGGCATTCTCATATGCCTGAGTTCTCCATTCATCAAGCGAGCTAATATCAAATAACCTCTTCTCACCAGCAAGTTTGAAATCAAAGTTGAGCTCTTTGATTGCCCAATAAGCCTTATGCTCTAGCTCAAGAGGTAAATGACATGCTTTACCGTAAACCATTTTGTACGGAGACATGCCCATGGGATTCTTATAGGCAGTTCTATAAGCCCACAATGCATCATCGAGCTTCTTAGACCAATTCTTTCTAGACCTATTGACAGTCTTTTGCAGAATTAGTTTAATCTCTTTATTGCTTAGCTCTACTTGACCATTGGATTCAGGATGATAGCGAGATGCAATTCTATGATTGACATCATACTTAGCAAGCGTTTTACGGAAAGCACCATGAATAAAATGTGAACCACCATCGGTCATTAGATATCTAGGGACTTCAAATCTAGGGAAAATAACTTCTTTAAGCATCCTAATAGAGGTGTTGTGATCAGCACTACTAGTTGGGATAGCTTCTACCCACTTAGTAACGTAATCAACAACAACTAGGATATGAGTATACCCGTTGGATTTTGGAAAAGGTCCCATATAATCAAAACCCCAAACATCAAATGGTTCAATGACAAGTGAATAATTCATAGGCATTTCCTGACGTTTACTGATATTACCTATTCTTTGACATTCGTCATAAGACAAGACAAACTTACGGGCATCCTTGAAGAAAGTGGGCCAATAGAAACCTGATTGCAATACCTTGTGTGCAGTTCTATCTCCCGCATGGTGTCCTCCGTAGGCCTCGGAGTGACACTTCTGTAGGACCTATCCCTATTCACGTTCAGGTACACAACATCTAATAACATCATCTACTCCTTCCTTATAAAGGTGAGGATCATCCCAAAAGTAATGTCCCAAATCAAAGAAGAATTTCTTCTTTTGATGGTAAGTGAAACTAGGTGGTATATATTTGGCAACGATATAATTTGCATAATCAGCATACCACGGTGTACTACGTGAAGTATTGATGACGTTCAATTGCTCACCAGGAAAGCTATCATCAATAGGTTGTGGGTCATCAAGAACATTCTCCAACCTAGACAAGTTATCTGCTACTGGGTTCTCGGCAACCTTCCTGTCGACAACATGCAAATCAAATTCTTGTAGCAAGAGAACCCATCTGATAAGTCTAGGTTTAGCGTCTTTATTTTCCATGAGGTACTTAATAGCAGCGTGATCAGTGTGAATAGTGACTTTGGAATCAACAATGTAAGACCTGAACTTTTCACATGCAAACACGACTGCTAAAAATTCCTTTTCTGTAGTAGCATAGTTTCTTTGGGCACTGTCTAGAGTTTTACTAGCATAGTGAATAACATTCAACTTCTTATCAACTCTTTGTCCTAGGACAGCGCCAACAGCATAATCACTAGCATCACACATGATTTCAAAAGGTAGGTTCCAATCAGGTGGTTGAACAATAGGCGCAGTTATCAAGGCCTTCTTAAGTATTTCGAAGGCTTCCTCACAATCATTGTCAAAAACAAAAGGAATATACTTTTGCAAGAGATTGGTAAGAGGCCTAGAAATCTTAGAGAAGTCTTTAATGAACCCTCTATAGAAACCAGCATGACCAAGGAAACTTCTTATACCTTTGATATATGTGGGGCATGGCATTTTCTCGATCGCATCAACCTTAGCCTTATCGACTTCAATACCTCTTTCAGAAATTTTATGTCCTAAGACGATGCCTTCATTAACCATAAAGTGGCACTTATCCCAACTCAAGACAAGGTTGGTGTCTTTACATCTTTGCAAGACTCGATCAAGGTTGCTGAGGCAATCATCAAAAGAAGACCCGTAAACGGAGAAGTCATCCATGAAAACCTCAACAATCTTTTCACGAAAGTCAGAGAATATAGCCATCATACATCTTTAAAAGGTAGCAGGTGCATTACATAAGCCAAAAGGCATACGTCTGTAAGCAAAGGTACCGAAAGGGCAGGTGGAAGTGGTTTTCTCCTGATCAGATTGTGCAACAGGTATTTGGAAGAAACCAGAATAACCATCTAGAAAGCAGAAGTGTGTGTGTTTAGACGGTCTTTCTAGCATTTGGTCGATAAAAGGCAAAGGGTAATGATCTTTCCTAGTGGCTTTATTCAATTTCCTAAAATCAATCACCATCCTATAGCCAGTAATAATCCTTTGTGGGATCAATTCATCTTTCTCATTAGGGACAATGGTAATACCTCCCTTCTTAGGGACGCAATGCACCGGACTCACCCAATCACTATGAGCTCTTTCATCTTAGGATTTAATCTCCATTGATGATTGACAATTGGTTTGAAATCAGGATCGGTTTAATCTTGTGCTGGCATAGAGTGGGACTTATGCCCTTAAGATCATCAAGAGTATATCCAATAGCAGCACGGTGCTTCCTCGGAGTTTTTAGTAACTTCTTTTCTTCATGCTCTAAGAGGCTAGCACTAATTATAACATGATATATCTCTTTTTCATCAAGATAAGCATACTTAAGAGTATCAGACAATTGTTTAAGCTCGAACACAGGATCACCCTTTGGTGGGGGTGGTTCTCCAAGCAGTTCAACAGACAAATTATTCTTAAGGATATGATATTGTTCAAAGATAACTCTATCTATCTCATCCCTTTCATCCATATGCATATCATTTTCATGCTCCGGCAAGTATTGCTCTAAAGGATCAGTAGGAGGCACGGCAATAGAAGCTAGGGCAATAATTTCATCCTTACTAGGCAACTATTTTTCAAGAGGTTGTCTACCAAACTTGGAGAAATTGAACTCATGTGACACACCTTCAAAGCCAACAGTGATAGTTTGCTTCTCACAGTCAATATGAGCATTGACAGTATTGAGGAAGGGTTTGCCAAATATGATGCGACAAAAGCTATCTTGTGTGGTAGCAAGAACGAGGAAATCAGCAGGATACTTTGTTTTACCACACAAGACTTCAACATCTCTAACAATTCCCACAGGGCAGATAGTATCTCTATTGGCAAGCTGAATAGTGACATCAATAGGTTCCATCTCAACAGGTGCAATCTCGTCTTTAATTTCATCATATAAGGATTGAGGTATTGCACTAACACTAGCACCCATGTCACATAAACCATGATAACAATGATCTCCTATCTTAACAGAAACAACAGGTGTGCCAACAACAGGCCTATGTTTGTCTCTAGCATGTAGTTTAGAAATTCTAGCAGCATCTTCACATAAGTGAATATCATGGCCATCAACATTGTCGGACATGAGATCTTTGATAATAGCAATTCTAGGTTCAACTCTAATTTGCTCAGGGGGTGTAGGTGTTCTAATGTAGCCCCTACGTATCACAGTTGAAACTTTAGAATGATCCTTTATCCTAACAGGGAAAGGTGGTTTCTCAATGTAAGCACTGGGAACAACAGGATCATTATAAGCGATGACTTTCTCTTCAACTGCATTGGGTTTAACTACATTGACTTCTAAGGGAGGATTATATTTAAACCACTTCTCTTTGGGGAGATCGATATGAGCAGCAAATGATTCACACAATGAAGCTACTATCTCAGAGTCAAGTCCATACTTAGCGCTAAAATCACAAAAAGTATTTGTTTCAACAGAGGATTTAACGCAATCAAACTTGAAATTCATACCTGACTCCTTACCTTCATCAAACTACCAATCTTCAGAGTTGCGTTTAATTCTTTCCAATAAATTCCATCTGAAGTCAATATCTCTCTTCATAAAAGAACCGGTACAAGAAGTGTCAAGCATAGTGCGATCATCATGAGAAAGCCGAGCATAAAAGTTCTGAATGATAATTTCTCTTGAGAGCTCATGGTTGGGGCATGAATATAACATTGTTTTAAGCCTCCCCCAAGCTTGAGCGATGCTTTCTCTGTCACGAGGCCAAAAATTTAAATATAATTCCGATCACGATGTACTAGATGCATAGGATAAAATTTTTGATGAAATTCCAATTTCAACCGGTTGTAGTTCCATGATCCAGTATCATCACATAGCCTATACCATGTCAATGCTTTTATCCCTCAAAGATAAGGGAAAGACCTTCTTCTTGACCTCATCCTCGGGCAAACCTGCAAGCTTAAATAAACCACAAACTTCATCTACATAGATGAGATGCAAGTCTGGATGTGATGTTCCATCCCCTGTAAAAGGATTAGCCAACAGTTTCTCAAGCATACCCGAAGGAAATTCATAGCCAATATTTTCAGTAGGTGCAGCAGGTTGAGGAGCAACTCTTTGTGCTTCCGTTCGAGGTGAAGATACCCCGAACAAGCTCCTCAAAGGATTAGTTTCCATAGTGACAAGTGACAATAAATTTCAGCACACTATATAAATGTTTCCTTACCAAATTCCACTTACCAAAGGCGCTTCACTCCCCGGCAACAGCGCCAGAAAAGAGTCTTGATGACCCACAAGTATAGGGGATCTATCTAGTCCTTTCGATAAGTAAGAGTGTCGAACCCAACAAGGAGCAGAAGGATCAGACAAGTGGTTTTCAGCAAGGTATTCTCTGCAAGCACTGAAATTATCAGTAACAGATAGTTGTGTCGTAAGATGATTCGCAGCAAGTAGCAAGTAACAAAAGTAACAACGGTGCAGCAAAGTGGCCCAATCCCTTTTGTAGCAAGGGACAAGCTTGGACAAACTCGTATAGGAGGTAAAGCGCTCCCGAGGACACACGGGAATTTCTGTCAAGCTAGTTTTCATCATGTTCATATGATTCGCGTTCGCTACTTTGATAGTTTGATATGTGGGTGGACCGGCGCTTGGGTACTGCCCTTACTTGGACAAGCATCCCACTTATGATTAACCCCTCTCGCAAGCATCCGCAACTACGAAAGAAGAATTAAGACAAAGTCTAACCATAGCATTAAACTAATGGATCCAATCAGCCCCTTACGAAGCAACGCATAAACTAGGGTTTAAGCTTATGTCACTCTAGCAACCCATCATCTACATACTACTTACCAATGCCTTCCTCTAGGCCCAAATAATGGTGAAGTGTTATGTAGTCGACGTTCACATAACACCACTAGAGGAGAGACAACATACAACACATCAAAATATCAAACGGATACCAAATTCACATGACTACTTATAGCATGACTTATCCCATGTCCTCAGGAACAAAAGTAACTACTCATAAAGCATAATCATATTCATGACCATAGAGGTAATGAGTAGCATCAAGGATCTGAACATATAATCTTCCACCAAGTAATCCAACTAGCATCAACTACAAAGAGTAATAACACTACTACAACCTTACAAGTACCAATCGGAGTCGCGAGACGGAGATTGGTTACAAGAGATGAACTAGGGTTTGGAGATGAGATGGTGCTGATGAAGATGTTGATGGTGATGTGTCCCCTCCGATGAGAGGAGTGTTGGTGATGACGATGGCGATGATTTCCCCCTCTGGGAGGGAAGTTTCCCCGACAGGACGACCCTGTCGGAGCTCTAGATTGGTTCTGCTCAAGTTCCGCCTCGTGGCGGCGGCGATTCCTCCTGAAAGCCTCCTCTTGATTTTTTTTCGGAACGAAACCCTCCTTATAACAAAAGAGGGGGGCCAGAGGGCCAACAGGGAGCCCACAAGCCCCCTAGGCGCGGCCAGGGGGGTAGGCCGCGCCTAGCAGGCTTGTGGCCTCCTGCTGGCTCCCCTCTGGTACTTCTTCGGCCCAGTATTTTTTATAAATTCCAAAATAAATCCTCGTTGATTTTCATGGCTTTTGGAGTTGCGCGGAATAGGTGTCTCAAACTTGCTCCTTTTTCAAGCCAGAATTCCAGCTGCCGGCATTCTCCCTCTTCATGTAAACCTTGCAAAATAAGAGAGAACGTGCATAAGTATTGTACCATGAAGTGTAATAACAGACCATAAAGCGATAAATATCAACATGAAAGCATGATGCAAAATGGGCGTATCAAGCCCGAGATAGGAAGGCGAGCTCGTTGACTTCCTCCGTGAGAATCGGGACATCTTTGCATGGTCTCCCAAGGACATGCCCGGTGTTCCGAGGAAGTACGCCGAGCACAAACTTCAGGTGCGACCGAATGCAAAGCCGGTGAAACAACCTTTGCGCCGCTTCGCCGAGGGGAAGTGGCGCACAATCGGAGAAGAGATTGCCCGGCTCCTTGCAGTCGGCTTCATCATGGAGGTTTTCCACCCGGACTAGTTAACCAATCCAGTCCTGGTGCTGAAGAAGAAGAACACCTGGCGAATGTATATTGACTACACGAGACTAAATAAGGCATGCCCGAAAGACCCTTTCGCCTTGCCCAGGATAGACCAAGTGATCGACTCCACAACCAGCTGCGAACTGCTGTCGTTTCTGGATGCTTATTCAGGCTACCATCAAATCAAGCTGGATCCAGCTGATCGCCTGAAAACCTCCTTCATCACGCCCTTCGGGGCCTACTGCTACACCACCATGATGTTCGGTCTAAAGAACACTGGTGCGACATTCCAACGCTGCATGCAGCAGTGCCTACTGCCACATATTGGCAGAAACATCCACGTCTATGTGGATGACATCGTCGTCAAGACCAAGCAGCACTTCAGCCTCCTCGACGACTTCCGGGAGACGTTCGCCAACCTGCGCGAATACAAGATCCGGCTCAACCCGGAGAAGTGCATCTTCGGGGTTCCAGGCGGCAAGCTCTTGGGGTTCTTCGTTTCCGCTCGTGGCATCGAAGTGAACCCTGAGAAAATTGGCACCATCGAGCGGGTGGTGAAGCCGGCTCGAATCCTCGATGTCCAGAAGTTCGCCAGCTGCCTGGCGTCCCTTAGCCGGTTCGTCAGCCGGCTCGGCGAGAAGGCGCTTCCACTCTACCAGCTCATGAAGAAAACAACCAAGTTCGAGTGGAACAACCAGGCAGACGAAGCCTTCCGCAACCTCAAGCGGGTCATCTCAAGCCTGCCAATCTTGGCATCACCGGCCGAAAGGGAACCCATCCTCATATACATTGCAATGACCACTCGCGTGGTTAGTGTAGTGTTGGTAGTAGAGCGCAAGGAGGAGGGCAAGGTACTATTAGTACAACACCCTATCTACTACCTCAGCGAGGTCTTGTCCGCCTCCAAGCAAAACTACCCCCACTACCAGAAAATGTGTTATGGTGTTTACCTTGCCACAAAGAAGTTGAAGCAATACTTCCAAGAGCATGCCATCACTATGGTGAGCACTGCTCCACTTTCAGAAATCATGGGCAACCGTGATGCGACTGGTCGGATTGCCAAGTGGTCCATCTCCATAGCCGACCACGACATCCGCTACGAGCCTCGCACTTCCATCAAGTCTCAGGTGGTGGCCGACTTCCTTGTCGACTGGGCTGAAACCCAGTTTGAGCTGTCGCCTCCAGATTGCACTCATTGGCGGATGCACTTCGACGGCTCGAAGATGCGAACTGGTCTGGGAGCCGGCATTGTCTTGACATCTCCGAAAGGAGACCAGCTCAAGTATGCTCTCCAGATTCACTTCGCCGCCTCCAACAACGTCGCCGAGTACGAAGCACTCGCTCATGGCCTCCGGCTTGCCAAGGAGATTGGCATCCGGCGGCTCCTTTGCTTCGGCGACTCAGACCTCGTGGTGCAGCAAGTCTCTGGCGAATGGGACACCAGGGACGCAAACATGGCGAGCTATCGCTTCCTCCAAGGCGGCGGGCCTCCCCAGCTTCGGAGACTACTGTCGGGGGGATAACCCCGGGGTAGGCCCATCGAGCCTACTCCTTTGCCTTCAACCAAGAAGGAATATCAAGAACCATTCTGCAAAGCCCAAGTCCCCCTAGCCGGCTAGGAAGCACCTGTTGGCTGGGGGCGAGACGGCCAACTCCCTGGCCGGCCAGGAAGCACATGTCGGCTAGAGGCGAGACGGCTACCTCCCGCTGGACGCCTAGGCCAAGCCAGCCGGCTAGGGGCGAGGTGGCCGTGCCCAGGCCGGCTATTCAAGCGACTAGCCGGCTAGGGAGCACAAGTCACATCAGACCGTAGGTCATGACGAGACCCTACGGTTAAAGGTGTCTACACGTCAGCAAAGGTACTGGATCGGGGTGCACGGCAGGTACAGCGTCGGCGGCCACGCCGCTGACCTCCTCCGGCTCCGATCCATCACCCTGCATAGTGTCGGCCTGTCAAACTCCCACTCCATTACTACACTCGGCGTGGGAACAGTGGAGACGGCCGTACTGCCTGCCCATGACGATCCTCGCTGGACGACGCCGAACGTACCACACGTGTCCTGCGTCAACCTTACGCGAGAGCCTTATTGGCTAGCTGACGGGTCCCACAGCCAGACGGGACCTCGCAGCCGGCAGGCCCCTCCAGCGACAAGACAAGACCTCGTGGGCCCCCTGGCCAGCCGGCGAGGCTGCCAGCCGGGTCCCACTCTTGTACTTTTATCCATATTGTAGGTCGGTGGGTTCGTCTATAAAACCCCCCGGCCCCCCTCCATGCAGAGGGTCGGTCAACTCAGCGCGCACACACACACACCACATAGGAGAGGCAGACGCGAGCCGGCAGCTCCTTCTTCCTCCTCCGCAATACAACTCCAGGAGCACTTTGTAGTCCCATTCATACATCATACACTCCGGTAGGATTAGGGGTGTTATCTCTACGGAGAGCCCCGAACCTGGGTACATCGTGCGTTCCACGCTTGTACCATCCTCGTTCCCAGCGCCCTCCGATGCTACTTCGGTTCCCACCATCTTTAGCCTACCCATGGCTTATGTTGTGAATAAACACCGACATCTAATGTAAGCCTCAAAAGGGTTAACTCCTCGTAATACTCTCTTTTGAGGAGTTAAACCAGAGCTAGCCGAACCCTCAACTACTTTTTAGCTAAAAAATCAGGAGACTCGTCGTCTGCCTCTTACTTTTGAGAGGCCGAAGGGAGTTCTCAGCAAAAGAATCCCCCATGCATGGTAATTTTGAGCGGCGAGAGGAAATTCTCGGCAAAGGACCCTCCCACCCCCGCATGCAGCCGCCTCTCTTCCCCACTCGCCCGCATCCACGCCGACGACGCCCTCCTTGCCTCCCCGGCATCTCACACCCCCACCCCAATTTGATTCGGTCATCATCTATTGTTGTTTCTTGAATCGACAAATCGAGCCACCGCCGTTGTGAGATGGTCGACGAGGAGGGCCGTCGCGGAGCCATGTTTCATCTAGAATGAGCCCCACACAACCATCGCCTTTGGATCCGTCGAAGTACCGCCGTGTGCGGCAACAACCGTGGGGTACATGGGTTGCAGAGATCTAGAATTCCGATAAGTGGGAGAAGTGGTAGCTCAACACATAGCGATGATGAAGCAAGCGGCGTGTGCATACGATGTGACGGCAGTCCACGACTATGAAAGTCAGCCGAAGCTTAACCTTCCCCTCGGAATCCGTGCTCCGAACTATGTCGAACCTCATGTTAGAGTGGTCTCCCGCACCTTCCCCTCGGAATCCGTGCTCCGAACTATGTCGAACCTCATGTTAGAGTGGTCTCCCGCACCGAGGAGAAAGAGAATCACAAGGCAGTGAACCAGTTCGAGGGCGAGTACATCAACAAGGCCTATATGGTCGAGCTCATCGTGAAGAATCTGCAGCTCCTCGCCGAGAACTAAACATGATTCGAGTTCAAGAAGAGGAAGGCATGAATAGGGGGGGGGGGGGGTAATCCATATCTCCTTTGACTCGAAGTTCGTTATGGTGATGACAAGTGGTTCAATTTGTTTAATTATGCTATATCTAGTGATGAACCATCTACTTATGTAATCGAGTAGTTTAAATTTGTGTTTGAAATGAAATTGCCTGATTTTTTTGGAAGTTAAGTTTTAGGAGTTCCGCTAGGAACCGTCACTCCTCAAAATTGACGAGTAAGGTTTGATAAGCGTTTTGAGGGGCTAAATTTCAGGAGGTGGTTAGAGATGCTCGTAGACTTTTGCAACCAGGAAGAAATAAGTTTCTCAGTTCCCTCCCCCCCCCCCCCCCCCCCCCCACCAAACTCCAACCACTCTATACTATACAAGAATACTTGCTTGTACATTGGAGTTGCTTCATTCAGAAACTAATACAGTGTTTAACAATTATCTAATACAAAAATATGCAAATTTTCCAACCAGAATGTGGAGCATTGCTGTTGTACATGGGAGCATGCATGAGAAAAAAGAAGCGAAGGTGTCTTTTCTCCGTGTCCACACGTTTCAGTTCACTCTTCAGCTACCACTATTACAAAGCATACACACTTACACTCAAAAAACAACATTGGGCTGTTCAATCACACATGCTTCTAAAATATATAAGTTAAATGGTCAGAGCATGCTGCCAGTGTAAAAGGAATAAATGTGTTTGCATCTCATATAGAAATCTGTCAAACCAGAGCAGATTTTGGGTACAGGGTTCAGGATTACACCAGAATTTCAGGGAAGTGACATACCATGAAGGCGTGAACAAACACGCTGTACTACGACTCGTACAGGCCACGCTTCCCGTTTTTCAAACAATTCTCATTATACACTAAAATAAGGTGCATTTTGAAGATAAAAATGGTTAATTCAGGGGCCACATTGCAGCCACCTGAATTAAATACATACGATCTCAATCCTTGCAGCTGCATCATGATGCAGTTGCACAACTCAGAGAAAACATGGACTTTCTATCAGCCTTGTTACCAAAATAGCAATTCAGAGTTCCAAACCCATTGACTAACTGGGGAATATTCATCCAGAGGGAACAACTATGTAAGTAGTGATCCACACATGGTCAGGTGGTCTTCCACTAGTGCAGTTCACAAATATGGAATCCGTCTATGAAAATACCACACATCAGAGGGATTACAGTTCAATTGTCTGTTTGTTTGTCAATGTGAGAATGAATCCCTGAATTGCTCAGCTGTACACCTTGGAGAATTTTACAGAAAGGGAAACAATGGAACCAAACATTTAACGCCCCTCTTGCATTGTCATAGTCATGCCATTCAGAGATATTTCCTGGTCATAGTCATGCCTTTGGTCTTCGACTTCGTACTTCCGTTGCCTAAAATATACTGGCTCTTTCGGAGTAGGAAGCGGGGCTGTTTCATTTTCTAACATGAACACGACGGATGACATGAGTGGACGAGCACTTGGATCGTCTTGAACACACAAGAGGCCTAACTGAATACACCGCAGAACTTCATGAAGTGGACAGGTCTCCGTAATGGACGAGTCCACCAATTCTCTTGCATTTCCATCTTTCCATAAGCTCCATGCCTAAATCAATAAAATCCTCAATTTAATATGAGTGTTTGAGTTGTTAAGCTTTAGAGCATTTTAGTAAACTTACATAAGCTATAAGGCTTGGAAAGTCCATTATGAGATGGGATGAACTGATCTTTATCCCGCTTACAATCTCCAACAGTAGAACACCAAAGCTATATGTGTCAGACTTGACAGAAAAGGAACCTTCCATTGCATATTCAGGAGACATGTAACCGCTGTTTGAATCATTCCAAGAAATTGAATTAGTTAAACTGTCGAAAATTACCATCTTAAGCTTTACCTGCAGCACACATTACTTACTATGTACCAACAACGCGGACAGTGTTCGCTTGTTGCTCATTTCCTCCAAAGATCCTTGCCATACCAAAATCTGATATTTTAGGATTCATTTCCGCATCTAACAAGACATTGCTTGCTTTGAGGTCCCTATGGATTATTGTTAACCTTGAATCTTGATGGAGATAAAGAAGCCCTCTCGCTATCCCTTTAATTACCTTAAACCGGGTCTGCCAATCAAGCACAAAATTTCTTGTGGCATCTTGCAAGAGAAGTGCAAAATTCAAAGCATTAACAACCATCACAAATTCAGTGATTCTAAGAATGTTTTGGGAGACTTGACCATAAGAGCAGAACATACCAAAAAGGAAGGCATCTAAGCTTTTGTTAGGTAAGTATTCATATATCAACAACTTCTCATCTTCATGAGTGCAGTAACCAAGAAGCCTAACTAAGTTTCTATGCTGCAATTTGGCAATCAGAACCACTTCATTTCTGAACTCACCGGCTCCTTGCCCAGAATTCTTACTAAGCCTTTTGACAGCAACTTCATTGCCACCTTCTAACCAGCCCTACATAAAGACATCATTTTTCAATTGAATAACAAGTGTCATTTTTTTCCTGATTATCAGGCTAAAAATTGTTACCTTGTAAACTTTTCCAAAGCCACCTTTCCCGAGCATGTTGTGGTCTGAGAAATTGCCCGTTGCAGTAACAACATCTTCAAAACAAATATATGGAAGTTCTATAGTTTCATTCTCAAGTTCGTTAGATTTGGGATTTTTTGACGGTTGTCGTGTATATGTGTCCTTAGTTTCCTTGATTCGTCGTTTACCTACCAAAAATAGATTCATGTCAATATTGTTTCTTATGAATAACTCATGAAAATTGCGTCCTGAAAAAGTGTAGCAAATATTGTTTTTACCTCTTGACTTGCATATCCACACAAGGCTGACGCATGTGAGTATCAGAATACCAGCAATTATTGGGAGTACAATCTTCAAGACATTACTCTCTTTGGCAACTGCAGGAAGCCAGAAATTTAGGATGAGAATGATGCTTTCAAATAATATCATGCATTTCTTGCATGTGTTGTGTCTGTTGAGATTAGTATATCATCTTCCTAACCGCATCTAGCTATCTCTGGGAATACAGTCTTCAATACATTACTCTGTTTCTTAACTGCAGCAACACAGAAATATAGTCCAGCAAGAGAATGATGCTTCCAAAATTTAGCACGCATTTCTTGCGATGTTGTGTCTGTCGTGATTAGTATGTCATTCTAAAGCACATCTAGCATTCAACATAAAAGGGATAGATCTCACTGTACAATCAATAAGCGCATACAAAAAGATGTATACCTGTTGAACTGGCTAAACGGAGGTACAGGTTCTCGCCATCACGAAACTTTCCTGCGTCGACAAGTTCCCCCAGCCAAATCAAGCACCTTGACAGGTCATCAGACGTGCTGCCATTTTGCAGGTTAGCATAAGCATATGCAGTGCAAACACAACTGCGGCTGCACTCTGCTCTGCATTGGTCAAAGCTTCTGTTCCTGACATAGACGAACTTATCAGGTATCTTCATACCTCTCAGGGTCAGGAAATTATCGCCGCCGCCACATCTCAGATCCTCCTTTCTCCGGCACCCTCTGGAGAAGTTAACACCGTCAGGTTCAAACCCACTGAGGCAGCTGCATTTCGGAACTGCTTCAGTGGCATCACAGTAGCCAAATGGTCCGCAATAGGCGTATTGGTCACAGCTAGGACTTGGCTGCTCTGTGAAAACGTCCCATGATGACGACTCTCTGTTCCACACCAGAAACTGAAACATGCCCGTGTACTGCAGCGTCATGCGCATGCTTGGCGAGTCGTCGGAGACGGTGAATGTCATGTACAAGTCATCCCCTCTGTAGACAATTCTTAGGGTCATGATGAAACCAGTGCTGCTTTGATACGAGGCAGTGACCAACTCACCATTCCACGGAGATCTGCGCCAATATGGTCTCGTCCCATTCCAGATAACAACTTGGAGGTCTGAACTAGAGTCACCGCCCATGGAGTAGTTGCTGGTGGCTGGGTCATCAGGGCCCCTCCAAGCAACAAGGCGGGTGTAGAGATCGTCATTTGTGCTCAGTGGTAAGGGCATGCCGGGGAGGATGGTGTCGGTTGGGTGATGGAAGCTCTGCCATATGTCCGTGCCGTTGGGCAACCGGATGACAAAGTTTCCGGAGTTGAGCAGGATAGCAGAAGTTCCGGTGGTTCCGGATGTGAAGTTGTTCATGGTTGTCCAACGAGTGCGGCCTTGGGAGTCAGACACGACGAGGTTGGAGTTGTTGGTCACAACCAGCTTCCCAGGAGAACCGCTGGTGATCGGGCTGTCGCGGTTAGCAACCCACACATATGTACGCTTAGTGACGTTGTTGTACCATATGCCGATGTATGAGTCTGCAGTCGAGTTTGTGGGGGAGAAGAAACCAAGAGCGAAGACACCGTTGCTCGAGACGAGCTTGTCGCCGGCGGAGAGCGGCTTTGCAGGAGAAAGGCGGTCATCGGATTTGCAGAGACAAATCAATGACAGGAGCACAAAAATTGGGAGGAGGAACACTGGGAGGGAAGTCATACTCATACCTATTCAGGCCTCTTTGTCATATGCCTATGCTGTGGTGTGGTGGGAAGATCAAAGAAAGGGGATCTTTTTGAGAGGGAGTCAGGGAAGGAGAAGGAGAATGGTATGAAGATGCTTAGGATGATTGTCTGATCGGAGCCTCGACGATCTAACACCACGAGCACGAGGTGGTAAATGGGAACGCTGCTCCGACTTTTGTGTGGTTTTCGCTGAAATCAGCTCACCAGTCAATCACATCTGCAGGAGTCCCGGATGACCACACAATATGAGGTGCAAGTGGGAGCATTGTTCAGCATTGGCTGCTGGTCTGGTCTCCGTGGGGAATTTCACATCAGGAAAATATCTAGCAGGCTGCAGCATTATCGCTGTGTTGCATACATCAGACAAAACTTGGTCTTGGCGTGGGCTAAGAAATACTGTACTATCTAGTAGTCTTACATACTACACTCTTACTGAAGAAGAAGAGGAAAGGGGATAATGATAAGAAATGGGTCACCTTCAGGTGGAGCTCCGGCGTGGTGACGGCGGCGGCACGACGCCGACGGCGCAGGGGCGGTAGCGCACCAAGCGAAGCTATCAGTGGGGATTCAGTCTGCTCATGAAAGGAATGCCGGCGGTAAGCGTGGCGGGCCCATCGCTGCTGGCAACGGCGCGCGACCGGTGGGCAAAGGGGAAATCGGCCGAGGATGACCACGACGGCGCGATAAAGTGCCGGACTGATTCGCCTGGGAGTCACATGTAAGGCTGAGGAGATGAGGCGGCGGTGGCGCCATTAGCTGGCTTAGCCACCGCCGCCGGCGGCAGAAACAGCGGCCACAGCGGGTCTCGGCAGGATGGGGCGGCGAACTATGTCAGACCGCAGCCTCGCCTGAAGAAGCGCCAGAATGGGCCAGCCCAGCGGCGAACAGACGCCTTCAGAGCTTCTTTTTCCGTTCCGTTTTTTCTTCATATTTTTGCTTTATTTTGTTTATATAATTTTGCTTATATTTCTAAATGTATCTACTATAGAAACACTTTACATACAGGCTTGAAAATGTTGATTGTGCACGTAAAAAATGTTAAACCTGTATGGCAGAATGTTCTTGATGTATACAAAAATGTATAATGTGTACCGAAAAGTAGACATCAAAATATGCTTACGGAACAAATCTCAATCATGTATTTACATTTTCCTAAACATGCATAAAACAATATGATGTACATAAAAATATGTACTCCCTCCGTTGGGATATACTTGTCCGAGAAGTGCATAAAAATGGATGTATCTAGAACTAAAATACGTCTAGATACATTCATTCCTCGGACAGGTATTTCCGGACAAAAGGTATAAAAATGAGTATGGAAAAAAATAGATATCAAAACATATATATGAAAATTTTAATCATGTATTTTAAAAAAGTTAGACGTGGATACAAAAATTCTTGCTGATGTTTATCAAAATGTACAATGTGCATGCAAAAGCAGACATTAAAAATATATGTCTTCAAAAATATCAATCATGTATTTCAAAAATATTAAAATTATATATATATATATATATATATGTTGCTGATGTATATCAAAATGCATAAATTAGTAGGCCTAAAAAATATATGTCATCAAAAATATCAATCATATATTTAGAAAATATAAAAAGTATATATAAAAAACGATGCTGATGTATATAAAAATGCATAAATTAGTAGGCTTAAAAAATACTCCCTCCGTTCCTAAATATAAGACCTTTTAGAGATTGTACTATAAATTACATACGGATGTACATAGACATATTTTAAAGTATAGATTCACTCATTTTGCTTCATATGTAGTCTCTTAGTGAAATACCTAAAAGGTCTTATATTTTGGAACGGAGGAAGTATATGTTTAATAAAAATAGTAATCATGTATTTCAAAAATTTATTAAAAGTGTATATAAAAATGTTTCTGACGTGAAAAAATGCACAAAATAGTAGGCCTAACAATTTATTTGTTTAGTACAAATACTAATCATGTAGTTAAAAAAATTTATATATATATATAATGTTTCTGATTTATCTAATAAATGTGTACAATGCATATGCAAGCGAGTATTTATCAAAGAAATATGTTTAAAAAATGTTATTCATGTATTTTAAAAATATTAAACGTGTGTCAAAAATGTTTCATACAAAAAATGTGGAATGAAATAAGAAAGGAAAAAAGGAAACAAAGAAAACCAATGGAAAAAAAGAAAAGAAAGGTAATGAAAGAAAAAAAAACAGTGCAAAAGAATGAAAAAGTGAAAAGCTAAAAAACAAAGAAAACCAATGAAAAATGAGATAGAAAATCAAAGAAAATGGAAGAAAATGAGAAGAAAAGAACAAGTCTAATGAAAACCAAAAAGAAACAAAATAAAACCTAAGAGAAACGAAGAAGACAAAAAAGTATAACAATGAAAACTGATAAAGAAATAAGGAAACCAAAGAAAAAACAGGAGGAAGCAAAGAAAACATATCAACGGTTCGACTGAATGAACGACCGATCGAGAAACATGTTACTCGATTGACCCATACGTATGGGTGTTGCGGGGTGCTTTACACAAGGTGGTTCATCATCTCGCTATAGGCGAGATGTAGCTCCCGCGGCCAGGCACACAGATGCTATGTCCCGCTTATACTAAGACTAGCATAAAAGGCTAGTTATGTTGACTCTATTATGAAGAGTCATTGTCCCATGAATTAAAATGGCAAAAGAACTCATCTCTACCCCAACCCCTAGGAATCGACCAATATCATTCCAGAATCACATGGAACGTAGAATCATGGAAACTTGACGATTCTCGCAGTTCTATCCAGCCCCTCAAAAAAGGGTTGATTTTAACTAATACCCCTATTGGCAATTATATTTACGATTAGAATGCCATTCGGGCAGCCCGATCGAGCGAGGACGAAAGCATGTGATTCTCGTCAACCCCTTTCGTCCACCCGCACCCTCGTTGTCCCCTACCACCTCAAGCTAGGGTTTGTTGCGCCACCAGCCAGCTCCCCGCCCCAACGTAGTCAGGTCCGCCGACGGGAGGCCCCCTTCTCCTCGAATCCTCCCCACCCGACCACCCCTTTCTTCTACATCCAGCTAGCTATGCTGCCCCGTCCCATCCGAGCCCTACTACAGGACACGCCACCGTCGCCCAATCCATCCTAGAG
This sequence comes from Hordeum vulgare subsp. vulgare, assembly GCF_904849725.1. Taxonomy (NCBI): domain Eukaryota; kingdom Viridiplantae; phylum Streptophyta; class Magnoliopsida; order Poales; family Poaceae; genus Hordeum; species Hordeum vulgare. The sequence continues at coordinate 643,202,554 of NC_058519.1, read as the reverse complement.
TTTTGCTGGTGAGTTCCACTCCTCCCACCGTCTCTTTTGTATGCTCTCTCTTCCAAGTGCTCTCTCCCTCTCATTTCTTTTGGCGAGGCCATGCACTTTCTGAACAAGTTTAGTAACACAAAAAATCAAAATAACAGGTGTGTATGTGGCCGTGCAAGCAAGATCATTGAGATTCCATGAGGTCTTTTGTTTGTCACATTACAACAGTACATTCATATGATATAGTGAAAATTTTGCATGCAAAGTTTAGCACAAAAATCATATGAAAAAATCATACAAAAATGGAGTATTAATTTTGTAGTGGTATTGATTGCTGCTGCTTAGTAAAAAAATGTATAGATTAAAACGTTGACATATGGATGTTGTAGATGGAGAAAATGAAGCATCCGAAAGCGATTTGGCATACTGCACATCATTTCATATGAATGTGTGCGCAGAGGATGCTACAATCACACAAAAAAACTGGACAAACGATTCTGTGGGCAGTTCTCCAAAATCAAATTCTGGGGAACCATGAACGCGAAAAGAAGTGCCCATAACTTTCCTACAGCGCACATTCATATAGACCGGCCCAATAGCATGTTACTTGTTGACTCGTTTCGTCTGTCTATTGGTTGGTGTGTTCGTTCGGTTTTTTTACTTTCTTATTTCTTCTTCAGTTATCTATTTTCGTTGTTATATTTCGTTCTTTTTGTTTTTCTTTGGTTTCTCTTTGTCGCTTTAAATGTTTTCAAATATTTTTTGTTTTCTTCTTATTTTTCTTATTTTTTCTTTCTTTTTCACTTTCTTGGTTTCAATGGTTTTCATTTCTTTTTCATTTTTTATTTATCGACTTTCATTGTTTTCCATCTTTTGCACTCGTTTCTTCATTTCTTTCCTTTGGTTTTGTTTGTTTGTTTTTCTGTTTTCATTGTTTTTTCCATTTCCCTTTTTCTTTTGGTTTTCATTCTACGTCCATAACATTAGTAATTACAAGTTTGAAGTTTTTTGAATACACGGTCAATATTTTACTTATTTTTATCATTTTAAAATGATTTATTATTATTTTTACAATGCAAGATTAACATTTTTTAAATACATGATCAATTTTTTAAAATAACTTTTCAACATTTTTAATATAATTTTTAGCGTTTTCAGATGCTTTATTAACATTTTTAAATACAAGATCAATATTTTTTATTACATGGTCAACTTTTTTATAGACATTTAATATTTTTTAAATGTTGGATTAAATGTATTTTTCAGGGGTAGATTGGATTTTTTTTATACAAGATCAATATTTTTTATACATATTTAACTGCTTGATTAATATTTCTTTTTAGAATTCTTGATTAACATTTTTCGTCCACTCGTCTTTTTTTATTTGTCCACTCAAAATGAACTGGATTTTTATTACGTCCACTCACCTTTTTTATTTGTCCATTCAAAATGAACTGGATTTTCATTACAGTTTATAGTGTCAACAATGATGGTAAATTAGACTTGGGAAGTTGATTGTTATTTATGTGGTGGGAATTAGTAATGATAGTTTTGGAAGTTCCATCGTGCATGAATTAATAGGTTCGATGAGCTGAGATGCGTGCTCCTGGTGAATCCCCGCTCCGGTCTCCTTTCGAGCGACCACGACACCACTCTCGAAAATGCACCTCTCCTCGGCAGTGGTTCCAAGCAAAAGCTCTATGACAATGGTGTTAGACGTTGTTCTTTTTCTCAAAGGCATGTTCGGGACGCCTACCCTTGCCTATGGTGTATTGTTTTGGGGGTTGTGTGCATACCAAGATTAATCAAGAAGATGCACTTGCGCTGGAGGCATGGGGTCATCGAAGCGTCTTCAACGTGTGATTTTGGAGGTGCCGTCTCCGCTTGTTAGCATGCTTGATCGACATCACACGTGCATCGACGGATGTTCTTGGCATCGTGGACGGCTCTCGGCGGCATTCACTACACATGGCTTGTGCAGGGTATTCACTCCGCGTGACAATATCCAAGTGCAGATCATGCTCGCTTGCATCATCTTCGTTTCCTTTTCCCCTTTTTTATTACTCTAGCCATTGGATTGGATCACCATTGCTCTTTTTTCCTTTTCCCCTTTTTATTACTCTAGCCATCCATGATTTTGCTTTTTGCAGGTGTTTTTTTTTGAATTAAAACGACAGGTGCTCTGTCTTTTCATTAGAGATTAGGGATATACAAAAGAGTGAGCAGGCGTCCAGTGGACGCTGCCTGTACATAATAAGGTTCTACAGCGCTAGTCTTACAACATCAAGATCGGCTTTGATCAGAGAGGCCACACCATCCGCCACAATAGATATAGTGTTGAAGATCCGTCTGCTCCTCTCGTTCCAGATGTGCCAAGCAAAGTAGGCAGCAGCAGCAGCTATTTCTCTGGAGTTCTGGGAGTGGTTGCGCCACCATTGTGAGATTGACTGAGGGTTTGCTCACAGTGTTGGGTAGCTCAAAGGCCGCGCTAGGTGTAATCTGTTCCGAACCTCCATGGAGAAAGAGCATGCGCTGAAGAGGTGGAGGGCAGTTTCAGGGAGCTGGCGGCAGAGAGAGCACATCGCGGTGTGATCACTTCCATGTGCTATCAATCTGTCGATGGTTGGCAGTCTGTTTTGAGCCAACGTCCAAATAAAGAACTGCACTTTTCTTTCAATCTTAAGTCTCCAGATGCTGTTAGCCTCAGGTTTGGCGACAGAGCCAATGAACTGGCAAGAATATGCTGACTTGGCGGTGTAACTTTTGTTCTTCGTCCAGATCCATTCAATGGTATCTCTAGATAGAGATAAGTTGACATTCTGAATCTTCTCCCGTAGCAGCAGGAAGGAGTGCAGGTCATCGTGGGAGCTGATTCGCTCCAACCCCTTCATCCACTTGTTGTCTTGCATGGCTTGAGCTACCGTGAAGTTTTTCCTGCGCGCCAGCACGAACAGGGATGGTGCAATGTCTTTTGGTGCCGCTCCATCCAGCCACCTGGACTTCCAGAAAAACGCAGTATGTCCATCTCCAAGGTGAATGTTGGTTGAGGCATCGAAGAGATGCAATCCACAGTAGAGCATGGGAGCTTCATGCCCAACCAAGGCCTAGGTTGTTGCTGCCAAGCGAACCAGGCACACCGCAGTCGTAGAGCTCTGCTAAAAGAGGAGATGTTTTTGATGCCCAGTCCACCATACTGCTTAGGCGAGCAGACCAGCCGCCAATTGAGTGCACAGCTGCCACCTTTTGCCTCCTCCTCGGTGCCTTTCCATAAAAAGCTTCGCCTCAGCTTGTCAATCCTTTTAATCAGCCACTTACTAGGCGCGAACAGGGTCAAAAGGTAGGTGGTTACTTAAGTAAGCACAGAGTTGATCAAAGTTAATCTTCCCGCTTTGTTCAGGAGCTTGCCTTTCCATCCTGCCAACTTAGCAGCTATCTTGTCAATGAGAAACTGAAGATCGGCGCGTCTGAGGTTGCGCAGGCTCAGGGGCAGACCAAGATATTTGCAGGGGAAAGAATCAGTTGTTCCCTCGAACTCCAAAAGCACTTCATTGGTTGTGAGCTCATCACAGCAGATGGGGAAGGCTGAGGACTTGCTGAAGTTGGTATAGAGGCCAGATATTTTCCCAAAGGCTTCCAGGATTGCATGAGTGGGGTCTATCCTGCAATAGCTGTTTCACCTACGCGCCAACGCGGTCAGGCAATCAGGAAGGGGATGTGATTTGCAGGTGTGATCCTCTGTGTGTGTTGATTGACTGTGTACATCCTACTATTCGTGCATTTAGAAGTGGGGTCTATCCTATCACCTATTCACCTTAACGAATGCTAATGAAAAACGTCCTTTACCAAAAATTAAAATTTCTCCTCGCCAAACACGCAGTGAATTGAAAATGCTGTAAAGTGGGAGCTGACACAGAGATGCTGATATGGACAGATCACCGATGAGTGCGATCCACAAACACGCAGTGAATTGAAAATGCTGGAAAGTGGGAGCTGACACAGAGATGCTGATATGGACAGATCACCGATGAGTGCGATCCACAAACACGCAGTGAATTGAAAATGCTGGAAAGTGGGAGCTGACACAGAGATGCTGATATGGACAGATCACCGATGAGTGCGATCCACAAACACGCAGTGAATTGAAAATGCTGGAAAGTGGGAGCTGACACAGAGATGCTGATATGGACAGATCACCGATGAGTGCGATCCACAAACACGCAGTGAATTGAAAATGCTGGAAAGTGGGAGCTGACACAGAGATGTTGATATGGACATATCACCGCTGATATGGACAGATCACCGATGAGTGCGATCCACAAACACACAGTGAATTGAAAATGCTGGAAAGTGGGAGCTGACACAGAGATGTTGATATGGACATATCACCGCTGATATGGACATATCACCGCTGATAAGGACAGATCACCGATGAGTGCGATCCACAAACACGCAGTGAATTGAATATGCTGGAAAGTGAGAGCTGACACAGAGATGTTGATATGGACATATCACCGCTGATATGGACATATCAGCGATGAGTGCGATCCATTTGGATATACATATGTGGGCTGCAGGTGTATCATGCCGTCTTCCCTATTTTCTACTAAGTGTTTATCAAGTGGGCTTCAGCTGAAGTTCCAATACTGGACGTGCGTTTCTATATGTGCCCTATTTTCTTCTGTGATCTCTCTCAGAGTCAGACGCCAGCATTCCACCGCCGCTCTCCTCTTCTTCCATCCAAGGAATCATCTTTACCATACGGTAGATATTTTTTGTGGCGCATAGTAGATAAGTAGAAGAGCATGCCGACCTTGTCTTCCATGGCGACTCCAGAACAAGGGCCGGTTCCTTTCGTGGACACCCTGCTTGCCGGCACAAACCTCGTGCCCTCGCCGCGGCAGCAGCGGGAGGAAGAGCATGCCGACCTCGTCGCCACCCTGCCGAGCGCACTGGAGGCCAACGGTCTAAAGAAGCTATGTCTTTACCAGGGCTTCTGGATACGTGATATCCACGTACCGGCGGCCATCGCCCTCCAGCGGCGATTCGAGCCCCGCCCCGACGACGTCATTGTGGCCAGCTTTCCCAAGTCCGGCACCACGTGGCTCAACGCCTTGACCTTCGCGACGATGGCGCGCAGGGCATACCCTCCCGCCGGCGCCGACCACCCGCTCCGCCGCCTGAACCCGCACCAGTGCCTCCCTTTCCTGGAGGGCCTCTTCCAGGGCGGCCGGGAGGCGGAGCTCGAGGCGCTCCCATCCCCGCGCCTCATGAACACGCACATGCCGCTCCCAATAATGGTGCCGTCGGCCGTGCCAGGCTGCCGGGTCGTCTACGTCTGCAGGGACCCCAAGGACATGGCCGTCTCGGCGTGGCACTTCCTCCGCCGCCTCCGGCCGGACCTGGACTTCGCCGTCGTCTTCGAGTCCGTCTGCGACGGCACGATGGCGTTCGGCCCGGTCTGGGACCATGTCCTCGGCTACTGGCGCGCGAGCATGGCGATGCCGGACAAGGTGCTCTTCCTGCGGTACGAGGAGCTGCTCCGCGACCCGGCCGAGAAGGTCCGAAAGCTGGCGCGGTTCCTCGGAACGCCATTCTCCGCAGCGGAGGACGAGGCCGGCACCGTCGACGACATTGTCCAACTCTGCAGCTTCGAGCACCTCAAGGGCCTGGAGGCCAACAAAACTGGCTGCTTGGATCCCCTTCTCCCCGTCCCGCGTGATGCGCTCTTCAGGAATGGGGCGTCCGGCGATTGGGTGAACCACATGACGCCGGAAATGGCGAGCCGTCTGGACAAGATCGTCGCTGATAAAATGCGCGGGACAGGCATTACTTTTCAGTGACTTTTGAACTGCTCACGTTGTATCATGGTTTTTATTTCTGAAGTTTATACGAAGTCATGGTAGCCGGCCGAGCAAAAATGCTGAAATAAATCAAATAATGCGAGCACGGGATTTAAATCTCGCGAGTTGGGAATGCAACAATCCCTCTAACCATCCAACCATAAGTTGGTTAGTGATATATTCCTGGATTTGCCGTCTTTTTTCCTATTATTTTTTAGATTTTTTTTTCCTATTATCAGAGCATCTACAACCATCCATGGACGTGTCTGACATGTTTATTTTGACCCTTCATTTATGCTTGCATGCATTTATGTTCATACATTCATCATCCTCGTGTTATCTTAGTATATCATTGAGTTTGTTGTCCCTATGCATATGCCTCTCCCGGCACCGTCACCGGTCTGCCTTGTCTCCCGTGGCCTTAGGGCCATGGTGGCGCGATTGATCCAGGCCCTTGCCGGCGGGAGTGCTTTGTTTTCAGTTGTTCCTTCGTGCTTTGATAGGGTTAGTGTTTTGGACGATGGCGCTGCTCCCTGTAGATGAAAAGAGGTTCTCCCAGCATAGCCCCTGTTCTGATGGTGTGTCTACCATCGTCGGTGGGCGTGTGGAGTGGTGTCTCTGGCAGATCTATCATTGGTGGATTTGCTCGGATCTGACGGTAGTTTGTCTACGTTCGTGTGTTTTTGGGTCGGATCCTTCTGATCTACACTACTCTTCGGCGGTGATTGATGTTCTGTTGTGTTGGCCTGGTCCTATGGGGTCATAGCACGATAACTTCCTGACTGTCTACTACAACAGTAGCGCGCCTTCGGCTTGTTTCAGTGCGTGTAGCCATTGCTAGAATGTTTAGGTATATGGATGTAGTTTTCATTATTTCTGATGTTCGTTGTACTATCATAATTGAAGAAGAATAGATTAGAAGTTTTTTTAAATGCATGTGATTGATGAGGATGGAGATAGAAAGAGAAAAGAAATAATAAAAATATAAAATTGATCTGTGGTAGGCCGCATCCTACGTGGAGGACTGTCTGGACATCCCCATATTATCCCATATTTGGTGTGTGTATGAGAATTTTTGGACAACCCATTCATATGGATACAAAGTAAGGGTCCGGGACAGTGCATTTTTTCCTTCTTCTTCTGTCTTGACAGTGACTACGATGTCTGGTTATACATTTTTTTAACATAGTACAATCGACGTCGCTCACATATATGAGTATACACTCACTCTATGAATACATGCACGCATATCCTACCCCTATGAGCATCTCCGGGAGATTGAGCCAACACATGCTCTTGAGATTGATGAAGTCGTCACAGACGTCTTTAAAGTCGACAGAATCGTCTCCTTCCGTTTTGTCGAAAGACCTGAAATAAATTCAAAAAAATGCGAGCACCAATGTCATGTCTAAGACTTAAACTCTGATAAATAAAAAATATTATTGTTCGTCTTACCATCAAATAAAAACTTGGTTCGCAAAACAAGACAGCACTTGACGAACTCGACAATCAGATCACATTCATCTATAATTTAGTCATAAGGATCAGATCAATCTATATTTTAAATTATACGGAGCAGATCTACCTGTATTTTAAAATTATGTGGTTCAGATCTGCATATATTTCACACTTCGCAAGACAAAAGATCTACCTTATATATTTTAATATATGGATCAGATCTACTTATATTTAACCCACATCTTTTGTCGCTAAAAAAAGATTCTCTTCAGGCCTTGAAACTTGATTGAGCAAAAATACTCCTGTACTGACAATGATATTATCCAGTCTTCATCCGGAACGACTCTTTTTTTCTGATAATACTACACATGGTAATCAGACACTCCTTCTGAGCTCTCCTCGGGATTTGTCATTTGGGGGTCTGATTGTAGATGTTTTTAGTAGTTTGGTGAACTGGTTGGTTTATTGATCAACAAATGTGGTTTCTTCCCCGCCACCTTGTTGGTTTATGAATAAGGAAATGATGTTCGCCAGTTATTCTCAGTTATTTTCCTGAAGAGAAAAGAGGTGTGAACGAAAAAGAAATTGGCCAATACTCCCTCCGTTCGAAAATACTTGTCCTAGAGATGAATGTATCTAGGCTTATTTTAGTTATAGATACATTCATTATATTCATTTTTAGGACAAGTATTTTCGAACGAAGAGAGTATATCTCACTATCCAAGCACCTACTCATAAAAATGGCTGCAAGTAATCTAAATAGGAACTGGATACATGACACATAATAAACAAAAATGCTACACTTACGGGCAAGATACGGATGAAACATACGGCAGAATTGCTGCCGCTTAGCCAATCCCTCTGCCCCGCTGATTTTAAGGGTGGGCCCTGGTGCCCCAAGTTTCCAGTAAAAATGGACAGTCGAGTCCGTAAGTTACTTTTCGTAGCTTCCGTCCGTAAATCTAGCAAAGCTCCATAATAAATGGTCATCATATTAGAACAACTCCACTCGTCTAATCTCGGTCGGCATCACATGTGCATCAATGGATGTTCTTGGCTGTGCGGACGGCCCTTGGCGACATTCACCCCCTTGCGGTTTGTGCATGGTATTCACTCCGCATGGCAATGTCCAGGTCCAGATAGATCGTGCTCACTCTCATCATCTTGTTGCCTCACCAGCCTCGGCATGGGTCGCCGTTGCTCTTTCCTCTTTTTCCTTTACTTCGGTCATTCGTGACTTTGCTTTTTGCAGGTGATATGTTGTGTGTTGAGCAGGTGAGATATGTTTTGTGTTGGTTGATTGTGTACAGCGTAATCATATAGAAATAGTGGGTGTATGTTTTTTGTGTTTGTATCACCTTAATCCTACATTCCAAGTCAATGAAAAACGTCATTTACCAGAAATAAAAACTCCCCTCGCCAAACACGCCGTGAATTAAAAAATGCTGGCAGGTAGTAGCGGACATAGAGATGCTGCGATAGACAGATCATAGATGAGAAGTGGGTGGGATCCATTATATCATTTGGATATACATATGTCATATGTGGGGCAGCATGCAGGTTTGTGTTGGTTGCCCTATTTTCTACTGAAGGGGCGTGTATGGTACTGGAAGTGTGTTTCTATTTCCGCACTATTTTCTCTAATCTCTCTAAGACTCCAGCATTCCGGCGGCGCTCTTGTAAATCGAAGTGCAATTTACAACACAAGAAATAATGACTCTCAACGAATTTTTGATTCAGGTAAATCGAAGTTTAAGGTAATGTAAGAGTTGAAATCAATTCGCATGACTTAAAATGCGGAGCAAGTGATCACAAATACGGAGGTTGGCATAAAGAAACACACGTTGTGGAATAATGATGCTAGTGCAATTGTAGGGATGAGCAATACAAAGATTGAAAAAAATAACTTCACAAACACAAAAGGAGACGCTAGCTTGATATGTTTGCCAAAAAAATGAAATCTGAATACTACTCCATTCGTTTTTAAATATTTGTCTTTTTAGATAATTTTTTATGAACTACATACGAATGTAGATAGACATCATTTAGAGTATAGATTCATTTATTTTGCTACGTACTTCTCGAAAAAAATTAGACAAATATTTAGGAACGGATGGATGAGTAGTAGTATATATTGCTCTTTATAAAGTTAAAAAAAAAGAGCAAGCTGATCATAACCGCAACTCCTATTGCAGTGCAGATTATTTATTCTTATCACAGTGCAGATAGATTCCATAATACATCAACATCATATAGGCGACGCAACACAAGAATGCATCTTAGAACTCTAGACCAGATCCTTTGAGCTTTTCCTCCACGAGGCGATCCATTTTCTCTCCCATTTCTTTGGTCATGTGGTTCACCCAGTCCCCAACCTTCCCTTTCCTGAACAGTGAGGAGTGCTGGATGAAAATCTTGCCTCCCGCTCGCTCCGCACCGCCTGTCTTGTTAACGTCTAGGTTGCGAAGTGATTCGAAGCTGCAGAAGCTCACAACCTGGTCGACAACCCCGCTCTTCTCCTCCTCTTCGGTGAAGGGCGCGTCGAGGAAGCTCGCGAGCTTCCTAGCAACCTTGAGTGGATCCGACACAATCTCTTCGTACCTGAGAAACATCACCTCTTGCGGCCTCGCCAAGCTTTCTTCCCAGTACTGGAGATAATGGTCCCAGAAGGGCCCGAACGGGGAGAAGCCTTCGCAGAACATGGTGAAGGCGTCGTCCAGGGTGATGGGATCCCCTTTGCTCATCTTGTTGTCGAAGTGCCACCTTGACACAAGGGCGTCTTTGGGCTCGCGGCAGAGGTACACGACCCTGCAGCCGACGGCGGAGACGGCCGGCGGGAGCAGCGAGAGTGGGAGGTGGGTGGAGAGCAGCCTCGGCGAAGGGAGCGTCTCGAGGAAGTCGAGGTCGCCACCCACGGCTCCGATGAAGGGCACGACCCGCTGCGGGTTGCTTGTGCGCAGGGGGTGGTCGGCGTCGGCGAAATCGTAGCGGGAGCGGGTGGAGATGGTGAAGGCGAGGGCCTTGAGCCAGGTGGTGCCGCTCTTGGGGTGGGTGGCGAGGATGATGTCGTCGCGCCGGGGCTTGAAGTTGTCTCTGACGAGCATGAACTTTTGGGCCATGTGTGATCTCAGCCAGAAGTTGTTGTGGAGGGTGAGTGGCGTCGACCATCCTTCCCTTGTGGGAAGTGTAGCTACCAGAGCTTCTTCAGATGGGTCGTTGCTGGAGCTCTCTTTGATCTTAGACTCAACTTGTGCCATGATGAGAGGGAGTGAGAGGTGGAAGAGTGTGTGTGGGTGGGTCGACCTGTTTGCTAAGAGATCTGGGGGTATTATATAGAGGTAATTGGGTAAACCATGAATGGCTGGTAGCAGATGTTGTGTTACTATGGTAGCAGATGACTGGTACAGTTTTATATAGAGGTAGGTAGGTAACCATGAATGAGCGAAGCGTGGGGTGCCGAATTCTTGAGAGAAAGCCAGGGGTGCATGTGCTAGCTAGCCCTACCTACGCACCACAGCGACGCCTTTGGAATTCGGGCATTACGGTGGCCTTTGTTTGGGCTCTACAACATCTCGAACAGCCGCGTTAAACTAGCGTCCCACAACAAATAAGGCCATTTTAGCGCGCCCAACGCGGCGGGTGGCGGCATATGCAGTTCAGCGCGTTCGCCGAAACGCAATCGCGCGCCGCTTATTTGCTGCGCCCGCTCCCGCGCGCTGGACTCTCGCGCGCTCGCTCTCCGACTTCCATCCCCCATCCGGCCGCGCCGCCACCGTCGCCCGCGCCCCCCGGCGACCGTTCAGGCGCTTCCCCGGCCTATCCCCGCGCCGCCGCGCTTCCGCCCCACCCCCTCCTAGTCCCGTCGGCCCTCGCGCGCCTCCGTCGTCCGAGTTGATTTATTGTTTGAGGTGTAATGACTATTTATTGTTGATTTATTTTGTCTGTTTGATCATTTTTGCTCCTCTTTTTTGAAATGTATATGTGGTTATTGCGTGCCGCGCGTGCTGTATTTTTGCGCGCTGCTGGAGCGGCGCGCGCTGCATTATAGCGCGGCCGTTGGAGCCAGCGCTGGCGGCCGCGCTAAACCGGCCGAAGTGCGCGCTGCAAACATGTTTTTTGCGCGCAGCGCGAAGCGCGACTGTTGGAGATGCTCTTAGCTAGTGATTCCTGGATTCTAGCTACTCTGGAATCAGATTATGAAACAAACAACAGATTCGCATCACGGCTACGTAGAATCGATTCCTAAAACTGCACTACTCGCAGCCGAAAGTCAGAATCAGCGATTTCGCTGATTCCCGAGCTGCCACTTACCCCATTCCAAATACAGGCATTCTTCTAACCATTATTACGATGGATATGCCACCGCAGCCCAAACCCATCTCTCCCTTGAAACAACTCACGTTCGTTCTGGTCTTCTGGACAGAGGCTCTCGTTCGTTCTAGGTTTCCCTCGCCGCCGCCGCCGCCATCGTCGGGCCCGTTGCCACCCCGGCGTGTGGATCTGGCCCCTCCGCCGTCCACCAAGCCGCGCCTTCCCCATCGCCTCAAGTTGCGCCAGCCCCGTCGCCGGCACCGTCATCTCCAGCTGCGCCTGCCCCGTCGCCCCCAAGCCTTCAGCTGCGCCCGCCCCGTCGTCGGCCCCAAGCCTCCAGCTCCGGCTCCGTCGCCCCCAAGCCTCCAGCTGCGCCCTCCCCGTCGTCGGCTCCTGCTGCACCGCTGCCCCATCCCCATGAGAACAAGGTAAAGAGAGAATATGCGTCTTGTTAACAGTATTTGCCTGGTCTGTTTCATGCCGTTTATTTCCTGAGCATGCGTGTGTTGTGCCATATGATTGTTCCAATTGAGAGAATATGCATCTTGTTAATATTATTTGCATGCTAAATATTTATAGATGTCAAAAGCCAATTGGAGTTCAGAAATGACCACGATTTTTTGTAAACTTGCTGCCAATGAGAAGCTAAAGGGGAATAGGCCTAAAAAATTCTTGAACCCGGCTGGGTACAAGAATGTAGAAGTTGGTTTCTTACAGCAGACCGGAAAACTTTACAGTAGGTTACAGTTCAAAAATAAATGGGGGCAGTTTGAGGACTTTGTATAGGGACTGGTTGATCCTTAAGAACACATCAACTGGCCTAGGTTGGAATGATGAAACAAACACAGTGATAGCTGATGATGAATGGTGGAAAAAAGCTGGTGAAGTAAGCCATAAGATCAAATAGTTGTGTACCTAATATTTCACTAGAATTGTTTGTTTACATGTGTCAAACGGTTTACTTATTCAGGAGAACAAGGACTTCTTGCAGTTTCGTAAATGTGGTCCACATAATTTGGAGGAAATGAGTATCATGTATGAGAATATCAATGTTACTGGAGAAAGTTCTATGATGCGAGGTTGTGAGCATGAAGTGCTTGATCTTGAAGAGGATGAAATTGAGGAGATAGAACTATATCCTATCCAAGCCTAGAAGGCAAAGAAAGGGCTAGTGAAGATAGATGGTACCTCTAGTAAAAAGAATCCCGTTCAAAGGGACTTCAAGCGCATGGTTGACCACTTGATTAGTGAAGATGCGACGATGAGCTCACATAAGAATAGTGTTGCTACTGAAATTGAGAAGATAATGGAAGACGTTGTCGCATGTGGAGCAGATGAAGAAAGTGATGAGTACTTCATAGCAACCAAGTTGTTTGCAAAGTTTGAAAATCGTTGTTTCTTTAACAATATGAAGACTAGCGAAGGGAAGATGAATTGGCTTAGGAGGATTCATGAAGATCTAAATAGGCGCTAGAAAGTGATTGACTTGTTGAACTATATTTCCATATCGTTGTGGGATGGCCAGGGTCAGCACATGACACAAGGATATTCAGAGATACTTTGGTGAAGTATGCAGATAGGTTTCCACATCCACCTATAGGTATCCACTTCATTTCCATATCGTTTTAGTTACCTTGTTGATCCCTTGTTGTGATGAATATTACTTTATGCAGGGAGGTACTATCTTGTTGACTCGGGTTATCCCAAATGTGATGGATATTTAGCTCCATACAAAGGGCAAACGTACCATGTGCCAGAATTTCGTCAAGGTCTCCCACCAAATGGAAAGAAGAAAACATTTAACTTTGCACATTCATCTGTACGCAATGTTATTGAGCGTTCATTTGGTGTCTTGAAGATGAAATGGCGTATTTTACAAATTATGCCAAGTTACTCTCCTGAAAAGCAAGCTCGATCATCATTGCATGCATGGCACTTCATAATTGCATTAGAGAAAGCAATTTGAAAGACTTGGAGTTTGACAAATGTGATCATGATGAGAACTACATGCCAGAGAATTTACATCCCCTACCCACAAGACATGTATCGAACATTGTGGTTGGTGATGATGCGACCATGAAAGCAACTTGTGAGGCGATTGATGACGGATCAAGTATAGTTTCACATATTACTTGATGAGACTTTGATGAATGTTGAATATTTTGGATGATATGCGTATGTATGTAAGACTATGGTTAGTGCATATTTTAAATATATTGTGTTTTTGTGCTAATTCAAACTTTATCAAGTCAAAACGGATAACATGCAGTTAATCTACATATAAGCATCATAGTCAGCAGTCGAGGGCGTTACTGACATTTCACAACAGCCACAACTCCTAAAGCTGACACACAATAAAGTAAACAAACAACCAGATTTTGATTCTCAGAAATCAAGAGCCACAACTGATTCGCAGGAATCCATAGCAAAGTGATTCTGAGGAATTTGTAGCCCAAACAAAGGTGAGGTAAGAGCATCTCGCCGAAAAACCATTCCCCACGTTGTTATTTTTTTTCGTTTTTTGACGCCCCAGACACACGACATCTATTGAAGAGGGACAAGCCATGTGCCGCTGCCATCAATCAATCAGACCTTATAAATCAGCTCCTGCAAATGCTTGCGGACGCGTTCACGGACACTAACCAATCATATTTTAAATAATGCATTTTATATCTAGATATTTTAAATTAGAAATCTCAAATCGGTACTATTACATGCAACGTAAATCTGATACTCCCTCCGTCCCAAAATAAGTGTCTCAACTTTGTACTAGCTCTAGTATAAATTTATACTAAGCTTGAGACAGTTATTTTGGGAGTGAGGGAGTACTAAATAGGGCTCGTCCGGCTCCGTTGTGCCCTTGTCCGGCGGCTTGTTGCGTCCCTTATCGTGTCGGTCCGGTAGCCGGCGAGGTAAAGTAGGACATGGAACACTAGCCGACTCACGGGAGTCGACCTCCCACCATCTCTCATGCCCTACTCTTCCTCGTCGGAGCCAGTAACCCTCTCCTCCTTCTTCTTCCTTGGCTTTCTTCTCTTTTTCGCAACTTGTTTAAAGTATGTTCTACATTTTTTGTATGCACCAGGAGCACTTTTATTGACATCAAATTGTTTTTAAATACATGATCAACACTATTTTCATACCCATCTTGTGGATAATCGTTTCCTACCATCCTGTCATAGTTATCACCACTTGCGTTTTGTATGTTGTATGTATTATCTATCAAAATAAAAAAATATGTACGTGTAATATACACTATAAGATTTTTTAGGTAGTATTTTGTCCATATATATTTCTCATATACAAGACGCACATTTGCCTATACACATTGAACATTTTCATATGCTTGATATATTTTTCAATTAGTTGATTAATATTTTTCAAATATTTGATTGAAAATTTTAAAAATACATGTTCAACTTTTTCATACGCATTGTATTTGTGTGTATACATTTTTGGTATACTTGAGAAACATTTTGTCTATATACCTTAACATTTTCCAAATTCTTTATTAACATTTTTAATATGCTTAATGTAAGTGATTTTTCTAGTATATATTCAGAATATTTGGAAGTATATTTTTCTAAAAAAATAAAGCAAAAGGAAAACGTTTTTTAGACAAAAAAAGAAGAAAAAATATTAAAAAAACAGAATAAAGACTAGCGCTTCATGGCCTGCGGTCTCCCCCGCGCTGTGCCGTTATTTCATGGAAGGGCCATGACGTGCCAGACCCTTTTATAGTTGGGCCGTGCCTCCGGCCCATATGGCCAGGTCTAGCAGCATCGATCTGTATTTGTGTGTACGCATTGTATTTGTGTGTACACATTTCTCGTATACTTGAGAAACATTTTGTCTGTATATCTTAACATTTTCCAAATTCCTTATTAACATTTTTTAAGATGTTTAATGTACGTGATTTTTTCTAGTATATATTCAGAATATTTGGAAGTATATATTTTATAAAAAATAAAGCAAAAAGAAAGGAAACGTTTTCCTAGACAAAAAAGAAAAACGTAAAAAAAAACAGAATAAAGACGAGCGCTTCAAGGCCTGCGGACTCCCGCGCGCTGTGCCGTTATTTCACGCAAGGGCCGTGACGTGCCAGACACCTTTTATAGCTGGGCCGTGCCACCGGCCCATATGGCCAGGTCTAGCAGCATCGATCTGTACCACCACCCACCGCTCCATATCGCGGCGGCATCCAGATCCGTCCATCCCATTCCCCAAATCCTCCACGCGCACACACACACACACACCAGAGACGAAAACACAACCAGCCATGGCGCTCAGCACGTTGGCCACGAAGAGAACCCTAGGCCTGGCGCTCGGCGGCGCGCGGAGGGGCGTGGCGACGTTCACGCTCCCCGACCTCCCCTACGACTACGGCGCGCTGGAGCCGGCCGTCTCCGGCGAGATCATGCGCCTGCACCACCAGAAGCACCACGCCACCTACGTCGCCAACTACAACAAGGCGCTCGAGCAGCTCGACGCCGCCGTCGGCAAGGGGGACGCGTCCGGCGTCGTCCACCTCCAGAGCGCCATCAAATTCAACGGCGGCGGTAAAAGCCCCTCTCTCCTCTCCTCTGGATGCTCCCTTGGTCCGTAGGTTCGGATGCTCCTTTGATTCGATTTCTAGTACCGGGCCAGAGGAATTCGTGCGGTATCCAGTACCAGACGAGTATCTGCAGAGTGAAAAGCATAATAATAATAATAAATATATGAGATGAGGGCGGCGTCTTCCGCAACCGCGAGACCAGTGACCGACGGGCATTTGTTGTCCATTAATTTCTGTCTTTTCTGAAACCTCGCTCAACTCATCCTATTTCAGCGATTCAGCCGCGCGTGACGAATGATTTTCCTCTAGCTGCTCTCCAGCAGCATCTCTGAACCTTGTGGTGGTCTGTAGTTCTGTTGGTCGATAAAATGCAGTGATCAAGGATAACCAAGCAGAATACTACTATTCATGAGTAGCATTATCCTTGGCACATGGTTTCATGGGCCTTTCTGGGCAGCTAACTACGAATGAAATCTGTTACATTTGGAGGAAATATGGTTTTCTAATTCGAGCTGTCTTTGTCAAATTTGAACCCCTTGCTGCGCTTCTCGTGTGGTTCGTCCAGATGCTGTGGTCGCTAGTATGGAGGTGATGCTGATGTCGTTTTTTTACAAGTTGATGTGGAGTCATTGCGTTTGTTTGTTAATACTGATCTATGAGGAAGAGTGTTGTGCTCCCAGAGTGTAGTATTATTTGGTGCTTTTAGGATCATATCATTTCTAGGTTTTTAGATGGTGGGGTTTTTCTTAAGTCGTGGTTTTATGTTAAGTTGTGTGCTGGTGGTCCAAAGGCCCACTAATGGTGCTGATTCGTGTTATCTGAAATGGTTGCTCCTGAGTGCATAATTTCATAACTTTTTGTGCATTCTATGTGTATGAGAGTTTTGGGTTGTTATTTGATTTATTGGTGTTAACTTGGTTGTGCTTTTATGGACTGCTTTTATGGATTCGTTGCCATATGGATGCTTAACTGCAAGTACTTCATTAATCATGATGGTATGCCACTACTTCATTTATCATTAGCTATATGCATAATTTAGTTGGGGATGTCTGGGAATACATTTTTTTCGTGCTCCATCCATAATCATAATTGTGGTTCGGTTGCAGTGGATGTTCATGTGTATATTGGTTGGTTCATGGATACATTCCTACCACTGATGTTGTGAACTGTGCTTAATTTTAGGACATGCTGGGGTTCAATATATTTTTTGAATTACTGGCACTGATGCTTGATGCTGACAAACAATATAAGTGGCAATGTAATAAAAGTTGTGAACTGTGCTTAATTTTAGGACATGCTGGGGTTCAATATATTTTTTGAATTACTGGCACTGATGCTTGATGCTGACAAACAATATAAGTGGCAATGTAATAAAAGTTGTGAACTGTGCTTAATTTTAGGACATGCTGGGGTTCAATATATTTTTTGAATTACTGGCACTGATGCTTGATGCTGACAAACAATATAAGTGGCAATGTAATAAAAGTATAAATCCACAAGCTGCTGAGATATTTTGTATTTTGCTCCACTTGGTTTTTGTAGTTTGAAAGAATTGCTTGACATGCCCATTGCTTCTTTCGCAAAACCGACCATGTCTCAACCTATTCAACCTCAAGTATTGCCCCATAGGTTTCCTTTCAATTGTTATTAAAAAATCTAGGGATTTGAAACTGGTCGAACTTCTACATTTGGGGATTAGGTGCTTGTGATGCTTCACGGCTCGATTAATATTTTTGATGATACCTTTTTTTACTTCTGATGGAATCATACCAAAGTATAGTTTTTGTGCGTGCATCCTTAGGCACCGAGACACAAAGTTTGTGTCTTATTGGATTCTATTTCCTGATCATATCTGCACATTAAAGTAGGAATTTAGGATACTACCATGTGACAAATGAGAGATATAATTTTATGCTTCTGCTAAAATTCCGTTGATACTCGTACGCATTTATCCTGGCTTCTCACTTCGTTTTATGAGGTCCTAAATATTAAATTTGTTAACAATTACCAAGAAATGCTTTGCAACTAGAGATTTCGTAAGGACGTGATGCTGAACCTCTTGATTACAAAAATGGCGACCTGAAATAAATTCATTGGCTTGGTGTTGTTAAAATAATATTCGTCTAAGCCTATCATTTATTGATGTAGGCGATTTACCATGTTGCAGGTCATGTTAACCATTCAATCTTCTGGAAGAACCTCAAGCCTATCAGTGTAAGTATCTAACCAATACCTTTTGCTCAACCACAGCCACACCCTTTTTCTCTTTTTTTCCCTGTTAAGACTTCCACCATTTGAACAGTAAAAATGTTTGGTGTTTTACAGGAGGGTGGTGGTGAGCCACCTCATGGCAAACTTGGCTGGGCCATTGATGAGGATTTTGGTTCTATTGAGAAACTTATAAAGAAGATGAATGCAGAGGGTGCTGCTTTACAAGGGTCTGGATGGGTGGTATGTACATTATGCCCTGTCTCGTCTGCATTACACAGTATTTTATCTGGTGAAGTTGCTTTGTTAATATTCACATGTTTGTTATGCAGTGGCTAGCTTTGGATAAAGAGGCCAAAAAGCTTTCAGTTGAAACTACTCCTAATCAGGT
This sequence comes from Hordeum vulgare subsp. vulgare, assembly GCF_904849725.1. NCBI lineage: Eukaryota > Viridiplantae > Streptophyta > Magnoliopsida > Poales > Poaceae > Hordeum > Hordeum vulgare. The sequence goes on along the minus strand of NC_058519.1, from coordinate 643,183,812 downwards.
GAAAGTTCTCATCCTTACTTGGGTCATAGTGTTCCTAAAGGACAGTTTATACAGTCTTCACACCAATTTACAGTTCAATTCATTTCTACCATTTCCCCGTTGTGCTGCGAATGCTTGTTAATCCATCCATAAGCAACTAAGCATGCAGTTAAAAGATAACCATATTTCTGAAAGTGCGATATTTCTCACTGCTCTGTACCGCTATAAAGATCACCGAGCTGTCACTGCGATCTAACCCCAGGCCTCATACGTCATCCTCACTTTTGTTCGTTGGAGAAATGGTCGCTAGTGAAATCTCATAAGCAGTAGGATATTCAGTAAAAGCAGTACACATGCCATTGGAACTAATTTATGGAACTGTTGAGATGTGATAATAAACAGGGTAAAAAAATGCTATGACAAACAGGGGTGGTGTTCGGGAATTCACTTCACAATGCTATGTAAACATTACCTGGTTCAGTAGTCACCTGCAAGGCCGTAGAGTTCTTAAAGAGATAAGAAGGATGCCGAGCTTCAGTTTGATAAATAGTTGAAACATTCAAGCAATTCTTATACATCGACTTCTAAACATATTTGCATTCCTGTTGCTTTGCTTTTTTCCACTTGAATTCTGCACGTAGCGTCTTGATGAGACCAATCTATTTTAGCTGAGCTATGCGAAATTGCAACCCTCACAATCACGATGAGGGCATTTATAGTTTTGTTTTGCATCCTACTTTGATCAACTTAAGAAGTTTTTATTGCCATGTGTGAACTCTGTGTATGAAGTTGTGTTACCGCAAATACTCCCCATGTGTGTGTGGTGCCTGGGGTAGGTAGTATAGTTTTTTCCCCTTTTCATGCTTGAACTTTGAGGTAGTTTCCGTGTGCATACAACTTACTTATTGGACCTTGTAGGACCCTCTTGTGACCAAAGGCGCAAACCTGTATCCTTTGTTGGGAATTGATGTCTGGGAGCATGCATACTACCTGCAGGTAATCTCATTTTCGAACTGAAGGCTACTCTGTTTGCTCTAATGAGCTGTCATGTTGCCATCCTTCTTTTTTTAGAATATGCGTCATTCAATCATATTCAGTAAGATTTCACTTGGTCTTTTTTCTTATTCTTTCCCATTGTTCTGTATTAGTAGTGTTTTTGCGACGAAGCTAATGCCTGAAAACTATCCAACCATTTTGGACATGCTAATTCCCAGTACTGTAGGGATTGCAGTATTCCCTATGGTACACCTGTATTTCTATAAGGCCCTTGCTGAAAGCAAGACTACTAGAGCCCGCGCCCCCTTTTAAAGGATAACATGAGTAGAATAGGAGCGATGTCAGTGTGCTCCATGGTCATATGTTGAAAAGGTAGAGAAAAACATGGTTTTACTATTGAAGGTTAGTTTTGCAATTGTATAATGCAAGATTACAGCCCCTGTTGTGGTAGATTTAGATTATGTAGCCCGAAACGGGAAATAATCAAAGCATAATTATGAACCCAACGTATCAACCACTGTTGAACATACGTGCCAAAAATGTTTAAAGCATGACGCACATAGCAGGCACTAAAGTATTATTCTGCCGGTCTTCTAAATTGAACTATTTATTTTGTTTTTATTGAGGCGAATGGATATTGGAATGATCGAAACGTCTTTCCCAGTGCTAAGTTTATATGATTATTATTTGCGATTGCAGTACAAGAACGTGAGGCCGGACTACCTGACCAACATCTGGAAGGTGGTGAACTGGAAATACGCAGGAGAGGAGTATGAGAAAGTGCTTGCGTGATTTGATTTGTGAGAATGGACAGACAGTACCTCGCTCTTGAGTTTCCGGCTGTTGGATCTTTTGTATATGCAATAATAAAATCGGGCAGTACTCCACTGTAGGGGCCCTTCTACTCGTACATTGCATAGAGGTGGACTAATGTCTAATGCACAGTACAGTGCCTGCCCTGTCCATTTTGGTACTAGCACTTACGTATTACTGTGCATGCGTGTTTAATACAGTCATTCGACTGTCATGTCCTTTGTGCGCACGTATTGGTGTGGATGGGTGATAATAATCTGCCCGGCTTTCGATCGTGTGCTGATGTTATCGTGCATGGATTAAGCACCCCAAGCTTACTTTTCACTGATTTTTGGGTGTGCGGTATTTGATCTTGCTACTGTCCTGATTTGGGTCATGCCCTTGAAATAAACTCTCCTCTTGCTCACGCTGTCATTAGCAGGCATATATATACTGTCATGCCGATGTTGCAAAGCGTTGCTAGTTTCTTCGAAGGGCAATATTTTGGGAACATTTCTCTATCATTTTGTTCAATTACTAAGAGCATCTCCAACAAGCACACAAAAATTCTACGTCCTAAAATAGTTTTAGCGCGTCAGCCTAGCAACTTTAGTGCGTCGGGAGCAACATTGCTTTAGCAGATGTCCAAAAATGTGCGTCCAAAAAATCGTAGTGTAAACTTTAAGCGCGCATAATCTGGTATAAAAAATATGTTGCGCGCGATAGCGTTTTTCAGCGTGTGTTCAAAAGTTTTTTAACATGCGCATTGTTTTGCAGCATATGTTGGAGATGTCCGACGCAAAAAAACAAATTTTGTAACGCGTCGAGCAGTTTTTAGATGCATCTGTTGAAGCTGTCCGACGCAAAAAAAAAATGAATTTTATAACGCGCCGAGCAGTTTTTGGACGCCTGTTGAAGATGCTCTAATATGAAGATTCATTTCGGAGCAGATTTGGGAGATGCCCAATGATCCGTGGCCGGTTCAGTTGAGGCTACGATCAAATCGAGTCGGGGAGTACTAGTTCTTGTGTGGCGAGAACAAAAGTGATCCTTTTCTTTTCCTTAGAGGGTGTTTGTTTCTAGTGACTTATTGGTTTAGGGATTCAAAAAAGTCCCTATAAGTCCCACCTAAACCAAACACAAGGGATTTATTGAGACTTATTGTAGTGATTGAGACTTATCAAATAAGACTCTCAGGGAGGAGCTTATTGGGACTTATCCCGAGCCGAACCTACCCCGCGTCGCTCCAGGCTCGTTCCCCGCATGCCGCCCAGCCTCTCGGTCCAATCGCCGCCGCCGCCCCGCCTCTTGCCCCGTCGCCGCCCCGCCGCTCGCCCCATCGCCGCCCCATCGTCGCCCCGCCTCTCGCCCCGTCGCCGCCCCGTCGCCGCCCCGCCTCGGTTCGTTATGCCTCGGTTCGCTGCCCCGTCGCCGCCCCGCCTCGGTTCGTTATGCCTCGGTTCGCTGCCCCGTCGCCGTCCCGCCTCGGTTCGTTCTGCCTCGGTTCGTTGCAGCGGTGCCTTCAATCGTCGGACAGGCCCTCTCCTGAGCCTCGTTGCAGCGGTGCTTATCCTGCGTGCAATTCATTTGTATGAACAAGGGTTATGTAAACAAGTGTATTATTAGGTGCAACATGGACTTATAAGTCCCTGAAAACAAACATGTAGGGACTCGGGACTTATAAGTCCTGTAAACAAACAGATAGGGATTTATGATTTATAAGTTGGGACTTAAAAAAGTCTTAGGACTTATGAAACAAACAGGGCTTTAGATCACCTTCAAAGTGGACGGTCCATATTTCAACCTTGAATTATCATCAAAAATCTAAACCGTCTATTTTAAAACCTTGAACTTTCTTAGCCGGACAAGTAACACCCGTTGACCGGTTCGAGGCTGATTTTGACTGGGCCTCGTTAATCAACGAAAATGAAAAGACAATTGGACTCAAATCTTGGGCGCGCTGCATCTGGACCGCACCCGTACGTGCAGCACGACGGACACTGTCGCTTCCTCCGTGTCCTGGAGTAGGAAAACGTTCATTTTAAACCTTGAACTGATAATGCTTCGGCGAATCGAACCCTGAACTCGAAATCCCTGTCATTTGTATCCTAAATTCTTAAAGCCTGGTCTAAATCAAACCTTCACAACGATTCCCAAACGGGTATTGCCGACGTGGCAGGGATTGCCTTGATGGGTCGTTTCTCCGCGCACTGGGTTGATAATAGTGGGCCGGCCCAGTTCAGCCCTGTCCCCTGCTTCGTTCTCTCCCTGTCCCTTGCTCTTCCTCCTCTTGCAACGGCAATGGCGACAGGCGGTTGATCGGCGACGCAGCGACGGTTGTGACGACTTGAGGACGCGTCGAACAAGCAGATACTCCTCTCGATGACCTCCTCCCCTGGTAGTAGTAGTTCCTGGTTGTTCCCGCATTAGGGTTAGGGTTTTTAGGTTCGAGTTTGGGGACGACATTGGTGGCAGAAAAGTTGCGATTGAGAGGAATAGGTTGATATGCTTGATTTTGACCGCATTGTGTGTTTATTTCAGTTTAATCATGGATCCGACAAAGATTTTGAACGTTCGATTTCATATTGGAGGGGACAAACTGAGAACCATTCCCTCCACCTCTCAGCCTACGCACTTCATCTCGCAGATCTCCAATCAGATCACTCAAAAACTTCGGCAATGGATCATCATGCCATTCAGCAAATCCACAACCACCATGCTGTTCATTTGTAGTAACAGAAATGAATCAGTGGGGAGGGAAAAAAAAGAAAAAGAAAATCAAAATGAAACTCACCATGGCATCGACGGAGGAGTAGTACCTCCTGCCTGGGTTAGGAATGCTCCAGGAGATCCACCTTGGTGCCTTCCGACGAGGATTGCACCAGCAAACCTTCGCCGGCTCGTAAACCATCGGGCTCTCCCTGTAGGGCACCGGCGACCTCGACTCCTCCCCTCTCCTTCCTGTGGCTCGACGGAAACCAGGAGCAGCAACAGCAGAATGACCCGATGACCAAGACATCCCCCTGGATAGATCAGCCGCCGTCCTGCGCAATCCGCCGCCGCGCCTGCCAGGATCCGCCGCCGCCGCCCCTAACCCTGCTTTGCTCTGGCCTCAATTATCTTGCTCTAGCCTCGTCTATCCCCGCACGTTGCGGTTATAAAGCAAACTGCCCCACCAGACATAAAGAATCCTGGCCACGTCATCATGTTTACCTCAAAAACGCTGTGAAGGTTTGATTTAAACCGGGATCTAAAAGTTTAGGACACAAACGACACGGATTTCGAGTTTAGGTTTCGATTCGCCGAAGCACTACTATTTCAAGGTTTGAAATGGACTTTTTTCCGTGGACTAACCTAAGCTTTGCATCGCTCCTACGTACGTATGTACGTGTACAGCCACCGGCCGTGTGGCCTAGTGCTAGCTAGGCTTGCTAGAATACGTGCCTACCGTGTGACAAGTCATTTGTTTTCCCACACGTACGTGCGTGCCGTGCCACTCACACACACTACTCATCGGCCTCTCTCGTCAGTGACTTGTACAGTACAGAACATCACGACATGCATGTATATCCTGCTCGTCGACGGTCTCCCATTCTTATAATGTTAGCGTAGCTAGTAGGCCAGTGGTAGTAGCACGTAGTACGACTCGAGTTCTCTAGTCAAGCAAGCATGCATGCATGCATGCATGCAGAAGCCCGGCCGGCGCCCATCACCTGCGTGCCTGCCCGACTGATGCATGCTACAGTGCTCTCTACCTGCCGCCATCATCAGCAGTAGTAGTATATTTCACCGTGCCATCGCATCCATCAGGTCGCCACCTGCTTTTTTTTTCCTCGTCAATTATTACCAGCATCACCAGTTCACCACACTGCAGGAAAATCTTGAGCGAGTACGTGCGTACGTACGTGTGCTTGATCGACTTGTTCTTTCAAGCAGGAGTGCATTTTTATGTGAACAAAGTTCTGTTGATGTACCCGAGCTTTTCTGAGAATACGTGAGTACACCTGTGTTTGGGGGCAATCTACAACAACTTTGTATGTGAGCGTAGAAAGAAGTAGGTGAAGAAGGCGGAGGCCAGGGCCCGGTAGCTCCATACGTTGGCACTTGGCAACAATAATGGGGGTAAATGACAAACGGTCGAAGATTCACTCGCTCTGCCAAACTTTTGCTGCACGCACACGCACACACACTCACTCACTCACTCTGAAAGCTGACAATTCATCACTTTCAATTTCTAAAAGAATAAGGGATTGAGGTAAGAAAGACAGCAGGGTGGGTTAAATTGTTAACCACTTGCGCCCTGCTCTATCGGAATGAGAATTTGATTCAGCTAATGATGCATAAATAGGCAGAGTCATTTATAAGCACACGAGGCAAAAGGAAGCTCGTCTTTCCGTCATGTAGATATAGTTAGTTTGATTCCTCGCTCTAGCCACTAGTCAGCATCTATCACCTTTACTTGACCGGAGCAGTGACAACGAGCTCAGCTGGAGGAGTATGCAGATCTAACAGGTAACAGATCACTGGTGGAATGTACACGAAAACGAGAAGAAAATGTAATGCCGCTATGTAATTTTCGCGGCAAACTCGATCTAATGGCCATCGCACGTAGTAAGTAGTTCCACATGTAGGTAGCCTCGATCGAGGACAGCATGGAGATGACTCCTTCAGCTCAAGGCTTCTGCAGCGCCGATTGCTGCTGCCGCTGCTCGGGCACCGTGGACTCCGGGCCGACGGAGTTGTGCCGCTCGGAGGGGCCGGACGGCGGGATGAGCCTCGCGCGCGGCAGCTCGTAGCCGCCGCCGCCGCCCATCGACGGCCACCTGCTGTTGCCGGCGAAGTCGACGATGCCCGACCTCGACCCGTCGACGCCGCGCGCGGCCAGCAGGAAGCCGGCGGCGAAGACGAAGAAGAGCAAGACCACGAGCGAGATGGCCGTGCGCCTCATGGTAACTCACGCCGAGCCACAGAGAAGAGGCTTGGTTGGGCTGGGATGGGATGGAATGTGGGAGCCTGAGAGGAGAGAATGGAAGAGAACGACGTGGAGCCACGTATATATACACGGACGGAGGGACGGACGGAGGGAGGAAGACGGGGGGAGGGAGACTGTCGGGCATGGGCGAGGTGAGGTCTCGTGCTCGTAGGCGTCCTGTGCTACTACGGCGCGATGGGACGAGAGAGAAGGAGAAGATGTGTCCGTGCGTGCGTAGCGTACGTGTGTGATCTCTTGTTCGAGAGTGAGTGCAACGTATGAGATGGTGACATGTTTAATTAATTAATGGGGCTGCCTCTCAAAGCTGGAGCGAGAGTACGTAATACCACTCTCACACACTCACATGTGTCGTCGTCACCATCTTCCACCGGTTCATCTTTCAGAGTAGATTCAATCACATTGTTGTACTATTTTGTAAGGTCTTTAATAATAATCAATAAAATAATCGCATGCATCTTTCAGATGCAGAGACCGGGGAGTCATCCTCCTTTTCTAAAAAAAAATAATGATATCTTGGTTTTCAGATTAGCATGGACTGGATAATTTGATTCGGCTGGAAGGATAAGCCTAGGCTAGCTTAGTTAGCTAGCTGATGATGAGGTCAGAGAGGAGAGATTACAGAGTGCAGGGGAAGCAAAGAATATATGCTCTCAACGAACGAAGCTGCTGGTGTGCAGGGGAAACGTCCGAGTACGTTTTTCTCCGTCTTTTGCAAGCTCCATGTACGATACGAACATGGTATTGCTTTCTAAAACCTCATACACTTCAATTCAACAAATAAAAAACTTCAGAAACTTAGATTACTTTATGGCGATGTAGCAAAACCAGACTTTTAAAATAAAAAAGGGTAGGAAACGTTATATAGATGTTCTGATGAATGGGGTAGAAGAGAAAAATCCAAGGAGCTTGTTGCTGCCTTGATTCCTGCCGAAGATGGATGGATTCGTTTTTCATGTTGAGATCGAGTAGGCACACGCTCCCGTACATGGCATTATAGCAGCTAGGACAGATCGAGACAATCAAATCCTACTAGCTTCGTTCGTTGTGTCCCGGCTGAGTTGGTGTCATGTCCTCCAGATGATAATGAACCACAGAGACAGAGGACTGTACGCTCATACGTACAATGAATGGAGTACTCGCTGTATCTAACGGGTTTCTGAAACGGGTCATGAGGGCTGACAGCTGAGCATGACAGTTCAGTAAGTGGCAAGACAGTCAGCCATGTAAGTCAACTCTGCAAGCAAACACACACACACACAACGGTTTCAGCGTTCGTACCGTCTCGATCGCTGCAAATCTTATTTCAGTATATCTCGAGCTTGGCAGCGTGCCTTCTATATTTCCCTGCTGAACTGAAGAAAAAAAAACGTTACATTTGGTTATCTAATTTGATAAATAGGCAAATCTATTACTAAGAACAAGGCTAATAGCATAGACATGGTTATATGTTGTTGTACGTCCCCCGCGCCCCTCCTAGGGCGGCTCGGGCGAAATCCTAGCCGCCATCGCCCCTGCGTCGCCTCCGGTCTAGTCACCTAATTTCGTCGGAGGAAGCTTCCGGGCGAAGCTCCGCATGGCAGACAATGGCCGACGGGTCCTCGCCTCCTGTCTTCTCGCGCGACGGGAGGCCTCCGACCTGATGCGCGTCGGTCGGCCCTGGATGACGGTGTTCAGTCGTCGGGGCTGCGGCGATTGACATGGTGGCAGCACGCGAGGCACTCGGGCACTTTGTGTCGGATCCGGCGATCACGACGGTGGTTGCCGTTGTATGGGCAACGACAGCGGCTGGCGCGACATTGGGTTCTCCCTATAGAGCCCAAAATCGGGGCGGCGACCCCTCTTCTTCGATGGCTGCGGACTTCATGGACATGTGGGGAGACTGGATTTTGAGGTGGTGACGACCTTTGTTGGGGAACGTCGCATGGGAAACAAAAATTTTCCTACGCGCACGAAGACCTATCATGGTGATGTCCATCTACGAGAGGGGATGAGTGGATCTACGTACCCTTGTAGATCGTACAACACAAGCGTTAGTGAAGCGGTTGATGTAGTGGAACGTCCTCACGTCCCTCGATCCGCCCCGCGAACAATCCCGCGATCAGTCCCACGATCTAGTACCGAACGGACGGCACCTCCGCGTTCAGCACACGTACAGCTCGACGATGATCTCGGCCTTCTTGATCCAGCAAGAGAGACGGAGAGGTAGAAGAGTTCTCCGACAGCGTGACGGCGCTCCGGAGGTTGGTGATGACCTTGTCTCAGCAGGGCTCTGCCCGAGCTCCGCAGAAACGCGATCTAGAGGAAAAACCGTGGAGGTATGTGGTCGGGCTGCCGTGGAAAAGTCGTCTCAAATCAGCCCTAAAACCTCCGTATATATAGGTGGGAGGGAGGGGACCTTGCCTTGGGGCTCAAGGAGCCCCAAGGGGGTCGGCCGAGTCCAAGGGGGGAGGACTCCCCCCCCAAACCGAGTTGGACTTGGTTTGGTGGGAGGGAGTCCCCCTTCCTTCCCACCTCCTCCTTTTTTTTCTCTTGATTTTCTATTCTTGGCGCATAGAGCCCTTTTGGGCTGTCCCACCAGCCCACTAAGGGCTGGTGTGCCACCCTCAAGGGCTATGGGCTTCCCCGGGGTGGGTTGCCCCCCCGGTGAACTTCCGGAACCCATTCGTCATTCCCGGTACATTCCCGGTAACTCCGAAAACCGTCCGGTAATCAAATGAGGTCATCCTATATATCAATCTTCGTTTCCGGACTATTCCGGAAACCCTCGTGACGTCCATGATCTCATCCGGGACTCCGAACAACATTCGGTAACCAACCATACAACTCAAATACGCATAAAACAACGTTGAACCTTAAGTGTGCAGACCCTGCGGGTTCGAGAACTATGTAGACATGACCCGAGAGACTCCTCGGTCAATATCCAATAGCGGGACCTGGATGCCCATATTGAATCCTACATATTCTACGAAGATCTTATCGTTTGAACCTCAGTGCCAAGGATTCATATAATCCCGTATGTCATTCCCTTTGTCCTTCGGTATGTTACTTGCCCGAGATTCGATCATCAATATCCGTATACCTATTTCAATCTCGTTTACCGGCAAGTCTCTTTACCCGTTCCGTAATACAAGATCCCGCAACTTACACTAAGTTACATTGTTTGCAAGGCTTGTGTGTGATGTTGTATTACCGAGTGGGCCCCGAGATACCTCTCCGTTCACACGGAGTGACAAATCCCAGTCTTGATCCATACTAACTCAACTAACACCTTCGGAGATACCTGTAGAGCATCTTTATAGTCACCCAGTTACGTTGCGACGTTTGATACACATAAAGCATTCCTCCGGTGTCAGTGAGTTATATGATCTCATGATCATAGGAATAAATACTTGACACGCAGAAAACAGTAGCAACAAAATGACACGATCAACATGCTACGTCTATTAGTTTGGGTCTAGTCCATCACGTGATTCTCCTAATGACGTGATCCAGTTATCAAGCAACAACACCTTGTTCATAATCAGAAGACACTGACTATCTTTGATCAACTGGCTAGCCAACTAGAGGCTTGCTAGGGACGGTGTTTTGTCTATGTATCCACACATGTAAATGAGTCTTCATTCAATACAATTATAGCATGGATAATAAACGATTATCTTGATACAGGAATTATAATAATAACTATATTTATTATTGCCTCTAGGGCATAATTCCAACAGTCTCCCACTTGCACTAGAGTCAATAATCTAGCCCTCACATCACCATGTGAATTACATTGTAATAAATCTAACACCCATACAGTTCTGGTGTTGATCATGTTTTGGCCGTGGAAGAGGTTTAGTCAGCAGGTCTGCTACATTCAGATCCGTGTGCACTTTGCATATATTCACGTCCTCTCCCTCGACGTAGTCGCGGATGAGGTTGAAGCGTCGTTTGATGTGTCTGGTCTTCTTGTGTAACCGTGGTTCCTTTGCTAAGGCAATGGCATCAGTGTTGTCACAGAACAAGGTTATTGGATTCAGTGCGCTTGGCACCACTCCAAGATCCGTCATGAACTGCTTCATCCAGACACCCTCCTTAGCCGCCTCCGAGGCAGCCATGTACTCCGCTTCACATGTAGAATCTGCTACGACGCTTTGCTTGGAACTGCACCAGCTTACTGCACCCCCATTAAGAATAAATACGTATCCGGTTTGCGACTTAGAGTCGTCCGGATCTGTGTCAAAGCTTGCATCGACGTAACCTTTTACGGCGAGCTCTTCGTCACCTCCATATACGAGAAACATCTCCTTAGTCCTTTTCAGGTACTTCAGGATATTCTTGACCGCTGTCCAGTGATCCACTCCTGGATTACTCTCGAACCTACCTGCCATACTTATGGCCAGGCTAACATCCGGTCTAGTGCACAACATCGCATACATGATAGAACCTATGGCTGAAGCATAGGGGACGGAGCGCATATGCTCTCTATCTTCATCAGTTGTTGGGCACTGAGTCTTACTCAATCTCGTACCTTGTAGAACTGGCAAGAACCCTTTCTTGGACTGTTCCATTTTGAACCTCTTCAAAACTTTATCAAGGTATGTGCTTTGTGAAAGTCCTATCAGGCGTTTTGATCTATCCCTATAGATCTTAATGCCTAGAATGTAAGCAGCTTCTCCTAGGTCCTTCATAGAGAAACTTTTATTCAAGTAATCCTTTATGCTCTCTAAAAACTCTACGTTGTTTCCAATCAGTAATATGTCATCCACATATAATATTAGAAACGCCACAGGGCTCCCACTCACTTTCTTGTAAATACAAGATTCTCCAAACACTTGTATAAACCCAAATGCTTTGATCACCTCATCAAAGCGTTTGTTCCAACGCCGAGATGCTTGCACCAGTCCATAAATGGATCGCTGGATCTTGCACACCTTGTTAGCATTCTTAGGATCGACAAAACCTTCGGGTTGTATCATATACAATTCTTCCTTAAGGAAACCGTTAAGGAACGCCGTTTTGACATCCATCTGCCAGATTTCATAATCGAAAAATGCAGCTATTGCTAACATGATTCTGACGGACTTAAGCATCACTACGGGTGAGAAAGTCTCATCGTAGTCAACTCCTTGAACTTTTGAAAACCCTTTGCCACAAGTCGAGCTTTATAAACGGCCACATTACCGTCAGCGTCCGTCTTCCTCTTAAAGATCCATTTGTTCTGAATGGCCTTGCGGCCCTCATGCAGTACCTCCAAAGTCCACACTTTGTTCTCATACATGGATCCTATCTCGGACTTCATGGCTTCCAGCCATTTGTTGGAATCTGGGCCCACCATTGCTTCTTCATAATTTGCAGGTTCATTGTTGTCTAACAACATGATTGATAAGACGGGATTACCGTACCACTCTGGAGCAGCACGTGGTCTCGTCAACCTGCGTGGTTCGACAGAAACTTGAACTGGAGTTTCATGATCATCATCATTAACTTCCTCCTCAACCGGCGTTGCAATGACAGAGGTTTCCCCTTGCCCTGCGCCACCATCCAGAGGGATGAGAGGTTCGACAACCTCATCAAGTTCTATCTTCCTCCCACTCAATTCTCTCGAGAGAAACTCCTTCTCGAGAAAAGCTCCGTTTTTAGCAACAAACACTTTGCCCTCGGATTTGAGATAGAAGGTGTACCCAACTGTCTCTTTTGGGTAACCTATGAAGACACACTTTTCCGCTTTGGGTTCCAGCTTTTCAGGCTGAAGCTTTTTGACATAAGCATCACATCCCCAAACTTTAAGAAACGATAACTTCGGCCTTTTGCCATACCACAGTTCGTATGGTGTCGTCTCAACGGATTTTGATGGTGCCCTATTTAAAGTGAATGCATCTGTTTCTAATGCATAACCCCAAAATGATAACGGCAAATCAATAAGAGACATCATAGATCGCACCATCTCTAATAGAGTACGATTACGACGTTCGGACACACCATTACGCTGTGGTGTTCCAGGCGGTGTTAACTGTGAAACAATTCCACATTGTCTTAAGTGAGCACCAAACTCGAAACTCAGATATTCACCCCCACGATCAGACCGTAGGAACTTGATCTTCTTGTTACGTTGATTTTCCACTTCACTCTGAAATTGCTTGAACTTTTCAAATGTTTCAGACTTGTGCTTCATCAAGTAGACATAACCATATCTACTTAAATCGTCAGTGAAGGTGAGAAAATAACGATATCCGCCTCGTGCCTCCACGCTCATCGGACCACACACATCGGTATGTATGATTTCCAACAAGTCACTTGCACGCTCCATTGTTCCGGAGAACGGAGTCTTAGTCATCTTGCCCATGAGGCATGGTTCGCACGTGTCAAGTGAATCAAAGTCAAGTGACTCCAAAAGTCCATCAGCATGGAGTTTCTTCATGCGCTTTACACCAATATGACCTAAGCGGCAGTGCCACAAAAATATGGCGCTATCATTGTTAACTCTAACTCATTTGGTCTCAATGTTATGTATATGCGTATCGCTATCAAGATTCAGTATGAACAATCCTCTCACATTCGGTGCATGACCATAAAAGATGTTACTCATAGAAATAGAACAAGCATTATTCTCTGACTTAAAAGAGTAACCGTCTCGCAATAAACAAGATCCAGATATAATGTTCATGCTCAACACAGGCACTAAATAACAATGATTTAAGTTCATCACTAATCCTGACGGTAACTGAAGTGACACTGTGCCGACGGCGATTGCATCAACCTTGGAACCATTTCCTACGCGCATCGTCACTTCATCTTTTGCCAGCCTTCGCCTATTCCGTAATTCCTGTTTCGAGTTGCAAATATGAGCAACAGAACTGGTATCGAATACCCAGGCACTACTACGAGAGCCGGTTAAGTACACATCAATAACATGTATATCAAATATACCTGATTTTTCTTTGCCCGCCTTCTTATCTGCCAGATACTTGGGGCAATTGCGCTTCCAGTGACCCATACCCTTGCAATAGTAACACTCCGTTTCCGGCTTAGGTCCAGCTTTGGGTTTCTTCGTCGGATTGGCAACAGGCTTGCCGCTCTTCTTCGAATTGCCCTTCTTGACTTTGCCGTTTCTCTTGAAACTAGTGGTCTTATTCACCATCAACACTTGATGCTCTTTACGGAGTTCAGACTCCGCGACTTTCAGCATCGCAAGCAACTCGCCGGGAGACTTGTTCATCCCTTGCATGTTGTAGTTCAACACAAAGCCTTTATAGCTTGGCGGCAGTGATTGAAGGATTCTGTCAGTGATAGCTTCTTGCGGGAGTTCAATCCCCAGCTCAGCTAGACGGTTTGAGTACCCAGACATTTTGAGCACATGTTCACTGACAGATGAGTTTTCCTCCATCTTGCAAGCATAAAATTTATCGGAGGTCTCATACCTCTCGATCCGGGCGTTCTTCTGAAAGATAAACTCCAACTCCTGGAACATCTCAAATGCTCCATGACGCTCAAAGCGACGTTGAAGTCCCGGTTCTAAGCCATACAAGACTGCACATTGAACTATTGAGTAGTCCTCCTTACGTGCTAACCAAGCGTTCTTAACATCCTGATCAGCCGTAGCAGGTGGTTCATCTCCTAACGCAGCATTAAGGACATAATCCTTCTTCCCAGCTTGTAAGATTAGCTTAAGATTACGAGCCCAGTCTACAAAGTTGCTTCCATCATCTTTCAACTTAGCTTTCTCTAGGAACGTATTAAAATTCAGGATGACTATCGCGTGAGCCATGATCTACAACACAAATATATTCAAAGTGGACTTAGACTATGTTCAAGATAATTAGAGTTTAACTTAATCAAATTATACGCTAAACTCCCACTCAAAAAGTACATCTCTCTAGTCATTTGAGTGGTTCATGATCCACTTACACTAGCTCAAGTCCGATCATCACGTGAGTTGAGTATAGTTTCAGTGGTAAGCATCCCTATGCTAATCATATCATCTATATGATTCATGATCGACCTTTCGGTCTCATGTGTTCCGAGGCCATGTCTGCACATGCTAGGCTCGTCAAGCTTAACCCGAGTGTTCCACGTGCGCAACTGTTTTGCACCCGTTGTATGTGAACGTTGAGTCTATCACACCCGATCATCACGTGGTGTCTCGAAACGACGAACTGTAGCAACGGTGCACAGTCGGGGAGAACACAATTTCGTCTTGAAATTTTAGTGAGAGATCACCTCATAATGCTACCGTCGTTCTAAGCAAAATAAGGTGCATAAAAGGATTAACATCACATGCAATTCATAAGTGACATGATATGGCCATCATCACGTGCTTCTTGATCTCCATCACCAAAGCACCGGCACGATCTTCTTGTCACCGGCGCCACACCATGATCTCCATCAACGTGTTGCCATCGGGGTTGTCGTGCTACTCATGCTATTATTACTAAAACTACATCCTAGCAAAATAGTAAACGCATCTGCAAGCACACACGTTAGTATAAAGACAACCCTATGGCTCCTGCCGGTTGCCGTACCATCGACGTGCAAGTCGATATTTCTATTACAACATGATCATCTCATACATCCAATATATCACATCACATCATTGGTCATATCACATCACAAGCATACCCTACAAAAACAAGTTAGACGTCCTCTAATTTTGTTGTTGCATGTTTTACGTGGTGACCATGGGTATCTAGTAGGATCGCATCTTACTTACGCAAACACCACAACGGAGATATATGAGTTGCTATTAACCTCATCCAAGGACCTCCTCGGTCAAATCCGATTCAACTAAAGTTGGAGAAACCGACACTTGCGAGTCATCTTTGAGCAACGGAGTTACTCGTAACGATGAAACCAGTCTCTCGTAAGCGTACGAGTAATGTCGGTCCAAGCCGCTTCAATCCAACAATACCGCGGAATCAAGAAAAGACTAAGGAGGGCAGCAAAACGCACATCACCGCCCACAAAAACTTTTGTGTTCTACTCGAGAAGACATCTAGGCATGAACCTGGCTCTGATACCACTGTTGGGGAACGTCGCATGGGAAACAAAAATTTTCCTACGCGCACGAAGACCTATCATGGTGATGTCCATCTACGAGAGGGGATGAGTGATCTACGTACCCTTGTAGATCGTACAACAGAAGCGTTAGTGAAGCGGTTGATGTAGTGGAACGTCCTCACGTCCCTCGATCCGCCCCGCGAACAATCCCGAGATCAGTCCCACGATCTAGTACCGAACGGACGGCACCTCCGCGTTCAGCACACGTACAGCTCGACGATGATCTCGGCCTTCTTGATCCAGCAAGAGAGACGGAGAGGTAGAAGAGTTCTCCGGCAGCATGACGGCGCTCCGGAGGTTGGTGATGACCTTGTCTCAGCAGGGCTCCGCCCGAGCTCCGCAGAAACGCGATCTAGAGGAAAAACCGTGGAGGTATGTGGTCGGGCTGCCGTGGAAAAGTCGTCTCAAATCAGCCCTAAAACCTCCGTATATATAGGTGAGAGGGAGGGGACCTTGCCTTGGGGCTCAAGGAGCCCCAAGGGGGTCGGCCGAGTCCAAGGGGGGAGGACTCCCCCCCAAACCGAGTTGGACTTGGTTTGGTGGGAGGGAGTCCCCCTTCCTTCCCACCTCCTCCTTTTTTTTTCTCTTGATTTTCTCTTCTTGGCGCATAGAGCCCTTTTGGGCTGTCCCACCAGCCCACTAAGGGCTGGTGTGCCACCCTCAAGGGCTATGGGCTTCCCCGGGGTGGGTTGCCCCCCCCCCCCCCCCCCCGGTGAACTCCCGGAACCCATTCGTCATTCCCGGTACATTCCCGGTAACTCCAAAAACTTTCCGGTAATCAAATGAGGTCATCCTATATATCAATCTTCGTTTCCGGACTATACCGGAAACCCTCGTGACGTCCGTGATCTCATCCGGGACTCCGAACAACATTCGGTAACCAACCATACAACTCAAATACGCATAAAACAACGTCGAACCTTAAGTGTGCAGACCCTGCGGGTTCGAGAACTATGTAGACATGACCCGAGAGACTCCTCGGTCAATATCCAATAGCGGGACCTGGATGCCCATATTGAATCCTACATATTCTACGAAGATCTTATCGTTTGAACATCAGTGCCAAGGATTCATATAATCTCGTATGTCATTCCCTTTGTCCTTCGGTATGTTACTTGCCCGAGATTCGATCGTCAGTATCCGTATACCTATTTCAATCTCGTTTACCGGCAAGTCTCTTTACTCGTTCCGTAATACAACATCCCGCAACTTACACTAAGTTACATTGCTTGCAAGGCTTGTGTGTGATGTTGTATTACCGAGTGGGCCCCGAGATACCTCTCCGTTCACACGGAGTGACAAATCCCAGTCTTGATCCATACTAACTCAACTAACACCTTCGGAGATACCTGTAGAGCATCTTTATAGTCACCCAGTTACGTTGCGACGTTTGATACACACAAAGCATTCCTCCGGTGTCAGTGAGTTATATGATCTCATGGTCATAGGAATAAATACTTGACACGCAGAAAACAGTAGCAACAAAATGACACGATCAACATGCTACGTCTATTAGTTTGGGTCTAGTCCATCACGTGATTCTCCTAATGACGTGATCCAGTTATCAAGCAACAACACCTTGTTCATAATCAGAAGACACTGACTATCTTTGATCAACTGGCTAGCCAACTAGAGGCTTACTAGGAACGGTGTTTTGTCTATGTATCCACACATGTAAATGAGTCTTCATTCAATACAATTATAGCATTGATAATAAACGATTATCTTGATACAGGAATTATAATAATAACTATATTTATTATTGCCTCTAGGGCATAATTCCAACAACCTTTCTGAGGCTGGCGACGGTATGGGACGTCCCCTCCATCAATAGATCCGATTTTATGCGGCTCGGAAGGTGACACATGCATTTCTTTCGGAGGTCGAGCAATGCATGTCGCTGGCAGGTGAAGCCACCGGCAAATGCTAAGCATAGTGTCTTATGCGGATACGCCAAGTCATGCCTGCAACTGGTTGGTGTTGCATGGTGGCTCTGACAAAGGTGTCATGTTTAGTCTGTTGCTACTAGATCAAGATGGCGCGACAATACCGGGAGGCAGACGGTTGGGACGTCATTGTCTTTCGATGTCTTCTCAAGAGGTATCCAACTTATGCACTCCGGTGTAAACGCAAGATCTGGCTTCGGTGATGCGGGCTTGCGTTATGACCTTGCTGAAGGTGGTGAATTGAAGCGTGGCTTCGGGGATGAGAATCCATAGTTCAACCTTGTGTTGAACTCGCCATCATCGATAAACGTGCGACGATTCCTTCTTGAAGACGTAGGGTTAGCCCGCCGCAAATCCATAGCTCAACCTAGTACAGTTCAACCCGGTAAGTTCAATCGGCGCACGTGCTACGAATCCTTGGTACAGTTGTGTATTTTTTTGGTTCTCTTGTTGTCTTGTAACATAGGTTTAGTGGCTATCTTGTGGAGCTACTGTCGTGAGGCATGGAGTTTAGGTTTTTGTTTCTTTTTTTTCTGGATTGATGTTGTTTGGATTTTAAATTATGTATTTTTAACAATATAGAATAATTATATTTTTTCTGGATCGATGTTGTTTGGATTTTAAATTATGTATTTTTAATAATATAGAATAATTATATGTATCGTTTTGATGCAGCAACCCGGAACAATTCTCCTTTTCAAAAAGAAAAAAAAAGCGATGTTGAACGTCATCTGCAGTCATTGTTATAGCCGCTCATACAGTAAGGTTGACTAAATATTACCTATTAAACTAGTAAGTATTTCTTTTCCATCTCATATCTGGTTTTGTATTCATATTTATTATATCTAAGCACTTATAGAGAACTAGAGACGATTCCTGCATGAAAGCCTTATTTTCTTTTCTTTATGACACTCTTCCTCACAGAGGCAAAAATGTCATCAAAAAAGGCTATAAACCCATTATTATACTTGATTGATTTATCTAAGCAGTGTGCATCCTTTTTTCAGGAACACTGAAATGTATTACTATCCGAATGTAGCGAGCCTCCCCTGCGGTCTCTCGGGCGGGATCCCCCTCCCCTCAAATCACGCCGTCGGCCACCCTCCTCACCTACTCCCACACCTCGCCTGGAGGTGGGAGCTTAGGGTGGGGGATGCTCCCCCCCCCCCCCCGCCATGCTGCATGGAGGCTCCGACACCTTGGCCTTCCTGCGCGTCGTCGGAATCCTCCCTCCAATAGGTCAAGGCGGGGTGGCATCCTTCTTCTCCTCCCTGTGCGGGCTCATTACCGGGCAGGTGCTCGTCGGATGAGATCTGGTTGGCTTTAGCGTCTCGTCAGGTGTGGCTGGCTACCGTTGGATCCGGCCCATCTGCGGCCATGGGAAGGTTGCATTGGATGGGCACGCAACAACTATCACGCGTGGCAGCCCTGTAGTCGCGACTCGTCATTCTGGCCTTTTGGGCGGCTCTGGTTCCACGGGAACGACGTGTTGCGTGGGTTCGGGAGCAGCCGGGCTCGCCGGATCTCGCCGAACGACTCGTTTGTCTAGCAGCGGTGGGTCGATGGTTCTTGTGACTGGGAACAAGGATGGTGGTGGCTTCTGTTTGGTCATGGTGCGATGGCTTCGTGAGAGGTGTGCGGACAAGCAAAGATGTGATGCGTGGGGGTGTGGTGTCGTGCGGTCCTCTGAGCGAAAGCTTGCCAAGCTCTTGTCTGTCGACGGGGGCGGCGTCTATAAATGTCGTTTCACCTCCTTAGAGGCGCCGCCGTGGAGCTCACCCCCTGCACTCCGCGGTCTCAGGTCTTCGGGTGAAAGCCTAAGATCCGATGGGGCTGGGTGACGACATCAACATCGCCGCTTTCACATTTGGGGCGTCGTCTTGAAAACTTTGGGATCATGTTCGCGCTCTTCATGTGCTTGATGAACAACGCTGTCGGCATTGTGGAGGTTCTGGCGTCGTGACTTGTGCGGCAACGATGATGGTTGCAAGATACGCAGGGTCGCGGCTGGTCTTTATCCTCGACAGTCGGCTTGCTCCTAAGCATGAAGTCGGAGTTGCGATTCGGATTGGTAATGATTTCAGCCTGATTTTCTATAAATTAATAGGACAATTTTCTTTTGCTTTTTTAAGGAATCGAGATTCTTAGGGACCTAGTTTTTTTAAAATAAACTACGAGAGTGTAGTGGCGTTGCGGGGAGAAATGTTGGAGGTGGCGTCCGTCCTTGACAGGGTTGCGCCATGCTGCTTAATCACCATTGTCGGGTCGGGATCCGTGTTCTTGGATTGCGATCGAGTCGGATACTACGGGTGGGCTTGTGCGGCAGAGCGAGATGACGCGACCTGGCTGTGTTACTGAATCGAGCAGTGTACTACTGCTCCAGTAGCTAGCCCAAACTCGCACGCACGCTGAACAAACAACAACTGGCTGCTTCAGACCAGACGGCGTAACGCTGGTGCACCGGATGGAGTGGAGGGAGGCGAGGGACTGTGCTTGCATGCATGCAGCTGCCTCCCCCGCGCCTGTCTTGTTGCGTTTGTCATCTGGTTGGAGATGGAGCGCTGGCTGCCCGATCGGCGGGAAGAGATTTAACACGAGAATGGAGGGGATGGGCAGTGAATGCCATGCATGCAGGCAGATCGCCGACGCGATGGACGGGACGAGAGCTGGCCGTGTTTGCTTTCCCGTGCGTTTCCGTGCCGGCCGTCGCAGGCGCTACAACGTCCACGTTGCCTCCTGCCGGTCCGTTCGGGAAAGCCGGAAATGCCGACTTGGGATGTATGGACGGACGGACGGACGCAGAGACCATTATTCCTTCCTTCGTTCCTTCAGTCATCATCCATTCCATTCCTTCCTTCCTTCCTGATCGGTATGTTCTGTTACGGAATACCGCCACAGATAAGAAAGATGCGAGAAAGATGGACTGAAAAAGGACACGACGATGAAATGAGTGGACCGTATCGTGCCTGCCGACTGCCGGCCGGCGTCATCGGAACCAACCGACCGGCACGGCAAAGTGCGTATACTTTGCTGATCACAACCTTTTTATCTAGGTGACGATGATTTTGCAGCGAAAAGAGGGATGGACACAGCGTCAACCGAGCAAGAATCGTTATCCTTATCCCCGGCTGGTTAAGTTTTAAGTAAGCTTCGCTCCGGCATCGTCGCCAATCATGCAAGCAAACCCGAGCCGAGATTAATACAAGCAGTACCCTCTTGGTCCTACGTATAATGTAAAATTTTACTACATACGTCTTGTATTTACAACCAATATACCACATACGTCTTGAGCAGTACCCTCTTGGTCCTACGTATAATGTAAAATGTTACTACATACGTCTTGTATTTTACAACCAATATACCACATACGTCTTGAGCAGTACCCTCTTGGTCCTACGTATAATGTAAAATGTTACTACATACGTCTTGTATTTACAACCAATATACCACATACGTCTTGAGCAGTACCCTCTTGGTCCTACGTATAATGTAAAATGTTACTACATACGTCTTGTATTTTACAACCAATATACCACATACGTCTTGAGCAGTACCCTCTTGGTCCTACGTATAATGTAAAATGTTACTACATACGTCTTGTATTTACAACCAATATACCACATACGTCTTGTATTTATGACGTACAGCAGTAGTGTGGTGCGGTGCAGCGTCCCTTCCCTACCGGTGGTGTGGCTGCTCAACGAGCAGGGCAATGTACGCAGGAACGAGAGAACCTTTGGAACCGGACGCCTGCTCTGCTGTGTCCTGTGTTCTTCTTCGGTTGGGGAAAGGTAACGATTGGGATTCCGGAATGCTAAATAAATGCAGATGCATTGCGATTATTCCTTTGTGCTCCCTCTCCTCCATCCGTTTGTACCCGTCACCAGGCCCACGGTTTTTACCCAACATGACCAAGAAAATGGGCTGATGATCGTAGCACATCGGAAAAAGTTTATTTTAAACCTTAAACTTGTAAAGCTTAGTGGCCATTCGTCGGGCCGGGCCGGGCCGAGCTTTGGGCTGAGCCGGACCAAGCCCGAAGCAGAAAACACAAGCCGGGCCTAAAAAACAGGATCAAGCCCCGCCCGAAAGTGTAAAAGCCTGTCGGGCCTCTTCGGTAAAACATAAATATGATGGGCCTGGGCCCATCCCGACCTAGACTTTCGGCTAAAAATCCAGGTCCGGGCCCGGCTCCCAGGCAAGACCGGGTTGGGCCGGGTTGGGCTTTTTCGGGTCAGTCCGGTCGGTCCGGGTATGCCATGGCCAGATATACTATGAAATTATCAACCCGGTCTAAATCAAACCCTAAAGCTGTTTGGTGCACCTAAAATGCGATGATCCTGGGATTACATCTCTCACGCCGCTCCTTAGGCTCTGTTTGGGACCATAATAGGGATTATGAACATAGATTATATAATCTGATTTATAAAAATAATTCAGGTGGGCATGTTTGAAGGCCAGATTACATAAACTGTAAACCAGCTTTTAAATTGTACAATGATATGTTTGTCCTCTATTTACAAGGAAAAATAGGAAAGTGGCGGTGGCACTGCGTAATTCTCTTGAAGTTTACAAGGGTAACACGTCATTTGTAATCCATAATCTCATTTTAGCTGGGGTAGAGCAGATTATGAGACTATAATAATCTGGTCATCTAGTTCATAAAATCTACAATATAAACTGTATTGTTTGGAAATACAATAGATTATAAAAACCAGATTATGTAATCTGGGTGGTTCCAAACAGGGCCTTAGATGGACCTGTCAGCTTGTAAAATAGTCTTGATTTTTCTTTACGAATTTGAAAGGATGTGCATGATATTGAAAAATGTTCGCCAATCAGAAAAATGTTCAAAATAAAAAAATATTATTAAATACAAAAAACCGACAGGAATTTGAAAAACATTTCATGAACTCAAAAAATGTTCGCAAAGCTAGACACAAAGGAAATAAACACTATTCTCAAATTTGAAAAATATTCAGGAGTTTGGAAAGATGTTGGCCAACTCAAAAACTGCTAATAAATTTGAAAATGTTTCTTGAATTTGAAAACTTTCATGAATTCCAAAAATATTTTGAATATTAAAACTGTTTGTGAATTTTTAAAAAGGTCACATACTCAAAAAATGAAAAGAAAATGTTCGCGAACTCAAAAAATGTTTACAGTTTTGTAAAGTGTTCAGTAATTGGAAAAAAATATCCATGAGTTTGATTTATTTTTGCGAAGGTGAACAATTATCCACAAACTAGAAACACTTTCGTGAAGTCAATATATATTTGTGAGTTTGAATTAGTTCTCATGATTTTTCTTGAAAACATTCACTGGTTCGAAAGATGTTCATGAATTTTTAAAAAACTGTGAATTTGAAAAATGTTCACCATATATTTAAGAGAATTGACCCTGTGTTTGTAAAATGCTCAAATGTATATTAATAATTATACATCAAAGTAGAGACATGATGTTTAAAAATAAATTTGATAATAAGATAGAGAAAAGTAAAAATAAAAAAGAAGGAAAGGAGATTAAATTAAATATGTAAATAAGAAAATGTCTAAGGAAATTGTACATTAAAAAGAAATTAAAATAGATATAAATAATAATATAAATTACGGAAACGGAAAATTGAAAGAGAAAAAAGAGTTACTAGTCACAAGTATGAAAAAAAAAGAAATATCGAAACTAGCTTAATTCGCTGTGCAAGTGGGCACAAATGCAGAAAATAATAGTTACTGGACGGCCCACCCAAGATTACAGATAGAAATTATTTCATTTTGGGATATATTAATTTTATGTAAAAAACAGTTTACGTGTTCGATTTAGACAGAAAATGATAAGTTCAGGCTGCCAACGACTGAAATTTGAAGTTATGGGTTCGATATAGCGAAGCTTTACAAGTTTAAGGTTTAAAATAATTTTTTCCCTAGCACATTAATGTTGTTACCGCTGCAGCTTGCTTGATTAATTTGATTACAAAATCTTTAGGAAAACTCTCATGAAATCTACACTTTTCACTCAAAATTCAGAGTAGGTCTGACATTGTCGTTAGTCATTACTGATTACTCCTAGGACAGTGATAAGTGATAGGTGCCCGGCTGCCGACCAAAACTTTCGGTCGGTCCAACGCGAGTTGTTCGATACAGTTTTAGGAGGTCGTCAGATCTGCCCTCGAATCGTCTTGTTCCTTCCTCCTCCATCTTTTTTTCCGTTTCTCACCCGCCGACGCACGCATCAGAGCCGCACGAACAACACCCGCGAGAGAAACCCCACCCCTTCTCGACCACCCCAACACCGATGATCTCGTTGGCTCAACCCGGAAAGCCATAGTTCCAGCGTCCCGCGTCTTCCTCTTCGCTGCCGGCGATGACGGCCGGGACACCGTCTTCCGCCTCCGCTTCGTGTCGCCGCCCGCGCCGGCCATTGGGATGCTCCTCAAGGTCGACTCCTCCCGCCGCCTGCACGCGCTCAGCACGGCCTACTCCCCCATGGCGGCACGCGCCACGCTCCCGCCAGCTGTAGCTTTTACAGGTGCCGGTTGCAGCCATTATAGCAAAAAATGATACCGGTTGTAGCAAAAATCAATACTAGTTGTAGCAAACAAAATCACTGGATGGCTGTGGCTACAACGCCGGCGAACTCGGGTTTGCAACTCTGATGAACGTGGATGTAACTTTTTTAGTGGACGGTTGTAGCAAAAATCGACACTTGTTGTGGCAAAATAATCGATGGATGACCGTGGTTACAACTCCGGCAAACTTGGGTTGCAACTCTGACAAACGTGGATGCAACTTTTTTATGGACGATTGTAGCAAAAATGCACACCGGTTGTAGCAAAAAAAATAAATAACTGGATATAGCAAAGCCGTGACATCGATTGTAACAAAAACAGTGCGATGTCGTTTGCACGATGAAGCAAAATAAAGTGCCGGTTGTAGCACATTGTGACGTGGTTGTAGCACTTTGCGATGTGGTTGTAGCATGTAGCAAAAATCAGAGCGTGGGGTGCCTCGAATAAAACGCAAGAAAGAAACGAATAGAGGATAACGATCCACGTGTAGTGAGTGGGGTCATTATCATGTGCTCTTAGAAAAAGAAAAAGAAAAATCATGATCCCTATTAATTAAGACAGCCACACGGTATAATTAGCTTTTATCCCATGACACGGGCTCGACGGGCTGAAGCGTTGGACTCTCCGGTCCCAAACTTTTACCTTACTCCTACCAAATTCGAGAGGATAACCGTTCTCTAAAGTGCTGCATGCTGACGCAGCCAAATGCCCAAGACATCCTCCAGCTTTCCCTTGCCGCCCCCATCTTTTTTACTACTACTCCAGTAGTTGAAGCTTTAAGGCGACGATCGAACAGAATCGTTCGGTCGACCTCCTAAAAAAGTTTAGAACGGACGAATGTATATGGAGGAACCATACGTTATCCTTATCTTATCCCCTGATGATTAATTTTATTACTACTACTACGCAATAATTCATACATGTCGTCAGCGCCACCATTGCATGCATGCTGCCTGTGCGCATCTGAGGTGGAGTCGCGTCAGCTTTAATGTACGTACGTCCTCCATCGTCCCATGCAGATGCAATGGTGCAAAGGAAAAGTAAATTTCGATTCGATATGATCCGGCCTTCATTATCTGGTTGCCACGTACTCCTATGCAGGAGTATATATCTAGCTAGATCACCACTAGACTGATCGACCATCGCATCATCACCACGTATACTTGCCCACCTTTCCGTGCGATCCTTCTTTCTGTGCGATCAGCGCGTGCACAAAGCAATACACAGATCTACTCCCTCCGTTCCTAAATATAAATATAAGACCTTTTAGAGATTTCATTATAAACTACATACGGATGTATGTAGTCATATTTTAGGATGTAGATTCACTCATTTTGCTCCGTATCTAGTCTATAGTGAAATCTCTAAAAGGTTTTATATTAAGGAACATAGGGAGTAGTTCACAACGTCAAGATAATTATAAGAGGTGCGATCAGTGCGTGCACAAAGCAATACACATTTCTAGTTCACAACGTCAAGATAATTATAAGAGGATCTACAACCGCATTTGGCAAATCCGACCCCGCGAATGCCGGGTTGCGTTGCATATTCATATATCTTAGATGTAATTCTCAAATTCATATAATTCAGATATGTCGATCATCGATATATATTGCCCTAATTCAATAGTTCAAAGCAACGCAAAATTAAATCACAGTTCGACAAATCAAATATGCCAAAATAAAATCAAGTCCGAACAAAAATGGGTGCTTGCCGGATCATTGGGCGCCTGCATCTGGGTTGCATGCTCCGCGTATATCCTGGCCGCATGATCCGCTACCGCATCCGTCCTCACCGCCTCCTGCGCCCTATGGTCCTTGATCTCCTTCTTCTCCGCAAGTCACTTCTTCGCATGCTCATTCAAGAGGGTTTCGTCTGCCAACAGGATCTTCGCATCCTACGCGTCTCTGCGAGTTACAACCTCTCCTTCTCCAGCTCAATCTCCCCAAATGTGTTGGCCTTCTCGAGTTCCCATTTGATCGCCTCCTCTTGCTTCTCCAACTCGATCTTCTCCCTCTCAATTTCCAGCCCCTTCTCCGCCCTCGTCCGGTCCCAATCGATCCTCTCCTTTTGCGCATCCAACACGAGCTTGTACGGTAAGTTATCGGGCGGCCGGCCCGGGAGTATGAGGCCGGTTTTGGGTAGCCCGACTATAGATGCTCTAACGTCAATATGATGGAGCGAATAAGAAGAATATGTTTTCTTTTTTGAAATGAGACAAAAAAATTACCATTCCAATTGATTAAGAAGAAGATAAATGCCCGGTCAAGTAGTGAAAAAACAAAAGAAAACCTAGATTACAACCCTCCACGAGGCATAAATAGACAACCTGGCCACACACCCCAAATAGTCGACCAAAACATCGTGGACATGGCAACTCCGATTTTGCCGAAGAGCTTCATAAGTGAAAGTTACAAGCCTCACACCGGCGTAGTCCAGCACAACATCTAGAGAGCACCACCCGTTAAAAATTACCCTCATGGAGTCATCGTTGCCCCAGTGGTCCCACCTACTGCAATTTTGACTTCTCTATCACACCATGAAACCAACATGGGTGCACCAATCGATGCGTCAAACAATCGACATCAGAAGGATAAGCTGTGACCTTGCTCCTCTCACCACCATCATCGTTGCTACACGAGACGCAACACCACCCAACCTCTCACACCACTGGTCGGGCACATGCCGACTATGATGTCGTGTACGTCCAACCAACATGAAGCACAAATGGGGCCAAGCTCTTTAAGAGGGCACCCCGAAGAGGAAGTATGACGCTAGAAACGACACATCCGCCTACTCCAACCGGTTCCTGACCTTTGCTCGAAGATCTTGACCCGAGAGTTGAGGATGCACAACTCTCCTCGACGATGCTTTCAAGGAAGATAGCGACGCCCACGAGCGTCGTGATGAGTCGGCAAGCATCGACAAAGCTTTCACCCTGATCAGCAAAGCCTCCACTCATATGAGGTCGACCGACATCAACCATCATATGCACTAATACGTGCACCCCTACAAAGTAACCATGCCATCACCACACATGACCACCACCATACCTTACTATCGAGCCACATGCGGCCGCGACCAAATTCGGCCAGCATTCATCGTAAGCAACGACGGCAAGCCAACAACACGAAGGCTGGCGCAAGACCTCTAGGAAGGGAAGGGAATGCTGCCACCCGCACCATCCGTTAGCCATATTTGACGGCCAAAAGTCCACATATAACACTGTCGTTGAAGGCCTCATAGCCAAGGGAGTTGCCACCCACTGAAGTAACTTAGCTAAGGAAGCCTCGCAGGGGGGAGACGAGCCTCCACCACCATTGATCCGGAACCGGCCGACGGTTGTAGGATTGCTAGAAGGGATGTCTAGAGGAGGGGGGTGAATACAATACTTGCATAAATTAAAATGCTAGTCTTTTCCTAATTGTAATGGTTGACAAGTTTTAGCGATTATAACAAGTCTAGTGCACCCTACACATGCTAGTCAACATATATGGGAGCGGAAAGTAAAGACATTGCACATGTAAGCAAGGAATAGAGTTTAGGAAGATCAAACACAAATATGACGCGGTGATTTTTGGCGTGGTTCCGATAGGTGGTGCTATCATACATCCACGTTAGTGGAGACTTCAACCCACGGAGGGTAACGGCTGCGAAAGTCCACGGAGGACTCCAATCATAAGGGGTCCACGAAAAAGCGGCCTTGTCTATTCCAATATGGCTTACATCGACATAGGACTAGCTCACTCAGGTAGGTCTTCACGAAGCAGGCGATCTCCTTGCCCATTCAAACTTCTTGGTTCAACTCTACAACACAGGGTAGGAGGCTCCCAAGCGGTACCTAACCAATCTAGGAGGCACCACCCTCCAAAAGGTAATAGATGTGGTACAATGATGAACTTCTTGCTCTTGTGCTTCAAAAGATAGTTTCCTCAACACTCAATCACTCTCTTACATATTTGGCATGAGTACAAGAGATTGATTTGGTGGAAAGCAACTTGGGCAGGCTAGATATCAAGTTTCAAATGGATGGATTGGAATCTCTTGATCTCAACACATGAGTAGGTGGCTCTCTCTCAGAAAAATGAATCTGGCAAGTGTAAGTGTGTTCTGAATGCTTCCTGTGCGAATGAGAGGTGGTGGATGGGTATATATAGGCATCTCCCAAAATCCAATAGTTACAACATTATTGCCCAACTCGGTGACACCGAAATGAATCTCGGTGGTATCGAGTTGCACTATATGTGGCAACTTTTGAATTCTCGGTGAGACCGATATATGAATCTTGGTGGTATCGATTCGATGAGCTAGGGCAGTTTCGAATATTCGGTGAGATGGATTTCAAAACTCGGAATTTCTGATTCTTGAAATCAACATACCAGAAATTTGGTCACTGTCTTTCGGTGGCTCCGATATGAAAGTTGGTGGTACCGAGAGATTAGGGTTTGGCAAAGGTTCCATCACTTGTCGAGGAAGGGGGTGGGCATATGCTGCTGTCGATGTGTGGGTGATCCGAAAACTTGTTTTCCTTGATATAGATGAAAAATAAAGATCCCGTGAATACAACACAATATACCTCTAGTAATATTTCGTCCAATACTATGTGGAATGATTAACGTGATATGTGTAGTCAGGTTACTCTGTCGGAGGAGCATGAGAAAGTTAAGTGGCTTTTAATTAAATCTAGACCCTTCTCGATTAAGTCGCTTTATCATTACCTTATTGCTAGAGTTGTTGCTTTTCCTTTTAAGCTTCTTTGGAGGCTGAGAATGCGCCTCTAAAGGTAAAAGCGTTTATACAGTTAGTGATCAAAGGGGGGATCCTAACAAAGAATAACTTATCTAAGAGAGGGTGGAAATGATCAAATTTGTGCGAGTTTTGCAGTGTCGTCGAGAGCATTGATCATCTATTCTTTTCATGCTCTTTTGCTAGGTTTTTATGGAATATGATCCGTGGTTCGCTGGGTAACCCAAAATTACCTTTATCTTTCTTTGATCCGTGTCAGAGTTGGATACCATCCTATTTTGGTAAGGATAGGGCTGTTTGTTTCTATTGGTGCTGCTCCTTTGATGTGGACAATTTGGAAGACAAGGAACAAATCACGTTTTCAACATTTTTTCATTTCAAGTCCTATGAATGTAATATTTACCCTGTGTTCTTTGTTGGATTCATGGGTGATTCTGTAGAGAAAAGGAGTGCAAACAATTCTGAAGTAGGTTTCGAAGAGGCTATCTCTGGTAGCAGACGAATTCTACAAAAGAGCGCATGGGTGGAACCCTTCTCCTCAAAGACCGTGCTTTGTTTCTAATCCCTCCGTCCAGGTGTATAGGGCATGCACGTAGTTATAGGTCGTTAATTTAACTATTGAAATATATATTGTATGTAATAAATAATATACCATTAGATTCATGCGGGGATGTAGTTTTTGAATATGTAATTTTTATCGCATATAATATATATTTAGCTAGTTAAATTAACAACCTAGAACTACGTGCATGTCCTATACACTTGAGTATTGGTCGGCTTCATAAATGCATTCAGATTATAGGCTGGTTTCTTGTTTTGATTGATGTGCAAGTGTAAAATGGTTGACTCTATTCTCTCCCATGTAGTGGGTGGTTTGACATCCCATAGAGGTGGCTATATGTCTAGGATGTAGGTTGTTGATGCAGTGATGCATCAGGTCTGAGAAATTAGCAATGTGGGTGTTGCATTCTATGTATCCATACTCCTATTTTCATAATGAAACTGGGGGCCATGTGGCCCCTTTTATCAAAAAAATTATTTTGTCCAACAGTTCTTGTATGTCCGCCTTCTACACGTTATGTTCGCCTTCCTCCCTTCTTCTCAACCGGTGCTTCTTTTCATTCGGTTTTCTATCCATTGTTCCTGTTCATCTTCTCTTCCTCGGTCCATCCACTTCAACATCACGTTGCACTACACTTGTCTTTCTTGTCATATGATTTCTTCCTTGTGCTTCTTTTATCCTCTTCTTTCTCAATTCCTTTTAGTTCTTCCCATCTATAATCGTTTTTCTATTCTCTCTCATTGCCAATTCATCCAATGCTTCTTTGAATTGCAAATTTAGTGACTGTTCTCATTATTGTGCTATGACAGATTATGCCATCTTCTACGAGATTATCGTTCTGTTCTAACCTTTCAAGATACATGTACCACCGCGATTGCATTTTTCAAACCTCAATCATTGTGCTTCCATTTTATTTTATTGTTACTCCTAACCTATTACATATTGTTTGCTTAAGTTACGTTATACGAAACTTGCAATTCATTTTTATGTCATATTCCACTTTCCGGTTTACGTTATGTCCTCTGAAACTTGGGTCACAAAAAATCATGTCAAGTTTCACAGTTACAACCTTACCATGCAACAACCTCTTCGCTAGTTCCATTTTTCTTACATTATAATTTCCAGTTCTTTTTCTATCCGTGTCAAACCACTCACTGGTTTGACTTAAGAGGTATTTATTTATGTGGTCCCAAGTTATCTTGCTCCAGAGAGGTATGAACTTCTTGGGACCTTCTTCTCTCCTCCGATTGTGATGTAGATCTACTCTTTTGTCACTTGTCACTTGTCAGTTGTCCTATCGAGTGTTGCTGCCTGTCGCCATAACTTCACGGCTCAAACCGTCGGCACCCACGTCAGCTACTGTTGGAGTTTGTTTGTTGCTATCGTCTTCACTCACCCTACGCGACAAATCCCCAATAGAGCTAAAAGTAGAGCATGAAATCGAGGTAAATTTGCACGTATCCTGCTTAATCTTCTTATGATCAAGGTGGCGTGCTTCTTTCCTATTGAATCCTCTATTCATAGTCCTTCTCCATACGATGTAATAAAAACACAATTTAATTGCCACCCTTAATCCCTCGATCGGAATAGCGTTGCATTCATTTTTTGTTCGTTTTGATGTTAAAGTCCTCATTCACAGTGCCTAAGGACTCAACAGGTTTGTGCAGCCTCCATGCGAAGGCTAAGGCCTTCAGTCTCAGTCTACCACATGGTATGTTTGTACAATCCCCGTTCTCCCATCGATACGGTTAGAATTTATCAAAAAACTATCCAATCATTTCTCTTATGCAATGCTATTCATGTCAGCTTGAATATTTAATGATTGATTCAGAACTTCATACTTCTACTTTAGGACACATTCCGAATATTCGTAACTCCCCAACATTTTGTTCCTACACTTATATTTCCATACTATGAACACCACATTGAAGACAAACCATAGATTTACGTTCCAAGTTGTCTCAATAACAAAGCGGCTGTTCCTACATTCTGGGGACAACTAGAGAGACTTTACCATGTGTCCTGCACTGGAAGTTTGTAGTCAAATGTTACCGCATACAACATAAAGTGTCCTTACTATTTACATGATCTTACCTCACAACATCCATCTTTGAATTCATCAAAGTTAGCTTACTTTCAACTTGTTGCATGTTGACGTATCAGTTACCAATCTAGATGTTTTCCCTAAGTAATTATTGCTTTTACTTACAAGTACAGGCAATTATTTATTTCCACTTCTAACTACTCTATGTAATGAATCATGCCATGTAGGTTATTTCCAAGTGACTATGCTACACTTTTCTTAGTTAACAAGTTGTTTTTTCGTTCATGCACATTCTTCAACTTGTTTTTCAGTCCATCCTTTCTTAGTTACGTATCCAATTATTGCCCTTTGTCTAAATACTATCTCCATCCAAGTTTATTAGGCTTCCTCTTATTTTGGGCTAAAGCTCTTTTCAAATACAAATCCAACAATATGCTTTTCCTATCATAAAGTTTGTATTTTATTAGTTTTATATATGGTCAAAATTTGAACAAAAACACAAGGGGCTCCAACAAAATCCGACAGAGCTAGTAGTAAAGATAGGCACATATCAAAGGTGTGCACGCCTACTAGAAATGTAGTTGCCCATGGGTTCACTTGACAACTAGAAAAATTAAATCACAAGAGAGATAAGTTTTATCCCGCAAAAAGACAAAGATATGTTTTGGTTGAGAGGGATTTTAAATAAATTTGTATGTTTACAGTTAGGAAGTTGTGGTCTTGTATGACCTATTTTTAACCTTAAATAAATATGAGTGCAAGTTATGTCTTACCTCTTGCAACAAATCAGACCATGTACAGCATCTATCGATGAGTAAATACCACATCCACGTCAATTGATACCCACTTTCCTAGTATTTTTCAAGCTCGCGAGAAAAGCCATATCGCATCCATTCTAAACTAGACACATGTCTAAAATATAAGGCATATTGCAAAAAATGTTCAACGTGCACATAAAGAAATGTTCATGATGTTATTAGAAAATGCTCACCGCGTATTTGTAGAAATGTTCAATGTCTATTGAAATAAATATTGTTTGTACATTTTCAAATATTCACTATGCATTTTATAAAAGTTCACCATGTACTAAAAAAATTTCTTCATATATTTAGAAAATGTTTGTATTGTATAAAAATATGCATCTTTGGCTTAGGAAAAAATGAGAAATTATTAAGAAAACATAAAACAAAGGAGATACTTTAAAAGAAAAACATAAAAATAGAAATTATTAAGAAAACATCACGCGTTTTAAAAATAAACTATATAGAAATAAAAATAAAAAGGGAAACATAAAAATAGGAGATAATTTGAAACAAAAACATAAACATAAAAATAAAATATAGAAACTATTCAGAGAAACATCATGCATTTCGAAAAATAAAAATATATAGAAATAAAAGTAAAATATTCGAGTAATGAGTGCCTCCATGAGTCATCCATGCCACAGATTCCGCAAGCGATCGTCGTCGACATCATCCGTAGGGAGGGAAAGCTTTGCTAGACGCCACAATAACATTTCTATTTTTCCCGCGACTCGTGTCTTCCACATTAATTTCCGTGAAGATTTTCATCCTGTTATAAACTAGAAGATCCTGCAGTTTCATCCAGCCATGCTTCGCTCCTAAATTTGGTTGGTACCGCCATTTTTTAATCTGTCCGAACTGAGTAGAAACCACTTTTTTTAAAAATTTCCAATCCCAACAATCTGCTATATTTCTTGTGCACAGCGGGATCCCATGATCACTCACACATCTTCAACCTTCTCCCTTATCCATGTCGCCAATGTAGGATCAATCAAATTCGACATCAAATGTGGTGGATTTTTGTGGCTATGCATCCGTAGGGTCGCATCATCTCTGGCCTTGATAACCAATTATGGTTCCATATCTCGATCATCACACCATTACCAACCCGTCTAATAATGCTTTGTTTCATAATATCTCTTCCCTCCAGTATAGATCTCCAAATCTAAGATGGGTGATTCCCAAATAAAGCTTGCAAAATCAACGAAGAAGGGAAATACACAAGTTATAAGATTATTGCGGGGAGCTCCTACCTACCGCTCTCTGCGACAGGTTGTCGCTTGTTCGCACAGAGG
Organism: Hordeum vulgare subsp. vulgare; assembly: GCF_904849725.1. Classification (NCBI taxonomy): domain Eukaryota; kingdom Viridiplantae; phylum Streptophyta; class Magnoliopsida; order Poales; family Poaceae; genus Hordeum; species Hordeum vulgare. The sequence continues at coordinate 643,150,052 of NC_058519.1, read as the reverse complement.
CGGGTGAACTTACGATCAAAATGTGCCGGCTCAATTACGAGAGAACACCCAAGCTACAGTGTCCCGTTTTGGGACCCTTCTAGAAGGTTCCTGATTGGTTTTGCGTACATTCTAGAAGGATCTTCAACTAGTATTTACAGGATTTTTCTGTTTTTCTTTTTATTTATTTTGTTTCCTTTTTTAGTGTATTTCTTTTTCTTTTTTTATTCTTTTTCTCCTTTATTTCCCCTTTTTTGTTACTTATTTTATTTTCTTTTATTTTTATTCAATTTTTCTTCCCTTTCTTGTTCTTCAAAATAAAAAAAAATCGAAAACTGTTCAGAAGCCAAAAAAAATGTGCAGTGTTGAAAAATGCTAATATGTTCTGAGAATGAGACTACTTAAAAATAAATTCTATGAATATTTCGGAAAATGTTCATCTTTTCAAAAAATGTTCCTTTTCTCAAAGGGGGCTGCTACCAATCCACCGATGGATATTTACTAAAAATCCATCACCTCCATAGCCGTTCGATCTCGCCCATAGCCGTCCGATCCGCTCCTGATTTAATTCCTGAAACGACGTTCGAGTTGCAGAAACAATCGCTTTGTTGCAAAAAATAAACTTTGGATCCATTAAATCCTGAAACAACGGTCGAGTTTCAGAAACAATTGCTTGTTTCAGGAAAAAAATTGTTCGTCTTTCTGCAAACATAGGTGCTGTTGCGAAATAATTTTTTGCAACAAAGGTCATGTTTCAGGAATTTTTTGCAGCGGGCTGGGATGGGGCCGCGCTACGGCGGTGCGGGGCGACGGGCGGCGAGGCGTCTAGCCCCCTGGTTGCGGGAGCTCGCCGGCGTGGCCGAGGGGCTACGGCAGAGCCGAGAGCGGGCTGGGACGCCGCAGCACTTCGGCGGTGTGGGCGACGGCGGCTGGCCGGCTGCCCCGTGGTCGCGGGAGCTCGCCGACGGGGCCGGGAGCAGGGCGGGGAAGGCCATGGCAACGGCGGCAGCTCCGGCGAGGCTAAGCGGCAACAAGCAGGCGGCGGGCGAGGTCGCCGGAGCCGAGGCGGAGCCGCAGGGTGGAAAAGTGAGCAGCTCAGCTTCATGACCGTTCCTGAAACAATGATCCAGTTTCAGGAAACGGTTCGTCATCAGATCGAGATCCAACGGATGAGCGCACGGCGGATGGATCGCGCGGGATCAGCCAGTGGGATGTAATCTTTTCCCTTTCTCAAATGTGCACACTTTTTAAAAACGGTGTAGTTTTGTTAATACTAGAATGTTTTTTAAACACCAATATTTTTGAAAAATTGTGAACCATTTTTGCAGCAGGAACATTTTTTAGACCTATGTACACTTTTAGAAACAGGAATATTTTTTGAACTTACGTACTTTTCTTGAAAAGGCAAACGTATTTTAGAAAATGAAGACCATATTTTAAATTCCTGAACGTTTTCAAATCAGGAGCAATTTTAGAATTGATAAATAAAATTTGACAAAGTTTTCAACTGGTGAAGACATTATTAAAAGGGAGAAACAATTTTCGTAAAACAGGAACATTTTTTCACAAATTTACGAAAACTTATGTTCATCAATTTTTGATTCCTGTTTACTTCTTGAAGCATGAACATTTAAATATAAATACTGAACACAATCTTAAACACGGGAACTTTTTTGATGTTTAAAACAAAGTTTAGAAAATGTCAAACAAAAATAGGAAAAGGCAAAAAGTGAAGAAAAAAAATTAAAACATAAACCATAGCATATTTTGCAAAAAATCCTTTTTTTACCGACCATTTTTAGGAAATATTGAACATTTTTAAAATCCCGAAAGTCCAGAACATTTTTTGGATTTATGAAGAATGTTTGGAAAACGACATTTTTCTGAATTCTGGGATATTTTTTACAAGTGAGAACATTTCTCTTAAAATACAAACATTTTCTTAAAAAACCCAACGTTTTTTTGAAAATATCGAACACTTCTTTAAGTTATGAATATTTTTGAAAAACGACAACTATTTGAAATATGGCACATGTTTTAAAAAGGAAAAATATTTCTTGAATTTGAAGAATTTAAAAAAAAAATCCAGAAAGTTCTTTGAAAGTAAAACAGGAAAGAAAAATAAAAAGAAACAGAAAAGTGAAAAGAAAATATAAAAATGAAAAATAAAGAAAACCCGCTTAAGGAAACCTTCTATAAGTTTTTCAAAATCTGAAAAACCGATTGAAACCTGTCGAAGGTTCCCAAAACAAGCGAAAACGACTAAAAATGTTCCACTTAAATGGGTGGGCCTAGTTAGAATATCCTATTTCCCGTTCGTTGCGTTAAAATATCAGACAAACACACTGAAAGGGCAAGTGAGCGATTTAAATGGGTTGGTCCATTAGCGTGTTTCAGTGATCGCGGTTTTGGCAAGGTTTCAGCCGAACCTTTTCATTTTGAAAAACTTTTAGAAGGTTCCTTGAAACAGTTTTCTTCTATATTCTTTGCTGTTTTTGTTTTAGAAAATATTTAGGATTTAAATAGTTTCCTTTTTTAAGAAATATTCGTAGCTTAAAAAATTGTTCGGAATTTCAAAGAAAATTTTGCTTTTGAAGTAAATGTTCGACATTTTTAAAAAATGTTTGGAATTTTCCTTTTTTGTTGGAAATATTAATATTTTGTTCAATTTTTAAACTATGTTCTTGTATGATTTGTTTTTAAATTTAGAAAAATGTTCTTGATATAAAAAGAATCATTTTTCAAATTTTGTTCATAAATTCAGAAAATCCTCTGTATTTTGAAAAATTGTTCTTTGAATTCGAAAAATGACTTTGCATTTGAGAAAATGTTTTAAGTTCGAATTAGTTGCCGTTTTTTCAAAATATTCATAACTTCAAAAAATATTTAGAGTTTTTAAAAAATGTTATTAAAATTGGATATATGTTTTTTTGTTTTTCTGAAATTTTCTAAAATTCAAATATTTTCTGATTTTAGAAAACTTCCGTAATTTTATTTTTTTGGGATTTTCCGTTAATATTTGGTATTTTAAAAATTGTTCAGTATTTTAAGATAATGTTCCATATTTTGAAGAATTGTTCCGTATTTTCAACTCGACACAACTAAACACTGAACAACTAAAATGTAAAAATAGTTGGCAACTAAGTTATCTTTAGTCTGGCCACTAAATGGTTCATAATCTTAAAACTAATTCCAATAAATTGTTCTACTTTTTTTGGCAAGCTGTATGAAATAAAAATGACAACTCAGGTACAATTAGAAACTGATAACTGGAATGTAGATTTTTTTGACAACTATGTTAATTAAGTGTGGCTATTAAGTGGCCCATAATCTGAAAACTAAATAATAATAATCTGGCAACCATCGACAAAAAAAAGTTGTCGAAACATGTCGACATGAGATCTAGTTTTAAAAATTTCGTTGTGAGAAAGCTAACAGTAAAAGCGGATCCTCTACCGAATTTATAGTTTGAGAGATAAAACTTTTTTAAAATTTAACATTTGAAGAATCTTCGTTGATGTCATACTGTGGTATTAGTTTTTATGCACGGAGAGAAGCTGCAGCACGGAAAGGGACTGATGCAGCGCCGCTTTGTGGTGGCATCCAAGAAAAATGAAAAAGAAAGGCAAACCAAAAAAGAAAAAAGAAAGTAAATAAGCAGAAAAGGAAAATAAGGACAAGAGAAAAAGAAAGAAGAAAATTATGAGATTTTGTTAGGACAAAAAAAAACTAGAGTGAACCAGTGGGACGACCCTTGTGCGTCTGCTCGACAGTCAGCCGAAACGACGGGCGTATAGGAGGTCCCTTTGTCATCTGCTTTTTTATGAGACAAACTATTTCTCATTTGCATAAGGTTTAACCTGGTCTCGCCTCTGACGCGTTGCCACTGGGGCGCCCAGTGATAAGCCGCATAATTTTTTCCAATGTGTTTTTTTAACAATTATCATTGTTTAAATTAGTTTTTTTCGAGGTTTCCTCTGTTTTTTCTATTTTTTTCTTGTACTCTTTTATACTCTTTGATTTCACTTTTTTCTTGGTTTTCCATGCGCATCATAATATTTTCAGATATATCAGGAACACATTTATTATAAATCTTAATTTTTTTAGATACATGATTAATATTTTTTAAAATATATGTTTTGATGTCTATTTTTTAGTACATATTTTTCATTTTGCATACATCTGAAACATTATTTACATACATGTTTAACTTTTTTGAAATTCATGTGCGTGAACATTTTTACAAGTACATGTTAAATAGTTTCATATAACGATCAACTATTTTTATGAATGTTAGAAAAAACGTTTTTAAATTAGACAAAGAAAAATTTGAATTTCATAATTTTTTTTTTCAAAATTTATGAACATATTCTTTAAACGTATGAAGATTTGTTGTTTTATTGTACATATTTTTAATGATACAAAAATCTTTCTGAATTACGCAAACATTGTTTTACATTATATCAACACTTTTTTTAAAATTTAACATATATGTTTTGAAACGTGTGAAGAACATTTAAATGTCATTATATTATTTTAAATGCTATCAACATTTTTAAAAAGTAGGCTATTGTAGGATCGAAAGTATGACTAGATGGGAGGGGGTGATTAGATTACTTGTCAAGATAAAAACTTAGTCTTTTCCCAACTTTTAGTATGTGCTAGTTTTAACAATTATGACTAGTCAAGTACATCCTACACATGCACATCTAAAAGTATATAGCAGCGGAAAATAAAACATGTAAGTGTGAAGAAAGGAAGGGTAGGGAGATCAAACACATGAGGTTGACACGACGATTTTTGACATGGTTCCGATAGGTTGCGCCATCGTACGTACATGTTAGTGGAGACTTCAATCCACGGAGGGTAACGACTGTGAGAGTCCATGGAGGGCCCGAACCACAAGGGGTCCACGAAGAAGTGGCCTTATCTATTACACCACGACTACCGTCCACACAGGATTAACCTCACTCACGATAGATCTTCACGAAGTAGGCGATCTCTTTGCCCTTACAAACTTCTAGGTTCAACTCCACAACACGAAGTCGGAGGCTCCCAAGCGAGACCTAACCAATCTAGGAGACATCACCCCCAAAAGGTAATAGATGTGGTAGAACGATGAACTTCTTGCTCTTGCGCTTCTAAAGATAGTCTCCTCAACATTCAATCACTCTCTGTCAGATTTGGCAGGGGTAGGAGAGATTGATCTTGTGGAAAGCAACTTGGAGAGGCTAGAAATCAAGATTCTGGAGTGGAATCTCTTGATCTCAACACATGAGTAGTTTGCTCTCTCTCAGAAAAATGACTCTGGCAATGAAGTGTGTGTTCTGAGTGCTTCCTCTAAGAATGAGAGGTAGGTGGAGGGGTATATATAGGCAGCACAGAAAATCAACCGTTACACCATAATTGACCAACTCGGTGACACCGAAGTTACAAAATCGGTGGTACTGACTTGCTCAAATGGCAGCAACTTTGAATCTTGGTGGAACCGATATACACAACTCGGTAGCACCGAAAAGGTGACTAACGGTCAGATGACACAACTAGGTGACACCGATACTCAAACTCGGAAATTATAATTTGTGTACACACGCAACAGGAAGTTGGTCACATGAACTCGGTAGCATCAATGCAGTTTCGGTTGCACCGAAGTGGTAGGGTTTGGCTAGGATTTGTCTAAGTATGAAATCGATAGGGCCGAGTGGAAATTGTTGGTGGCACCAATTTTGGATATTTGGCTTGGGACATATATATTTTGTGAAAGAGTGGACGAGTATTTTTGGTGGGTAACTCTAAGCACTTGAGCAACCAATTCATCATAACACCTCATCCCCTTTTAATAGTATTGGCTTTCCTACGGACTCAAATGTGATTTCTCACAAAATGTAAAATGAAGAGTCTTCTTGCTTGAAGCTTTAGTCAATCTTATTCCTTCCTTCATCAAAGGGGCATCTCCACTCAATCCTATAACCAAAGCATCTTTTGAACTTTTCTGAAATATATTTGGAGAAACTCATTAGTCCAATGATGCATATGTTGTGATTAAATACCAAAAACCACCTTAGGAAGGAATTGTGACTCTAGCTATAATTTTCTTACACTGCACTAACATTGATCTAATTTGCCTTTTCAAAACTTGAAGTATATTTGAGTTTTGGAATATATGTATCTATAATATTTTCAAAAATATGAACACAATACAAAAATGAAATGAGAAGAAAACCAGAGAAGAAAAATAAGTTAACCTGCAGGAAGCTATGAATAAAAGTAAATAAATAAAATCAAGCTACTCTCTCCGATCCATGTTATTTGTTGCTCGAACCGATGTTTCTAGTACTGTAATACGTCTATGTATATCCATTTCAGGGACGAGTAATATGGACCGGAGGGACTATGTATGTTCTTAACATAGGTATGTTATGGTTCAGATGGAATTTTAAACAAGTTTGTATGTTTACAGTTTGGAAGTTGTGGTCTTGCATGATCTGGTTTTAAACTTAGATAAATTGGAGTGCAAGTTATATCTTACCTCTTGAAACAAATCTAACCATGTACCGCATCTGTTGATCAACAATTCGAGCCCGCTTCCCCAGTAATTTTCATGCCCTTGAGAAAGGCACGCTACATCCATTCTAAAATGGATACCCTTCTAAAAACAAGACGTATAAGTTTTGTCGTACGTCAAAGTCTAGTAAATTTGACCATATTTGCACAAATAATCATGTATAACTACAATATCAACTCAATATCAAAGGATTCACCATTAAGTGTATTTTCATCATGTATTTTAGGTGTAGAATTTTTAGGACGCGAATTTGGTAAACATGGTTCCACGCACATCCTCTATGAATAGAAAATTCAAAAAAATTGCTTTTTTTTATCAACTTATATACTCGCGTATGAAGTTTCACGAAGAAATCACATCCATGATAATCTCGGCAAACCGAAACAATATTAAAATTACTGGTTGGTGAATAGTATGATAGTAACTGTATTTTATTCACTAAGAATACCATGAGTGTCAATACATAAAGAAACTTCACACAAGTGTTAATACATAACGAAACTTCACACGTGAGTAGAATGGCCGACTAAGTTTCATACTGCAAAATTTCAAATTTTTTAAACTTTTTCTAGTATTTTTACGAGTTACTATTCACATGGGTGTGCATGAACCCATGTTCACCTTTGTATTTTCGAATCTTTTATCCCTAAACTCGATGAAACCTACGCAACTTTGACTTCAGACAAAAAGTATGCACCTTATATTTTGAAACCTGTAAACTCGATCAAACATACATGACTTTAATTTTGGAAAGAACTTTTACACCTAAGGTCCCGCTTGGATTAACGTTTTCTTTCGTATAGGATCGGTTTAGAATACACACCTCAAAGCGTCGTTTTGTTTCCATGCGAAATATCAACGGGGAATTTGAGGATATGCCCCATCTTTGTTTGCACTTCTAGGATTTGCCCTTGTTTACCATCTTTTGCCACACCTTTGACAGAAGGTTAATGATTTGCCCCTGGCAAGATGGGCCCACTACGATCGGTAATTTACACCTGTACAATAAATACAAGTATAGAAATTTACACCCATACCAAACAGGGCCTAATATATTGTGAACGGTGAGTGCAGATCGGTAGTACATGAATCGAAAATTGTCCGTCGGCAAACCACGAGCAAGCGGGGGAGCTGTGGCTGCATGCCCTCACGTACCCATCGCGGGATCACGCATACATTCTGTTTGCGGATCATCGATCTGCAGTCGCTCTCATCTAATCATTCTCGCGTCGCCATCGAGTTCCACAGCTTAATTATTCCTCCTGAATTTGCAGCCAGCGCACGCACGTGCTGTATAGTCTAGGACTTCTGTCGGCAACGCAGGGATGCAAAATCGTCGCGGATTCCCCCGGCGGTGTGATATATTCCAGAATGCGCGGCGATTGGTACACTCCTGTCCTGGCCATGCATGGTGCCAAAATTACGTGTGCGTCTTGTGTACATGCGTGGTACTACAGGTGGTCACTGGTCAAGAGAAAGTCTCTCTTTCTTGGCAAACAAAATCTGGTAGATACTAGATATAGCACTCACCCGGGTTTATTTCATACTAGGTAGCACTAGCACCATGGATGGTGGGCTTGCCAGCCTGAGTTTTATCTTCATTAGAGCATGATAGAGGCGAAATTGCCCCTGTCTTTCGATGAGATCGTGAATATCATTTGATGAAGTAGACTTTAACGATCCGACTACAAATGTGTGAGGACGTCGCGCCTTAGTAATCGCTAAACCAACTTTGATAGGTTATTGATCACACCGGAGCACAATCAACCTGACCACGAAGATCTGTTTCCTGCACGCAAACGAAGAACAAGCAAGAAACCAAGATTGCAATCAAGATATTGGGAATATAAGAGAAAATCTTTATTGATGAAGGTGGGGTTCTCTGACGCCTTTGTCTGGTCGTAGAACAAAAACGAAGAACGCGAAGTTACAACTATAGTAGAATATTTCTTTTTCTTTTTTCTGGCACGGCAGATTCGGATTTTGTCAAAGTTGCAGATTATATATAACTCCAAGCGGCACTTTGCCACTAGCTATCTAGGCCTAAAAGATTGAGATGACCGTTGCAGAAAGTTATCAGATTCCTAGAAGAATGCCCCATCCCACTTGGTGTCAAGTGGCAACGATTTCAGTCGTCGGATCTTGATCCAAACTCTCTGGCGGCAATGTCTCAGCCGTCGGATCAGAAACGATGGAGCTGCCACAGGTTGTACGATGTCGCACGTCACAACATTTGCAATCCAGTATCTTTCAGGTGCTTGTGATGAGTCTAGGATTCGGCGAAAAGACACACCACACCTCGTATTTTATTTTGAGCCGTGCTCACACTGGAAATGCGTGCGAGGGGACTTCACCGGGAGGCCTATAAATAGGAGTACGTACGCCGCTGCATATATATACCACACACCAAAGCTTTCACGTAAGGCAGTACTCGAGCATCTAACCTTAACCTAAGCAGTAAGGTTAGTTAAGTCGAGCATGGCGTCGAGGGATCCGCTGATCGTGGGGAGGATCGTCGGCGACGTGGTCGATTACTTCGACATGGCGGCGCGGCTGAAGGTAATGTACAGCAACCGGGAGATCACCAACGGGTCCGAGCTCAGGCCGTCGCAGGTGGAGAAGCAGCCGACGGTGCGGATCACGGGACGTCCCGGATCACTCTACACGCTCGTGAGTGGCCATACGTCTCGACTCCACGCATGCATTCATGCGCGTCATTTGGTTCATCATGCACGCAAGCACTTGTGTAATTTCTTTAACGAAGTTGTGAGAGATGCAATCACAAATAATGTGTGTCATGTTTATCTGTCACCAGGTGATGGTAGACCCTGATGTTCCTAGCCCAAGCAACCCTTCCCAACGGGAGTACCTCCACTGGTACGTGCATGCTGGCTACCTTAATTTACCTTAGCTTTGGTGCTTTCGATTTTCGTGCAAGCATGCACTTTGTGGGTTAATCTTTCTAACAAAAAACAAAAACCGTCCATTAATTAGGTCACTTTATTACGTATAGCTAGTTAAGTTTATTTCTTGCCTGCATATAGGTTGGTGACAGACATACCAGACGGAGGTGACGTGAGCCGTGGTAAGAAATCAGCACATGCACCATGTCAATAAGTCAATTATCCTCTCCAAATATAGGCCGGTATTAATCCGATGGGAACGACGTTGTGTGCATGCAGGAACTGAGGTGGTGGCGTACGAGAAGCCGCAGCCGACGGCGGGGATCCACCGAGTGGCATTCGTGGTGTTCCGGCAGGCGGCGCGGCAGTCCATCTACGCGCCAGGATGGCGCTCCAGCTTCATCACCAGGGATCTGGCCGAGTGCTACGAGCTCGGCGCTCCGGTCGCCGCCGCCTACTTCAACTGCCAGAGGGAGGGCAGCTGCGGTGGCCGGAGGTACAGGTGAAATTGAATTGAAGAAGCGCGCGATCGCTCCATCCAATAGTGTCACACTATACATTAATAAATAAACGAATAAATATGTGTAAGCTAGATAGTACTGATACTGGTTATCTCGATTGGCAGTACGTACTTGTAACCGAATATACAGTGCAAACAGGAGCCAATTCTAAGTGCTTTGCGAATGTCCGGACAACATCCATCTTATGACCATTCTTGCCAATCCACATCATCCCCTCCTCCTTCGTCTGCATGTGATTTCGCGAGCAGCTACCTCTCCGTATTCATATTGTTGTACAGCGCGTCGCTTTACATGGTAGCCGGCTTAAGGCGGACGTAACCCACTAGTGAAAAACGGCCGGCCTGCCTCTGGACCGGGACTAAAGGCCCGGCCACGTCGCCCCAATTCTCAATGCCTCCCTCGAGGCTTTAGTCCCGGCCCGTAAGGAGCCTTTATTCCCGGTTCGTGTCTCAAACCGGGACTAAAGGGCTACGCGGTGGGCAGCCCGCATGTGCGTCACCTTTAGTCCCGGTTTGTGTCTCAAACCGGGAGTAAAGTCCTCTGCCTATATATAGCACAGCCCCCCTCTCCCTTCTTCCTTGCATTTTTCTTGGATGGAGGATTGTGGGTGGGTGCTAGCTCTCCATTTTTTTGATGCACTAGAGGTGTTTGTTGAAATGTGTGTTAGAGCGATGCCGCTTTAGTTCACCGAACGCAACTACGATATGAGATGCCTGAGCCATGCTTAAACCTCTTCCTCTTTATTTCTACTTATTCTAAAAGGTTAGCAACTATATTTCCTCGTTTAGACCGTGCGGTACTAATTTTTAGGATCGTGATTGTATTTGATAAATTGTCGTATAACACAGATGAGCCATCCATGGATGTACGGTGATCGACGCACAACCGCTTACAGAGAAGGCGTGCATTCTTTTCGAGATGCAGCCGATGCGAACAAGCATGGTGGTGGCTATATGTTTTGTCCATGTGTTGAATGTCGGAATGAGAAGGATTACACTTCCTCAAGAGTCATTCATAGCCACCTGCTTCGGTCCGGTTTTATGTCGGGCTATAATGTTTGGACCAAGCACGGAGAAAGAGGGGTTATGATGGAAGACGACGATGAAGAAGAAGAGAACGATGATGACAACTACCGATCTATGTTCCCTGAGTATGCTGATACCGCAATGGAAGACAATGAAGAAGAAGATCAGGATGAAGAACGGGAACCAGATGAGCCCGCTGATGATCTTGGCTGGGTCATTTCTGATGCACGGCGAGGTTGCGACACAGAAAAGGAGAGGTTGCAGTTCGAGCAGATGTTACAGGACCACAACAAATTGTTGTACCCAACTTGTGAAGATGGCCAGAAGAAGCTGGGTAGCACACTGGAATTGCTGAAGTGGAAGGCAGAGACCGGTGTGATTGACTCGTCATTCGAAAAGTTGCTGGTACTGATGAAGAAGATGCTTCCAAGAAAGAACGAATTGCCCGCCAGCACGTACGAAGCAAAGAAGCTTGTCTGCCCTCTAGGATTAGACGTGCAGAAGATACATGCATGCCCTAATAATTGCATCCTCTACTGCGGTGAGAAGTACGAGAATATGGATAAATGCCCGGTATGCACTGCATTGCGGTATAAGATCAGAAAAGATGACCCTGGTGATATTGAGGGCGAGCCACCCAGGAAGAGGGTTCCTGCCAAGGTGATGTGGTATGCTCCTATAATACCACGGTTGAAACGTCTGTTCAGAAATAAAGATCATGCGAAGTTGTTGCGATGGCACATGGAAGATCGTATGAAAGACGATAAGTTGAGGCACACCGCTGATGGTCGGCAGTGGAGAAAAATCGAGAGAGAGTTCCCGAGATTTGCAGCTGGCGCAAGGAACTTATGGTTAGGTCTGAGTACAGATGGCATGAATCCTTTTGGGGAGCAGAGTTGTAGTCACAACACCTGGCCCATTACTCTATGTATCTACAACCTTCCTCCTTGGTTGTGCATGAAGCGGAAGTTCATTATGATGCCAGTGCTTACCCAAGGTCCACAGAAACCCGGCAACGATATTGATGTGTACCTAAGGCCATTAGTTGATGAACTTTTACAGCTGTGGGCCGAACCAGGTGTACGTGTGTGGGACGAGCACAAACAAGAGGAATTTGACCTTCGAGCTTTGCTTTTCGTAACCATCAATGATTGGCCTGCTCTTAGTAACATTTCAGGACAGTCAAACAAGGGATACAATGCATGTGTTGGAATTATGCCCTAGAGGCAATAATAAATGTATAGTTATTATTATAATTCCTGTATCAAGATAATAGTTTATTATCCATGCTATAATTGTATTGAATGAAGACTCATTTACATGTGTGGATACATAGACAAAACACCGTCCCTAGCATGCCTCTAGTTGGCTAGCCAGTTGATCGATGATAGTCAGTGTCTTCTGATTATGAACAAGGTGTTGTTGCTTGATAACTGGATCACGTTATTGGGAGAATCACGTGATGGACTAGACCCAAACTAATAGACGTAGCATGTTGATCGTGTCATTTTGTTGCTACTGTTTTCTGCGTGTCAAGTATTTATTCCTATGACCATGAGATCATATAACTCACTGACACCGGAGGAATGCTTTGTGTGTATCAAACGTCGCAACGTAACTGGGTGACTATAAAGATGCTCTACAGGTATCTCCGAAGGTATTAGTTGAGTTAGTATGGATCAAGACTGGGATTTGTCACTCCGTGTGACGGAGAGGTATCTCGGGGCCCACTCGGTAATACAACATCACACACAAGCCTTGCAAGCAATGTAACTTAGTGTAAGTTGCGGGATCTTGTATTACGGAACGAGTAAAGAGACTTGCCGGTAAACGAGGTTGAAATAGGTATACGGATACTGACGATCGAATCTCGGGCAAGTAACATACCGAAGGACAAAGGGAATGACATACGGGATTATACGAATCCTTGGCATTGAGGTTCAAACGATAAGATCTCCGTAGAATATGTAGGATCCAATATGGGCATCCAGGTCCCGCTGTTGGATATTGACCGAGGAGTCTCTCGGGTCATGTCTACATAGTTCTCGAACCCGCAGGGTCTGCACACTTAAGGTTCGACGTTGTTTTATGCGTATTTGAGTTATATGGTTGGTTACCGAATGTTGTTCGAAGTCCCGGATGAGATCACGGACGTCACGAGGGTTTCCGGAATAGTACGGAAACGAAGATTGATATATAGGATGACCTCATTCTGATTACCGGAAGGTTTTCGGAGTTACCGGGAATGTACCGGGAATGACGAATGGGTTCCGGGAGTTCACCGGAGGGGGGCAACCCACTCCGGGGAAGCCCATAGGCATTTGGGGGGGTCACACCAGCCCTTAGTGGGCTGGTGGGACAGCCCACCAATACCCTATGCGCCAAGAGAGAAAAAATCAAAGGAAAGAAAAAAAGGAAGAAGTGGGAAGGGGGAAGGACTCCCTCCCACCAAACCAAGTAGGACTCGGTTTGGGGGGGGAGAGTCCTCCCCCCTGGCTCGGCCGACCCCTTGGGGATCCCTTGGACCCCAAGGCAAGGTCCCCCTCCCTCCTCCTATATATATGGGGCTTTTAGGGCAGATTTGAGACGACTTTCTCACGGCTGCCCGACCACATACCTCCATAGTTTTTCCTCTAGATCGTGTTTCTGCGGAGCTCGGGCGGAGCCCTGCTGAGACAAGATCATCACCAACCTCCGGAGCGCCGTCACGCTGCCGGAGAACTCTTCTACCTCTCCGTCTCTCTTGCTGGATCAAGAAGGCCGAGATCATCGTCGAGCTGTACGTGTGCTGAACGCGGAGGTGCCGTCCGTTCGGTACTAGATCGTGGGACTGATCGCGGGATTGTTCGCGGGGCGGATCGAGGGACGTGAGGACGTTCCACTACATCAACCGCGTTCTCTAACGCTTCTGCTGTACGATCTACAAGGGTACGTAGATCACTCATCCCCTCTCGTAGATGGACATCACCATGATAGGTCTTCGTGCGAGTAGGAAAATTTTTGTTTCCCATGCGACGTTCCCAACAGTGGCATCATGAGCTAGGTTCATGCGTAGATGTCTTCTCGAGTAGAACACAAAAGGTTTTGTGGGCGGTGATGTGCGTTTTGCTGCCCTCCTTAGTCTTTTCTTGATTCCGCGGTATTGTTGGATTGAAGCGGCTTGGACCGACATTACTCGTACGCTTACGAGAGACTGGTTTCATCGTTACGAGTAACCCCCTTTGCTCAAAGATGACTGGCAAGTGACGGTTTCTCCAACTTTAGTTGAATCGGATTTGACCGAGGAGGTCCTTGGATGAGGTTAAATAGCAACTCATATATCTCCGTTGTGGTGTTTGCGTAAGTAAGATGTGATCCTACTAGATACCCTTGGTCACCACGTAAAACTTGCAACAACAAAATTAGAGGACGTCTAACTTGTTTTTGCAGGGTATGATTGTGATGTGATATGGCCAATGATGTGATGTGATATATTGGATGTATGAGATGATCATGTTGTAATAGAAATATCGACTTGCACGTCGATGGTACGGCAACCGGCAGGAGCCATAGGGTTGTCTTTATACTAACATATTTGTGCTTGCAGATGCGTTTACTATTTTGCTAGGATGTAGCTTTAGTAGTAATAGCATAAGTAGCACGACAACCCCGATGGGAACACGTTGATGGATGATCATGGTGTGGCGCCGGTGACAAGAAGATCGTGCCGGTGCTTTGGTGATGGAGATCAAGAAGCACGTGCTGATGGCCATATCATGTCACTTATGAATTGCATGTGATGTTAATCCTTTTATGCACCTTATTTTGCTTAGAACGACGGTAGCATTATGAGGTGATCTCTCACTAAAATTTCAAGACGAAATTGTGTTCTCCCCGACTGTGCACCGTTGCTACAGTTCGTCGTTTCGAGACACCACGTGATGATCGGGTGTGATAGACTCAACGTTCACATACAACGGGTGCAAAACAGTTGCGCAAGCGGAACACTCGGGTTAAGCTTGACGAGCCTAGCATGTGCAGACATGGCCTCGGAACACATGAGACCGAAAGGTCGATCATGAATCATATAAGTTGATATTATTAGCATAGGGATGCTTACCACTGAAACTACTCTCGACTCACGTGATGATCGGACTTGGGATAGTGTAAGTGGATCATGAACCACTCAAATGACTAGAGAGATGTACTTTTTGAGTGGGAGTTTAGCATATAATTTGATTAAGTTGAACTCTAATTATCTTGAACATAGTCTAAGTCCACTTTGAATATATTTGTGTTGTAGATCATGGCTCACGCAAGTGTCATCCTGAATTTTAATACGTTCCTAGAGAAAACTAAGTTGAAAGATGATGGAAGCAACTTTGTAGACTGGGCTCGTAATCTTAAGCTTATCTTACAAGCTGGAAAGAAGGATTATGTCCTTAATGCTGCGCTAGGAGATGAACCACCCGCTACGGCTGATCAGGATGTTAAGAACGCTTGGTTAGCACGTAAGGAGGACTACTCAATAGTTCAATGTGCAGTCTTGTATGGCTTAGAACCGGGACTTCAACGTCGCTTTGAGCGTCATGGAGCATTTGAGATGTTCCAGGAGTTGAAGTTTATCTTTCAGAAGAACGCTCGGATCGAGAGGTATGAGACCTCCGATAAATTCTATGCTTGCAAGATGGAGGAAAACTCGTCTGTCAGTGAACATGTGCTCAAAATGTCTGGGTACTCAAACCGTCTAGCTGAACTGGGGATTGAACTCCCGCAAGAAGCTATCACTGACAGAATCCTTCAATCACTGCCGCCAAGCTATAAAGGCTTTGTGTTGAACTACAACATGCAAGGGATGAACAAGTCTCCCGGCGAGTTGTTTGCGATGCTGAAAGTCGCAGAGTCTGAACTCTGTAAAGAGCATCAAGTGTTGATGGTGAGCAAGACCACTAGTTTCAAGAGAAACGGCAAAGGCAAGAAGGGCAATTCGAAGAAGAGCGGCAAGCCTGTTGCCAATCCGCCGAAGAAACTCAAGTCTGGACCTAAGCCTGAAACAGAGTGCTTCTATTGCAAGGGTATGGGTCACTGGAAGCGCAATTGCCCCAAGTATCTGGCAGATAAGAAGGCGGGCAAAGAAAAATCAGGTATATTTGATATACATGTTATTGATGTGTACTTAACCGGCTCTCGTAGTAGTGCGTGGGTATTCGATACCGGTTCTGTTGCTCACATTTGCAACTCGAAGCAGGAACTGCGGAATAGACGAAGGCTGGCGAAAGACGAAGTGACGATGCGCGTAGGAAACGGTTCCAAGGTTGATGCAATCGCCGTCGGCACAGTGTCACTTCAACTACCATCGGGATTAGTGATGAACTTAAATCATTGTTATTTAGTGCCTGCGTTGAGCATGAACATTATATCTGGATCTTGTTTATTGCGAGACGGTTACTCTTTTAAGTCTGAGAATAATGGTTGTTCTATTTCTATGAGTAACATCTTTTATGGTCATGCACCGAATGTGAGAGGATTGTTCATATTGAATCTTGATAGCGATACGCATATACATAACATTGAGACCAAAAGAGTTAGAGTAAACAATGATAGCGCTATATTTTTGTGGCACTGCCGCTTGGGTCATATTGGTGTAAAGCGCATGAAGAAACTCCATGCTGATGGACTTTTGGAGTCACTTGACTTTGATTCACTTGACACGTGCGAACCATGCCTCATGGGCAAGATGACTAAGACTCCGTTCTCCGGAACAATGGAGCGTGCAAGTGACTTGTTGGAAATCATACATACTGATGTGTGTGGTCCAATGAGCGTGGAGGCACGCGGCGGATATCGTTATTTTCTCACCTTCACTGACGATTTAAGTAGATATGGTTATGTCTACTTGATGAAGCACAAGTCTGAAACATTTGAAAAGTTCAAGCAATTTCAGAGTGAAGTGGAAAATCATCGTAACAAGAAGATCAAGTTCCTACGGTCTGATCGTGGGGGTGAGTATCTGAGTTTCGAGTTTGGTACTCACTTAAGACAATGTGGAATTGTTTCGCAGTTAACACCGCCTGGAACACCACAGCGTAATGGTGTGTCCGAACGTCGTAATCGTACTTTGTTAGAAATGGTGCGATCTATGATGTCTGTTACTGATTTGCCGTTATCGTTTTGGGGTTATGCATTAGAAACAGCTGCATTCACTTTAAATAGGGCACCATCAAAATCCGTTGAGACGACACCATACGAACTGTGGTATGGCAAAAGGCCAAAGTTGTCCTTTCTTAAAGTTTGGGGATGTGATGCTTATGTCAAAAAGCTTCAGCCTGAAAAGCTGGAACCCAAAGCGGAAAGGTGCGTCTTCATAGGTAACCCAAAAGAGACAGTTGGGTACACCTTCTATCTCAAATCCGAGGGCAAAGTGTTTGTTGCTAAGAACGGAACTTTTCTCGAGAAGGAGTTTCTCTCGAGAGAATTGAGTGGGAGGAAGATAGAACTTGACGAGGTTGTCGAACCTCTCATCCCTCTGGATGGTGGCGCAGGGCAAGGGGAAACCTCTGTCATTGCGACGCCGGTTGAGGAGGAAGTTAATGATGATGATCATGAAACTCCAGTTCAAGTTTCTGTTGAACCATGCAGCTCCAGAGTGGTACGGTAATCCCGTTTTATCAATCATGTTGTTAGACAACAATGAACCTGCAAATTATGAAGAAGCAATGGTGGGCCCAGATTCTAACAAATGGCTAGATGCCATGAAATCCGAGATAGGATCCATGTATGAGAACAAAGTGTGGACTTTGGAGATACTGCCTGAGGGCCGCAAGGCTATTCAGAACAAATGGATCTTTAAGAAGAAGACGGACGCTGACGGTAATGTGACCGTTTATAAAGCTCGACTTGTGGCAAAGGGTTTTTTCACAAGTTCCAGGAATTGACTACGATGAGACTTTCTCTCCCGTAGCGATGCTTAAGTCCGTCAGAATCATGTTAGCAGTAGCTGCATTTTTCGATTATGAAATCTGGCAGATGGATGTCAAAACGGCGTTCCTTAACGGTTTCCTTAAGGAAGAGTTGTATATGATGCAACCCGAAGGTTTTGTCGATCCTAAAAATGCTGACAAGGTGTGCAAGCTCCAGCGATCCATTTATGGACTGGTGCAGGCATCTCGGAGTTGGAACAAACGCTTTGATGAGGTGATCAAAGCATTTGGGTTTATACAAGTGGTTGGAGAATCTTGTATTTACAAGAAAGTGAGTGGGAGCTCTGTGGCGTTTCTAATATTATATGTGGATGACATATTACTGATTGGAAACAACGTAGAGCTTTTGGAGAGCATAAAAGGTTACTTGAATAAAAGTTTCTCTATGAAGGACCTAGGAGAAGCTGCTTACATTCTAGGCATTAAGATCTATAGGGATAGATCAAAACGCCTGATAGGACTTTCACAAAGCACATACCTTGATAAAGTTTTGAAGAGGTTCAAAATGGAACAGTCCAAGAAAGGGTTCTTGCCAGTGTTACAAGGTACGAGATTGAGTAAGACTCAGTGCCCAGCAACTGATGAAGATAGAGAGCATATGCGCTCCGTCCCCTATGCTTCAGCCATAGGCTCTATCATGTATGCAATGCTGTGCACTAGACTGGATGTTAGCCTGGCCATAAGTATGGCAGGTAGGTTCCAGAGTAATCCAGGAGTGGATCACTGGACGGCGGTCAAGAATATCCTGAAGTACCTGAAAAGGACTAAGGAGATGTTTCTCGTGTATGGAGGTGACGAAGAGCTCGCCGTAAAAGGTTACGTCGATGCAAGCTTTGACACAGATCCGGACGACTCTAAGTCGCAAACCGGATACGTATTTATTCTTAATGGGGGTGCAGTAAGCTGGTGCAGTTCCAAGCAAAGCGTCGTAGCAGATTCTACATGTGAAGCGGAGTACATGGCTGCCTCGGAGGCAGCTAAGGAGGGTGTCTGGATGAAGCAGTTCATGACGGATCTTGGAGTGGTGCCAAGTGCACTGGATCCAATAACCTTGTTCTGTGACAATACTGGTGCCATTGCCTTAGCAAAGGAACCAAGGTTTCACAAGAAGACCAGACACATCAAACGACGCTTCAACCTCATCCACGACTACGTCGAGGAGGAGGACGTAAATATATGCAAAGTGCACACGGATCTGAATGTAGCAGACCCGCTGACTAAACCTCTTCCACGGCCAAAACATGATCGACACCAGAACTGTATGGGTGTTAGATTTATTACAATGTAATTCACATGGTGATGTGAGGGCTAGATTATTGACTCTAGTGCAAGTGGGAGACTGTTGGAATTATGCCCTAGAGGCAATAATAAATGTATAGTTATTATTATAATTCCTGTATCAAGATAATAGTTTATTATCCATGCTATAATTGTATTGAATGAAGACTCATTTACATGTGTGGATACATAGACAAAACATCGTCCCTAGCATGCCTCTAGTTGGCTAGCCAGTTGATCGATGATAGTCAGTGTCTTCTGATTATGAACAAGGTGTTGTTGCTTGATAACTGGATCACGTCATTGGGAGAATCACGTGATGGACTAGACCCAAACTAATAGACGTAGCATGTTGATCGTGTCATTTTGTTGCTACTGTTTTCTGCGTGTCAAGTATTTATTCCTATGACCATGAGATCATATAACTCACTGACACCGGAGGAATGCTTTGTGTGTATCAAACGTCGCAACATAACTGGGTGACTATAAAGATGCTCTACAGGTATCTCCGAAGGTATTAGTTGAGTTAGTATGGATCAAGACTGGGATTTGTCACTCCGTGTGACGGAGAGGTATCTCGGGGCCCACTCGGTAATACAACATCACACACAAGCCTTGCAAGCAATGTAACTTAGTGTAAGTTGCGGGATCTTGTATTACGGAACGAGTAAAGAGACTTGCCGGTAAACGAGGTTGAAATAGGTATACGGATACTGACGATCGAATCTCGGGCAAGTAACATACCGAAGGACAAAGGGAATGACATACGGGATTATACGAATCCTTGGCATTGAGGTTCAAACGATAAGATCTTCGTAGAATATGTAGGATCCAATATGGGCATCCAGGTCCCGCTGTTGGATATTGACCGAGGAGTCTCTCGGGTCATGTCTACATAGTTCTCGAACCCGCAGGGTCTGCACACTTAAGGTTCGACGTTGTTTTATGCGTATTTGAGTTATATGGTTGGTTACCGAATGTTGTTCGGAGTCCCGGATGAGATCACGGACGTCACGAGGGTTTCCGGAATAGTCCGGAAATGAAGATTGATATATAGGATGACCTCATTTGATTACCGGAAGGTTTTCGGAGTTACCGGGAATGTACCGGGAATGACGAATGGGTTCCGGGAGTTCACCGGAGGGGGGCAACCCACTCCGGGGAAGCCCATAGGCATTTGGGGGGGTCACACCAGCCCTTAGTGGGCTGGTGGGACAGCCCACCAATCCCCTATGCGCCAAGAGAGAAAAAATCAAAGGAAAGAAAAAAAAGGAAGAAGTGGGAAGGGGGAAGGACTCCCTCCCACCAAACCAAGTAGGACTCGGTTTGGGGGGGAGAGTCCTCCCCCCTGGCTCGGCCGACCCCTTGGGGATCCCTTGGACCCCAAGGCAAGGTCCCCCTCCCTCCTCCTATATATATGGGGCTTTTAGGGCAGATTTGAGACGACTTTCTCACGGCTGCCCGACCACATACCTCCATAGTTTTTCCTCTAGATCGTGTTTCTGCGGAGCTCGGGCGGAGCCCTGCTGAGACAAGATCATCACCAACCTCCGGAGCGCCGTCACGCTGCCGGAGAACTCTTCTACCTCTCCGTCTCTCTTGCTGGATCAAGAAGGCCGAGATCATCATCGAGCTGTACGTGTGCTGAACGCGGAGGTGCCGTCCGTTCGGTACTAGATCGTGGGACTGATCGCGGGATTGTTCGCGGGGCGGATCGAGGGACGTGAGGACGTTCCACTACATCAACCGCGTTCTCTAACGCTTCTGCTGTACGATCTACAAGGGTACGTAGATCACTCATCACCTCTCGTAGATGGACATCACCATGATAGGTCTTCGTGCGAGTAGGAAAATTTTTGTTTCCCATGCGACGTTCCCAACAGCATGCGCACACTGTTTGGATCAGACAGAAAGTATATATCTGGAAATGTAGGAAGAATGTGTATCCGTACAATCGTCGTTTTCTTCCGCCCAAGCATCCCTTAAAGAAAAAAGGCAAGCATTTCAATGGCAAGGCAGAACCCCGGGGGAAGCCTGTCATCCTTACTGGTGCTGAAGTATTTGATATGGTCAAAGATTTCAAAGTAATCTTTGGAAAGGGTCCTGGCAGCCAACCTGTTCCTAACGGCCCTGATAAGCGCGTACCCATGTGGAAGAAGAAATCTATATTTTGGGAGCTACCCTACTGGGAAGTCCATGAGGTCCGCTCGACAATCGACGTGATGCACCTGACGAAGAATCTCTGCGTGAATATTCTAGGCTTCCTGGGCTTGTATGGGAAGTCAAAAGATACACCGGAAGCACGGGAGGACCAGGAACGTCATAAAGGAAGAGATGGCATGCATCCAGGGCAGTTTCAAGGGCGTGCCAGCTACGCTCTTACTAAGGAAGAGAAGGAAATCTTCTTTGAAGTCCTTTTCAGTATCAAGGTCCCGACTGGCTTCTCGTCGAATATAAAGGGAATCGTAAATATGAAAGACACAAAATTCCAAAACCTAAAGTCTCATGACTGCCACGTGCTTATGACGCAATTGCTTCCGGTTGCATTGAGGGGAATTCTACCGGAAAATGTTCGCCTAGCAATTGTGAAGGTATGTGCATTTTCTCAATGCAATTTCTCAGAAGGTAATCGATCGAGAAAGTCTATCAGGGTTACAGATTGATGTGGTCCAATGTCTGGTCAGCTTTGAGTTGTTGTTCCCGCCATCCTTCTTCAATATAATGACACACCTCCTAGTTCACCTAGTCGAAGAGATTAGAATTCTCGGTCTTGTGTTTCTACACAATATGTTCCCCTTCGAGAGGTTCATGGGAGTCTTAAAGAAATATGTTCGTAACCGTGCTAGGCCAGAAGGAAGCATCTCCAAGGGCTATGGAACAGAGGAGGTCATTGAGTTTTGTGTGGACTTTCTTCCTGACCTTAAGCCGATTGGTGTTCCCGAATCTTGGTATGAGGGTAGGCTGACAGGAAAAGGCACCCTAGGAAGGAAAGCAAAAGTATGTATGGACGGGCATTCTTTCTCTCAAGCACACTACACAGTTCTACACAATTCCACCGTGGTGGCTCCGTATATCGTGAGACACAAGAATATTCTACGCTCCGAAAACCCGGGGAAGGCTGACTCTTGGATTAAAGGGGAACACGAGAAGACTTTCGGCAGTTGGTTGCAGACACATCTCATGAATGACGACACCGTTGGAGATGAGTTGTACTGTTTGGCCAGGCCACCATCTTCGACTATATGTACTTTTCAAGGGTATGAGATAAATGGGAATACATTTTACACGGTTTCCCAAGATAAAAAGAGCACCAACCAAAATAGTGGTGTCCGCTTTGATGCAACAGACGAGAATGAGCACTGTTTGGAAACATATTACGGGTACATAGAGGAGATATGGGAACTTGACTATGGACCTACTTTTAAGATCCCTTTGTTTCGGTGCAAATGGGTGAAGCTGACAGGAGGCGGGGTAGTTGTAGACCAAAAGTACGACATGACAACAGTGGATCTCAACAATCTTGCGTACATGGACGAACCATTTGTCCTAGCCAATGATGTCGCTCAGGTTTTCTATGTGAAGGACATGTCTACAAAAACGAGAAAAGAAATCAGCAAAAGAAGATATCGTCCGATGAGCCAAAACGCCACATAGTTCTTTCAGGGAAAAGAAACATCGTGGGAGTAGATGACAAGACAGACATGTGAGAAGATTATAATAAGTTTCATGAAATTCCGCCCTTCAAAGTGAAAACTGACCCAAGCATCCTACTGAATGATGAAGATTCTCCAAGGCTACGACCCAGAAGAAAACAGAAATAATAGATAGGAATATTGGTGCAATAATGTAATAATGTATTATAACCTTTTATGTAATGCATGTATGGAATGTACTAAATTTCAAACACTTCTCATTTTCATAGTATCCATGTAAGAGATGAGTTCTCGTTCGAAACCCTGATACTTCGAGAGAGATTGTCTGTTTTGTACACGAAGTGCATCCAGTTTTTGTCGTAGCCCTCTCAACTTTTTAACACATGCTATGTGGGTGAAATTCTGATAGCATGCCAACTTTCAACATTTTCAGAGTTCATTTGTAGTGCTTTTCAATTTTAGGGTCAACTAGCTCAAAAAACCATTGCAGAACATATGACCAAATTAATACAAGTTCATCATCACATTAAAGCCAAAGAATAGTAGTGATCAAATGTTATTATTGCAAAAAATAAATACATAAAGTTCTCTCATAAAACAACATACAACTATGTAAAACATTTAAATCCAACAACAAACGCGATCAAAATCGCAACTAAGGTAACAATTGACCCAACAACATAATGATACCAAGCCTCTTTATCAATGGCATATTTTCTAATATTCCTAATCTTCAAGCGCATTTCATCCATCTTCAAGCGCATTGCATCCACCTTCAACCGCATCGCATCGATCTTCATCTTGCGATCATCGATGACATCGGCGACATGCAACTCCAGTTCCATATTCTTATCCTCAATTATTTTCAATTTTTTCTTCAAGTATTTGTTTTCTTTTTCAACCAAATTTAACTTCTCAACAAGAATTTTTATGTGGGTTGGAATTTCCGGTTCACATACCTCCTAGATTAAAAAAATATATGTCACGTTGGTCGTCATAATTGTCATAAACACTAAATAAAACAAATAGTTATAAAAGATAATATATACCACATCCGAATCATAGACAGGACGAGGGCCGACGGAGGCGGATACCAAAACCATCGCACTATATAATAACAAAAAATAATGAAAGTGAGTAATTTATACAAGTATGTATCTAAATCATACAAGTACGATTTTTTTTCTTTTAAAAAGAAGATAAGAACGAGATCGGCACGGGGCGATCGACAATGGTGAGGACGGGCACGGGACGACACCCTACGCATGTGCAAACTCTAAGAAGTTAATTTGAGCATTTGAAATGAGCTACACTAGCAGTAACAAATGAAAGGATGAAGTAGCTAACCTTTTAAAACACTTGTGCAGTTGGTGCACGGCCAAACCTAGACAAATATTAAGGAAAATGGAGCTTGGAGGTCGAGCTTGGAGAGGAGAAAGCTTAAGTAGAGTGGCTCGGGCATTTCATCGAACACGTCATGTGCATGAACTAGAGTGGCAAGAGCATGGCATGGTCACACTTCAACAACCAAAAAACAGGGGATATGGTGGGCAGGGGCGAGGGTTTATATAGGCAACACTTTAGTTCCGGTTCTTCCACGCCCCGGGACTAAAGGCCCCTGCTTCCCGCCTTCTGTTCTGCCGAAAAAGGGCCTTTAGTCCCGGGTCGTGGCTCCACTCAGGACTAAAGACACCCTTTAGTCCCGGTTCTTGCCACGCCCCGGGACTAAACCCTGCTTCCCGCCTTTTGGTCTGCCGAAAAAGGGCCTTTAGTCCCGGGTCGTGGCTCCATCCGGGACTAAAGGGGTCTTTAGTCCCGGATCGAGCCCCGAACCGGGACTAAAGATCCACCTGTATAAGCGGGAGTTAGAAAATTTCGAACCCAAATCGTCCATTTCTCTTCTTCTTCCTCTCGTTCTTCTGCCCGGCGCGGCACAGCTAGCGACGAACTCGACGACGCCGTCAGGCTGCCCGCCGTCCTGCTCGCCGCCGCCTGCCGTCCTCCTCGCCGCCGCCTGCCGTCCTCCTCGCCGCCGCCGTCCTCCTCGCCGCGCGTCGCCCTCCTCGCCACGCGCCGCCGTCCTCCTCGCCGGGCGCCGCCGTCCTCCTCGCCGCGCGCCGTCGACACCTCCGGCCGGTAAGCCCCACGCCCCTAATCCCCAACACTCCGGCCAGCACAAGCAAAGAAGAAAAAGGAGAATAAAGGTAGAAAAAGGAGAAGAAAGGTAGAAAAAGGAGAAGAAAGGAAGAAAAAGGGAAGGAGAGAAGAAAAGAAGAAAAAGGAGAAGGAAAGAAGGAAAATGAGAAGAAAAGAAGAAAAAGGGAAGAAAGGAAGAAAAAGGAGAAGAAAGGAAGAAAAAGGGAAGAAAAGAAGAAAAATATTTTTTTATCATTTAATTCCTATTGTTATTAGGTTTGTGCTAGATTATTAGGGTTAGTAATATGTAGAATTAGGAAAAAGGAAAATAAGAAGAGGAGGAGAAGAAAAGAAGAAAAAGGAGAATAAGAAGAGGAGGAGAGGAGAAGAAGAGGAAAAATATAAGAAGAGGAGAGGAGAAGTAGTAGAAGAAGAGGAGAAGTAGAAGTAGAAGAAGAGGAGAAATAGAAGAAGAGGAAAAATTAGTGTAGGGTTACAAGAAGAAGAATTTTTTTTTGTCATTTAATTTTGCTATTGTATAGTGTATATGCTTAAGTGTTAATAGTGTTTCTTAGATTATTGCTTAATTTTTGCTATTGTATATGCTTAAGTGTTAATAGTTTAATTTTGCTATTGTATATGCTTAAGTGTTAATAGTTTATTTTTAGCAAGAAAATTAATAGAACTAGTTTAATTTTCTTATTGTATATGCTTAAGTGTCCGGGACTGGGCTCCGCCCGGCTGGTATTTTAGAGTTTAGATTCTAGCCAAGACCCGGGACTAAAGGTCCTCCTATATAAAACGACACTTCGAAGTTTCCAACCCCTCTTATATAGTTTGTTAGTTTATTAGTTAATAAAATGTCCGTTTTTTGCAGAACTATGGATCCACATATCAGGAACCTCGAAGAGGAAGAACTTCTCGAAGATATAATCAAAGACGGCCCCGATGTTGAACCAGCTGAATCTCCGACGTCATATCTAAACGACTCCGGATATGGAATGGAGGTCGAGCGACATGAAGATGAAGCCGATGAGGCAGGAGATAGGTCCAATGACGGAGAAGGTGATAGCTCCACTGATGGAGAAACCGGTGGAGAAGCCGGTGAAGAAATAATAAAGTCCGGCGATGTATACATATGAAGTTCGACAATCACTTGTAATATGTAAAAAATATTGGAGATAGCTCTATATTGTATACATATACATTCATTTGACGAATGTTTCTCCCTCTTAGGCCTCCACATAGAGGAAATCTACGAAACGAGGCCCGACTAGAAAGTTGGATGCATGGACGCATTACACCTTTGAGGTGATAATGCCTACGGGCGAACCCAAGCTTCCTAAGAATGCTGCTGACACATTCAAGAAGCAATGCGGAGTTCTCGTTAGGGATCACGTCCCGATCAGCGTTCGGGAGTGGAACAAGCGCAAAGGGGCAGCCGATAGTGACTATGTCGCTGAAAGGTACATAGATAATCTTTGGAATGATCTCATGTCACATTTCAACCTGCCAGAATGTGAGAATGAAGACGCCGCAGACAAACTGAGGGCCAAAGTCAAGCAGTGGACTCTAAATAAGATGGCTGAACTGTTCCGTAGCTGGAAGAAGAAGCTATGGGAAAACTATCTGAAGACAAAGAAAGTGCCAGTATTCGAGGGGTATCTAGCCAAGCAGACGAATCACTGGAAGGAATTTCAAGAGTACAAGGAGTCAGAAGATGCCCAGGCATTATCAGAAAAGAACAAGATAAATGCCGACAAGAAGAAATATCACCACAAGCTGGGGCCAGGGGGCTATGATACTGCCATCCCAAAGTGGGATAAGAAAGAGCAAGATCTGATAGATAAAGGCATCGTACCTGAACCACTCCGTGATGAGTGGGAATTGAGAGCAAGAAATTGGTCCTTGCGCATGGTGGGTCGTACGACGAAACAACAGGGGACCTCATCTGCAATGACGATCTTAGGATACCGAGGGAGAATTGGAAAAGGATAGTGAAAGAAATTAAGGAGGGACAAAGAAAGTTCACTGCAGATAGAGATAAAGATTTGCTCACACTGGTCCTCGACAATGACGAACATGGAGGACGAACGGAGGCTTCGGTCCTTCTTACCCGTGGTGGCTTGGGTTTGCCAGAGACCAAGACACTTACAGAAGCCGAGAGAGAGCAAAGAAGCGGCAGCAGGATGAGGAGAATGACAAGTTCAACCAGTTGCTTGCCAGGATTAATGAGCAACAGAAGCAGATTGATGAGCTTAGAGGAGTACCGCGCCAGGAAGATCCTGCACTTGATATTACCGGCGCCCCATCTAAGCGGAAAAGCAGCGTGGCTGAATCTGAGGCCCCGCCCGACGATGAACGAAGAATGATAGAGGGCGGTCCCGGCTACCCCGTGGATGGAATCAAGGAGTCAACATCATGTGAACTCCATCAAAAATTCAAGAACATAACCATGAAGGTGGCCGTCGGACAAGCTTTACCTTGTGGCCCTGATGCACGCTGGCATGGCCGTGAGATTCCAGCTGGCTTTGCTAAAGTCGGGGTGGATGAAATCATGACGGGGTTTAATGATATGGAGCTCGACATAGCTGGACCCGAAGATGAGAGGACACTCGGAGAAGTACTGGGTGGAGTCATCCTATGGGACAAGAACTACATCAAGCTTCCAGGCTCGGCCCCAAGGACAACACCGCCTCCGAGTCGTCGCAGGTCACCTACACCTCCATTACCTCCAAGCCCTCCACATGACGTCGACCAGCACAACATGAGTCCATCTCGATCACCGCCGCCGGACTTGGGTCGTCCGTCTCCGCCGCCGCCCGCTCCGGATACAAAGCGGGAGCGTGCCACCAAGAACGCTCCACCGATGATTCCTAAGCCACAGAGCACCCTAAAGCGCAAACGGTCGCCCCTCCCAAAGGTACGTCATGCTAATCTTCCTATCAGACCTTATGATCGTACCCCCGAGGAAAACGCCAGGATAGCAAAGGAACATCATGATGCGCAGATGAAAAAGAAGGAACCCGAGCCCCGCCCGGAATACACCGAGAAGCAAATAGCATTTGCAAAATACTTCACGACCCTTCCATCACAGTATGAGTTACACCATAAGCCTGATGACTATACACGCACATTGTAGAAGGAAGTGAAAAAGAGCAGATCACGTGCAATTGCAAGTGGGAGCAAATCAAGTTCAACTACAAGCAAGAAAAAAAATCAGACGTTCCTCAGCTTGGACAACAGGCCAAACAGTCGATCCCACCCCTCAAGGTGTTAACCGAGAATGTTCCCCCTCCGGTGCAGGGGCTAGCTTTTGAAAGAGCAAAGGAGTTGGTGTTGGGGAACGTCGCATGGGAAACAAAAATTTTCCTACGCGCACGAAGACCTATCATGGTGATGTCCATCTACGAGAGGGGATGAGAGATCTACGTACCCTTGTAGACCGTACAGCAGAAGCGTTAGTGAACGCGGTTGATGTAGTGGAACGTCCTCACGTCCCTCGATCCGCCCCGCGAACAATCCCGCGATCAGTCCCACGATCTAGTACCGAACGGACGGCACCTCCGCGTTCAGCACACGTACAGCTCGACGATGATCTCGGCCTTCTTGATCCAGCAAGAGAGACGGAGAGGTAGAAGAGTTCTCTGGCAGCGTGACGGCGCTCCAGAGGTTGGTGATGACCTTGTCTCAGCAGGGCTCCGCCCGAGCTCCGCAGAAACGCGATCTAGAGGAAAAACCGTGGAGGTATGTGGTCGGGCTGCCGTGGAAAAGTCGTCTCAAATCAGCCCTAAAACCTCCGTATATATAGGTGGGAGGGAGGGGACCTTGCCTTGGGGCTCAAGGAGCCCCAAGGGGGTTGGCCGAGTCCAAGGGGGAAGGTTCCCCCCCCAAACCGAGTTGGACTTGGTTTGGTGGGAGGGAGTCCTTCCTTCCCTTCCCACCTCCTTTTATTTTCTTTTCTCCTTGATTTTCTTCTCTAGGCGCATAGGGCCCTCTTGGGCTGTCCCACCAGCCCACTAAGGGCTGGTGTGCCACCCTCAAGGCCTATGAGCTTCCCCAGGGTGGGTTGCCCCCCCGGTGAACTCCCGGAACCCATTCGTCATTCCCGGTACATTCCCGGTAACTCCGAAAACCTTTCGGTAATCAAATGAGGTCATCCTATATATCAATCTTCGTTTCCGGACCATTCCGGAAACCCTCGTGACGTCCGTGATCTCATCCGGGACTCCGAACAACATTCGCTAACCAACCATATAACTCAAATACGCATAAAACAACGTCGAACCTTAAGTGTGCAGACCCTGCGGGTTCGAGAACTATGTAGACATGACCCGAGAGACTCCTCGTTCAATATCCAATAGCGGGACCTGGATGCCCATATTGGATCCTACATATTCTACGAAGATCTTATCGTTTGAACCTCAGCGCCAAGGATTCATATAATCCCGTATGTCATTCCCTGTGTCCTTCGGTATGTTACTTGCCCGAGATTCGATCGTCAGTATCCGCATACGTATTTCAATCTCGTTTACCGGCAAGTCTCTTTACTCGTTCCGTAATACAAGATCCCGCAACTTACACTAAGTCACATTGCTTGCAAGGCTTGTGTGTGATGTTGTATTACCGAGTGGGCCCCGAGATACCTCTCCGTCACCCGGAGTGACAAATCCCAGTCTTGATCCATACTAACTCAACTAACACCTTCGGAAATACCTGTAGAGCATCTTTATAGTCACCCAGTTACGTTGCGACGTTTGATACACACAAAGCATTCCTCCGGTGTCAGTGAGTTATATGATCTCATGGTCATAGGAATAAATACTTGACACGCAAAAAACAGTAGCAACAAAATGACACGATCAACATGCTACGTCTATTAGTTTGGGTCTAGTCCATCACGTGATTCTCCTAATGACGTGATCCAGTTATCAAGCAACAACACTTTGTTCATAATCAGAAGACAATGACTATCTTTGATCAACTGGCTAGCCAACTAGAGGCTTGCTAGGGACGGTGTTTTGTCTATGTATCCACACATGTAAATGAGTCTTCATTCAATACAATTATAGCATGGATAACAAACGATTATCTTGATACAGGAATTATAATAATAACTATATTTATTATTGCCTCTAGGGCATAATTCCAACAGTCTCCCACTTGCACTAGAGTCAATAATCTAGCCCTCACATCATCATGCGAATTACATTGTAATAAATCTAACACCCATACAGTTCTGGTGTTGATCATGCTTTGGCCGTGGAAGAGGTTTAGTCAGCGGGTCTGCTACATTCAGATCCGTGTGCACTTTGCATATATTTACGTCCTCTCCCTCGACGTAGTCGCGGATGAGGTTGAAGCGTCGTTTGATGTGTCTGGTCTTCTTGTGAAACCGTGGTTCCTTTGCTAAGGCAATGGCACCTGTGTTGTCATAGAACAAGGTTATTGGATTCAGTGCGCTTGGCACCACTCCAAGATCCATCATGAACTGCTTCATCCAGACACCCTCCTTAGCCGCCTCTGAGGCAGCCATGTACTCCGCTTCACATGTAGAATCTGCTACGACGCTTTGCTTGGAACTGCACCAGCTTACCGCACCCCCATTAAGAATAAATACGTATCCGGTTTGCGACTTAGAGTCGTCCGGATCTGTGTCAAAGCTTGCATCGACGTAACCTTTTACGGCGAGCTCTTCGTCACCTCCATACACGAGAAACATCTCCTTAGTCCTTTTCAGGTACTTCAGGATATTCTTGACCGCTGTCCAGTGATCCACTCCTGGATTACTCTGGAACCTACCCGCCATACTTATGGCCAGGCTAACATCCGGTCTAGTGCACAGCATTGCATACATGATAGAACCTATGGCTGAAGCATAGGGGACGGAGCGCATATGCTCTCTATCTTCATCAGTTGCTGGGCACTTAGTCTTACTCAATTTCGTACCTTGTAAAACTGGCAAGAACCCTTTCTTGGACTGTTCCATTTTGAACCTCTTCAAAACTTTATCAAGGTATGTGCTTTGTGAAAGTCCTATCAGGCGTTTTGATCTATCCCTATAGATCTTAATGCCTAGAATGTAAGCAGCTTCTCCTAGGTCCTTCATAGAGAAACTTTTATTCAAGTAATCCTTTATGCTCTCCAAAAACTCCACGTTGTTTCCAATCAGCAATATGTCATCCACATATAATATTAGAAACGCCACAGAGCTCCCACTCACTTTCTTGTAAATACAAGATTCTCCAACCACTTGTATAAACCCAAATGCTTTGATCACCTCATCAAAACGTTTGTTCCAACTCCGAGATGCTTGCACCAGTCCATAAATGGATCGTTGGAGCTTGCACACCTTGTTAGCATTCTTAGGATCGACAAAACCTTCGGGTTGTATCATATACAACTCTTCCTTAAGGAAACCGTTAAGGAACGCCGTTTTGACATCCATCTGCCAGATTTCATAATCGAAAAATGCAGCTATTGCTAACATGATTCTGACGGACCTAAGCATCGCTACGGGTGAGAATGTCTCATCGTAATCAACTCTTGAACTTGTGAAAAACCCTTTGCCACAAGTCGAGCTTTATAAACGGTCACATTGTCGTCAGCGTCCGTCTTCCTCTTAAAGATCCATTTGTTCTGAATAGCCTTGCGGCCCTCAGGTAGTACCTCCAAAGTCCACACTTTGTTCTCATACAAGGATCCTATCTCGGACTTCATGGCTTCTAGCCATTTGTTGGAATCTGGGCCCACCATTGCTTCTTCATAATTTGCAGGTTCATTGTTGTCTAACAACATGATTGATAAGACGGGATTACCGTACCACTCTGGAGCAGCACGTGGTCTCGTCGACCTGCGTGGTTTGACAGAAACTTGAACAGGAGTTTCATGATCATCAACATTAACTTCCTCCTCAACCGGCGTCGCAACGACAGAGGTTTCCCCTTGCCCTGCGCCACCATCCAGAGGGATGAGAGGTTTGACAACCTCGTCAAGTTCTATCTTCCTCCCACTCAATTCTCTCGAGAGAAACTCCTTCTCGAGAAAAGCTCCGTTTTTAGCAACAAACACTTTGCCCTCGGATTTGAGATAGAAGGTGTACCCAACAGTCTCTTTTGGGTAACCTATGAAGACGCACTTTTCAACTTTGGGTTCCAGCTTTTCAGGCTGAAGCTTTTTGACATAAGCATCACATCCCCAAACTTTAAGAAACGACAATTTTGGCCTTTTGCCATACCACAGTTCGTATGGTGTCGTCTCAACGGATTTTGATGGTGCCCTATTTAAAGTGAATGCAGCTGTTTCTAATGCATAACCCCAAAACGATAACGGCAAATCAGTAAGAGACATCATAGATCACACCATCTCTAATAGAGTACGATTACGACGTTCGAACACACCATTACACTGTGGTTTTCCAGGCGGTGTTAACTGTGAAACAATTCCACACTGTCTTAAGTGAGTACCAAACTCGAAACTCAGATATTCACCCCCACGATCAGACCGCAGGAACTTGATCTTCTTGTTACGACGATTTTCCACTTCACTCTGAAATTGCTTGAACTTTTCAAATGTTTCAGACTTGTGTTTCATCAAGTAGACATAACCATATCTACTCAAATCGTTAGTGAAGGTGAGAAAATAACGATATCCGCCGCGTGCCTCTACGCTCATCGGACCACACACATCGGTATGTATGATTTCCAATAAGTCACTTGCACGCTCCATTGTTCCGGAGAACGGAGTCTTAGTCATCTTGCCCATGAGGCATGGTTCGCATGTGTCAAGTGAATCAAAGTCAAGTGACTCCAAAAGTCCATCAGCATGGAGTTTCTTCATGCGCTTTACACCAATATGACCTAAGCGGCAGTGCCACAAAAATATGGCGCTATCATTGTTAACTCTAACTCTTTTGGTCTCAATGTTATGTATATGTGTATCGCTATCAAGATTCAATATGAACAATCCTATCACATTAGGTGCATGACCATAAAAGATGTTACTCATAGAAATAGAACAACCATTATTCTCTGACTTTAAAAGAGTAACCGTCTCGCAATAAACAAGATCTAGATATAATGTTCATGCTCAACGCAGGCACTAAATAACAATGATTTAAGTTCATCACTAATCCTGATGGTAACTGAAGCGAAACTGTGCCGACGGCGATTGCATCAAGCTTGGAACCATTTCCTACGCGCATCGTCACTTCATCTTTCGCCAGCCTTCGTCTATTCCGCAGTTCCTGTTTCGAGTTGCAAATATGAGCAACAGAACCGGTATCGAATACCCAGGCACTACTACGAGAGCCGGTTAAGTACACATCAATAACATGTATATCAAATATACCTGATTTTTCTTTGGCCGCCTTCTTATCTGCCAGATACTTGGGGCAATTGCGCTTCCACTGACCCATACCCTTGCAATAGTAACACTCCATTTCAGGCTTAGGTCCAGCTTTGGGTTTCTTCGTTGGATTGGCAACAGGCTTGCCGCTCTTCTTTGAATTACCCTTCTTGCCTTTGCCGTTTCTCTTGAAACTAGTGGTCTTATTCACCACCAACACTTGATGCTCTTTACGGAGTTCAGACTCTGCGACTTTCACCATCGCAAACAACTCGCCGGGAGACTTGTTCATCCCTTGCATGTTGTAGTTCAACACAAAGCCTTTATAGCTTGGCGGCAGTGATTGAAGGATTCTGTCAGTGATAGCCTCTTGCGGGAGTTCAATCCCCAGCTCAGCTAGACGGTTTGAGTACCCAGACATTTTGAGCACATGTTCACTGACAGACGAGTTTTCCTCCATCTTGCAAGCATAGAATTTATCGGAGGTCTCATACCTCTCGATCCGGGCGTTCTTCTGAAAGATTAACTTCAACTCCTGGAACATCTCAAATGCTCCATGACGCTCAAAGCGACGTTGAAGTCCCGGTTCTAAGCCATACAAGACTGCACATTGAACTATTGAGTAGTCCTCCTTACGTGCTAACCAAGCGTTCTTAACATCCTGATCAGCCGTAGCGGGTGGTTCATCTCCTAGCGCAGCATTAAGGACATAATCCTTCTTCCCAGCTTGTAAGATTAGCTTAAGATTACGAGCCCAGTCTACAAAGTTGCTTCCATCATCTTTCAACTTAGCTTTCTCTAGGAACGTATTAAAATTCAGGATGACTGTCGCGTGAGCCATGATCTACAACACAAATATATTCAAAGTGGACTTAGACTATGTTCAAGATAATTAGAGTTTAACTTAATCAAATTATTTGCTAAACTCCCACTCAAAAAGTACATCTCTCTAGTCATTTGAGTGGTTCATGATCCACTTACACTAGCTCAAGTCCGATCATCACGTGAGTTGAGTATAGTTTCAGTGGTAAGCATCCCTATGCTAATCGTATCATCTATATGATTCATGATCGACCTTTCGGTCTCATGTGTTCTGAGGCCATGTCTGCACATGCTAGGCTCGTCAAGCTTAACCCGAGTGTTCCGCGTGCGCAACTGTTTTGCACCCGTTGTATGTGAACGTTGAGTCTATCACACCCGATCATCACGTGTTGTCTCGAAACGACGAACTGTAGCAACGGTGCACAGTCGGGGAGAACACAATTTCGTCTTGAAATTTTAGTGAGAGATCACCTCATAATGCTACCGTCATTCTAAGCAAAATAAGGTGCATAAAAGGATTAACATCACATGCAATTCATAAGTGACATGATATGGCCAACATCACGTGCTTCTTGATCTCCATCACCAAAGCACCGGCACGATCTTCTTAT
This sequence comes from Hordeum vulgare subsp. vulgare, assembly GCF_904849725.1. Taxonomy (NCBI): domain Eukaryota; kingdom Viridiplantae; phylum Streptophyta; class Magnoliopsida; order Poales; family Poaceae; genus Hordeum; species Hordeum vulgare. The sequence goes on along the minus strand of NC_058519.1, from coordinate 643,115,254 downwards.
CACCGGCGCCACACCATGATCTCCATCAACGTGTTGCCATCGGGGTTGTCGTGCTACTCATGCTATTACTACTAAAGCTACATCCTAGCAAAATAGTAAACGCATCTGCAAGCACAAACGTTAGTATAAAGACAACCCTATGGCTCCTGTCGGTTGCCGTACCATCGACGTGCAAGTCGATATTTTCTATTACAACATGATCATCTCATACATCCAATATATCACATCACATCGTTGGCCATATCACATCACAAGCATACCCTGCAAAAACAAGTTAGACGTCCTCTAATTTTGTTGTTGCATGTTTTACGTGGTGACCATGGGTATCTAGTAGGATCGCATCTTACTTACGCAAACACCACAACGGAGATATATGAGTTGCTATTTAACCTCATCCAAGGACCTCCTCGGTCAAATCCGATTCAACTAAAGTTGGAGAAACCGACACTTGCCAGTCATCTCTGAGCAACGGAGTTACTCGTAACGATGAAACCAGTCTCTATAAGTGTACGAGTAATGTCGGTCCAAGCCGCTTCAATCCAACAATACCGCGGAATCAAGAAAAGACTAAGGAGGGCAGCAAAACGCACATCACCGCCCACAAAAACTTTTGTGTTCTACTCGAGAAGACATCTACGCATGAACCTATCTCATGATGCCACTGTTGGGGAATGTCGCATGGGAAACAAAAAATTTCCTACGCGCACGAAGACCTATCATGGTGATGTCCATCTACGAGAGGGGATGAGTGATCTACGTACCCTTGTAGACCGTACAGCAGCAGCGTTAGTGAACGCGGTTGATGTAGTGGAACGTCCTCACGTCCCTCGATCCGCCCCGCGAACAATCCCGCGATCAGTCCTACGATCTAGTACCGAACGGACGGCACCTCCGCGTTCAGCACACGTACAGCTCGACGATGATCTCGGCCTTCTTGATCCAGCAAGAGAGATGGAGAGGTAGAAGAGTTCTCCGGCAGCGTGACGGTGCTCCGGAGGTTGGTGATGACCTTGTCTCAGCAGGGCTCCGCCCGAGCTCCGCAGAAACGCGATCTAGAGGAAAAACCGTGGAGGTATGTGGTCGGGCTGCCGTGGAAAAGTCATCTCAAATCAGCCCTAAAACCTCCGTATTGTTGGAAATATGCCCTAGAGGCAATAATAAATTAGTTATTATTATATTTCTTAGTTCATGATAATCGTTTATTATCCATGCTATAATTGTATTGATTGGAAACACAATACTTGTGTGGATACATAGACAAAACACTGTCCCTAGTAAGCCTCTAGTTGACTAGCTCGTTAATCAAAGATGGTCAAGGTTTCCTGGCCATAGGCAAGTGTTGTCACTTGATAACGGGATCACATCATTAGGAGAATCATGTGATGGACTAGACCCAAACTAATAGACGTAGCATGTTGATCGTGTCATTTTGTTGCTACTGTTTTCTGCGTGTCAAGTATTTATTCCTATGACCATGAGATCATATAACTCACTGACACCGGAGGAATGCTTTGTGTGTATCAAACGTCGCAACGTAACTGGGTGACTATAAAGATGCTCTACAGGTATCTCCGAAGGTGTTAGTTGAGTTAGTATGGATCAAGACTGGGATTTGTCACTCCGTGTGAACGGAGAGGTATCTCGGGGCCCACTCGGTAATACAACATCACACACAAGCCTTGCAAGCAATGTAACTTAGTGTAAGTTGCGGGATCTTGTATTACGGAACGAGTAAAGAGACTTGCCAGTAAACGAGATTGAAATAGGTATACGGATACTGACAATCGAATCTCGGGCAAGTAACATACCGAAGGACAAAGGGAATGACATACGGGATTATATGAATCCTTGGCACTGAGGTTCAAACGATAAGATCTTCGTAGAATATGTAGGATCCAATATGGGCATCCAGGTCCCGCTATTGGATATTGACCGAGGAGTCTCTCGGGTCATGTCTACATAGTTCTCGAACCCGCAGGGTCTGCACACTTAAGGTTCGACGTTGTTTTATGCGTATTTGAGTTATATGGTTGGTTACCGAATGTTGTTCGGAGTCCCGGATGAGATCACGGACGTCACGAGGGTTTCCGGAATGGTCCGGAAACGAAGATTGATATATAGGATGACCTCATTTGGTTACCGGAAGGTTTTCGTGCATTACCGGAAAAGTTTCGGGCTCATCGGTAGTGTACCGGGAGTGCCGGGAGGGGTGCCGGGGACCATCGGGAGGGGTGTCACGCCCCAAGGGGTCTCATGGGCTATGGGAAGAGATAAACCAGCCCCTGGTGGGCTGGAATAAGTTCCCACTAAGGCCCATAAGGTTTGAGAAGGAAAAAACACAAGGTGGAAAGAGTTTCCAAGTGGGAAGGTGGAATCCTACTCCAAGTAGGATTGGAGTAGGACTCCTCCACCTCCAATTTCGGCCAAACCTTTAGGTTTTGAGGCTGCCTCCTCCCCTCCCTCCCACCTATATATACGGAGGTTTTAGGGCTGATTTGAGACGACTTTTCTCACGGCTGCCCGACCACATACCTCCATAGTTTTTCCTCTAGATCGCGTTTCTGCGGAGCTCGGGCGGAGCCCTGCTGAGACGAGATCATCACCAACCTCCGGAGCGCCGTCACGCTGCCGGAGAACTCTTCTACCTCTCCGTCTATCTTGCTGGATCAAGAAGGCCGAGATCATCGTCGAGCTGTACGTGTGCTGAACGCGGAGGTGCCGTCCGTTCGGTACTAGATCGTGGGACTGATCGCGGGATTGTTCGCGGGGCGGATCGAGGGACGTGAGGACGTTCCACTACATCAACCGCGTTCACTAACGCTTCTGCTGTACGATCTACAAGGGTACGTAGATCACTCATCCCCTCTCGTAGATGGACATCACCATGATAGGTCTTCGTGCGCGTAGGAATTTTTTTGTTTCCCTTGCGACGTTCCCCAACAGTGGCATCATGAGCTAGGTTCATGCGTAGATGTCTTCTCGAGTAGAACACAAAAGGTGTTGTGGGCGGTGATGTGCGTTTTGCTGCCCTCCTTAGTCTTTTCTTGATTCCGCGGTATTGTTGGATTGAAGCGGCTTGGACCGACATTACTCGTACGCTTACGAGAGACTGGTTTCATCGTTACGAGTAACCCCCTTTGCTCAAAGATGACTGGCAAGTGTCGGTTTCTCCAACTTTAGTTGAATCGGATTTGACCGAGGAGGTCCTTGGATGAGGTTAAATAGCAACTCATATATCTCCGTTGTGGTGTTTGCGTAAGTAAGATGCGATCCTACTAGATACCCTTGGTCACCACGTAAAACATGCAACAACAAAATTAGAGGACGTCTAACTTGTTTTTGCAGGGTATGATTGTGATATGATGTGGCCAACGATGTGATGTGATATATTGGATGTATGAGATGATCATGTTGTAATAGAAATATCGACTTGCACGTCGATGGTACGGCAACAGGCAGGAGCCATAGGGTTGTCTTTATACTAACATATGTGCTTGCAGATGCGTTTACTATTTTGCTAGGCTGTAGTTTTAGTAGTGATAGCATAAGTAGCACGACAACCACGATGGCAACACGTTGATGGATGATCATGGTGTGGCGCCGGTGACAAGAAGATCGTGCCGGTGCTTTGGTGATGGAGATCAAGAAGCACGTGATGATGGCCATATCATGTCACTTATGAATTGCATGTGATGTTAATCCTTTTATGCACCTTATTTTGCTTAGAACGACGGTAGCATTATGAGGTGATCTCTCACTAAAATTTCAAGACGAAATTGTGTTCTCCCCGACTGTGCACCGTTGCGATAGTTCTTCGTTTCGAGACACCACGTGATGATCGGGTGTGATAGACTCAACGTTCACATACAACGGGTGCAAAACAGTTGCACACGCGGAACACTCGGGTTAAGCTTGACGAGCCTAGCATGTGCAGACATGGCCTCGGAACACATGAGACCGAAAGGTCGAGCATGAATCGTATAGTTGATATGATTAGCATAGGGATGCTTACCACTGAAACTATTCTCGACTCACGTGATGATCGGACTTGAGATAGCGGATTTGGATCATGTACCACTCAAATGACTAGAGAGATGTACTTTTTGAGTGGGAGTTCTTAAGTAATATGATTAATTGAACTAATTGTCATGAACATAGTCTAATGGTCTTTGCGAATTACGATGTAACTTGCGCTATAGCTCTACTGTTTTTATATGTTCCTAGAGAAAATTTAGTTGAAAATTGATAGTAGCAACCTTTGCAGACTGAGTCTGTAAAACCGAGGATTGTCCTCGTTGCTACGCAGAAGGCTTATGTCCTTAATGCACCACTCGGTGTGCTGCACCTCGAGCGTCGTCTGTGGATGCTATGAACATCCGACATACACATTACTGATGACTACACGATAGTTCAGTGCAAGATACTTGATGGCTTAGAAGCAAGGCGCCGAAAACGTTGTAAAACGTCACGGAACATAAGTGATGTTCCGAAGAGATGCAATTGTGATTTCATGCTTGTGCCCTTGTTAAGAGGTACTAGACCTCCAACAAGATTCTTTCACCACAAAGTAAAGGAGAAAAGCTCAATCGTTGAGCATGTGCTCAGATTGTCTGAGTACGACAATCACTTGAATCAAGTGGGAGCTAATCTTCCAGATGAGATAGTGATGGTTCTCCAAAAGTCACTGCCACCAAGCTTTGAGAGCTTCGTGATGAACTATGACATATCAAGGATAGATACAATGATCCTTGAGTGATTCGCGACGTTTGACACTGCGAAAGTAGAAATCAAGAAGGAGCATCAATAGTTGATGGTTTGGAAAACCACTAAGTTTCAAGAAAGGCGAGGGCTAGAAGGGATACTTCGTGAAACGGCAAAACAGTTGCTGCACTAATGAAGAGACCCAAGATTAAACCCAAACCCGAGACTAAGTGCTTCTGTAATAAGGGGAACAGTCACTGAGGCGGAGCAACTCTAGATACTTGGTAGATAAGAAGGCTGGCAAAAGTTGAAAGAAGTATATTTGATATACATAATGTTGATGTGTACTTTACTAGTACTCCTAGTAGCATGAGGGTATTGGATACCGGTTCGGTTGCTAAGTGATTAGTAACGCGAAATGAAAGCTACGACATAAACGGAGACTAGCTAAAGGCGAGGTGACGATACGTGTTGGAAGTGTTTCCAAGGTTGATATGATCAAACGTCGCACGCTCCCTCTACCATCGGGATTGGTGTTGAACCTAAATAATTGTTATTTGGTGCTTGCGTTAGGCATGAACATGATTGGATCGTGTTTATTGCAATACGATTATTCATTCAAAGAGAATAATGGTTACTCTATTTGCTTGAATAATCACCTTCAATGGTTTATTGAATCTCGATTGTAGTGTTACACATTGGTGCCAAAAGATACGAGTTAAATGATGATAGTACCACTTACTTATGGCACTGCCGCTTGAGTCATGTTAGTATGAATTGCATGAAGAGGCTCCATGCTGATGGATCTTTACTCACCTGATTTCGAATCACTAGTGACATGCAAATCATACCACATGAGCAAGGCCTTGTTTTCATTGAGATGAAACAAGATAGTAACTTGTTGGAAGTGATACATTTTGATGTATGCAGTCCAGTGAGTGCTGAGGCACGCAGTGGATATCATTATGTTCTTACTTCACTGACGACTTGAGTAGATACAAGAGTATTTACTTAATGAATCACAAGTCTGAAATATTGAAAAGTTCAATTCTGTTTCAGAGTGAAGTTCGTCGTAACAAGAGGATGAACTGTCTACGATATGATCATAGAAATGAATATCTGAGTTACGAGTTTTTGGTACACAGTTAAGACAATGTGGAAATTGTTTCACAGTTCATGCCACCTGGAACATCATGGTGTGATGATGTGTCTGAACGTCATACCACGCACTATTTAGTATGGTGCATGATGTGATGTATCTTATCGAATTACCACTATCGTTTATGGGTTATGCATTAGAGACAACCACATTCACTTTAAATAGGGCACCGCGTATTTCCGTTGAGATGACACAGTATAGACTGAGGTTTAGAGAAATCTAAACTGTCGTTTCTTGAAAGTTTGGGGCTTCGAAACTTATGTGAAAAAGGTTTTAGTCTGATAAGCTCGAACCCAAAGCGGATAAATGGATCTTCATAGGATATCCAAAACAGTTGGGTACATCTCCTATCTCAGATCCGAAAGCAAAGTGTTTGTTTCTAGAAAAGGATCCTTTCTCGAGAAAAGGTTTATCTCGAAAGAATTGAGTGGGAGGGTAGTAGAACTTGATGAGGTTATTGAACCATCACTTCAACCAGTGTGTAGCAGGGCGTAGGAAGTTGTTCCTGTGGAGCCTACACCAATTGAAGTGGAAGCTGATGATGGTGATCATTGAGCTTCGAATCAAGTTACTACAAACCTCGTAGGTCGACAAGGTCGCGTACTGCTGCAGAGTAGTACGGTAACCCTGTCTTGGAGGTCATGTTGTTGAGCAACAGTGAACCTACGAGTTATGGAGAAAGCGATGGTGGGCCCAGATTCCGACAAATGGCTGGAAGCCATGAAATCCGAGAGAGGATCCATGTGTGAAACCAAAGTGTAGACTTTGGTAGAACTACTTGATGGTCATGGGACTATTGGGTAAAATGGATCTTTAAAGGAAGACAGACGATGATGGTGATAAGTCACTATTAAGAAAAGCTCGACTTGTCGCAAAGATGTTTTCGACAAGATCAAACAGTTGACTATGATGAGACTTTCTCACTCGTAGCGATGCTAAAGGTCTGTTAGAATTATGTTAGTTGTTGATGCATTATTTATGAAATATTGCACGTAGGATGTCAAAACATTGTTTTCTCGACGGTTTCCTTGAGCAAACATTGTATGTGATACAACCAGAAGGTTTTGTCGATCCTAAAGATACTAGCAAGTATGCAAGCTCCAGTGATCCTTCAATGGACTGGTGCAAGCATCTCGGAGTTGGAATAAGCACTTTGATGAGATGATCAAAGATTTTGGGTGTGTACAAGGTTTATGAGAAACTTGTATTTCCAAAGAAGTGAGTGGGAGCACTATAGAATTTCTGATAGGTATATGTGGTTGACATATTGTGGATCAGAAGTAATGTAGAATTTCTGTAAAGCATACAAGGTTGTTTGAAAGAAGTTTTCAAAGGAGTACCTGGATTATGCTACTTGAAGGTTGAGCATCAAAGATCTATGGAGATAGATCGAAAGCGCTTAATAGAAGTTTCAACAAGATGCATGCCTTGACAAGTTTTTGAAAGAGTTCAAAATAGACCAGCAAAGAAGGAGTTCTTGGTTGCGTTGTGAGGTGTGAATTTCAGTAAGACTCAAAACCCGACCACGGCAGAATAAAGAGAATAGATGAAGGTCGTCTTCTATGCCTTAGCCGTAGAATCTAAAGTATGCCATGCTGTGTACCGCACCTGAAGTGTGCCTTGACTCAAAGTATGTTGAGAGGTACAGAGAGTGATCCATGTTTGAATCACTAGCAGCGGTCAAAATTTATCCTTAGTAACAAATGGACTAAGGAATTTTTCTCGATTATGGAGGTGGTTAAAGAGTTCGTCGTAAAGGGTAACGTCGATGCAAGCTTTGACACTAATCTGAATAACTATGAGTAGTGAAACGGATTCATATAGTAGAGTGGATATTTGGAGCATTTCCGAATAGCACGTAGTAGCAGCATCTATAAGATGACATAAAGATTTGTAAAGAACGCACGGATCTGAAAGTTTTAGAACCGTTGACTAAAACCTCTCTCACAAGCAAGACATGATCAGACCCCATAACTATATGGGTGTTGGATTCGTTGGAATCACATGGTGATGTGAACTAGATTATTGACTCTAGTGCAAGTGGGAGACTGTTGGAAATATGCCCTAGAGGCAATAATAAATTAGTTATTATTATATTTCTTAGTTCATGATAATCATTTATTATCCATGCTATAATTGTATTGATTGGAAACACAATACTTGTGTGGATACATAGACAAAACACTGTCCCTAGTAAGCCTCTAGTTGACTAGCTCGTTAATCAAAGATGGTCAAGGTTTCCTGGCCATAGGCAAGTGTTGTCACTTGATAACGGGATCACATCATTAGGAGAATCATGTGATGGACTAGACCCAAACTAATAGACGTAGCATGTTGATCGTGTCATTTTGTTGCTACTGTTTTCTGCGTGTCAAGTATTTATTCCTATGACCATGAGATCATATAACTCACTGACACCGGAGGAATGCTTTGTGTGTATCAAACGTCGCAACGTAACTGGGTGACTATAAAGATGCTCTACAGGTATCTCCGAAGGTGTTAGTTGAGTTAGTATGGATCAAGACTGGGATTTGTCACTCCGTGTGAACGGAGAGGTATCTCGGGGCCCACTCGGTAATACAACATCACACACAAGCCTTGCAAGCAATGTAACTTAGTGTAAGTTGCGGGATCTTGTATTACGGAACGAGTAAAGAGACTTGCCAGTAAACGAGATTGAAATAGGTATACGGATACTGACGATCGAATCTCGGGCAAGTAACATACCGAAGGACAAAGGGAATGACATACGGGATTATATGAATCCTTGGCACTGAGGTTCAAACGATAAGATCTTCGTAGAATATGTAGGATCCAATATGGGCATCCAGGTCCCGCTATTGGATATTGACCGAGGAGTCTCTCGGGTCATGTCTACATAGTTCTCGAACCCGCAGGGTCTGCACACTTAAGGTTCGACGTTGTTTTATGCGTATTTGAGTTATATGGTTGGTTACCGAATGTTGTTCGGAGTCCCGGATGAGATCACGGACGTCACGAGGGTTTCCGGAATGGTCCGGAAACGAAGATTGATATATAGGATGACCTCATTTGGTTACCGGAAGGTTTTCGTGCATTACCGGAAAAGTTTCGGGCTCATCGGTAGTGTACCGGGAGTGCCGGGAGGGGTGCCGGGGACCATCGGGAGGGGTGTCACGCCCCAAGGGGTCTCATGGGCTATGGGAAGAGATAAACCAGCCCCTGGTGGGCTGGAATAAGTTCCCACTAAGGCCCATAAGGTTTGAGAAGGAAAAAACACAAGGTGGAAAGAGTTTCCAAGTGGGAAGGTGGAATCCTACTCCAAGTAGGATTGGAGTAGGACTCCTCCACCTCCAATTTCGGCCAAACCTTTAGGTTTTGAGGCTGCCTCCTCCCCTCCCTCCCACCTATATATACGGAGGTTTTAGGGCTGATTTGAGACGACTTTTCTCACGGCTGCCCGACCACATACCTCCATAGTTTTTCCTCTAGATCGCGTTTCTGCGGAGCTCGGGCGGAGCCCTGCTGAGACGAGATCATCACCAACCTCCGGAGCGCCGTCACGCTGCCGAAGAACTCTTCTACCTCTCCGTCTCTCTTGCTGGATCAAGAAGGCCGAGATCATCGTCGAGCTGTACGTGTGCTGAACGCGGAGGTGCCGTCCGTTTGGTACTAGATCGTGGGACTGATCGCGGGATTGTTCGCGGGGCGGATCGAGGGACGTGAGGACGTTCCACTACATCAACCGCGTTCACTAACGCTTCTGCTGTACGATCTACAAGGGTACGTAGATCACTCATCCCCTCTCGTAGATGGACATCACCATGATAGGTCTTCGTGCGCGTAGGAAATTTTTTGTTTCCCTTGCGACGTTCCCCAACACGTATATATAGGTGGGAGGGAGGGGACCTTGCCTTGGGGCTCAAGGAGCCCCAAGGGGGTTGGCCGAGTCCAAGGGGGAAGGTTCCCCCCCCCCCAAACCGAGTTGGACTTGGTTTGGTGGGAGGGAGTCCTTCCTTCCCTTCCCACCTCCTCTTTTTTTTTTCTCCTTGATTTTCTTCTCTAGGCGCATAGGGCCCTCTTGGGCTGTCCCACCAGCCCACTAAGGGCTGGTGTGCCACCCTCAAGGCCTATGGGCTTCCCCAGGGTGGGTTGCCCCCCCCGGTGAACTCCCGGAACCCATTCGTCATTCCCGGTACATTCCCGGTAACTCCGAAAACCTTCCGGTAATCAAATGAGGTCATCCTATATATCAATCTTCGTTTCCGGACCATTCCAGAAACCCTCGTGACGTCCGTGATCTCATCCGGGACTCCGAACAACATTCGGTAACCAACCATATAACTCAAATACGCATAAAACAACGTCGAACCTTAAGTGTGCAGACCCTGCGGGTTCGAGAACTATGTAGACATGACCCGAGAGACTCCTCGGTCAATATCCAATAGCGGGACCTGGATGCCCATATTGGATCCTACATATTCTACGAAGATCTTATCGTTTGAACCTCAACGCCAAGGATTCATATAATCCCGTATGTCATTCCCTTTGTCCTTCGGTATGTTACTTGCCCGAGATTTGATCGTCAGTATCCGCATACCTATTTCAATCTCGTTTACCGGCAAGTCTCTTTACTCGTTCCGTAATACAAGATCCCGCAACTTACACTAAGTCACATTGCTTGCAAGGCTTGTGTGTGATGTTGTATTACCGAGTGGGCCCCGAGATACCTCTCCGTCACACGGAGTGACAAATCCCAGTCTTGATCCATACTAACTCAACTAACACCTTCGGAAATACCTGTAGAGCATATTTATAGTCACCCAGTTACGTTGCGACGTTTGATACACACAAAACATTCCTCCGGTGTCAGTGAGTTATATGATCTTATGGTCATAGGAATAAATACTTGACACGCAGAAAACAGTAGCAACAAAATGACACGATCAACATGCTACGTCTATTAGTTTGGGTCTAGTCCATCACGTGATTCTCCTAATGACGTGATCCAGTTATCAAGCAACAACACTTTGTTCATAATCAGAAGACACTGACTATCTTTGATCAACTGGCTAGCCAACTATAGGCTTGCTAGGGACGGTGTTTTGTCTATGTATCCACACATGTAAATGAGTCTTCATTCAATACAATTATAGCATGGATAATAAACGATTATCTTGATACAGGAATTATAATAATAACTATATTTATTATTGCCTCTAGGGCATAATTCCAACAGTTGGCGGCTGCATGTGGTGTCTCGGTTGAAGATTTGCTGGCTTCCCAAGACGACAGGATACCCAAGGCTGTGGTAGCCCCTAAGCCACAGTTTGTCATGGGTGAGCCTTTGGTCAGCAAAGATGATCTCCCAACAAATATGCGTTATTTGCATCAATGGTACTTAAGTGAATCAAAGAATGGGAGAACGATGATCGTGGTGAGTGTTCCACAGGAGTACTACGGCCGCCCCGAACAAATCCATATCGACTTTGATGAACTCTTCCAGATGTACAATGGCGACGCCCTCGACAAATCGCTTATGAGTTGCTATTGTTTGTAAGTTTTTCAATTCGTTGTCTACATATAACTTGTTTAGTTATTTTAATTCATTGTCTATATATAACTTGTACTCTATTATGCAGAATGAAGATTCTGAATTGTAAATGTAAGAGCATCATAAATATTGGGTTTATTGACCCAGATAAAATACATATAGCGACGCTAACTAATTATCCCAAGGATATGGAGGAAAACCTTCTAAGGTTTCTAACATATCAAAATTTATGTGACCACATACTGTTTCCATACAACTTCAGGTGAGGGTCTTTACTCTGTTGTGTCCATTCACTTATAAGTGTAATTGATATATATACATGTGCAGCTTCCATTGGATTCTGTTGGACATTCAAATTGATAAGGGAAGAGTTGATGCCTTCGACCCATTATCGAGACCCTTGGAATAGTTCCAAAGCCTGCAGGACATGCTCCAAGGGTAATTTCAATCATTCTTGCGCTCTATCGGTCTCTTTCGATGATTTTATGATATATCAATTAATGAAAAACTTAGCAAATCATTATCCTTGTCGGGCAGGGTTTGGAAGCGGTTCAAGTGCGTGACTCCTGGTATCGAGCATGAGAAGCTGACCTTTAGAGCGGCTCAGGTAAGTAGTAGTATGATATACTTCTATTTTCAATACATTTATGATGCTAGATTATTATTTTGATTATATATATATTCTATTCTCGTAAAGTGCGACCAGCAGCCACGGGGAACGCATCTATGCGGATACTATGTTTGCGAGACCATTCGCACGTTTACCTCTGAGCACAAGGATCACAGATTCGACGTAAGCAATGAACATTCACACCTCTATTTTTACCCGTCATTCTTTGTTATCATGATTGATATTCATATTCATCTCCTCTTCTTATATAGCACACGGCCATGAGGACGAAGGTCCTACCAGAGCAACACGCGATTGCTGTTGCAGAGGAGCTTGCGACCTTTCTGAGGACGTAAGCTATAGATGACAAAGGACGATTTAGTGTAGCTAGGGGCCATTACTGATGTTCGTCCATGTAATCGAATAGACGGGCTCTAGTTCCGATAATTCAGATCTCCATATAATTGTATATATATGCTCGCTTGTAAGATAAGTTAACCTTATATATATATGCATAATTATTTCTATTTAAATTATATGAAAACTAATTCCCGAACACCAAACGAGGCATCACGTTAATCTCCCGAACACCTAAACCCTAAAACCCTAAAACCCAAAAATAATTTTATTAAAAAAACCCCGAAAATAAGCAAAATCTAAAACTCTTTAGTCCCGGCCCGTGTAACGAACCGGGACTAAAGGTCCTGTCCCTGGGGCGCTACGAGGCGCCCACGTGGAGCACCTTTAGACCCGGCTTGTAACAGGGCCGGGACTAAAGGTTAGGCCTTTAGTCCCGCCCCTTTAGTCCCGGTTGGTGAACCGGGACTAAAGCCCCTTACGTGCCGGGGCTAAAGGCCCCGTCCCCACTAGTGACCTCTCCATGCCATCGTTATTGAAGCGGCGTGCCGGCCGAGGGTGCCGCCTGTGATGCGTTCCCTGTATCGGTGTCTGTTCAATCTTGGCCACACATTACTGGACGAAGCAGGGCTAATATCTATCACGCCCGTTCAATGTCCGTCTGTGTTCCGCCATTAAGCAGGCTCGCCGGCCGAGAAACCCACTCCGAGCCACGCATTAACGCCTGATGTAACCATAATCCCTTATTTAAAGGCAGCCATACCCGGTTAATTAACTCCACTCCATAACACAAGACGCTTCCCATTCTCCTCCCTTGACCGTATCCACCATGACCGCATGCAATGAAGCTTTGTGGGAGAGCATTTTCATGGAGATGAAGCACGAGTGGCCACCCTTGCTGTCGCCTGGCAGAGCCGCCATGCCAAGCTAATGGAGGCCGGTTTGCCAGCTAGCGCACCCAGGGTTTCTGACGATGAGGACGACATCACGATGGAGACGGGCTCCGGCGACACTACTCTTGCGCCTACGCTTGTGCACCCCGGTTTCATCATGGAGCAGGCACACTACAAAGCCACCATGGCAGATGTGCAGCCTGCGCCGGCGCCTATGTCGGTGTTCAAGCGGGCACTGGAGCAACACCGACTAGCGGTTGTCCAGATCGACGGCGAGTGCATGAGCGAGGTGGCCATGGTAGCCATGTACATGGAGAAGCCCAACTTCGTTGCAGAGCATCGTGGGCTCTACGACGCCCTCCGTACTAAGGTCGCCGCTCGCCAGGAAGCGGCCGCCACGAAATCGCAACTGCCGGCGATCGTAGACGAGAACAACACCAATTGCGCCTCCTACGCCCCGCTTATGAACTATCATCGGGCCGGTTCGATGAAAAAACGATAGTGCCACCATCTCCATCGTGGACCTCACGTCCACTGACGACGGACAAGGCGCAAACTCCTCCAAGGATGATGAGTATGGAATGGCAGGCGACATGGTCTGGTACTCCATGTAGGCCAGTCCATCGCTTGTATTCTGTTCTTCCTCGCCAGAGACCACGACTTGACTTCATCAATCTTATCACCGGTTATCATGTAGACGATGGATGGAGGACGACAAGGGCTTCGACGCCGGAGGACATCACAGGTTAGGTTTAGGATCGGGTTGGAACATGTTTCTTGTTCTAAATGTTAGAAATCGAATGAAAATATGTCGTGTTTGCATGAATGTCATCCAATTTGTATGAAATACACCCGCGTTTGCCTGAATTTCGTCCAGTTGCTTCACAAAGTGTTTGAAATGCACGCGGACAACATTGGATGGCAGCCTCCCACGTGTGTGTCCGCGGACCGTTTCCTCCTGTCAATGGACGAATGTGGGAGGAAATAGTGGGTTGCCGTTGGAGATGCCCTTAGCTACACAATGCATACAACACTTTACTAGATTTGTTAGTGATTTCATGCTCAATCCCATGTATCTTACGACGTGGTTGTAACTCTTACTGATCCATTCCTCTTCTCATCCTCAATGTTCTTTTTGTTAACCTCCAACATCACCTCCTTTTCCTTCTTCATCTCCTCTTCATGCGATGACGACCCTATAACTGTCACTGTGTGAAGGAGATAAACCTGAGTGCAAGTTATATCTTACCTCTTGCAACAAATGGAACACCGTAACACATCTATTGATCCAAAAATACTGCACCCAGGTCAGGTGATACCTCTTTCCCCAGTAATTTTCATGCCCACGAGAAGCCACACTACATCCAAACTAAAATGGACACCCTTCTAAACCATAAGGCTAGTAAATTTGACCATTTTTGTAGAAATAATCATCTACAACAACATCAAATTAATATTATTTTTCTTTTTTGTGGGTGATCAAATAAATAGCAACGGATCCATCAGTAAGTGTATTTTCATCATGTACTCCCTCCGTCTTAAAATAAGTGTCTCAAGCTTAATACAACTTTATACTAAAGTTAATACAAAGTTAAGACATTTATTTTGGGACGGAGGGAGTATTTTAGACGTGGAATCTTCTATCCCTAAGCTTGATCAAACTTACGCAACTTTGACTTCACACAAAAATTATGCATATTATATTTTGAAATCTATGAACTTGATCAATCAAACATAACTTTGATTTTGGAGAAGACTTTATGCACCTTATATTTCAGAACGGTGGGTCCAATGCGCTATTGAACGCTGAGAGAAAGAAGATTCCTCGGTCAAGTTCTCTCGCTCACGGGACCCAACCACGCAAGATTCCTACGAGAGTGGTGGCTGTGCATCGATCGGAAAATGCCGCCGTCGGCGAATCACGAGCAAGCGGGGGGAGCTGCCGCTGCATGCCCTCACGTACCCATCACGGGATCACGCATAAATTCTGTTTTGCGGCGGGCGGCAACTTTGCATGGCTGACCATGGATCATTCTGCAGCCGCTAGCTCTCACCCAATCATTCTCCGGTCGCCGTCGAGCTCGAGCTTATTCCTCTTGCATGGCTTGCACGTGCTGTACAGTCCGGGGCTTCTGTCGGCAACGCAGGGACGATGTAAAATCGTCGTGGATTCGGTCGTGCGGTGCGATATATTCAAGAATGTGCGGCGATTGGAACAGTCCTGTCCTGGCCTGGCCATGGTGCCAAAATTAACTTTACATCTTGTGTGGTACACTGTGGTCACTGGTCAAGAGAAAGTCTCTCTTCCTGGGCAAACAAAATCTGGTAGATGTAGCAGTCACCCGGGTTCATTTCATACTAGGTAGCACTGGCCACCATGGGTGGTGGGCTAGCCAGCCTGAGTTTTATCTTAATTAAATCAGTCTTGTTAAATCTTAGTCGACGACTGAGACTTGCTTATATCTTCGTTCGTGCTATATTTCCGAGATCTTGCATTTAGATCATGTAAATTATTTTGTTCACTTTTCTTTTTTTACATGTTATAGTCACATCCTTGTTAAAATTGATCATGTATGCTTTTCTTTGGATATAATTTATTTTTGAAATGGGTCAATTTCATTGCCCGATTTGTTTTAACTATTATTCACGTTGAGATTTATCATTTTCCCTATGTTGAACTATGTTTCTAATTTAAATTTGAAATGATGTAGTAATATAGTTAGATACTCCTTTCTAATGTATTGGGTTCAGCTTACAAATCACATCAATAAACTTGTCCGGCTTCTTTCTCTCGCCCTCGTGGCTGTGTCCAATAAACTGGAAAGGAGTATCACAGTACCTGATTTACTTTTCAGATGAGACGGTTTGCCCTGGCATTTCTCACAAACCAACCTCCAGTTCCGAAATTTTCTTTTTGCGGTCCTTAAAATGATGACATGGCAGCGTACGACGAGTAAGACCAGTGACGAAGCTTGAAAAAAAGTTTAATGCGGTCAATGTCTATGATAATGGGGTCATCCTTTATAAATGAGTAATGACTAGTGCTAAATCAGTGAAGCAGTTGCTAACTTTACTGGGGTCAATTGACCCCATTGCCTACAAGGGAGCTCCGTCTCTGAGTAAGACGATGCCACACAAGCAAAATACGAACGAAAACGTCCGTGGTGACCGTATGTGCAGACGTGGAACAAGTTTATCAACACAAACAATACAGTTTCTGAATTAAGTGATGTTTTTGCACGCGACGAATGAGTTCAGTGACTGTTGATGAATTTTACTCTAGATAGAAATATATCATGGGCGGTTACGCTGGGTCATTAAAAATGTCAAGTCAAAACTTGCGATTTTATGTACCATTGAAACCACTACATAATGTCTAATTCTCAGTTGTGTGAGAACTTACTAAACCTCAGTCGAGTACATAGGCCATTGGATCCATTTTTGTGAATTTTGCTAGGATCATTTGCTGATTTTTTTTGGAGCAAAGGAGAGACCACCCCTCTCCAATTTCATATAATGAAGGATCATTTGTTGATAGTTATTGCAAGCTTTATTTTTTAATATATTCACTAATATCTAGAGAAATCCCAGTCGCATGAGATAGGCATGCCTGAAAAACTGTAACATGTAACGGGGTAATCAGCGTCATAGGGAGTAGCATAGAGGTTAGTACATATGTTTGTATGGACTCGGTGATAATTGATTCCTCGATATTTCAGTTTTGAGGACAGTAGATTTGATGGTGAATTGTGAGTCAAAACCCTAACGTTATTTTTGCATTCCAGCTACCACACGGCTTATGCTGACCCTTAGGGCTAGTTTGTTGTCTAGAGTGTATTCTGCACTATGTTAAGCGGGAGAATGTTGACCATGATATCAAGCCTTTCGCCACAATATGATGTACCGTAGCTGACTCCAGAGCACTCCAATAGTTGTACTATTTTATATATCATGTAAGAAGAAAGAATATTTCTTTTTCTTTTTTCTGGCAGGGTAGATTCGGATTTTGTCAAAGTTGCAGATTATAACTCCAAGCTGCCCATTTCCACTAGCTATCTAGGCCTAAAAGATTGAGATGGACAATTGCAGAAAGTTATCAGATTCCAAGAAGAAGCCCCTATACCACTTGGTGTCAAGCGGCAATGATTTCCAGTCGTCGGATCATAATCTAAACTCTCTGGCGGCAAAACTTCAGCCGTCCGATCAGAAAAGAGGAAGCTGCCACAAGTTCAACGATGTCACATGTCAACACTTTTGCAGTCCAGTATCTTTCAGGTACTTGTGATCAGTCTAGGATTGGCGAAAAGGTACACCAGACCTCGTATCTTTTGAGCCGTGGTCACATTGAGACCTCGTGCGAGAGGACTTCACCGGGAGGTCTATAAATAGGAGTACGTACGCCGCTGCATATACCACAGCAAGCTTTTACGCAAGGCAGTACGTCGAGCATCTAACCTAAACCTAAGCAGTAAGGTTAGTTAAGTCGAGCATGGCGTCGAGGGATCCGCTGATCGTGGGGAGGATCGTCGGCGACGTGGTCGATTACTTCGACATGGCGGCGCAGCTGAGGGTGCTGTACAGCAACCGCGAGATCACCAACGGGTTCGAGCTGAGGCCGTCGCAGGTGGAGAACCAGCCGACGGTGCGGATCACTGGACGCCGCGGGTCACTCTACACGCTCGTGAGTGGACATACGTTCATGCACGTCATTTCGTTGCATGAAATCATGAAAGCATGCACGCGCGTCGTTTATTTTAAACATGCCTATGCGTTGCATGAATGTGTTATGCCATGTTTCAGGTGATGGTCGACCCGGATGTACCCAGCCCAACCAACCCTACCCAACGGGAGTACCTCCATTGGTACGTGCATGCTCGCTAATTTATACCTTTGTCACTTTTTTGCTAAGCATTTCCTCAGAAAAATATAAAGTCATTAGTGTATGTGTATTTACTACTACTATAGTATAGCAGAGAATTAAGGGGCGTGATATTTTTGAGCCCGAGCTCAAATGAGCTTGGGTGAACAGTACCATAGAAAAATATTCAAAAAAGTTTAAACAATTCTGATTTCTTTTTGGAGCAAACGTTGACAAAAGTTATCAGCGCTCACAAAATTTTCTCAGAAAATAACATTTGTAGGAGACGTGGCAAAAAAAATGATGCTTCAAAAGTGTTATTTTCGATAACGTTTTGTAGTATTGATTTTGTTTTTTTAGACGACATTCTACGAATGTCATTTTGTGATCAAATGAGCTCGGGAGCTGAACATGACTTTCCATAATTAAGCTAATTGCTTCGCTTTAATTCTTGACTACATATATAGTATAGCAGAGAATTAAGCTAATTATGCACTTTGTGGGCTATGCTTTTTGACAAAAAAAACAAAAACCATCCATTAGTTCACCTTATTACGTCTAGCTAATTAAGCTTATTCCCCAAAAAAGCTAATTGAGCTTATTTCTCGCCTGCATATAGGTTGGTGACAGACATACCAGACGGAGGTGACATGAGCCGTGGTAAGAAGTTAATTTACAGAGTATACAAGCAAAAAACAGATAGTTCGGAGGGAACCATTAAGGGCATTTTCAATAGTTATACTAGTAAGATAATTGTTGGTAACTTTGTCATCTAGAATATATAATGATGTGTCAACAAATAAATGAGGAGAGAGATGAGTATATAGATTAACCAACAGCTCTTGCACAAGCTTCAAGGTTAAAGAGAGAGCAATTGCATTTATTCTCTCTTTTTTTATTGGATAATTTAGATGCAACCATTGAAATACTTGTATGATCCCTTGTTGCTTGTTAACATAAACAATTTTACTAACAAAACAACATATAAACTATTGAAGATGTCATAATCAAACTTTGGGGTGGGTGCATGGCTGCATGCAGGAACTGAGGTGATGGCGTATGAGAAGCCGCAGCCGACGGCGGGGATCCACCGCGTGGCCTTCGTGGTGTTCCGGCAGGCGGCGCGGCAGGCCATCTACGCGCCAGGGTGGCGCTCCAACTTCATCACCAGAGACCTGGCCGAGTGCTACGGCCTCGGCGCTCCGGTGGCCGCCGCCTACTTCAACTGCCAGAGGGAGGGCAGCTGCGGTGGCCGGAGGTACAGGTGAATTGAAGAAGCTGGCTCGCTCCACGTATGTACAAGCGCGCGATCGCCCCATCCAGACGTCACACTAAATAAATAATAAATAAATGAATAAATACGTGTGAGCGATATATAGGTGCTTCAAATTCTAGTGTGCAATACTCGCCATCTAGATTGGCACACGAATGTAATGTGTACTTGATGCATGGTTTAAACATTTAAGAAGCATAATATATGTGCTATTGTTGGTAAATGAATAATGCTCCCTCTATTATTTTAATGATATTTCTGTTTCTATGCCTCTCCTTTCTTAGTTGTGCGCTACGCTTAATTTGCCTCGCCCATCTACCATTCCTCGCAAAAGGTCAAACGGTGTCTTGTCGTCGGGTTAAAGCCACTGACCGTTACTTCACCCAGTACTCATGCGTGGAACCATTGAAATGCTAACAAGTGAGACCGCCTAGTGGACGGCTGGGCCATTTGTTAATAAAAAAAGGGAGGCGAAATATCTCTCATTTCGCATCCCCAGGTAGCCCGAGCAGCCCATCCTCCACCTCCCCCACCCCTAATCCCGCAGCCGTCGGCGGTGTTGACAACGTCGTTGGAGATGTTCTACGGCAGTGATGTTGCCTTAGTAGATAAGTGCAAGGAGATCTGTTCCTGGTTTTCAAGCATCAAAGTTGTGGCACAGCATGCGGTGCAATTGTTGATAGATGCGACGATGGATGAGACCCGGCGAATAATTTCATGTCAAGTCAGGGTGATGCGTGAGGTAATGGAGTCGCTGGTATACCAGGGGTGATCTACGTGCAGCCCCCCCCCCCCCCCCCCCCCCCCGCGACTGATAATGTGACGGAATTTCTGAGGACAGTCGAAAAGCATGCGCCCGTCGACAAGCAAATGGTGGAGGAGGATGAGGACGAGGACAAGGATCGGCTGTCGAAGCCTGCTTTGATCGTCGACGAGCAGATGGTGCAGGAGAATGAGTATGCAGAGGAGGATAGGTGGCCATTCATCGTAAAGCGTGTGACGAAAGTCGATGACGTTTTAGGGGCTCTCACGTACACAGCGAAGCCGGAGGATATGTGGTCGTTCATAGTTGTGTAATTGCAGTTGTCATTTGTTGAAATCTCTTTTGTTTACCGACGATTGTTGCAATGTTGTTGATCTGATATGTAGATGCTACCTTATGCAATGACGTTTGTTTTGTTTATCTTTAATAGTTCCAATGTTGTGGATTTGGGATGTGGAAGCTACCTCATGAATAATGTGCAACCTAAAAATATAGCAAGAACACTCTGAAATTTCTCGCACACACTTCACTATAAAGTCATCGTGGGCACTCACTAGTAGAAAAATGGCCTTTTGTCCCGGTTCGTAAGGGCCTTCTGTCCCGGTTTTGGAACCGAGACTAAAAGGTTGTTACTAATGCCCTCGGTCTTTAGTCCCGGTTCTTACACCAACCGGGACAGATGGGCCTCCACGTGGCTGCTGCGGCCAGGCCAGGCAGGGGGGGCCTTTTAGTCCCGGTTGGTGACACCAACCGGGACCAAAAGGCATCCACGCGTCAGCACCTGGCTGAAGCTGAGTTTTTTTTGAAAGGGCTGGTTTAGGGGTTAATTTAGGTTGTTATATACACCAACCAAGGAGCATCCATGAGCAAGCACAAAAAGAAATAATTTTATCTTTCATCAATGAGCATCCATGAGCATGCACAAAATTTCATGAGGCACACCACCATCATACTTAAAAGTGCAGTAACAGTTCAACACTATCGTACTTAAAAGGTTTACACTATGAAGATTAAAGGTCCATCAGGTTCTTAAGATCTTCACTCCTGCTTCTTCACCTTCTCCTTCATCATCCTGATGCGCTTAGAGCGGCGAAGCCCCAGGCCAGGCTGTGGGATGTACTCCTCTACCAGAATTGGCATGGCCCTGTCGCCCAGCTGTGGGATCACCATCGTGAGGCCATCGTCGCTGCTACTTTTGTTGTACCCAGAGTCGCTGCTACTTTTGCTATAGCCAGAGTCGTTGCTGCCGTAGACATAGCACCTGTCGCAGTACTCGATGCTCCTGCTCCCATTGCCTTGCCAAATGCAAAAAGTTTTTTTTAAATGGGTATGAGACATAGCCTAATAGATAGGAAGAAGAGACAGAGCGTACTGACATCGTCGTCGTCCTGGTAGCGCCTCCGACACATAGTCGTGTCGAACACCTTCACGGCGAACGTGGCGTTGTTGTCGTACCTGAAGACAAGGAAGTGCCCGTGCCGCAGGTCGTAGGCATGGACGAACTCCTTCCAGCCACGATCTAGGTACATGCTTCCATCGGTGTCGAACGCCACCTCCACGTCCCACAACTTGCGAAGCCCGTTGCCGGCCTGCCTCAGCTTCATGTTCTGTGGCCGATGACCGTCCAACATCTTCACAAAATTGTCCGGCAGCACCTGCCTGCTGGAGGATTTCTCAAGTATAATCTTGAAGAACTCCATCTTTGAAAAGCAGCAGAAGAGACCAATTACTACCCTTTACAACATTGTCAGTACTCGCTGCTCCTACTCCCATTGCCTTGCCAAATGCAAAAAAGTTTTTTTAAAAATGGGTGTGAGACATAGCCTAATGGAGAGGAATAAGAGACAGAGCATACTGGCATCGTCGTCGTCCTGGTAGCGCCTCCGATACATAGTCGTGTCGAACACCTTCACGGCGAACGTGGCGTTGCTGTCGTACCTGAAGACAAGGAAGTACCCGTTCCGCAGGTCGTAGGCACGGACGAAATGCTTCCAACCACGATCTAGATACATGCTTCCATCGGTGTCGAACACCACCTCCACGTCCCACAACTTGTGAAGCCCGTTGTCGGCCTGCCTCAGCTTCATGTTCTGTGGCCGATGGCCGTCCAGCATCTTCACAAAATTGTCCGGCAGCACCTGCCCGCTGGAGGATTTCTCAAGTATAATCGTGAAGAACTCCATCTCTAAAAAGCAGCTGAAGAGACCAATTACTACCCTTAACAACATTGTCATATAACATTTACAACAACATGATCATCAGTATTAGGTAGGACCTAATTAAATACCCTCTTTAAGGTAAAATAGCATAAAACAATATAGACCCTCACTCGAGGTCGGAGGGGGGTCGGTGACAGGGACGACGACGTGGATGATGGAGGGGGCTCCTAGATTTCTGCATAGTGCTCTCCAATTTTAGCATTCAAAGTAGGAGTACTTTTCTAATTTGAGCATTCAATAAGCAAAACCAAATCGTAAAATAAAGTAGTATTCAAATTAGCATGCATTCAATTATAAGCAAAACTACATCATCTCTTGTCATACATATAACATAACTAATACAGCTAGAACCGTAGCGCCCGACGGGTATCGTCGCGGGCGGTGGACACCCAAAGATAAGGAACCATCACAGGATCATAGCTCCAGTGAGATCCCTGAAGAACATGCCAGGTATTGTTGAACCTGCCCTCCAATGCAACCATGTAGCGACGGACGTGCTCGTCCTCCTTGCTGACACGGTGACGTACCACCTCCGCGGTGTCCGGAAGCCTCGACACCGTCACTGGCCCACGCGACCGCCACCAAACAAGGATCGGGTCAACAACGGGCTGCCTCCTCACCAACCTACGTCCCCCGGAAGGTAGCACCTCCCAATACCAACCCGGCGGAGCCCAGTCCCGAACATGGCCCTGATCAAGCAGGCCTCCACCGCCGAGTCGACGACGACGAGGATGCGGGATAGGCATGGTCGACGTCGATGCGGGAACTACTTCTATATATAGTTAAATAAAGTAGTTTTATTAATTAAATCAACTAGTTCAACTACTAAGCACTTAATATAAATAAATAAAGTAGTACTTACTAAAAACAAACTACTTCTATATATAGTAAAATAAAGTAGTTTATTAAATCAACTAGTTAGTTCAACTATATACGAAGCGCTTACTATAAATAAAATAAAGTAGTACTTAGTAAAAATAAACTAGTTTAACTATAGTTCTATTATTTTTCTAACTAATTATATTAAACACTTTCTCTTCTTATTTTTTTCTTTTTCCTTTATTCTAAATATGAACATATTCATAAATGACTTTGATCATGCACAATTTTCTTATACATACACAATACGAACATATACATAAATTGACAAAGAAAATACTATGAACAAAAAAATCATTAAAATTCTATGAACAAAATTGCAACATAAAATAATCATAAAAATTCTATGAACATAAAAAAATCATAAAATTTTGACATATTCGATCTTTGCATATATATGAACATACAAACATGCATATTCAACAATAATATCATAAAAAAATATTTTAACAGAAAAAATATATAAAACAATATGAACAAATTAATTACACAATATGAAAAAAAAATCTAACAGAAAAATCTATGAACTACACATCTAACAAAAAAAATCTATGAACTACAAAAAAATCTAACAAAAAAATCTAAAAAAAATCTAACAAAATCTAACTCAATTAACTACACATCTAAATTATACTACACATCTAAATTAACTACTACTAACATCAAATTAAATTAGCAAAATTTTTGCTCACGGCGACGGCGACAGCGAGGTGCGGCGCGGCGACGGTCGACGGTGAGGTGCGGCGCGGGCCGGGGCGGGGCGGGGCGGCGACGGGCAGGGGCCGGCGGCGTCGCGGGGCATGGGGCGCGGGACGGGGGGCGGCGACGGGACGGCACGGGGCGACGACGGCGACGGCGAGGCGGAGACGGACGGGCAGTCTGGCGGCGTCGGGTGGCAGGGAAGAACGAACTGAACCAAATTTTCGCGAGTGCTGCTTATATAGGCAGAGCATTGGTCCGGTTCATGGCACCAACCGGGACCAATGCACCCCTTTAGTCCCGGTTGGTGGCACCAACCGGGACCAAAGGCCTCTTTTCAGCAGCCCAAAGGGCGGAAAACAGAGACCTTTAGTCCCGGTTGGTGCCACAAACCGGGACCAAAGGCCTCTTTTCAGCAGCCCAAAGGGCGGGAAACAGAGAGCTTTGGTCCCGGTTCATGACACCAACCGGGACCAATGCACCCCTTTAGTCCCGGTTGGTGGCACCAACCGGGATCAAAGGGCGTGTGCTGGCGTGGTGCGGTGTTATGTTTAGTCCCACCTCGCTAGCCGAGAGGGGCTCGAAGTGGTTTATAAGCCCTGCCGAACCAACCACTTCGAGCTTCTCTCTACTGCAGGCTTATGGGCCTAAAATCACTCTCTGTGCTTGTGGGCCTATTGGGCCTACTGCGGGCCTGCATCCTGGCCCTAGTAATGGGTTTCTAGTCGTATGCACGCCGTGGTGGCCCTGTAGGTGGCACTTTTTTTAATTTTTTCGTGTTTTTTGCTTTCTTTTTTGTTTCTAATTACTTATTTATTTATTTTTACGATAATTCTTTTTGCTATTAAAGTTTGTAACAAAATTCTAATTACTTATTTATTTTCTTTTATGATAATTCTTTTTGCTTTTAATGTTTTGAACAAAATTCTAATTACTTATTTATTTTCTTGTATGATAATTCTTTTTGCTATTAAAGTTTGTAACAAAATTCTATATAATTTTAGTTTCAATAACACTAGAGGTTTATAAAAACTTTTTAGTTGATTCCTTTATTTTAATTTTTTTCCAATTTTTTTGCTTTCTTTTTTGTTTCTAATTACTTATTTATTTTCTTTTACAATAATTCTTTTTGCTATTAAAGTTTGTAACAAAATTCTAATTACTTATTTATTTTCTTTTATGATAATTCTTTTTTGCTTCTAATGTTTTGTACAAAATTCTAATTACTTATTTATTTTCTTTTATGATAATTCTTTTTGCTATTAAAGTTTGTAACAAAATTCTATATAATTTTAGTTTCAATAATACTAGAGGTTTATAAAAGATTTTTAGTTGATTCCTTTAGTACCAGTTCTAAGTTTGTTACAAAGGCATTTTATTTGGTACAGGTTTTAAGGCTGGGGCCCCACGAGCACCTTTTAGTACCGGTTCGTGGCATGAACCGGTAAAATGGTTTTTTAGTTGATTCTTTCTGCAGCTGTTTTTTAGTCCCACCTCGCCAAGCGAGAGGCACTCACAGCGGTTTATAAGCCCTGAGTGTAGAGACGATGAAGGGAGAAGTGCAGTGCTCACCTGCACGTTGGCCTGAAGCTAAGCAACGTGCATGTGAGCATTGCGCCTCTCTTTTATTTTGGCATGGTATCATCATTTCATCCACATAGCATATGCAAGAAAGTTGAGAGGGTTACGGCAAAAACTAGATGCACTTCGTGTACAAAATGGACAATCTCTTTCGAAGTATCAGGATTTCATACGGAAACTTGTCTGTTACAACATGCATTTCAAATGAACTACAAAAAGGTTGAAAGTTGGCATGGTATCATCATAATAGTTGTGGAGAAAGTCTTCACTTTTTCTTCGCTTGTGTCCTTTCCTTATTGCGCCGTAACCATGGATAATCTTCATCATTTATCAGGATGCTTGGGTCAGCCTTGACTTTGAAGGGAGGAATTTCATGAAACTTTTCATAATCTTCAGACATGTCTGTCTTGCCCTCCACTCCTACGATGTCCCTTTTTCCTGAAAGAACTATGTGGTGCTTTGGCTCATCGTATGATGTATTCGCTTCCTTATTTTTTCTTTTTCTCGGTTTGGTAGACATGTCCTTCACATAGATAACCTGTGCCACATCATTGGCTAGGACGAATGGTTCGTCAGTGTACCCAAGATTGTTCAGATCCACTGTTGTCATTCTGTACTGTGGGTCTACCTGTACCCCGCCTCCTGACAGACTGACCCATTTGCACTTAAACAAAGGGACCTTAAAATCTACTCCGTAGTCAAGTTCCCATATGTCCACTATGTAACCATAATATGTGTCATTTCCCCTCTCGGTGGCTGCATCAAAGCGGACACCGCTGTTTTGGTTGGTTCTCTTTTGACCTTGGGCGATCGTGTAAAATGTATTCCCATTTATCTCGTATCCTTTCCAAATCGTAACAGTCGAAGATGGTCCCCTGGACAACGAGTACAGCTCATCACAAACAGTGTTTTCCTCTCTGAGACGTGTTTCCAACCAACTGCTGAAAGTCCTGATGTGTTCACATGTAATCCAGTCGTCACACTCCTCCGGATGTTTGGAGCGCAGACTGTTCTTGTGTTCATCGACATAATGGGTCACCAAGGTAGAGTTCTGTAGAACTGTGCAGTGTGCTTGAGACCAAGAATATCCGTCCCTGCATATTATTGTCTCCCCTCCAAGCGTGCATTTTCCAGCCAGTCTCCCCTCATACCGCGATTTAGGGAGACCTATCTTCTTAAGGTCGGGAATGAAGTCAACACAAAACCCAATGACATCCTCTGTTTGATGGCCCATGGAGATTCTTCCTTCTGGCCTAGCGCGGTTACGGACATATTTCTTTAGGACTCCCATGAACCTCTCAAAGGGGTACATATTGTGTAGAAATACGGGGCCCAGAATGACAATCTCGTCAACTAGATGAACTAGGACGTGCGTCATGATATTGAAGAAGGATGGTGGGAACACCAGCTCGAAACTGACAAGACATTGCACCACATCACTCCTTAGCCTTGGTATGATTTCTGGATTGATCACCTTCTGAGAGATTGCACTGAGGAATGCACATAGCTTCACAATGGCTAATCGGACGTTTTCCGGTAGAAGCCCCCTCAATGCAACCGGAAGCAGTTGCATCATAATCACGTGGCAATCATGAGACTTTAGGTTCTGAAACTTTTTCTCTGCCATATTTATTATTCCCTTTATATTCGACGAGAAGCCAGTCGGGACCTTCATACTAAGCAGGCATTCAAAGAAGATTTCCTTCTCTTCTTTGGTAAGAGCATAACTGGCAGGACCTTCATACTGCTTTGGAGGCATGCCGTCTTTTTCGTGCAAACGTTGCAGGTCCTCCCGTGCCTCAGCTGTATCTTTTGTCTTCCCATACACACCCAAGAAGCCTAGCAGGTTGGCGCAAAGGTTCTTCGTCACGTGCATCACGTCTATCGAAGAGCGGACCTCTAGGTCTTTCCAGTAGGGTAGGTCCCAGAATATATATTTCTTCTTCCACATGGGTGCGTGTCCCCCAGCGCCACTCGGAACAGCTAGTCCGTCGGGACCCTTTTCAAAGATTACATGTAAATCATTGACCATAGCAAGTACGTGATCACCGGTACGCATGGCGGGCTTCTTCCGGTGATCTGCCTCGCCTTTGAAATGCTTGCCTTTCTTTCGACATTGATGGTTGGTCGGAAGAAATCGACAATGGCCCAGGTACACATTCTTCCTGCAGCTTTCCAGGTATATACTTTCGGTGTCAGCTAAACACTGCATGCATGCGTGGTATCCCTTGTTTTTCTGTCCTGAAAAGTTACTGAGAGCGGGCCAATCGTTGATGGTTACAAACAGCAACGCATGCAGGTTAAATTCCTCCTGGTTGTGCTCATCCCACGCACGTACACTGTTTCCATTCCACAGCTGTAAAAGTTCTTCAACTAATGGCCTTAGGTACACATCAATGTCGTTGCCGGGTTGCTTAGGGCCTTGGATGAGAACTGGCATCATAATGAACTTCTGCTTCATGCACATCCAAGGAGGAAGGTTATACATACATAGAGTCACGGGCCAAATGCTGTGATTGCTGCTCTGCTCCCCGAAAGGATTAATGCCATCCGCACTTAAACCAAACCATACGTTCCTTGGGTCACGTGCAAACTCAGCCCAGTACTCTCTCTCGATTTTTCTCCACTGCGACCCGTTAGCGGGTGCTCTCAACTTCCCGTCTTTCTTACGGTCCTCACTATGCCATCGCATCAACTTGGCATGCTCTTTGTTTCTGAACAGTCGTTTCAACCGTGGTATTATAGGAGCATACCACATCACCTTCGCAGGAACTCTCTTCCTGCGGGGCTCGCCGTCAACATCACCAGGGTCATCTCGTCTGATCTTATACCGCAATGCACCACATACCGGGCATGCGTTCAAATCCTCGTATGCACCGCGGTAGAGGATGCAGTCATTAGGGCATGCATGTATCTTCCGCACCTCCAATCCTAGAGGGCATACGACCTTCTTGGATGCGTACGTATTGTCGGGCAATTCATTATCCTTTGGAAGCTTCTTCTTCAATATTTTCAGTAGCTTCTCAAATCCTTTGTTAGGCACATCATTCTCTGCCTTCCACTGCAGCAATTCCAGTACGGTACCCAGCTTTGTGTTGCCATCTTCACAATTGGGGTATAACTTTTTTTTTGTGATCCTCTAACATGCGATCGAACTTCAGCTTCTCCTTTTGACTTTCGCATTGCGTCCTTGCATCGACAATGACCCGGCGGAGATCATCATCGGGCACATCGTCTGGTTTCTCTTGATCTTCAGCAGCTTCCCTTGTTGCAGCATCATCGGGAACATCGTCTGGTTCCTCTTGATCTTCAGTAGCATCACCGTATTCAGGGGGCACATAGTTGTCATCGTCCTCTTCTTCTTCGCCGTCTTCCATCATAACCCCTATTTCTCCGTGCCTCGTCCAAACATTATAGTGTGGCATGAAACCCTTGTAAAGCAGGTGGGTGTGAAGGATTTTCCGGTCAGAGTAAGACTTCGTATTCCCACATTTACTGCATGGACAACACATAAAACCACTCTGCTTGTTTGCCTCAGCCACTTCGAGAAAAATATGCACGCCCTTAATGTGCTCGGAGGTGTGTCCGTCACCATACATCCATTGCCGGTTCATCTGCGTGCATTACATATAATTATGTGTGTCAAAATTAAGAAAACCAGACAAATATCTATCTAAAGTAAGAAAATCAGACAAGTATCATAAAGAAGATAAGAACAAGAGGCTCACCACGGTGGTGCCGGCGGCGAGATCGGCGCGGGCGATCAACGGCGGTGAAAACGGGGACGGGGCGGGACAGACCCCTAAATCTAGACAAATCTCGAAAAAATGGAGCTCCTAGGTCGAGCTTCGAGAGGAGAAAGCTTAACTAGTGTGGCTCAGGCATTTCATCGAACACCTCATGTGCATAGGAGGTGAACACCTCATGTGCATAGGAGGTGAATTAGAAACCTCGCCGGATTGAAAAAACAAAGCACTGTGTAGTGCTCTGCCGCGGCGGTGGGTATATATAGGCAAGTTATTTGTCTCGGTTCGTGGCATGAACCGGGACTAAAGCCATCCCTTCTGTCCCGGTTCATGCCACGAACCGGGACCAATGGTTGTGGGCCAGCAGCGAGGACCATTGGTCCCGGTTCGTGGCTCGAACCGGGACAAATGGTTCTACACGAACCGGGACCAATGCCCACGAGGCTCCGGCCGGCCCCCTGGGCTCACGAACCTGGTCTAATACCCCCAATTGGTCCCGGTTCTTGAAGAACCGGGACTAATAGGCTGGTCAGGACTGAACGATAGCCCTGTTTTCTACTAGTGACTAGAAAAAGGGAGAAATGACATTTTCACCGAAAATTACAAACATTTCTTTAATTATTGATCACAATGGTAAAATCCTTGTCAGTGCCAAAAATGGTCACATTATCATGCACGATGCCATGATGATGCCCATGAGATGCTCATATGAAATAGACCATTTTATGATATTCTTTTAAGTTTGTGGTATTGTGAGTTTATCATTTTTCCCACAAGCTAGTGCACAAAAAGGGCCCCATGCAAAAGGATTTAAATTTTTTATTATTTTATCTATAATTTCTTTCAAATTATTGTCAGAATTGCATGGATGACTAGTCATATAAAGTGGTTGAGAATTTGACCTTTCTTTGTGGATACTGCCTACATTCTTAATGTGCAAGCTAGAAAAAATTCCTGATTTTATGGGACCAGACTAGAGCACACCCGTAGATTAAATTTGAATTAGATGATGTAAATTGGTAGAAATTAAATAAATCAATGAAATATAGAAAATGAATCTGATATTCACAAAAAATCGGCGGTTGAAATCCCATGTGGTCGAATTTAAGTGAAAATTGAAAGGGAACATTGTGACACTTGCCTCACCAAAAAGGTCATCTTGGGCACTAAGAAAAAGGAGAAATAACCTTTAATTTATGGTATTGCCAGTTTATCAGTTTTCCCACAAGCTAGTGCACATACAAGGCCCACATGCAAAAGTACTTCAATTTTTGAGTTTTTTTCCATTTTTTCAATAATTTCTTTCACATTGTTTTAAAAATTACATGGGTGACTAATCGTATAAAGTGTTTTAGAATTTGACTTTTCTTTGTGGCTATTGCATGCATTCAAATGTGGAAAATGAAATTATTTTCCACATTTTGTAGGACAAAACTAGAGCATGCTTGTAGTTCAAATTTAAATTATTTGATGTAAATTGCTAAAAATTCAATAAATCAATGAAATATAGCAAAATCACTCTAAAGTTCATGAAAATATGGTAGTTGGAATCCCATGTGGTCTAGTTTAGGTGAAAACTGGAAGGACGCATTTTACAATCTAATTTGTGCCACTTGCTTAAAAAAAGTCAGGTTGGGCAGTAAAAAAGGAAAATAACTTCTTTTAACCAAACCTTAATTTTTTTTAATTAATGAACATAATGGTAAATCCTTTATCAGTTCCAAAAATGGTCATGTTATCATGTACTATGCCATGAAGATACCCATTGGCATGGTCATCTTGGTTGAAATACATTTATCTTCTTATGAGATATACCATTTTATGACAGATTGTTTTTCAAGTTTGTGGTATTGCGAGTTCATCATTTTTCCCACGAGCTACTGTAGATAAAAGGCCCACATGCAAAAGAATTACAATTCTTTTAAGTTATATTCATTATTCTATATTTTTTCTAAGTGATAACGCACACACACATGGCACGAGGAAACATGGTCCACGTGCCTTCATAATGATACATCTTGCCACGTCAAACATATAACATCGGCGGAATGTTTTTGGTGTTTTGGACTTACAATGTTTTATCTCTTAAACAAAAAATTCAATTAAAATTCTGTTTTCATCATTAAATCTGTCTCAACTTTCTTTAAAACTAGATCCAGTATTGATATGTTTCATGACCTTCCTTTGAGCCAAAAGTTGCCACGATGTTTACACTAAAATTGACATAGTGTTTACAATAAAGTTGGCGCGACATATTTCATATAGTTTTTTCTTCTAGATTCAAAGCTATCATTGTATTTCAACTACTTTTCACAACAATTTTTATTAATTGACTGTGACAAATTTTAGTAATTAACGACGGCAAATTTAATTCATGGAACATGGAAATTTTTAGTAATTCATCATGACAAATTAAGTTTATAAAATATAAATTTTATTATATTGACCATGTTTATTCTAGTATTCTGAACATGAACAATATTTTTTGTATGAACCATAAAAAATTTAGTGCATATATCATGGTAAAATTTAAGTAGTTCGCCGTGACAATTTTAGTTTATGGTTCATGGCAAATATGAGTCACTGACCATGCATTTTTAAAGTAATTGGCGACATATCTCCTTTTTACTTATGAACCATGTCAAAATTGTGTCATTGATCATGGCAAATTTTAGTAGTTCATCATGGCAAGTTTAATTTCTTAATTCTTTTTTATAACATGTCAAAAATTACATTAAACGTAAAAGAAAAAGTAGTTGGAATATATCATGACAACTTTAGTCTAATCATGATGGTAATTTATGTGTAGTAGATGTGGCAACTTTTAATCAAAAAAATTATTGAAACATATCGACATGAGATATAGTTTCGAAGATCCCGTCGCAACGAATTTAATGGTGAAAACGATTTTTTTCAATCGTGATTTTTATTTAAGAGATAAAATATTTTAAAAACTAAAAAGGTGAAAGATTCCTGCTGACATCATTAGTTCCATCACTTGTGCTTCCATGCGGTGACATGGCCCAATCTGTGATCATGGGACGTGTGGTCGGGTTATATACGTGTGGTGGTTATCAATGTCCTATTTTTTTCAAATTGTTGTCAAAATTACATGGATGATTTATCATATAAAGTGTTTGAGAATTTGACCTTTCTTTGTGGATAATGTTTACATTCCTAATGTGCAAGCTAAAAATTATTTTCGAGATTTTACATCACCAACCTAGAACACAGTTGTAGTTCAAACTTGAATTATTTGATGTAAATCGCTAGAAATTTAATATATTAATGAAATATAGCAAAAGCATTCTAAAATTCATGAAACAATGGCAGAGAAATTTAGTGTGGTCTACTTTAGGTGAAAGGCACATCTTACAAACATTTTCTTATTTCTACATATTCAAATCAAATTCATACAAATCAAGATTCATTTCAAGTGCATGGAAACAACTTGAAATACACTCTAATTTCCCAAAGGAAATTCGTACAAACCAAAATTTATTTGGATAACATGATAACTTCTATGCGACCCTATTCCTTAATGGGAAAATTTTGTTTTTGCCACTCTAGCTTTTGCCAATTTTCCTTATGCTACTCTACATTTTGACATTTCACTTTTTCCACTCTTAGCTTTTGACAATTATCACAATTACCATTTTGTGGCAAAAGCAAAATATTTTTATTTCAGTTTTGCCACTCTTAAATTTGACAATGAATCACAATTGCCACTCTAATTTTTTTGTTTATGACACCAAATGGCAATAATGATAACTATCAAAAGCTAAGATTGGCAAAAGTGAAATGTCAAAATCTAAAATGGCATAAAGAAAATTGGCAAAAGCAAAAAAAAATCCCAAAACATTTCCCCAAGAATTGTTTGGAAATTTATTAAAATGGAAAAAATGGTGAACATTTATATATAAGGATAAATAAATAAAACAACAAATCCAAATTACAAAAAAGCATTTATCGCTCAATTAATTTGACAAAAAGTACTCAACCAGTGTCAACAGTACAACCCAACATAAGTGGGCTCAATGCCATAGCCAACAAGGAAAAGAAGGACGCAAATCTTCAATAAAGTGCATTGCGTAGAATATAAGTAAATCTTAATAATTAATAGGGAATGGCACAGTTAGATGAGCCAGTTATCGTCCTTCTAGTGCCGTAAGGCTCACACCATTGGCAGAGTTTTCCAAATCTTCTGTCGCGTCACTAGTTTCGTAATTTATTTGCGCGAAATACGTAGGTTGCTTGGGAGCTGCACGAGGCGTGGCTTCACTGTCGAGCATAGACACAACGGATGACATGTGAGGCCGAGCACTGGAGCTGTCCTGGACACACAAGAGCCCAACATGGATGCACTTGGACACTTCATCAAGCGAGTAGCTCTCCATTACGGCTGCGTCCACGAAATCCTTCACTTTGCCATCTGCCCACAAGTTCCATGCCTGAAACATCGTGGTGAGATTTAAAAATACTGCATTTCTTGTTGAGTTATCAGAATTTGAAGTATTTCGTAACACGGTACGTAACACTTACACATGATATGAGATTTGAAAAGTCCATCACAAGGTGATGAGGTGAGCTGATCTTTAATCCGCTTACAATCTCTAGTAGCAAAATACCAAAGCTGTAGGTGTCGGACTTGACGGAGAAAATGCCCTCCATCGCATACTCAGGCGACATGTACCCGCTGTTCGATAAATTTGGGCTATTTCAGGCTTACAAATTAAATTTCAGACCAAGAGCTAGTGAAAGAAGTACTTACTACGTTCCAACAACTCGTCTGGTACTTTCTTGTTGCTCGTTGCCTCCAAAGATCCTTGCCATTCCAAAATCTGATATTTTCGGATTCATCTGCACGTCTAGCAGGATGTTGCTTGGTTTGAGGTCTCTATGGATTATAGTCGTTCTCGAATCTTGGTGGAGATACATAAGTCCTCTAGCTACCCCTTTGATTATGTTGAACCTTTTTGGCCAATCAAGCATAGACTTCCTTGCAATATCTGCCAAGAATAGGGTGGGTACTTACATAAGTGCATAAGCCGTTCAGACAAGCAAGTGTGCTTGGTCAATTCATGATTAATTTCGAGAGTATGGGATTATAAGTTTTAAAACATACCAAAAAGAAACTGGTCCAGGCTTTTGTTGGGCAGGTATTCATAAATAAGCAACTTCTCATCCTCATGAATACAGCAACCAAGAAGTCTAACTAGATTCTTGTGCTGCAGTTTGGCAATAAGAACCACTTCGTTTCTAAAATGCTCTATCCCCTGATCAGAACCCTTGCTAAGCCTTTTAACAGCAACTTCCTTTCCATCTTCTAGTGTTCCCTGTGTGATTTCATAATTATAGAAACAAATAAACAGGGACGGCATTATACAGATTTTCTAATCTTTATCAAAAATAATAATACAGATTTTCCAGTGTTGTGACTAATTGACAAGGTCAAAAATTTAAACCTTATAGACTTTGCCAAAACCTCCTTTTCCAAGTACGTTTGTGTCATGGAAACTGTTTGTTGCAGTGGCAATGTCTTGGAACCTAATAGACCGGAATTCCAAATTTTGATCCAAGTGTTCCAGGGCCGGTCTTTTCAGGGTTTCATTTTTTACTTGTATCCCTGCTGGAGAAATATCACTAACATCAATATTCAACACTTTTACATGAAAATATCATATTACAGTAAACTGGGGTCCCTTGTTTTACCTTTTGGCTTCCATATGCAGACGAGATATATGCATATGAGTGTCAGCAGGACAAATATAACTGGGAGTGCGATCTTGAATACCACACCGACACCGCTCTTCGTGTTGTTTACTGCAGGACTGCGTTCTGCAATGAAATGATGGGGAAAAAAAAAGTACTGCATCAAGATTCAAGCATAGCATCTGAGAGTATGAATTTATCCTTTTCTCAACGAGTATAATATATGGATTTACTTGCAGTTGCATATAACACCAATGCACATCAATCATAGTTTTAAATAGTGTGCTATCTCGGCGCTGTAGCGTTTGGAGGGACATCACGCTAACGACATCAAGCGCGCTACTGAGGCTGCCGCTATTCGCCATATCTTGCTATTTAAACCTTTGTTCTCAATATAATTACAGATTTATTTTCAAAAGTAAGAATTTGCAGACAGCAAAAGTAACTGGTTAGCTTGTCAGTTACAAATGTGCACTGACATAATTCTGGAATAAATGCAACTGATGAGTTTGTTCAGTGATAACGACATAGAACATACCTTGAGAGCCAGCAAGCCGAAGGTACAGGTTGCCACCAAGCATACCGGCCTTCTCAGAGTCAACAAGCTCCCCTGTCCAGATCAAGCATCTTGACGGGCCACCGGTTGCGACGATACTGCTCAGGTTGGTGTAAGCATACGCGGTGCAGGAGCAGTCACGCTCACAATCAGCGGTGCACTCCTCGAAGCTTCTGTTCCTCACATACACAAACTTGTCAGGCACCTTCATCTCCGGCAAAGTCAAGAAATGGTCACCACGGCATGTCAGGTTCTCCTTTCTCACGCATCCTCTGGAGGGGATAGCGCCGAAGCCATCTGCCGGCTGGAACCCATCCAGGCACCTGCAGATCTTGTCGAACATGTCGCAGTACCCGAACGGACCACATGAACCGTAGCGGCGGCAGCCAGAATCTGGGCGCTTGAACAGAGGCATCCATGACTGGCCGCTCCAGATCCTCAGCATCAAGTCGCCATTGTAGTCCAGCTTCCAGTGCGACCTCCGGGCGGAGCTGTTGCCCGTGTTGTACGTCGAGTAGATGGTCTCCCCGTCATCGACAATCTGGGACCACATGAACCCGTTCTTGTCTGAGGCTTCCGCACCATTCCACAGCCCGCTGCGCCAGTACTTGCTTCTCCCGCGCAAGGTGAGGACCTGGAGGCCCGTGCCGGGATCACGACTGAGGAAGAACATCCCGGTGGACGGGTCCTGAGGACCCTTCCAAGCGACGAGGCGCACTGCTGTGTGTACCTTGTAGTTGGCCCATAACTTGAAGCTGGGGAGGATGGTGTCGGTCGGGTGATCATAGCTCTGCCATATCTGTGTGAAATTGCGCAATTGGAGGACAAAGTTCCCCGCCTCGAGCAGCAGCGCCACGGCCCCGTCACCGCCGGTGGTGATGTTGTTCGTCGTCCTCCAGAGGACACGGCCTTTGGAGTCTGACAAGACGAGATCAGAGGTGTTTGTCAGAACCAACTTCCCCGACAAACCGCTGCCGATCGGGTTGTCGCGGTTGGCCACCCACACATATGTCCTCTCCGGGATGTCGTGGTACCATATGCCTAAGTAAGAGTTTGCGGCCCTAGAGTTCTCTGGGTCCGAGGAGAAGAAGCCAAGAGCGAAAATGCCATTGTTTGAGACGAGCTTGTCGCCCGGCAAGAGTGGCTTCGCCGGTGTTAGGCGGTCATCGGATTTGCATAAACAAATCAACAGTAGGAGGGTGAAAATGACAGGAAGGGTCTTGCCCATTGAGACTTCTTCCACATATATGCTTGTGAAAGAGCAAAGTAACAAGCTCACAGCAGCATGAGTTTTACAACCACTTTTGGCGCAGGTAATTTCAGGCTCAAGGATAGGAAACAGCTGCAGAAATTAACCGTGGGGAATTAAAGATCAAGAAGTACCATATAAACCGATCGAGGAACTGTGTTCTTGCGGCTCTCAACCATGGGGTTGACCGGACACCAGAGTCCGTCAAAGTCGTCATGGGCAGAAATATTTTGCCATAGTTGACAAGTGTACACAGAAGACGAAAGGAACGGGTTACCGTCAGGTGGAGCCCTGGCAGGGCAGTCGCTCGCAGCGAGGCGGGGAAGATGGCCGGGATAGAGCGGCGGAGGCTAGAAGGGGAAGGGGGCAGAGCTCGGGAGGGAGAGTGACGATGGGAGAGGAAGTAGAGAAGCAGAGGGTGAGCCGCAAATAATAGCAACATGTGCCACGGAAGAATTCACCCAGTAATTTTATCTTCCAAGAGGAGTTCACCCAGTGATATGAATGCATATAGCAGTAGGAACAGTTTACAGACAGCTACCACCCCACCCTGACCCTGATCAATGCATGCTCCAGAGCCTGCATCTCGCCAGTGTACTACACGCTGCAAGGTCATTTCTAGGGCTGCTGCTCGCCACTGCAGTGTCTTCAATCATTGATCAAGTCTTACGTAGACCTACGATAACAACACCTACGATCACACTTCACAGATTTGGCCCACAATATATAGTCCGCCGACGGCCATCTCTCATTTGCCAGCTTTCACAGCCTTTTCCACACAAAAAAATCTTCAAATTCATATAATCTCATACAACATAGATCAAAAGACGTACTTTATAATTCATATAAATCATACTACCTCTGTTCCTAAATATAAGTCTTTTAAGAAGTTTCACTAGACGACTACATACGGATGTATATAGACAAATTTTAGAGTGTAGATCCATCCATTTTGTTTTGTATGTAGTCCTCTAATAAAATCTTTAAAAGACTTATATTTAAAAACGGAGGGAGTAGCACATAGTTCATATAGCATACGGTAGTTCATCATCACACGTCATCAGACTATCAAAATTAGGCATGTTCTATTAGTAAAATAGGGTTATAGAGCAAGTTCGTCCACGAATGCCCTTGCCCTCTTGGTCGCGATGGTAGTGCTCCAAGATGACATAGTGGTTTGAGGCGGATGTCCTTCTTCTCCTCTTTCTGGGGAGGGGGGGTGTCAAGGGCGCAGACGGACCAGCTTTGCTCCAGCAGGAAGGCACATGCCTCCTGGGCTTGCCTCTTCACAAGGATCCGGGCTCGGGGGTCATCCATGACCTTGTCTGAAGCGGCACACCTTTGCCCTCTCACGGTGGGCACACCGTGTCACGACTCGCTTTTTCTGCTATAGTTGGGGCATCCGGAGCATGCATGGTCATGCACATTGGAGCCATTGACCTCAGGCTTAGAGCCCAGTGTCGTGGGAACAAGGACCTAGCATCGGGGTTACTCGGATATCATGCAACTGTCCTCATAGGTGCGCATATACCTCCAACCATTGCTCCAAATCCAGAGCGGGCACATGCCTCGAGCCACCGACAGGCGCATTGCCACCACTGGATCTAAGCCCCACCGGACCTGAAGCCTCCTCCCAGGACCGATGGCGAGCCAGTCGGACAACTATCTCTCCTTGTCTGTGAAGGGGGCGAGATCCCAGTCGCTGGATAGTTGCTGGATCCAGTGTTGTTGGGCTCATATCCAATGCCCGCCATGCCAGAAATGGCAGGAGATCACCGGAGAGGTGTTGGGCGGAGCAGAATGAAAGTGAAGTGAAAGTGCAATGGCAAATGGCCAAGGTTTGGTCAGGGGTGCACATAGGGACAAGGTATTTATAGGATCACGATGGCCGGTCTGATGTGACAGACGCGCCCGTGTGTGTCTGGACGACCCAAAATCCACCAACATATGGGTTGAGCTTGAGGGTACCTGGACGACCAATATGTTTGTGTTGGGTTTGACGGGTCCATTTGAGCGGGTTTTTTCTCGGCTGTCGGGGGGGGGGGGGGGGGGGCACAATTCGCGTGTGAAGTATATGCCTAATTTGCCTGAGTTTGGGAATAGTTTACACTAATCAGTTGCTAGGGAAAATGGTAAAAGGAGATAGTTTAACTAAGTACTACTATAACGCAAAATAAACACTAGAATAGACAAACAAATAAACTAAAAAAGATTAATGTGATGTTTAGATGAGCAAAGTGATGTCAAGGTGGGGGATAGTTGTACCCGTTGACGTGGATGGCAGCGCTCCACATATGTGCAATAATCTACTTATGGTGGGCAGTCCCTCAGATAGCATTGTCTATCAAGCAGCACCTTATTGAGACAACTCAATTGTCCTACTTCCCGTCACATACATGCAGCAGCTAACGGGAGTCATCGTCCTTCTACCGCCGTAATGCTCATACCATTGGCAGAGTTCTCTGTGTCTTCCATCGCTTCGCTGGTTTCGTAGTTTATCCGTGCAAAATACACAGGTTGCTCTGGTGCTGTGCGAGGCATGGCTTCACTGTCGAGCATGGACACGACCGATGACATGTGCGGCCTAGCACTGGAGCTGTCCTGGACACACAAGAGCCCAACATGGATGCACTTGGACACTTCGTCGAGCGAATAGCTCTCCGTGACGGCTGCGTCCACGAAATCCCTCACTCTTCCATCTGCCCACAAGTTCCATGCCTGAAACATCACGGTGAAATTCGTAATTTATATTTGCAAATACTATTTTCTGGTGGTTGACTTATCAGAATCTGAAGCATTTCAAAACACCATACGTAACACTTACACATGATATGAGGTTTGAAAAGTCCATCACAAGATCATGAGGTGAGCTGATCTTTAATCCACTTACAATCTCTAGTAGCAAAATACCAAAGCTGTAGGTGTCAGACTTGACGGAAAAAATGCCCTCCATCGCATACTCAGGTGACATGTAGCCGCTGTTTAAATCATCCCACAAGTAAGTATATGTGTAATTTGAGTTCTTTCAGTCGCATAAATAAAATTGAGACAAAGAGCTGGTGCAGGATACTTACTAAGTCCCAACAACTCGTCTGGTACTTTCCTGTTGCTCATTGCCTCCAAAGATCCTTGCCATTCCGAAATCTGATATTTTCGGGTTCATCTCCATATCTAGGAGAATGTTGCTTGGTTTGAGGTCTCTATGGATTATAGTCGTCCTCGAATCTTGGTGGAGATATAGAAGTCCTCTAGCTACTCCTTTGATTATGTTGAACCGTCTTGGCCAGTCAAGCATGGATTTCCTTTCGTTATCTGCCAAGAACAGGATGTGTAAATACAAGTAGGTCGTCTAGTAAGCTGTTCAGGCAAGTAAATTTGCTTGGTTAATTCAAGATTGCTTTCTAGAGTATGGGATTAGAACATACCAAAAAGGAAATTGTCTAGGCTTTTGTTGGGCAAGTATTCATAAATAAGCAATTTCTCATCCTCATGAATACAACAGCCAAGAAGTCTAACAAGATTCTTGTGCTGCAATTTGGCAATAAGAACCACTTCATTTATAAAATGCTCTATACCCTGCTCAGAACCCTTGCTAAGCCTTTTAACAGCAACTTCCTTTCCATCTTCTAATGTTCCCTGTGTAATTTCATAATTATTGAAACAAATTGACAAGGAGGAAATTATACAGATTTTCCAATGTTGTAATTAATTGACAAGATCAAAGCTTTACAACCTTATAGACTTTGCCGAAACCTCCTTTTCCAAGTACGTTCATGTCATGGAAACTGTTTGTTGCAGAAGCAATTTCTTCAAAACTAATAGAACGCAATTCCAAATTTTGATCCCAAACTTCTTGCGAAGTGCTCAAGTGTTCCAGGGTCGGTCTTTTCAGGTTTTCTTTGTTTACTTGTTTCCCTGCAGAAATATCAGTAACTTAACCGCTCAGCACTATTACATGAACATCATATTACAGGAAACTGGAGTCCCTTATTCTACCTCTTCGCTTGCATATGCAGACAAGATATATGCACGAGAGTATCAGCAGGAATGATATAACTGGGAGCACAATCTTTAATACAACACCAACATCACCCTTCCCGTTGTGTCCTGTGAAGAAAACGATGAAAAGAATACTGCATCAAGATCAAGCATAGCTTGTGAGAGTACACATTAACTTTTTCTCAACGAGTACAAGATATTGATTCACTTGCATATAATACGAAAGATGGTAGTAAAATTAAAATGCATCTCGAATCTCAGATATAATTACAGATTTTGTTTCAGAAATGAGTATTTGCAGAAACCAAAAGTGGCTAACTAGTGTTACAAATGTGTGAGATGGAAAACTAGCCTACCGACACAATTCTGAAAGAAATGCTAACTGATGAGTATATTCAATGATAACGACTATAAGTCCCAGGTAGGAAAGGTTGTTGTTCCTAGTTTCACAAGCAGACTATTACTGCAGATTAAAATAATTAAAGCAACCATGGAAGTATGGAACAATACATACCAGGAGAACCAGCAAGCCGAAGGTACAGATTGCCACCAAGTTCGCCTGTCTTCTCTAAGTCAACAAGCTCGCCTGTCCAGACCAAGCATCTTGATGGGCCACCGGTTGCGACAATACTGCTCAAGTTGGCATAAGCGTACGCGGTGCAGGAGCAGTTACGCTCACACTCAGCAGTGCACTCCTCGAAGCTTCTGCTCCTCACATACACAAATTCATCAGGCACCTTCATCCCAGGCAAGGCCAAGAAATGGTAGTCACGACATGTCAGCGCCTCCTTTCTCACGCATCCTCTGGAGAAGTTGGCGCTGAAGCTGTCCGCAGGCTCAAACCCATCAAGGCACCTGCACTCCCCGGTGGGCATGTCACAGTAACCAAACGGACCACAAGAGCCGTAGTGACGGCAGCCATCATCTGGGCGCTTGAACAGAACCACCCATGACTGGCCACTCCAGGTCCTGAGCAGCAAGTCGCCCGTGTAGTCCAGCTTCCAGTGCGTTCTACGGGAGGAGCTGTTGCCAGTGTTGAACGTCGAGTAGATCATTTTTCCATCATCGACGTTCTCGGACAACATGTATCCGTTCTCGTCCGAGGCTTCCGCACCGTTCCACATTCCGCTGCGCCAATACTTCCTTGTCCCGCGCCAGGTGAGGATCTGGAGGCCCGTGCTGGGGTCACGACTGAGGACGAATTTCCCGGTGGATGGGTCTTGAGAACCATTCCAAGCAATGATGCGCACTGCTGTATGGGTCTTGTAGTTCGCCCATAACTTGAAGCCGGGGAGTATGGTGTCAGTCGGGTGATCATAGCTCTGCCATATCTGCGTGAAATTCTGCAACTGGACCACAAAGTTCCCCGCCTCAAGCAGAAGCGCCACAGCCCCATCACCCCCGGCGGTGACGTTGATCGTCGTCCTCCAAAGGATACTGCCCTTGGAATCAGACAAGACAAGGTCAGAGCTGTTGGTGAGAACCAAATTCCCGGACAAACCGCTGCCGATTGGGTTGTCGCGGTTGGCCACC
This sequence comes from Hordeum vulgare subsp. vulgare, assembly GCF_904849725.1. NCBI lineage: Eukaryota > Viridiplantae > Streptophyta > Magnoliopsida > Poales > Poaceae > Hordeum > Hordeum vulgare. The sequence continues at coordinate 643,072,934 of NC_058519.1, read as the reverse complement.
CACACATATGCCCGCTCCGGGATGCCGTGGTACCATATGCCTACATATGAGTTTGCGGAGTTTTCTGGGGAGAAGAAACCAAGAGCAAAGATGCCATTGTTGGAGACGAGCTTGTCGCCGGGCAAGAGTGGCTTTGTGGGTGTTAGGCGGTCATCGGATTTGCAGAAGCAAATCAATAATAGGAGGATGAAAAGGGGGAGCGGAGTGATGCCCATCAAGCCTTTTTTCACATATGCTTGTGAAGAGCAAGGTAATGAGATGGTATGAGTGAAATGGTCTGTATTTGCTTGCTTGCTTGCAGATATGAAACTGCTGCCGCCTGCTGGCCTATGTGGGGAATTAAAGGACCAAGAAATGCTCCATTTCAAAGACTTGGATGTGTTGACTTCATCAAACACACCGAGGAGCCGAGGTCGACTCGCAACCATCTGGTGACCGGAATCTTACCCAGGTCGTCGTCCGCGGCATAAATGTGCCATGGTAGTCCGGGGACATGGACCTTGCAGAGCCACGCCATCAGACAAACTGACGCAACACCGCAACAGGATGGTGCAGAAATTAATGTCCAGATCTCAGCACCGTTGACGACTCGCCGCCCTTGTGCGGGAAGCTTGGGAGGTGCTCCGTAGATGCTGGACGAAAGGTGCGTGGAGTAACTGCATAGGAACGGGTTACCGTCAGATGGAGCTCCGGCGACGTGCCGGCACACTGTCCCCTTATCATCCATCATCCGTTTGCTTCGGGAAGAAAGAAAAATCAGGCAGCACCCGACTTTTCATCTCGAGTGAGTGGGACGAGCACGTACCGACGGCGAGCGCGAGCGGGCTGTCGCGGCTGGAGGTGACTGGCAGGGGAAATTAGGGGAGGGTGGCCGCGACGGCCCGATGAGGTGCCGGCCGCTTGCTATGGTCGCCTGGAAGGGGAGGGGAAGGCGAGGCGCTGGAGACGTATGTGGAGGCGGCGCCATGATTGGCGGACCGGCGGCGGCAGTGGGGACTGCGGTGAGCCGGCGGCGGGAGTGGGGGTGGAGGGTACTGCGGCGAGCCAGCGAACGCAAATGGACGCTACTTGCTTGTGGGCTAGGGCCCTTCTATCTAGTAATACCAATACCAAGCGGGCTGCAGGTTTACTTGGCACCGCTCAAAGCTCGCCACTATCGCGGCCCATTAATGTGTTTCTCCCATAAAGAATCAACAATATAGGAGTATTTTCTTTTGCTAATAAGTTATAAAAGTAATTTCATATTTTAGTTTAAAAAGTGGAGAGAATTTAAAAAAATATATAAAATGATAATATATCAGAATATATATATATATAATATTCATCTCACGTTAAAAAATGTGCTCTGCATGAAAAATATATTCATATACTCTCAAAAAACATATTCATATATTTTTTAAACCATGCACTTGGGGAAATTAAATTGGTTCATGTATTTTGAAAAAGTGTCTACGTATTTCCTTCAAATAGGGACGGAGCATCGAGATGCCCTGTTAATGATGGCACTTGGTCATACACTGAGGTTGGATCTTTACCCTTTATTGAGAAGAAAAAAAACAGCTGACACAGAGCAATCCCAGGGTAAAGATATACTCCCTCCATCCCAAAATTCTTGTCTTAGGTTTATCTAGAAATAGATGTATTTAAATACTAAAATATGACTAGATACATTCATTTTTTTTTGAAAAGGAGGAACCGAGCCCCCGGCCTCTGCATCAATCGATGCATGCAGCCATATTATTAAAAATAAACGTAAAGTATGTGATGTCCACAAATCTCTGAATGTGAGTACAAAAATTAAAATAAATTGCCCATCCGGCTCAACTGATAACAGACTACGATGCCTATACACCTAGTCTATTATTAGCACGCCATCCAAATCGGTTGAAGATAACCCGAGCGGCCGTCTCCCATCGGTTGCACCCAATATTCATAAGATCCCTGGAGTCCACATGACTGAGTAACGACCACATACGGATCCAGGACGTTGCTCTGAAAATAACCTACAAAAAGTTGTTGAAATTCTTGCTATTAAAAATCATGTCATTCCTAGTATTTCATATAGCCCAACATAACGCACATACTCCAATTCTAATAAGTTTCGATATTCTGCCGTCGACTCCATTGAGCCACGTTGTGAATAACGAATTCATACATGTAGGTGGAGATATATTAAAAGCTATGTGTAGTGTGCGCCAAAGAAGTTTTGCAAGCGGACATTCTAAGAAAAGATGTTTAATCGTTTCATTTTGCTCACAAAAACAACAGTTCACCCTGCCTCTCCATCTTCGTTTTTTTAAATTATCTTTGGAATGAATTCATACCTAGACAAATCTAAGACAAGAATTTTAGGACGGAGGGAGTGAGATGCAGGGCATACTGAGATGGTATGATGGAAACATTACTCTTAACAAATGAAGATAAACACAAGCATATCCGAATAGAAACACCTTTCTCTAAGATGAGAAACAATTAGTATAAACCTTCACTAGTAATCCATTATCCACATTTTCTTCATATACAGTAAAGTCCACTTCGGTGCTTTACAAACTGTAAACTAACAGAGGTTACTACCACCACTATGCTGAAAATCTGAATTTATGTACACTGAATTGGAGACTTTACATCTATTATGGGGTTCCAATACATTGTAAAAGTTGACATTAAACATCTACCGACCTATTAGTGTTGTGATACTCATGGTATTTGGTGAATTATCCATGTTTTCGCCGGTATGTCCATTTTCCTGATTTCTTGTTGCAAAATATGCAGGTTGCTCAGGCTCTGGAAGCAAAGCGGTTTCATTCTCCAACATAAACACAACTGATGACATGATTGGCCTAGCATTTGAATGGTGTTGAACACACAAGAGTCCTACATGAATGCACCGTACAACATCATGAATTGGACAACTACCAGCAATTGTTGAGTCCACCAGTTCCATTGCATTTCCATCTTCCCATAATCTCCACGCCTGACGGAATAAATTCAAGTTTCAACCAATTAACTCTAGTTTTGTTAAGGTCGCCAAAATTTGAGCATTCCATGATACTTACATAAGTTGTAAGGTTTGGAAAGTTCATTATGAGCTGAGGTGAGCTGATCTTCAAGCCACTTACAATCTCCAAGAGAAGAACACCGAAGCTGTAGATGTCTGACTTAACAGAAAAGGCACCACCCATCACATATTCCGGGGACATGTAACCGCTGTTTAAACATTAAGTTTGCCTCAGTGCACGTTTTAAATAAAATAGTGTGGGTCTTACTAAGGGGCAGTTTGATCACAATATTAAATCGTCTAGTTTTCACTTATCCAAAACCATCTATATCTCTCTCATGACTTGCAGGGAAGCATGAAACATCCTAATCAAACACGAGTGAAGATCTGTGGCTTTGGGGGACTTATATTGGAATTGGCAGTTGCAAAGATAATAGAGATTAAAGTACAAAAGTGAAAGTGCTCTTATCTAAGATCATCGTAAATTACTGAATCTCTGAACAAACATAATATTCCAATTTCTAACTTGTATCCGACAGGGCAACGAAGCAAAGATATCCAACAAATCTTGTTAATTGTTTAAATTTTCTCATAGCTGTCCTCATTTTTTAACAACAGCCTTTATTTTTTGAATTGATATATCGAAAACAGTATCCCAACTAAACTCATTAAAGCATTTCACTAGCATTGAGAACACAAGTTGAACTTAGCTAAACCAAAAATGTACCAAGCAATGGGAGTAAAGGTGTTCATCCCTGCCCACTTGATTCTACCCCTAAAACTGAAACAATATCCTAGACACTTCTCAGCACATGAATTACTTACTATGTTCCAACAACTCTAATAGTGTTTCCTTGCTGCTGGTTTCCACCAAATATCTTTGCCATACCAAAGTCTGATATTTTAGGAGTCATTTCTTTATCCAACAAAATGTTGCTTGCTTTAAGATCTCTATGAATTACTGTTAATCTTGAATCTTGGTGGAGATAAAGAAGGCCTCTTGCCACCCCTTTAATTATTTTGAACCGTGTCAGCCAATCAAGGACATCTTTTCTTGTATTATCTTGCAGCATGAACAGTTCAATAAAACCTGTTGTTAGTCATCATGCATGTTCTTTCGGAATCTGACCAAAAAAACACTTTATGGTCAACATTGAGAATTTTCTGCAACATGAGATCAGAAGTCGGAAGATACCGAAAAGGAAGGAATCCAAGCTTTTGTTAGGCATGTATTCATAGATCAATAACTTCTCATCATCATGAATGCAGCAACTAAGAAGTCTAACTAGGTTTCTGTGCTGCAATTTGGCAATTAGAGTCGCTTCATTTCTGAATTCTTCTATACCTTGCCCAGAACCACTGCCAAGCCTTTTGATAGCAACTTGCTTGTCACCTTCCAGTATTCCCTATGTAATTGTATACATTTTTGTGAGGTGCTCAATTCCATCATTCTGAACTGAGAAACAATGAAAGCAACAACTTTTTTTCTCCACTGAAACTACTGCGTTTTTTGACATATTATACTGAAGATAATTTCAACAGATTGACAGGACCATTATGTTGTGAAATGTCAATTAAGAAGGAAATAAAAAAAACATATTTACAAAATCACACCACAATTTATGGGGGACATATTGTACCCTCCTTGCCGATGTTAATTAAGCTTATTGTTACCTTGTAAACTTTGCCGAAACCTCCCATTCCAAGCATATTGGAGTCGGAGAAATTATCCGTTGCGTCCACGATATCTTTGAAACTAACAAACGGAAAATCTAAAGTTTTGCCTCCAAGCTCACTAGAAGCACTCAAGTATCGTAGCATCAGTTTCTTCTTGATTTCCTTCTTTCGCTGTACCACTGCTGATTGGCATTGCCACTTAACTGATTTGAACTTGAAGAATAACTTGGTATGAAGGAAAGGAAGGTAATTATTATTCTATTTTTGTACTCACATTTCCAGACAATGGCTATGCACGTGAGTAGCAGCAGGCATGCTACAACCGGCGGTACAATCTTCACCAAATGGCTATTCTTGTGAACAGCTGAAATGTATGCCAACAGAATTTATTGCATCAAGCATTACTTGCAAGAGTATGGATTTAGTTACTTGCTGAAGTACCATGACTGTTCTGTGTACCTAGGTATTCTTAGTTTCAGTAACCCCTCGAGCGGTACTGCTAGGCATGTGGTAAAACTGAGGGTGCAGTAGTACAAAATACTTGCAGTTTCCCTGTATAACAGAGCTCTATGATAAATGAAAAGGCAAGCTGTTTGCCATTTCGTGAATAAAAAAAAATACTTGGTCATTTCCTGACTCTACATACACAAATGGAACTGGCTAATTATGTAGGGGAAGCAGGGAGTACTATGTTCTCCTAGTTATCCTATGCCTAAAATTTCCCTATTTAATATCTATTTTCCAGACGGCACAACAATAGTCTAAAGCATAAACCAGTCTCCCAGCACAACCTCCCTTGTGTCTTCGTACTTATCTCTGCTGGATGATTCAAAGAAAAAAAGAAAGAAGTTGTGGTGCATCCAAGTAAACAAAAGAAAAACTATTGATCCGAAACAGCAATGTCGTCCATACCAGCAGGAGAGTCGTCCCCAAGGCGGATGTACAGGTTCTCGCCATAGTTGCTGGTCTTCCACGTGTCGACAAGCTCCCCTGTCCAAACCAAACACCTTGTCTGATCCCCTAGAGCCCCAGCACTTCTCAGGTTGGCATAAGCATAGGCTGTGCACGAGCAGTTGCGGCTGCACTCGGCCGCACACTGGTCAAAGCTTCTGTTTCGGATGTGCCTGAACCTGTCAGGCACCTTCATTCCAGACAAGGCCAGAAAATGGTTTTTGCTGCCACATTTCAGCGCTTCCACTCTCCGGCACCCTCTCGAGGAGTTCACTGGGTCAGGCTCGAACCCATCCAAGCACTGGCACGTTGGAACAGCACCCGTGAAGTCGGAGTAGCCAAACGGTCCACACGAGTCATAGACGCCATAACTGCCGGAGGGGCGCTCCGATGTGGCTATCCACGATGAGGAGTAGCTGTTCCAGGTGAGGAGCCTCATGGTGCCGGTGTAGTCGAGCATGATGCGTGCGTACGGTGAGTCGTCGGAGACCGAGTACATTAGGTAGAACCTCTCCCCTGAGTTGACGATGGTCTGGTACACGACGGAGCTGTTGCTGCCTGGGTATGTGCCGCCGGACACCGATGCGCCATTCCACACGCTGATGCGGCAGTACAGCTTGGCTCCGTGCCAAGTCACCATCTGAATGTCCAAGTCTGGGTCAAGACCGAACGAAAAATCACCTAAGGAAGGGTCATCCGGGCCCTTCCAAGCGACAAGGCGCCCCACCACATGGCCCTTGTAGCTCAGCAGGAACCTCATGCCGGGAAGGATGGTGTCCGTCGGGTGATCGAAGCTCTGCCACATGACTGTGCCGTTCGGGGACCGGAGAACCAAGTTCCCCGTGTCGAGCAGCACCGCAAAGGCTCTCGCGTCTTCATCGGCTGTGACGTTGTTCTTTGTCATCCAAAGTGTATGGCCTTCGGAATCCGACAACACGAGGTCGGATTTGACGCTGATGGCGAGTGTCGCAGGTGAAGTGGTGGTGGCCGGGTTGTCGCGGTTGGCGACCCATACGATGGCGTGGCTGCTCTCCGGGATGTTGTAGAACCAAATTCCAACATATAAGCTCCTGTTGGAGTTGGCGGGGGAGAAGAAGCCGAGAGCGAAGATGCCGTCCTTGGAGACGAGCATGTCACCAGGGGAGAGTGGCTTGCTCTGTGTGAGTTGGTCATCAGATTTGCTGAAAGGAAACAAGAAGAGGAGGATGAAAATGGGGAAGCAGGACATATCCATTATGTGTGCCAGCCCCCAGTGAAGAAAATAGCATACATACATATACAACCATGATTTGATTAGACACGAAGTACCTAGGTGTATAGTTGGGAGCCGTCAGTCAAGCCGATGTTTTTCAATCAAAATGCTAAACCCTGCTATCATCAGTTCATCACATAGGAAATGTATAGGATGTCAAAGTCCAGATTCATGTTTTGGCGTGTAATGGATGGACAGCAAGGACCTAGACCAAATCACTGCTGACAATCTCAAATGGTGCTCCAAGTCTTCAACTGTGATGCAAGATAGAAGAAAAAACCGCTACTACGAATCCACATTGGGGATTCTTGGTGGACTTTGGAGTGAGACGACGGCGAAGGCGACACCTCACTGCACTTTTGTCAAACGCACGAGCGCATCTCTCAGATCAGATGTGCCACATTATATAGTCATCCCTACTGCGTTTTTTTACTACTGTCATAATTTTCAAAAGAATGAACGGAAGACTAAAACAGAGAAAGAGATAAGCCTGGAGAGACTGAGATGAGAGTAAGGTTGACTGAAGGAGGCTGGACTAGTTATCAACGAAAAGCCAGGACACAAACCTCAAATGAAGAGTATTTTTGTTCCTCTTAGCTCTGTGAGTGCCATTTAAATTCGTGCTTGAAATTGGCTCTGCAAGCATATACACCTGGAAGGACAGAGTTGAAGATAAAACCATCTTCTGCCCGCCTCTCATCTTCAGCTGCGGCTACGCCTTAAGGGACTTCCTAGGCAAGTATGTAAAGGATTTCCCCCGTGGCCTTGGAGCCTTGCGTAGGTGTTCCCTTGAAGCGGAAAGGGTGATGTAGCACAGTGACGGTAAGTATTTCCCTCAGTTTGAGAACCAAGGTATCAATCCGGTGGAGGAGTATCTCAAGATCCTGCACAAACACAAAAGCTTGCTCCCAACGCTATGAAGGGGTTGTCAATCCCTTATAGATTGTTTGCCACGTGAGAACTGAAAGCAACAAAGTAACAACGCAAAGTAAAAGCGGAGGTGTAAATGATGGATGTGAATAGACCCAGGGGCCGTAGTGTTTACTAGTGGCTTCTCTCATGAAATCAAGTAGACGGTGGGTGAACAAATTACTGTCGAGCAATTGATAGAACCGCGCAAAGTCGTGACGATATCTATGCAATGATTATATCTATAGGCATCACGTCCCAAAACAAGTAGACCGATACTTTCTGCATCTACTACTATTACTCCACACGTCGACCGCTATCCAGCATGCATCTAGTGTATTAAGTCCATAAGAACAGAGTAACGCCTTAAGCAAGATGACATGATGTAGAGGGATAATCTCAAACCAATGATAAAAGCCCATCTTTTTACCCTTGATGGAAACTACTTGATGTGTGCCTTGCTTCCCCTACTGTCACTAGGAAAGGTCACCACATGGGAGAACCCAAAACCAAGCACTTCTCCCATTGCAAGAATCATAGATGTAGCTGGCCAAACAAAACCCAAGACACGGAGAGACTTACAAGGATATCAAATCATGCATATAAGAAATCAGCAAAGACTCAAATATATATCATAGATAATCTGATCACAAATCCACAATTCATCGGATCTCGACAAACACACCGTCAAAGAAGATTACATCGGATAGATCTCCATGAAGATCATGGAGAACTTTGTATTGAAGATCCAAGAGAGAGAAGAAGCCATCTAGCTACTAACTACGGACCCGTAGGTCTGAAGTGAACTACTCACGAGTCATTGGAGGGGCGATGATGATGATGAAGAAGCCCTCCAACTCCAAATCCCCTCCGGCAGGGCACCGGGAAGGGTCTCCAGATGAGATCTCGCGGAAACGGAAGCTTGCGGTGGCGGAAAAGTATTTTCGAGGCTCCCTGGTTTTTTGCGGAATATTTGGGAATTTATAGGCCAAATACCTAGGTCAGGGGTGGCCAGGGAGGCCACAAGCCTGCCCACCGCCGCCTCCCCCTGGTGGCGGAGTGGGGGCTTGTGGGCTCCCTGGAGCCCACCTGGCCTGGCTCAAAGGCCCCCTGATCTTCTTCCGTCCGGGAAAAAACATTTCGGGGTTTTTCTTCCGTTTGGACTCCGTTCCAAAATCAGATCTGAAAAGAGTCAGAAACACGGAAAAAACAGGAACTAGCACTTGGCACTGAATTAATAAGTTAGTCCCAAAAAATATATAAAAGGTACATAAAACAACCAAAGAAGACAAGATAATAGCGTGAAACCATCAAAAATTATAGATACGTTTGAGACGTATCAGACTCTCAAAGCCGTTACCCTCCGTGGGTTGAAGTCTTCACTAACATGGATGTACGATAGCGCCACCTATCGGAACCATGCCAAAAATCACCGTGTCAACTCTTCGCGTTTGATCTTCCTAAACTCCACTTCTTACTAAATGTGCAAAGTCTTTATTTTCCGATGCCATATTTGTTGAGTAGCATGTGTAGGGTGCACTAGACTTTTTAGAATCGCTAAAATCTGCCAACCATTAAATTGGGAAAAGGCTAGGATTTTAATTATGCAAGTAGTCTATCCCCCCCTCTAGACACCTCTTCTATCGATCCCTCAATTGGTATCAGAGCAAGGTCTCCAAAACCTTGGTTTAATCGCCATTGGAGGAAGATGGATGTGACTAGTTTGGGGAATATTAGTTGTAGAGTGCCTATTCTTGATGGGGAATAGTTTAGACAATGAAAATAAGAAATTCTTGATATATTTGATAAATTCCATTTGCGCAAGTATGTTAAATATCCCTATGAGCCTCCCATTGATTATTTGCATCCTTCTCATGATGAAGAACATGATATGCTTGGTAATCTCAAAACTGTTAATCTAATCATTAGAGGACTGCCAAGTAATGTGCTTAATCAATTGCAAAATTTGGAGTGTGCTCACACTTTGTGGAAAGACTTAGAGAAAAGATATCCCGATTATTCATTGAAAAATCTTGAGATCATTTTCCATAATGCATTGCCTTTCACAAAATGAAGCCACCCGATCCTAATTTTGATAAATGCCTTTTTGAGCTTCCTGACCTCGTGCGTGCTAAAGGAGATGTAATTACCATTAAAAATGTCATTGTTGAAGCCATTCGCATGCATAAATATGAACATTGTCATAGTCAAAATTATGATGAAATTCTTGTTTCCTATGACGAGGGTATTTCGTCCACGACGATAATGTGGAGCATGGCTACTACGATGAAGATGAAGAGTTTGGCATCGAGAATGAGAAGACCATGAGGAACCTTAGTCTTATGGCTAACCTTAGAGACTACATGGTCGGTGGAAAGGAATGGGTTCTTGATAGTGGATGCACCGATCACATGATCAGAGATAAAGGCATGTTCCATGAGATCACACCAAACTGTGGACCTCGAAGGTATGTGACCTTTGGAGATAACTCCAAGGTAAGGTACTTGGTCTCGGTAAGGTGGCCATATCTCATGGCAGTTCTATTCAAAATGTTGTGCTTGTTGAATCTCTTGGCTATAATCTGCTTTCCGTATCTAGACTAGCAGATTTTGATTTCAATGTGCTATTTACGGAAGTTGACTGCCAAGTGTTTCGCCGTGATAATCATAACATGGTCTTTACTGGTTTCCGTAGAGGTGATCTATACATTGTCGATTTCACTAAAAAATCTAAACCCCGTACATGTCTTATGGCAAAATCTTCTAAAGGTTGGTTATGGCATAGAAGGTTATGACATGTAGGTATCCGTAACCTTGACAAGCTTATCAAAGGTGATCATATTCTTAGTGTTAGAGATGTTATCTTTGACAAAGATAGACTTTGTAGTGCTTGTCAAGCAGCAAAGCAAGTTGGTGGAAGTCATCCCGTGAAGAACATCATGACTACAAGAAGGCCACTCGATCTGCTACACATGGATCTTTTTGGTCCCAATGCTTACAAGAGCCTCCGTGGAAATTCTTATGGTCTAGTCATTATTGATGCTTTTTCTAGATTCAGGTGGGTATTCTTTCTTGATGATAAGTCGCAGGTACAACAGATCTTCAAGAACTTCGCTCGGAAAGCTCAAAATCAGTTTGAGGTGAAGATCAAGAAGGTTCGGAGGGGCAATGGAATGGAGTTCAAGAACACGAATGTGGATACTTTTCTTGATGAAGAGGGTATCTCACATGAGTTCTCGGTGACGTACACACCTCAACAAAATGGAGTTGTTGAGAGGAAGAACCGGACTCTCATAGAGATGGCCAGAACGATGCTTGACGAATACAAGATGCCAAGACACTTTTGGACAGAAGCCGTGGAAACATCTTGCCATGCCATAAACCGACTCTACTTACACAAGCTTCTCGGTAAAACGACATACGAGCTACTCACCGGTAACAAACCCCAAGTTGGATACTTTTGAGTATTCGGCTCTAAGTGCTACATTCTTGATAAGCATCACCATGCTAAATTTGCTCCTAAATCTCATGAAGGTTTCCTACTTCGTTACAGATTGAACTCTCACACTTACTGTGTCTACAACAACTTCACTCAGAAAGTTGAACAGACGATAGATGTGAAGTTTGATGAATCTAATGGTTCACAAGTCGAACAATTGCCAAATGATGTAGGAGATAAGGAACCTTCGGAAGCCATCCAAGATCTACCTATCAGCAAGATTCGTCCCATGGAGATGAAGTAAAGTAATTCATCACCTCAAGTGGAAGCTCCTACTTCGCGTCAAGGCGAACCACAAAACGACATGGCGGCATCCACAAGCGGTACACGACATGATGAAAAAGAAGAATAAGTACATGTTGGGGAACATTGCATGGGAAACAAAAAAAATCCTACGCACACGCAATACATATCCATTGTGATGATCATCTATGAGAGGGGGGAGTGAATCTACATACCCTTGTAGATCGCTAAGAGGAAGAGTATATAATGTGGTTGATGTAGTGGAACATCTTCACGATCCAAATCGCAGCCCGTCCCGCGATCTCGTCACGATCCATCCCGATCTAGGCCGAACGGACGGCACCTCCGTGTTCAACACACGTACAACTCGATGACGATCTCTACCTTCTTGATCCAGCAAGAGGGGTGGAGAGGTAGATGAGTTCTCCAGCATGGCGGCGTGGTGGTGGTGGTGGTGAATTAATCCAACAGGGCTTCGCCTAAGCACCGCCGAATTAGACTAGAGGAGAAACCGATATAGATGAAGTAGAGGGAGCACGTGGCAATTAGGGTTAGCCCTCACCTCTAAAACCTCTAGTATATATAGGAGGAAGGGGAGAGGAGGCTGCCTTGGCACATCCTCCAAGGAGTGGTCCCCGGGTACCCTCCCGGCACTCCCTGTACACTACCGATGAGCCCGAAACTTTTCCGATGACCAAAGGAGGACTTCCTAAATATCAATTTTTACCTTCGGACCATTCCGGAGCTCCTCGTGTCGTCCAGGATCTCATCCGGGACTCCGAACAACCTTCGGTCACAAACAATTATAACTCAACTATACCGAAACGTCACCGAACCTTAAGTGTGCAGCCCTGCGGGTTTGAGAACTATGCAGACATGACCTAAGACACTCCCCGGTCAATAACCAATAGCGGGACCTGGATGCCCATATTGGCTCCTACATGTTCTACGAAGATCTCTATCGATTGAACCTCTATGTCAAAGATTCAGTTAATCCCGTATGATGTTCCCTTTGTCCTTCGGTATGTTACTTGCCCTAGATTCGATCGTCGGTATCTCTATACCTAGTTGAATCTCGTTACTGGTAAGTCTCTTTACTCGTTTCGTAATACAAGATCCTGTGCCTAACTCCTTAGTCACATTGCTTGCAAGGCTTGTTGTGATGTTGTATTACCGAGTTGGCCCCGAGATACCTCTGTGTCACATGGAGTGACAAATCCCAGTCTTGATCTATGCCAACCCAACAGATACCTTTGGAGATACCTGTAGAGCACCTTTATAGTCACCCAGTTACGTTGTGATGTTTGATACACACAAGGTATTCCTCTGGTTTCCGAGAGTTGCATGATCTCATGGTCATAGGAACAGATACATTGACATGCAGAAAACAGTAGCAATAAACTCACACAATCATATGCTACGTTCATAGTTTGGGTCTTGTCCATCACATCATTCTCCTAATGATGTGATCCCATTATCAAGTGACAACACTTTTCTATGGCCACGAAACCTTGACTATCTTTGATCAACGAGCTAGTCAACTAGAGGCTCACTAGGGATAGTGTGTTGTCTATGTATCCACACATGTATTTGAGTTTCCAATCAATACAATTCTAGCATGGATAATAAACTATTATCATGAACAAGGAAATATAATAATAACCAATTTATTATTGCCTCTAGGGCATACTTCCAACAGTACATCATGATGATCCACCTCAACCTTCCTCACCCCCACCTTAAGGAGATGGCATCGTCAATGACAACATGCAAGAAGATGATGAAGAAGAATCTCCACCATCCAACAAGAAGAAGTTGTCACGAGTTCGAGCAAGAGTGGACAAAGATCATCCGCTGAATCAAATCCTCGGTGACATACAAACCGGGAGAATCACTTGCTCTAAATCCCGTTTAGCTAACTTTTGTGAGCATTATTCTTTCATCTCTAGCATTGAGCCTTTGAAGGTAGAAGAAGCCCTTCAAGACCCGGATTGGGTGAATGCCATGCACGAAGAGCTACACAACTTCGAGAGGAATCAAGTGTGGACACTTGTTGAAAATCCCGAAGGCGAGCAAAACAACATTGGTACAAGATGGATGTTTTGAAACAAGAAAGATGAAGATGGAAAGGTTGTACGCAACAAGGCGTGTTTCATAGCCCAAGGGTACACGCAAGTCGAAGGTATGTACTATAGTGAGACTTATGCCCCCATTGCTAGACTTGAAGCCATTCGCATTCTTCTCGCTTATGCCAATCACCATGATATTACTCTTTACCAAATGGATATCAAAAGTGCCTTTCTAAATGGTGAAGCTGAGGAGGAGGTTTGTGTCAATCAACCTCCCGGATTTGTGAACCCTAGGAAACCTAGTCATGTTTACAAACTTCGTAAAGCTTTATATGGTCTTAAACAAGACCCTAGAGCTTGATACAAATGCCTAACAAAGTTTCTCATTGAAAAGGGTTTTGAAATTGGTAAAATTGATGCTACCTTATTCACTAAAAGAGTTAATGGCGAACTATTTGTATGCCAAATATATGTGGATGTCATTATCTTTGATTCTACCAACCCACATTTTAGTGATAAGTTTGGAAAGTTGATGTGAGAGAAATATGAGATGTCAATGATGTGTGAGATGAAATGCTTCCCTGGAATGCAAATCAAACAATCAAGAGAAGGTACGTTTATCTCTCAAACCAAGTACACTAAGGACTTAATGAAGAATTCAGTATGCAAGAGTGCAAATGTATGAGAACTCCCATGCCTACTAGTGGACATATTGACCTGACTAAGGAGGACAAACCCGTTGATCAAAGAGTTTATCAATCAATGATTGGTTCATTTCTATACCTATGTGCCTCCCGTCCTGATATCATGTTGAGTGTTTTCATGTGTGCCCGATCACTACTAGGGAAAAGCCTACCAGTAGCGCGGGTATTATATATAGCAGTAGTGCGGGAACCCGCGCTACTGATATGGCGCTACAGCTAACCTATAGCAGTAGCGCGTGTTGGCCCGCGCTACTACTATACATGCGTAGCAGCAGCGAGCTCCAGAACAGCACACTGCTGCTAATATCTGTAGTGCCTTGTAGTAGACCGCGCTACTGGTAATGGCACGGTGCTGCTAAGTTTACTCCACGCGCTACTGCTAACTTTATTAGTTTCTGTTTTTTATTGCATATTTGTTTTGTATATGAACATGCTTTATACAAGAATCTTTAGCACAGACAAATGTCATCATCATACACGTACAAATGGCTGCAAGACCACGAATGTAATCATCGCATAAACATACAAATAGTCTCATCAAATCATGTCATCATCATAATCATCATCCAACACAAAGTGATCTCTCATCATCATCTGGAAAATAGCGATACAAGTCTCGAATACTTGCAACTACATCGTCATTCATCTAAACAATGATATACACGAGAAGAGCTATCACTATGAGTGAGAGCAAAACTATGTAGTACATGAGGTGACAGTTATGAGCCCTCTCTCGCGCTAGTGTGAGCCTCACGTAACTAGCTTATGCTTCTTGTCTGCTTTTGAAGCCTTTATGGCTGGTGCCCGAGACCCCCTCCACTTGTGCCTTACACTAAGATCACTCGTCGTATACTCTCGGAACCTTTCCTTTGTACATGACATAGCACCGGCACTTCGCCATCAAGAATCTAGGTACCTATTAGAGATGCATCTTCATCAAGACAATGTACAATCATATGCAACAAAATATACTTGAGCAACACAAAAAAGAAAGGGTTGGCAACTAGATGCAACATATAGTAAACATAAATAATCAACGTAGTTTCATTGTATGCAAACTAATTAACTAGAGGTACGCGGGTCATCGTACCCAAACTAACAAAGTAGTGTTACACAAGTTCGGTAGGGACCATGGACATCACAAAGTTTCATTGCTACAGAAAGTATATACAAGTTCAACTGACACATATCATCATCATATGCATCGTAAATCACTAGAACTTCCATCCTTCCAGATCATCGAGGATGGACCCTAGTTTCTTGAATGGCGTGAGGTCCTGACGTTGCATGCCTATGTAAGTTCGAACGTTAGCTCGCGATATAGGGCCATGGTGGAACATCCCCTTCACTTTGACGACTTCTTTCATGATGATCCTTGCAAGATCCCTCTGGATGCGAAAGAAGTCATCTTTAAGTTTATAACCCGCTTCTCCTTGAGATTCTACCCACTTGCGGATATGATCATCGTTTCTGGTTGTCATGCGAAGCTTTTGGTGATCCCTTCTGAACTCCATCATGAGATGGAGGAGGTAGAATCCATCGTTCGTACTTGATTTCGGGACATGGATGCAGCAAAAGTTGGTTTTATGCGAGAAACCCGTCTTGTGATTGCTTTGTTTCCTGATCCTTATGTGCCCACCCCTGAAGCTGAAGCCTTGGAGAGCATCATCTAGAATATTCATTACATGGGTGTAGTCCTTCTTCTCGTTGTTTTTGGTAGGGTCAAAATACATGGCATGGGAGACTTCCTGGTAAAGAACAATAAGGACGGCGTGACCATTGCGAGGGGGGGGGGGGACACCTCAAATTATTCTCCATATGATCGAGAAGGAATGATTAAAATGTACGAAAGGGTTGTCCGGCACTGACTTACTTTGGATGATAAGGGAGGAGGACAATTTCCTGGTCCTTGTTCTGTACCATGAAGTTTTCGAGGTACTCCCTAGCAGTTTTACGCTCAAAGTCGCCGAGACTCAAGAAGGACTCGTGCATGTAGTATGGATCCGCCACACAGATTTGCGAGACTTCTTCTCTCTTCATGACGGAGCTCATATGTAGCGCAAAAAGGCGGACGACTGTACAATCGAGCCGCCTTGTCAAAATCATCTCGAAGATATGATCAAACCGCAGGAAGACCACCTCCGAGGGCCGTGCGTCGACGTAGCACTTCCCGTCGGGCACACGAGCCGCCTATGTCGGATATCCTGGATCCTTCGAGGATAGTAGGATTTTCTCAGTCGACAACACATGGTCGTGCAGTCCCCTGAGATCCCCGTATATTGCCTCCAACAGTTTTGGCGGTAGCATCGGCTCGCCTGTGACATGGATCATGGACACCGTCTAGTTGCTATGTGCTCTGGCTTGTTTGTAGGCAGCTGAGCCTATCTTCCCCGGATCTCTTCCTCTCCTTTTTCTTGGGCAGACCTTCCATACCCTTCCTTAACCCCCGCTCCAGTGTTGTCGGGCTAAGCACTACTGTACGACCCTCGGCTAGTTGAGCCTGTAGACAAAGCTCTTCTTGACAAGCATATAGATCTAGATAGGGAGGTACATAGGTCACTTCACTAAATGCTAGCTAGATCTACCTAGCTTTCTAGTTTGGGAGGAGTCAAGTTCAACTAGTGGAGGGGGAAGGAAAAAGAGAAAGGAGATGCATTAGTGGAGGTTGGTGTAGTTAGCTAGGAGTAATAAAGAGAGAGCAAGATAGGTAGAAGAAGGAGAGTAATGGGGGGGAGAAGTAGTGAGGAAGAAGCAAAGTGAGGGAGAGAGGAGGTGGGAGCTAGGGGAAAGTGAGGAATAGAGGAGGGGAGGGGAGAGGGGATCAGGAAAATGGTGGTATGGCTGCGACTTAGCAGTAGCGCTGGTAGAAAAATGCGCTGCTGCTAATAATCACTACCGGAATTGATAAATTTGTCGTCTGCCGTGCCTTTGCCGTCTGCTGACGCATGGCAAAGATGCTCTTTGCCGTCAGTTGGTACAAAGCGGACGGCAAAGAGGTTGCCGATGGCAAATGTTTTATTTGCCGTCTGCCACCTCTTTGACGTCTGCTGACGCATGGCAAAGGCCCTAAAGGCGGACGGCAAAGAGCACACGGACGGCAAAGGGGCGCCACCCTAACGGCCAACTCGCGCCCCACCCCGCCCACCCCTTTGCCGTCTGCCTCCCAGCCTTTGCAGACGGCAAAGGGGAGCTCCCCCTAACGGCACCCAGCCCCCACCCCCCGCTCCCCTAACGGCCAACTCGTGCCCCTCCTCCTCGCGCACTGCCCACCCCAGCGCAACTCCTCCCCGCGCACTGCCCACTCCAGCGCCGCCGCCACCACCACCGGAGCTCGCCCTCCCCTCCTCCCCGCGCAACTGCTCCCCGCGCCCGTCCTCCACGCGCCCCTCCTTCCCGTGCCCTGCCCACCCGAGTGCCGCCGCCACCACCGGAGCCGCTCCAGCCCACCACTGCCGCGTGGCCGGAGCTCGCCCTCCCCTCCTCCCCCCGCACCTCCTCCCCACCGTCCAAGGCCGGAGCTCGCCCTCCCCTCCTCCCACTGCCTTCCGCCCGCCCACTGCCCCTACGCAGGTAAGTTTTTTTTGCTTTATTTCTTGTTTTTTTTTAAAATTAGATAGTTAATTTAGATAGTTAGTTTATTTTGTGTTTTTTCTGTTAAATTGGATAGTTAGTTTTTTCTTCTTCTGGTTTTATGTTAAATTAGATAGTTAGTTTATTAAGTAGAAAAAGTAGATAGAAAAGAAAAGAAATAGATAGAAAAAAGAAATGATAGATGAAGAAGGGTATGGGCCCCAAAAAAGAAATGATAGATTTGCATTTGAAGTAAATGTGCATTTTTGACAGAAGTTGCATGTTAAGCTTTTGGTCTGAAGATAGGAGGTGTTGACATAAACCTCATGCATGAAGCATTGATGTAGTTTTATTTGCACCTCTTAGATCTTAGCCTTTTGAGGTTCTATTGTAATAGAAACATGTATGTTTGCGCTGAATTGTATGTTATGCTCCTACTCTACATGCTTTATCTAGTCAAACTTAGAAGAAAATAAGAGAATAATAAACTAGAAGAAGAAAGAAGAAGAAGAAGAAGAAGAAGAAAGAGGAGAGGAGGAGAAAGATAAAAGAAAGAAGAAGAAGAAGAAGAAGAAGAAGAAGAAGAAAGAGGAGAGGAGGAGAAAGATAAAAGAAAGAAGAAGAAGAAGAAGAGGAGGAGGAGAAAGAAGAAGAAGAAGAAGAATAATAAGATGATCAAGAAGAAGAAGAAGAAGAAAAAGAGGAGAGAGGAGAAGAAGAAAGAAGAGGAACCCGGCCCCCGGCCCACGACGACCGACGCCACCAACCCCTGACCCTCGACCCCTGACCTCCGACGCCACTAACACCCGACTCCCGACCCCCAATGCCCGACACCACTGACCGTTGACCCCTGACCCCCGACTCCACTAACTGCCGACCCCGACGCCCGACGCCATTGACCCTCGACTCCAAACGCCACTGACCCTCGACCCCCAACCCCCGACGCCCGATGCCACTGACCCTTGACTCCTGACGCCACTGACCCTCGCCCCCCGACCCCCGACCCACGACGCCACTGACCTTCGATCCCCGACACCCTACGTACCCTGACCCCCAACCCCGACCCCCGACACCTCTTCGGCCTCTTGTTGACTGAAAAGACCCCAACTCCTGACGCCAGTGACCCTCGACCCCCGATGACACTAACCCCCGACCACCGACACAACTAACCCCCGACCCCCGATGCCACCGACACCCGACACCACCGACCATCAACGCGACCGACACCCGACACCACCGACCATCGACGCCACTAAGCCGACGGGGGTCATAGTTTTGTAAATTATGAGTTAGGCCACATATTTTCTGATTATGTTAATTATAAAACATCGTATTTGTGTTGATCGTGTGAATTTCAATGTGCAGTTGTTCGACGACCTCCACGTGCGTTGGACGAGCTCCACCCTTGCGTTTGTTGGTGAGCACAAATGACTTATCCTCCTACCCCTTAATTTGCTCTGTCCCGGTCTTTGTGCCGATGAAACTTGCTAGCTATAGGTTTCTTCAATCATGAGTATGCGTGACCAGTATGCGTCTCTCGTTCGAAAGGGCGACATCTATAAATATGCATTTCTTTGCATATTTATAACCGCCATCCTTTCAAATTGTCCAACATTATCCATGGACAGCCCGAGTATGTGTAGATTGGGTTTGTTTTCCCGTATGTTGTGCTCCGGATCCGATGCGGAATTTCGTCAGTGCCTCCCCTGTTGTTCTCCGGTTACACATCCTCTCTGCTTATTGCCGAGACGTGTATCAGGAGAACAGTGGGGAGGTGTTGCCGAAATTCTGCGTCGCATCTGGAGCAGAGCATGGGAAAACGAACCCAATCTACACATACTCGGGTGGGATTAGGACCTATCTTTACCTATTAGCGTGTAGGTTGCATGGACGTAATAAAACTGACAAACTTGATTAGCGTATGAATATAGATGATGAATTATATATTTATTTCTTGTGCCCCCATAGGTAGCTAGCCAACATGAGTGATCGTGCTTGGATGTACACTGGTCACCCTAGTCAGAAAGACATGGCCCATGAATGGTTAACAAAAACCAGGGGGTTTGTGAGAGCCGCATTTGCAAATGGCCAGCAAAAAACATGGTGCCCCTGTCCCAACCGCGACAACTGGAAAAAGCAGACAGATTTTGAAATGGGTAAACACCTGTAGAAGTGGGGTTTTACCCCTAATTATACGGTGTGGACTTTTCATGGTGAGTCTGACCAACGTGCCAGAGCTGAGGTGATTCTTCGTCGCACCGACGAGCATGGTACCGGGATTGAAGACATGGTGCAAGACTTTGATGATGCTCGGGATTCGGACGATGAGATGGAGGAATATGCAAAGGCCTTCTATGAAATGTTGGAGTCTTCAAAACATCCTCTCCACGAGCAGACTGAGCTTTGTCAGCTGGATGCCATCGTGCAAGTAATGGCTCTGAAGGCTCAATTTAACCTAGGCAGAGAATGCTACGACACGATGATGACGATATTTGGACGCTTTCTACCCAAAGGCCATGTACTGCCTGCAAACCTGTACCAGTCAGAGAAAATCCTCCGTGTACTTAAGATGCCCTATGAGAAGATACATGCCTGTGAGAATGGATGTGCCTTATTTAGGTTTGAGTATGCGTCCTTGAACTATTGCCCCATTTGCAATTCTTCCAGGTATATTGTGGTAGACAACGGCATGGGTGAGAAGAATCAGACCAAAATCCCCATTAGTGTTCTTCAGTATTTGCCAATCGTACCAAGACTTCAACGTCTTTTCATGGTCGAAGAGACGGCCAGACAGATGACATGGCACAAATTGGGCAAAAGAACCGAACTAGATGCGGATGGGAACAAGATGCTGGTACACACTTCAGATGGTTTTGCGTGGAGGCACTTCGATGCATTACATAAGGATAAATCGGAAGATCCAAGACAACCTAGAGTTGCCATCAGCACGGATGGGTTCAATGTGTATGGTATGACGGCAGCACAATACAGTTGTTGGCCTGTATTTGTCATTCCACTAAATTTGCCACCCGGAGAGATTATGAAAAGAAAGAACATTTTCCTGACGTTGATAATTCCAGGGCCGAACTATCCGGGGAAGAATATGAATGTGTACATGCAGCCGCTTAAGGATGAGTTGCAAGAAGCCTGGGATAATGGGATCAAGACCTACGACGCGGCTACCAAAACAAATTTCAAAATGCATGTGTGGTACATGTACTTGACGCATGATTATCCGGCGTTTGCACTATTTGCTGGCTCGTGTGTGCATGGAAGGTTCCCGTGCACCACATGCAAGGCAGCTCTTCAGTTCCGTTGGCTGCAGGCTGGTCGCAAGTATTCTTGCTTCGACATGCATAGACAATTCCTGGATCCTGACCATAAGTTCAGAAAAGACAAGAAGAATTTCATCAAAGGTAGAGTTGTCAAAAACACTGCACCAGCTGCGTTGACAGGCCAACAGACCCTTGATCAGTTAAACGCTCTCGAGCCTGATCCTTTGCGTCCATGATACTTCAAAGGGTATAATTCGGAACACGCCTGGACTCACAAGTCATGCTTATGGGATCTGCCTTACTTCAAAGACCTCCTTTGCCCACACAACATTGACGTGATGCACACTGAAAAGAATATTGCGGAGGCCATTTTTGGTACATTGTTCGGCATAGAGGGGAAGTCAAAAGATAATCCTAAGGCAAGAATCGACCTGGAGGCTCTATGTGATAGACCGTTGCAAAACTTGCGACAACGGAAAGGAAAGCAAAGCATAGCAAAGCCAAAGGCATGGTTCAATCTTGAAAGGCCAGCTATGAGGGAAATGCTATTGTGGGTGAAAATGCGGTTGATGTTCCCCGATGGGTATGCTGCGAATCTAAAGAGGGGAGCGAGTCTTGAGAAATTGAAAATATTTGGGCTCAAGAGTCATGATTGGCACATATGGATTGAGCGGGTAATGCCGGTGATGTTGCGTGGCTTTATCCGTGAGGATGAATGGCTAGTACTGGCAGAGCTGAGCTATTTCTTCCATTCTCTTTGTGCGAAAGAACTATCGCCTGGCATGCTAGATGAAATGGAAGAGTTGGCACTGGAGTTGATCTGCAAATTAGAAAATATCTTTCCACCGGGCTTCTTTAATCCAATGCAACATTTTATTTTGCATCTCCCGACCGAGGCAAGAATGGGGGGGCCACTAGTGGAAAACGGGCCTTTGGCCGGGACCCTTTAGTCCCGGCCTGCCTCTGGGCCGGGACTAAAGGCCCGACCATGTCGCCCAAATTCTCAATGCCTCCCTCGAGGCTTTAGTCCCGGCCCATAAGGAGCCTTTAGTCCCGGTTCGTGTCCCAAACCGGGACTAAAGGGCTACGCGGTGGGTAGTGGTGGTGGCAACCGTTCGTATCCCCCTTTAGTCCCGGTTGGTGGCTCAACCCGGGACTAAAGGCCTAACACGTGGCCTGCCGTAGTGGTGGCAACCGTTGGTATACCCCTTTAGTCCCGGTTGGTGGCTCAACCCGGGACTAAAGGCCCTAAATGGTTTGTATCCCGTGTCGTTTCGGGCGATGAAAAGCACGAACCGAAGCAGAGTCGTCATTTCTTTGTTTCTTCTTCTCTCTCGCTCACCCTCTGTGTTCTTCTCCTCTCTTCTTCCCTTCTCTTCTTCCACCATGCCAACTCGCTTTGGAGAGGTGCTCGCACATGGCACGACCATGCTCGATGTCGTGTACACGAACGAGAGCAGTGAGATGCCGTATTTTCTTGAACAGTTGAAGGAATGATGGCTTGACGCCGCAATGGATCATGAGAAGTTCTTGGGGCTTGATCTGGAGTACACGGCCGATCAACGCGGTGTTGCCGTCATCCAACTATGCTTCAAACACCATGTCTTGATCTTCCAATGGGCGAGGTAAGTTTTGAGGCTTTCTTTGATCCAATGTAATGACATTGTAAGTTTATTTGTTTCAATCATAGTTGGTTCCCTTCAAATAGTTGTAGTGAAACAATTTTGATTAGTTGAAGGGGAACACAATCTGATTGGAATAGTGTTCCATAATCTGAAAAATCGTATTAGAGTTAACTAGTGTTTAATATGTTCCATTGGAATCATAGTTGGTTCGCTTCAAATAGTTGTAGTGAAACAATTTTGATTAGTTGAAGGGAACACAATATGATTGGAATAGTGTTCCACAATCTGAAAAATCTGATTGGTTCAATATGTTCCATTGAAATCATAGTTGTAGTGATACAATTTTATGCGGTGTTCTTTGATCCAAGGTTATGAAAATTGCATATAGCTAGTGATCTCTCTAGGTTCCATTGGATAGCAATATGATATGTCATAGTCATGAAAATTGCATATAGCTAGTGATCTCTCTAGGTTCCATTGAATAGCTATAGTGATCTCTCTAGGTTCCATTGCATATGTTCTATTTGAATCCTAAAGATAATTTTCTCTTTAGTTGTAGTGAAACATGTTTCCTTATTGCAGCAGTATGTAACATTTGTTCCATTTTAATTTGTTTCTGTTGCAGTAGTGACAAGCATTGTCCAGAACTCATGGACTTCCTTCGCAGCAGCATCACTTTTGCTACCGTTGACATAACGAACGACAAGCTGAAGATGAGGTACAGCTTCGGTATTGAGATACCAACTGGTTGCCTCATTGATCTCCAAACGGTATTCAGGCTTCGACATGTCAGGACTTCGATGGCTCATATGGCAGTTTCCTTCATCGACGAGGAATATGGTGATATGAAGACCAATTTCTCAAAGTCTCAGCACAAACTTTGGGAGAAGACCCCACTTGATCGTATCAACATTGAGTATGCAGCAAAAGATGCATACGTTTCATACGAGTTGTACCGCAAGATTCGAGTCGTCAACTATGGCCAGCGTCACCTCAAATAAGGTGGACATTCTGATTGGACTAGTATCAACTATGGCCAGCTATATATCTATGATAGCTATTATTATGTACTGTCTGGACTAGTATCATGTACTGCTTGGACCAATTTATATATATCTAGTTTCTGTTTGTGCCATTATAGTTTCCAAATTTGAATGGTTTAGCCCTTTCTAACTTCATTTTCTACTTTTGAATGGTTTAGCCCTTTCTAACTTCATGGTATCATGCATTTCGACCACATATATATACAAAAAGTCTTCAGTTCAAATAAGTTCAAAAAATGAAATCCCTTTTGTAACAGATCTGTTTTTGATTAAAACAGTCATTTAAAAATGAAAGACCATTAGTCCCACGTGGCGTGCAGCGGAACCACGTGGCGTGCAGCGGAACCACGTGGCGTGCCGCGGAACCACTTTTCTTGTGGGGGTCGCTTTTCCTTCTTCTCCTTGTGCTAGATATTTGTTACGCATTAGGGAAAGAAGGAATAGCGACCATCATCGACGGTCAAAAAATCAGGTGAGGGAGTGTCCACCATACATGAGAGAAGAAGAATGTCGACTGTTGTTGTGGGGGTTGCTTCTTCTTCTTCTCTTTGTGCTAGATATTTGTTATGCACTAGGGGAAGAAGGAGTAGCGACCATCATTGACGGTCGAAAAATCACGTGAGGGAGTGTCCACCATACATGAGAGAAGAAGAATGTCGACTGTTGCTGTGGGGGGTCGTTTCTCCTTCTTCTCCTTGTGCTAGATATTGGTTATGCACTAGGGGAAGCAGTAGTAGCGACCATCATCGACGGTTGAAAAATCAGGTGAGCTAGTGTCCACCATATATGAGAGAAGAAGAATGTCGTCTCTTATTGTGGGGGTCGCTTCTACTTCCAAAGAGATTGTCCATTTTGTACACGAATGCATCCAGTTTTTGTCGTAGCCCTCTAAACTTTCTCGCACATGCTATGTGGGTGAAATAATGATAGCATGCCAACTTTCAACATTTTCAGAGTTCATTTGTAGTGCTTTTCAATTTCAGGGTCAACTAGCTCAAAAAAATAAGTAAATGCACGAAGAATACCAAATGAAGTCAGAAATTGTTGAAATTTTGTGATGTGCCTTTGAATAGTGCATTTTGAACACACAAAAAGTATGGAGTTCAAATAAGTTCAAAAAAATGAAATCCCTTTGTAAGAGATGAGTTCTCGTTCGAAACATTGATACTTCAAGAGAGATTGTCCGTTTTGTACACGAAGTGCATTCAGTTTTTGTCGTAGCCCTCTCAACTTTTTAACACATGCTATGTGGGTGAAATGATGATAGCATGCCAACTTTCAACATTTTCAGAGTTCATTTGTAGTGCTTTTCAATTTCAGGGTCAACTAGCTCAAAAAAGAAGAAGTAAATGCACGAAGAATACCAAATGAAGTTAGAAATTGTTGAAATTTTGTGATGTTCCTTTGAATGGTGCATTTTGAACACACAAAAAGTATGGAGTTCAAATAAGTCCAAAAAAATGAAATCCCTTTGTAAGAGATGAGTTCTCGTTCGAAACGCTGATACTTCGAGAGAGATTGTCCGTTTTGTACACGAAGTGCATCCAGTTTTTGTCGTAGCCCTCTCAACTTTTAACACATTCTATGTGGGTGAAATGATGATAGCATGCCAACTTTCAACATTTTCATAGTTCATTTGTAGTGCTTTTCAATTCCAGGGTCAACTAGCTCAAAAAAAAATAAGTAAATGCACGAACAATACCAAATGAAGTCAGAAATTGTTGAAATTTTGCGATGTGCCTTTGAATGGTGCATTTTGAACGCACAAAAAGTATGGAGTTCAAATAAGTTCAAAAAAATGAAATCCCTTTGTAAGAGATGAGTTCTCGTTCGAAACGCTGATACTTCGAGAGAGATTGTCCGTTTTGTACACGAAGTGCATCCCGTTTTTGTCGTAGCCCTCTCAACTTTTTAACACATGCTATGTGGGTGAAATGATGATAGCATGCCAACTTTCAACATTTTGAGAGTTCATTTGTAGTGCTTTCAATTTCAGGGTCAACTAGCTCAAAAAAAAAGTTAATAGTTTGGATAGTCAAAATAATTACTTTTCAAAATAGAAAATAGTTTTGCATTATTTATTCAATTTCAAACACTTTTCATTATCATAGTTTTGTCAAATTCTCAAATATGCAAAAAGAATTTTAATAAACATAGTTTTTAATTGAAAATAACAAATAGTTAATAGTTTGGATAATCAAAATAATTACTTTTGAAAATAGAAAATAGTTTTGAATTATTTATTCAATTTCAAACACTTTTCATTATCATAGTTTTGTCAAATTCTCAAATATGCAAAAAGAATTTTAATAAACATAGTTTTAATTGAAAATAACAAAGTAGTTAATAGTTTGGATAGTCAAAATAATTACTTTTGAAAATAGAAAATAGTTTTGAATTATTTATTCAATTTCAAACACTTTTCATTATCATAGTTTTGTCAAATTCTCAAATATGCAAAAAGAATTTTTAATAAATATAGTTTTTAATTGAAAATAACAAAATAGATAATAGTTTGGATAGTCAAAATAATTAATTTTGAAAATAGAAAATAGTTTTGAATTATTTATTCAATTTCAAACACTTTTCATTATCATAGTTTTGTCAAATTCTCAAATATGCAAAAAGAATTTTTAATAAACATAGTTTTTAATTGAAAATAACAAAATAGATAATAGTTTGGATAGTCAAAATAATTAATTTTGAAAATAGAAAAAAAATTGAAACTATATGAAAATTTATAGAGAAAATTCAACCTAAATTCAAAGTGAACTCACTTTGAATTAAGGTTGAATTTTCTCCATAATTTCGAATATAGTTTCAATTTTTAGTGAGTTTAGGCCCGTAAGCCTGCTTTAGAGAGGAGATCAATGGAGAAGCTCTGACGGGGCTTATAAACAAGTGTTAGTCCCCTTCGCTTGGCGAGGTGGGATTAAACTTATCGTGCAGCCGAGGAGGGGCTTTAGTCCCGGGTGGAGCCACGCCCCGGGACTAAAGACCCCCTTCCCGCCTTCTGGTCTGCCCGAAAAAGGGCCTTTAGTCCCGGGTCGTGGCTCCACCCGGGACTAAAGGGGGTCTTTAGTCCCGGTTCGAGCCACGCACCGGGACTAAAGATCCACCTATATAAGCGGGACTTCGAAAAATTCCAACCCAAATCGTCCATTTCTCTTCTTCTTCCTCTCGTTCTCGTGCCCGACGCGGCACAGCGACGAACTCGACGACGCCGTGAGGCTGCCCGCCATCCTGCTCGCTGCCACCTGCCGTCCTCCTCGCCGTCGCCGTCGTCCTCCTCTTCGCCACCGTCCTCCTCGCCACGCGCCGCCGTCCTCCTCGCCGCGCGCCGTCGACACCTCCGACCGGTAAGCCCCCCACCCCCTCCTCCCCAACACTCCGGCCAGTAGAAGAAAAGAAGAAAAAGGAGAAGAAAAGAAGAAAAAGGAGAAGAAAGGAAGAAAAAGGGAAGAAAAGAAGAAAAAGATTTTTTTTGTCATTTAATTTCTATTGTTATTAGGTTTGTGCTAGATTATTAGGGTTAGTAATATTTAGAATTAGGAAAAAGGAAAATAAGAAGAGGAGGAGAAGAAAAGAAGAAAAAGGAGAATAAGAAGAGGAGGAGAGGAGAAGAAGAGGAAAAATAGAAGAAGAGTAGAAGTAGAAGAAGAGAAAAAATTAGAAGAGGAGGACATGAGAAGTAGAAGAAGAGAAGAGGAGAAGTAGTAGAAGAAGAGGAGAAGTAGAAGTAGAAGAAGAAGTAGAAGAAGAGGAAAAATTAGTTTAGGGTTACAAGAAGAAGAAATATTGTATAGTGTATATACTTAAGTGTTAATAGTGTTTCTTAGATTATTGCTTAATTTTGCTATTGTATATGCTTAAGTGTTAATAGTTTAATTTTGCTATTGTATATTCTTAAGTGTTAATAGTTTATTTTTAGCAAGAAAATTAATAGAACTAGTTTATTTTTTAGTTCATTTTATGATGCCTATCCCGCATCCTCATCGTCGACTCAGCGGAGGACACCTGCTTGATCAGAGGGGCCCTGTCCGGGACTAGGCTCCGCCCGGCTGGTATTGGGAGGTACTACCTTCCGGGGGGCGTAGGTTGGTGAGGAGCCAGCCCGTCGTTGACCCGATCCTTGTTTGGTGGCGGTCGCGTGGGCCAGTGAGGGTGCTGAGGCTTCCGGACACCGCGGAGGTGGTACGTCACCGTGTCAGCGAGGAGGATGAGCACGTCCGTCGCTACATGGTTGCGTTGGAGGGCAGGTTCGAGCATACCTGGCAGGTTCTTCGGGGATCTCACTGGAGCTATGATCCTGTGATGGTTCCTTCTCTTTGGGTGTCCACCGCCCGCGCCGATACCCGTCGAGCGCTACGGTTCTAGATGTATCAGTGATGCTATATGTATGATAGTATTCGAGGAGTATTAGTGATAATATTCGACGATGTACGGACAAAAGAGATGATATATTTCCTTATAATTGAATGCATGCTAATTTGAATACTACTTTATTTTACGATTTGGTTTTGCTTATTGAATGCTCAAATTGGAAAAGTACTCCTACTTTGAATACTATGCAGAAATATAGGAGTCCCGGGTGGAGCCACGACCCGGGACTAAAGTTGTTTTGGAACGGAGTTCCTAATAGAATAATTCTTTTTTGGTACAAAGGTTAAGAGAATCCGTTTTTTGCAGAACTATGGATCCACATATCAGGAACCTCGAAGAGGAAGAACTTCTCGAAGATATAATCAAAGACGGCCCCGACGTTGAACCAACTGAATCTCCGTCGTCATATCTAAACCCCGACGTTGGAATGGAGGTCGAGCGACACGAAAATGAAGCCGATGGGGCAGGAGATAGGTCCAATGACGGAGAAGGTGATAGCTCCACTGATGGAGAAGTCGGTGGAGAAGCCGGTGAAGAAATAATAAAGTCCGGCGAGGTATACATATGAAGTTCGACAATCACTTGTAATATGTGAAAAATATTGGAGAGAGCTCTATATTGTATACATATACATTCATTTGACGAATGTTTCTCCCTCTTAGGCCTCCACATCGAGCAAAACTACGAAACGAGGCCCGAATAGAAAGTTGGATGCACGGACGCATTACACCTTTGAGGTGATATTGCCTACGGGCGAACCCAAGCTTCCTAAGAATGCTGCTGACACATTCAAGAAGCAATGCGGAGTTCTCGTTAGGGATCACATCCCGATCAGCGTTCGGGAGTGGAACAAGCGCAAAGGGGCAGCCGATAGTGACTATGTCGTCGAAAGGTACAAAGATAATCTTTGGAATGATCTCATGTCACATTTCAACCTGCCAGAATGTGAGAACGAAGACGCCGCAGACAAACTGAGGGCCAAAGTCAAGTAGTGGACTCTAAAGAAGATGGCCGAACTGTTCCGTAG
The DNA here is from genome assembly GCF_904849725.1 of Hordeum vulgare subsp. vulgare. Taxonomy (NCBI): domain Eukaryota; kingdom Viridiplantae; phylum Streptophyta; class Magnoliopsida; order Poales; family Poaceae; genus Hordeum; species Hordeum vulgare. The sequence continues at coordinate 643,043,710 of NC_058519.1, read as the reverse complement.
CTGGAAGAAGCTATGGAAAAACTATCTGAAGACAAAGAAAGTGCCAGTATTCGAGGGGTATCTAGCCAAGCAGGCGAATCACTTGAAGGCATTTCAAGAGTACAAGGAGTCAGAAGATGCCCAGGCACTATCAGAAAAGAACAAGATAAATGCCGACAAGAAGAAATATCACCACAAGCTGGGGCCAGGGGGCTATGAGACTGCCATCCCAAAGTGGGATAAGAAAGAGCAAGATCTGCTAGATAAAGGCATCGTACCTGAACCACTCTGTGATGAGTGGGAATTGAGAGCAAGAAATTGGTTCCTTGCGCATGGTGGGTCGTACGATGAAAAAACAGGGGACCTCATCTGCAGTGATGGTCTTAGGATACCCAGGGAGAATTGGAAAAGGATAGTGAAAGAAATTAAGGAGGGAAAAAGAAAGTTCACTGCAGATAGAGAGAAAGATTTTCTCACACTGGTCCTCGGCAATGACGAACATGGAGGACGAACGCGAGGCTTCGGTCCTTCTTACCCGTGGTGGCTTGGGTTTGCCAGAGACCAAGACACTTACAGAAGCCGAGAGAGAGCAAAGAAGCGGCATCAGGATGAGGAGAATGACAAGTTCAACCAGTTGCTTGTCAGGATTAATGAGCAACATAAGCAGATTGATGAGCTTAGAGGAGTAGCGCGCCAGGAAGATCCTGCACTTGATATTACCGGCGCCCCATCTAAGCGGAAAAGCAGCGTGGCTGAATCTGAGGCCCCGCCCGACGATGCACGAAGAATGATAGAGGGCGGTCCCGGCTACCCCGTGGATGGAATCAAGGAGTCAACATCATGTGAACTCCATCATAAGTTCAAGAACATATCCATGAAGGTGGCCGTCGGACAAGCTTTACCTTCTGGCCCTGATGCACGCTGGCATGGCCGTGAGATTCCAGCTGGCTTTGCTAAAGTCGAGGTGGATGAAATCAGGGCGGGGTTTGATGATATGGAGATCGACATAGCTGGACCCGAAGATGAGAGGACACTCGGAGAAGTACTGGGTGGAGTCATCCTATGGGACAAGAACTACATCAAGCTTCCAAGCTCGGCCCCAAGGACAACACCTCCTCCGAGTCGTCGCAGGTCACCTACACCTCCATTACCTCCAAGCCCTCCACATGACGTCGGCCAGCACAACACAAGTCCATCTCGATCACCGCCGCCGGACTTGGGTCGTCCATCTCCGCCGCCGCCCGCACAGGATACTAAGAGGAAGCGTGCCACCAAGAACGCTCCGCTGACGATTTCTAAGCGATGGAGCCCCCCAAAGCGCAAACGGTCGCCCCTCCCAAAGGTACCTCATGCTAATCTTCCTATCAGACCTTATGATCATACCCCCGAGGAAAATGCCAGGATAGCAAAGGAACATCATGATGCGCAGATGAAAAAGAAGGAACCCGAGCCCCGCCCGGAATACACCGAGAAGCAAATAGCATGGGCAAAATACTTCACGACCCTTCCATCACAGTATGACTTACACCATAAGCCTGATGACTATACACGCACATTGCAGAAGGAATTGAAAAAGAACAGATCACGTGCAAGTGCAAGTGGGAGCAAATCAAGTTCAACTACAAGCAAGAAAAAATCAGACGTTCCTCAGCTTGGACAACAGGCCAAACAGTCGATCCCACCCCTCAAGGTGTTAACCGAGAATGTTCCCCCTCCGGTGCAGGGGCAAGCTTTTGAAATAGCGAAGGACTGGGCGGCTCAATGGGGTGTCTCGGTTGAAGATATTCTGGCTTCCCAAGACGACAGGTTACCCAAGGCTGTGGTAGCCCCTAAGCCACAGTTTGTCATGGGAGAGCCTTTGGTCAGCAAAGATGATCTCCCAACAAATATGCGTTACTTGCATACATGGTACTTAAGTGAATCAAAGAATAGGAGAACGATGATCATGCTGAGTGTCCCAGGGGAGTACTACGGCCGCCCCGAAGAAATCCATATCGACTTTGATGAACTCTTCCAGATGTACAATGGCGACGCCCTCGACAAATCGCTTATGAGTTGCTATTGTTTGTAAGTTTTTCAATTCGTTGTCTACATATAACTTGTTTATTTATTTCAATTCATTGTCTATATATAACTTGTACTCTATTATGCAGAATGAAGATTCTGGATTGTAAAAGTAAGAGCATCCTAAATATTGGGTTTATTGACCCAAATAAAATACATATAGTGACGCTAACTGATAAACCCAAGGAGACGGAGGAAAACCTTCTAAGGTTTCTAACAGATCAAAATTTCTGTGACCACATACAGTTTCTATACAACTTCAGGTGAGGTTCTTTACTCTGTTGTGTCCATTCACTTATAAGTGTAATTGATAAGTTACTGACACATATATATATATATACATGTGCAACTTCCATTGGATTCTGTTGGACATTCAAATTGATAAGGGAAGAGTTGATGCCTTCGACCCATTATCGAGACCCTTGGAACAGTTCCAAAGCCTGCAGGACATGCTCCAAGGGTAATTTCAATCATTCTTGCGCTCTATCGGTCTCTTTTGATGATTTTCTGATATATCAATTAATGAAAAACTTAGCAAATCATTATCCTTGTCGGGCAAGGTTTGGAAGCGGTTCAAGTGCGTGACTCCCGGTAACTTTCCTGAGAAGCTGACCTTTAGAGCGGCTCAGGTAAGTAGTAGTATGATATACTTCTATTTTCAATACATTTATGATGCTAGATTATTATTTTGATTATATATATTCTATTCTCGTAAAGTGCGACCAGCAGCCACGGGGAACGCATCTATGCGGATACTATGTCTGCGAGACCATTCGCACGTTTACCTCTGAGCACAAGGATCACAGATTCGACGTAAGCAATGGACATTCACACCTCTATTTTTACCCGTCATTCTTTGTTATCATGATTGATATTCATATTCATCTCCTCTTCATATATAGTACACGGCCATGAGGACGAATGTCCTACCAGAGCAACGCGCGATTGCTTTTGCAGAGGAGCTTGCGACCTTTCTGAGGACGGAAGCTATAGATGACACAGGACGATTTAGTGTAGCTAGGGGCCATTACTGATGTTCGTCCATGTAATCGAATAGACGGGATCTAGTCCCGATAATTCAGATCTCCATATAATTGTATATATATGCTCGCTTGTAAGATAAGTTAATCTTATATATATATGCATAATTATTTCTATTTAAATTATATGAAAACTAATTCCCGAACCCCAAACGAGGCATCACGTTAATCTCCCGAACACCTAAACCCTAAAACCCTAAAACCCAAAAATAATTTCATTCAAAAAAACCCCCAAAAATAAGCAAAATCTGAAACTCTTTAGTCCCTGCCCGTGTAGCGAACCGGGACTAAAGGTCCTGCCCCTGGGGCACTACGGGGCGCCCACGTGGAGCACCTTTAGTCCCGGCTTGTAACAGGGCCGGAACTAAAGGTTAGGCGTTTAGTCCCGCCCCTTTAGTCCCGGTTGGTGAACCGGGACTAAAGCCCCTTACGGGCCGGGGCTAAAGGCCCCGTCCCCACTAGTGGGCCCGTTCAAAATCGATGGTGCTACTCAACTGAGAGGATGCAGAAGACACTTCAAGCTAAGTGTAAAAATAAATGTAGAATTGAAGCATCGATGGCCGAGGCATTCATTACTGAGGAGGCGGCAAACTTCGTGACAACACACTACGAAGCCAAAAATCATCATTTGCATAACCCAAAGCCTCGGTACAATGATGGCGATCGAAAAAAAGTTCGATCCAACCTCAGCCTATTCAAAGGTAAGCTCGCACCATCCGGTGCTTCGAAAGGGAAATCGTTGGATGTCGTAGAATGGCGAACCATTTCATTGTATATCTTCACCAACCTAACAGAAGTGCGGCCATACATCGAGTAAGTTCTCGGTAATTTATTGTTCCGCAACTTCTAATTGCTTTAAACTACTCTTATTCCCGGATATTTGATATAGTCGATACTTCGCCGAATTCTCGGATGGAGCGATCATCGAAAAGGATTCCGTCGAAGAGTATGAGCTTCTCGCAAAGCATGGAGGCGACTGTCCCGGTTTCATCTCTTGGTTCAAACAAAGGGTAATTAATTACCATTAAGGGCCCATTTGATTTCTTGGTCCAATTTTCGGCTAATGCATCCATTCTTTCGTATTAAACTTGTAGGCTGATGCAGAGTCTATGGACGCCGAGTTGAGACAAGTCGCTAATGGTTTTGACTATAAGGTCCGTTCATTTGACAAATACAACATCAACGGGTATCACTTTCGTACCTTTGGCAAAGAGCTATCTATGCCCGACTTAAAGTCTACAAATTGTTCTGTCTTTGCTATCGGCGAAGGAGACACCGAGTATTATGGAAGAGTTGAAGCAATTTATGAACTTCTATTCTGTGGCGAAAACCCACCGACCGTCGTAGTCTTCAAATGTTATTGGTTTGAACCGAGGGAGACTAGAAGGACTCATGAACATATAGGACTAGTCGAAATCAACCAAAACACCCATTTAGATGTTCCCATGTCTATATTACTGCTCAACAGGCGACACAAGTTTTCTATATACCGTGGGCCTGCCAAACTGATCCAAATCTCAAAGGTTGGGATGTCGTTTATGAAGTGCCACCACATTTTAGACCACCTACCCTCAGTGAAGAGGATTACGAACCTCACATTAACCCAGACACATATGAAGGAGAATTATTCCTAGAAACACGTATGTCCAAGAAACGTTTCAAGAACCGCTCTACTTCACCCCAGAACATTGAAGTAGACAGCGACAGTGAATCCGTCTTAACCCCTGAGCTCGAACAGGAAGAGCTGGAAGAAGAAGAGGTTACTGCTGCGGATGACCTGTCACTTCTTGACCGATTACATAATGGTGGCCTTCCACATGTTCTTCGTGATAGTGATGATGATGATGCATTTATTGATGATAGTGATGATCATGATGCATTTATTGACCCCGAAGCATATATAGACGAGCACGATTGTTATTAGTTCATGTCAGGTATTCAACTATTATACTATATATAAATTTTGAGTTCATGTTAGGTATTCAATTTTTATTAGTCATGTTGGTATTTATGACGATGATACACTTAAATTATATACATTTTATTAGTCATGTTGGTATTTATGTTGTACTAATTTCATTTACTCTTTGTCATGACAGGTGTTGAAAGATGGTGGGAAAGGGTCGAAAGCACTCCGCGGCTCCTTCTTCGTCGGCGGGTGATGGGATGGGTACTTCCATTCCTGCCTCGCCTCTTCGGAGAGTGTTGCTCTCTACTATGCAAGGAGCGCCCCCCGTGAGAGGAGGTCGACCCCCCGCGAAGCCGAGAGTCACTAAAGGTACATGTTGTATTCATGTTGGTATTGTTGGAAATATGCCCTAGAGGCAATAATAATTAGTTATTATTATATTTCTTTGTTCGTGATAATCGTTTATTATCCATGCTATAATTGTATTGATTGGAAACACAATACTTGTGTGGATACATAGACAAAACATTGTCCCTAGTAAGCCTCTAGTTGACTAGCTCGTTGATCAAAGATGGTCAAGGTTTCCTGACCATAGGCAAGTGTTGTCACTTGATAACGGGATGACATCATTAGGAGAATCATGTGATGGACTAGACCCAAACTAATAGACGTAGCATGTTGATCGTGTCATTTTGTTGCTACTGTTTTCTGCGTGTCAACTATTTGTTCCTATGACCATGAGATCATATAACTCACTGACACCGGAGGAATGCTTTGTGTGTATCAAACGTCGTAACGTAACTGGGTGACTATAAAGATGCTCTACAGGTATCTTCGAAGGTGTTCGTTGAGTTAGTATGGATCAAGACTGGGATTTGTCACTCCGTATGACGGAGAGGTATCTCGGGGCCCACTCGGTAATACAACATCACACACAAGCCTTGAAAGCAATGTGACTTAGTGTAAGTTGCGGGATCTTGTATTACGGAACGAGTAAAGAGACTTGCCGGTAAACGAGATTGAAATAGGTATGCGGATACTGACGATCGAATCTCGGGCAAGTAACATACCGAAGGACAAAGGGAATGACATACGGGATTATATGAATCCTTGGCACTGAGGTTCAAACGATAAGATCTTCGTAGAATATGTGGGATCCAATATGGGCATCCAGGTCCCGCTATTGGATATTGACCGAGGAGTCACTCGGGTCATGTCTACATAGTTCTCGAGCTCGCAGGGTCTGCACACTTAAGGTTCAACATTGTTTTATGCGTATTTGAGTTATATGGTTGGTTACCGAATGTTGTTCGGAGTCCCGGATGATATCACGGACGTCACGAGGGTTTCCGGAATGGTCCGGAAACGAAGATTGATATATAGGATGACCTCATTTGATTACCGGAAGGTTTTCGGAGTTACCGGGAATGTACCGGGAATGACGAATGGGTTCCGGGTGTTCACCGGGGGGGGGGGGGGAAACCCACCCCGGGGAAGCCCATAGGCCTTGGGGGTGGCGCACCAGCCCTTGGTGGGCTGGTGGGACAGCCCAAGAAGGCCCTATGCGCCAAAGGATAAGAAATCAAAGAGAAAGAAAAAAAAGGGGAGGTGGGAAAGGAGAGAAGGACTCCACCTTCCAAACCTAGTTGGATTCGGTTTGGAAGGGGAGGACTTCCCCCCTTTGGCTCGGCCGACCCACTTGGGGCTCCTTGAGCCTCAAGGCAAGGCCCCTCCCCTCCCACCTACATATACAGAGGTATTAGGGCTGATTTGAGACAACTTTGCCACGGCAGCCCGACCACATACCTCCACGGTTTTTCCTCTAGATCACGTTTCTGCGGAGCTCTGGCGGAGCCCTGCTGAGATTAGATCACCACCAACCTCCGGAGTGCCGTCACGCTGCCGGAGAACTCATCTACCTCTCCGTCTCTCTTGCTGGATCAAGAAGGCCGAGATCATCATCGAGCTGTACGTGTGCTGAACGTGGAGGTGCCGTTCGTTCGGCACTAGATCGTGAGACGGATCGCGGGACGGTTCGTGGGACGGTTCGCGGGGCGGATCGAGGGACGTGAGGACGTTCCACTACATCAACCGCGTTCACTAACGCTTCTGCTGTGCGATCTACAAGGGTACGTAGATCGGAAACCCCCTCTCGTAGATGGACATCACCATGATAGGACTTCGTGCGCGTAGGAAATTTTTTGTTTCCCATGCGACGTTCCCCAACAGTGGTATCAGAGCTAGGTTCATGCGTAGATGTAATCTCGAGTAGAACACAAAAGTTTTTGTGGGCGGTTATGTGCGTTTTTCTGCCCTCCTTAGTCTTTTCTTGATTCCCGGTATTGTTGGATCGAAGCGTCTCGGATCGACATTACTCGTACGCCTACGAGAGACTGGTTTCATCGCTACGAGTAACTCCATTGCTCAAAGATGACCGGCGAGTGTCGGTTTCTCCAACTTTAGTTGAATCGGATTTGACCGAGGAGGTCCTTGGATGAGGTTAAATAGCAATTCATATATCTCCGTTGTGGTGTTTGCGTAAGTAAGATGCGATCCTACTAGATACCCATGGTCACCACGTAAAACATGCAACAACAATTAGAGGACGTCTAACTTGTTTTTGCAGGGTATGCTTGTGATGTGATATGGCCAATGATGTGTTGTGATATATATTGGATGTATGAGATGATCATGTTGTAATAGTTAATATCGACTTGCACGTCTATGGTACGGCAACCGGCAGGAGCCATAGGGTTGTCTTTAAACTAACATTTGTGCTTGCAGATGCGTTTACTATATTGCTAGGACGTAGCTTTAGTAGTAATAGCATGAGTAGCATGACAACCCCGATGGCGACACGTTGATGGAGATCATGATGATGGAGATCATGGTGTGACGCCGGTGACAAGAAGATCGTGCCGGTGCTTTGGTGATGGAGATCAAGAAGCACATGATGATGGCCATATCATGTCACTTATGAATTGCATGTGATGTTAATCCTTTATGCACCTTATCTTGCTTAGAACGACGGTAGCATTATGAGGTGATCTCTCACTAAAATTTCAAGATGAAATTGTGTTCTCCCGACTGTGCACCGTTGCGACAGTTCTTCATTTCGAGACACCACGTGATGATCGGGTGTGATAGACTCAACGTTCACATACAACGGGTGCAAAACAGTTGCACACGCGGAACACTCGGGTTAAGCTTGACGAGCCTAGCATGTGCAGACATGGCCTCGGAACACATGAGACCGAAAGTTCGAGCATGAATCATATAGTTGATATGATTAGCATAGAGATGCTTACCACTGAAACTATTCTCGACTCACGTGATGATCGGACTTGAGATAGTGGATTTGGATCATGTACCACTCAAATGACTAGAGAGATGTACTTTTTGAGTGAGAGTTCTTAATTAATATGATTAATTGAACTAATTGTCATGAACATAGTCTAATGGTCTTTGCGAATTACGATGTAGCTTGCGCTATAGCTCTACTATTTTCATATGTTCCTAGAGAAAATTTAGTTGAAAGTTGACAGTAGCAAACTTTGCAGAGGATTGTCCTCATTGCTGCGCAGAAGGCTTATGTCCTTAATGCACCACTCGGTGTGCTGCACCTCGAGCGTCGTCTGTGGATGCTGTGAACATCCGACATACACGTTTCTGATGACTACACGATAGTTCAGTGCAAAATACTTAATGGCTTAGAAGTAAGGCGCCGAAGACGTTTTGAAACGTCGCGGAACATAAGTGATGTTCCAAAGAGATGAAATTGTGATTTAATGCTTGTGCCCTTGTTAAGAGGTACAAGACCTCCGACAAGATTCTTTGTCCACAAAGTAAAGGAGAAAAGCTCAATCGTTGAGCGTGTGCTCAGATTGTCTGAGTACGACAATCGCTTGAATCAAGTGGGAGTTAATCTTCCAGATGAGATAGTGATGGTTCTCCAAAGTCACTGCCACCAAGCTGTGAGAGCTTCGTGATGAACTATAACATATCAAGGATAGATACAATGATCCTTGAGCGATTCGTGATGTTTGACACTGCGAAAGTAGAAATCAAGAAGGAGCATCAATAGTTGATGGTCAGTAAAACCACTAAGTTTCAAGAAAGGCAAGGGCTAGAACGGATACTTCGTGAAACGGCAAAACAGTTGCTGCACTAATGAAGAGACCCAAGATTAAACCCAAACCCGAAACTAAGTGCTTCTGTAATGAGGGGAACAGTCACTGAGGCGGAGCAACTCTAGATACTTGGTAGATAAGAAGGCTGGCAAAAGTCGAAAGAAGTATATTTGATATACATGATGTTGATATGTACTTTACTAGTACTCCTAGTAGCCCGAGGGTATTGGATACCAGTTCGGTTGCTAAGTGATTAGTAACACGAAATGATAGCTACGCATAAACGGAGACTAGCTAAAGGCGAGGTGACGATACGTGTTGGAAGTGTTTCGAAGGTTGATATGATCAAAACGTCGCACGCTCCCTCTACCATCGGGATTGGTGTTAAACCGAAATAATTGTTATTTGGTGCTTGCGTTAAGCATGAACATGATTGGATCGTGTTTACTGCAATACGATTATTCATTTAAAAGAATAATGGTTACTCTATTTGCTTGAATAATCACCTTCAATGGTTTACTGGATCTCGATCGTAGTGTTACACATGTTCATGATATTGGTGCCAAAAGATACGAGGTAATGATGATAGTACCACTTACTTGTGGCACTGCCGCTTGAGTCATGTTGGTATAAATTGCATGAAGAGGCTCCATGATGATGGATCTTTATACTCACCTGATTTTGAATCACTAGTGACATGCAAATCATACCACATGAGCAAGGCCTTGTTTTCATTGAGATGAAACAAGATAGTAACTTGTTGGAAGTGATACATTTTGTTGTATGCAGTCCAATGGGTGCTGAGGCACGCAGTGGATATCATTATGTTCTTACTTCAATGACGATTTGAGTGGATACAAGAGTATTTACTTAATGAATCACAAGTCTGAAATATTGAAAAGTTCAATTCTGTTTCGGAGTGAAGTTCGTCGTAACAAGAGGATAAACTGTCTATGATATGATCATAGAAATGAATATCTGAGTTACGAGTTTTGGTACGCAGTTAAGACAATGTGGAAATTGTTTCGCAGTTCATGCCACCTGGAACATCATAGTGTGATGATGTGTCTGAACGTCATAGGCACACACTATTTGGTATGGTGCATGCTATGATGTCTCTTATCGAATTACCACTATCGTTTATGGGTTATGCATTAGAGACAATCGCATTCACTTTAAATAGGGCACCGCGTATTTCCGTTGAGATGACACAGTATAGACTGAGGTTTAGAGAGATCTAAACCGTCGTTTCTTGAAAGTTTGGGGCTTCGACACTTATGTGAAAAAGTTTCAGTCTGATAAGCTCGAACCCAAAGCGGATAAATGCATCTTCATAGGATATCCAAAACAATTGGGTACATTTCCTATCTCAGATCCGAAAGCAAAGTATTTGATTCTAGAAACGGATCCTTTCTCGAGGAAAGGTTTCTCTCGAAAGAATTGAGTGGGAGGGTGGTAGAACTTGATGAGGTTATTGAACCATCACTTCGACCAGTGTGTAGCAGGGCACAGGAAGTTGTTCCTGTGGCGCCTACACCAATTGAAGTGACAGCTGATGATGGTGATCATCGAGCATCGGATCAAGTTACTACAAGCTTCGTATGTTGACAAGGTCGCGTACTACTGCAGTGTGGTACGGTAACCCTGTCTTGGAGGTCATGTTGTTGAGCAACAGTGAACCTACGAGCTATGGAGAAAGCAATGGTGGGCCCGGATTCCGACAAATGGCTGAAAGCCATGAAATCCAAGAGAGGATCCATGTATGAAAACAAAGTGTAGACTGTGGAAGAACTACTTGATGGTCATAGGACTATTGAGTAAAGATGGATCTTTAAAAGGAAGACAGACGATGATGGTGATAAGTCACTATTAAGAAAAGCTCGACTTGTCGCAAAGATGTTTCCGACAAGATCAAACAGTTGACTATGATGAGACTTTCTCACTCGTAGCGATGCTAAAAGTCTGTTAGAATTATGTTAGTAGTTGCTGCATTATTTATGAAATATTGCATGTAGGATGTCAAAACATTGTTTCCTCGACGGTTTCCTTGAGCAAACATTGTATGTGATACAACCAGGAGGTTTTGTCGATCCTAAAGATATTAGCAAGTATGCAAGATCCAGCGATCCTTCAATGGACTGGTGCAAGCATCTCGGAGTTGGAATATACACTTTGATGAGATGATCAAAGATTTTGGGTTTGTACAAGGTTTATGAGAAACTTGTATCTCCAAAGAAGTGAGTGGGAGCACTATAGAATTTCTGATAAGTATATGTGGTTGACATATTGTGGATCAGAAGTAATGTAGAATTTCTGTAAAGCATACAAGGTTGTTTGAAAGGAGTTTTTCAAAGGAATACCTGGATTGAGCTACTTGAACGCTGAGCATCAAGATCTATGGATATAGATCAAAACGCTTAATAGAAGTTTCAACAAGATGCATGCCTTGACAAGTTTTTGAAGGAATTCGAAATAGATCAGCAAAGAAGGAGTTCTTGACTGTGTTGTAAGGTGTGAATTTGAGTAAGAATCAAAACCCGACCACGACAGAATAAAGAGAATAGACGAAGGTCGTCTTCTATGCCTTAGCCGTAGACTCTAAAGTATGCCATGCTGAGTACCGCACCTGATGTGTGCCTTGGAGCAAGTCTGTTAAGAGGTACACGGAGTGATCCAAGATTGAATCACTGATCAGCGGTCAAAGTTATCCTTAGTAACTAAATAGACTAAGGATTTTTTCTCGATTATGGAGGTGGTTAAAGAGTTCGTCGTAAAGGGTTACGTCGATGCAAGCTTTGACACTAATCCGAATAACTATGAGTAGTGAAACAGATTCGTATAGTAGAGTAGATATTTGGAGCATTTCCGAATAGCACGTAGTAGCAGCATCCATAAGATGACATAAAGATTTGTAAAGAACGCACGGATCTGAAAGTTTGAGAACCGTTGACTAAAACCTCTCTCACGAGCAAGGCGTGATCAGACCGCAGAACTATATGGGTGTTGGATTCGTTGAAATCACATGGTGATGTGAACTAGATTATTGACTCTAGTGCAAGTGGGAGACTGTTGGAAATATTCCCTAGAGGCAATAATAATTAGTTATTATTATATTTCTTTGTTCATGATAATCGTTTATTATCCATGCTATAATTGTATTGATTGGAAACACAATACTTGTGTGGATACATAGACAAAACACTGTCCCTAGTAAGCCTCTAGTTGACTAACTCGTTGATCAAAGATGGTCAAGGTTTGCTGACCATAGGCAAGTGTTGTCACTTGATAACGGGATCACATCATTAGGAGAATCATGTGATGGACTAGACCCAAACTAATAGACGTAGCATGTTGATCGTGTCATTTTGTTGCTACTGTTTTCTGCATGTCAAGTATTTTGTTCCTATGACCATGAGATCATATAACTCACTAACACCGGAGGAATGCTTTGTGTGTATCAAACGTCGCAATGTAACTGGGTGACTATAAAGATGCTCTACAGGTATCTCCGAAGGTGTTCATTGAGTTAGTATGGATCAAGACTGGGATTTGCCACTCCGTATGACGGAGAGGTATCTCGGGGCCCACTCGATAATACAACATCACACACAAGCCTTGCAAGCAATGTGACTTAGTGTAAGTTGCGTGATCTTGTATTACGGAACGAGTAAAGAGACTTGCCGTAAACGAGATTGAAATAGGTATGCGACTACTGACGATCGAATCTCGGGCAAGTAACATACCGAAGGACAAAGGGAATGACATACGTGATTATATGAATCCTTGGCACTGAGGTTCAAACGATAAGATCTTCGTAGAATATGTGGGATCCAATATGGGCATCCAGGTCCTGCTATTGGATATTGACCGAGGAGTCACTCGGTCATGTCTACATAGTTCTCGAACCCGCAGGGTCTTCACACTTAAGGTTCGACATTGTTTTATGCGTATTTGAGTTATATGGTTGGTTACCGAATGTTATTCGGAGTCCCGGATGAGATCACGGACGTCACGAGGGTTTCCGGAATGGTCCGGAAATGAAGAATGATATATAGGATGACCTCATTTGATTACCGGAAGGTTTTCGGAGTTACCGGGAATGTACCGGGAATGACGAATGGGTTCCGGGTGTTCACCGGGGAGGGGGGGCAACCCACCCCGGGGAAGCCCATAGGCCTTGGGGGTGGTGCACCAGCCCTTGGTGGGCTGGTGGGATAGCCCAAGAAGGCCCTATGCGCCAAAGGAAAAAAAAGGGAGGTGGGAAAGGAGAGAAGGACTCCACCTTCCAAACCTCGTTGGATTCGGTTTGGAAGGGGAGGACTTCCCCCCTTTGCCTCGGCCGACCCCCTTGGGGCTCCTTGAGCCTCAAGGCAAGGCCCCTCCCCTCCCACGTATATATACAGAGGTATTAGGGATGATTTGAGACAACTTTGCCACGGCAGCCCGACCACATAACTCCACGGTTTTTCCTCTAGATTGCGTTTCTGCGGAGCTCGGGCGGAGCCCTGCTGAGATTAGATCACCACCAACCTCTGGAGTGCCGTCACGCTGCCGGAGAATTCATCTACCTCTCCGTCTCTCTTGCTGGATCAAGAAGGCCGAGATCATCATCGAGCTGTACGTGTGCTGAACGCGGAGGTGCCGTCCGTTGGGCACTAGATCGTGAGACGGATCGCGGGATGGTTCGTGGGACGGTTCGCGGGGCGGATCGAGGGACATGAGGACGTTCCACTACATCAACCGCGTTCACTAACGCTTCTCCTGTGCGATCTACAAGTGTACGCAGATCGGAAACCCCCTCTCGTAGATGGACATCACCATGATAGGACTTCGTGCGCGTAGGAAATTTTTTGTTTCCCATGCGACGTTCCCCAACAGGTATTTATGTTGTACTCATGTTGTATGCATATTGGTATTTATATACATTTTATCACTCATGTTGGTATTTATGTTGTACTAAAGGTACACGTGGGCGCGGGAGAGGTAGGGCGGTGGCTGCCACGCCTTCTGAGGTGGCGGCTACACGGTCTCCGCCACCACCCCAAGCTGATGCACCTGAGCACATGACTTCTAGGGTGGATTCGTCTGAGGTGGAGGCTACACGGTCTCCGGTTCATGAGCCTCGGGTCCACGAGCCTCAGGTCGACGAGCCTTCGACCCACGAGACTCGTGTCCCAGAGGCTTCCTTCCAGGCGACTCCGGAGCAAAGCAGGGATGAGGGTACGTCCCAAGAGACCCAGTGGGATACCTGGGCTGAGCCAAGTGGCCATGCTGGTAGCGACGAGGAGCTGGGTGAGGGGGCTACCGTCTACCAGCGTGGTAGTTCGGGGCTCCCGCTCGTGCCAGCGACCCCCGGGCAGAGGTGGCCGATTAGGCCAAATGGGGACAAGTAAGTTAATTTACTCTTATTTAACCTTTTGCCTTCGCGTTTTCTCAAATATCTAATGTTTTGGCTTTAATTTGTCATACTGTAGGGGTTGGATTGTTGCCAAGGGTGTCTGCAAGCCCAACAGCGTCCTTGGTGTTCTTTGCCGTAAAAACTTCCCAGGGTTTGTTACGTTGCCCGGTCCACTACAAGAAATATGCTCATACATGACGTTTTTTAAAATATCGTTGATGAATTCATCATAAATCTATGACGATTTCATCCGAGATTGTCGTAAACCGTTTTAGGGGAGCAAATCTACATATAAATTACGACGATGTGAGTCAAAAACGTCGTAACCGCATAAGATGAGATCGTCATAACTTTTACGATGATTATAACAACGTCGTAACATGTTCTAACTTTGTTGACATGTCACTCGTGGGTCCATTCTATCCCACCTCATCCTAGTTTGTGAAAATATCCCAAATCACATTGTTTTCATACAAATTCTGTTTTCACACAATCTGTTTTCACACAAATTATAAGAAAATGAAAATATCCCAAATCACATTGTTTGTCATCCCAAAGTAGACACATATGCATAATATTGATTAATTTTGACAAACTGTATTTTTACCCCGAATAATAGGGTGAAAAATATAAGAGAAACAAAAGGAAAAGAGAAAATTACACAAGCTTAAGTCTGATTGGTGGAATGAGTTTTGACATGGATCGCTGACATGGCAAACATCCGGCCATCCATCCACCCGTCCATCCATCCACCCGCAGCAAACCTCACCCAACCCATCGTGCCCTCCTCTTCCTCTCTCTGCGCTAACCCTAGCCGGCGCCTCCCTCTCTCCCCCGATCCCACCCGATATGGATCGACCAACCCTAGCCGCCACCGTGATCTGACCCGGGGCGGCCGCGACGACGACGCGGAGAGGAGTGCTGCCCTGTAGAGTGACCGCGTCGTCTGTTTGGAGGCCGTCGCCCAGGAGGGCAACGGCGCCGGTGGCATGGTGGCCACTGTGGAGGGCAACGACTGCGCTGCCCTCGAGACAACCTGTGGCCCTCCTCTTCGCCTCTCTTCTCAGCGGCAGTCACCAGCGCTGCCGCCACCCTCGGACACGAGCTCCTCCTCCGGGCGTCCCTCCCAAGGCATGGCCGGCGCTGCGCCCGCCCTCCTCCACCACTACGGTACCGCACAGCCCCCACCCCCTCCCCCTCCTCAGCCCGCCCGCCTCCCTCCCCACTATTATAGTCTCGTCTAGGGTTTCCAGATTTCCGCCGCGCGAGGAGCCGCCTATCTGCTCCACCGCCACTGCCGCCCATCGCGCGGTTCCCCTTGTCTCTGCGGCGTGTAGCAGTGGTACACTGACCCGTAGCAGTGGTAGCCAGGAGGAGCAACAACAACACTAATGCGGTACTGCGCTAGCACTAGTTAGGCCGCTGCGTACGCACCCGTGTCGCAGAGGTGCTCAACGTGTAGGAACTCAGCCTCGTCTTTATTGGGGGCAGAATCATACATGTGCGCAATCCCCAAATTGTTATCTATGGTGAACTGTGTGATTGATCCTGTAGCATCCTACTAAGGAGCAATGATAATTCGGCTACCATAGATAATGGCTTGGGAAAAAACTTGCGTCTTCTGATGTTGGAGAATTTCTGAATTTGTATTCTCCATGATGGCATACGTAATGGACAGTTAGAAAAATGTGGTCTGGTTTACCTGCATTAACCACCTCGTTAGGTAGTAAGTGGGGATTTGAATCCATTTCTTGTCAAGCTCGTCACTGGATCTCTAGCAATATCGTCTTTGTGATCACCTTCTGTGTCCTGGTATGATTGTAACATTATCGTGTTAAAGAAGCATCCATTCAAATGCAGCTCAAATGATGATGAATCCTTAGTCTGCAGCATTGCTCAGGATTCTATGGAGCATTTACCAGAGATGGGCATTGTCTAAGAGAGCCGAGCAAATATATGAGCAGGTGTGATTTCCCTACTTGCTGTTTCATTCCTTCAGGTGTTTATCCTGTGAAGTATCATTTGTTCCAGATCTCCGCATTACAATGATTCGATGCAAGGTGTTATTGGTAAATGCAGTATGTTGTGCAGTGTCATGTACCGTTGGTAAACACGGTACTAAGAATAGGCTAATGGTCGTTGTTTTTAAATCGTCTCATGTATCCCCACTGCCACTATATCCCTGAAATAGTGGACAAAGGACAATGACCTCTACACAACGGCTGCCTGTAGTAGTTTACTGCTTGGTAGATTGTACAGGTTTATCTCGCAACGAAACCCGCAGCGCCCTAGTACTAATACTAATACATTTCAGGGTTTTATATGATTCCTTTGTTGCATATCTTGAATCATTAATCCAAGACTTCATATGAACCATTTCAATCAAATTTGATTTATTTGAATTTGGATTCTACTGATATATCCAAGCGTATTGCTCCAATTACATTATCAATATCCTCAATCCGACATGGAAACTCTCTGCCCCTATGCTTCTGCAACACGCTATTTGAGAAAAGGATACTTCAAGTCACCACGATGAGCAGATTAAATTTACGTGGGGTAAATAACAAAATAGAGAATGTACTATACGCTTTATATGTTCTTGTTTGATTGAGTGGCTATACTGTTAGCATTTATTTTAATGCAATTACTAGCACTTCCTCCACATGCTCCTCTAGCATCCCTCCCCCCACTGTGACTGCGTGAGTGGGTGGTGGAAGTGGAGAGACTTACATTTTTTTCCCGTGTATCCAAAGTTTTTTTGGGGAATCATTTACTGTTGCATATACATTTTCTCTGCTTTTATGAACTTTTGTTGAAAATTTGCAGGTATGTGAGATCCTTGAAGATAATTCCATAAGTGCAAAGGTTGGCAACTCTGAATGCGAGCCTTGGGTGGTCACCTCCTGGTTGCGTGATCATCTACTGTCTACCCGAGAGAGATGGAACACTTTGTTGTGGAAGAAGGTATTTCTGTTACAGCATATCTCATGCAGCCGCTGATTTGTACTCATTGGTTAGCACTATCCAAATTTAATGATGGAAAGTTGGACATGGTAACCATTTTGTGTACGATTTATTATTTTGTTATTATTATCCAAGGCAATACATATACATGTGAGCATATGAAGCAGTTGTAAGGACATTGACACCCCATATATGGCAATCAAACTCATTTTACTTTTCCTTATTGAACTTGGATGATACTTTCCATATATGGCGATCGAGTTAGTTTTCCTTTTGGAAAAGTAAATGGCGACCGTTTGTTGGGAGAGCATGGCATTTCGAACGTTTTTCGTGGCAGTTTTAGTTGTATCGGGAATGTCAGTTTCTTCAGAAGAACATGACATTTTCTGGGAGGATGGCAGTTTTGAGCCTTCATTACAGAAAATGCCATGCTAGTAGTGACGATACTACTAGCAAGAGGTGCTTAAAACAGTATTATATATGATTCAGTGATTGTGAAGAAACTAAATCTATGATGTTGCTGTCTGTTGAGCCGTCTTGACATTAGTTTTTTACATACACAGGAACCCAACAGTTCAATTTAGCTTCGCAAAAACAATTCTTGGAGAATTGATAGGCCCTGAAGTTGCATACTTCTCATCTAGGGGCCCAAGTTCTCCGACTCCATCTATTGTGAAGGTAAACATGTACGTATTAAAGATCACTTAACCATTTCTTGTAGTGAATGAACCTTTTGGTTGGTTTGCTTCCCCCACAATGTTATCTTAGCTGATAAGCTCCACCATGACATAGGCTGCAATGGGGCTCATCTTGTCTGTCTGTTCCTTAGTTGCCTCTCTCCATGACAGCTATGCAGACTAGTGGTAGAAGCATATATATGTTATATTTTTGAGACCTGGTCTTGAATTTATGGTGTGTAAAGAAGTTGTCCGATATAAATGGCATGGGAGAAATCCAGCGCTGCATATGCAGAGCG
Organism: Hordeum vulgare subsp. vulgare; assembly: GCF_904849725.1. Taxonomy (NCBI): domain Eukaryota; kingdom Viridiplantae; phylum Streptophyta; class Magnoliopsida; order Poales; family Poaceae; genus Hordeum; species Hordeum vulgare. The sequence continues at coordinate 643,025,247 of NC_058519.1, read as the reverse complement.
AGGACCCAGGAGCACCCAAAAAATGAAGATGGTAGGCAAAGTATCTGGTCAAATTGATTTTTTTTCCTTTGCCTCCTAGGACGTTTCACTTTCACCTGGACTGGATGTGTCGCTTGAAATTTGCCATAGGTGTCTAGGCAGGCTTCCTATGGCTCCTGGCTGCTGCTGACAGCTTGTCTTGTAGGTGGTTTTGTCGGCCACCCTGATTTCTTTTTACCTTTGTTCGCGGCGCGCCTGTCTTTTATCCTTTGACATGGTCTGCAGATGTCCCATTGAAAATTCACCAGTGGGCGGGCGATCACGGTTTATTGTTTATTATTAGTATTCTGGTTCTCCACAGGTGATCTGGATGCTCGCTGCCTGGTAGTGGCATGGCATCCAAAGCCTCCCTTGTTTGCTTGCTGGGCATAGTCAACTGTGACAATGCGGTCTATCTCGGTTTTCTTTTCTTTTCATTTTGTGGCTGCTTGCCAGTTTCTGCAACCTCTGTGCTCCACCTTCCTCTTCGCCCCGTCGAGAACATGCCTGCGCTGCTACCGCCTTGTACCACCAGCAGTCCAGCACATAGGATTCCCCTCGAGTTGGGGTAGCCAGTGTGTGTGGGCACTTGTGTTTACATGCTGTGTGACACTTGCTGTTTCGTACATCGGCGCATGTGACCTAGGGCATGGGGGGGGTCGATATTCGATCGTCTAGTTATTATCGATGGGGCTGCCGTGTTCCGGGCTTTTCTATCCTGATGATCTTCCGGAGGTAATCCCACAGCCGCTTGAACACGAGATCAAGGGAGGGTTAATAGTGAGCAGTGGTACTCGATCAAACTGGATCTTCCCCATGTCCTTTCTCTGATGCTAAAACTTTCTAGAGAAAAATGATGTACGCCTCCGCATCCTGCTGCCGAGTAGACATTCACTTGCGCCTTCAACTCTCGCAGTTTACGCTCTACAGTGACCTGCCTGAGCAAGTGTAAATGATAAATCCAGTGTACTTCCATAACTGCACTTATTCCTTTTAAGTCATTGTACTTATTTGAATGTGCTTGATAAGTCACTGTACTTACTTGAATGTTAAGGAATAACACTGGAAGAGTTGGTATTCCGAAGCTAGTAGTTTGTTGTTCTCATGCAATGAATCTGTAAAGTGAAAATCCAATACATCAGTTTATTTAGTCTCATAGTTATTGACTATTATATTATGCACTCACAATTCTTAATGTTTTGCTCCTTGTGGGATTGTAACGAATTGATCATGTTTACTGCTACTGTATTTTACAGCTATTTTCAGTTAACTGCTTATTTTCAGAAAATTTCCTAAGAGTGTGCTTCTGAATTGCATTTGTAGGAGAAGGGCCATGCCTAGACAAGCACAAATATGCGACGGCCTCGGGCTGGGGGTGGTGCACCTTGGGCTGGGGCTAGTGTTGTACTGGATCAGCACCATCGAGGTTGGGGCTGGGTTGGATCAGCTCCGCCTAGGAGAAGTTGCAGCAGTGCCTGAGCGACAAGGAGAAGCCCTGGGTGCTGATGTGCCATTTTATTGTGCATATGTGTCATTGTTCTATTGTGCAATTCGGTTTGTTCTTGCTATATTCCTGTGTAAGGAAATGTATTCAAGAGATGACTTATTGTGTTATTAAACCTGGGAGATGTATTATGTGATGTTATATGATGGATTATTTTAATTTGTCTTGGAGTTTTCTTGATTTGAATATGAAATATTGTTGGATTTAATACTGGACAAATAATTTGGCTAAAAAGGCCCAACAAATAAAATGAAACAAAAAATATAAAAAGGCCAAAACTGAACTGGGCCAAACATATTTGCGCACTAAAAGGTCACAGCCCAAATTATAATGATAAAAAAATCGAAAAAATACTAAAGTGGCTGTAAATAGGCTAAGGCCCAAAAAGGAGCCCAATAAGAAAAAGCCCCAAAAAATAAAACCAGCCCATGTGATCAATTGAAATGGGTTGGGCTGATTTCAACCATGATGTTTTGATTTCGTCGTAATTTTGCCACATAGGACTGCCATGTAGGACTGGGTTTGATTGCCAACGACGATTTAGGATCGTCGTAAAGGTTACGACAATCCAGGAATCGTCGTAAAGGTTACGACAATCCAGGAATCGTCGTAAAAGTTACGACGATTTTGATCAAAACATCGCTGCTGTTCATTTGTGACGCTCTGTTTTTTACGCTTGGTTTTTCGTCGTGAGATCGTCGTAAATTAAAAACCACGACGATGTAGTGACGAAAAAATAGCGTCGTGTATTAGCATATTCCTTGTAGTGGTCGGGAGCGAGAGGTAGGAATGACCTGGGAGCACTACTTGGGTGCCCCGGCCCCGCCGGAGGTGGAGATCGACGGTGTTTTGTGCGACACGAGGGCGGACATGGTGATCCGAAAGTTCTGGGTAATTTCTCCTTCACACAATTATAAATCAACCATAGCTATTTATTGTACTAATCGGTGTTGTCTCGTTTGCAGACCTACTACAGGTGTGAGGAGGGATACGAGGAGGACGCGACAAAGGTTATCGAAACCGAATGTCGCCGCCTACTTCAAAACGTTCGGCACGAGGCTCGGGTGCAGGCTGTTCGAGACTACTATGCCACGCGGCGTATTAGGCTTGACAAGGCGAAGTGTCGTGATGCTAAGATGGAGAAGGAGCATTACATGAAGGTAATTACATATTATTAAGGCTTTGTAGTTAGTTTCCTTGATTTGGTTCTTACACGCTCAAATTTCTCTTTATTAACTTAGGTGCCCCCGAGATGGTGTGTGGATAAGATGGATTGTTGGGAGGCCTTGGTGGATCAGTGGTGCTCCGAAACATGGGAGGCCAGCCACAACAACGCCAAGGAGAGGCGTGGCAAAATGGTTGGCGTGCCACACCATCAAGGGAGCGTCAACTTAATCCAATTTGGCGAGAACTGGGTATGTGGTTTGCTTCATGCCTCATGCAATTCATTCTTAATGCTATCTTGAGCCCTTTACTAATACAATTTTCCTCTCTCTCTCTTTTAGGTGCGTCACAATAAGACGGAGGCGCCATAGATGTACGACCTGTATGCGATGGCCCATACTACCTCGTACAAGAAGGTCAAGGCATTCTCTGAGTCTGACCTCGAGCATCCAGAAAACTTCACCAACATCTCCTCCCACCACAAGCTCGTGATGTATAGAGATCACGGGAAGGCGAGGAAAGGGGAGGACTTTAACCCGAGCGAGGGGCCTATTGATCCAGAGCTGGTGATGATAGCTGGCAACGGGAGGCCCCATGGCTTGATCGCCATTGGAGACAACCTTATACGTTGTCCTAGCACTCTCCGGCAGATAAAGGCACGCCAAACGAGGTCTTGTCCAGAGATAACACGTCGTCCACGGCCAGTCGAGCTCGCCATCGAGGTTAGTTTAATGGACTCAACTATCTTTCCACATTATGTTGTGCGTTGGAACCAATATGATTACATTGCTAACAATGAGTTGTGTTGCATGCTGCTATTCAGAAAGAGAGAGAGGCAATGCAGGCGGCTATGGCGGAGATGGATAAGGAAATTAGAGAGCTGGAGGAGAGGACGACTACATTGGTGGAGGCGGAGAGGGCACGTAATGATGCGTCTAACAGGGCCATATACGAGCTCTTCGTGGTAAGTTTCTTCTTCATGTTATTTCAAATCTTGCATTTGAATGTCCGTTTCATTAACAAATAAAAAGTTTGACTTGTCGAAACCAAATGTACAGTCTATGTGCGAGATGAACGGCCAAGTCCCTCCGTCGATGCCAGTTATTAACGTGGCGGGGATGGTGAGTTTCATTTCAGTGCAGTGATCTTAAGAGTGTCCTCATGCTAACTGCACATTGCAAACGATGTTTGGTGCATAATATCTCCCGAAACGCATCGCACGACCCTTCTACAGTCGAGCCTTCTCCAGGGCAGCCTTCTCCAGGTGAAACAAGCCAGAGCCACCGTGCTTCACCGCTGTGATGACGATAATGGTATGTTATTTCTAGTGTTTTAATAAAAAATAGCTAGACTTCCATCTAAATGACATAATTAGCTTAGTTAGCTCCAAGAAAGGCTAAATTGGCTAATTATCCTACAAAATGACATAATTAGCTTAGTTAGCTCCAAAATGACCTATTTAATAAAAAAATGACCTACAGTTAGCTAAGTTCTCTCCTAAATGACATAATAAGGCTTATGTAGCTGCAAGATGACCTATTCCCCCTAACTTAGGTATTAAATGGCCTATAATTAGCGTAGCTAGATCCAAAATGGCTTAATAAGCATAGTTTGCTCCGGAATGACCTATTTTACCCAAGTTAGCTCTGAAATGACGTATAGTTAGCTAGGGTTCCACCTAGATGACATAATTTGCTTAGTTAGCTCCTAAATGGTCTTTTTAATAAAACATGACCTATACTTAGCTAATTATCCTCGAAATGACATAATTAGCTCCAAAAAGGCATTCTAAGTCAATTTAGCCCGAAGAAGGGGACAAGAGGAGAAGAAAGAGGAAAAATGAAAGGAAGGAAGAAGAAGAAGAGGAGAAGAAGAAGAAGGAGAGGGAGGAGGATAAGAAGAAGGAGAAGAAGGAGGAGAAGAAGGAGACTCCTTCTCCTTCTCCTTCTTCTTCCTCCTTCTTCCTCCTTCTCCTTCTCCTTCTTCTTTTCTTCTTCTTCTCCTCTTCCTTCTCCTTCTCATCCTCCTCCTCCTTTTACTTCTTCTTCTCTTTCTCTTCTTCTACGTAGCTTAGACTCATCCAAGAAAGGCTAAATTGGCTAATTATCCTATGAAATGACATAATTAGCTTAGTTAGCTCGAAAATGACATATTTAATAAAAAATGACCTACAATTTGCTAAGTTCTCTCCTAAATGACATAATAAGGCTTACGTAGCTGCAAGATGACCTATTCCCCCTAGCTGCAAGATCCAAAATGGCTTAATAAGCATAGTTTGCTCCGGAATGACCTATTTTACCCAAGTTAGCTCCGAAACGACCTATAGTTAGATAGGGTTCCACCTAAATGACATAATTAGCTTAGTTAGCTCCTAAATGGTCTATACTTAGCTAATTTCTCTTTGAAATAACCTATATATAAAGTTCTTAATCTAGTATTATTCTTCTAACTTTCTTATTTGTCATTTTGCAGATTACCTTCACTTCACGGGAAGCTTGGATTATATTGATGGAATGCTTGAAGATGATTTCTTGTACCATGGCTTGTATTGAAACTATTGTAGTATATGGATATATATGAAACTTTGTATGCATGTGGATGAAACTGGTGTAATATATGGTTTGGTACGGATGCAACTTGCATAATATGTATGCACTATGGATGAGAGTTATTTTAATATGCTTATGAGTACGGAAAGAAATTTATTTATGTCAAATATATATATATATATATATATCCTGATTATTGTTAAAAATGATGGATTTAATAAAAAATAAATTAAAATGGGGCAGGTCCCCCTCTTTGCCGTCAGCCCCCACATGGCCAAGTGGGGTGGGCAAACGGCAAAGGGGGGAATCTGCCCCCTCTGTTTGCCCTCTTTGTCGTCTGCCCCCACATGGCAAAGGGGGGTGGGCAGACGACAAAGGGGGGAATCTGCCCCCTCTGTTTGCCCTCTTTGCCGTCTGCCCCCTCATGGCAAAAGGGGGTGGGCAGACGACAAAGGGGGGAATCTGCCCCCCCTCTCTCCCCTCTTTGCCGTCTGCCCCCACATGGCAAAGGGGGGGCACGACAGACGGCAAAGAGCAGACGCCTGCCGTTAACACTTAACGGGGATGTTGCAGTATATGCCGTCCCAGTTAATTTGCCCTCTGCCTCCTCATGGCAAATATTCTTTGTCGTCCGCTTTACAAAAGCAGACGGCAAAGAACCTCTTCACCGGATTTTTTACCGTCTAGTTTGCCGTCTGCTGACCGACGGCAAAGCCTTTGCCGTCCGTGGTTGCCCCCTTTGTCGTCAGCCATGGCAGACGGCAAATTTATGAATTTCAGTAGTGAATATAGCAGTAGTGCTTCTTTGTCCCACGCGCTACTACTAAGCGGGGCCCGCCATGTGGCCAGTTTTAGAATTAGCAGTAGCGACATGAAAAAAAGGCGCTACTACTATCACGTTAGCAGCAGCGCGGTTATTTTACGCGTGCTACTTCTAAACCTTGCGTGGCGGGAACTGTCGGTCAATTTTAGTAGCAGCGGGGTTCTACCGAGCCGCGCTGCTGCTAAGTTTATAGCAGTAGCGCCTGTATTTAGAATGTGCTGCTGCTAAGTAGTAGTAGTGCTCCTTCCTGTCGCACGCTGCTGCTAAGATTCTGTATATAAGGTTTTTCCTAGTAGTGGATACTAAGCGACACCTAAAGAGTGTCATATATTGGCCGTTAAAAGAATCATAAGATACCTAATACATACACCAAACTTTGGCATATGGTATCCCAAGGGATCTTATTTTAATATTGTTGGCTATTCTGACTCAGATTATGCCAGAGACAAGGTTGATAGAAAATCCACCTCGGGTACATGTCAATTTCTTGGGAGATCTTTTGTGTCTTGGTCATCCAAGAAACAAAACTCGGTATCTTTATCTACTACCGAAGCTGAATATATAGCCGCAGGATCATGATTTGCGCAATTACTATGGATGACTCAAACTCTTAAGGATTACGACATTCATGTTAGAAATGTTCCATTGTAGTGTGACAATGAAAGTGCTATAAAAATTGCCTATAATCCTGTGCAACATTCTAAAACAAAACATATTCAAGTGCGACATCATTTAATTCGTGATCATGTTGGTAAAGGAGATATAAATCTTAAGCATGTTCATACCGACAAACAAGTAGCCGATATCTTTACCAAACCACTTGATGAAAAGTTATTTTTCATTTGAGGAGTGAGTTGAACATCATTGATGCTTCAAACTTGAGCTAGACTCACTCGGTTGCATGCAAGGGCATGAGCTTGATTATCAATTCCATGATGCTATTGATATGAAACCATCTTATATCTTGGAAAACTATGCCCCCTTGTATTGCATCTAACCTTTTGTAGGTACTTGGAAGAAATTCACTTCACATGATTTCCATCAACTCACATCAAAAGCAATCTTGTCATGGCCAAGTATCAACAATCCCTTCTTCGGAGATGGAGGAAGAAAACAACTAAATCATATCCGTGATAATTATATGATAGTGAAATTCACTCATGTCATTTGGATATATTAAGTTCTTCCTTGCATGACTAACCATTGTAGGTGAAAAGTGAACCAAAACAACAAGGATAGCTCCCAACTCAAGATGATCATCATCAACTTGGAGCATCCATGGCAAGTTCACCTACATGCCACGTCATCAAGATCATTGGAAGGTATGTACTCATATCCTTGATAAAGCTTTACACCAAGTCATGAGGTAAAGCAACTCAAGTGATATGAAGACATTAAAATGCTTAATCGAAAAATGGTAACCCCATTTTTGTGTTTAACGATAAGTATGACCTATGATCAAGCATTCTTGCTTGACTCCTCAAGTCAAATACTCAAATATAGGTGACCTAGTCACCGCCCCACATCTAGATGGAGATGCTTGTATGGTTCACATTTGTTGTTTCATATCTTCTATGAACCATTCATCTCTCATCTAAATGTATGTATATATATATATATTTCAAAAAAACAAAAATATTTGGTATCGTCTCTTGTCTTGATTTCATTTTTCAATTGGTATCTTATACCAATCCTTAGATTTTCTTTCTGTCTATTTCTTTCAGTTAAGGAGTTGATTTTTTTGCAACTCGGATTCAACGATGTGGGAAACTTGGTCCAACTGATTTCTCCTAGAGGCCTGTTTCACTCTCGGTTCTACTGAACCACTTTTCCTCGATGACTCCGATATTATCACTACCTTTGTTTTTTCTGATGTATTCTGGATTTTTGCGTTAGGGGGAGAAAGATTATCAATGATCCCATGTTACATTTCCTTATAAGATCTTATTGAGAATTTTTTTACAAAATCAGTGTTAACATTATTTGTTTGGGGGAGAAAACTTCTCTAAGGGGAGAAAATCTGAGTGATCCCATACACAATATAAGAGGGAGAATCATCGAGGATCCCTAACATACGGGGAGATAGTTCAAGGAACTCTTATTCATATAAAAGGGGGAGAACATTCAATGCACCCTTACCTACCATCTAAGAGGGAGAAGTAGAAATGAACTATTATTTCATGTTCAAGGGACCCTTATCAAAGAGAGAAGTATCAAGGATCCCTTCACTAGTAGAAAACAGGGCATTGAGCCAACCACATTGGACCCGGATTGGATATAAACCGGTTCTAAAGGGTCTGTCCGTTGGGCCCCCTCCCTGCAGCAAATGGCCGCAAGGCCTTTAGGACCGGTTTGTAACACAAACCGGTCCTAAAGGTTTTTGGACCGTTTGCTGCAGGGAGGGGGGCCCAGTGGACAGACCCTTTAGAACCGGTTTGTATCACAAACCGGTGCTAAAGGTTTTCTCACTTTTGCAGCAACTGCGGGGCCCCGCTGTCAGACCCTTTAGCACCGGTTTTTGACACAAACCGGTCCTAAAGCCCTCCTCTCCTTCCTCCCCGAGCAACCCTATATTCCACCCCATTTTTTCTAGCTCCATTTTTTCTAGCTCGAGCTCAACTCCATTTTTGCTCTCTCCTTCCTCTTGGGAGCTCTAATCCATCCCCATTTTTCTCCACCATTTGTCAAGATTGTTGGCACCCATCGGTCTTACGGTTAGCATCAACATTCCCTCTTCCGGTATTGCAAGTTTTGCTCGTTTTCTTGCTCATTTCATTTTTGTTGTGCTAGCTAGGTGTTTGATGAAATGCCTAAGCTAGAGAGAGTTCATCATTTGTTATGTATACATATGCAATTTGAGCTCAAATTTAATTATGATTTGTGGTTTTTTTAGTGTCGCGCGCCTTGTCCCCTTCCTCACCGCCGTCGATCGCCCCGTCACCGACACAACCTTGGTGAGCCTATTGTTTTTATTTACCAAAACAAATTTTGATTTGTATGATTTACATATTTACTTGTATATAATTCTTATTGTGTAAGATTTTTTTTACATGTATAGCGCCATGGTTTTGATATCCCTCCCCGTTGGCCCTCGTCCAGTCTATGATTCGGATGTGGTATATTATCTTTTATAACTACATATTTTCATTTCCTGATTATATGACAATTAATTACGCCGACCAACTTGACATAGATATTTTTATCTAGGAGGTAGTGGAACCGGAAATGCCAATCGACCCTATTGTTGAGAAGTTACACTTAGTTGAACAAGAAAATGTTGTCCTGAAAGAAAGATTGAAAAAAACTGAAGAAAGGTTGGAAAAAACTGAAAGAGAGAAGATGACCTTGGAAAAGGTTCTTGCCGGTGTCGTCGATGGTCACAAGAGCGAGATGGACGCAATGCGTCTGAAGATTAGAAAGATTAGAAAATATGCAATTAGTAAAGAGGCTTGGTATCATTATGTCGTCGGGTCAATTGTTACCTTTGTTGCGATTTTGATCGCATTTGTTGTTGTTTTTAAATGCATTAATTAGAGAGAGTTTTTATGGTTGGTTTCAGTGTGTGTTTTTATGAGAACTATATATGTATGGTCACTACGCTACTTTGGTTTTAACGTGTGATGAACTTTTTGTATTAATTAATTAATTTAGTCATGATGATTTAGCATAATGGTTTTTGATAAATTTATATAATGCACATGAACCGGCAATGGATGTACAGTGATCGACGTCGTCGTGAATTCCTTAATGGCATGCATAGTTTTCTCAATGTGGCTGAGAAAAAGAGGCAGAATGGATTTATTTTTTGTCCATGTAAAAAATGCCAGAATAAGAGGAATTTCCCTAACTCAAGAACCATACACACCCACCTGTTGCAAGAAGGCTTCATGCCCAGTTATTTTTGTTGGACCAAGCACGGAGAAAGAGGGGTTGTAATGGAAGACAATAAAGAAGAAGAGGATAATGATAACTATCCTATGTTCGGTGAACACGGTGATACTGAAATGGGGGAAGACGAGCCTGAACTTGAGGACATTGTTGATGAGTCTGATGATGATCTTCGTCAGGTCATTCGTGAAGAACAGATAAACTGCGGAAGTGAAAACGAGAGGTTGAAGTTGGAGCGCATGTTAGAAGATCACAAAAAATTGTTGTACCCAAATTGCGAAGATGGCCAGAAAAAGCTGGGCACCACCCTGGAATTGCTGCAATGGAAGGCAAAGAATGGAATATCTGACAAGGGATTTGAAAAGCTGCTGAAAATAATGAAGAAGATGCTTCCAAGAGATAACGTGCTGCCCTGCAGTACGTACGAAGCAAAGCAGGTTGTCTGCCCTCTAGGATTGGAAGTGCATAAGATACATGCATGCATCAATGACTGCATCCTCTACCGCGGTCAGCACGAGAATTTAAATGCCTGCCCGGTATGCGGTGCATTTCGGTATAAGATCAGGCGAGATGACCCTGGTGATGTTGAGGGCGACGACCGCCCCAAGAAGAGGGTTCCTGCCAAGGTGATGTGGCATGCTCCTATAATACCACGGTTGAAACGTTTGTTCCGAAACAAAGAGCATGCCAAGTTGCTGCGATGGCACAAAGAAGACCGTAAGGAAGACGATATGCTGAGACAACCCGCTGATGGGTCGCAGTGGAGAAACATCGACGATAAGTACGAGGACTTTGCACGTGACCCAAGAAACTTAAGGTTTGGTCTAAGTACAGATGGCCTGAATCCGTTTGGGGAGCGGAGTAGCAGTCATAGCACCTGGCCCGTGACTCTATGTATCTATAACCTTCCTCCTTGGTTATGCATGAAGCGTAAGTTCATTATGATGCCAGTGCTTATCCCAGGCCCGTCGCAACCCGGCAACAACATTGATGTGTACCTGAGGCCACTGGTTGATGAACTTTTAGAGTTATGGGCTGACGAAGGTGTACGTGTGTGGGACGAGTACAAACAGGAGGAATTTGACCTACGAGGGTTGCTGTTTGTAACCATCAATGATTGGCCCGCTCTTAGTAACATCTCAGGACAGTCAAACAAGGGATACAGCGCATGCACACACTGTTTACGCGAGACTGAAAGTATACATATAGGCAAGAATGTGTACCCGGGGCATCGTCGATTTCTTCCAGACAGGCATCCCGTAAGAAAGAAAGGAAAGCATTTCAAAGGCGAGGCAGATACACGGAGGAAGCCAACCCTCCCTAAAGGTACTAATATATATGACATGGTCAAAGATATAAAAGTAATCTTTGGTAAGGGTCCTGGCGCACAATCTGTTCCGAATGACGCCGACAACCACGTAGCCATGTGGAAGAAGAAATCTATATTCTGGGAACTACCCTGTTGGAAATTCCTAGAGGTTCGCTCTACGATCGACGTGATGCACGTGACGAAAAATATTTGCGTGAACCTGCTAAACTTATTGGGCGTGCATGGGAAGAAGTCGAGAGATACACCAAAAGCACGGCTGCACCACCAACGTATGCATGAACGAGACGACCTAATGAATCGAGAGAATTTCAAAGGTCCTGCCAGCTACGCTCTTACCAAGGAAGAGAAGGAGATCTTTTTCCAAGTCCTGAGCAGTATCAAGGTCCCGTCTGGCTACTCGTCGAACATAAAAGGAATACTAAACCTGGAAGAGAAAAAGTTCCAAAACCTAAAGTCTCATGACTGCCACGTGATCATGACCCAGTTACTTCCGATTGCATTGAGGGGGCTTCTGCCAGAAAACGTGCGAGTACCCATTGTGAAGCTATGTGCATTCCTCAACGCAATTTCTCAGAAGGCAATCGATCCAGCAACTCTACCAAGTTTACAGAAGGACGTGGTCCAATGTCTTGTCAGCTTCGAGTTGGTGTTCCCACCAACCTTCTTCAATATTATGACGCACCTCATAGTTCACCTAGTCCAAGAGATTTCCGTTCTCGGTCCTGTATTCTTACACAATATGTTCCCCTTTGAGAGGTTCACGGGAGTCTTGAAGAATTATGTTAAAAACCGTGCTAGGCCAGAAGGAAGCATGGTCAAGGGCTATGGAACAGAGGAGGTCATTGAGTTTTGTGTTGACTTTATTCCTGACCTGAACCCGATCGGTGTTCCTCAGTCGCGCCATGAGGGGAGACTGCGTGGAAAAGGCACGCTAGGAAAGAAATCAACAACATGTATGGACGAGCAATCTTTCACTCAAGCACACTACACAGTTCTAGTTAATTCCAGCTTGGCGGCTCCATATATCCAGGAACACAAGGATATTTTACGCTCGGAATACCCGGAGCAACCTGAAGATTTCATTGCTAAAGAACACGGGAAGACTTTCGGCGGTTGGTTGCAAAGACGTCTCATTAATGACAACATTGTTGAAGATGAGCTATACTTGTTGGCCAAGCAACCATCTTCAACTGTATTGACCTTTAAAGGGTACGAGATAAATGGTAACACATTTTACACGGCAGACCAAGATAAAAAGAGCACCAACCAAAACAGTGGCGTCCGGTTTGATGCAAAAGACGACAACGGGCAAAGGGTCACATACTATGGTTACATAGAGCAGATATGGGAACTTGACTACGGACCTTCCTTTAAGGTCCCTTTGTTCTGGTGCAAATGGTTCAACCTGTCAGGCGTGAAGGTAGACCCGAAGTACGGAATGACAACAGTGGATCAGAAGAATCTTGGGTATGGCAATGATCAATTCGTCCTAGCCAATGATGTGGCTCAGGTTTTCTATGTGAAGGACATGTCTAGCAGACCGAGAAAAAGAAAAGATAAGGAAGCGAATACATCAGACGATGAGCCAAGGCGCCACATAGTTCTTTCAGGGATAAGAAACATCGTGGGAGTCGAGGACAAGACAGACATGTCAGAAGATTACAATAAATTTGATGAAATTCCTCCCTTCAAAGTCAAAGATGATCCAAGCATCCCGTTAAATGATGAAGATAGTCCATGGTTACGGCGCAATCAGAAGAAAGGCAAGAAGAAAAATAGATAGGGGGTGTTGTTGGTGATGTGTAATAATGTATTAAACCTTTTATGTAATTGTGTTGACCATTTTGATAAATATTAAAAATTTGACCAGTTTTCACTAAATTTGACCATTTTGATAAATATCATTTTTATTTTTTAAGTGTAAAAATGACATTTTGACAATTTGTAAATAAATGTAAAAGAAAACAGAAAAGGGAAACAAAAAATAAAAATAAAAGAAGAAACAGGAAAAAGAAAAAGGAAACAAAAAGAAAAAGAAAACAGGAAACGGAAAAAAGGAAAAAGAAAAAATAAAAGAAGAAACAGGAAAAAGAAAAAGGAAACAAAAAGAAAAAGAAAACAGGAAACAGAAAAAAGAAAAAAAGAAAAATAAAAGAAGAAACAGGAAAAAGAAAAAGGAAACAAAAAGAAAAAGAAAACACGAAACAGAAAAAAGGAAAAAAGAAAAAGGAAAAAAACCTTTAGGACCGGTCTGTAACAACAACCGGTCCTAAAGGTGGGTTCGGTTCGCGCCCAATTTTTGGACCCTTTAGGACCGGTCTGTGTTAACAACCGGTGCTAAAGGGTCTTTAGCACCGGTTGTTAACACAGACCGGTGCTAAAGGGTCTATACCTCTCCGGGGTCGCCAACTTCTCGCCTTCCCGCGCGTCTCTCCTCGCCTTCTCTCCTCGCCGCCTCTCTCCTCGCCGACTCGGCCTCCTCGCGCCGCCTCGCCGGCCGACGATCCTCGGCGCCGCCTCCTCGCCGCGCCGTCGCCTCCTCGCCGCGCCGTCGCCTCCTCGCCGCGCAGCTGCCTCCTCGCGCCGCCGCCTCCTCGCGCCGCCTCACCGGCCGACGCCTCGGCGCCACCTCCTCGCCGCGCCGTCGCCTCCTCACCGCGCCGCCGCCTCCTCGCGCCGCCGCCTCCTCGCGCCGCCTCGCCGGCCGACGATCCTCGCCGCCTCCTCGCCGCGCCGTCGCCTCCTCGCCGCGCCGCCGCCTCCTCGCCGATCCTCGCCGCCTCCTCGCGCGCGGCCTCCTCGCGCCGCCTCCTCGCCGCGTCGTCGCCTCCTCGCCGCCTCCTCGACGTCTCCTCGCGACGCCTCCTCGCCGCCTCCTCGCGCGCCGCCCCACGCCGCCTCCTCGCCGCCCCACTTCGTCTTCTTCACGTAAGGTATATCCATATTTTCGTATATCCATGTTGTTGTATGCTTGTAATTATAACCATCGATATTAGTTTTTTTCCGGCCCGAATAGGACATTCTATAAAAAAAAGTTACGTGATCATGCATATTCTCACGGCTCTCACGGCTAAAAAAAGTTACGGGATTTGTTCTATCGACGTACAAATCGTACCTGCTAGAGATGCTCTCACGGCTCGATTTGAAGCCGCCTTCATCATTTATGTCGCTAAAGCGAGGAAGACGATTCTAGTAGACTCACTTTTTCAGTCAACATTCGAAACTTTCCGACGTACAAATCCTATAGACGAAGTCGGTCAACATTCGTGCAACGTGAGGTGACTCCGACGATTCCGATGATTCCATAAAACCCTAAACTGATGATTCCGATGATTCCGTAAAACCCTAAACCGACGATTCCGACGATTCCGACGATTCCGTAAAACCCTAAACCGACGATTCCGACGATTTCGTAAAACTTTCCGACGATTACAATTCCGTAAAACTTTCCTACGATTCCGACGATTCCATAACTGCGGGGAAAGTTTCCGACGATTCCGACGATTCCGTAAAACTTTCCGACGATTCCGTAAAACTTTGCGACGATTACGACTCCGATGATTCCGTAAAACTTTTCCGTAAAATTTCCGGTTCCGTAAAACTTTTCCGTAAATAATTTTGCTAAGTTAAATTCTTGTTACTAGCAGGTGTTGAGCTATGGATCCCCAAGAACCACATGATCAGCACGCCGATCAGCTCGCGGGAATGGGTGAGGCGGAGAAGGAAAGATACATGTGCCAGATGATTTTTGAAGATGCAACGGCCATATATCATGATGACGACGGTGGGCATGCGTTTAGCAATCAATTTTTGAACGACTCCGGTGACGGAGCTGAGAATATAGAAGATGTAGTAGATGCAGAAGTGCCCTCCGGAACAAACTCTACCAATGTATATCTCAAGTCACTGTTGACGCAACAATTAATTTGTATTGCACTTACTAACGAATCATTATTTTCCCGTTTAGGTGCCCTCCGGAACACCTAGCGCAAGTACTAAGACAAAGTCGAAACGAGGCCCGGCCGCAAGGTTGAAAGATACTGCAAGGTACTCGATCGATAAAGTTGCTGCTGATGGCAAACCACTGGAACCCCCAGAAACTTATCGCAAATTTGTAAATCAGTGCGGAGTTGTTGTAAGAGACCTGGTCCCGATCAACTTAATAGAATGGAATAAGCCGAAGACCGGCGCCAACGTTGGAGCTACTTATGTCGATGACAGATTGAAAAGAGTGCTTTGCGACACGGTCTGGCTAAATTTCAGCGTAGCGGAAGATAAGAAGAAGAAAGTCGAGGAGTGGGCTTTGAAGAAGATGGCCACACAATTCCAGAGGTGGAAGAAAGACTTGTGGAAGAAATATAAGGACGAAGATCCAGTTTTCACTGGGCACCTAGTGAAGATAAGAGACGCTTGGCCTGATTTTAAGGCGTACAAGAAATCGGGTGTCTTTACATCCCGATCAGCCACAAATACGGAGAATGCGAAGAAGAAGAAATATCACCATATTTTGGGGTCAGGTGGCTACATGACTGCCCTTCCTAGGTGGCGACGCTATGAAGATGCGCTTCTGAAAAGAAATATCATTCCACAGACACATGACTGGCCCGATAGGTCCAAGTTCTGGTTGTTCGCGCATGGGGCAACGTTGGACGCTGAGACTGGGATGATTGTTGCCGAGGGACCATGGTCGGAAAAAATAACACAAGTCGTATCAGATCTAGAGAAGGCAATAGAAGCTGTTCGAAAAGGAACTTTTGTTCCCGATAGAGAGAACGACGAGTTGACGAAGGCACTCGGGAACCCCGAAAAGTGGGGACGAACACGAGGCTTTGGAGCCACTACCCCGTGGAACCAAGGGTTTCCGGCGGACCTTGGCACTTACAGAAGCCGTGGTAGAAGCAAGAGGAAGGCGCTGGAACGGATAGCGACATTAGAAGAAAAGGTGGCGTTTCTCTTGAAGAAAGGGGGACACCCTGTACCTGACACTGAAGAGGAGGAAGAAGATCCTGCACCTGACGCTGATCAGCAGCAATTAGAAGACGATCCTGTAGCAGATGCCGTCCCATCTCAGCATAGAAGCAGCGTGGGTTCCACGCAGTTGCAGCTAGAAGACGGTCCTGCAGTCGAACCGTCGGCGCCTCACTACCCCGTGGATGATGTCACGGAGAAGACAAACTGTGAGATACATATGCCAATGGGGAACATATCCTTCATGGTGGCGTCAGGCTATGCTTTACCGAATCAACCTGGAGCAACCTACCATGATGGTCAGATTCCAGCATCCCATGCTCGTGTCGGGTTGTCAACAATTACGCCGGGATGCCAGTCAATTGAGCTTGATATTCCTGGAGGTGAAGGCGAGAAGACACTGGGAGAAATGGAGCTTGGTATCATCTTGTGGAAGAAGAAACACATCGTGTTTCCTAACGCGGCGCCAAGGCCACCGACTCCTCCAGGTACAAATGCACCACCTCCAACAATTACTGAATATTGCACCACATGTAAGCCTATTTTTAATAGTTTTTTCACTTTCGTACAGAGAATGCACGACCTCCAAGTCCACCCCCCAACGCACCTCCAAGTCCACCCCCCAACGCACCTCCAAGTCCACCCCACAATGAAGATAGGGAGCCCGAGGCCGAGAGTCCATCGCCCGTGCACTCCAGTGAGCCGACGGATGCGCCCACTACGGGTACGGCAAAGCGGAAGCTGCAGTTCAGAAGAAACGGGACTCCTCCCAAGAAGAGAGAAAGGAAACCCAATAAAGTCAAGACTCCCCCGAAGTTACCAGGCCTGATGACTCCGGAGGAACTAGACGAGGCCGTGAAAGCCAAAAACAAAGCATGGTTCGCACGGTTTCCCCTGAAGCCCCCTCCAGACATCTGGAAGGAAACTCTGAAGAACGTACCAAAGTGGAAAATTGAGCGCACCATCGACAACTTATATTATCCTGAACCGCCGCCACCGCCGCCCCTTTCAGACTATGAACGGTTCATTGAAAAGATGCACACCGCACAGATGAAGCAGGCGGAGCAGACGAAATGCGGGAAACAAGTTCCCCAGCTCGGACAACAAGAAGCACAGTCAATTGCCCCGCTCAAGGTGTTATCTGACCAGGCTTCAGTGTCCGGTACACGCATGGGCGACGTAGGTTACGCTATTGCTGATGTGGTATATAAATATAAGCCCGAGCACCCTCTGGTCGAAAATCCTAGTGCTCTAACAACCCAACTATGGAATTTACATGGTTGGTACTTGGAGGCCGCAAGGCAAAAGAGAGACTGTATCATGGCGGCAGTTCAGGATCAACACTACTTCGGAGAGTACGGTGTGGAGGTTGGGTTCGATGATTTTTTCCAGATGTACAATTAACGTGCCCTCGACAAAGCTATCGTCAGCTGCTACTGTTTGTAAGTGATTTATTTGTGTAATTTAATTATTTAGTTAAGCTCGCGTTCATTGCCCGTATAATTATCACTCACGAGACATTCTTTTTGTACGCTACTATGCAGAATGAAGATTCGTGAATGCAGGCTCGCAGGAATCTGGGACTTTGGGTTCATTGACCCGTATTCGTTTCATCAAGAGACAATAGAAAAGTTCAACAAGGATACACCGGATGATTTGCTAAGGTTTTTGAAGCGACAAAGTACCAAAAAAGAAATACTTTGACCCTACGGATTCAAGTGAGTGTTACTGTCTTGTACACATTTCATTTTGCTTACCTAATGTTAAGTGTAATTAATGAGTATGCATGACTGCGTGTGTACACGTGCGCAGGTCCCACTTTATATTGTTCATCATTAGAATCGATCAAGGACAAGTTGAAGTCTGGTACCCGTTAACCTGGGACGCTGACAAATGGAAGAGCGCGCGTCAGATGCTTCAAAGGTATATATATATATCGGCCTCTTTCGTTCATCGGCCTCTTTTTCATTCATTTCCTGATATCAAGTAAGTAATAATTAACTCTTGTATTCATTTTTCTTTGTCGGCCAGGGTTTGGCAAATGTTCATCAAGGAAGAACCCGGTACATGGGCAGACAAGCTCCACTTTCAGATTAACAAAGTAAGTAGTACTACGTACCCTGGTTTCAATACCATTACCATTCTCTTGATTATTATTAATTTGACTGAATTATGTTCTCGTATATAGGGCATCCCGCAACAACCACAGGGCACTGATTATTGTGGATACTACGTTTGCGAGTACATTCACAGGATTATCAATGAGAAATCTCGTACTTCAAGAAATCTAGAGGTACGTAACCGGATCTTCACAACTTTATTTATGTTGCCATCAATTATGTTAGTTTTATTCATAACTTAATTGTTTTTATCTACTTCTTTTAAAGCTGCAACGAAAGTGGGCGATGCTAAGACCAATCCAACGTTGCAAGGCAGTTGCAGAGGAATTGACAGGATTTCTCCTCACGCAAGTCATAGATGAAGGCGGAGAATTTTTCCATCCTATGAACCAATAGCCAGCTCCCTTCTCTATGCAAGTATACAGCTATAGGAAACGAACTTCAAATTATGTAATGATAATCGGTCCAGTACTTCGTGTTACATGTATATATGTATTTTTATTTGGTGCATCAACATTTAACCGCAAACACGGAATCGGAAACACTTAACCGCAAACACGGAATTGGTGTTTCCGGATACGTGTTTCCGATTACGTGTTCGTAAAAAACGGAACACGGACACACGGAATCGGAAACACGGAATCGGAAAGACGTAAACGGAAATACGGAACCGGAAACACGTAAACGAAAACCCTGAAAATACGGAACACGGAAACACCGAAATACGGAATCGGAAACCCTGAAAAGAAAAGGAAAAAAAAAGAAAAAAAAAAGCATTAGGACGGTTGGTGTTACCAACCGGTTCTAAAGGTCCTCCGCCTGCGCGCACTCTTCGGCGCCCACGTGGAGGCCTTTAGCACCGGTTTGTAAGAGACCGGTGCTAAAGGGGGGGGCTTTAGTCCCGGATACGTAGCACCGGATGTGTATCCGGGTCCAAAGGCCCTTACCAACCGGTTCTAATACCCCTTTCTCCACTAGTGCTTTCTCTCAATGAGCCCTTACCCTCTGACCTTTTTGGCAATTAATGCCAAAGGGGGAGAAATATCAAAGCTTCCAATGAACCTATATATAAAGGGGAGAAATATCACTAATAAGCTTACCCAAAAGCGGGAGAAATATCAATAGGGAGAGATATATGTTCCTAAAGGAAGGTCTACCTAAGGGAAGATCTACCTCAAGGGAGATGTATCAAACCGTACGCTTTAAGGGAAGACAGATAAAACTGTTTTTATCATTGCTATTCTATCACTATCTTTTGGATTGAACTTGTGTCACCCTAGTTACTCTCAATATCTACATGCTATGATTCAGGGGAGAGGAAATTCTTACATATTAATCCTTAGGGGAGAAAGTTCTTATTTCCTTCAGAGACATATTTATCATCAAATCCTATTTTCAATATGTTTTCAATATCTTGGTATTTTTGAAGCTCTTCGCATCTTTACAATAGAGTACTCTTGTGTTATCTAACTTTTGTTTTTTCAAGTGTACTCCTACTGCTAAGACGCTCAAGAACCTCAAGGTAAGTATATGCATCACATCCTTGTTCAGGATGAGCTCTTGTCTCTTGCACATATTGTTTGCAAGTGTGAGTCATGAACATGGAAGTTCTACATTCACATATGTTTGATGCATATAGCCAATATCTATGACTTGTCTTGTCCTTCTACCTTGTGTGTGTCCATGCATTTCAAAGCAAATATCCTTTAAAAGGGATTGCACACATTTAGGGGGAGCTTGTATTAGTCATGTATCTTTCAAAGTTGTGATATTCTAATGCCTATGTTTATTTGAAGCTTTGATTGTATTTGTCATCAATTACCAAAAATGGGGAGATTGAAAGAAAAAAAGATTCACTCAAAAAACTCTATTTTTTTTTTCCTTAAGTAGAAACAAAAGAATATAAATAAAGAAAAAAGAAAAAAAACTGAAAAAAGACCTTTAGTCCCAGTTTGTGGCACCAACCGGGACTCGACCGACTATCCCAAAAAGTACCCCCAGACTTCGGCCGCGCCTCTATGCGTGTGCCTTACCCGCAGATTGCCAAGTCCACCCGAGGACTTTTGCGTCCTCTTATCCCAGCCGTCCGTCACACGCCGCAGCTTGCTCGCCTCGCTGCTGCTGCGGCAGCATGCAGTTCCCGTCCGCGCTCCCACAGCTCACCGAGTCCGTCGTGGCCTCGCTCCTGAGCCGCCCAGCCACACTCCGTTGCTGCGCCTGGTCGCCACCATGCGTGCCCTCCATATCCGCTCGTGCTCGCCCGCTGCTCCAGCCCACCGCGTGCACCCTCCCTCGTTGCTCTGGCCCACCATGCGCGCTCCCACGACGCCACCAGAACGACACGTGCCACGCCTTGCTCCGGCAACTTACTACAATGGCGCGGCGAGCTATGCTCCGACGACACACTACTGGGCCTCCGCGGTTGGAGGTGAGGATGGTGGTGGGGGGCAAGAAAGGTGGCAGGTATGTGGGTGTATGGTAGGTAGGCCGGGTCGGGAGTAGCGGACGCACGTGGACGAGGAGTACCTAGAAAGCGTCCGGCTGCGTCCGCTTTGAACGCAAATTCAAATCCATTTTAGCTTGAAAATGGGGCAGAACGGACATGTATCGGACAAAAAAGAAAATGCTCTTGCGCATTGGATCGTTGCATGTGTCCGTTTGCACTCAAATAAAGACGATTTTGGGTCATGCGTTGGAGTTGGCCTAAGAATGTTTAGCAGATTGGTATATCCTAGTCCCGTAAAATAAATTACGGTATCGCCTTAATGGCTTAGCCAGTGTATGTTTGTTCGAACCGAAACACATAAAAACATGAATGTATGCATTTTTCTCTTAAATTTGCATTTGATTTGTATTCATACATATATGAGCAAAGCTGGACCCCCAAAAATTTATATAGGCAATAAACTTTTTCGAGGCCTATTCAAACAAAGTGAACAGAAAGGATGATGTCCCGCCGAACGTCCGGGAGATCAAGCGTTCCAACTAGGCTAGCCCATTCAAGCGGAACATCTACACGCAGTTTTGCTTCTTTTGGGAACCTTCTAAAGGTTCCCAGCCGGGTTTTTCTGTTTTGAGAAACTTCTAGAAGGTTTCCTTAACTGGTTTTTCTTTTTTTCGTTCCGGTTTCTTTTTAAAAAAAATTGGATTTGCAAAAATTCTTCTTCAAATTCAAAAATTGTGGTAAAAATTGTTTTAGGTTCTAAAAAAATGTTCTTCAAGTTCAAAAATTGTTCTGGATTTGCAAAAATTGTTCTTCAAATTCAAAAAATGTTTTAGTTTCAGACAGTTTCTGTTTTTCAAAAACATTCATAACTTCAAAAAAATTTCAGGATTTTAACAAATGTTCCGTTTTTCGAGAAAATGTTTGGCATTTAAAGTAAATGTTTGGAATTTTCAAAAAAATGTTTGTTATTTTGAAAAAAGTTCGAAATATCTAATTTTTGTTCAAATGTTTAACTAGGTTTGTGTTCAAAAATTGTTCTTAAATTCTCAAAAACGTTATTGCTTTTACAAAACGTTCCAATTTTTTTTAAATAGCTTTTCAAACATAGTTCATAAATTCAAAAAATTTGCTGGATTTTCAAAAAATCTTCTGGATTTGAAAAATTGTTCTTCAAATTCAAAAATATCTTTGCTTTTAATTTTTTAAGAAATGTTCATTACTTTAAAAAGTGTTCGGTATTTTAAGAAAAATGTTCGGTATTTTCATAAAAAAAATCGAAATATTAAAATGCTGTTCAATTTTTAAACTAAATTTGAGTTCGATATTTTCTTAAATTTCGATTTTTTTTAAAAAAATTGCTTTGTTTTTTATGAAATTTTAGAAAATTTTCATTTCCAAACATTGTTCATAAATTTGGAAAAGTTTTTTTATTTTAAGAAAATGTTCTTTAAATTCGAAAAATGTTTTTGCTTGAAGTTCAAAAAGCGAGGAAAACGGAAAGAAAGAATGAACCAAAAAAAATAAAATAAATAAACAGTAAAAATAAAAAGGAAAATATCAAATTTTCTTAAGACAAGAAAAGAAAATTTTCGCAGGCCCAGTCGGGCGAACCCCTGTGTGTCTGCTCGGCAGTTCGCCGCAATGAGTGGAGCATAGGACGTCCTAAAAAACACACAGTGAAAAAACAATGTACGCAGTGCTGAACTGAGGGTCCAGGCGAGCCGCGGCATGCTTCAGATGAGCTATTATCCCGCTGCAAGCTAGATATAGTTACCCTGATCCAGAAGGGCCAGGATGAGCGATCGTTGCTGAAAATGTCAAATTTGAGAAAATGACATATAAAAGTAAAATAATATATTTTAGGGAAATAATTAAATAAATTTTAAAAATAGAAAAAAAATCAGAACCAAATAAGACACATGAAAACTTGTAAAGTATGCAAAGAAGGATGCTTATTTTAGGTCGCTATAATTTGTAGTATGTCTTATCTCTCCCACCTAATAAAAGTGTAAGGTTCTTTTGTTCATTTTCCTTCGTTCAAATTTAAGTACAACCCCCCCCCCCTCTCTAACCTTCCACTCCCCGTTTTGATTTTGCTCATATCTTTGATTTTTCCACTGTTTTTTCTTCTAAAAACCACGTAATTTTCCTCATGTCCTAGTCACTTAGCAGATAAAATCATGGTTTCTTTAGTAAGCCAATAAATACTTACAAATAAGTGTTTATCAAAATAAATTTATTTTTACATAATATGGGCTGGTAAATCACATGCTAACCTATTAGAATATTTATGTTTTTGTTGCAATGTACAGGCAATTACATAGTAACCTAGTATATAATATTGGTCTAACTCATGGTTAAATTTTACCGCCAAAATAAGGACACAGAGTTTCTGCTCCAGAGATCATCTGAGCTTGGTGAATAGTAAAAGAGAAAACAATTCAAAAAAGTTCAAAAAATTCTGAATTTTATTTTACACCAAAATTGTCAAAAGTTTAAGTGCGTGAGTGTTTTTCCATGGAATAAAATTCCTACAAGGTTTGACAAAAAACCCAAAACAAATGCTCTGAAAAGCGCATTTTCGAAGTATTGATTTTGTTTCTTTTGACTCGACTTGTAGGTATGCTATTTCATACCAAATTTTTGTGCACACTTAAAACTTTTGTCAATGTTGTTCTCAAAAGAATTAGAATTTTTTGAACGGTTTTGATATTTTTTTTCGATTTTACTGTTCACCAAGCTTTAATGAGCTCGGGAGCAGAAGGACAATTTGCCAAAATAAATAAATAATTGAAGTTCAAAGTTAATTAATCTTTAAAAGGTGAGAATGTGTTATAAAATAGAAGAAATGGAGCAGCGTAGAGGTTCGAGTGCAACCACATTGGGGTTGGTTCCAGGCTTCCAGCGATGGTGGCGCATTCGCGTTCTTCCCTTCCGAGGCATCACACCTTTTATAGCAACCTATGTGTTGACATTTTGGTTTTCTAATAATATGATCGGGTGCATTCTCGATGTGTTGACTTGTCCTTAACATTTTGTTGCTGCTGAGACCTTGGTGTAACCAATATCCACTTGATGTTGATCACACAATGTAGAGAAAAAATTTGTACACAATATTGTCCTTTGTAGAGAAAACATCTGTAAAATGTACCCTAAAATACGGCACCCCAATATTACCGAGTGATGATCACACAATGTTGTTCCCGTAAGTATAGAGCAACTAGACCAGGTAGGTGCGCATTGGCGCACCCTTCTATATTTGATGCAATTACACAGCTGCTTTTGAATAGGTGTGTTAGTTTTGACCATAAAACATACATATTAGGTATGTCAATTTTTGTATTTAATTTATCTCTTTGCATGATTTGTTTTCATGCTATGTTAGGAGAATCTAATGATTTACCTGTGTAATTTGGTCTTTATTGAATTTTTCAAATGCATTTTCCCTAAAAAAAGATCTTGGACAGTTATTTTTAGTTTTTTGCTAGGTGATGGGTAATTATTTTGGGAATAGATAAACATGAAACGAAATGATGTACAGGTCAGGTCATGCACAAGAATGGGCTTGCAACAGACGTGCTACACTGCCAACTCACGGATGCTCAAAACAAAATCTTTCAATGAAATCTAGGCTATTCCACCTCAGGGAAGTGGTCGGAAGCAACTAAGAAGGAGCGCTCCTACGCGAGTCTCCCATGCATGAGTCATTCGGGTGGGCTGACAGCGCATTACTTGACGTGCTCTCAGCCGTTGTCATGTGTCTCGTTGTAAGTGTTAATTTTTTACTTGTTTTCAACATTTTAGATGATTCTTTTGGGGGTTTTCAGATTTTCAGTTTTCCATCAGTATTTTTTAGCTTTTGGACAAAAGCAAATTTCAAAAAAAATTCATGAAAAAATGTGTTTTTTTTGTATGAGACATGATTTTGCTTTTGCGAGATATACGAATTTGCTTTTGCAAGAGGCACGATCATGCCGCTCACAAACGGAATAAATAACACGTTTTTCCTTCCGCGAGAGGCATGGTTCCGCGTCCGCGATGCGTCTCGAAAACGAAAAAATACGCGTTTGTTTTCTTCCAGATGAGGCATGATTTTGCTTTCAAAAGAGGTATAAATTTGCTTCTGCGAGGGGCAAGGCCGTGCCTGTGGGAAACGAAAAAGTGATTTTTTCCTTCAACGACATGTATGGTTTTTCTTTCACGAGAGGCACGGACGCGCCTCTCGAAAACGAAAAAACACATGTTTTTTTCGCGAGAGACACGGTTTTGCTCCTACGAAAGGCACAAATTTGCTTCTATGCGTGCCTCTCGAAAACGAAAAAAGTGTTTTTTTTCTTCTGTGAGAGACATGGGTTTATTTCTCGTGAATGCACGGATTTGCTTCCACGAAAGATGCAGTCGGTTCTATTTTGTTCGGTTCGGTTTTGTGTGTTTTTTCTAAAAAAATCATCAAAATATACCAATATGTGATCTAATTTTAAATATCTTTAAATATCTCAACGCGCGAGAAATTCAACAGTAAAAACGATTTGAGATTTGGACAGATGATTTAAAAGATAGAACATTTTAAATAAACGGATATATATATATATATATATATATATATATATATATATATATATATATATATATATATATATATATATATATATATATATATATATATATATATATATACTCTCAGGTGAGTAAGAGTGACCTTTGTAAAGAGTATTTCTTATAATTTTGGATATGGTCGGACAAAATATAATAGGATGAGCAGGCTATGGATAAAGTAGAAGTAGGTTCAAGGTTACCCACACAGATGCGGACACGTGCGCCTTCGATCTCTATGGCCTTGGCCTGATTACGCACACAGCGCTTAAAGGTTAGGAAGGGTAAATAAGAGTATATACAGCCATACCCTTCATATTTTCCTCATATGTCCGGACTCTCATATCTAGCCCAAATATTGGACGGATATGAAGCGGTCCGGTCACGCCCGGGCACGTCCGCCTCACAGGCCCGATGTAGGGGAACGTCGCATGGGAAACAAAAATTTTCCTACGCGCACGAAGACCTATTATGGTGATGTCCATCTACGAGAGGGGATTTCCGATCTACGTACCCCTGTAGATCGCACAACAGAAGCGTTAGTGAACGCGGTTGATGTAGTGGAACGTCATCACGTCCCTCGATCCGCCCCACGAACCGTCCCACGAACCGTCCCGCGATCCGTCCCACGATCTAGTGCCGAACGGACGACACCTCCGCGTTCAGCACACGTACAGCTCGACGATGATCTCGGCCTTCTTGATCCAGCAAGAGAGACGGAGAGGTAGATGAGTTCTCCGGCAGCGTGACGACGCTCCGGAGGTTGGTGGTGATCTAATCTCAGCAGGGCTCCGCCCGAGCTCCGCAGAAACGCGATCTAGAGGTAAAACGTGGAGGTATGTGGTCAGGCTGCCGTGACGAAAGTTGTCTCAAATCAGCCTAATAGCTCCATATATATAGGAGGGGAGGGGAGGCTTGCCTTGAGGCTCAAGGAGCCCCAAGGGCTGCGCCACCAAGGGAGGAGGAGTCCTCCTCCAATCCTAGTCCAACTAGGATTGGAAGGTGGAGTCCTTTTCTCCCTTCCCACCTCTTTTTTTTTTCTTTTCTCTTTGATTTTCTATCTATGGCGCATAGGGCCTTCTTGGGCTGTCCCACCAGCCCATCAAGGGCCGGTGCGCCACCCCCAAGGCCTATGGGCTTCCCCGGGGTGGGCTGCGCCCCCGGTGAACACCCGGAACCCATTCGTCATTTCCGGTACATTCCCGGTAACTCCGAAAACCTTCCGGTAATCAAATGAGGTCATCCTATATATCAATCTTCGTTTCTGGACCATTCCGGAAACTCTCGTGACGTCCGTGATCTCATCCGGGACTCCGAACAACATTCGGTAACCAACCATATAACTCAAATACGCATAAAACAACGTCGAACCTTAAGTGTGCATACCCTGCGGGTTCGAGAACTATGTAGACATGACCCGAGTGACTCCTCGGTCAATATCCAATAGCGGGACCTGGATGCCCATATTGGATCCCACATATTCTACGAAGATCTTATCGTTTGAACCTCAGTGCCAGGGATTCATACAATCCCGTATGTCATTCCCTTTGTCCTTCGGTATGTTACTTGCCCGAGATTCGATCGTCAGTATCCGCATACATATTTCAATCTCGTTTACCGGCAACTCTCTTTACTCGTTCCGTAATACAAGATCCCGCAACTTACACTAAGTTACATTGCTTGCAAGGCTTGTGTGTGATGTTGTATTACCGAGTGGGCCCCAAGATACCTCTCCGTCACACGGAGTGACAAATCCCAGTCTCGATCCATACTAACTCAACGAACACCTTTGGAGATACCTGTAGAGCATCTTTATAGTCACCCAGTTACGTTGCGACGTTTGATACACACAAAGCATTCCTCCGGTGTCAGTGAGTTATATGATCTCATGGTCATAGGAACAAATACTTGACACGCAGAAAACAGTAGCAACCAAATGACACGATCAACATGCTACGTCTATTAGTTTGGGTCTAGTCCATCACGTGATTCTCCTAATGACGTGATCAAGTTATCAAGCAACAACACCTTGTACATAGTCAAAAGACCCTGACTATCTTTGATCAACTAGCTAGCCAACTAGAGGCTTGCTAGGGACAGTGTTTTGTCTATGTATCCACACATGTATATAAGTCTTCATTCAATACAATTATAGCACGGATAATAAACGATTATCTTGATACATGAATTATAATAATAACTATATTTATTATTGCCTCTAGGGCATAATTCCAACAGTCTCCCACTTGCACTAGAGTCAATAATCTAGCCCTCACATCACTATGTGAATTACATTGTAATAAATCTAACACCCATACAGTTCTGGTGTTGATCATGCTTTGCCCGTGGAAGAGGTTTAGTCAGCGGGTCTGCTACATTCAGATCCGTGTGCACTTTGCATATATTTACGTCCTCCCCTTTTACGTAGTCGCGGATGAGGTTGAAGCGTCATTTGATGTGTCTGGCCTTCTTGTGAAACCGTGGTTCTTTTGCTAAGGCAATGGCACCCGTGTTGTCACGGAACAAGGTTATTGGATTCAGTGCGCTTGGCACCACTCCAAGATCCGTCATGAACTGCTTCATCCAGACACCCTCCTTAGCCGCCTCTGAGGCAGCCATGTACTCCGCTTCACATGTAGAATCAGCTACGACGCTTTGCTTGGAACTGCACCAGCTTACCGCACCCCCATTAAGAATAAATATGTATCCGGTCTGCGACTTAGAGTCGTCCGGATCTGTGTCAAAGCTTGCATCGACGTAACCCTTTACGGCGAGCTCTTCGTCACCTCCATACACGAGAAACATCTCCTTAGTCCTTTTCAGGTACTTCAGGATATTCTTGACAGTCGTCCAGTGATCCACTCCTGGATTACTGTGGAACCTGCCTGCCATACTTATGGCCAGGCTAACGTCCGGTCTAGTGCACAGCATTGCATACATGATAGATCCTATGGCTGAAGCATAGGGGACGGTGCTCATATGCTCTCTATCTTTATCAGTTGCTGGGCACTGAGTCTTACTCAATCTCGTACCTTGTAAAACTGGCAAGAACCCTTTCTTGGACTGTTCCATTTTGAACCTCTTCAAAACTTTATCAAGGTATGTGCTTTGTGAAAGTCCTATCAGGCATTTCGATCTACCCCTGTAGATCTTAATGCCTAGAATGTAAGCAGCTTCTCCTAGGTCCTGCATAGAGAAACTTTTATTCAAGTAATCCTTTACGCTCTCCAAAAACTCTACGTTGTTTCCAATCAACAATATGTCATCCACATATAATATTAGAAACGCCACAGAGCTCCCACTCACTTTCTTGTAAATACAAGATTCTCCAACCACTTGTATAAACCCAAATGCTTTGATCACCTCATTAAAGCGTTTATTCCAACTCCGAGATGCTTGCACCAGTCCATAAATGGATCGCTGGAGCTTGCATACCTTGTTAGCATTTTTAGGATCGACAAAACCTTCGGGTTGCATCATATACAACTCTTCCTTAAGGAAACCGTTAAGGAACACCGTTTTGACATCCATCTGCCAGATTTCATAATCGAAAAATGCAGCTATTGCTAACATGATTCTGACGGACTTAAGCATCGCTACGGGTGAGAATGTCTCATCGTAGTCAACTCCTTGAACTTGTGAAAAACCCTTTGCCACAAGTCGAGCTTTATAAACGGTCACATTGCCGTCAGCGTCCGCCTTCTTCTTAAAGATCCATTTGTTCTGAATAGCCTTGCGGCCCTCAGGTAGTACTTCCAAAGTCCACACTTTGTTTTCATACATGGATCCTATCTCGGACTTCATGGCCTCCAGCCATTTGTTGGAATCTGGGCCCACCATTGCTTCTTCATAATTTGCAGGTTCATTGTTGTCTAACAACATGATTGACAAAACGGGATTACCGTACCACTCTGGAGCAGCACGTGGTCTCGTCGACCTGCGTGGTTCGATAGGAACTTGAACCGGAGTTTCATGATCATCATCATTAACTTCCTCCTCAACCGGCGTCGCAACGACAGGGGTTTCCCCTTGCCCTGCGCCACCATCCAGAGGGATGAGAGGTTCGACAACCTCATCAAGTTCTATCTTCCTCCCACTCAATTCTCTCGAGAGAAACTCCTTCTCGAGAAAAGCTCCGTTTTTAGCAACAAACACTTTGCCCTCAGATTTGAGATAGAAGGTGTACCCAACTGTCTCTTTGGGGTAACCTATGAAGATGCACTTTTCCGCTTTGGGTTCCAGCTTTTCAGGCTGAAGCTTTTTGACATAAGCACCACATCCCCAAACTTTAAGAAACGACAACTTTGGCCTTTTGCCATACCACAGTTCGTATGGTGTCGTCTCAACGGATTTTGATGGTGCCCTATTTAAAGTGAATGCAGTTGTGTCTAATGCATAACCCCAAAACGATAACGGCAGATCGGTAAGAGACATCATAGATCGCACCATCTCTAATAAAGTACGATTACGACGTTCGGACACACCATTACGCTGTGGTGTTCCAGGCGGTGTCAACTGTGAAACAAGTCCACATTATCTTAAGTGAGCACCAAACTCGAAACTCAGATATTCACCCCCACGATCAGACCGTAGGAACTTGATCTTCTTGTTACGCTGATTTTCAACTTCACTCTAAAATTGCTTGAACTTTTCAAATGTTTCAGACTTGTGCTTCATTAAGTAGACATAACCATATCTACTCAAATCATCAGTGAAGGTGAGAAAATAACGATATCCGCCGCGTGCCTCCACGCTCATCGGACCGCACGCATCGGTATGTATGATTTCCAACAAGTCACTGGCACGCTCCATTGTTCCGGAGAACGGAGTTTTAGTCATCTTGCCCATGAGGCATGGTTCGCACGTGTCAAGTGAATCAAAGTCAAGTGACTCCAAAAGTCCATCGGTATGGAGTTTCTTCATGCGCTTTACACCAATATGACATAAGCGGCAGTGCCACAAAAACATGGCGCTATCATTGTTAACTCTAACTCTTTTGGTCTCAATGTTATGTATATGTGTATTATCACTATCAAGATTCAATATGAACAACCCTCTCACATTGGGTGCATGACCATAAAAGATGTTACTCATAGAAATAGAACAACCATTATTCTCTGACTTAAAAGAGTAACCGTCTCGCAATAAACAAGATCCAGATATAATGTTCATGCTCAACGCAGGCACTAAATAACAATTATTCAAGTTCATAACTAATCCTGATGGTAACTGAAGTGAAACTGTGCCGACGGCGATTGCATCAACCTTGGAACCATTTCCTACGCGCATCGTCAATTCATCTTTCGCCAGCCTTCGCCTATTCCGCAGTTCCTGTTTCGAGTTGCAAATATGAGCAACAGAACCGGTATCGAATACCCACACACTACTACGAGAGCCGGTTAAGTACACATCAATAACATGTATATCAAATATACCTGATTTTTCTTTGGCCGCCTTCTTATCAGCCAGATACTTGGGGCAATTGCGCTTCCAGTGACCCATACCCTTGCAATAGTAACACTCCGTTTCAGGCTTAGGTCCAGCTTTGGGTTTCTTCGTCGGATTGGCAACAGGCTTGCCGCTCTTCTTCGAATTACCCTTCTTGCCTTTGCCGTTTCTCTTGAAACTAGTGGTCTTATTCACCATCAACACTTGATGTTCTTTACGGAGTTCAGACTCTGCGACTTTCAGCATCGCAAACAACTCGCCGGGTGACTTGTTCATCCCTTGCATGTTGTAGTTCAACACAAAGCCTTTATAGCTTGGCGGCAGTGATTGAAGGATTCTGTCAGTGATAGCCTCTTGCGGGAGTTCAATACCCAGCTCAGCTAGACGGTTTGAGTACCCAGACATTTTGAGCACATGTTCACTGAGAGACGAGTTCTCCTCCATCTTGCAAGCATAGAATTTATCGGAGGTCTCATACCTCTCGATCCGGGTGTTCTTCTGAAAGATAAACTTCAACTCCTGGAACATCTCAAATGCTCCATGACGCTCAAAGCGACGTTGAAGTCCCAGTTCTAAGCCATACAAGACTGCACATTGAACTATTGAGGAGTCCTCCTTACGTGCTAACCAAGTGTTCTTAACATCCTGATCAGCCGTAGCGGGTGGTTCATCTCCTAGCGCAGCATTAAGGACATAATCCTTCTTCCCAGCTTGTAAGATTAGCTTAAGATTACGAGCCAAGTCTACAAAGTTGCTTCCATCATCTTTCAACTTAGCTTTCTCTAGGAACGTATTAAAATTCAGGATGATTGTAGCGTGAGCCATGATCTACAACACAAATATATTCAAAGTGGACTTAGACTATGATCAAGATAATTAGAGTTTAACTTAATCAAATTATTCTCTAAACTCCCACTCAAAAAGTACATATCTCTAGTCATTTGAGTGGTTCATGATCCACTTACACTAGCTCAAGTCCGATCATCACGTGAGTTGAGTATAGTTTCAGTGGTAAGCATCCCTATGCTAATCATATCATCTATATGATTCATGATCGACCTTTCGGTCTCATGTGTTCCGAGGCCATGTCTGCACATGCTAGGCTCGTCAAGCTTAACCCGAGTGTTCCGCGTGCGCAACTGTTTTGCACCCGTTGTAAGTGAACGTTGAGTCTATCACACCCGATCATCACGTGGTGTCTCGAAACGACGAACTGTAGCAACGGTGCACAGTCGGGGAGTACACAATTTCGTCTTGAAATTTTAGTGAGAGATCACCTCATAATGCTACCATCGTTCTAAGCAAAATAAGGTGCATAAAAGGATTAACATCACATGCAATTCATAAGTGACATGATATGGCCATCATCACGTGCTTCTTGATCTCCATCACCAAAGCACCGGCACGATCTTCTTGTCACCGGCGCCACACCATGATCTCCATCAACGTGTTGCCATCGCGGTTGTCCTGCTACTCATGCTATTACTACTAAAGCTACATCCTAGCAAAATAGTAAACGCATCTGCAAGCACAAACGTTAGTATAAAGACAACCCTATGGCTCCTGCCGGTTGCCGTACCATCGACGTGCAAGTCGATATTTTCTATTACAACATGATCATCTCATACATCCAATATATCACATCACATCGTTGGCCATATCACATCACAAGCATACCCTACAAAAACAAGTTAGACGTCCTCTAATTTTGTTGTTGCATGTTTTACGTGGTGACCATGGGTATCTAGTAGGATCGCATCTTACTTACGCAAACACCACAACGGAGATATATGAGTTGCTATTTAACCTCATCCAAGGACCTCCTCGGTCAAATCCGATTCAACTAAAGTTGGAGAAACCGACACTTGCCAGTCATCTTTGAGCAACGGGGTTACTCGTAGCGATGAAACCAGTCTCTCGTAAGCGTACGAGTAATGTCGGTCCAAGCCGCTTCAATCCAACAATACCGCGGAATCAAGAAAAGACTAAGGAGGGCAGCAAAACGCACATCACCGCCCACAAAAACTTTTGTGTTCTACTCGAGAAGACATCTACGCATGAACCTAGCTCATGATGCCACTGTTGGGGAACTTCGCATGGGAAACAAAAATTTTCCTACGCGCACGAAGACCTATCATGGTGATGTCCATCTACGAGAGGGGATGAGTGATCTACGTACCCTTGTAGATCGTACAGCAGAAGTGTTAGTGAGCGCGGTTGATGTAGTGGAACGTCCTCACGTCCCTCGATCCGCCCCGCGAACAATCCCGCGATCAGTCCCACGATCTAGTACCGAACGGACGGCACCTCCGCGTTCAGCACACGTACAGCTCGACGATGATCTCGGCCTTCTTGATCCAGCAAGAGAGACGGAGAGGTAGAAGAGTTCTCCGGCAGCGTGACGGCGCTCCGGAGGTTGGTGATGACCTTGTCTCAGTAGGGCTCCGCCCGAGCTCCGCAGAAACGCGATCTAGAGGAAAAACCGTGGAGGTATGTGGTCGGGCTGCCGTGGAAAAGTCGTCTCAAATCAGCCCTAAAACCTCCGTATATATAGGTGGGAGGGAGGGGACCTTGCCTTGGGGCTCAAGGAGCCCCAAGGGGGTCGGCCGAGTCCAAGGGGGAAGGCTCCCCCCCCAAACCGAGTTGGACTTGGTTTGGTGGGTGGGAGTCCTTCCTTCCCTTCCCACCTCCTTTTTTTCTTTTCTCTTTGATTTTCTTTTCTAGGCGCATAGGGCCCTTTTGGGCTGTCCCACCAGCCCACTAAGGGCTAGTGTGCCACCCTCAAGGCCTATGGGCTTCCCCAGGGTGGGTTGCCCCCCCCCCCCCTGTGAACTCCCGGAACCCATTCGTCATTCCCGGTACATTCCCGGTAACTCCGAAAACCTTCCGATAATCAAATGAAGTCATCCTATATATCAATCTTCGTTTCCGGACCATTCCGGAAACCCTCGTGACGTCCGTGATCTCATCCGGGACTCCGAACAACATTCGGTAACCAACCATATAACTCAAATACGCATAAAACAACGTCGAACCTTAAGTGTGCAGACCCTGCGAGTTCGAGAACTATGTAGACATGACCCGAGAGACTCCTCGGTCAATATCCAATAGCGGGACCTGGTGCCCATATTGGATCCTACATATTCTACGAAGATCTTATCATTTGAACCTCAGTGCCAAGGATTCATATAATCCCGTATGTCATTCCCTTTGTCCTTCGGTATGTTACTTGCCCGAGATTCGATCGTCAGTATCCGTATACCTATTTCAATCTCATTTACCGGCAAGTCTCTTTACTCGTTCCGTAATACAAGATCCCGCAACTTACACTAAGTTACATTGCTTGCAAGGCTTGTGTGTGATGTTGTATTACCGAGTGGGCCCCGAGATACCTCTCCGTCACACGGAGTGACAAATCCCAGTCTTGATTCATACTAACTCAACTAACACCTTCGGAGATACCTGTAGAGCATCTTTATAGTCACCCAGTTACGTTGCGACGTTTGATACACAAAAAGCATTCCTCCGGTGTCAGTGAGTTATATGATCTCATGGTCATAGGAATAAATACTTGACACGCAGAAAAGAGTAGCAACAAAATGACACGATCAACATGCTACGTCTATTAGTTTGGGTCTAGTCCATCACGTGATTCTCCTAATGACGTGATCCAGTTATCAAGCAACAACACTTTGTTCATAATCAGAAGACACTGACTATCTTTGATCAACTGGCTTGCCAACTAGAGGCTTGCTAGGGACGGTGTTTTGTCTATATATCCACACATGTAAATGAGTCTTCATTCAATACAATTATAGCATGGACAATAAACGATTATCTTGATACAGGAATTATAATAATAACTATATTTATTATTGCCTCTAGGGCATAATTCCAACACATAGGGCCTTCTTGGGCTGTCCCACCAGCCCACCAAGGGCTGGTGCGCCACCCCCAAGGCCTATGGGCTTCCCCAGGGTGGGTTACCCCCCCCCCCCGGTGAACACCCGGAACCCATTCGTCATTCCCGGTACATTCCCGGTAACTCCGAAAACCTTCCGGTAATCAAATGAGGTCATCCTATATATAAATCTTCGTTTCTGGACCATTCCGGAAACCCTCGTGATGTCCGTGATCTCATACGGGACTCCGAACAACATTCGGCAACCAACCATATAACTCAAATACGCATAAAACAACGCCGAACCTTAAGTGTGCAGACCCTGCGGGTTCGAGAATTATGCAGACATGACCCGAGTGACTGCTCGGTCAATATCCAATAGCGGGACCTGGATGCCCATATTGGATCCCACATATTCTATGAAGATCTTATCGTTTGAACCTCAGTGCTAGGGATTCATACAACCCCGTATGTCATTCCCTTTGTCCTTCGGTATGTTACTTGCCTGAGATTCGATCGTCAGTATTCGCATACCTATTTCAATCTCGTTTACCGGCAAGTCTCTTTACTCGTTCCGTAATACAAGATCCCGCAACTTACACTAAGTTACATTGCTTGCAAGGCTTGTGTGTGATGTTGTATTACCGAGTGGGCCCCAAGATACCTCTCCGTCACACGGAGTGACAAATCCCAGACTCGATCCATACTAACTCAATGAACACCTTCGGAGATACCTGTAGAGCATCTTTATAGTCACCCAGCTACGTTGCGACATTTGATACACACAAAGCATTCCTCCGGTGTCAGTGAGTTATATGATCTCATGGTCATAGGAACAAATACTTGACACGTAGAAAACAGTAGCAACAAAATGACACGATCAACATGCTACGTCTATTACTTTGGGTCTAGTCCATCACGTGATTCTCCTAATGACGTGATCCAGTTATCAAGCAACAACACCTTGTACATAGTCAGAAGACCCTGACTATCTTTGATCAACTGGCTAGCCAACTAGAGGCTTGCTAGGGACAGTGTTTTGTCTATGTATCCACACATGCATATAAGTCTTCATTCAATACAATTATAGCACGGATAATAAACGATTATCTTGATACAGGAATTATAATAATAACTATATTTATTATTGCCTCTAGGGCATAATTCCAACACCCGACCCACCATTGACCCCATCGTTGTCCCGCAAAAACCAAACTCCGGACGCCTCGCTTCGAACCCTAGCTTACTCTCTCTCCCTCTGCCCCCTTTGTCGACGTCAAAACCGGTAGATCTTGGATAGGGGCTCCCGAAATGTGGACCTTAGATCGATGGGTTGTAGTAGAGAAGGGAAGACAATGTTTACCCAGGTTCATGCCCTCTTGAGGAGGTAAAACCCTACGTTGTGCTCGATTATATTGATGTGGTTGATGATTACAGAGTCTACCTCGAGATCATGTATACTAAAGCCTAGGTGGAGTAATCCATCTACATGGACAAGGAACACCACTTTATATAGTCACCGGGGGGCCTAGGGTTACATGCAACCGACCTAGTCTATTTTACTTGGTCGCCACGCCAGTCTTCGGGGTTCTCCTCCTCGAACACGAGACAATCACACAACCCGACACATCATAGACACAAGCCTTGAGGCCGATCTCTTTAGAGTAAGCCGACCACCCGAGGACCCCTTAATCTCGGACTCCCTCAGTAGCCCTCGAACTAGCCTTCAACACCGATGTGTAGGGTCTTCGGATGATTACACCCAAAATGTTCGGTTTGCAAGGCGAGTTCCTTCGTCTCCCCCGAACAAGAAATGATGGTCTTGGTCTTCAGCTCGCTCACGATTACCGAAGCGTCGCGGGCCCGTGGCTTTTAATTCTGCACAAAGATTAACAATATTTCTCGATTCTCGCATGCTTTTGTAGAGGAAAACACTCTGGCAATCCTTGACGGAACCGCTCCTTATAGGAAGTGGGGGTAGCGCCCTTTATAAACAGACCAAAATCCGTCTCGAGGCCCCTATCGCATCCCAACCTCGCCAAGAAACCCTAGAGCTCTTAACACTCCTGGAATCATGACCGATTCCTCTTCGTGCCCCCTCGGTCCCCTTCCAGGGGACTGGGCTAGTTGCTCTGTCTCCCTCCTCTGCCTGCGTGAGCTCGAAACGCAGGGATATCTCCCCCAATCAGATCTCGCACCCACTCTCACTTGTCTGACCTCCATTGATGGGAAGGCCTTTGTAGTGAACTTCCCTTCCCCGCACGGGGGAGAGCGGGTTTGCCTCGTTCCCTTCCTGCAGCGAGGGGTGGGATTCCCCATTCACTCCTTTTAAGGGGTTCATTGGAATTTTACGGGCTGCAGCTCCACAATCTCACTCCTGGTTCCATCCTCCATAGCTCAGGCTTCGTGGCCTCACTAGTAGAAAACAGGCCTTTGGACCGAAGCATTAGTCCCGCTTGGCTTTTGGACCGGGACTAATGCTGCCACTAGCCCCGGAAGAAATCGATGATGTCCCAGGTACACATTCTTCTTATATTTGTCCAAATATATGTTTTCAGCCTCATCTAAACAGTGCGTGCATGCGTGTTATCCCTTGTTTGTCTGTCCTAAAAGGTTACGAAGAGCATACCAATCATTGATGGTTACAAATAGAACGCTCGTAGGTCAAATTCCTGTTGTTTGTGCTCATCCAACACAGGTAGACCTTTTCTATCCCACAGCTGTAAAATTTCTTCAACTAATGGCCTTAGGTACACATTAATGTCGCTGTCGGGTTGCTTAGGGTGTGTATGGTAGCCTGCACGGAGGGTGCATGAGGCCAAATGTTCCCTCTTCAACCCACTTTTAGATGTTTGGCGGGGTGTATCGGCTCTTCCGAGCATAGCTCCATCAATGCAAAAAGGCCCAGAGCTATGCTGAAGGGAGCTCGCCCATACAGCCGAGCTGGGTCCGCCCCCAAAAAAATCCCTCCTGACCCTCGTTCCCTCGCTCGACCTCCCCTCCCCATGACCTAGCCGCCGCCACTCCACCCCTCCTCTCTCCCGTGAACCATGGCGACATCCGCCTGATCCACATCCCCGCTACCCTCTTCCTCCTTCTCGCCGTCAGGCCCAGCCCGTCGTCCCGCGGAGACAGAGTCGTGCTGGACGGCGGAGGAGCCCATGGATCCGATCTCTCCCGCCTCGTCAGCGAGCCGCGCACGACATCCGCGCAGCACAGGGGGGGAATGCGGCGAGCCTTCGCGACCTTGAAACCGGGGAGGAGCGCGAGGCCGACGGTGGGGGGGGGGGGGTGGACGCTCGACGACGGGGGGCAGGCGGGATGCGGAGTGGGAAGCTCTCCGCTCGGGGCTAGATAA
The DNA here is from genome assembly GCF_904849725.1 of Hordeum vulgare subsp. vulgare. Taxonomy (NCBI): domain Eukaryota; kingdom Viridiplantae; phylum Streptophyta; class Magnoliopsida; order Poales; family Poaceae; genus Hordeum; species Hordeum vulgare. The sequence continues at coordinate 642,987,137 of NC_058519.1, read as the reverse complement.
AGCAATGCGCACGGGGGCTCGTCGGGGCTGGACGCGGAGGCCACTGGTCGCCGGAGACGACGCTGCGATGGCCAAGAGCAGCAGGTGAATCTAGACGGAATCGCGCATGGGCACGCCGAATGTTTTCTCTCTCTCTCGTGTGATGCAACCTACCAAACACAGTCTCGGATCAGCATGGGTCAATACATACACTGCTGCCAAAGAGCCGCACTTGCATGTACTAAGCATGTATAGACTAAGCATGGCTCAAATGGGAACAACTATGCTAGGATAGGGACATCTACCAAACACACCCTTAGGGTCTTGGATGAGCACCGACATCATAATGAACTTCCGCTTCATGCACATCCAAGGAGGAAGGTTATAGATGCATAGAGTTACAAGCCAGGTGTTATGATTGCTGCTCTGTTCCCCAAAAGGATTAATGACATCTGCACTTAAACCAAACCATACGTTCCTTGCGTCATCTTCAAAGCCCCCCCACTTTCTCTCGATTTTTCTCAATTGCGACCCATCAACAGGTACTCTCAACATCCCGTCTTTCTTACGGCCTTCTGTGTGCCATCACAACAACTTGGCATGCTCTTTGTTTCTAAACAGACGTTTTAACCATGGTATTATAGGAGAATACCACATCACCTTGGCAGGAACCCTCTTCTTGGGGTGCTGGCCCTCGACATCACCAGGGTCATCTCGTATGATCTTATACCGCAATGCACCGCATACCGGGTATGCATTCAAATTCTCGTACTCCTTACCGTGGTAGATGATGCAGTCATTAGGACATGCATGTATCTTCTGCACCTATAATCCTAGATGGTAGAGAACATTATTTGCTTTGTACGTACCGTCAGACAATTCGTTATCCTTTGGAAGCTTGTTCTTCATTATTTTTAGTAGCTTCTGAAATCCCTTGTGAGATATACCATTGTCTGCCTTCCATTGCAGCAATTCCACTGTGGTACCGAGCTCTGTGTTGCCATCTTTGCAATTTGGGTACAACCTTTTTTTGTGATCCTCTAACATGCGATCGAACTACAACTTCTCCCTTTCACTTTAGCATTCTCTCTGTGCATCAACAATGACCCGACGAAGATCATCATCAGCGGGCACATCTGGTGCCTCTTGATCTTTAGCTTCCCGTGTTGCAGTATCACTGTATTCACGGAACATAGGATCGGGATAGTTGTCATCATCCTCTTCTTCTTCATTGTCTTCCATCATAACCCCTCTTTCTCCGTGCTTGGTCCAAACATTATAGCGTGGCATGAAACCCTTCTTAAGCATGTGCAAGTGAAGGGTTTTTGAGGAAGAGTAATCCTTCGTATTCCCACAGACAGTACATGGACAATACATAAAACTATTCTGCTTGTTTGCCTTAGCCACTTCGAGAAAATTATGCAGGCCGTCAATGTAGTCGGAGGTGCGTCGGTCACCGCATATCCATTGCCGGTTCATCTATATGCATTATATAATTAAGTATATAAAAAACAAAATTAATATAAGTTCATCATCACATTAAAACGAAGTACAGTAGTGATCAAATATTATTACTGAAAAAATAAATACATAAAGTTCTCATAGAACAAGGTACAACTCTCATACAACAACATACAGATCAAATTGTGCATCTAAATCAAATAAACTCACACATACACTCCTCCACTAAAACGTGCACACAACACTACTTGCAGAGCATTTGAAATGAGCTAAACTAGTAGTGAGAGATGAGGATGAAGTTGCTAACCTTTTTAGAATACTTGGATAGTTGGTGCACCATCAAACCTAGACAAATCTTGGGGGAACTGAAGCTTGGAGAGGAAAGAAAGCTTAAGTGTGTCTCGGACATTTCATCAAACACATCATGTGCATAGGATGCGAGAACAAAGTACCACACACCTACACACGCTGGCCGGCCAAAACTGGGAGGAGTGAGCGGACAAGGACAACCATATATATAGGCAAATTTTTAGTCTCGATTCATGTCTAGAACCGGGACTGAAGACAGACATTTAGTCCCGGTTCCATACAGGAACCATGACTAAAGGGGTTGCCCAAGGAGCCCGGCCCTTTAGTCCCAGTTGGTGGCTGGAACCGGGACTGAAGGTTCTAAACGAATCAGGACTGGTACCCGCGAAGGTCCGATCGGCGTCATGGCCACTCAAAACGGGATTGAAGCACGCATTAGTCCTGGTTCATAAGTCGATCGAAACTTTTGCGTAACTCTAGCAAAAAACAAAGCCCTGTTTTCTATTAGTGTATACATCTCAAATTATTAGCTATATAATTTGTTTTGACCAACGAGAAAGTTTTGAAAATGCGACGTGTCACATGTGTATCACTATTTGACAATATATAATTGCAAAACCCACCAATAATTGTCTCAATTATGTTGATGTTTGGTTGGATGGAAATGGACAGCTGTCTTTTTCACGCATCAAATAATGTTGCTTGTTTTGCTTTCCAGCCATACCTACCCTTTTAAGCTGCGCCGGTCAGCAATGCACCACACGTCCGGACCCCTCATGATAAGAACCCCAAGTTATTATTGTACTGATCGATTTATGATATACTACATATCTTATCACTGGTCAGGATTGCCCACCTCACTGGTTCTTGATAACAGAAATCGGACGGCTTTCCTCTTGTTTCAAAATGTCTTTTAAGATAACTGGAGCGAACTTGCGCCTCAGGAACGCCAATCACCATCTCAAGAAAGGAGCCCCACCCTAAAAAAAAAAAAAGAGAGCGCCAGTCATGTACTCTCTCCGTTCATAAATATAAGTCTTTTTAGGATTCAACTAAAAGACTACATACATAGCAAAATGAATGAATCAACATTTTAAAGTGTGTCTATATATATTCGTATGTAGTCTTTTAGTGAAACATCTAAAAAAACTTATATTTAGAAACAGAGGAAATATGCAGAAAGAAATTTACAAGTTGATCGTTCCACTAAAAAGACCTAATAATGTAATCGTAATGCATCAGCTTGAGTTTAAGACATAGCCTAAGGCACATAATTAATGTTGAAGTAGTGCAAAATAAAAGTACTAAGATCCATTTTTATTATATTTAGCCCTGAACTTCTACAAAAAATATTGTTGATTTAATCATCTGTCACACTTTGTATATATAGTTACAAAATAAATATGTTGGATGGTGATTCCATTTGAGCCACAGAAGCCACCTCAGTTCATGCGCACCAAGAGTATATCTCGCGTGCGTTTTGGAAGATTTTCCTCCTTTTGATAAACTATTGTAGTGACGAGCTAATGTGTCCAATAATGGCTATTTAACCGAGTTATAATAGCTGTCGTGATGTCACTTCAAACATCTGTTGTGCATCGGCAACGGAATCTCCTAGTGGACCAACCACCAATAATGATACTTAACAACTATTCCATCGCCATCAGAAGATAAAACAAGGTGCAAATTGATCTTACTGTCCCCAATCATTCATATAAAATACAGTACTTGATTGGAGCTCTTTTACGGTGATTGGAGAGTTACGAAATGTAATTTCATGTAACTCCTTTTTTTGATTATTTTGCACAGTTGATTTTAGCATGTATATTAAAATATTTTATTTAATTAATAAGGGTATTATGGTCGGTGGCTTTTTCTTGGAAACATTGTGTGTAACTGTCACATATCGCCGATCCCATCTCACAAGTGCGTAGCCGGCGGCAACGGCATGTGGACCTGGGGACGACGCCGTCGGCGCGAGGACCTGGGGCGACGACGCCATCTTGTGAACCGGAGTCGAGGGCCGCCTTCGCGACGCACCTTCCGAGCCGTTCCTCAAATCGAGTGCCGCAGCGGCTCTCCCAGGCCGCACCATCTTGGAAGCCGCAGCCGCTCTGCCGAGGTCGATGAAGATCTGCTCTTAAAGCGGCCCTAAAGCTTTGAAGCTCTAGTTTGGTCTTCTTTTGATACTTAGTACCAGCCCTGCAAACTGATTTGAGGATCAGTAAATAGTTGAACATTCTAGCAAGCTTTTCGTTGTATTATGGGTCGCAGGATTGCAAGTACCAGGGCTAATTTTAGTGCTCCATGAATTGGGATTGTGCAGATTGCGTTCACACAAGAACTAATCAACTCGTGACGTGAGACAATGGCTAGCTAATTGATGGCTTGTTTTGGAATCAAGTTTCTTATGGTACATAGATGAAATAAACGACTACAGGGACACATAGTTTTACTTTGTCGAGTCAGTCGGTTCGGTGCTCTGTGCTGTAGCCTACTAGCTAGCAGAGAAGATGTTAAATTAAAACTGAATCAGTGAATCTTGTATCTGGTTGCTGCTGACGAGAATGGGAACCCTCATGGCGTCGTTCCTCAGCTCTTCATGCTAGTGTACTTCCTGACCGGGTAGAAGGATCCTTGGATTGGGCGTGCTTGCAGTGCGCGGTCCTGACTTAGCGTCCGTCCACTGCCCCAGGTAACCTGACCTAACCCGGCAGGGGAGGCATGAGCGTTGCTGCGGCGCGCGAGGTCAAGTCCGGTGTGCCGACGGCCGATGAAGACGATTCACAAGTCCGGATGCCGGCTGTTACTGATCTTGCTGCCGGTGAAGGTGCTCAGCGGGGCCGGGGCCGGCGAGCCAGGGAAAGTAGGTGCCAGGAAAAAAATATTGAAGCCACAAGCGAGTTGGGATAGGAAACGAACGACAATCTGAGTGGTTCGACAGTGTTGCAAGAAAATTCTCTGTGCGAGTTACATACTTGCTTGACAAATCTACCCTTTGAAAAAAAAACCGATCCCACCAAAAATATGTAACGGTTCCTCCGTTATTTGTAATTTCCTGTAATTTTAATCTCGTAACTCCTCGTAACTTTTATTTTTCCACCGTCAGATTGAGGTGGATAGACGGCTCCTAAATTCGCTAATAGTTGTAACTTGATTAAATAGATAGCCCACCTATTTATTTAAAATGTACCGGGTTATTATCTGGTGTTGTTCCTTGTTGGCTTCGCTCTCACTTTTTTGCGGGAGTTCTTTGGCTTCATTCATGTTTGAAAAGATAGGTGACGCGTGGCATGGTAATATCCAATAAATCATATTAACATTGACCAAAAGCTATAGCGAAGAACGTGTCTAGATTCCACTGAGATAATCACCTGAATAGATTAATTGTGGTCCTAATTTTCTTTCTTCTCCGTCCTGTAGTTAAGATAAAAAGTCAACATCATATGATGTAGAACTCTAGACGGTACTTGAAGGAAAGCTGTTCACAGAAAACTGATACGGCAGTGAACTTATGCCAGTTGTTCAAAGGGTTCACGCTTTCTTATATTACATCCTTTTGTCTTTTATTTGCTGCTTCAGAATCCGACATGAATATTACCTTCTTTTTGGTAATAAAAAAGTGTGGATAAATATAATCACAACTAAAATATGGAACTTATTTTAGATTAATAAGTTCATCATCACATTAAAACGAAGTACAATAGTGATCATATGGATAAATATAACTAAATTCACTATTGGAAATGGTGGGTGAACGAGATTTTGGGAGGATACGTGGTTGGGGGAGACGCCTTTAGCATACAATATCCAACTTTATATAATATTGTGCAACATAAGGATGCGTACGGTGCCAGAATATTACACTCAACGCCTCTAAATATTCGATTTCGATGAGCTTTGATAGGGCATTGATGGGAGGTGTGGTTACACTTAGTGAGAAGACTCATGGATGTTCAGTTATCGGACGAGTCCGATAGGCTTCAGTCAAAGCTAACAACTACTGGCATCTTTTCAATAAAATCGATGTATCTGATCCTTATTGACACAACTGCAATCTCCAACTCGATTCATATTTGGAACGTCAAGGTCCCCTTAAGAATCAAAGTCTTCAAGTAGTTTATTTACAAGAAGATGATTATGACTTAAGGATAATTTGGCAAAGCGTAATTGGCAGGGAAATACACCATGTTGCTTTTGTGATCATGAGGAAATCATCAAACACCTTTTGCTCCATTGTCCGTTAGCAAAGATTTTATGACAAATAATTCGCATAGCCTTTAATATCATTCCTCCAGATAGCATTGATACGTCGTTTGGTACGTGGCTAAATGAGTTTGACATAAATTCCGCTAGAAATATTCGCATAGGAGTGTGTGAACTTCTCTGGGCTATATGAAACTGTAGGAATGACATGGTTTTTAACAGACAAATACATATAAATTTTTTGCAGGTACTACACATGGCATTAGCGTTGATCCGTACGTGGTCGTTACTCACTCCTGCGGAAACCAGAGAGCCTTTGGTTACTGGGTCTACCCGATGGGAGATGGTAGCGCGGCATATCTACAACCGCTTTGGATGGCGGTCCAATAATACGATAGATGGTTATACATCTAGGCCTATTTTCACCGGTTGTGGCATCTTTATTTTTTATGGACTGTGTTTTTGTTGCTCCTTCAGAGCCTGTTTGGAACCACAGACTATTTGATTTCTATCGTTAATAAAGGGGTCGCATGCATAGTACTGATGCAGAGGTCGGAGGTAGTCCTTCTTTTAAAAAAAAATCACAACTGAAATGACATCTGCTTGGGAAGAGAGCTAGCAAGAAATTGCCAACAAAAAATGTTCATTTTAGTTGCCAGTTCAGCTAAGAAGTTGGAGTTAATGTTCGTTTACTGTTCGTACCTGACCTGAAATCAGCAGTCACCAATTTCTTAAACAAACTTTAGTGAGCGCCTCGTGAGCATACTTTCAACATTTTCTTTTGAGGGATTGATCTCGCCTCTAACCTTGTAGTTTAGCTTATTACCGAACCAAAACTCCAATCATTATAGGTAACCTCTCATCATACTGGTCTGAACTCTGAACGTTGAGATAGTATCCAAATTGACACTCTGTCTGCTTTTACAAAATACTTCCTCCGTCTAGAATTAGTTGACCCTCAAATGAATGTATCTCAGATACAACCGTTTGATCGTCAGCTAATTCCGAACAGGGGAGCACTATTTAGAGTAAAAAATAATTATCTATGAAAAAATATTTCCAGCTGATTGGTAGTATGAACCAGAATGTTATTGAAGTTTGTTACTTTTTTTTCCTGTGATTGAAGTCTGTTACTTCTCAGTATTGATTTGATAGTTAAACTAAATTCCTTTTTGCGATCAAACCAGAGTCGTCCCTGCCTACCTCAAATTCATGTTTTTTTTTTTCCATTTTCTTCATTTCCTTTGAGTGATTGAAGTCCAGCGAACTAGCTCTTGTATAAAAGGCACCTAACCAGAGTCGTCCCTGCCTACCTCAACAAAACCATAGGCAACAAACTCCTCCAAAAAGAAGACAATAAAGCACACGCACTTAGTATCTTGCCGGCCATGGGGCCGGAAGATTCACCGGCTGCCGACGGCTACTCCAAGGTCCTGCAGGGCCGGTACGAGCTTGGCCGCGTGCTCGGCCGGGGTGGATCGTCCAAAGTCTACCGCGCGCGCGACATCCGCACGGGCGTCTTCGTCGCCGTCAAGGCCATCCGGAAGCCACACCACCCGTTCTCTCCCGAGATGGCCGCCACGGCAAGGCGGTCCGTGGAGCGGGAGCTCGCCGCGCTCCGCCGCGTGAAGGGACACCCACACGTCATGCGCCTCTTGGACGTCCTGGCATCCCGCTCCACCGTCTACCTCGTGCTAGAGCTGGCCCGCGGCGGCACCCTCCTGTCCGCGATGGACGAACGCGGCCGTTTCGACGAGCCCACGGCGCGCCGCCTGTTCGTCCAGCTCGTCTCCGCGCTGGCGCACGTGCACTCCCGTGGCGTGTTCCACCGCGACGTCAAGCCGGAGAACCTCCTGCTCGACGAGCACGGTGACCTGAAGCTCACGGACTTCGGGCTGTGCACCCTCGCCGGCCGGCATCTCGGCGCCGACGGCCTCGCGGCCACGCGCTGCGGGTCCCCGGCCTACGTCGCGCCGGAGATCCTCTACAAGAAGCGGTACGACGCCGGCAAAGTCGACGTGTGGTCCTCTGGCGTGGCGCTCTTCTCGCTCACGGCCGGCTACCTGCCGTTCAACGACGCCAACCTCATGGGCATGTACCGAAAGATCTTCTCCGGCAGATTCCGGTGCCCGAGGTGGTTCTCGCCGGAGCTCCGGTGCCTCATCGGCCGGATGCTGGACCCAAACCCAGACACGCGCATCAAAATAGGAGAAATCATGGAGCACCCGTGGCTACAACAAGATGGGACGTCCTCGTTCGGCAACATCATCCGAGCTGGTTCCTCTGATCCTAGGCCGGAAGTGATGAAATGGGAGGCGGAAATGGAGCAAGTGAGGGGGCTGAACGCGTTCCATATCATCGCGTTCGCGTCAGGATGTGACCTGAGCGGGTTGATCGGGCCTCTGCCGGATCGGGTTCGATTTGCTGTAGAAGGTGTGGACATTGGGTCGGTGCTGGATAAGGCTGAGGAGATTGGGCGCGAGGAGGGGTTTGTGATGAGGAGGAAGGAAGAGGTAGGGTGCGGTGGGGTCATGTTTGAGGCGATCGGGAAAGAGATCATCGCCCTGGTTAGGGTTAGTCGGTTGTTAGAGGAAATGTTGGTGGTTGAGGTGGAAAGAGCTAGCTCCAGTGAGGCACCTAAACTGTGGGAGATGCTTCAGCTAGGTCTTAAATTCTCAAATGATTGAATATAAAAACTTCCAACCCAATGTAAAAGTATTCATCATCAAAAGAATGAGTGTATAGTCCATAACTGATGGAAGTGCATTGCTGGCACATTAGACTATGTATGTTGGAAAACTTGACAAGTTCATGATTAGTTTCAAAATATAAATCATGATAAAAGAAATAATTAGCATGCACGTGGTCATAACATACTCCCTCTCTAAACTAATATAAAAGCATTTAGAGCACTACTTTGATAATCTAAACGTTCTTATATTAGTTTACAGAGGGAATACTTGAAGCACCAAATAGCATGAAAAACAACATCGCACATGCAACGGTAACTATAATTTAAGATTAGTAGACCGACTTCTGCCCGCATCTACTACTATTACTCCACACATCGACCGCTATCCAGCATGCATCTAGTGTATTAAGTTCATGAAAAAACGGAGTAATGCAATAAGAACGATGACATGATGTAGACAAGATCTATTTATGTAGAAATAGACCCCATCTTGTTATCCTTAATAGCAAGGATACATACTTGTCGTTTTCCTTTGTGTCACTGGGATCAAGCACCGTAAGATCAAACTCATCACAAAGCACCTCTTCCCATTGCAAGATAAATAGATCAAGTTGGCAAAACAAAACCCAAATATCGGAGAAGAAATACGAGGCTATAATCAATCACGAATATAAGAGATCAAAAAAGACTCAAATAACGTTCATGGATAAAAACATAGATCTGATCATAAACTTAAAGTTCATCAGATCCCAACAAACACATCGTAAAAAGACTTACATCATATGGATCTCCAAGAGACCATTGTATTGATAATCAAGAGAGAGAGGAAGCCATCTAGCTACTAACTACGAACCCGTAGGTCTACAAAGAACTACTCACGCATCATCGGAGAGGCACCAATGGACATGATGAACCCCTCCGTGATGGTGTCTAGATTGGATCTGGTGTTTCTGGACTCTGCGACGGCTGGAATTGATTTTCGTCCCCCCCCTTTAGGGTTTTTGGAATATTGGGATATTTATAGAGCAAAGAGGCGGTGCGGGAGGCCAACGAGGAGGGCGCAACCCACCCCCAAGCGCGCCTTGGTGGGTTGTGCTCCCATTGGAGCTCCCCTCAGGTGCGTTCCTGGCCCACTGGATGTCTTCTGACCCAAAAAATCCACAAAAAGTTCCCTGCATTTGGATTCCGTTTGGTATTGATTTCCTGCAATGTAAAAAACATGCAGAAAACAACAGGTGACACTGGGCACTATGTCAATAGGTTAGTAGCAAAAAATGATATAAAATGACTATAAAATGATTGTAAAACATCCAAGAATAATTCTATAACAGCATGGAACAATAAAAAATTATAGATACGTTGAAGACGTATCAGCCGACGCCGCGAGATGCCGACTGAGCCGTACGAGGATGAATGCCTCCTCGCATGGGTGTGCAGCCGGTCGCTCATGATGGTAGAAACGGACGCTCGCCGCCTCCGACGGAAGAACACCAATGCGCTCTGGCTAGCTATTGAGCAGTCGGAGTGAAAGGTGAGGGAGGCACCGGGGGAGAAGGTCCAGCTCGCGAGGTTTAAGTGGGAGCATGCCAGTGTGGTCCGGCAGATGAAGGTCCTCATCGTCCTCTCCGACTCCGACTTCGACCACAACGGCAGCGACACCTCCGATGATGATGACCAAGACCCTCCGCCAGCCTCGGACCGCTATAGCTGCGCCGTTGATCTAAAGGGCAAAGGTCCGGCAAGGAAGTGGTGATCTACCCTCCCGCCCTGCGCATTGTTTATATAGTTTTAGTTGTAGTAATTTAAGAACTATGTCCGATGAAATGTGTTTCTTTGCTTCCGATTTTGTTGTCCGATGTTTGATTACGTAGAGTAGCTCAACATTGCATGTGTAGTATGGATATATGACGTCGGATATGAGATACGTGGATGTGAAGAGAAAAATACGAATTTGCAAGTTACTGCTTTAGATGCCGTAGTTAGGGCAGGTGACCTGTAGGTCGACCCAGTTATATCCTACACATACATGTTAGTGATCCTATGGCTGAGAACGTCAAATCGTTGTGGCGAGGCATATTTATAGGCTCAGCTTCATCAAGCAAACATTCCATATTTCTATTTGATCGGATGCTGATAATTATTTACTTGAATGAAAATAGAATGACGTGAAATAAGACATTATTATTTGATGAGATGCTGATAAATTATTTTGATCCAATCAGGTGCGCTTTGTTGAAAATAAGACCAAACTTCAATGTTTTGCGTTCCTGCAAAATAACATTTGACAACAACTTAAATCATTTGACTAAACAATACTCTGAAATCGACATACCATCCGCGTCAAGAAAAATGGCATCAATATATGCGAGCTTCCAAAACCGTGATGATAAGGCTGATCAATGCTTAGAGGTTTATAAATATTTTTACATGGCACACTAACTTTCCAGACCTTTAGATGAATTACAAGCTTTCACCGTTGAGCGGTTGACAATAAACTTGTCATCTAACGATCTCTCACGCGATGACCTACTGACTCTATTTATAAATTGTGTGGCATTATGCAGCCGTGAAAGCCGTTTAGCCGCGGCGAGGAGTGCGGTGCCATAGACACCATCATTGGTGGATTCATTTATGTGGCGCTTCACTTGACGCCTCCACTACATCCGCCACTGTCAGAGCCGAACTAGACCTTGGCGCCTTGTATCCCGTTGTTATTTTGTGTTTTAGGGCTTGTTGAATGAGTGCTCTCGGTGCTACCTTTTGTGTTTGATTATGGTGTGCATCATCACTTGTATTGCTAGCTTGTTAGACTCAGTTTATGATGGCTTATTTATATATAAAGTGTGACGGAAGTCTTTTAAAATTACAAAATATATGAGCACATGAGCTCACGAGCAGTCTCATGCAATTTTTTGTATATACATCTCCAATTATTGGCTGTATAATTTGTTTTGACCAACGAGAAAGTTTTGAAAATGCGACATGTGTATCACTATTTGACAATATAGAATTGCAAAACCCACCAATAATTGTCTCAGCTATGTTGATGTTTGGTTGGATGGAAATGGACAGCAGTCTTTTTCATGCATCAAATAATGTTGCTTGTTTTGATTTCCAGCGTTACCTATCCTTTTAAGCTGCGCTTGTATGACAGTCAGTAATGGCCCACACGACCGGACCCCTCATGATAAGGCCCTGTTTGGTTCCAAATAAGTCACCAACTTATAAGTTGAAAATTGCAAAAAGTGACTTATTTTGCCAAACAGACCCAACTTATAAGTCACCCCAACTTATAAGTCATAAGTTGCTCCACCCCAACTTAAAACTTATAAGTCACCCACTTTTGCATGAAAAGGTGACTTATAAGTCAGATGACAACCAAACAGGCGTGACTTATAAGTCACTGGTTTTAAGTCACCTGACTTATAAGTCAGGTGACTTATTGAAACCAAACAGGGCCTAAGAACGACAAGTTATTATTGTAATGATCGATTTATGATATACTGTATATCTTATCACTTGTCAGGATTGCCCACCTCGACTGGTTCTTCATAACAGAAATCGGACGGGTTTCCTCTTGTTTTCAAAATGTCTTTTAAGGAATTTTTTTATAAAGGACTTCTATTACTTAAAAAGTATTAAGCATTACACCCAACCTCTGTATAACTAGGATGCACACTGCCACAGTTGAAAAAACAAAAAATAGTAAAACAACAACAAACGTAATACAATCATGTACAAGTAATCGTAGTCGCCTATGGAGGGCCTATGCGGAGATCACGCTGCCATATATGTGGGATAAAAATATCCCTCACCACTTTCTCCAATCGCACAGAAGCCTACATATAAAAGTCGTGAAACTCCGTGTGTTGTAATATAGACCACGAACGAAGAATAAATGTGCATCGAAAGATAACATGAAGACGAGCAGTGCCGTGAGTAGCCATGCCCGACGTCAGGCCATGCACAACCACCAACAGCACACCACGAGCACCGCGGGATGCTTTCCCGACCTGCCTCGGCACCAATCCAAGGCCGAGCACAGGCGACAGGATCGAGCCGGCGAGCAGCCCCAAGGGATCCCGCCAGACTCCGCCCAGTCCAGGTGCCATCACCCCAGGCGCTATCCAGATCCGACAGGTCGGCCGCCACCGTGGTAGCCCTGCGTCGTCGTGCCCTGCACCATGCCATACTCCGACCAGTGTAGATCACCCCATGACGATCCCGCCTCACTAGAGGGAGAGAGCGCCCCGCTGTCGCCTATGCTGAGAGGACTTCGCATGTCGGCACCCCTGGCAGCGAAAAGGGAAGGGAAGGGGTAGGAGTGTCGCGGTCTGGCAGCGGCTAGGGTTTCGTCCTCTCCCCCCCATGGGAATTCTAGAGGAGGAGAAGTCGTAACTCCTCAAGCGTTTGCTTGCTAGATTTTCTTTTTCAACCTACGAAATCGTGATGATAAGGCTGATCGGTGCTCAGAGGCTTATTAATATTCGTACGTGCTACACTAACTTTTCTGGCCTTTAAAGGAATTACAAGCTTTTACCATTGGACGGTTGACAATAAGCTTGCCATCGAACAGACTCCTACTGACTCTATTTACAAATTGTGTGGCTTTCTGCGGCTACGGAAGCCATTTAGCTGCAGCGAGGAGTGCGGTGCCATAGACATAATCATTGGCAGCTTCATATATGTGGCGCTTCGCTTGACGCCTCCTCCACTGTCGGAGCTGGACTAGACCTTGGCGCCTTGTATCCCGTTCTTGTTTTGTTTTTTGTGTTTTAGGGCTTGTTAAACCAGTGCCCTCAGACCCCTTCTTGTGCTACCTTATGTGTTTGTCTATGGTGTGGGTCATCATTTGTATTGCTAGCTTGTTAGACTCAGCTTGTGATGGCTGCTTTATATATAAAGTGCGGCAAAAGTCTTTTAAAATATATTTATACCTATAGTCTTACCCTTACATCACCAGATTCATGACAGCGATTTGGTAAAATTACAAAATATATGAGCACATGACCTCAGGAGCAGTCTCATGCAATTTTTTGTATATACATCTCAAATTATTGGCTGTATAATTTGTTTTGACCAACGAGAAAGTTTTGAAAATGCGACGTGTGTATCACTATTTGACAATATATAATTGCAAAACGCACCAATAATTGTCTCAGTTATGTTGATGTTTGGTTGGATGGAAATGGACAACAATCTTTTTCACCCATCAAATAATATTGCTTGTTTTGCTTTCGAGCCATATCTATCCTTCTAAACTGCGCTTTTATGACAGTCAGCGATGCCCCATACGCCCGGACCCCTCATGATAAGGACCACAAGTTATTATTGTACTGATCGATTTATGATATACTGCAGATCTTATCACTTGTCAGGATTGCCCACCTCCATTGGTTCTCGATACTCCCTCCTCCGTTCCTATGAATAAGTCATCTTACGAAAACCAAACAATCCTAAAATACTTAGGCACGGTTCATTAACTTCCACCTCGTTTCTTGTTTTTTGACATGGATAACACAATCAACCAATAAGAGATGTCGGACATGTATGTTTTTAATGACTTGAGACTACGTAACACAACATGTAGTGGTTAGTTTATTGCATGCAATGGTATTAATTAGCAAATGAATCTTTGTCTTGGTCACAGTATAAACCATAAGATGACTTATAAACTGAAACAGAGGGAGTAACAGAAATCAGATGGGTTTCCTCTTGTTTTAAAATGTCTTTTAAGGTAATTGGAGGGAACTTCCGCCTCAGGAGCACCAATCACAAGCTTGAAAAAAAGAAGCGCCACCCTAAAAAAAGAGCGTCAATCATGTATGTAGAAAAAAAAATTACAAGTTCATTGTTCCAAAAAAAGACCATAATGTAATCATAATTTATTTTCTTTCCTTCAACTCCAAGCATCAGCTTAAGTTTAAGACATAGCCTACGGCACATAATGTTGAAGTGGTGCAAAATAGAAGTACTAAGATCCATTTTTATTGTATTTAGCACTTGAACTTCTACAAAAATATTGTTTTTTTTAAAGAAGGAAGACACCGGACCTCTGCATCTAGACGATGCATGCACCCATTTTATTAGTCATTCACAAAAACCTTATAAAGTAGTACATCCGTTAGTCTGAAGTCATCAGCTTGGCAACATATGTCGCTATTTCTATCCAATTGATGAAGGGGTGTCGATAGTCCGAGGCTAATACCAAACAGACCTCACACTGAACCCTAACATCTAAAACCGGAGGCCTCGACCAAGCCATATACATGGTTTGAGCACACACCAGTCCGGCGCACTCTCAAGGCCGCCGCCACTGTCTTCCACCTTCCATCGATCCATCCTTAGAGCAGATACTGACGCCACGACCTTGCCAGGTCTGCCATCGACATCACCACGGCGTCAGGCAGCGCCATCGTCCTGTGCGAGTCTGTCTGCACACATCGAACCCCGGGACTCCACTGCGCCCTGCCGCCGAGATCCAGAGTTGTCGATGCGTAAGATGAAACAACGCTCCACCAAAGATGTTCTCCATTGGTCCCTCGAGTCCATGCACACCTCCAAGACTGACGCCCCCAAGGAGTAAACGATGCAAGAGCGCCGCCGTCATCCGATTGACCGATCTAGGGTTTCCTCCGGAGGTAACATATAGAGGTCTGGAACTTCTCCACGGCGACGTCTTCAAGAAGAGAACGACAGAGAAGAGCGCCGCCATCGCCGGCCTTAGCATCTAGCCGAGCGCAAGGTTTTCACCCAGATCTATTCGAAGAACCTCCATCAAGTTTTTGTGTACGGATTGCCGCCATCTCCATCCGAGACTGGAAGTAGGCTCCAGGCCGCCGCCGCCTGACCAGCCATCAGTCACGCCGTACGAGCAGCAGGGCCGCCCGTCACCGAAGAACCCTAAACCAGACTCCGCCGCCGGCCCAAGAGGTCGATGCCACGTACGCCCAGCAGCCACCGCAGCCAGCCCGTGCCGTCACACCCCACGGCCGCGCCTCGCCGCCACTCGAAGAAAGTGTCCCACGTCGCCATCCTCGGACAATTGGAGTAGAAGGTGTTGGGGAACGTCGCATGGGAAACAAAAATTTTCCTACGCGCACGAAGACCTATCATGGTGATGTCCATCTACGAGAGGGGATGAGTGATCTACGTACCCTTGTAGATCGTACAGCAGAAGCGTTAGAGAACGCGGTTGATGTAGTGGAACGTCCTCACGTCCCTCGATCCGGCCCGCGAACAATCCCGCGATCAGTCCCACGATCTAGTACCGAACGGACGGCACCTCCGCGTTCAGCACACGTACAGCTCGACGATGATCTCGGCCTTCTTGATCCAGCAAGAGAGACGGAGAGGTAGAAGAGTTCTCCGGCAGCGTGATGGCGCTCCGGAGGTTGGTGATGATCTTGTCTCAGCAGGGCTCCGCCCGAGCTCCGCAGAAACACGATCTAGAGGAAAAACTATGGAGGTATGTGGTCGGGCAGCCGTGAGAAAGTCGTCTCAAATCTGCCCTAAAAGCCCCATATATATAGGAGGAGGGAGGGGGACCTTGCGTTGGGTCCAAGGGATCCCCAAGGGGTCGGCCGAGCCAAGGGGGGGAGGACTCCCCCCCCCAAACCGAGTTGGACTTGGTTTGGTGGGAGGAGTCCCCTTCCCTTCCCACTTCTTCCCTCCTTTTTTTTTCTTTTCCTTTGATTTTCTTATCTTGGCGCATAGGCTCCCTTGGGGCTGTCCCACCAGCCCACTAAGGGCTGGTGTGTCCCCCAAAAGCCTATGGGCTTCCCCGGAGTGGGTTGCCCCCCTCCGGTGAACTCCCGGAACCCATTCGTCATTCCCGGTACATTCCCGGTAACTCCGAAAACCTTCCGGTAATCAAATGAGGTCATCCTATATATCAATCTTCGTTTCCGGACCATTCCGGAAACCCTCGTGACGTCCGTGATCTCATCCGGGACTCCGAACAACATTCGGTAACCAACCATATAACTCAAATACGCATAAAACAACGTCGAACCTTAAGTGTGCAGACCCTGCGGGTTCGAGAACTATGTAGACATGACCCGAGAGACTCCTCGGTCAATATCCAATAGCGGGACCTGGATGCCCATATTGGATCCTACATATTCTACGAAGATCTTATCGTTTGAACCTCAGTGCCAAGGATTCGTATAATCCCGTATGTCATTCCCTTTGTCCTTCGGTATGTTACTTGCCCGAGATTCGATCGTCAGTATCCGTATAAGTATTTCAATCTCGTTTACCGGCAAGTCTCTTTACTCGTTCCGTAATACAAGATCCCGCAACTTACACTAAGTTACATTGCTTGCAAGGCTTGTGTGTGATGTTGTATTACCGAGTGGGCCCCGAGATACCTCTCCGTCACACGGAGTGACAAATCCCAGTCTTGATCCATACTAACTCAACTAACACCTTTGGAGATACCTGTAGAGCATCTTTATAGTCACCCAGTTATGTTGCGACGTTTGATACACACAAAGCATTCCTCCGGTGTCAGTGAGTTATATGATCTCATGGTCATAGGAATAAATACTTGACACGCAGAAAACAGTAGCAACAAAATGACACGATCAACATGCTACGTCTATTAGTTTGGGTCTAGTCCATCACGTGATTCTCCTAATGACGTGATCCAGTTATCAAGCAACAACACCTTGTTCATAATCAGAAGACACTGACTATCATCGATCAACTGGCTAGCCAACTAGAGGCATGCTAGGGACGGTGTTTTGTCTATGTATCCACACATGTAAATGAGTCTTCATTCAATACAATTATAACATGGATAATAAACTATTACCTTGATACAAGAATTATAATAATAACTATACATTTATTATTGCCTCTAGGGCATAATTCCAATAGTCTCCCACTTGCACTAGAGTCAATAATCTAGCCCTCACATCACCATGTGAATTACATTGTAATGAATCTAACACCCATACAATTCTGGTGTCGATCATGTTTTGGCCGTGGAAGAGGTTTAGTCAGCGGGTCTGCTACATTCAGATCCGTGTGCACTTTGCATATATTTACGTCCTCCTCCTCGACGTAGTCGCGGATGAGGTTGAAGCGTCGTTTGATGTGTCTGGTCTTCTTGTGAAACCCTGGTTCCTTTGCTAAAGCAATGGCACCAGTGTTGTCACAGGACAAGGTTATTGGATCCAGTGCACTTGGCACCACTCCAAGATCCGTCATGAACTGCTTCATCCAGACACCCTCCTTAGCCGCCTCCGAGGCAGCCATGTACTCCGCTTCACATGTAGAATCTGCTACGACGCTTTGCTTGGAACTGCACCAGCTTACTGCACCCCCATTAAGAATAAATACGTATCCGGTTTGCGACTTAGAGTCGTCCGGATCTGTGTCAAAGCTTGCATCGACGTAACCTTTTACGGCGAGCTCTTCGTCACCTCCTTACACGAGAAACATCTCCTTAGTACTTTTTAGGTACTTCAGGATATTCTTGACCGCCGTCCAGTGATCCACTCCTGGATTACTCTAGAACCTACCTGCCATACTTATGGCCAGGCTAACATCCGGTCTAGTGCACAGCATTGCATACATGATAGAGCCTACGGCTGAAGCATAGGGGACGGAGCGCATATGCTCTCTATCTTTATCAGTTGCTGGGCACTGAGTCTTGCTCAATCTTGTACCTTGTAACACCGGCAAGAACCCTTTCTTGGACTGTTCCATTTTGAACCTCTTCAAAACTTTATCAAGGTATGTGCTTTGTGAAAGTCCTATCAGGCGTTTTGATCTATCCCTATAGATCTTAATGCCTAGAATGTAAGCAGCTTCTCCTAGGTCCTTCATAGAGAAACTTTTATTCAAGTAACCTTTCACGCTCTCCAAAAGCTCTACGTTGTTTCCAATCAGTAATATGTCATCCACATATAATATTAGAAACGCCACAGAGCTCCCACTCACTTTCTTGTAAATACAAGATTCTCCAACCACTTGTATAAACCCAAATGCCTTGATCACCTCATCAAAGCGTTTGTTCCAACTCCGAGATGCTTGCACCAGTCCATAAATGGATCGCTGGAGCTTGCATACCTTGTCAGCATTTTTAGGATCGACAAAACCTTCGGGTTGCATCATATACAACTCTTCCTTAAGGAAACCATTAAGGAACGCCGTTTTGACATCCATCTGCCAGATTTCATAATCGAAAAATGCAGCTATTGCTAACATGATTCTGACGGACTTAAGCATCGCTACGGGTGAGAAGGTCTCATCTTAGTCAACTCCTGGAACTTGTGAAAAACCCTTTGCCACAAGTCGAGCTTTTATAAACGGTCACATTACCGTCAGCGTCCGTCTTCTTCTTAAAGATCCATTTGTTCTGAATGGCCTTGCGGCCCTCAGGTAGTATCTCCAAAGTCCACACTTTGTTCTCATACATGGATCCTATCTCGGATTTCATGGCTTCTAGCCATTTGTTGGAATCTGGGCCCACCATTGCTTCTTCATAATTTGCAGGTTCATTGTTGTCTAACAACATGATTGATAAGACGGGATTACCGTACCACTCTGGAGCAGCGCGTGATCTCATCGACCTGCGTGGTTCAACAGAAACTTGAACTGGAGTTTCATGATCATCATCATTAACTTCCTCCTCAACCGGCGTCGCAATGACAGAGGTTTCCCCTTGCCCTGCGCCACCATCCAGAGGGATGAGAGGTTCGACAACCTCGTCAAGTTCTATCTTCCTCCCACTCAATTCTCTCGAGAGAAACTCCTTCTCGAGAAAAGTTCCGTTTTTAGCAACAAACACTTTGCCCTCGGATTTGAGATAGAAGGTGCACCCAACTGTCTCCTTTGGGTAACCTATGAAGACGCACTTTTCCGCTTTGGGTTCCAGCTTTTCAGGCTGAAGCTTTTTGACATAAGCATCACATCCCCAAACTTTAAGAAACGACAACTTTGGTCTTTTGCCATACCACAGTTCGTATGGTGTCGTCTCAACGGATTTTGATGGTGCCCTATTTAAAGTGAATGCAACTGTTTCTAATGCATAACCCCAAAATGATAACGGCAAATCAGTAAGAGACATCATAGATCGCACCATCTCTAACAAAGTACGATTACGACGTTCGGACACACCATTACGCTATGGTGTTCCAGGCGGTGTCAACTGCGAAACAATTCCACATTGTCTTAAGTGAGTACCAAACTCGAAACTCAGATATTCACCCCCACGATCAGACCGTAGGAACTTGATCTTCTTGTTACGATGATTTTCTACTTCACTCTGAAATTGCTTGAACTTTTCAAATGTTTCAGACTTGTGCTTCATCAAGTAGACATAACCATATCTACTTAAATCATCAGTGAAGGTGAGAAAATAACGATATCCGCCGCGTGCCTCCACGCTCATCGGACCACACACATCGGTATGTATGATTTCCAACAAGTCACTTGCACGCTCCATTGTTCCGGAGAACGGAGTTTTAGTCATCTTTCCCATGAGGCATGGTTCGCACGTGTCAAGTGAATCAAAGTCAAGTGACTCCAAAAGTCCATCAGCATGGAGTTTCTTCATGCGCTTTACACCAATATGACCCAAGCGGCAGTGCCACAAAAATATGGCGCTATCATTGTTCACTCTAACTCTTTTGGTCTCAATGTTATGTATATGCGTATCGCTATCGAGATTCAATATGAACAATCCTCTCACATTCGGTGCATGACCATAAAAGATGTTACTCATAGAAATAGAACAACCATTATTCTCAGATTTAAAAGAGTAACCGTCTCGCAATAAACAAGATCCAGATATAATGTTCATGCTCAACGCAGGCACTAAATAACAATGATTTAAGTTCATCACTAATCCCGATGGTAGTTGAAGTGACACGGTGCCGACGGCGATTGCATCAACCTTGGAACCGTTTCCTACGCGCATCGTCACTTCGTCTTTCGCCAACCTCCGTCTATTCCGCAGTTCCTGTTTCGAGTTGCAAATGTGAGCAACAGAACCTGTATCGAATACCCAGGCACTACTACGAGAGCCGGTTAAGTACACATCAATAACATGTATATCAAATATACCTGATTTTTCTTTGCCCGCCTTCTTATCTGCCAGATACTTGGGGCAATTGCGCTTCCATTGACCCATACCCTTGCAATAGAAGCACTCTGTTTCAGGCTTAGGTCCAGCCTTGGGTTTCTTCGGCGGATTGGCAACAGGTTTGCCGCTCTTCTTCGAATTTCCCTTCTTGCCTTTGCCGTTTCTCTTGAAACTAGTGGTCTTGCTCACCATCAACACTTGATGCTCTTTACGGAGTTCATACTCTGCGACTTTTAGCATCGCAAACAACTCGCCGGGGGACTTGTTCATCCCTTGCATGTTGTAGTTCAACACAAAGCCTTTATAGCTTGGCGGCAGTGATTGGAGGATTCTGTCAGTGATAGCTTCTTGCGGGAGTTCAATCCCTAGTTCAGCTAGACGGTTTGAGTACCCAGACATTTTGAGCACATGTTCACTGACAGACGAGTTTTCCTCCATCTTGCAAGCATAGAATTTATCGGAGGTCTCATACCTCTCGATCCGGGCGTTCTTCTGAAAAATAAACTTCAACTCCTCGAACATCTCAAATGCTCCATGACGCTCAAAGCGACGTTGAAGTCCCAGCTCCAAGCCATACAAGATTGCACATTGAACTATTGAGTAGTCCTCCTTACGTGCTAACCAAGCGTTCTTAACATCCTGATCAGCCGTAGCAGGTGGTTCATCTCCTAGCGCAGCATTAAGGACATAATCCTTCTTTCCAGCTTGTAAGATTAGCTTAAGATTACGAGCCCAGTCTACAAAGTTGCTTCCATCATCTTTCAACTTAGCTTTCTCTAGGAACGTATTAAAATTCAGGATGACACTCGCGTGAGCCATGATCTACAACACAAATATATTCAAAGTGGACTTAGACTATGTTCAAGATAATTAGAGTTTCAACTTAATCAAATTATACGCTAAACTCCCACTCAAAAAGTACATCTCTCTAGTCATTTGAGTGGTTCATGATCCACTTACACTATCCCAAGTCCGATCATCACGTGAGTCGATAGTAGTTTCAGTGGTAAGCATCCCTATGCTAATCATATCAACTATATGATTCATGATCGACCTTTCGGTCTCATGTGTTCCGAGGCCATGTCTGCACATGCTAGGCTCGTCAAGCTTAACCCGAG
Source organism: Hordeum vulgare subsp. vulgare (assembly GCF_904849725.1). Taxonomy (NCBI): domain Eukaryota; kingdom Viridiplantae; phylum Streptophyta; class Magnoliopsida; order Poales; family Poaceae; genus Hordeum; species Hordeum vulgare. Next base: position 642,965,275 of record NC_058519.1, on the reverse strand, counting down.
TGTTCCGCGTGCGCAACTGTTTTGCACCCGTTGTATGTGAACGTTGAGTCTATCACACCCGATCATCACGTGGTGTCTCGAAACGACGAACTGTAGCAACGGTGCACAGTCGGGGAGAACACAATTTCGTCTTGAAATTTTAGTGAGAGATCACCTCATAATGCTACCGTCGTTCTAAGCAAAATAAGGTGCATAAAAGGATTAACATCACATGCAATTCATAAGTGACATGATATGGCCATCATCACGTGCTTCTTGATCTCCATCACCAAAGCACCGACACGATCTTCTTGTCACCGGCGCCACACCATGATCATCCATCAACGTGTTGCCATCGTGGTTGTCATGCTACTTATGCTATTACTACTAAAGCTACATCCTAGCAAAATAGTAAACGCATCTGCAAGCACATATGTTAGTATAAAGACAACCCTATGGCTCCTGCCGGTTGCCGTACCATCGACGTGCAAGTCGATATTTCTATTACAACATGATCATCTCATACATCCAATATATCACATCACATCGTTGGCCATATCACATCACAATCATACCCTGCAAAAACAAGTTAGACGTCCTCTAATTTTGTTGTTGCAAGTTTTACGTGGTGACCAAGGGTATCTAGTAGGATCGCATCTTACTTACGCAAACACCACAACGGAGATATATGAGTTGCTATTTAACCTCATCCAAGGACCTCCTCGGTCAAATCCGATTCAACTAAAGATGGAGAAACCGTCACTTGCCAGTCATCTTTGAGAAAAGGGTGTTACTCGTAACGATGAAACCAGTCTCTCGTAAGCGTACGAGTAATGTCGGTCCAAGCCGCTTCAATCCAACAATACCGTGGAATCAAGAAAAGACTAAGGAGGGCAGCAAAACGCACATCACCGCCCACAAAACCTTTTGTGTTCTACTCGAGAAGACATCTACGCATGAACCTAGCTCATGATGCTACTGTTGGGGAACGTCGCATGGGAAACAAAAATTTTCCTACGCGCATGAAGACCTATCATGGTGATGTCCATCTACGAGAGGGGATGAGTGATCTACGTACCCTTGTAGATCGTACAGCAGAAGCGTTAGAGAACGCGGTTGATGTAGTGGAACGTCCTCACGTCCCTCGATCCGGCCCGCGAACAATCCCGCGATCAGTCCCACGATCTAGTACCGAACGGACGGCACCTCCGCGTTCAGCACACGTACAGCTCGACGATGATCTCGGCCTTCTTGATCCAGCAAGAGAGACGGAGAGGTAGAAGAGTTCTCCGGCAGCGTGACGGCGCTCCAGAGGTTGGTGATGATCTTGTCTCAGCAGGGCTCCGCCCGAGCTCCGCAGAAACACGATCTAGAGGAAAAACTATGGAGGTATGTGGTCGGGCAGCCGTGAGAAAGTCGTCTCAAATCTGCCCTAAAAGCCCCATATATATAGCAGGACGGAGGGGGACCTTGCCTTGGGGTCCAAGGGATCCCCAAGGGGTCGGCCGAGCCAAGGGGGGGAGGACTCCCCCCCCCCAAACCGAGTTGGACTTGGTTTGGTGGGAGGAGTCCCCTTCCCTTCCCACTTCTTCCCTCCTTTTTTTTTCTTTTCCTTTGATTTTCTTATCTTGGCGCATAGGCTCCCTTGGGGCTGTCCCACCAGCCCACTAAGGGCTGGTGTGTCCCCCAAAAGCCTATGGGCTTCCCCGGAGTGGGTTGCCCCCCTCTGGTGAACTCCCGGAACCCATTCGTCATTCCCGGTACATTCCCGGTAACTCCGAAAACCTTCCGGTAATCTAATGAGGTCATCCTATATATCAATCTTCGTTTCCGGACCATTCCGGAAACCCTCGTGACGTCCGTGATCTCATCCGGGACTCCGAACAACATTCGGTAACCAACCATATAACTCAAATACGCATAAAACAACGTCGAACCTTAAGTGTGCAGACCCTGCGGATTCGAGAACTATGTAGACATGACCCGAGAGACTCCTCGGTCAATATCCAATAGCGGGACCTGGATGCCCATATTGGATCCTACATATTCTACGAAGATCTTATCGTTTGAACCTCAGTGCCAATGATTCGTATAATCCCGTATGTCATTCCCTTTGTCCTTCGGTATGTTACTTGCCCGAGATTCGATCGTTAGTATCCGCATACCTATTTCAATCTCGTTTACCGGCAAGTCTCTTTACTCGTTCCGTAATACAAGATCCCGCAACTTACACTAAGTCACATTGCTTGCAAGGCTTGTGTGTGATGTTGTATTACCGAGTGGGCCCCGAGATACCTCTCCGTCACACGGAGTGACAAATCCCAGTCTTGATCCATACTAACTCAACGAACACCTTCGGAGATACCTGTAGAGCATCTTTATAGTCACCCAGTTACGTTGCGACGTTTGATACACACAAAGTATTCCTCCGGTGTTAGTGAGTTATATGATCTCATGGTCATAGGAACAAATACTTGACACGCAGAAAACAGTAGCAACAAAATGACACGATCAACATGCTACGTCTATTAGTTTGGGTCTAGTCCATCACGTGATTCTCCTAATGACGTGATCCAGTTATCAAGCAACAACACCTTGTTCATAATCAGAAGACACTGACTATCATCGATCAACTGGCTAGCCAACTAGAGGCATGCTAGGGACGGTGTTTTGTCTATGTATCCACACATGTAAATGAGTCTTCATTCAATACAATTATAACATGGATAATAAACTATTACCTTGATACAGGAATTATATAATAACTATACATTTATTATTGCCTCTAGGGCATAATTCCAACAGAAGGCCCTCCCGCCGCCTAGGCCGAGCGGGCTTTGCCCGGCGACCTGCGCCGGCCGCGACGAGGAGTGGTGGAGGAGGGAGGAGGGGCGAGGGGTAGCAGATCTAGGCTCCCTCCGGCCGCCCGCGGGGATGGCGCGAGGAGAGGAGATATGGGTTTCGAGGGGATAAGAAGGTACAAAATGGATTATGATTTAATCATCCGTCACACTTCATAATATAGTTACAAAATAAATATGTTGGATGGTGATTCCATTTGAGCCAAAGAAGCCACCTCAGTTCATGTGCACCAAGAGTATATTTCGCGTGCGTTTTGGAAGATTTTCCTCATTTTGATAAAATCTTGTAGTGATGAGCTAATGTGTCCAATAGTACCTATTTAACCAAGTTATAATAGCTGTCGTGATGTCACTTCAAGCATCTGTTGTGCATCTGCGACGGAATCTCCTAGTGGACCAAACACCAATAATGATACTTAACAATTATCCCATCGCCATCAGAAGGTAAAACAAGGTGCAAATTGATATTATTGTCCGCAAATCATTCATATAAAATACAGTACGTACTTGATTAAATAGATAGCCCACCTATTTATTTAAAATGTTTGAAAAGATAGGTGACGCGTGGCATACTGAGTAGCAAAGAACGTGTCTAGATTCCAGTGAGATAATCACCTGAATAGATGAATTGTGGTCCTAATTTTCTTTCTTCTCCGTCCTGTAGTTAAGATAAAAAGTCAAGATCATATGATGTAGAACTCTAGACAGTACTTTAAGGAAAGCTGTTCACAGAAAACTGATACGGCAGTGAACTTATGCCAGTTGTTCAAAGGGTTCACGCTTTCTTATATTACATCCTTTTGTCTTTTATTTGCTGTTTCAGAATTCCACATGAATATTACATTCTTTTTGGTAATAAAAAGGTGTGGATAAATATAATCACAACTAAAATGACATCTGCTTGAGAAAGGAGCTAGCAAGAAATTGCTAACAAAAAATGTTCATTATAGAGCAAGTACAATAGTGGGCTTAGAACATCTCTAGCTGCCCCTTTAAAAGCCGACCCTTAAAAACACGTATAAAAAGCACTGTAAACCGTTTTCACGGTGGCAAATTGCCCCGGATAGAAAATACCCTGTAAATCAAATTGTATCTCACTATAGCTCATTTTTTTTTCTTTTTCTTTCCGTCCCAGCGAGCCGTTTGCGGCCACGGCGTGCCTCGCCCTGGCACTCCGGCTCGCCCCGGCGCTGCCCGCCTCGACCCGGCGCTGCCCATTCTCAGCCACGCATGCAGTGGAGGACCCCTGCGCCGCAAGCCCCGACCGCATGCTCCCTGGCATGCCAGTCCGTCCCCGATTGAGCCTGGTATTGCGTGGCGTCATGAGCAAGTTCCCCATCATGGCCGCACGAGCTCCCCACCACCGCTGCTCCCTGCCCTGATTCAGGCCGCCGGTGGCCTGTTCCGTACTGCCAGTGGATGGCCTCGCCTCAGCAGTGGAGCTCGAGTCGACTGCAATTCGAACCGGCGGCGGCAAATTCCAGCGTGCGGTGGCTTCTTTCGACATGCGGCGACGGATTCCGATGAGTTCCGGGTAAATTCCGGCCAGTTCCTTGGCGGCACTTCTGCTCCGACGAGGTCTGACCGGTTTACGGGTTGAACTGTATATTGCATTCAAAACGGTACATATAAGGTTTTTGCGGATGGATTTACAGTGCCCTTTCAAAAGTTTATGGGCCGAACTAATTTTATGGGGTCTGCTAGGTACTATTTTTTGACCGAAATTGTAAATATCTCCTTGGCTCCAAAACTGGTGCTGCCCGTGTCATCATCATTCAGACCTGAGGTTTGCGCATGTAACTTGTATGCCATCTTCAGTGAACGTAGCCCCTTTTAATCATAGTGCCACGCAATGAAATCCTCCGTACCGCCCCGGAGTGGAATAGCAATAGCATCAGCAGATAAAAAGGTGTCTCGCACCAGCTGAGTGTCCCACTTCCCATCAACTGGGTTAATTAGATCATTCACCCTCTCGAGCAGGTTCCCGTTTCTTGGCGTAATGACACCCTGTGACCAGGCCCTCAGGATCCACGGATTCCGCGAGATATTTGATACGTCTCCAATGTATCTATAATTTTTTATGGCTTCATGCTATTATCTTGTCAAACTTTGGATGATTTGCATGCCTTTTATTTATTTTCTGGGACTAACTTATTAACTCAGTGCCAAGTGCCAGTTCCTGGTTTTTTCCATGTTTTTGACCCCTTCAGAGGAGATTTTGAAACAGAGTTCAAACGGAAGAAAATCCCCGAAAAGATTTTTTCTGGAACGGAAGAAGATCGGAGAGCTTGGGGGCCAAGCCAGAAGAGACCCAGGGCCCCACAAGCCCCCACCCCGCGGCCAGGGGGGAGCGCCATGCAGGCTTGTGGGCAGTCTTTTATTTATTATAATTCCTGTATCAAGATAATCATTTATTATCCATGCTATAATTGTATTGAATGAAGACTAATTTACATGTGTGGATACATAGACAAAACACTGTCCCTAGCAAGCCTCTAGTTGGCTAGCCAGTTGATCAAAGATAGTCAGTGTCTTCTGATTATAAACAAGGTGTTGTTGCTTGATAACTGGATCACGTCATTAGGAGAATCACGTGATGGACTAGACCCAAACTAATATACGTAGCATGTTGATCGTGTCATTTTGTTCCTACTGTTTTCTGCGTGTCAAGTATTTGTTCCTATGACCATGAGATCATATAACTCACTAACACCGGAGGAATACTTTGTGTGTATCAAACGTCGCAACGTAATTGGGTGACTATAAAGATGCTCTACAGGTATCTCCGAAGGTGTTCGTTGAGTTAGTATGGATCAAGACTGGGATTTGTCACTCCGTGTGACGGAGAGGTATCTCGGGGCCCACTCGGTAATACAACATCACACACAAGCCTTGCAAGCAATGTGACTTAGTGTAAGTTGCGGGATCTTGTATTACGGAACAAGTAAAGAGACTTGCCGTAAACGAGATTGAAATAGGTATGCGGATACTGACGATCGAATCTCGGGCAAGTAACATACCGAAGGACAAAGGGAATGATATACGGGATTATATGAATCCTTGGCACTGAGGTTCAAACGATAAGATCTTCGTAGAATATGTAGGATCCAATATGGGCATCCAGGTCCCGCTATTGGATATTGACCGAGGAGTCTCTCGAGTCATGTCTACATAGTTCTCGAACCCGCAGGGTCTGCACACTTAAGGTTCGACGTTGTTTTATGCGTATTTGAGTTATATGGTTGGTTACTGAATGTTGTTCGGAGTCCCGAATGAGATCACGGACGTCACGAGGGTTTCCGGAATGGTCCGGAAACGAAGATTGATATATAGGATGACCTCATTTGATTACCGGAAGGTTTTCGGAGTTACCGGGAATGTGCCGGGAATGACGAATGGGTTCCGGGAGTTCACCGGGGGGGGGGGGGGGGGGCAACCCACCCCGGGGAAGCCCATAGGCCTTGAGGGTGGCGCACCAGCCCTTAGTGGGCTGGTGGGACAGCCCAAAAGGGCCCTATGCGCATTGGAAGAAAAATCAAAGAAAAAAGAAAAAATAGGGGGAGGTGGGAAAGGAAAGAAGGACTCCACCCACCAAACCAAGTAGGACTCGGTTTGGGGGGAGTCCTTCCCCCCTTTGGCTCGGCCGACCCCCTTGGGGCTCCTTGAGCCCCAAGGCAAGGTCCCCTCTCTCCCACCTATATATACGGAGGTTTTAGGGCTGATTTGAGACGACTTTTCCACGGCAGCCCGACCACATACCTCCACGGTTTTTCCTCTAGATCGCGTTTCTGCGGAGCTCGGGCGGAGCCCTGCTGAGACAAGGTCATCACCAACCTCCGGAGCGCCGTCATGCTGCCGGAGAACTCTTCTACCTCTCCGTCTCTCTTGCTGGATCAAGAAGGCCGAGATCATCGTCGAGTTGTACGTGTGCTGAACGCGGAGGTGCCGTCCTTCGGTACTAGATCGTGGGACTGATCGCGGGATTGTTCGCGGGGCGGATCGAGGGACGTGAGGACGTTCCACTACATCAACCGCGTTCACTAACGCTTCTGCTGTACGGTCTACAAGGGTATGTAGATCACTCATCCCCTCTCGTAGATGGACATCACCATGATAGGTCTTCGTGTGTGTAGGAAAATTTTTGTTTCCCATGCGACGTTCCCCAACAGTTCATGCCACCTGGAACACCATAGTGTGATGATGTGTCTCAACGTCATAGCCACGCCCTATTTGATATGGTGCATACTATGATGTCTCTTATCGAATTACCACTATCGATTATGGGTTTTGCATTAGAGACAACCGCATTCACTTTAAATAGGGCACCGCGTATTTCCATTGAGATGACACAGTATAGACTGAGGTTTAGAGAAATCTAAGTTGTCGTTTCTTGAAAGCTTGGGGCTGCGATGCTTATGCGAAAAAGGTTTCAGTCTGATAAGCTCGAACCCAAAGCGGATGAAAGCATCTCATAGGATATCCAAAATAGTCGGATATATCTCCTATCTCAGATCCGGAAGCAAAGTGTTTGTTTCTAGAAACGGGTCCTTTCTCGAGGAAAGGGTTCTCTCGAAGGAATTGAGTGGGAGGGTGGTAGAACTTGATGAGGTTATTAAACCATCACTTCAACCAGTGTGTAACAGGGCGCATGAAATTGTTCGTGTGGCGCCTACACTAATTGAAGTGGAAGCTGATGATGGTGATCATTAAGCATTGGATCAAGTTACTACAAACCTCGTAGGTTGACAAGGTCGCATACTACTACAGAGTGGTACGGTAACCCTGTCTTGGAGGTCATGTTGTTGAACAACAATGAACCTACGAGTTATGGAGAAGCAATGGTGGACCCGGATTTCGACAAATGGCTGGAGGCCATGAAATCCGAGAGAGAATCCATATGTGAGAACAAAGTATAGACTTTGGAAGAACTTGATGGTCGTAGGACTATTAAGTAAAGATGGATCTTTATAAGGAAGACAGACGGTGATGGTGAATCGTCACTATTAAGAAAAGCTCGACTTGTCGCAAAGATGTTTCCGACAAGATCAAATAGTTGACTATGATGAGACTTTCTCACTCGTAGCGATGCTAAAAGTCTGTTGGAATTATGTTAGTAGTTGATGCATTACTTGTGAAATATTGCACATAGGAAGACAAAACATTGTTTCCTTGACGGTTTCCTTGAGGAAAGATTGTATATGATACAACTAGAAGGTTTTGTCGATCCTAAGGATACTAGCAAGTATGCAAGCTCTAGCGATCCTTCAATCGACTGGTGCAAGCATCTCGGAGTTGGAATATACACTTTGATGAGATGATCAAAGATTTTGGGTTTGTACAAGGTTTATGATAAACTTGTATTTCCAAAGAAGTGAGTGGGAGCGCTATAGAACTTCTGATAAGTATATGTGGTTGACATATTGTGGATCAGAAGTAATGTAGAATTTCTGTAAAGCATATAAGGTTGCTTGAAAGGAGTTTTTCAAAGGAATGCCTGGATTGAGCTACTTGAACGTTGAGCATCAAGATCTATGGAGATAGATCGAAACACTTAATAGAAGTTTCAACAAGATGCATGCGTTGACAAGTTTTTGAAGGAGTTCAAAATAGATCAGCAAAGAAGGAGTTCTTGACTATGTTGTAAGGTGTGAATTTGAGTAAGACTCAAAACATGACCACGACAGAATAAAGAGAATAGACGAAGGTCGTCTTCTATGCCTTTGCCGTAGACTCTAAAGTATGCCATGTTGAGTACCGCACCTGATGTGTGCCTTGCCTCAAGTCTGTTAAGAGGTACAGGGAGTGATCCAGGATTGAATCACTAAACATCGGTCAAAGTTATCCTTAGTAACTAATGGACTAAGGAATTTTTCTCGATTATGGAGGTGGTTAAAAGAGTTCGTCGTAAAGGGTTACGTCGATGCAAGCTTTGACACTAATTCGAATAACTATGAGTAGTGAAACGGATTCGTATATTAGAGTAGATATTTGGAGTATTTCCGAATAGCACGTAGTAGCAGCATCTATAAGATGACATAAAGATTTGTAAAGAACACACGGCTCTGAAAGTTTTCAGAACCGCTGACTAAAACCTCTCTCACGAGCAAGACGTGATCAGACCCCAGAACTATATGGGTGTTGGATTTGTTAGAATCACATGGTGATGTGAACTAGATAATTGACTCTAGTGCAAGTGGGAGACTATTCGAAATATGCCCTAGAGGCAATAATAAATTAGTTATTATTGTATTTCTTTGTTCATGATAATCGTTTATTAACCATGCTATAATTGTATTCATTGGAAACACAATACTTGTGTGGATACATAGACAAAACACTGTCCCTAGTAAGCCTCTAGTTGACTAGCTCGTTGATCAAAGATGGTCAAGGTTTCCTAACCATGGGCAAGTGTTGTCAATTGATAACGGGATCACATCATTAGGAGAATCATGTGATGGACTAGACCCAAACTAATGAACGTAGCATGTTGATCGTGTCATTTTGTTGCTACTGTTTTCTGCGTGTCAAGTATTTGTTCCTATGACCATGAGATCATATAACTCACTGGCACCGGAGGAATACCTTGTGTGTATCAAACGTCACAACGTAACTGGGTGGCTATAAAGATGCTCTACAGGTATCTCCGAAGGTGTCCGTTGAGTTAGTATGGATCAAGACTGGGATTTGTCACTCCGTGTGACGGAGAGGTATCTCGGGGCCCACTCGGTAATACAACATCACACACAAGCCTTGCAAGCAATGTGACTTAGTGTAAGTTACGAGATCTTGTATTACGGAACGAGTAAAGAGACTTGCCGGTAAACGAGTTTGAAATAGGTATGCGGATACCGATGATCGAATCTCGGGCAAGTAACATACCGAAGGACAAAGGGAATGACATACGGGATTATATGAATCCTTGGCACTGAGGTTCGAACGATTATATGAATCCTTGGCACTGAGCCCTGCTGATACTAGATCACCACCAAACTCCGGAGCGCCGTCACGCTGTCGGAGAACTCATCTACCTCTCCGTCTCTCTTGCTGGATCAAGAAGGCCGAGATCATCGTCGAGCTGTATGTGTGCTGAAAGCGGAGGTGCCGTCCGTTCGGCACTAGATTGGAGCGGATCGTGGGACGGATCGCGGGACGGTTCGTGGGACGGTTCGCGGGGCGGATCGAGGGACGTGAGGACGTTCCACTACATCAACCGCGTTTATTAACGCTTCTGCTGTGCGATCTACAAGGGTACTTAGATCATAAATCCACTCTCGTAGATGGACATCACCATGATAGGTCTTCGTGCTCGTAGGAATTTTTTTGTTTCCCATGCGAGGTTCCCCAACAACTAGATGGCTTCTTTTCTCTCTTGGATCTTCAATACAAAGTTCTCCATGATCTTCATGGAGATCTATCCGATGTAATCTTCTTTTGCGGTGTGTTTGTTGAGATCCCATGAATTGTGGATTTATGATCAGATTATCTATGAATCTTATTTGAGTTCCTTCTGATCTCTCTTATGCATGATTTCATATCCTTGTAATTCTCTTCGAGTTGTGGGTTTTGTCTGGCCAACTAGATCTATGATTCTTGCAATGGGAGAAGTGCTTGGTTTTGGGTTCATACCGTGCGGTGACCTCACCCAGTGATAGAAGGGGTAGCGAGGCACGTATCGTGTTGTTGCCATCAAGGGTAAAAAGATGGGTGATACATCTCAAACGTATCTATAATTTTTGATGGTTTCACGCTGTTATCTGGTCTTCTTTGGTTGTTTTATGTACCTTTTATATCTTTTTTGGTACTAACTTATTAATTTAGTGCCAAGTGCCAGTTCTTGTTTTTTCCGTGTTTTTGACACTTTTCAGATCTGATTTTGGAACGGAGTCCAAACGGAAGAAAAACCCTGAAATGATTTTTTCCCGAATGGAAGAAGATCAGTGGGCCTTTGGGCCAAGCCAGGTGGGCTCCAGGGATCCCACAAGCCCCCACTCAGCCACCAGGGGGGAGGCGGCATTGGGAAGGCTTGTGGCCTCCCTGGCCGCCCCCTGACCTAGATCTTTGGCCTATAAATTCCCAAATATTCCGAAAAATACCAGGGGAGCCTCGAAAATACTTTTCCTCCGCCGCAAGCTTCCGTTTCCGCGAGATCTCATCTGGAGACCCTTCCCGGCACCCTGCCGGAAGGGACTTTGGAGTTGGAGGGCTTCTTCATCATCATCATCGCCCCTCCAATGACTCGTGAGTAGTTCACTTCAGACCTACGGGTCCGTAGTTAGTAGCTAGATGGCTTCTTCTCTCTCTTGGATCTTCAATACAAAGTTCTCCATGATCTTCATGGAGATCTATCCGATGTAATCTTCTTTGGCGGTGTGTTTGTCGAAATCAGATGAATTGTGGATTTGTGATCAGATTATCTATGATATATATTTGAGTCTTTGCTGATTTCTTATATGCATGATTTGATGTCCTTGTAAGTCTCTCCGAGTCTTGGGTTTTGTTTGGCCAACTAGATCTATGATTCTTGCAATGGGAGAAGTGCTTGGTTTTGGGTTCTCCCATGTGGTGACCTTTCCCAGTGACAGTAGGGGCAGCAAGGCACACATCAAGTAGTTGCCATCAAGGTTAAAAAGATGGGGTTTTTATCATTGGTTTGAGATTATTCCTCTACATCATGTCATCTTGCTTAAGGCATTACTCTGTTCTTATGGACTTAATACATTAGATGCATGCTGGATAGCGGTCGACGTGTGGAGTAATAGTAGTAGATGCAGACAGTATCGGTCTACTTGTTTTGGACGTGATGCCTATAGAAATAATCATTGCATAGATATCGTCGCGACTTTGCGCGGTTCTATCAATTGCTCGACAGTAATTTGTTCACCCACCGTCTACTTGCTTTCATGAGAGAAGCCACTAGTAAACACTACGGCCCCCGGGTCTATTCACATCCATCGTTTACATCTCCGCTTTTACTTTGCTTTGTTACTTTGTTGCTTTCAGTTCTCACTTGACAAACAATCTATAAGGGATTGGCAACCCCTTCATAGTGTTGGGAGCAAGCTTTTGTGTTTGTGCAGGATCTTGAGATACTCCTCCACTGGATTGATACCTTGGTTCTCAAACTGAGGGAAATACTTACCACCGCTACGCTACATCACCCTTTCCGCTTCGAGGGAACACCAATGCAAGGCTCCAAGGCCACGGGGGAAATCCTTTGCATACTTGCCTAGGAAGTCCCTTAAGGCATAGCCGCAGCAGAAGGATCAAGCCAAGTATTCTCCCGTCGACGTGCCTATTTCTGGCTCCCTTGGAAGGTCTTTTGTTGGAGTAGCAGAAGTATTTCTGGCGCCGTTGCTGGGGATACACAGCTGACATCAGAAGTATTTCAGGCGCCGATGCCCGGGAGGAGAGATCAAGATCTATCCAAGTAGGTCTCACAAACTCATCTCTTGCATTTACTTTTGTTGCGAGTTGCCTCTCGTTTTCCTCTCCCCCGCTTCACATTTGCCGTTTTCATTTGCCTTTCTCCTTTGCCTTTTTCGTTTGCCTTTTCGTTCGCCCTTTTCTCTCGCTTGCTTTCTGTTCGCTTGTGTGCCATGTGCCTTCCATATGCTTGCATCTTCGCTTGCTGAAAATCTATTGTTATGGATCCTCATCCACTAGCTAGTCTCTTTTAAGAGACCCACTATTGTTGAACGAATTGATAGTGAGTTGAGGACACTTGATTATCTTTATGGAGTTTTGCTTGAGAGCGTGAATCTGCAAATTGTGTGGAAGAAAACTATGAAGTGATTCATGAGGGTTCTTTGGATGAAAGCATGATTGCAATGGTTTCACTATAAATTCTATTAGTGATAATCATGCTAAAATTATGCAAAACCCTAAGCTTGGGGATGCTAGTCTTTCTATGACCACTACTTGTTGCAAAGATCATGATTGGGGTGATGATTTTTCTTTTGATCTTGAAAATTTGTTCAAACCTCATGATGAATATGATATTTGCAACAATATTGAAAGTGGGATTGGAGAAGTCATGACTTTAGTTGATGATAATCCCACCATTTTTGAAGAGCGTCAACTTTGCATGCATGTGGATCATGAAAAGAATATCCTATGTGATAGTTACATTGTTGAATTTGAATACGATCCCACATGTAATTGCTATGAGAGAGGAAAATATTATGGTAGAAACTCTCATGTTACCAAATCACCTCTCGTAATGTTGAGATTTCTCTTGTCAGTTTCTTCTTCCTTGCATATGGAAACTATTGGTTGTCTTGACAATCTGTTTTCCTATAAAATTCCTATGCATAGGAAGTATGTTAGACTTAGGTGTGATTTTCACATGCTTTAGGATGCTCTCCTTGTGCTACAATTCTTGTCTTTTGTGAGAGCATCATTCAATGCCTAGCTAAGGACGTTAAACAAAAGCGCTTGTTGGGAGGCAACCCAACGAATCTATCCTTTTTCTTTCTGTTTTGTGTTTTCCACACTTTCATAATTCTGTTATGATTGTGTTTTTTGTGTTTCTTTTTGCGTTTGTGCCAAGCAAAACCGTTATGATTAGTCTTGGGGATGATCGTTTGGTCATGTTGGAAAAGACAGAAACTTTCTGCTCACGAAATGAATTTTCATTTTTTTTCTGTAAGAGCTTTTGAGTAGATTCTTTTTGCTGAAAATTTCTAGGCAAAATCTTCAGACTGTCGTAATTTTTCAGAATTTTTGAAGTACTAGAGGTATACGAAATATACAGATTGCTACAGACTGGTCTGCTGTTAACAGATTCTGTTTTTGTTGTATTGGTTGCTTATTTTGATGAAACTATGGATAGTATCGGGGGTATTAGCCATGGAAGATTGAAAGTACAGTAACCCAACATCAGCACAAGTAGAATTTAAGGTTTCTACAGTACCTAAGGAAGTGGTGGTTTGCTTTCTTGTACTAATGTTATCACGAGTTTCTGTTTAAGTTTCGTGTTGTGAAGTTTTCAAGTTTTGGGTGAAGTTCTTATGGACAAAGAGATAAAGAGTGGCAAGAGCTCAAGCTTGGGGATTCCCAAGGCACCCCAAGAGATTCAAGGATGCCGTAAAAGCCTAAGCTTGGGGATGCCCCGGGAAGGCATCCCCTCTCTCGTCTTCAATCCATCGGTAACGTTACTTGGGGCTATATTTTTATTCACCACATGTTATGTGTTTTTGCTTGGAGCGTCTTGTATCGTAGGAGTCTTTTATTTTTGTTGTGTCACAATCATCCTTGCTTCACACCTAGAGAGAGAGACATGCACATACCGTGATTTTTTCGAGCTTCACTTATATCTTTTGGTAGACAATTCAGCTCACATGTGCTTCACTTATATCTTTTGAGCTAGATACTTTTGCTCTATGTGCTTCACTTATATCTTTTATAGCACAGCGGTGCGTGGCTTGTAGTTGATCTATGATTTGGAAGTAGTCTCAAAAGGGGTAGTTATCCAAAGGGATACGAAAACTTCCACCTTCATGTGCATTGAATAGTTAGAGAAGTTTGATTCATCTCAATTAGTTTTGAGTTGTGGTTATGGTAATATTAAAGTCATGCTAGTAAGGTGTTGTGGATCTAGAAATACTTGTGTTGAAGTTAGTGATTCCCGTAGCATGCACGTATGGTGAACCGCTATGTGATGAAATCTGAGCATGATTAGTCTATTGATTGTCATCCTTTGCGTGGCGGTCGGGATCGCGCGATGGTTTATACCTACCAAACCTTCTCCTAGGAGTATGCATTGAATGCTTTGTTTCGATTACTAATAAAACTTTTGCAACAAGTATATGAGTTCTTCATGACTAATGTTGAGTCCACGGTTTAGATGCACTTTCACCTTCCACCATCACTATCTTCTTAGTGTTGTGCAACTTTCGCCGGTGCACAAAACTCACCATTAGCCTCCCTCAAAACAGCCACCATACCTACCTACTATGGCTTCTTCAAAGTCATTCCGAGATATATTGCCATGCAACTACCACCATGACATGTGCCACCACGTCTACATTGCCATTGCATGATCGTAAGATAGCTAGCATGATGTTTCCATTGATGTCTATGCCATGCTAGATCATTGCCACGGTACACTACTGAAGGCATTCCATATAGAGTCATCGTTACTCTAAGCTTTGAGTTGAAAGTGTGATGATCATCATTAATGGAGCATTGTCCCATGTGAGGAAATAAAAGAGGCCAAAGAAGCCCACCAAAAAAAGAGGCCAAAGAGCCCACCAAAATTTTAAAAAAAATGAGAGAAAAAGAGAGAAGGGACAATGCTACCACTTTTTCCACACTTGTGCATATTAAGCACCATGACTTCATGATTGAGAGTCTCTCGTTTTGTCACCACCATATAGCTAGTGGGAAATTTTCATTATATAACTTGGCTTGTATATTCCTATGATAGGCTTCCTCAAAATTGCCTTAGGTCTTCGTGAGCAAGCAAGTTGGATGCACACCCACTAGTTTTCTTTAAGAGCTTTCACATACTCATAGCTCTAGTGCATCAATTGTATGGCAATCCCTACTCATTCACATTGATATCTATCGATGAGCATATCCACAGCTCATTGATATGCCTAGTTAATGTGACTATCTTCTCCTTTTTGTCTTGCAACCTCCACTACATTCCACACCATCTATAGTGCTATAACCATGGCTCACGCTCATGTATTGCGTGAGAGTTGAAAAGGTTTGAGAAAGTAAAGGTGTGAAACAATTATTTGGCCAATACCGGGGTTGTGCATGATTTAAATTCATTGTGCAATGATGATAGAGCATAGCCAGACTATATGCTTTTGTAGGGATAACTTTCTTTTGGCCTTGTTATTTTGAAAGTTCATGATTACTTTGCTAGTTTGCTTGAATTATTATTGTTTCCACATCAATAGCAAACTATTGTTTTGAATCTAATGGATCTGAACATTCACGTCACATAAGAGGAATTACAAAGGACACCTATGCTAGGTAGCATGAAAGCATCAAAAATTCATTCTTATCACTTCCCTACTCGAGGACGAGCAGGAGTTAAGCTTGGGGATCCTTGATACGTCTCAAACGTATCTATAATTTTTGATGGTTTCACGCTGTCATCTTGTCTTCTTTGGTTGTATTATGTACCTTTTATATCTTTTTTGGGACTAAGTTATTAATTCAGTGCCACGTGCCAGTTCCTGGTTTTTCCGTGTTTTTGACTCTTTTCAGATCTGATTTTGGAACGGAGTCCAAACGGAAGAAAAACCCCGAAATGATTTTTTCCCGAACGAAAGAAGATCAGGGGGCCTTTGGGCCAAGCCAGGTGGGCTCCACGGAGCCCACAAGCCCCCACTCCGCCACCAGGGGGAGGCGGCGGTGGGCAGGCTTGTGGCCTCCCTGGCCGCCCCCTGACCTAGATCTTTGGCCTATAAATTCCCAAATATTCCGCAAAAAACCAGGGGAGCCTCAAAAATACTTTTCCGCCGCCGCAAGCTTCCGTTTCCACGAGATCTCATCTGGAGACCCTTCCCGGCACCCTGCCGGAGGGGACTTTGGAGTTGGAGGGCTTCTTCATCATCATTATCGCCCCTCCAATGACTCGTGAGTAGTTCACTTCAGACCTACGGATCTGTAGTTAGTAGCTAGATGGCTTCTTCTCTCTCTTGGATCCTCAATACAAAGTTGTCCATGATCTCATGGAGATCTATCCGATGTAATCTTCTTTGGCGGTGTGTTTGTCGAGATCCGATGAATTGTGGATTTGTGATCAGATTATCTATGATATATATTTGAGTCTTTGCTGATTTCTTATATGCATGATTTGATATCCTTGTAAGTCTCTCCGAGTCTTGGGTTTTGTTTGGCCAACTAGATCTATGATTCTTGCAATGGGAGAAGTGCTTGGTTTTGGGTTCTGCCATGTGGTGACCTTTCCGAGTGACAGTAGGGGCAGCAAGGCACACATCAAGTAGTTGTCATCAAGGGTAAAAAGATGGGGTTTTTATCATTGGTTTGAGATTATCCCTCTACATCATGTCATCTTGCTTAAGGCGTTACACTGTTATTATGGACTTAATAAACTAGATGCATGCTGGATAGCGGTCGACGTGCGGAGTAATAGTAGTAGATGGAGAAAGTATCGGTCTACTTGTCTCGGACGTGATGCCTATTTGCTAGATCATTTCCTTACATATCGTCATGACTTTGCGCGGTTCTATCAATTGCTCGACAGTAATTTGTTCACCCACCGTAATACTTGCTATTTTGAGAGAAGCCTCTAGTGAACACTATGGCCCCCAAGGTCTATCCACACCATATTTTCAGCCTTACACCTTTTTACTTCGTTGCACTTTCCGCCTTCAGATCTCACTTTGCAAACAATCTTGAAGAGATTGACAACCCCTTTGAAGCGTTGGGTGCAAGCTTGTTTGTGTTTGCGGAGGTACTCTGGACTTGACGAGACCCTCCTTCTGGATCGATACCTTGGTTCTCAAACTGAGGGAAATACTTACTGCTCCTGTGCTGCATCACCCTTTCCTCTTCAAGGGAAAAACCAACACAAGCCCAATCTCCGTCAACATGTCAATTTCTGGCGCTGTTGTCTGAGAAGTAGCACAAGGATTTCTGGCGCCGTTTCCGGGGAGGAAGATCAAGTCAAGAACTCATCCAAGTAAGTGTCGCAAACTCATCTCTTGCATTTACTTTGTTTGCTAGTTGCCTCTCGTTTTCCTCTCCCCCACTTCACCAATTTGCCTTTTTCGTTCGCCTTTTCGTTCGCCCTTTTTCTCGCCCGCTTTTTGTTTTCTTGTGTGCTTGCTTGCTTGCTGAAGTCAACATGAACGAAAACACCAAACTTTGTGACTTCTCGAATACTAACAATAATGATTTTATTAGTACTCCGATTTCTCCCGCCACTAGTGCAGAGTCATACGAAATCAATGCTGCTTTGCTGAATCTTGTTATGAAAGAGTAATTCTCTGGCCTTCCTAGTGAAGATGCCGCATCCCATCTCAATACCTTCATTGAGCTTTGCGATATGCAAAAGAAAAGAGATGTGGATAATGACGTGATTAAATTGAAGCTTTTTCCTTTCTCATTGTGAGATCGCGCAAAAACTTGGTTTTCTTCTTTGCCCAAAAATAGTATCGATTCTTGGAATAAGTGCAAAGATGCTTATATATCCAAGTATTTTCCGCCGGCTAAGATCATCTCTCTCCGTAATGATATCATGAATTTCAAGCAACTTGATCATGAGCATGTTGCACAAGCTTGGGAGAGAATGAAATTAATGATTAGAAATTGTCCCGCTCATGGCTTGAGCCTTTGGATGATTATTCAAATCTTGTACGCTGGCTTGAATTTCTCTTCTAGAAATATCTTGGACTCCGCCTCAGGTGGAACGTTCATGGAAATCACGTTAGGAGAAGCCACAAAGCTCTTAGACAACATCATGACGAACTACTCTCAATGGCACACTGAACGGTCACCTACTAGTAAGAAGGTACACGCTATAGAAAAAATTAACTCGTTGAGTGCTAAAATGGATGAGTTAATGAATTTGGTTGCTAGTAGAATTTCTCCTTTGGATCCTAATGATTTGCCTTTGTCTTCTTTGATTGAGAGTAGCAACGCTAGCTTGGACGTAAATTTTGTTGGTAGGAATAACTTTGGCAACACCAACGCTTTTAGAGGAAACTATGTTCCTAGGCCTTTTCCTAGTAACTCCTCTAATAACTTTGGAAACTCCTACAACAATACCCATGGAAATTACAATAGATTACCCTCTGATCTAGATTGTAATATCAAAGAGTTCATCAACTCTCAAAAGATTTTCAATGCGTCCATAGAGGAAAAACTACTCAAAATTGACGATTTGGCTAAGAGCGTTGATAGGATTTCTTGTGATGTTGATGCTTTGAAAGTTAGATGTGCTCCTCCTAAAATCAACATGGATGAAACTTTGAAAGCTATGCGTGTTTCCATGATTGAGAGCCAAGAAAGAACCGCCCAAATTCGTGCTAGACATGAACGGCTTAAAAAGGCGTGTTCTCGTGATGAGAATCACGAAGATCTTAAAGTGCTTGGTGTGACTCCCATTGAATCTTTGTTTTCTTGTGTCAAACCTAATGATTATGAGGCTGGATATGAATCCACTTTGGTTGAAAAGTGCCCCAATGATTCGGAGTCCATCTATCTTGATGCTAAAAGCGTTAAAAGTGGAGTAGAAGACGTTAAAACTTTGAGTAGTAATGAAGTTACTACCGTGGATTTCAAGGAATTCAATTATGATAGTTTCTCCTTGATTGAATGCATTTCTTTGATGCAATCCATGTTAAACTCTTCGCACGCTTATAGCCAAAACAAAGCCTTTACCGATCATATCATCGAAGCTATGATAAAAACTCTTGAAGAGAAACTTGAATTGGAAGTCTCTATCCCTAGAAAGCTTCATGATGAGTGGGAACCTACCATCAAAATCAAAATCAAAAACTATGAGTGCAATGCTTTGTGTGATTTGGGTGCTAGTGTTTCTGCGATTCCAAAGTCTTTATGTGATATTCTGGGTTTTAATGAGATTGAAGAGTGTTCTCTTAATTTGCATCTGGTTGATTCTACTATCAAGAAACCCATGGGAAGGATCTATGATGTTCTTATTATTGCAAATAGGAACTATGTACCCGTGGATTTCATTGTGCTTGACATTGATTGCAATCCTACATGCCCTATTATTCTTGGTAGACTTTTCCTAAGGACTATCGGTGCTACCATCGATATGAAGGAAGGGAATATTAGATTTCAATTTCCTTTAAGGAAGGGCATGGAACACTTTCCTAGAAAGAAAATAAGATTTCCTTATGAATCCATGATGAGGGCCACTTATGGTTTGAGCACCAAAGACGACGATACGTGATTCTATCGCTACTATGCCTAGCTAAGGGCGTTAAACAATAGCGCTTGTTGGGAGGCAACCCAATGAATTTATCTTTTTCTTTCTGTTTTGTTGCATCCACACTTTCATAATTCTGTTGTGATTGTGTTTTTTGTGTTTCTTTTTGTGTTTGAGACAAGCAAAACATTTATGATTAGTCTTGGTAATGGTTGTTTGATCTTGCTGGAAAAAGAAAGAAACTTTTTGCTCACGAGATGATTTTTCATTTTTATTCAGAAAGAGATTTTGAGTTGATTCTTTTTTATTCTGATCTATATGCTTTTTCCCTAGACCGCCGTAATGTTTCATATTTTTTGAGGTACCAGAAGTATACGAACTATATAGATTGCTACAGACTGGTCTGTTTTTGACAGATTCTGTTTTTTGTTGAGTTGGTTGCTTGTTTTGATGAAACTATGGTTAGTATGGGGGGGTACTAGACATGGAAAAGTGAGAATACAGTAGCCCATCATCAATATAGATGGAATTCAAGTTTGCAACAGTACCAAAAGAAGTGGTAGTTTGTCTTCTTGCACTATTGTTATCACAAGTTTCTGTTTAAGTTTTGTGTTGTGAAGTTTTCAAGTTTTGGGTGACGTTCTCATGGACAAAGAGATAAGGAGTGGAAAGAGCTCAAGCTTGGGGATGCCCTAGGCACCCCAAGCCAAATTCAAGGACACCAAAAAGCCTAAGCTTGGGGATGCCCCGGGAAGGCATCCCCTCTTTCGTCTTCAATCCATCGGTAACATTACTTGGAGCTATATTTTTATTCACCACATGATATGTGTTTTTCTTGGAGCGTCTTGTATCATAGGAGTATTTTCTTTTTGTTGTGTCACAATCATCCTTGCTGCACACCTTTTTGAGAGAGAGAGAGAGAGATATGCACTCATCGTGATTTTGCTAGAATGCTCATTGTGCTTCACTTATATCTTTTGAGCTTGATACTTTTGCTCTTGTGCTTCACTTATATCCTTTGAGCTAGATACTTTTGCTCTTGTGCTTCACTTATATCTTTAGAGCACGGTGGTGCATGATTTGGTAGTTGTCTTATGCTATGAAAGTAGTCCCATGTGCTAGGTACCCAAAGAGGATGCAAAAACCTCCACCTTCATGTGCATTGAGAAGAAAGAAAAGTTTCGATTCCTCTCAGTTAGTTTTGAGACATGGATTCGGCAATATTAAGAGTTATGTTAGTAGGGTGTTGTGAATCTAGAGATACTTGTGTTGGAGTTAGTGATTCCCGTAGCATGCACGTATGGTGAACCGCTATGTTAGGAAGTCGGAGCATAATTGATTTATTGATTGTCATCCTTTGTGTTGAGGTCGGGATCGCGCGATGGTTTACACCTACCAACCCTTCCCCTCGGAGTATGCGTTTAGCACTTTGTTTTGATTACTAATAAAAACTTTTGCAACAAGTATGTGCGTTCTTTA
The DNA here is from genome assembly GCF_904849725.1 of Hordeum vulgare subsp. vulgare. Lineage (NCBI taxonomy): Eukaryota > Viridiplantae > Streptophyta > Magnoliopsida > Poales > Poaceae > Hordeum > Hordeum vulgare. The sequence goes on along the minus strand of NC_058519.1, from coordinate 642,944,074 downwards.
TGACTAATGTGAGTCCATGGTATAGATGCACTTTCACCTTCCACCTTTGCTAGCCTCTCTAGTGCCGCGCAATTCTCGCCGGTACTCAAACCCACCAAATTCCTTCCTCAAAACAGCCACCATACCTACCTACTATGGCATTTTCATAGCCATTCTGAGATATATTACCATGCAACTACCACCGTTCCGTCTCATGACTTGTGCCGTCACTCTCATATTGCCATTGCACGATCATACTAGATCGTTGCACATCCCGGTACACTGCCGGAGGCATTTCCTATGGAGTCATCATCATTGTGATCTTTGAGCTTTGAGTAACTTAAAAGTGTGATGATCATCATTATTAGAGCATTGTCCCATGTGAGGAAATAAAAAAAAGAGGCCAAAGATCCCAAAAACAAAAAAAAGAAAAGAAAAAAGAGGCCTAAGAGCCCAATTAAAAAATGAGAGAAAAAGAGAGAAGGGACAATGCTACTATCTTTTTCCACACTTGTGCTTCATGTTAGCACCATGTTCTTCATGATTGAGAGCTTCTTGCTTTGTCACTACCATATGCTAGTGGGAATTTTCGTTTTATAACTTGGCTTGTATATTCCAATGATGGGCTTCCTCAAAATTTCCCTAGGTCTTCATGAGCAAGCAAGTTGGATGCACACCCACTAGTTTTCCTCTTGAGCTTTCACATACTTATAGCTCTAGTGCATCTCTTGTATGACAATCCCTACTCATTCACATTGATATCTACTAATGGGCATCTCCATAGCCTATTGATACACCGAGTCAATGTGACCATCTCCTCCTTTTTGTCTCACAACCACCACCACACTCTATTCCACCTATAGTGCTATATCCATGGCTCGCGCTCATGTATTGCGTGATAGTTATAAAAAGTTTGAGAAAGTAAGAGTGCGAAAACAATTACTTGGCCAATTCCGGGGTTGTGCATGATTTACATTAGTTGTGTGAGGATGATGGAGCATAGCCAGACAATATGATTTTGTAGGGATAACTTTCTTTGGCCTTGTTATTTTGAAAGTTCATGATTACTTTGCTAGTTTGCTTGAAGTATTACTGTTTTCATGTCAATAGCAAACTATTGTTTTGAATCGTACGAATTTGTATTCATGCCACGTGAAAGAAGTTGCAAAGGAAAACTATGCTAGGTAGCATTCCACATCAAAAATTCATTCTTTATCACTTCCCTACTCGAGGACGAGCAGGAGTTAAGCTTGGGGATGCTTGATACGTCTCCAACGTATCTATAAGTTTTTAGGGTTTCATGCTATTATCTTGTCAAACTTTGGATGTTTTGCATGCCTTTTATTTATTTTCTCGGACTAACTTATTAACTCAGTGGCAAGTGCCAGTTCCTGTTTTTTTCCATGTTTTTGACCCCTTTCAAAGGAGATTTTGAAACGGAGTCCAAACGGAAGAAAATCCCCGAAAAGATTTTTTCTCGAACGGAAGAAGATCGGAGAGCTTGGGGGGCAAGCCACAAGAGCTCTAGGGGCCCCACAAGCCCCCACCCCGCGGCCAGGGGGCCGCGCCATGCAGCCTTGTGGGCCCCCTGGAGGTCCCCTGACCTAGATCTTGCGCCTATAAATTCCCTAATATTCCCAAAAAAATCAGGGGAGCATCGTAATCACTTTTCCGCCGTCGCAAGCTTCTGTCTCCGCAAGATCCGATCTGGGGCACGTCCTGGTGCCCTGCCGGAGGGGGGATTCGGACACGGAAGGCTTATCCATCAACACCATGACCTCTCCGATGATGCGTGAGTAGTTCCCCATAGACCTACGGGTCCATAGCTAGTAACTAGATGGCTTCTTCTCTCTCTTGGATCTTCAATACAAAGTTCTCCATGATCTTCATGGAGATCTATCTAATGTAATCTTCTTTTGCAGTGTGTTTGTCGAGATCCGATGAATTGTGGATTTATGATCAGATTATCTATGAATCTTATTTGAGTTTCTTCTGATCTCTTTTATGCATGATTTCATATCCTTGTAATTCTCTTCGAGTTATGGGTTTTGTCTAGCCAACTAGATCTATGATTCTTGCAATGGGAGAAGTGCTTGGTTTTGGGTTCATACCGTGTGGTGACCTCACCCAGTGACAGAAGGGGTAGCGAGGCACATATCATGTTGTTGCCATCAAGGGTAAAAATATGGGGTTTTCATCATTGGTTTGAGATTATGCCTCTACATCATGTCATCTTGCTTAAAGCGTTACTCTGCTCGTCATGAACTCAATACAGTAGATGCATGCTGGATAGCGGTCGATGTGTGGAGTAATAGTAGTAGATGCAGAAAGTATTGGTCTACTTGTCTCGGACGTGATGCCTATATGCTAGATCATTGCCTTAGATATCGTCATGACTTTGCGCGGTTCTATCAGTTGCTCGACAGTAATTTGTTCACCCACCGTAATACTTGCTATTTTGAGAGAAGCCTCTAGTGAAAACTATGGCCCCCAAGGTCTACTCCACACCATATTTTCAGCCTTACACCTTTTTACTTCGTTGCACTTTTCACCTTCATATCTCACTTTGCAAACAATCTTGAAGGGATTGACAACCCCTTTGAAGCGTTGGGTGCAAGCTTGTTTGTGTTTGCGCACGTACTCTGGAGTTGACGAGACCCTCCTTCTCGATCGATACCTTGGTTCTCAAACTGAGGGAAATACTTACTGCTCCTGTGCTGCATCACCCTTTCCTCTTCAAGGGAAAAACCAACGCAAGCCCAATCTCCGTCAACGTGTCAATTTCTGGCGCTGTTGTTTGGGAAGTAGCAATGTTCACCTTTGATCCACTGCCAATCCTCCATATATAGCCTTGCCTCACCAGATCAACACCATGCATCAAACTCCTCCAGGCGTAAGAAATTTCTGGACCCGCTTTGGCCTCCATGATATTCCCGCCAGGGTAGTAGCGAGCCCTCAACACCCTTGCACACAATGCGTCTGGGTGTTGGATAAGTATCCACACCTGCTTAGACAACATGGCCACATTGAAAATGTGGATATCCCTGAAACCGAGTCCTCCTGCCCCCTTCGGTTTGATCAATCGCCACCACCCAATCCAATGAATCTTGTTTTCTTTGTCTTGCTGGCTCCACCAATACATCCCAATCATTGAGCTTTACTCCTCACATAGAGCTTTTAAGGTAAAAGCATGACATCACAAAGGTTGGAATCACTTGTGCTACTGGCTTCACCAGCATCTCTTTCTGCGGCTTTGTGATTAACTTCTCGGTCCAACCTTGCATCCTCTCCCAGATTTTATCCCTAATATAGGCAAAAGATACCTTCACCGATCGGCCAACATGAACCGGCAGACGCAAGTAGCGATCATGCCATGCCATATTCGTTTTACCCAAGGCCTCCATGATCAATTTTCCTATATCATCGTCCACGTTCGGGTTGAACCTGGTCGCACTTTTCTCAACATTAATACACTGCCCTGAACAATTCTACTAGAGCTCCAGGATCCCTTTCAGCGCTTGTGCTTCTTGATGGTTTGCCATAATGAGCAGCAACGAGTCATCCGCAATGAACACATGAGATACATTGGGTGTAGCAGGGCACACCTTGATACCACTTATGACTCCTCTCTCCTCCCCATCCGACAACAGTGCTAACTGTCCTTCTGCACATATAACAAATAGGTAGGGGGACAATGGTCCCCTTGGCACAGCCCCCTCGATGGTGCAAATTGTACAACAAAGGCACTATTCACGTTAAATTTGTATTTTACCGTGAACACCCACATCATGATAAGCTCGACCCAATTTTGGCACAAACCCAGCTTGGTAAGCATGCCCCGCAAGAAACTCCACTTGACACGGTCATATGCTTTACTCATATCCGCCTTCACAGTTGCATAGCCCACTTTCCCTCCTTTTTTATTCATCAAGAAGTGTGTTTACTCATATGCCACAAGAACATTATCGGTGATCAGTCTACCGCCCACAAAAGCACTTGGGCTCTCAGATATGATATCTGGTAGAAGCAGTTTCAACCGGTTTGCCATGACTTTCGACACCAGCTTGTACAACACATTACATAGGCTAATGGGTCTTAAGTCCTTTATGCGAGATGGGTTCTTCACCTTGGGTATAAGAACAACATAAGTATCTTTCCATCCTTGTGGCATCGCACCTAAGTTGAGCACGTGTAGTACTTACTTCACAACCGAGTCTTCGATGAAATGTCAACACTTTTTGTACACTAATGATGCCATGCCATCCGGACCCAATGCCTTCCAGTTCCCTATGCTATCCAAGTCAACTTTCACCTCAGTCCCCGTGAACTCTTTCCGCAAGCAATCATTCATTTGTCGAGTCACCCATGGATGTACTTTATCAATAAGCTCATTTGTTCGAGTACCTTCTGCTGATTTAAATAACTCTTGAAAGAATGAGCACACATAGTCAGTTAGGTCTGCCCCCGCCTCCACGACCACTCCATCTTCCCTCCTCAACGCCGAAATTTTGTTCTGCTACTGCCTGTTAGAGGCATTTGCATGCAGAAACTTCCTATTCCTATCTCCATCTCTCAGCCAGCAAACATGGGCATGTTGTTTCCACTTGATATGGATCATCTCTTTTAGTTTCTCCACCTCACGCCGCAGCCTCGTCTCCTCCCTTACCTTCCGCTTTGATACATCCTCCCGCCTACACGCCTCCAGCTTCTTCATCACCCTTCCAAGTCTTTCCTCCAACTCCCCCCATCTCCCGGTTCCACATCTGTTGTTGGGGAATGTTGCATGGGAAACAAAAAAATTCCTACGCACACGCAATACCTATCCATGGTGATGATCATCTACGAGAGGGGAGAGTGAATCTACATACCCTTGTAGATCACTAAGCAGAAGCGTATATAACGCGGTTGATGTAGTTGAACATCTTCGCGATCCAAATTGCAACCCATCCCGCGATATCATCACGATCCGTCCCGCGATCCCATCACGATCCATCCCGATCTAGTGCCGAACGGACAGCACCTCCGCGTTCAGCACACGTACAGCTCGATGACGATCTCCGCCTTCTTGATCCAGCAAGAGAGACGGGTAAGTACATGCGTTCTCCGGCAGCGTGACAACGCGCTGGTGGTGGTGATGATCTATTCCTGTAGGGCTTCGCCTAACCACCGCAGAAATCCGATCTAGAGGAAGAACTACGAACTAGAGGGTAGGGTTGCACGTGGCTAAAGTTGCATCTCAAAAAAATCCTAAAACTGCTAGTATTTATAGGAGGAGAGAGGGCTAGCCTTGGGCACCAAGGAGATCATGCTTGGCTCGACCGAAGTGGAGTCCTTCTCCAATCCTACTTGGATTAGTACTCCTTCCTAAATTGCCACCTCTTTTGGATTGTCCACCTTTTTCCTCATGGGCTTTCCATGGATGACTCGTCATCCCATTAAGCCTTATTGCGCATCCAATAAAACCATGTGGACCCCTTGGGGCGTGGTGGGCCCACCTAGTGGGCCCCCCGAACTCATTCGTCACTCCCGACACATTGCCGATAATGCCCGAAATCCTTCCGGAATCCAAATATCAACTTCCTATATACCAATCTTCATTTCTGGACCATTCCGGAAACCCTCGTGACGTCTGGGATCTCATTCGGGACTCCGAACAAAACTTCCGTCACCAGCACCTATAACTCAACTATACATAAACGTCATCGAACCTTAAGTGTGCAAACCCTGCGGGTTCGAGAACTATGTAGACATGACCTGAGACAATCTTCGGTCAATATCCAATAGCGGAACCTGGACGTCCATATTGGATCCTACATATTCTACGAAGATCTTATCGGTTGAACCTCTATGTCAAGGATTCAAACAATCCTGTATATCATTCCATTTGTCCTTCGGTATGTTACTTGCCCGAGATTTGACCGTCGGTATCCCCATACCTATTTCAATCTCGTTACCGGCAAGTCTCTTTACTCGTTTCGTAGTACAAGATCCCATGAATAACTCTTTAGTCACATTGCTTGCAAGGCTTGTATGTGATGTTGTATTACCGAGTGGGCCCCGAGATACCTCTCCGTCACACGGAGTGACAAATCCCAGCCTTGATCCGTGATAACTCAACAGACACCTTCGGAGATGCCTGTAGAGTACCTTTATAGTCATCCAGTAATGTTGTGATGTTTGATACACACAAGGCATTCCTCCGGTGTTACCCACTGGATTCTCTTCAATTGGATGGGGGAATCCAATTGACAGCCTCGATTCGTATCCTAGCTCGTCTGAGAGCGAGCTTCGCTTCAACCAAATCTTTCGTACCCTCAGCTTTACTCAAGTTAGCTTCGGCTATTTCAAGTGCCTTTTGAGCTTCTTCCGGATCAATATCACTACCCAGTTCCGCATCATTTCCTAAAATGATGATCTCATTATTAACTATTCTGGCAAAACCGCTCCATGGAACCGCCGTTAACCATTGAGTTACATGATCTCATGGTCATAGGAATGAATACTTGAAATGCAGAAAACAATAGCAACAAAATGACACGATCACATGCTACATTTATAGTCTGGGTCTTGTCCATCACATCATTCTCCTAATGATTTGATCCCGTTATCAAGTTACAAGACTTGCCTATGGCCAGGAAACCTTGACCATCTTTGATCAACGAGCTAGTCAACTAGAGGCTCACTAGGGACAGTGTGTTGCCTATGTATCCACACATGTATTTGAGTTTCCAATCAATACAATTCTAGCATGGATAATAAACGATTATCATGAACAAGGAAATATAATAATAACCAATTTATTATTGCCTCTAGGGCATATTTTCAACAGTCTCCCACTTGCACTAGAGTCAATAATCTAGTTCAGATCACTGTGTGATTGTAATGAATCTAACACACATACAGTTCCAGGGTTCGATCATGTCTTGCTTGTGGGAGAGCTTTTTTTAGTCAACGGATCTGAACCGTTCAGATCCTTGTATGCTTTATAAATCTCTATGTCATCCTATAGATGCTACTACGTGCCATTTGGAACTATTCCAAATGACTGCTCCACTATGCGAATCCGGTTTACTACTCAGAGTTATTCGGATTAGTGTCAAAGCGTGCATCGACGTAACCCTTTACGATGAACTCTTTAATCACCTCCATAATCGAAAAAAAAATCTTAGTCCACTAGTTACTAAGGATAACTTTGACCGATATTCAATGATTCAATCCTGGATCACTCTTTGTACCCCTTGACAGACTTATGGCAAGGCACACATCAGGTGCGGTACACATCATGGCATACTTTAGAGCCTATGGCTAAGGCATAGGGGATGACCTTCCTCCTTTCTCTTTCTTATGCCGTGGTCGGGCTTTGAGTCTTACTCAAATTCACACCTTACAACACAGCCAAGAACTCCTTCTTCGCTGATCTATTTTGAAGTCCTTCAAAAAAATTCAAGGCATGCATTTCATTGAAAGTTCTATTTAGCGTTTTGATCTATCTCTATAGAACTTGATGCTCAATGTTCAAGTAGCTCTATCCAGGTTTTCCTTTGAAGAACTCCTTTCAAACAACTCTTTATGTTTTCCAGAAATTCTACATTACTTCCGATCAACAATATGTCAACCACATATACTTATCAGAAATTCTATAGTGCTCCCAGTCACTTCTTCAGAAATACAAGTTTCTCATAAACCTTGTATAAACCCAAAAGCTTTGATCATCTCATAAAAGCGTATATTCCAACTCCGAGATGCTTGCACCAGTCTCTAGAAGGATCGTTGGAGCTTGCATACTTGTTAGCATCCTTAGGATCGGCAAAACCTTCTGGTTGTATCACATACAACCTTTCCTCAAGGAAACCAAAGAGGAAACAATGTTTTGACATCCTGTGTGCAATATTTCATAAATAATGCAACAACTGCTAACATAATTCCAACAGACTTTTAGCATCGCTATGAGTGAGAAAGTCTCATCATAGTCAACTCTTTGAACCTGTCGGAAACATCTTTCCGACAAGTCTAGCTTTTCATAATGGTGACTTTTCACCATCGCCGTCTGTCTTCCTTTTAAAGATCCATATGTACTTAATAGTCTTATGACCATCAAGTAGTTCTTCCAAAGTCTACACTATGTTTTTATACACGAATCCTCTCTCGGATTTCATGGCCTCCAGCCATTTGTCGGAATCCGGGCCCACCATCGCTTCTCCATAGCTCGTAGGTTCATTGTTGTTCAACAACATGACCTCCAAGACAGGTTTATCGTACCACTCTGTAGCAGTACACGACCTTGTCGACCTACGAGGTTTGTAGTAACTTGATCCGAAGATTAATGATCACTATCATCAGTTTCCACTTCAATTGGCGTAGGCGCCATAGGAACAACTTCCTGCGCCCTGCTACACACTGGTTGAAGTGACGGTTCAATAACCTCATCAAGTTTAACCACCTTCCCACTCAATTCTTTCAAGAGAAACCTTTCAGACCCGTTTCTAGAAACAAACACTTTGCTTCCTGATCTGAGATAGGAGGTATACCCAACTGTTTTGGGTGTCCTATGAAGATGCATGTAACATCCCAAATTTTGAAATGTTAATAAAATTATTAGACTGATTGTTTGTTCGCTTGAGTGATTGAAAGCTTGAGTGAAATTTGAAAACTTTTCAAAACTTTTGAATGAGAGGGAATAAAATGACTTTCCCCTTTTTCCTGTGAATTCAAATTCATTTTTTTATAAAAAAAACAGTGAGAAGAGATAGCATGACTTCTTCAACTATAAAGAATTTGAATCAAGGTGGCATTGGAATTCCTTTCAATTTTGCTTTGCATTTTGTTTCTTCCTCACTCACGGAATGCCTGAACCATATCTTGTCAAGCAAGAAAAAGAGAAGAGAAACATGACCCTCCAAAACCCGGGGATATTCTTTGAAATATTTGAGCTATGAAACCCAAGATTTATTTGAGAAAATATTTGCAAAAAGAAATAAAGCATTTAGGGATTTTCTAAAAAAACATTTTTTTAAGTTTTAATATATTATACTTCTATATTCCGAGGATATTCTGAAAATTTTAATATATTATACCCATCTTTTTGGATTTATTTTTCTGAAAATTTTAATATATTATACCTCTATATTCTGAGGATATTCTATTTCATTTTAATCGTATTAATTCCTGTTTTAATAAAAAGGGAAAGATATCTCTTATTTTAGGAATATACTTGGGCCACGTTAGGAAACCAATCTGGCCCAATCCCACCTTCTTCTTCCTCCTCACGAGCTTCCTTGTGTGGCCATGGCAGAAGCTTCCCATGAAGCTTCCCTCCCCCGATTCGCGGGCTACACTTCCTTCCCGAGCCTCCCACCACCCCTATAAGAACGCCCCTCCTCTCCTCGTTCCATTTTTCCCATCACCTCGCCTTCTCCTTGCTCGTAGCCACGGCGCCACCATCCTCATCTTCCTGTCAAGAACGGAGTACAGTATCTCTCGTGGCGCTTCCCCATCACCCCTGTCGAGCCTCTCCAGCGCCCCACCCCCTGCCGTGCTACTCCTCCGCCGATTCCCCACCCCGCCGGCGACCTCCCCACCTCGCCGGAGCAGCTACCTCGCCGGAGTTCTTCCTCTTTGTCACCCATGGTGAGATTCACGAAATCTCGTATTGCAGTTTTTTCAGAAAATTGAAAATTTTAAAAATTCATATCTATTAGTCTATAACTCCGAATTAGATGATTCTTTTTGCGTTGGATCACAAATGTTATGTAGGTTCTGAAGATATATAACTTGTCTATGTTTGGATTTATAAAAATTGAGTTAGATCAGATTTGAATTAAAGCTTGTTTTGCTTATTCCGGGAGTTTAAAAATAGCTTTTAATTTGATTCTATTTGCTGCTGCTTCCTATTGATCATATCTTTCAGTAGTTTAAGTTTCAATTTTTTTAAATATTTTTACTTAGGGTTTTAAGCAAAACAGTTTCTGTTTTAGCCTTTTTTGATTTCTTGCTATTTCTTTTGTATTAATTGTTCTTAATTTGTTTTTTTAGTAGTGACAAGTTATATTTTGTTTTCTGATATTTACCAGTAACTTTTCAACAACAAAAAATTTTTATTTTATTTATTCTTATTTGTTTGCATGGAATCAATTCTAGTTCTATACTAACTTGGGAATTGATTGCATTGCTAGTTTGATTTCCTATTTTGAAAATACTTATAAAATAATATTGTTTTGTAAATTTTACTTCTGTTATATTAGTTATTTTATATTTTGTTTTCTGTTAATTTTTCTATTTTAGTGTTTTATTTTCAGTTAGAAGAAAAAAAACTATTTAGTGTTTGATGTAGTAGAAGACTCCTAGTTTTAGTTGAAGTTTCTTTCAGATTCTTATTCGCTCTCTCTTTTGTTTTGATTGCTAGAATGATTGCTTGTATGAGTGCTTATGTGAATGATATGTTTGTTATATAGATTTCATCGGAGAGTGACGAATAGTCTATCAAGTTATTTCTCGAGAACGATAATTCTTCTTCATCAACCTCACCAGGCAAGTCATTTGATCATGTATCACCTATGTTTTATGCATCGTAGTTCTACCATCCTATGCCCAATTGCATGCTGACTAGGTACTTGGAAATTATGGTTACATATTGTAGTATCATGTGGTACGCACCCAACAACCCCGTTACTAGGCCCGGGACGACAAATTTCATATTGCCATGCTTGAGTAGACGGGATTATGGTTGAGAGTTTATCATGAGTGATGCGAGGATACTTTAATAACCAAGACCGGTTAAGTCAAGACTTAACAAGACCTCGTGATGCAATGCAACTCTGGGTGAAGGACGGTTGATCGGCTCCCTGGAGAAACCAGTGGATGACCCAGGATGCTGGAGACGGCCATGACATCTTGCGGAAAGCTTCACCCAGGCTCAAAGAGACAGACGGATATTTTCAAGACCCAAGGCTTACCTGCACAGCCACAAGTCATTATGGGCTCTGGCTTGGTTGGACAACGTGGCGACTCTGGACAGGCGGTGCTAGAAGATGTAGAAGAACGGTAGGAATGGATGGGCACCGAAAGGGATTCAGAGGGACCCGTTGAAAGACCATGTTCTGATCATCCGGTCTTCAAACACCCTGAAGTGCGAGGACATACTCGGAGGCGATCAAATCTTGTGGGGAACGTGTGCAAAACTCTGCAGAGTACTCAAATCTAATCGATTAGCCGTGTCCACGGTCATGGACAACTTGAGCCGAAGGAACTGAAGTTATCTGGAATTCTCAACACCATTATATATATTTGATGTGGGTAATATTGATAACTTGGGTATGAGAACTGGTTGGCGGAACCATCTCATTAACAACCAACAGCGTAGTAATATTTTGCTTTTAGCCTCTCTTGATGTAGGAGAAAACTTGCTTTTCACTAAAAAACTTATAGCCCCACCTGCCATATATGCATATAGTATAGATGATTACTTTTCACCCCTCTCTTATGTGACTTGACGGCATATTCAATATGCTGACCTACACGGCCGCAACGTTTTATGTTGCAGACATTTTTCTTCGGCGAGTAAGAGTACGATTCAGGGTTACGGTCTATACTCAACTTGTCGTTGGTGTTTATTGGGACTCCACTCCCTTGACTGCTTCCGCTGAGATATTTAAGGTATATATCAGTTTTACGCTATTTCCATGTGATTGCACTTTGATATATACATTGATGTACTGTGTGTGCCAGCATACTGATCCAGGGATGGCACAGATACACAGAGGCTTGACTCGTCTTGAGTCGGGTCGCTACAGAAATGGTATCAGAGCACATGTTGACTGTAGGACATGACCCTAGAAACTGGAAATTTCTTAGGAAAGGATCTCTCAAAATTTTTATTTTCAACAACATCTTTTACTTCTCATCTCTTCTGATTTCATCGAATGTTCTCTCTCACCTCAAATAGTTAGACAATACCCTTACCCCTTTGACGACATGAAGGATCGACTGAGTCCCACTTCAATGTAAAGAGGATTTCATCATGCATTGAAGAATTGAAGCTGCACCAATTGAAGACTCTCAAGACCCGAAGAATTCGAAGACCCTGAAGCGTTCGAATATTTATATGACCATTAGAAGTCCAAACCCCTATTATATACCCATGTTAGTTACGATGATTTGTGAGCCGTCATTGGTGTGTGTTTTCCGATGGCCACAAAGAAAACCTATTCTCAAAAATATTGTTTGTATTGTGTGTATCTCCCTCCCTCTCTTACCCGTCTCATCCCCAAAACCTCAACCCTACCAGATGGAGTATGAAGCTGGACTTGTAGTCTCTGGACCAATGACCCAGCTGGAGGCTGAAATATGGATTCAGAACATGGAGAACGACTTCGGGAGCAACTTGATCTCAAGGAAATATGAAGTGGAACACGCTCTCCAGTACTTTAACCAAAGTGCTGCAATATGGTGGAAAATGCACCATGCCATACAAGATTTAGTGGAGCAGAAACTTGGGACGAATTCAAGAACACCCTGTTAAGATCCCGACTTATTCAGAAGTGCTATGACAATCCAAAGGAGAATACTTGTGCATGCAAGATCTGTGGAGAAATAGGACACACCGAGGAAGAACACAAGGATGGATGAACTCATTGTGAAGAAAATCACCCAGCTGAGGAGTGCCCAAGTAGTCAGGTGACTTGTTTCCTTTGTGAAGGAACCACCCACTACCCAGCTCAATGTCACATTTACCCCAAGGTACAACAAGTTGTCCAGCAGCACAAGGAAGCAATGAAGGAAACACTCAAGAAGAAGATTCTAGAAGAACCTGTGATGAACGAATATATTGAAGACCCTGATGGACAAGGTCTGACCAGATTTTTCTCCAATGCATGCTACTCATGTGGAGAAGAAGGACATTATTCACAGGATTGTACGAAGAGAAGCCAAGAGTATCTGGGAAACTTCTCGACGGAAAAGTGGAGTTTGATCCACTTGAAATAGAAGAACTGGCCAAAATAAAGGAGTCCGGGAAGAAGAAAAAGTACCCTCGGAAGAGCCAAATCTCTGTAGATATAGACCTGAGTCATGTCAGATGTTACAAGTGCATGGAATTTGGCCACCACAAATACATGTGCTCAGGAAGGAAGCCGGAAATCCAAGGAGCCAAAAGCAAACGCTAAGAAGCCTCGAGACTTGTCAGAACTCATTTGCTTTCGTTGCAAGGAAGCAGGACATTTTGCTAGCGATTGTCCACAAAGGAAGAAAGCTAAAAAGGAGTAGTTAAGTTTTGACCGCGGCAATTAGTGTAATCTGAAGAACTCTTGTTTTTCATGAGATCATGGAGTGAATTTTTTTGTAACAGAAGTCCCTGAGGTTGTAATAACATCATGAATAAATGGAATTTATTGTCTCATGATTGTCTATGTTGAAACTGTATGCGTTGTTTCTCTTTGAACAAAGATCTCTGAACAATTATGAGGATATGAGAAAATACGGTCTATGCAGGCATGAGTATAATTCATTTAAGTGTGGTAGTAATCAGTAAACCCACAGGATCTACTGAGTAGGAATGTACCATGATTACCAAGGAGACATATGCATTCCTCTGAGTACCTATTTACTCACACCTGCAGATGACAACTCTCTACGAGTCATTCCTCAAGGGCCCAGAAACGATCATGACCCTGACCAGTGATCATGATTACCCGAAAATCCTGAAGGACATGATGAAGCACATTCGTCTTGAAGGAGATGCAGTCTACAAAGGCTACCCATTCATGGAAAGTGGAGTAGAACTTTGGTATGTGGAAGTACACCTCCACCATGTTAAAGGAGTTTGCCCAAAGACTATGGGGCAATACTTTTTCATTTCACGTGTACCACGAGCAACCTTCTTTGATGTTGTTCATGAAGCTGCCATGGAAGCCATATGCCAAATTGGAGAAATACTTGAAGCAAGACTCCGTCATACCCAGGAATACCTGAGTGAGGTACGTGCGGAGATGATGGAGATGAAGCTCATGGCCACCATGATGAAGCAAAAGATGGATGATTTCAAGGAGCACCTCGGAAAGTTCGAGTGGGACTAAAGTACCTCCAAGAGAGACACATGAATAAAGTTGGCAGAAATGCTTGATCATACCAAACAATGTGGATGGCAGCATTTGTAATAAATTACTTTTGAGTTGGAATTTTGAAGAAAGTAAGCATGTAATAAAGGATTGATTATGAAATGAATATGATTTATGGATGAACCAATACCTTTTCATGGTAAACACACCAATGGAAAGTATCCCACAGAGTGGAGTGTGTACCAAAAATAAGTCTGAGGACTATTTTTATGATGGTTACCCCAAGAGTATGATGGAATGAAACACTATGGAATTTAAAGGCGGAGTAATTTCAAGTATGCCTGAAAACCCACAGACCCTGGGACTAATAAGGATCAAGTACTATCCTTTTGGAGAAGGAAACTTGTTTCAGCAAACGTTTTCTTAGGAGCATACGAAAACCTGAGAGTTGCGAAGATACGATAGATGTTTTGTTCAACTTGCAGAACCAATGGATTATCCGAACTTTGTCCGTGGACAAGAGAAATTCTGCAACGCTTGTGAGGATGCCCAAGTGTTAGAATACGAGATCACTAAGCCTTATACAAGGTAATGATTTCAGTGCGACATGGCTTGGCCACCATGACGACTTACTATTATCATTCTCTTGCTATTCGGAATGGTAAATCTGAGAGACTTATCCACAGTGAGAGACGGTGTTCTTTGAAGCCTTTTTTAAGCCTTAGAATGGTATAATGTAAGCCCATGTACATGGCACTTGTTGTCACGCGTAGGAAATTTTACGGCGAGGATGAAACGAGGACCCTTCTCAGTGCAGGATAACCACAAATGGTAGACCACCATGAGAATCATCGATAAGTTATTTAGAATGATCACGAGACCTGTCAGTTAAGAAGACCCAGTGACGGAAGAAGCTTATATCAACAGAAGAGCACTCGATTTTGATGGAAAACATTATGAATATAATGGAAGAGCTTTACCAATGTAGTTACCATGAAGAATGTGAGGAGTTAGATGCCAAGATCCCAGAGGATTGTTAAAAATTTGAGGGACTAGTAACTCTCATTTTAAGTGTGGTAGCACCCCACTTTGCAGGAGGTTGGATTTGTTAGAAGACCACCAAACCCTAACCTTTCTTTCTAGCCTCTTCGAATCTCAAGGACGAGATTCATTTTAAGTGTGGTAGGTTTGTAACATCCCAAATTTTGAAATGTTAATAAAATTATTAGACTGATTGTTTGTTCGCTTGAGTGATTGAAAGCTTGAGTGAAATTTGAAAACTTTTCAAAACTTTTGAATGAGAGGGAATAAAATGACTTTCCCCTTTTTCCTGTGAATTCAAATTCATTTTTTATAAAAAAAATCAGTGAGAGGAGATAGCATGACTTCTTCAACTGTAAAGAATTTGAATCAAGGTGGCATTGGAATTCCTTTCGATTTTGCTTTGCATTTTGTTTCTTCCTCACTCACGGAATGCCGGAACCATATCTTGTCAAGCAAGAAAAAGAGAGGAGAAACATGACCCTCCAAAACCCGGGGATATTCTTTGAAACATTTGAGCTATGAAACCCAAGATTTATTTGAGAAAATATTTGCAAAAAGAAATAAAGCATTTAGGGATTTTCTAAAAAAACATTTTTTAAGTTTTTATTTTGGCCGTGGAAAAATGCCCATCTTTTTGGATTTATTTTTCTGAAAATTTTAATATATTATACCTCTATATTCCGAGGATATTCTATTTCCTTTTAATCGTATTAATTCCTGTTTTAATAAAAAGGGAAAGATATCTCTTATTTTAGGAATGTACTTGGGCCACGTTAGGAAACCAATCTGGCCCAATCCCACCTTCTTCTTCCTCCTCACGAGCTTCCTTGAGTGGCCATGGCAGAAGCTTCCCATGAAGCTTCCCTCCCCCGATTCGCGGGCTACACTTCCTTCCCGAGCCTCCCACCACCCCTATTAGAACGCCCCTCCTCTCCTCGTTCCATTTTCCTCATCACCTTGCCTTCTCCCTGCTCGTAGCCACGGCGCCACCATCCTCATCTTCCTGTCAAGAACGGAGAACAGTAGGTCTCGTGGCGCTTCCCCATCACCCCTACCGAGCCTCTCGAGCGCCCCACCCCCTGTCGTGCTACTCCTTCGCCGATCCCCCACCCCGCCGGCGACCTCCCCACCTCGCCGGAGCAGCTACCTCGCCGGAGTTCTTCCTCTTTGTCACCCATGGTGAGATTCACGAAATCCAGTATTGAAGTTTTTTCAGAAAATTGCAATCTTAGAAAATTCATATCTATTAGTCTATCACTCTGAATTAGGTGATTATTTTTGTGTTGGATCAAAAAATTTATGTAGGTTCTGAAGATATATAATTTGTCTATGTTTGGATTTATAAAAATTGAGTTAGATCAGATTTGAATTAAAGCTTGTTTTGCTTATTCCGGGAGTTTAAAAATAGCTTTTAATTCGATTCTTTTTTCTGCTGCTTCCTATTGATCATATCTTTCAGTAGTTTAAGTTTCAATTTTTTTAAATATTTTTTACTTAGGGTTTTAAGCAAAACAGATTCTGTTTTTGCCTTTTTTGTTTTCTTGCTATTTCTTTTGTATTAATTGTTCTTAATTTGTTTTTTTGTAATTGTGACAAGTTATATTTTGTTTTCTGATATTTACCAGTAACTTTTCAACAACAACAAAATTTTATTTTATTTATTCTTATTTGTTTGCATGGAATCAATTCTAGTTCTATACTAACTTGGGAATTGATTGCATTGCTAGTTTGATTTCCTATTTTGAAAATACTTATAAAATAATATTGTTTTGTAAATTTTACTTCTGTTATCTTAGTTATTTTATATTTTGTTTTCTGTTATTTTTTCTATTTTAGTGTTTTATTTTCAGTTAGAACAAAAAAAAACTATTTAGTGTTTGATGTAGTAGAAGACTCCTAGTTTTAGTTGAAGTTTCTTTCAGATTCTTATTCGCTCTCTCTTTTGTTTTGATTGCTAGAATGATTGCTAGTATGAGTGCTTATGTGAATGATATGTTTGTTATATAGATTTCATCGGAGAGTGACGAATAGTCTATCAAGTTATTTCTCGAGAACGATAATTCTTCTTCATCAACCTCACCAGGCAAGTCATTTGATCATGTATCACCTATGTTTTATGCATCGTAGTTCTACCATCCTATGCCCAATTGCATGCTGACTAGGTACTTGGAAATTATGGTTACATATTGTAGTATCATGTGGTAGGCACCCAACAACCCCGTTACTAGGCCCGGGACGACAAATTTCATATTGCCATGCTTGAGTAGACGGGATTATGGTTGAGAGTTTATCACGAGTGATGCGAGGATACTTTAATAACCAAGACCGGTTAAGTCAAGACTTATCAAGACCTCGTGATGCAATGCAACTCTGGGTGAAGGATGGTTGATCGGCTCCCTGGAGAAACCAGTGGATGACCCGGGATGCTGGAGACGGCCATGACATCTTGCGGAAAGCTTCACCCAGGCTCAAAGAGACGGACGGATATTTTCAAAACCCAAGGCTTACCTGCACAACCACAAGTCATTATGGGCTCTGGCTTGGTTGGACAACGTGGCGACTCTGGACAGGCGGTGGTAGCAGATGTAGAAGAACCGTAGGAATGGATGGGCACCGACAGGGATTTAGAGGGACCCGTTGAAAGACCATGTTCTGATCATCCGGTCTTCAAACACCCTGAAGTGCGAGGACATACTCGGAGGCGATCAAATCTTGTGGGGAACGTGTGCAAAACTCTGCATAGTACTCAAACCTAATCGATTAGCCGTGTCCACGGTCATGGACAACTTGAGCCGAAGGAACTGAAGTTATTTGGAATTCTCAACACCATTATATATATTTGATGTGGGTAATATTGATAACTTGGGTATGAGAACTGGTTGGCGGAACCATTTCATTAACAACCAACAGCGTAGTAATATTTTGCTTTTAGCCTCTCTTGATGTAGGAGAAAACTTGCTTTTCGCTAAAAAACTTATAGCCCCACCTGCCATATATGCATATAGTATAGATGATTACTTTTCACCCCTCTCTTATGTGACTTGCCGGCATATTCAATATGCTGACCTACACGGCCGCAACGTTTTATGTTGCAGACATTTTTCTTCGGCGAGTAAGAGTACGATTCAGGGTTACGGTCTACACTCAACTTGTCGTTGGTGTTTATTGGGACTCCACTCCCTTGACTGCTTCCGCTGAGATATTTAAGGTATATATCAGTTTTACGCTATTTCTATGTGATTGCACTTTGATATATACATTGATGTACTGTGTGTGCCAGCATACTGATCCAGGGATGGCACAGATACACAGAGGCTTGACTCGTCTTGAGTCGGGTCGCTACAATGCATTTATCCTCTTTGGGTTCGAGCCTATCATGCTGAAACTTTTCCACATAAGCATCATAGCCCCAAACTTTTAAGAAACGATAGCTTAGGTTTCTCCAAACAATAGTTATTCAGTGTCATCTCAATGGAAATACGTGGTGCCCTATTTAAAGTGAATGAGGTTGTCTCTAATGCATAACCCATAAACGATAGTGGTAATTCGATAAGAAACATCATATTATGCACCATATCAAATAGGGCACGACTATGACGTTCGTTCACACCATCACACTATGGTGTTCTAGGTGGCATGAGGTGTGAAACAATTTTCACATTTGTCTTAATTGTGTACCATACTCGCAACTCAGATATTCATCTCTATGATCATATCGTAGACATGTTACCCTCTTGTCACGACAATCTTCAAATTCACTCTGAAACTACTTGAACCTTTCAATAATTCAGACGTGTGTTTCATCAAGCAAATACACTAGTATCTACTCAAATCACCGGTGAAGTAAGAACATAACGATATCCACTGCATGCCTTAGCACTCATTGGACTGCATACATCCAAATGTATTACTTCCAATAAGTTACTTTCTAGTTCCATCTCACTCAAAAACGAGGCCTTCAGTCATCTTGCTCATGTGGTATGATTTGCATGTCTCAAGTGATTCAAAACCAAGTGAGTCCAAACGATCCATCTCCATGGAGTTTCTTCATGCGTTTATACCAATAGGTATGGTTTGCATGTCTCAAACGTTTCAAAAATGAGTGAGTACAAAGATCCATCAGCATGGAGCTTCTTCATGCATTTT
Source organism: Hordeum vulgare subsp. vulgare (assembly GCF_904849725.1). Classification (NCBI taxonomy): domain Eukaryota; kingdom Viridiplantae; phylum Streptophyta; class Magnoliopsida; order Poales; family Poaceae; genus Hordeum; species Hordeum vulgare. Next base: position 642,924,854 of record NC_058519.1, on the reverse strand, counting down.
ATACCAACATGACTCAAGCGGTAGTGCCACAAGTAAGTGGTACTATCATTACTACTTTGTATCTTTTGGCATCAATATTATGAACATGTGTAGCACTACGATCGAGATTCAATAAATCATTGAAGGTATTTATTCAAGCAAATATAATAACCATTATTCTCTTTAAATGAATAATTGTATTGCAATAAACACGATCTAATCATTTTCATGCTCAACGCAAACACCAAATAACAATTTTTTAGGTTTAACACTAATCCCGATGGTAGAGGGAGCGTGCGATGTTTGATCACATCAACCTTAGAATTACTTCCAGCACACATCGTCACCTCACCCTTGCTAGTATCCATTTAATCCGTAGCTATAATTTCGAGTTACAAACACTTAGAAACTGAACCGGTATCTAATACCCGTGTGCTACTAGGAGTACTAGTAAGGTACACATCAATATCACGTATATCCAATATACTTTTGTCGACTTTGCTAGCCTTCTCATCTACCAAGTATCTAGGTTAGTTCCGCCTCAGTGGACGTTCCCCTCATAACAGAAGCACTTAGTCTCAGGTTTGGGTTCAACCTTGGGTTTCTTCATTAGAGCAGCAACTGGTTTGCCGTTTCATGAACTATCCCTTCTTGCCCTTGCCCTTCTTGAAACTAGTGGTTTTACTAACCATCAACAATTGATGCTCCTATATGATTTCTACTTTCGTGATGTCAAACATCGGGAATAGCTTAAGGGTCATCATATCTATGTTATAGTTCATCACGAAGCTCTAGTAGCTTGGTGGCAGTGAGTTTGGAGAACCATCACTATCTCATCTGGAAGATTAAATCCCACTCAATTCAAGCGATTGTAGCACTCAGACAATCTGAGCACATGTTCAACGATTAAGCTTTTCTCCCTTACTTGGTAGACAAAGAATCATGTCGGAGGTCTCATACCTCTCAACAAGGACACGAGCATGAAATCCCAATTTCATCTCTTAGAACATCTCGCATGTTCCGTGACGTTCAAAACGTCTTCGGTGCCTCAATTCTAAGCCGTTGAAGCATGACACACAAAACTATCATGTAGTCATCAAAAAACATGTATGTCAGATGTTCGCAACATCCACAAACGACGCTCGAGGCTCAGCACACCGAGTGGTGCATTCAGGACATAAGCCTTCTGCGCAGCAATGAGGAGAATCCTCAGTTTACGGATCCAGTCCGCATAATTGCAACTATCATCTTTCAACTAAATTTTCTCTAGGAACATATCAAAAACAGTAGAGCTACAACGCAAGCTACAACATTATTTGCAAAGACCTTTTGACTATGTTCATGATAATTGAGTTTAGCTAATCATATTACTAATAACTCCCACTCAAAATAGACATCCCTCTAGTCATTCGAGTGGTGCATGATCCAAATCCACTAACTCAAGTCCGATCATCACGTGAGTTGAGTATAGTTTCAATGGTGAACATCTCCATGTTGATCATATCAACTATATGATTCATGCTGGACCTTTCGGTCTCTTGTGTTCCGAGGCCATGTCTGTACATGCTAGCCTCGTCAAGTTTAACCCGAGTGTTCCGCGTGTGCACCTATTTTGCACCCGTTGTATGTGAATGTTGAGTCTATCACATCCGATCATCACGTGGTGTCTCGAAACAACGAACTATCGCAATGGTGCACAGTCGGGGAGAACACAATTTTATCTTGAAATTTTAGTGAGGGATCACCTTATAATGCTACCGTCGTTCTAAGCAAAATAAGGGGCATAAAAGGATTAACATCACATGCAAATCATAAGTGACATGATATGGCCATGAACTTGTGCTTCTTGATCTCCATCACCAAATTACCGGCATGATCTCCATCGTCATCGACACCACCATGATCTCCACCATTGTGCCGCCATTGAGGTTGGCGTGCTATCTATGCTATTACTACTAAAGCTACTATCTAGCAATATAGTAAACGCATCTGCAAGCACAAACGTTAGTTTAAAGACAACCCTGTGGCTCCTGCTAGTTGCCGTAGCATCGACGTGCAAGTTGATATTTAACTATTACAACATGATCATCTCATACATCCAATATATCATATCATGTCTTTGGCCATATCACATCACATGCATACTCTGCAAAAACAAGTTAGATGTCCTCTAAATTGTTGTTGCATGTTTTACATAGCTGCTATGGGTATCTAGTATGATCACATCTTACTTACGCAAAGCCAAAACGGTGATATGCAATTTGCTATTTAACCTTCTCCAAGAACCGCCTCGGTCAAATATGATTCAACTAAAGTTGAAGAAACAGACACCCGCCAGTCATCTTTATGCAACAAGTTGCATGTTAGTCGATGAAACCGGTCTCTCGTAAACGTACTAGAAAGGTTGGTCTGGGCCGCTTCAATCCAACAATACCGCCGAATCGAGAAAAGACTAAGGAGGGCAGCAAATCGAACATAAACGCCCACAAACTCTTTTGTGTTCTACTCGAGATATCATCTACGCATGAACCTAGCTCATTATGCCACTGTTGGGGAATGTAGCATGGGAAACAAAAAAATTCCTACGCACACGCAATACCTATCCATGGTGATGATCATCTACGAGAGGGGAGAGTGAATCTACATACCCTTGTGGATCGCTAAGCGGAAGCGTATATAACGCGGCTGATGTAGTGGAACATCTTCGTGATTCAAATCGCAGCCCGTCCCACGATCTCATCACAATCCGTCCCGCGATCCCATCACGATCCATCTCGATCTAGTGCCGAACGGACGACACCTCCGCGTTCAGCACACGTACATCTCGATGATGATCTCCGCCTTATTGATCCAGCAAGAGAGACGGGGAAGTAGATCCATTCTCCGACAGCATGACGGCACGCCGGTGGTAGTGGTGATCTATTCCTACAGGACTTCGCCTAAGCACCGCAGAAATCCGATCTAGAGGAAGAACTACGAACTAGAGGGTAGGGTTGCACATGGCTAAAGTTGTGTCTCAAAAAAACCCAAAAGCCTCTAGTATTTATAGGAGGAGGGAGGGCTAGCCTTGGGCACCAAGGAGAGCCTCCTTGGCTCGGCCGAAGTGGAGGAGGGAGGAGTCCTTCTCCAATCCTACTTGGATTAGTACTCCTTCCTAAATTGCCCACCTCTTTTGGATTTTCCACCTTTTTCCTCATGGGCTTTCCATGGATGACTTGTCAGTCCATTAAGCCTTATTGCGCATCCAATAAAACCATGTGGACCCCTTGGGGTGTAGTGGGCCCCCGGAACCCATTCATCACTCCCGACACATTGCCGGTAATGCCCGAAATCCTTCCGGAATCCAAATATCAACTTCCAATATATCAATCTTCGTTTCCGGACCATTCCAGAAACCATCGTGACGTCCGGGATCTCATCCGGGACTCTGAACAAAACTTCGGTCACCAGCACCTATAACTCAACTATACATAAACGTCACCGAACCTTAAGTGTGCAGACCCTGCGGGTTCGAGAACTATGTAGACATGACCTGAGACACTCTCCGAACAATATCCAATAGCACATCCATATTGGATCCTACATATTCTACGAAAATCTTATCGGTTGAACCTCTATGTCAAGGATTCAAACAATCCCGTATATCATTCCCTTTGTCCTTCGATATGTTACTTGCCCGAGATTTGATCGTCGGTATCCCCATACCTATTTCAATCTCGTTACCGGCTAGTCTCTTTACTCGTTTCATAATACAAGATCCCATGACTAACTCTTTAGTCACATTGCTTGCAAGGCTTGTACGTGATGTTGTATTACCGAGTGGGCCCCTAGATACCTCTCCGTCACACGGAGTGACAAAACCCAGTCTTGATCCATGCTAACTTAACGGACACCTTTGGAGATGCATGTAGAGTACCTTTATAGTCACCCAGTAACGTTGCGACGTTTGATACACATGTTGGAATTGTGCCCTAGAGGCAATAATAAATATAGTTATTATTATAATTCCTGTATCAAGATAATCGTTTATTATCCATGCTATAATTGTATTGAATGAAGACTCATTTACATGTGTGGATACATAGACAAAACACTGTCCCTAGCAAGCCTCTAGTTGGCTAGCCAATTGATCAAAGATAGTCAGTGTCTTCTGATTATAAACAAGGTGTTGTTGCTTGATAACTGGATCACGTCATTAGGAGAATCACGTGATGGACTAGACCCAAACTAATAGACGTAGCATGTTGATCGTGTCATTTTGTTGCTACTGTTTTCTGCGTGTCAAGTATTTGTTCCTATGACCATGAGATCATATAACTCACTAACACCGGAGGAATACTTTGTGTGTATCAAACGTCGCAACGTAACTGGGTGACTATAAAGATGCTCTACAGGTATCTCCGAAGGTGTTCGTTGAGTTAGTATGGATCAAGACTGGGATTTGTCACTCCGTGTGACGGAGAGGTATCTCGGGGCCCACTCGGTAATACAACATCACACACAAGCCTTGCAAGCAATGTGACTTAGTGTAAGTTGCGGGATCTTGTATTACGGAACGAGTAAAGAGACTTGCCGGTAAACGAGATTGAAATAGGTATGCGGATACTAACGATCGAATCTCGGGCAAGTAACATACCGAAGGACAAAGGGAATGATATACGGGATTATATGAATCCTTGGCACTCAGGTTCAAACGATAAGATCTTCGTAGAATATGTAGGATCCAATATGGGCATCTAGGTCCCGCTATTGGATATTGACCGAGGAGTCTCTCGGGTCATGTCTATATAGTTCTCGAACCCGCAGGGTCTGCACACTTAAGGTTCGACGTTGTTTTATGCGTATTTGAGGTATATGGTTGGTTACCGAATGTTGTTCGGAGTCCCGCATGAGATCGCGGACGTCACGAGGGTTTCCGGAATGGTCCGGAAACGAAGATTGATATATAGGATGACCTCATTTGATTACCGGAAGGTTTTCGGAGTTACCGGGAATGTGCCGGGAATGACGAATGGGTTCCGGGAGTTCACCGGGGGGGGGGGGGCAACCCACCCCAGGGAAGCCCATAGGCCTTGAGGGTGGCGCACCAGCCCTTAGTGGGCTGGTGGGACAGCCCAAAAGGGCCCTATGCGCATTGGAAGAAAAATCAAAGAGAAAAGAAAAAAAAGGGGGGTGGGAAAGGAAAGAAGGACTCCACCCACCAAACCAAGTAGGACTCGATTTGGGGGGGAGTCCTTCCCCCCTTTGGCTCGGCCGACCCCCTTGGGGCTCCTTGAGCCCCAAGGCAAGGTCCCCTCTCTCCCACCTATATATACGGAGGTTTTAGGGCTGATTTGCGACGACTTTTCCACGGCAGCCCGACCACATACCTCCACGGTTTTTCCTCTAGATCGTGTTTCTGCGGAGCTCGGGCGGAGCCCTGCTGAGACAAGGTCATCACCAACCTCCGGAGCACCGTCACGCTGCCAGAGAACTCTTCTAGCTCTCCGTCTCTCTTGCTGGATCAAGAAGGCCGAGATCATCGTCGAGCTGTACGTGTGCTGAACGCGGAGGTGCCGTCCGTTCGGTACTAGATCGTGGGACTGGTCGCGGGATTCTTCGCGGGGCGGATCGAGGGACGTGAGCACGTTCCACTACATCAACCACGTTCACTAACGCTTCTGCTGTACGGTCTACAAGGGTACGTAGATCACTCATCCCCTCTCGTAGATGGACATCACCATGATAGGTCTTCGTGTGCGTAGGAAAATTTTTGTTTCCCATGCGACGTTCCCCAAGAACACACAAGGCATTACTCCGGTGTCAATGAGTTACATTATCTCATGGTCATAGGAATGAATACTTGACATGCAGAAAACAATATCAACAGAATGACACAATCACATGCTATGTTTATAGTTTGGGTCTTGTCGATCACATCATTCTCCTAATGATGTGATCCCGTTATCAAGTGACAACACTTGCCTATGGCCAGGAAACCTTGACCATCTTTGATCAATGAGCTAGTTAACTAGAGGCTCACTAGGGACAGTGTGTTGCCTATGTATGCACACATGTATTTGAGTTTCCAATCAATATAATTCTAGCATGGATAATAAACGATTATCATGAACAAGGAAATATAATAATAACCAATTTATTATTGCCTCTAGGGCATATTTCCAACAGAAATACCTATGGCGTTGAACAGGGTTCCAGGAAGGTAATGTCATGTTTAGCTAATAAAAAAATACGCCGGCTTCACAAGCCGCATGATGAAGATAAGTTTGGCCCTTTTCATTTGACTTTATATTGGCACTTTCATTTCTTCCGACGTTTGTGTTTGCTTGGTCAACTAATCTGTTGTTTTTGACTCTATGGCAACGGGCACCGTTCGTGTAGTGGAACCATCACGGCTAGCTCCTAGGCCACAACTAGTGTTGGCTACGTATGAAGAATTTTTCTCAAAGTACATCCCAAACTATTCAACGACTACTTATAGTATGTTCAACACAAATCATATATCTCTTATCATTTCTTTTGAAATAACTAGGGGACCGGTGGATCATACGTTGGTGGTGGTGCCAATGATGGCATATCTCCCGAGTCACGGAGCCTGATAACTCCGATCGATCGTGAAGGTAGCGATGGCAGTGGCAGTGCTGGTAGCAGTGACGACCTCGGCTTTGCCGGTCATGGTGGTGACGAACTTGGTGGTGGTGGTGGATGTTCTGGGGCTTAACCCTATGGATGGTGGTGGTGGATGTATGATACTTATGTTGTGATGATGATATCTTGTGATGCTTCGACTTATGTTGTGATTATGTTATCTATTATCTTACGATGATCCGACTTATGATGCTCTTGTGTGATATATGTGTGTCATGCAGGATGCACAATAAGTTATTCCTCACCCAGGTAATCTTACGATCGTTTTATAAATAAAGTACATTTGGAATAACAATAGTTACATTAATATTGATTATTACGTAATATTTGATGTACTTAAAAAATATAGGTCATAAGATCAGAAAAATCGTATTTCATGTACATTTTATACTATGTTTTTATGTTTGTAATTTTACGTGACATAAAATATTTTTTATGGTGACTATATATTTCTTACGATCTCTTTTTACGTATGAAATAAGAAGAAAAATATAATTACGATGCATTGATGTAAAAATTGAGGGGGGATGAAAAATAACTATTTACCTAGGATGACGAATAGTCAATCCCTATATATGTGTGTGTGTTGTATTTGAATTGAACTCAAATAGAAAATCCAAAAAAATCGAGACAGAAACTATGCAGACGGCCTTGCCGTCGGCATAGGAGCGGATCATGCTACCATGCGATGACATGTGGCACTGCACGCCGACGGCTAGGACATTGGCATAGTGTAAAACTATGCCGACAGCCTGGCTGTCGGCGTCTACGAGCTAGGGCGAACCAGGGCCGTCCATGTGGCACCTATGTGCCGACGTCTAGGCCATCGGCATAGTTTTACGCTATGCCGACTGCCTAGCCGTCGGCATATCTACGGGTCACGATGCACCAGAGCCTTCTACGTGTCGCGTGTAGCCGACAGCCTGGTCGTCGACATAGTTTTACGCTGTACCGACGGCTTGGCCGTCGACATACATGCGACATGTATCCGTCTTCCATTGTGTAGATTGTGGTGATGGCGCCGTCAGCCACACTCAAGCGTGCACGGTTACTGACGGTGAATCTATGCCGATGGTTGTGCGAAAACCGTTGGCACAGGTATATGTCGACGACTTTTTTTCGCCGACGATCCCACTCAAATATGCCGGCTTTCGCATTCCCGACGACTCTATGCCGACGACGGCCGTCGGCATAGGCCTACCCCGATGGCCTTTTGCTCTATGTCGAATGTTGTCTTTGCATAGGCCTCGAGTCCGGTAGTGCTATAACGCCTTGGCAAATTCTCTTAAACCCTACCTTTTTGTTAAAAGAATATTTTTATTTTTTCATAGCAATTTTTCCTATATTGACATGGCAAATTTACCTATCACGCCATGATGATTTTTAACCTCGAGATGGAAAAAAGAAAAGATGTCAAATTTTACTTTTATTTGCCATGGCAACTTTCCTTATATTGATATGGAAAATTTACCTATAATGCCATGGCAAACTCTTTTAGCCTCTTTTTTAGGAAAACTCTTTGAATCAGCCAGCTGATTTAAGGCACGCTCATCAACCGCTTTGCTAGCAAGCCACGTGTATGTGAAGGCCACATTCATGTCTGGTTTAGTTTCTTTCCTCGCGCATGAAAACTCCACGACCAGGCCGAGGCCTGTTTATTTTCTTTCCTCACCCGCAGAAACTCCAGACACACGTTACTGTTTGTTGGTACAGGTGCATGTGGTGCTGCTGTTTGCTGCCACCGCTGCTTCGTCTCCCATGTATGTACTATTAATTAATTGTCACAATCGACATGTTAAGATGTTCCTCAAGCAATTGCGTGCGGCAAGTGTTTTTTTTCTGCACTCTCTTCGTTCCTAAATATAAGTCTTTTAAGAGATTTCATTAGATGACTACATACAAAACAAAATGAATAAGTCTACGTTCTAAAGTATGTTTATATACATATGTATGTAGTCCTCTAATAGAATCTCTAAAAATACTTATATTTAGGAACGGAGGGAGTGCTACCTCCTCGCGATATTATTTTTTCATGTTTTTGCTTCAACCAAATGGTATTTTATTGTGTTTGAAAGTCTGCCATGCCGGAGCTACAAGGACGGTTGGCGTTGTTGCAATTCGCATGCGCAACGTTATAAAGCTGGTCAAATTCAGGCAAGTGGCTGATCCTTGTTGCTGACGCATAGCATTGCAAGTTCAGACGTCGTATTTGATTTTGCTGGAAAGCTATGTCGCAGTGTTGTAAAACATGTGTGACATTGCAAGCCGACCGATGGTGTTGCCTGCTGGATGCGTGACGCTACAAGCCTGGCAGACATTTTTTTCACTTCGGTGTTGTGGCATCGTGCTGCAAAAATAAAAAGATGTGCAAATATAACCATCATGCTTCAAGCCGTATGCAATAATGGCATGAGATTTTTTTTGCTTCTACAATAGTTGAAATGTTGTGCTACAAAACCATGTGATGGGCAAAGCAGACCACACGAGGCTTCAAGGGGCGAGCTGTGTTGTTGCAGGTGGGCGCTTAATGTTGCAAGCTAGGCTTACGTTGAGCAAGTTTGGCCATTTTTGTTTCCGTCGCTCACCCTTTTTTTTGCAAAGCTAGCCACGGGATGTTGCAAATGTCGACGTTGTCATGGGTGTTGCGGTCGCTACGGGAGCTTCGCCTGGTGTGTCGGTGTTACAGCCGCTTCGGAAGCATCATTGGTGATGTGGCCATTTGCAGGTGTGTTGTCGTTGGTGCGGCTAGTTCACGGGGTACCTAGCGATGTTGACGACGGTTAATGGTCTTGCGATATTACGATATCGCTCGATGTTGTTTGATGCTACGATGATGGTTGATGGTGAGGTAAAAGGTGAAAAGAGGTGCCCTCCACCAATATTTATAAAGAAATACCCAAAGTGGCGACTGCTAGGCATGGGAATAGAGGAGCTGCAGTAAATTTTGGAGAAGGTGACGCTCGACTTTTGGGACAAAGATATCTGCAGAGGTCTATTGTGATGTCACCGCATTTGCCCTTAATTCTGGCGGATGACGTCATGGAAAGACGGCGCATGGAAAATTACAAAGTCTGATAGTGCCATGAGCTGGCGTCTGAAGAAACTGAGAAGACACAAATACAAGGCAAAAGCTAAGCCGCCTAATGGAAGCAAGGAAGATTAACCTGAACAAGTTCGAATCAACCGGGGGCCTAATGTCGGGGATATGACCCAGCGGTATAACCCGACGTTTGGGCCGGGTTAGACTGTCGGCGGCTTAAGAAGCATATGCTCGATGGGCCGTAGAGATGACAAAAAGGCAAGCAAGAAGACTTATCAAGTGAGTCGTCTGGCGGCCTAGTACCTGAAGATGACGGGTCAAGGCCCATGAGGTGGAAGACGCTAGAAGCCTTCCTAACTTGGGAATTGTAATAGGTTACGAGACATAATATGACTTGGACTCTTCTAAACCCGGGGGCTTCGACCTATATAAGGAGGGGAACCCCTCAGGTTAATAGAAAAAAAAGAAACTCTCGAAAGCTAGGTTAGATATTCCGCAACCTTGTAATCGAGATTACCATCAATATAGACACCAAGGAAGGACGTAGGCTTTTACCTCCATTGGAGGCTCCGAACCTGGGAAAATCCGCCTCTCATTCTCGATCAACCACTTCGAGTCGCCACACAGCGATAATGGCCTCACACCTAAGTTCTCCGATGAGAACATCTGCCGTGACAAAACCACGATAGCCAAGATCCCATCATGGATCCGTCGGCCCTTCAAGAAGGCAGTCTGAAGGGGGTGATCAACCCTCTCTGCTACAGGGCCAACCTCGTCGGGCGTACTTTTGAGAATATGCGCTCGAGCATGCACTAGTGAAGAAAAGCCTAACTATGACGTGGCAAAAATGACCTTGCTGACATGGACACCCGACGCCACCAATATCACGCCACAATTTAAAAATACTGCTGGCGTTGGCGCCGACGCTGGCAGTATTGGGAATACCTATGACGTGGGCTATATCTCAACGTCGAGAAAATCATACATATCTATGGTGTGCGGGATTTCCCTACATCAGAAACTATAGACAATATTATTGACGTTGTATCTTTTTCGCACGGCATTAATAATTAAAAAAAACGCAGCAAAAAACGCTGCCACAGCAGCGCAATTTTGTATCAGTATATAGATAACGACTTTTGCATCCCACATTGATTCCGCTAAGACATGACAATACATATGTACTCGTACAACATAAGATATGCATACATTAACCATCGTAACTACTAATACGGAACTCTTTTCATTTAGGGACAATTTTGAAGAACAGAAAACCTCCTCCATCTTTATAATGGAGCACAGAGATCCACCGATCTTCAATCTTTAAGTTGCAGTCACTCGGTAGTTGCCTCCACTCAGCATTTTTTTTCGTTTGAATCATGACATTTTTCACTACTCCCTCCGTTCCTAAATATAAGACCTTTTAAAGATTGCACTATGAACTATATACGGATGTACATAGACATATTTTAGAGTATAGATTCATTCATTTTGCTTCGTATGTAGTCTTCTAGTGGAATCTCTAAAAGGTCTTATATTTTGAAACGGAGGGAGTAATAAATATGGTATTTTTTTTGTTTTTCAGTCCCTGACACGTCAATTTATTTTCCATTTTCTTTAACAATGGCAATGTTTTTTTTTTTTTGAGGGAAACAATGGCAATGTTGTTTTCATAGCATGACAAAAACTTGGCTTGGCTTCATTAGTCGTCGCTTAAATTGGGGATCCCCTCTCCTGCGCTGCGCAAGGAACACCCGGGTGCCGCCCCAGCCCGGTGGATCGATCCGATTACCAGCCGGCCCGTCTTACCGCGACTTGTCCACCAGTCGAATTCAGAATCACATCTCATCGGATCCGTAAGGCAATCGCAACATCGGCTGGCTACATATAGTTTGTCTTTGGGTTCGATAATTTCCATCTCTCACGCGTACGCACTCACGCACGTCCTCCATCTCTAGCCGCCGTATCTCAGTCGCCGACCCCGTCTCTCTCTACTCTAAGGCTGCTGCTGCGGCAGATGGAGCCGATTAGGGTGCCGACGAGGACGAGAATTCCTATTATCTACCAAGTCGTCGAAGATCGGGAGCCGGCCGACGGGCAGGAGTTCCTGGCACGAGGTGTACGGGATTGGATGCAAGGCCGGTTGCCGTTGATTGACCAAGAACTCGACATGTTGCAAAGGCAACTAGAGGCTCAGCAGCAGAGCCGCCATGAGGACGAGGACGAGGAGCGGTTCTGGCCCGGTTTGGTAGTCCCGGCCTCGCGCGACGCTGTCCTGCAGCTGCCGGAGACAACCGGCGCGCCGGCCGGAGCCCGGCTCCAGCAGACGGAGTGCGCCGTGTGCCTCAAGGATTTCGAGGTGGAAGACAGGGTCACGACGATGCCGTGTGACCACTACTTCCACCAGGGTTGCATCTCTGAGTGGCTCAAGGTCAGCTGCGTCTGCCCCCTCTGCCGTCACGCGCTGCCTGCTGCAAGTCCACAGGCGCGCCAGATGGAAGTCCGTGATTGATCATCATCTTTTGATCCTGCATGAACAATGTTTATGGTGCTGTCCCTCTCCCTGCTTCAAGCCAGGCACAGAAGGAAATTTATCTATTCAGTCCTCAATGTAAACCTCGAACTTGAAGCAGAGCGTATCTTTTTTGTTTTTGGCAAAAGGCAGAGCGTATCTTGATCTGCTTCTAGAGCAACGGTGTGATGTCTCTCTGTTTTTCTTTGATGTAAAACTAGTTCATGTCTCCAGAGCAGAATGTTTAACCTAGTGCCATGTTTATTTTACCTACCACTGGTGTTACCCAGATCAGTAGATCACCGACGCTCTAATGTCGCTGATTGTATTGCAGTCCTCTTTGTGCGATTGATTCCTTGGAAAAAGGTATAAAGTCTACCGAGTTTTTTTTATCAGTGCCGAGTCCAATTTTAAAGCAAAGTCCACAAACATTAGTGTGCCGAGTGCCTGAAACGCGGCACAAAACCAGATTCCAGTAGTGACTAATGATATTGCAGTCCTTTTTATCCTACTCCATTCACAGGAGTACTAGCCATCACCGCGGGGTACATTGTGTTTATAAGGAGTGATTTTACTGTTTACAATAAGGCTCGGTTTAAACAAATAGAATTATGTGCGTTACATCTCTAATTAGATTCACTTATTGTAATCATGTGTGGTGCATCTTAGGAAACAAAGAGTACATGCTGGTACTTTTTCTAATAAGCGCAAAGAAACACAGTACATTCACTGCCATCTTTGATCGTCTGGTCTAGCCCCCACGGGATTAGTGTGCCCATGATGAAGTAGTATAGAGCCTTTGCGGAATTCTTGCACGCGATATAGAGGTGGTTTGGCGCCGGCGCATGTGATTGTTGGATCTTCAGTTTGTGGACCCTGAGGATACATGTGCAATTGTATGATGTCTAAAATATTATCACATATGGTTGCCAAAAATAGGGATGGCACCTGCTTGGTTTGGATACGAGTGAAGTTATCTCATACCCTACCCACCCTCTATGAGCTTGCCCACCACTCGTACTTATTCATGTCAACGGGTATAATTATTTTTATATCCATCCCTCGATTGGCTAAATGGACACCCATGGTTAAAAATACACACATGTGTACATATCAACTTGAGCAAGAAAATAATCATAAAGGACATCATATCATCATACTTATAAACAACATCACATCATAACAACATAACATATTTATAAATAAGAACACATTCTTATAAACAGCAGCACAACATAAACAATAAGACGTTGGCGTCCGAGCTGATGGAAGCGCTGGCGACGACGAGGCAGTGAAGCTGGATGCACTGGCGGCGACGACTAGCGATGCATGTGAAGACGAGGAGATGAGGAGGATATCAATCCCCCCCCTCTCTATATATGGGATGTGATCAGTATTCATTATTTACCTAAGCGGTAAGCCTAACCACGTTAATTACGCAGAGAAAGAGAGAACACTTGCTTCCTAGGTGAACGCATAGGAACCCTACCCATCGCCGTCAAGAGAGCCAATCATTTTGGCGCCCTCTTCGGGCATCTATTCTCCGTCAGCGAGCTTTTGGTCATCGCTGGTAAGGGGGGCTTGCCAGACCACGCACGTTTGGATCGTTTTAGCTTTAGGTTGTAGGGCGCGAGCTTAGGTTTTTGGGTAGTTCAATGTTTCCACGACGGCGACGCTGAATAAGGAAGGTCCAGATTGTTCGGCGGTGTATTTATGATCGGTGATGGATTTGAAAACTAGTCTGTTCAAGCGAGGATGTTGTGGCGATGTCGACATTCTTGTGGTGGTCTTGTGTCCTCATGCTTCACCATTGTGACGTCGTTTGCTTCAGCGTCGGCGCGGAGCTTGGGAGGTAGTCCAGGAGCGGATGTAGATTGTGGTCTACATCGACGACATCTAAAAGATAGAACATGTGGTGGGGTCATGGTTGATGGTTGCGAGGTATGGTTTCGTCATTCGATGTCTTAGTCATGGTGCGGTGCCGGATCTAGGGTTTGATGGCGTGTCCGAGTTGTTGCCCCCGTCTGATTCATTCAACGGGAATGGCTTTGTCTTTGATGAGCCACCTTGGAGGTCTGCAAAGCTGCATAGCAGCGATGGGGTTGAATCGAGCTCAGGTGTGGAGGTGATCCATCATTTTTTTTCGTTGATGGCTGATGTGGGGACGCCATAGGTAGGTGATGGGCGTTGATGTCAAGCTCAAGGATTCTTCGGTCTTTATTGTACTTTTTACTTCTCGGCTGGTACTCCTTTGTGCAAAGGCTAGCATTCCGTTGTCTTTTTAGTTTTGTCATACCGGTTTTTACGTGACTTATACTATGGTCTTTGTGATATAAATGAGACACATGTTAGCATGCAAAATAGACAAATAGTGAAGGCCCGGTTAACAGATTTTGCATGGGTATATGGGTACACGGGTATTGGTTATGCTATCTCATACCCGTACCAACTCTACCCGATGACTTTAATACTTCTTATTTATATACTCATGGGATTTTTTAATAATACCCTTATACTATTAGGCTTTTACCCATCGGGTACGCGGGTAATGGATTGTCATCTCTCTCAAAACCTTAGCCTGCCTTGTGAGTTCATTTTCTTGACCGTTAATCTCTTGGCATGCCATGTGTTGAATTGTCATTCATTGGTGTGGGCTTGCTTCGGCACCATAAATAGATTTGTCGTAGTGACTTAAAAAAGCATGATAATAATTGTCGCCGATGATAATGTTATAGAAAGTACGGATGTACTCCAAAGCAACATGGGTAGCATTTTCTTCTGCTATATCAAGTGTTGCAGCTGGTGTACCAGCAGTGAATGTAGCTTGTTTATGTTCAAAGTCGCATGGCTGGTGTGGGAGGTTGATTATTACCCATGATTTTATTGTGTGGTATATAATTTTTTATTTGTTTGTCTTCCTTTGTTTAATTGATAATTAATTTGCATGTAAATAATGGTGTTGATGAACACATTGCTCAAAAGTCAGATATTTCAAAAGTAAATAATGAATACTTATTCCCGTTCAAACAATTGATGAGAAATTATTGACACCATGGATGTACCATAGATGTATAAAATGAATATGTAATGTAACTAAATATCGAAATGCTTCAATTTGTATATCTAGCTAAGCCTCAACTCTACGACAGCCGCACATGCAGTTACATAACTTTGGTTCACTTGTTTGAGATCTGCAATGGTAAAGTTGGCAAAACAAAAGTCAATTTTACAAAGATCAACAACTGAAACATTTACTGTAAAATGAAAGATTGCAAATTTTGGATGACCAATTTTACAATATTAACATTGTCAACTGATTGCTTGAGCTTTTTACACCTCCTGATGAAAACATGTAACTATGATTTCTTTTCTTTAAAAAAACGAAGTATACGCTAGAGCAATAATGTTCTATACAAACAGATTTAACCGCCGCCTTGCCTATGTGGGCAATTTGGGTGGGTGGGGGGGGGGGTCCATTCCACACGACACAGAAAAATCGTCTGCGATAGGGAGCAAGAGGGCATACGTTTGACAGAACTAAGCATATGTGATATCCGCATCTATCACAAACATGAGTCGCCGCCCAAGCGTTTGCAATATATCATATTTCCCAAGCGTTCCATTCTTGCTACTCATATGGGATGACATTACCATCGCACGCGTCATTCTACGGTAGAACGTTTACGACGCATCGTATCACAAACAGTTCATGATTGTAAAGCATGTATGATAAAAAGACTATCACACATTCACATACATTTAGTTCTCCGTCATCGTTTGTGATATATCAAGTTTCCCAAACGCTCCAACTGTCGTACTCGTGTCGGATGGGATAACTATAGCACACGCTATTTTGTTGTGTAACATTTACGATGAATACAACATGACAAACAGTTCATCATTATAAAACATGTATGATAAGGAGACTATCACAAACATTTAGTTTAGTTGCATCTTTTGTGGTATTTTGTCTGACATCACACATTCTTTGCAAACTAAAATTGTGTGCATGGTCGCAGGTTTTCTCTTGTCGGATCATTAGGTATATCACACACATTGTGCTTTACATACCGTGTGCACTGTAATCTCACACATAGCATATTTTCTGCCTAATTTAACATATTTAATTTAAAATTCAACAGAATTTGAATTCGAAAGTTGGCAATATCTTTTTTTTCATATCCATCATATATAGATATAGTTTCAACAATCACTGCATTATTCAATTCATAGGTACATATGTTCAAGAATTACATAAGAACCAAATATAGAATGATGAATCACCCTTGTATACTTGCATTAAAGACATTATTTTTTGAATTCAGAAACATTTTTTCAAATTCCAAAACATTTTTTAAAAACCCAGAACATTTTTGAAACAGAAGCAGAAAAGAAAAACAATCAAAAAAATAAAACCGGTTTAGGGAACCTTCTAGAAGTTTCCCAAAACCAAAAAAACCACTGAGGGTCTCTTGAAGGTTTCTAAAACCGGAGGTGTTGGCATATAAATGGACCGGGCCATTTCCAAAAGCTAGCTAGGTGCGAAGCCCTAACAGGGCAACCAGAGAGCGTCAAATAGGGATTTCCCCAAACTAACGCTCGGACGTGGTGCACTAGCGGGCTGGGCACCAACATGCTGGAAATGGATCGCGAAGAAAGAAATCTGTGAGAAGGACCGATCGAGCTCTGTACCAGACTATCGAGTAACGGCCTGCCGCCCTGTGCTAACCACAAGATCGACCACGGCTTTGTTATTTTGATAGAAGGAAATTGTAATATTTAACCCATTAAACACTGCACATAATTATTTATTATATACCCAATATAAATTAAATTTAAATATACTTATTAATTTTCAAAAAAACATTTTTCTATTTTTATTTTTATTAAAAACTTTTTTTTTCTTTTGCCGTTGTTTTCTGTTTTTTTTTAAAAGAAGAAAAACGAAAAAAAGAAAGAGAGGAGGGGGCCAGCGTGCAGCCACCGCAGTGTTGGAAATATGCCGTAGAGGAAATAATAATTAGTTATTATTATATTTCTTTGCTCATGATAATCGTTTATTATCCATGCTATAATTGTATTGATTGGAAACACAATACTTGTGTGGATACATAGACAAAACACTGTCCCTAGTAAGCCTCTAGTTGACTAGCTCGTTGATCAAAGATGGTCAAGGTTTCCTGGTCATAGGCAAGTGTTGTTACTTGATAACGGGATCACATCATTAGGAGAATCATGGGATGGACTAGACCCAAACTAATAGACGTAGCATGTTGATCGTGTCATTTTGTTGCTACTGTTTTCTGCGTGTCAAGTATTTGTTCCTATGACCATGAGATCATATAACTCATTGACACCGGAGGAATGCTCTGTGTGTATCAAACGTCGCAACATAACTGGGTGACTATAAAGATGCTCTACAGGTATCTCCGAAGGTGTTCGTTGAGTTAGTATGGATCAAGATTGGGATTTGTCACTCAGTATGACGGAGAGGTATCTCGGGGCCCACTCGGTAATACAACATCACACACAAGCCTTGCAAGCAATGTGACTTAGTGTAAGTTGCGGGATCTTGTATTACGGAACGAGTAAAGAGACTTGCCGGTAAACGAGATTGAAATAGGTATGCGGATACTGACGATCGAATCTCAAGCAAGTAACATACCGAAGGACAAAGGGAATGACATACGGGATTATATGAATCCTTGGCACTGAGGTTCAAACGATAAGATCTTCGTAGAATATGTAGGATCCAATATGGGCATCCAGGTCCCGCTATTGGATATTGACCGAGGAGTCTCTCGGGTCATGTATATATAGTTCTCGAACCCGTAGGGTCTGCACACTTAAGGTTCGACGTTGTTTTATGCTTATTTGAGTTATATGGTTGGTTACCGAATGTTGTTCGGAGTCCCGGATGAGATCAAGGACGTCACGAGGGTTTCCGGAATGGTCCGGAAACGAAGATTGATATATTGGATGACCTCATTTGGTTACCGGAAGGTTTTCGTGCATTACCGGAAATGTTTCGGGCTCATCGGTAGTGTACTGGGAGTGCCGGGAGGGGTGCCGGAGACCATCAGGAGGGGTGTCACGCCCCAAGGGGTCTCATGGGCTGTGGGAAGAGATAAACCAGCCCCTAGTGGGCTGGAATAAGTTCGCACTAAGGCCCATAAGGTTTGAGAAGGAAAAAAACACAAGGTGGAAAGAGTTTCCAAGTGGGAAGGTGGAATCCTACTCCAAGTAGGATTGGAGTAGGACTCCTCCACCTCCAATTTCGGCCAAACCTTTAGGTTTTGAGGCTGCCTCCTCCCCTCCCTCCCTCCTATATATAGTGGGGTTTTAGGGCTGATTTGAGACAACTTTTGCCACGGCAGCCCGACCACATACCTCCATGGTTTTTCCTCTAGATCGCGTTTCTGCGGAGCTCGGGCGGAGCCCTGCTGAGATTGGATCACCACCAACCTCCGAAGCGCCGTCACGCTGCCGGAGAACTCATCTACCTCTCCGTCTCTCTTGCTGGATCAAGAAGGCCGAGATCATCGTCGAGCTGTACGTGTGCTGAACGCGGAGGTGCCGTCCGTTCGGCACTAGATCGGAGCGGATCGTGGGATGGATTGAGGGACGGTTCGTGGGACGGTTCGCGGGGCGGATCGAGGGACGTGAGGACGTTCCACTACATCAACCGTGTTTCTTAACGCTTCTGCTGTGCGATCTACAAGGGTACGTAGATTGGAAATCCCCTCTCGTAGATGGACATCACCATGATAGGTCTTCGTGCGCGTAGGAAATTTTTTGTTTCCCATGCGACGTTCCCCAACACGCGGCCTTGCCGTGTTCCCCAACCCTAGCGACATGGAGTCCTCCTCCCGATCCATCTCCCTTCTCGGGCACCCTGCGCGCCTCCTCCCCAATGCCCCCGCGCGGCAACCTCCCCCTAGCCCGAGTCCCCTCTCCCGGTTCTTCCTCGCTCGCGACCATGGAGCAGCTCCCCTGCCGAGCGACCTCGCCACCTCGTCCCGTGCTCGCCGCTCGCCGGCCGTTCTCCTCCATTCCCCACGCTGCCCCCGTGCCGTCCTCGTCGCCCTGGCCATGGCCCTCCGCCGGCAGGTCCCCTGCGTCCCCCGCCGGTGCTCGCCCCGCTGCCGGTTTGCCCGTGCGGCAGACCGCCTCCCCGCATGCCCCGCGCGCCACTTCGCCTCCCTGCTGAATCGGCCGCCTCGCAGCTTGCCTGCGCCGTCGTTCCTCGCCGTGCCGCGGCCTCCCTCTCCCCGCCGGTGCGCGCCCGCCTGCTCCGTCCGCCGGAGTCCGCCAAGACCTCCAAGGCCCCGGCCTCCTCCTCCTGCCGAGGTTGTGCTTGCCGTTGTATGTTGCTGCCTGCTACCGAGTTGCTGTTGCTGCGCTGGTGCCGAGCCTGTTGCCCCATTGTGTAGCTGGCTGTTGCTTGCCAGGTTGCTGCCACTGCGTGCATGCTAGTTGCCGTTGCTTATTGCTGTTGCGGGTTGCTGCTTGGAGATGCTCTTGCTGCTGCCTGCCGTTGCCGAGTTAGATGCTTCCTGTTGCCGCGTTGCGTTTTGCTGCTGCTAGCTGTATCTGCCAGGCTGCTGCTGGCTGTTGATTGTCGCCGTGTTGCTCCTGCTGTGCTTGCTACTGCCAGTTGCTTTTGTTGTTGCTTGCTTTTTGCCTGCTAGCGCTAGTCGTGTTGCTGATGCTTGCCGAAGCTAGTTGCTTGTGCTGACACATGCTATTAGCTCTTGCCGCTTGTGGTTGCTTGCCGTAGCTTGCCGTTAGATGTTAGTTGCTAGCTGTTGTTGCTATCGCGGGTTGCCGTCGCCGAAGACCGCGTGCACCATCCCCTCCTTCATGGAACCGACAAATTCGACGAGTACCACGTCGTCCTCGACGGCCTCTTCAGAAACGTGTTCGACTCCCGACGCCGAAGATCGTCTACCGACGCAAGAGAACGACTACCGTCGACGAGACCGTGTACGACTACTTCCACGACGACCACGACTTCCACAACGTCCGCTACGAACCGATCCGCTTCGAATTACACGCTTCGAAGGTATACCGATGAGACGTGTCGTGTAACGAACGAATGTGTTGTATGAGATGTATGTATGTTTGCACCATATGTTGCCCGTTGCACGTTGTCCCTCTTATATTGTGCCCCGATACATGGGAACCCGGTAACCGGGATCACCCCATCTTTATTTAACGTTCCCGCACTCGCTCCCAGTTCGTTGGCACCGATATCTCGATGAGTTATCGGGAAAGGAACGTTGCCATGGCATCATTTCTGATTTGCCACCATGGTCCCCTTTCGCTCGCCGTGGCGACACTTGTTTCTTTCTCTTCTTGCCGTGGTGTTGATAAACTTGCATGCATGATGCATTCATGGCATGTACATCTTGTGTTGCAAGTTCTTGTGTCGTAGCTCCGTTCTATGCTCCGCGAGTTAACCGTCTAGGATGACTTGTAGGAACATCGCTTCACCCTTGCCATGATAACAACAATGTAATATTGCCGTGATAATTAACGGGAGTGAATTAAATAATTAAACGTGGAGTTTCGTTGATATGCAACTCGTTGCCTATCGAGCTTCACTTAATGTGTATTGTTTGCACGAGGTGAATTGCCATGCCATCCCTTGCATCATTGACCTGACCATGCATCATATTAGGTTTGCATCATGTTGTGCATCGTGTGGTGAATATCTGTGTTGATGTTTGTTTCCGGTTTGCTCCGTCTCGATAGAGTTCCGCAAGCGTGTCGGAATGTGAGGACCCGTTCGACTACATTGGTTCGCCGACTTCACGGAGTTGTTCTTCTTCCAAGCGGGATCTCAGGCAAGATGACCATTTCCCCAGATACCATTACTATCATTGCCATGCTATTTGTACCGCTTCTATCGATTACGCCTCGTTGCCTACCACATGTTAAATATCAGTGAAAGTGCGTTATATCGACTAGAGGGGGGGTGAATAGGAGATTTTTAGAATTTCATCACTGAGGAAATTCCTTTTGAGGAAATTCCTCACTGATGACTAACTTACAACGGAAACAGTAAAGGATCAGAAGTGCAAAGTTTCACAACAGCAGTTTTTCGGAGTGAGGAATGTGAAAATAGATTGCACTGTGAGCAGGCACGCAGAATACAGATGAGGATTAACCGACGTGAAGAATTTGGGGTTGAGGAAATTCAGAGAAAGTCTTCAGCAAATTCTTCAAACAGTAACAGTGAAAGTCATCACACATAATACGAGGAAACTAAGGAGTTGAGGAATTAGAACCCGTTTCTCACTGAAGACAGTCGTTGATGACCCAGTTCCAACTGCTGTGACAGTCGTACATCTGGTTAGGAGCGGCTTGGTATTGAAACCAAAGGACACACAGTCCCAGGACACACATTCCCTACCGTGTTCTCCTTGGGCTAAGGACACACAGTACTCGCCCAACACTCATGGTAAGTCTTCAGGGCACACTTCCAAACCCTCACAAACTTGGTCACCCGGCGATCCACAATTGACTGCTGGAAAGCTCTAGACCATGACGCCTAACCGTCTGGAGGATGCACAGCCCTCAAAGGTAAAAGGCTTCAGTCCCACACATGAACAACTTCTTCAGTGATGCTCAATCACTAGGTTTGGTTTGTGGTTTCGGTGTATGGGGTATTTCCTCACTGATGAATTACTCTCGAAGACTCTGAGGAATTGGGTTGCTCTTATGACAAGTGTCAGTTTCTAACGAAGCAGCCAACGAGCTAATGGTTCTGGGGGTGGCTATTTATAGCCTCGGAGCATCCCGACATGATTTTACACTAATGCCCTTAAATAATATGATCGTTGGAGTGGATAAGACCAATGACTTGGCGTGGCTATCGAAACGGTCGGAACCCTCAACTGTGAGAGTCCTCATGTCACTCGTATTCCTCACTTGAGGCTTTTGGTAGGATTGGCTTGGGTTGAGCATCATGAGGAAATTCATTCCAAAGTGTAACTTAGACCCCCTTTAACAGTACGGTGTTCCTATTACTCAAATGTGAAGAAAATAAAACAGAAAGAGTAAATCTTCATGCTTCAAATTCTTCAAAGTGATTTTCTTCAGGACACACCGAATTCCTCAATTTCAGTATCTTCATTACGAATATCAATTTCATCACAGATTCCTCGCGATTCATTTCTTCAGCTTCAGACCAATTTCTTCAACCGAAGATATATATTTTTAGGGGTCGATATTCTTCAAATATTCAAACTCCTCAATGACTTATAGATCCTGGTTACACTCATAAACACATTAGATACTTAACCTATAAGTCTTCAAACCACCAAAATCACTAAGGGGCACTAGATGCACTTACAATCTCCCCCTTTTTGGTGGTTGATGACAATTAGGTTAACTCTTCAACAGGGATAAAAAATATGAAGTGTAAATACTCATTTGAGGAATTTGAAATCAAGATTCAGAGAGACTCCCCCTGAAGAAGTGCATATCTTGAGGATTTTGCTTTTCACAGCAAATGCACATTGATGATTTATATCATGGGAGATCTCCCCCTGAGTCTTGTAAATCATGCATACATGTAACATATCATATGAAGAAAATGAAAATGCATGATGACAAATGGTATCTGACGAATTCCAGCATGCGTGCATTAAAACTTGAGGAATAAGCATGTGAAGAAAAACGTTCAGAAGCGTCAGAGTACCATCGGGCTTAAGTTACAACTCATTACATAAAAACTTCAGAAGAGCCAAGAGTTTGTAACTTAAATATAGTTCATAAGCCCCAAAAATATCCCGCTTGAAGGTTAACTCTCAAGTTTCTCCCCCTTTGTCATCAAGTGACAAAAAGGGACAAACTAAGGACTAACGCCCGTGAAGACTTCACTTCTTGGCGGTTGAGGAAGAGCTGTGATGCTTCTTGGGAGTAGTCTTCTTCCTTGCACCGGTAGCAGTGTCGAGTTGTTCTTCATCAGTTTCAGCAGTGCGTAATGAAGAAAGGAGCTGTCTTCAAGGTCTGGAACTGGAATAGGCCTGAACTTCTTCTTGGGAGGCCACGACCATTCAAAGTCTCGCTCAAAGTCCATTTCTTAAAGCTCAGTCTGAGTCTTCAGATGTGCGAGTGTAGCCCAGGTGTGATCAAAAACCTCATGCAGATAATGATGGTTGAGCTTCACAGAGTTCTGTGTTTCAGTGAGGGTTTTCACAATGGCGCCAAACTGGCGTTTGACCCACTTGTGATTGCGATCCACCTTCTGGTGAAGACTGAGGAGGAGTTCTCTTGTATTCATCACGCGAGGAGGAACGGGGCTTGGCGGACGAGTCTCAGTATCATCCCATGAAGACTAAGCTTCTGGCTCTGTGAACTGGCCATCAAGGGGCCTACTGCCTTCTTCAATCACTGATTTGCCTTTTCCTTCAATGGGCTCGAAAGTCTTCTTGTTGACCCGGATAGGAGGCATATAACCAACATGGTTTTGGAAATCAGCATGGAAGTTGATGTCTGTCCTTGTCCTGATGAATCTCATGATCCATGGGGCATATATTTTGTGATCAAAAGGACACATAGCATTTTCGGCCAAAGTCCTCAAGAAGAAATCATGGATGTTGATAGGAATACCATGAATGATGTTGAAGAGGATATTCTTCATGAGGCCTACGACATCTTCTTCATCATCATGGCCTTTGATCAGCGCGAGCACACTGCAGAGGATTCTGTAAACAGATCTGGATGTGTACTTGAGCTCGTGGACGAGGAAGGTTGTTCTTGGAGATTTTCCTTTAGCCAAAGGCTTCATGAGGATTTCCATCATCCCATTGGGCAGCTCACGCTCACCATAAAGCTTCACAGCCTCATCTGAGGGAATTGGTACATGCAGTTCACGGAGGAGTTCAGTAGTAGGAGCCTTGTAGTGAGTGTTTTGTGTCATCCAATCAAACACCCAAGTGTTAATGTCTTCAGGGTTGCTGGATATGTGAAGAGTGGCATAGAACTGAGAATTAGCTCGTTGTTCCAGTCAGAGATGTCGGAGCACATTGGTAGTAAACCAACATCATGGAGTACACTGAGGACTCGCTCGAGGCATGGTATTGCTTCAAGTTCAACATGAGGAATATGCCTGTGCTGGAATATCTTGTTTCGTCCACATAGCACAGAGGCATAGTAATTCATCTGTGTCCTAGTCCAGAACTTCAGATGCCTCATTTGAGGCTTGTCATAGGGGTTCTCTCCAATGAAGTACATGCGTTCTTCAAAGAAATTTTCCTTTTGAAACTTTGGACGCTTGGAGAATGGCTGACGCTGAACTGGCTGAAGATTTTGCTGAGTAACAGGAGGGGAGACAACAATGGCAGTCTCTGGGTTGAGCACAACGAATGCATTGTCTTGGTCAGGTGCATTTTGTTGGGGAACATCGCACGGGAAACAAAAATTTTCCTACGTGCACGAAGACCTATCATGGTGATGTCCATCTACGAGAGGGGATTTCCGATCTACGTACCCTTGTAGATCGCACAGCAGAAGCGTTAGTGAACGCGGTTGATGTAGTGGAACGTCCACACGTCCCTCGATCCGCCCTGCGAACCGTCCCACGAACCGTCCCGCGATCCGTCTCACGATCTAGTGCCGAACGGACGGCACCTCCGCGTTCAGCACACCTACAGCTCGATGATGATCTCGGCCTTCTTGATCCAGCAAGAGAGACGGAGAGGTAGATGAGTTCTCCGGCAGCGTGACAGCGCTCCGGAGGTTGGTGGTGATCTGATCTCGGCAGGGCTCCGCCCGAGCTCCGCAGAAACGCGATCTAGAGGAAAAACGGTGGAGGTATGTGGTCGGGCTGCCGTGGAAAAGTTGTCTCAAATCAGCCCTAAAACCTCTGGATATATAGGTGGGAGGGGAGGGGCCTTGCCTTGGGGCTCAAGAGGCCCCAAGGGGTTCGGCCGAAGGGGGGGAGGAGGATTCCTCCTCCAATCCTAGTCCAACTAGGATTGGAAGGTGGAGTCCTTCCCTTCCTTCCCACTTCCCCTTTTTTTTCTTTTCTCTTTGATTTTCTTATCTCTTGCGCAGGGGCCTCTTTGGGCTTGCCCACCAGCCCACCAAGGGCTGGTGCGCCACCCCCAAGGCCTATGGGCTTCCCCGGGGTGGGTTGCCCCCCCTGGTGAACACCCGGAACCCATTCGTCATTCCCGGTACATTCCCGGTAACTCCGAAAACCTTCCGGTAATCAAACAAGGTCATCCTATATGTCAATCTTCATTTCCGGACCATTCTGGAAACCCTCGTGACGTCCGTGATCTCATCCGGGACTCTGAACAACATTCGGTAACCAACCATATAACTCAAATACACATAAAACAACGTCAAACCTTAAGTGTGCAGACCCTGCGGGTTCGAGAACTATGCAGACATGACCCGAGTGACTCCTCGGTCAATATCCAATAGCAGGACCTGGATGCCCATATTGGATTCCACATATTCTATGAAGATCTTATCGTTTGAACCTCAGTGCCAAGGATTCATATAATCCCGTATGTCATTCCCTTTGTCCTTCGGTATGTTACTTGCCCGATATTCGATCGTCAGTATCCGCATACCTATTTCAATCTCGTTTACCGGCAAGTCTCTTTACTCGTTCCGTAATACAAGATCCCGCAACTTACACTAAGTCACATTGCTTGCAAGGCTTGTGTGTTATGTTGTATTACCGAGTGGGCCCCGAGATACCTCTCCGTCACACGGAGTGACAAATCCCAGTCTCGATCCATACTAACTCAACGAACACCTTCGGAGATACCTGTAGAGCATCTTTATAGTCACCCAGTTACGTTGCGACGTTTGATACACACAAAGCATTCCTCCGGTGTCAGTGAGTTATATGATCACATGGTCATAGGAACAAATACTTGACACGTAGAAAACAGTAGCAACAAAATGACACGATCAATATGCTACGTCTATTAGTTTGGGTCTAGTCCATCACGTGATTCTCCTAATGACGTGATCCAGTTATCAAACAACAACACGTTGTATATAATCAGAAGACCCCGACTATCTTTGATCAACTAGCTAGCCAACTAGAGGCTTGCTAGGGACAGTGTTTTGTCTATGCATCCACACATGTATTTAAGTCTTCATTCAATACAATTATAGCATGGATAATAAACGATTATCTTGATACAGGAATTATAATAATAACTATATTTATTATTGCCTCTAGGGCATAATTCCAACACATTTTCCTCAGTGTGAGGAATTTCAGCAGCTGGTACTTCAGGCTGAGGAGATGGTTCTGGCTGGGCGTTAGGCTGAGGGGCTTGCTCTGGCTATGCATCAGGCTGAGGAATAGTTTCATTTTGCTGAGAGCGTTGAATTTCATCAGCTTGAGGATTTTCAGTTTGTTCTTCCTCAGCTGGCTTGGTGGTAGATGCAGTTTCGTCAGCTGGTGCAGCTGATCCTTGAGCAGTGTCTTTCTGAGGAATGACGGGCTGAGGACTGTCGTCAATACGAATTTCTTCGTCAGTGTGTTCTTCAGAGGTGACATCCTTCATTTCCTCATCTGCCTTTTTCGCTTGATCATCAATGATGACCATTTCATAAGACGGAGCAACATTTAAGGGCACAGGGTCCAGAGGAGCAGTTTCTTCAAGTGCTTTGAGACGCTTGGCCTCGGTTTCTTCTTCTGCTGAGGAGGCCTTTCTCTTTTTGGCTTCCTTCTCAGCAGCCCTGGTTTTCTTCACGTCTGATGCAGACAGAGTCATCTTCTTCACCTTTGAAGCTTTTGGTGAAGGGGTTCTCTCGGCAGATTCTTCAGCTGGTAGAGAGGAACCAGCTGGAACAGAGTCATCAGCAAGCTTTGATGAAGCAGCTGGGTGAGGGGCAGTCTCATCAGCTGCAGCAAATTTATCAGCTGGAGTTTCCATGATGATTTCTTCAATAGCCGGTACATCTGCACGGCTTTCTTGGTGTACTGCCTCAGCTTGAGGAGTTTCCTCATCATGAGGAGATTCGTCTGCTGGCTCCTCAATCAAGGGCTGAGAAGTTGGTGCTGGGGGTGCAGCCTTCTTATTGTAGTCATCAACAGCTCTAGTGGCCAGCTTGATGAAATTGCTCTTGAGACTCTTATGATCTGACAGCTTAGAGTACTTGTTTGTCAATTTCTTCAGCTCTGCCTGTGTTGATACCAACGCATCAGGAGTCAAGTTGAGGAGATTCTGCTTGAGTAATTTCTCCTTTTTAATATTTGCAACTTTGGCCTGCTTGGCCTGCTGTTCTTTCCACTTGGCTTCATTGATGAAAGTGGCCACCATGTGGCTGATGCCAGGGGGAAGTTTCAAATCATCAAGCGGAGTATTTGGGTCCTCATACCAGATGTTGATGTAGTCAAGGAGGACCTTGGGGTCCATTGCCAGAGGAATGGCACTGCCTGATGCTTGAGCTACTCTTTCCTGCTTGTTTCTGATGATGGCTTGTAGTGTTTTATCATCATATTCATCACTACCCTCTGATGCAGACGGGACGGTGATGATTTTGCTGGGGCTTGGCAGAGTTGCACGTTCAGCAGACACCTGAGTCTTCACAGGAGGTGGTGAAGACTTTGTCTCCGAGCTGGTTGCAGCTGGGAGTGAGGAGCTTGAGCTGGCGGTCATAGGCTTCATGACTTGCTTCTGTACTGGTTTCTCTTGAGGCTTTGGTGTCGGTGTTGAGGATTTTGGAGCTGAGGAGATTGGCACTGAGGGTTTTGGTGCTGATGGTTTAGGTGCTGAGGGTTTTGTAACTGATGCCTGAGCAGACTTCTCTTGAGGCTTTGAAGCCCTTGGCTTTGACGGCACAGACTGCATTTGAGGAATTTCTGACCTAGAGGTCTCAGCGGCAGAGGAAGTAGCAGCAGCTGAGGATTCATTGAATTTCCTCACTGCAGCTTCTGCCTGCTTCTTGTTCTTAGCCAGATGCTTTTCCTTCTCATCTGGATAGTCATCAATGGTCTTGAGGCTTGAGGGATGTGCTACTTGATGATCCCCAAGTGGGGCCCGTCTGCCAGGGGGCTTTAGAGCGAATTTCTTCGCATACTTGGCAGTCACAAACCTGTATTCCTTCCATTCCTTCGCCCATCGGCGTTCTATCTTCTGCAGCCGTATCCTTCTCTTGGCCATTGTCTCATTTTCATCAGGTGTGCAATAGTCCAAGTAAATATCCTCAGGGATATCCACAACAGTGTTTTGCTCAAGTTTCTTTCCTCCCTTCTGTTTTCTATCATCCTCCATTTTCTTCAAGTGAGGATTTTGCTGATGAGATTGAACTCTTGAGGATTCTGATGAGACTTGAAGATTTTCTTCCAGAAACGCTGCAAATGAGTTAATGTGATGAGAACCGAGAGATTCATCAGCTGACATGTGTGTACCTGTGAACAGAGTATAGTTGCGAGGAATTTGGAGAGGTCATATGCGTTCTCAGATTTGAAGAAAATGAAAAAGTTTGACAGTTGAGGAATATAACCAGTGGTTGAGGAATTTACCTAAGCATACTGTTCTTGGGTTCCAAAGTTCTATAGATCCGAAAATTCACACACTTGAGGAATCTCGTGGAAATCTTAGATGCTTAGTATAGTTCATCAATGATGTTGTGATAGGCATTGTTTGATGAATCAAGTGCTTATCGATTCTTGAGGAAAAATAGATTTCACATAGAAGATGTAAAATTTTAGATCTAACTTGCGGTAAAAATGGGATTTTATTTACCCTTGAGGGAGCACACGAAGAACACAAAGAAATTGAGTAGAGAGGCTCTTCGGTCGCATGTCCAATGCACCCTAACCCGGCGACAGAGGACGTCTACGGCGGCGGCGGACGAAGATGGTCCGACTCCGGCGTGGTTCCGGCGACGGAGAAGTCGAGGCAGTGAAGCTCTTCCTCACCGGCGACGAGACTACCAGCGATGGCGCTAGGGTTCGGTGGTGTTTGCTGTAGCAGGAGAGCGATGGAGCGAAGAAGAGTTTGCCGAGGGGGATAAGGACATATTTATAGCCAGACAATTACTGCTGGCGCGAAGATTTTGTACCAAACAGCCCCTGCCTCTACGTCTCCGCAGGACACGTGTAGTTCCCGAACAAGGCGGTGGAGATAGTGGAGATCGTGGTTATCCGATCGTGGGAAGTGGGATTCAGTTACTGTGCATTAAAGAAACAATTTTTGAAGATTTGAGGATTTTCGTTACAAAATCATCAGCTGACAAGAACGCAGTGAGGATTTTGAACAAAGTTTCAAGTAGAACGCATATGTAGAATTGAATAGACTGGATGAGTATAGCATAGAGGGAAAGTAGGGTCCGATCACATTCACTTAGCAGAAACATCAACTTGAAGAAATAGCTATAAGTGAATGCTGTTGAGGACTTGAAATCACAGTCTATCTAGTCAAATGAAAGTCATCAAGTGCGTTTGAAGATTTTGTGATAAATCGTCACAATGAAGAACAACTTTTTTGAAGAAAAAAATATTTTGAGGAAATGAAACATTTGAAGAAAATCAACTTGAGGAATTTCACATTGGGCGGTGGCGTGACCCACCATATAAGAATGTTGATTACAGACGCCGTGTACAATTGTCGTAGGGCCGTGAGAATCAATTTTTTCGTTAATTTCTTCACATTTAGAGTGATATTCTTCATCAGTTGAAGAAAATCGATTCATCATGTGTTGCACATCTAAGTCATCAATTTTGCATAAGTGTTAGGATGTGTGCATGTTTTTACAAAACATTTGAAGATTCTAAGATATTTAGCTCACACCGCAACTTGCAAAACCTTTTCTCATCCAAGGGCTTAGTGAAGATATCTGCCAGTTGATCATCAGTCTTCACATGGTCGATGAGGATATTTCCCTTGAGGACATGGTCCCGAAGAAAATGATGACGAATCTGGATGTGCTTGGTCTTCGAGTGTTGTACTGGGTTGTATGCAATCTTGATAGCACTCTTATTGTCACAGTAGAGAGGCACATTCTTCATGTTGATGCCGTAGTCCTTGAGGGTTTGCTTCATCCATAGTAATTGAGCACAGCATGAACCGGCGGCAATGTATTCAGCTTCGGCAGTGGAGAGTGATACACAGTTCTGCTTCTTTGAGGATCAGCAAACTAGTGATCTTCCGAGGAAATGGCATGTGCCAGAAGTTGATTTGCGATCCACACGGTCACCAGCATAGTCAAAATCAGAATACCCTACAAGGTGAAGGTTTGAGCCCTTGGGATACCATAATCCTAGTGTTGGTGTGTGAGCTAAGTATCGAAGAATATGCTTCACAGCCTTATGATGTGATTCCTTCGGTTTTGCTTGAAAACGTGCACACATGCAAACACTAAGCATTATATCTGGCCTAGATGCACATAGATACAATAAAGAACCAATCATAGAACGATATACCTGCTGATCGAAATCTTTACCATTTTCATCAGTGCCGAGGTGGCCGTTGGTAGGCATTGGAGTCTTGGCACCTTTGCATTCATGCATGTCGAATTTCCTCAGAACATCCTTGAGGTATTTCTCCTGTGATATGAAGATTCCATTGCTTTGTTGACGAATTTGAAGACCTAAGAAGAATTTCAGCTCCCCCATCATGGACATCTGATATTCATCACTCATCATGTAGGCAAATTCATCACTGTATCGTTTGTCAGTACAGCCAAATATGATATCATCGACATATATTTGACACACAAATAGCTCATTATCATAGGATTTAGTGAAAAGAGTTGGATCGAGTGAACCAGGTTTGAAGCCTTTCTTCATGAGGAATTCCTTCAATGTATCATACCATGCCCGAGGGGCTTGCTTGAGACCATAAAGAGCCTTTTGGAGTCTGAAGACTTTGTCTGGATTCTTTGGATCCTCAAAACCTAGGGGCTGAGCAACATATACTTCTTCCTCAAGCTTACCATTGAGGAATGCACTTTTCACATCCATTTGATATAAGATGATGTTATGATGATTAGCATAAGCAAGTAGTATTCGAATAGCTTCAAGTCTAGCAACAGGTGCAAAAGTTTCATCGAAATCTATTCCTTCAACCTGGGTGTAGCCTTGGGCTACAAGTCGTGCCTTGTTCCTCACCACTTGACCATCCTCATCTTGCTTGTTTCGGAAAATCCACTTGGTGCCGATGATGTTGTGCTTGCGAGGATCTGGTCGTTTGACGACAGCTTGAATTGAAGAAGTTCGTCTTGCATAGCTTGGATCCACTCCGGTTCCAGAAAAGCCTCAGCAACTTTTGAGGGTTCTGTGATGGATACAAAGGAAAAATGCCCACAAAAGTTAACTAAGTGTGTAGCTTTTGAGCGAGTGAGAGGACCTGGCGCGTTGATGTCGTTGAGGATTTTGTCAAGTTCTACTTCGTTTGCAATCCTTGGATGAGCTGGTTGAGGATTTCGTCTAGGCTGAGGAAGTGGTTCTGGTGCAATTTCCTCAGGAGCATCTTCTTGATTTTCATCAGTGATCGGGATCGTTTCTTCATCAATTTCCTCAGTGGGGACAATGTCTTCAGTAGGTTTGAGCTTTATTGCTTCCTCAGGAGACAGTTTATATGGATCAGAAGGCAATTGCTCTCTTTGCGAGCCATTAGTTTCATCGAACCGCACATCTACAGTCTCAACAACTTTGTTGTGATAGTTTTTGAAGACTCTGTAAGTGTGCGAGTCCTTTCCATAACCGAGCATAAAACCTTCATGTGCCTTAGGTGCAAATTTTGAGCTATGGTGAGGATCTCTAATCCAGCATTTTGCACCGAAGACTTTGACATAACTTACATTGGGTTTCTTGTCAGTGAGAAGTTCATATGAGGTTTTCTTGAGGAATTTGTGAAGATATACCCTGTTGATGATATGGCATGCAGTGTTGATTGCTTCAGGCCAAAAGCGACGAGGAGTCTGATATTCTTCAAGCATAGTTCTTGCCATTTCAACCAGAGTCCTGTTCTTCCTTTCGACGACACCATTCTGCTGAGGAGTATAAGGAGCAGATAATTCGTGAGTAATACCAAGTTCATCAAGATAATCATCAAGACCAGTGTTTTTGAACTCGGTTCTATTATCACTCCTGATATGTTTGATCTTGATGCCAAAGTTCGTCGAGGCCCTTCAAGAAAGTCGTTTGAAGATTTCCTGCACTTCAGTTTTATATACTATGATATGCACCCATGTATATCTGGAATAATCATCAAGTATGACGAAGCCATATAAAGATGCTGCATTGGTTAGTGTGGCATAGTGAGTAGGTCCAAATAAATCCATATGAAGCAATTCGAATGGACGTGTAGTGGTCATGATAGTCTTCGAGGGATGCTTGGATCTGGTCATTTTCCCAGATTCACAAGCACCGCAGAGATGATCCTTGAGGAATTTGACTGATTCGATGCCGATGACATGCTTCTTCTTCGCGAGCGTGTGCAAATTCCTCATGCCTGCATGACCTAGTCTTCGGTGCCACAACCATCCTTCTGAGGTTTTTGCAAGTAAGCAAGTGGCTGGTTGAGGACCTGTAGAGAAATCAACAATGTACAAATCCCCTCTTCTTACACCTTCGAAGACTTTGGATCTGTCAGATTCCATGATGACTACACATCTATATCTACCAAAGATAACAATCATATCAAGATCACAAAGCATCGAGACTGACATGAGGTTAAAACCAAGGGATTCAACGAGCATCACTTTGTCCATATGCCTATCCTTGGAAATAGCCACTTTGCCAAGTCCCAATACCTTGCTTTTACCTTTGTCAGCATATGTGATTTGCTTCACAGGTGATGGAGTTAGTGGCATATTCATCAGTAAGCTTTTATCACCAGTCATGTGATGTGTGCAACCACTATCAAGAACCCACTCAGTATTCTTGGGTCTGTGATCCTGCAGATGAATTAGTACAGCTTACCATCTCATATGCTTCAGATTTGAAGAATATGATATTAATTTCATCAGATCAGTATTTCATTATAACAGAAATATAAGGACGTGTGAAATATTTCTATTTCATCAATCATTAGCTTGCGTCCTATCAAGCATTTCTCAGGTCTCCCGCAAATTCTTCAGATGATGATTTTCATCTGGAGACCTGACCTGCAGAAGTGATTAGTTCGATTTCTTCACCACCCACATCTGAAGGGGTGGCAAAGCATTCATCATCCTGCGAGCACCATATGAGAAAGGTGGCATTGAGGCCAATGTGCTTCTCTTAACAGTAGGGGGGTTAAAGTACTCATATGAATATGCAGAGAACTGGTTTGAGGATTTATGAACATAATGATTTGAGGAGTAACGCTCATATTCATATTCCTTGTAGTTTCCCTGCATATTAGATGCATTAGCACGGGTACGAGCATAGTTTTGACCAGTTGAGGATTTTGATCCTCTTGAAGACTTTGGTCCTCCTAAGGAATTTGATCTGGGGTTCAGATTCTTCAGTGCTGGTGTCATGAGGACATTCACTTGAAGATTTTCAAGACAGCTTTTGGGAACCCAGATTTTCCTCAGGGGAGGGCCATTCCTGCAGTTAGTTCCAACATATCGAGCAAATACTTCACCAGATTGATTTTTGAACAGTTTATAGTTGGAGTCAAATGACTCGTCTGAGGAATAGGATAATTCACATGAAAAGCCAGTTAGATTAGATGGATCAAAAGGAGGCCCAGTAGCAGCAACCCATGAGGTTTTGGGATACTGCTCAGGTTTCTAATAAGATCCATCAGCATTTAATTTCCTCTCAAAGGCAATTCCTTCTTTCCTCGGGTTCCTGTTCAAGATATGCTTTTTGAGCACATCACAAAGGGTTTGATGTCCTTTGAGGCTTTTGTATATGCCTGTGACGTACAATTCCTTCAACCCTGCATTTTCGTCAGTAACATTTGTGTTTTCCTCAAGTGAGGAAATAGACACAGCAGGTGCAGTTGAAGAATTTGTAGCAATAGCAGCGTTTGATGATTCTGGTGAGGAATTAGAAGTTTTGCGTTCAATGCATTTAAGACATGGAGGAATGAATTCAACTTGACCAGCGCTGATCTGTTGAGCTAGTAATGAATCATTTTCCATACGAAGATCATCATGAGACATCCTCAGCTTCTCAAGATCAAGCTTCATTTGAAGAAATTCATAGGAAAGCTTCTCATGATCAGTGAGGAGTATATCATAACGATCCTGAAGATTATCAAATCTAGACTGAAGACTTTTCACGTCTTCAGTGAGGATTTGGGTAAGATTCATTTCATCATTCAACAGATCATCACTCTTATCTAGCAGTTTCTGAAGCTTTTCCAGGGCAGTTTGTTGTTTAGTGGCAATGATAGCAAGTTTACTGTAACTGGGTTTCTTATAATCATCAGGTTCACAGTCACTTGAATCAGAGGAGGAGGCATTATTTGGTACCTTTGAACCTTTTGCCATGAAGCAATAGGTTGGAGCGAAGTCATCAGCATAGTCATCAGTGTGGATGGTGTTATCATTTTCTTCAAGATTGAAGATTGACTTGCTGACGAAAGTGGTTGCCAGTGCAAGACTAGCTTGTCCGGATTCCGAGTCTTCATCAGAACCCTCTTCTTCATCACCTTCCTCTGATTCTGCCTCGGAGTCCATTTCCTTGCCAATAAGTGCCCGAGCCTTTCTGAAACTAGTCTTCTTGTGCGATGAGGACTTTGAAGATGAGGCTTTTGAAGATTTCTTCTTCTTCTTCGAGTCATCAGAACTGTCATCCTTGTATTTCTTCTTCTTTGATTCCTTTCCCCAACGGGGACAATCAGCAATGTAATGACCTGATTTCTTGCACTTGTGGCAGGTTCGTTTCTTGTAGTCCTCAGATGAAGATTCTGATTTCCTCATATCTCTTCTTGAAGATTTACCGAACTGGCCACGTCGTGTAAATCTCTGAAATTTCCTCACAGGCATTGCAAGCTCCTGTCCAAATTATTCAGGGTCACCAATGTTGTCATCTGTGTCTTCTTCTTCAGATGAGGAAATTGCTCTAGCCTTCAGTGCACGTGGTCTGGAATAGCTTGGTCCATATAGATCTTTCTTTTCTTCTAGCTGGAATTCATGAGTATTTAGCCTTTCAAGTATATCAGCTGGATCAAGCATCTTGTAGTCTGGTCTTTCTTGAATCATCAGAACTAAAGTATCAAATGAAGAATCCAAAGATCTCAGCAGTTTCTTCACAACTTCGTGATCAGTGATGTCTCGAGCTCCCAGTGCTTGCAGTTCATTTGATATGTCAGCGAGGCGATCAAAGGTGTCTTGGCAGCTTTCGTTGTCATGTCTCTTGAAGCGATTGAAGAGATTGCGAAGAATATCAACACGAGAGTCACGCTGGGTTGATACTCCTTCATTTACCTTGCACAGTCTCTCCCAGATCAGTGTTGCAAAGCCCAAAGCACTTACTCTTCTAAACTGGCCTGGGCTCAGATGGCCACAAATGATATTCTTCGCTTGAGAATCGAGTTGCTTGAATATCTTCACATCAGCAGCAGAGACACTAGCAGAGATGATGGGGACGCCATGTTCCACAATATACCAGAGATCATTATCAATAGCTTGTAGATGCATTTGCATTTTGTTATTCCAGAAGGGAAAGTTCTTTCCTTCGAAGGTAGGACATGCTGCAGTCACCTTAAACATGCCTGCAGTCGACATAACTAAAACTCCAGGTGGTTAAACCAAAATCACACAGAACAAGGGAGTACCTTGCTCTGATACCAATTGAAAGTGCGTTATATCGACTAGAGTGGGGGTGAATAGGAGATTTGTAGAATTTCATCACTGAGGAAATTCCTTTTGAGGAAATTCCTCACTGATGACTAACTTACAACGGAAACAGTAAAGGATGAGAAGTGCAAAGTTTCACAACAGCAGTTTTTCGGAGTGAGGAATGTGAAAACAGATTGCACTGTGAGCAGGCACGCAGAATACAGATGAGGACTAACCGACGTGAAGAATTTGGGGTTGAGGAAATTCAGAGAAAGTCTTCAGCAAATTCTTCAAACAGTAACAGTGAAAGTCATCATACATAATACGAGGAAAGTAAGGAGTTGAGGAATTAGAACCCGTTTCTCAGTGAAGACAGTCGTTGATGACCCAGTTCCAACTGCTGTGACAGTTGTACATTTGGTTTGGAGAGGCTTGGTATTGAAACCAAAGGACACACAGTCTCGGGACACACAGTCCCTACCGTGTTCTATTTGGGCTAAGAACACACAGTCCTCGCCCAACACTCGTGGTAAGTCTTCAGGGTAGACTTCCAAACCCTCACAAACTTGGTCACCCGGCGATCCACAATTGACTGCTGGAAAGCTCTAGACCATGACGCCTAACCGTCTGGAGGATGCACAATCCTCAAAGGTAAAAGCCTTCAGTCCCTCACAGGAACAACTTCTTCAGTGATGCTCAATCACTAGGTTTGGTTTGTGGTTTCGGTGTATGGGGTATTTCCTCACTGATGAATTACTCTCGAAGAATCTGAGGAATTGGGTTTCTCTTATGACAAGTGTCAGTTTCTAATGGAGCAGCCAACCAGCTAATGGTTGTGGGGGGTGGCTATTTATAGCTTGGGAGCATCCCGGCATGATTTGACACTAATGCCCTTAAATAATATGACCGTTGGAGTGGATAAGTCCAATGACTTGGCGTGGCTATCGAAACGGTTGGAACCCTCAACTGTGAGAGTCCTCATGTCACTCGTATTCCTCACTTGAGGCTTTTGGTAGGATTGGCTTGGGTTGAGCATCATGATGAAATTCATTCCAAAGTGTAACTTAGACCCCCTTTAACAGTACGGTGTTCCTATTACTCAAATGTGAAGAAAATAAAACAGAAAGAGTAAATCTTCATGCTTCAAATTCTTCAAAGTGATTTTCTTCAGGACACACCGAATTCCTCAATTTCAGTATCTTCATGAGGAATATCAATTTCATCGCAGATTCCTCGCGATTCATTTCTTCAGCTTCAGACAATTTCTTCAACCGAAGATATATATTTTTAGGGGTCGATATTCTTCAAATATCTCAAACTCCTCAATGACTTATAGATCCTATGTACACTCATAAACACATTAGATACTTCACCTATAAGTCTTCAAACCACCAAAATCACTAAGGGGCACTAGATGCACTTACAATCAGCCTCTCAACAATGCCATGAAAACCTTCAACCTGTTCGACCTAGCAAAACCACTCTTTGGCTATGTTACTGCTTGCTTAACCATGTTGTTAGCGTTCCTAGTTGCAGGTGTAGTTGCTTCCATGTGAAAACATGAGTTCCTTGTTATATCACCCTATTAAATGCTATTTATTTTAATGCACCTATATACTTGGTAAAAGGTGGAAGGCTCGGCCTTTCTTGCCTGGTGTTTTGTTCCACCTTTGCCCCCTTAGTTTCGGCTACCGGTGTTATGTTCCATAATTGAGTGCTCCTAAGACGATCGGGGTTGTTATGGGGACCCCCTTGATAATTCGTTTTAGATTAAAACTGGTCTGGCAAGGCCCAACATTGGTACTACATTTGCCCAACATAATAATTTGTTAATACTGAAAGCATAGGGCGTCATGAACCCGAGGAGTAATTTCACATAATACAGGGGGCCAGTGCTGTTGGTGCTGGTCCAAAACTAGAGCCGTTTGCGGGGCCAACCCGGGGCAACTCGGGAGATTTCTATCAGGCCACCGTACGCTCTGCTTATCCGTCGTGTCCTGAGAACGAGATACGCGGCTCCTATCGGGATCGTCGACACGCCGGGCGGCCTTGCTGGATTAGTTTTACCTTTGACGAGATATCTTGTGCATCGGGATTCTGGTGATGCTTTGGGTAATCTCAGACTTGAGGTTTTCGACTAAGGAATCCGACGAGATCGCGAGTGTCGTGATCGAGGATTTCTATACGGCTTGGGGTAATTTGTGATGGACTAGTTGGAGCACCCCTGCAGGGTTAAATCTTTTCCGAAAGCCGTGCCCGCGGTTATGTGGCAACGTGAAAACTTTGTTTAACACTGGTTCTAGATAACTTGAAGTTAACTTAATTAAAACATGCCAATTGTGTG
Source organism: Hordeum vulgare subsp. vulgare (assembly GCF_904849725.1). Classification (NCBI taxonomy): domain Eukaryota; kingdom Viridiplantae; phylum Streptophyta; class Magnoliopsida; order Poales; family Poaceae; genus Hordeum; species Hordeum vulgare. The sequence continues at coordinate 642,886,616 of NC_058519.1, read as the reverse complement.
CGTAACCGTGACTGTCTCTTTCGTGAGTTCCTTCTCCGATCGAGAACACGGTGGGGTTATGTCTGACGTAGGTAGGTGTTCAGGATCATTCATTTGATCATCAGTAGTTTACGTCCGTTATGCGTAGATCTTCCCCCTCTTATTTCTTGTACTCGTAAGTTTAGCCACCAAATATATGCTTAGCCGCTGCTGCAACCTCACCACTTAACCATGCCTCACCCATTAAGCTTTGCTAGTCTTTATACCTTTAGAAATGAGATTGCTGAGTCCCGTGTGGCTCACAGATTACTACAACACGAGTTGCTGAGTCCCGTGTACAAGTAAAGGTTACTTGACGCGAGCTCGTTGATTGTTCATTTCGAGTTGCTTCTTCTTCTTCTTCATCGATCTAGAATGGGTTCCAGGCCGGCAGCCTGGGATAGCAAGGATGGACGTCGTTCTTCTTTTCTCGTTTGTTTTTGTCCGTAGTCGGTCCCTGCTCTTACTCTTGATGATTATGTAATGTACTGATGTGACTCTAATGTTGCTTGTGGCGAGTGTAAGCCAATTCTATATATATATATATCTCTTCTTTTTAGTACATGTACTTGTTACGATATCCATTCTTGCGACACGACGAGATGCGCTTCTATCCCTGACGAGGCCTTCATGCCAAATTGAGGATAGGGTCGCATCTTGGGCGTGACAGCCGTGGAGGCGGCGATGAACTTCTTGAGGACGGAGGGCAGCCTGCTTAGGGGCTCGTCGGAGCGAAACAGGCGGCGGCAGAGGGAGAAGAGAAAGTTGAGGATGCGGCGGAGCTTATGGCGGGGGGCGGCGAGGGAGTCAGCGAGGCGGCCGTAGTGGATGTCGTCGAGGAGGTCGTCGGCGTCGTGGGCCGCATCCCTGAGACGGTGGATCCAGGCAGCGAGGGTGGGGTCGGAGGGGCGGTGCCGGGTGTGCTCGACGCTGGCGGCGGTTACCTTGAGGCGGAGGAGCTCGTCGGAGAGGCGCGCGAGGTCGGCGCGCGCGTCCCCCGCTCCTCCCGGGAGGTAGCGCGCGAGGTCGTCGGCGAAGGACCTGGCCCGGTCGCCCAGGAACCGCAGCAGCGGCGACACCAGCCAAAGAAAACATATAGGGTCTTAATCATAAAAGTGAAACGTTTTCCTTACTAAAGAAAGGACTGCGGGTTTATTAACAGAAAACAGAAGGGCCTTTTTGAAAAAATGCCATGACGGACGACCAGAAACCCTATTTGCTTTATTATTAGGGAGAGAAAAAGTAGGTATAGATATAGATAAATACCTATTTTCTTGGAAAAAAGAGTAGACACGTCGAGGACATATACCAAATTCCAAATAATCAATGGATATGTGATGTCCTGTCAATCCTCTTTGTTGATGTGCACGCCGAAGAAAGAAGCCGTGATCTTCAAGCCTTTGCCGTCACGAGAATCTGCATGGGAGGCATCAATAATGTTTCTAGGCAGCGTGTCACCATTTCCTTGACTGTATCAACGATGTGCAATCCTCCGTTGATTGATGCATTATTAGTTGCACAACTTGATACTATGCAGCTGCTTTCTATTCGGCGGGTATCCAGTCGCCTTTGTTGGCAAAAATATTGCAGGCGTACTTGGGCTATGTGCCATCTCTCGAGATTGTGGCTCCCCGCTTGGAGCAAAACGTGCTTGGTCCGAAGCATATGAGTGGACAGCTTACTATCAAAAGAACAACAACAACATTGCACTCAATTACTTTATTACTCATAGTAAGCTTACACGTGCAACACACGTGTCAAGCATTAATCCAATAAAATTAACTTATTATTGGACGTAATCATGCAATCGGTCTTGAATATTATGGCGTAAGCAAATCATAACTAAAAACTAAGAGAAAAAACAAGAGATAGTAGATCAAGTGATCAACACATACTTCTTAGATGAAGTTGCTAACCAAATGCATATCTAAAGCTGCAAACAACATTGGCATAGATAATGTATTGTGAAAGTTTGGACATTCCATCACATGTTGCAAATACTAATAACACACTTAAATGAGTGTTAAAATTAAAAGCAGATATCTCACATAAAAATATCAATGGCGTTGGACCAATATTGTGAAGTAAAATCTTAGCACGAAAAGATCAAAGAGGCTTTTTTCACAATCAAATGAGCTCGGCTCTCTTCCTCATGATTACTGTTTTTTTGCATCAAAAAGCAAGTTGATCCGGAGCAGCATTATGCCACAGTCTCCGGTAACTAACTTGCACAGGCAGCTTTTGCACACATAAATTAGTCTTCAAAAATAAAATATATCGTAAGAAAAAAAAGGCTCGGCTCGGGTCCTCAATTTCACGCACGAGGCCCGTAATATCCGATATGTTCTGTTTTGTTTAGTTGATTGTCCGTGTGTTATCACGGGATAAAAAAAATCAAGCATAGGGACATTGATCAAACATCTTGTACTTCACAACGTTTACCTCGATGTCGATGATGGAGCTCTTGTCGGCATGCTCCCCAGTCGTAGCAGGCCATATCCGAGTGATGATGATGAATTGGTATTTATTTTTCAGTCTATAGCCCTCCCCTTTATGTTATCCTCCTCGGCCCTACCTACCGCCGCCCGCATGGTTTTCGTCTTTCTTCGTCAACCCAAGCACTCACCTCACCCCAAATCGTTGGTTTTTCCATCATTTTTGTAAGAATTCGGGGCACTATGTATTCCATCATCACCTCTTCGGCGGCGTCTTCTTCGAGTCTGGCTAGCTTCTTCTACTCCCTTGTAATATTCTTTTTTAACTTGATTAACAGTCAATTGACTTACAAAGATATATGATAAATGTCATTTTAAAAGGAACATAATGGTAAAACCAGGGACAAGGTTTTAAAACTAACATGTCATTATTTGTTAAGTGCATAGGTCTGGTTTTCACACAATGGTAAAACCAGGGACATGGTTGGTTTTGGCACAAGCCTACAGAACCAAAGAGAATGACAGTTTGCACATGCATTCATGTGAATAAGATAAAAAAAATAGCGCTTGCAAGAGATCAAAATGACACACTTGTTTATGCACAGGGACAGAATGGCGTCTCTCTCCTCATTCTTGGTGGGTACAATACACATCATCATAGTTCACAATGGCTACATGACCCAGTGTGAATATTACTCCAAAACCACAGCTGTGCTCACTCCTATCTACAAACAATTCTCATAAAATGTTTTTACCATTGTCACTTTATAGTCACTCGATGCCTTCATCCAAACAGCCATGGCCGCTTTGTCGAGTGTTCATGCCCCCATTCTTCTTCTTGGTCTCCTAGTCTATGGCGTTCGCGATGGAAATGGTGAGGGCGATGGGCAGAAAATACCCGGGTCTCTCAAAGAACTTGGCTTGTTGAAGAATCCCATCGATGCCACCAAAATTATACACAGTGAGGATGACATGGCTCTTCAGCCCAGTGAGTACCAGCCTGGGCCAGTTACTGCCAGTCCATGTTGTTCACCTCCCAGCTATCCACTCCATCAATTTTGTGGCTCCCTTTGGCGCAATGGGTTGCCGCATAACTATAGTGTATAAATCAGTGTGATGAGAAATGAAAACATGTATGCTTTTGAAAACTATAGATGACAAGGTACAACTGCACATGAAGTATGCGCGGAAGAATAGAGGAGGTAGCATGCCTCGTTATTCTCTAGAAAATCGACAACACTCCGTGTATAATAAGAGTTCATCCTCTAGATTTACATATCATTAGTGCTTTAGTAGTCCATGACTTACGACAACCATAGCAAAATTAATGACAAACTCCTGAATGAATCATATGTACCTGTTTATTAATTACCATATCACACGTAGAGTGTTGTTCTGTAAAGTAATATCTTCCAATTCCAAGTAACCTTTGTGAGTCCTTTATTAAAACAGAATGTACTTAACTAATTTTAAGAGCAATAGCACATTGATGATGTAAACTGAATTCTCACCTGAATTCTGATGCCAATATGCTTGCATGGCAGTTCTTCATCACTTCAAATCTTTTCCAATATAAAGGGAAATGCTGGCAGATGCCAATATTTTTGCCCGACAGTATGTATTTATGGGCTATTACAGAACTATATAGGTCAGCCACTCCATGAGAAATAAACTGAGCTAAGAAAGATTATGAAAAAACACTGAAGTTTAGATACTGCGACTTAGCACTAATAAGAGCTGTGGTAACCAATATTTTCATAAACTACATGTCTACACCTCACCTGCAGGCGTCTTATTCTAAAATTGATGGCGAAAAGTGCATACCCCTGCCTTTCGTAAAAGTAATGGAATATGAATCAGTACAAAAAATCATTCGCGTATGAATTGGTGTGCATTGTTATGCATCCAGGATTTTGGAACACAACATGCAATAGAAAATGGTTACCTTGTAGTTAAGTAGAGATCATTTCGGCAAATAAAAGTAGGCTGTTGTATCTGGGCCTCGCCCGAACACAACCTGCAATAGAAAATGGTGTCAAGAAAGAGAGAAATTAATCTATTATGCTGCTTCTAATATAAGAAATAAGCTTCAAGGTATGTGTAGTCCATAATTATTTTATGAAACTTGGTTTAATCTCTCAGGTTTGCAATTTGTTCACCAGCATCCAACCTTCTTTGGGGTCAAAGGTAATAAATAATATTGAGCCAAAAGGGATCATTTGAGGGCTGAAATGGGCCAGGGTTCTTTAAAACGAGCCAGGGTCATTTGGGTAACCAGCTAGTTCCATATGAATTTCCAAACCCTGAATAGCAATACTACAGAGGAGATGAATGTAGACATTTGAACCATCAATACTGAAGGAGCGAGAATAAAATGCAGCATGAGATAGAAAATATTAGTACTTACAGCTTCACTGCAGCTCAAAAGAAGACTGACTAATGCTTTCCACTGCATAAACGCCTCCACCGACTGTCCCATCTACACAACTCAAATACATTAGAGAATAGATCCACATAATAAATAAGACGTACTATCAATTGTTTGGTTTTGCTTGCCATACTATAAACGCTATGAACGAGAACTGTAGCTCCTCCAAGAGTAAATCTTCTTGGCCTTGATAATTTTTGGCCAGGACAGTCTCCAGCAAGCTTGTCTGAGATGAGAAGTAGAACAGACTCGTCAACAAATATAGGTACAACTTGTCAACTCGGTGTTTTCTACTCATGGGAACCTATAAGAGGAATCAATTTGAGCAAAGCACCAGTAGCGGCAAGCTACGATGCTTATTTGCAGATTATAGTATAATTGACAGAATTGTGATTGAATGGACAAAAGGCAGCAAACTAATGTTTTCCCATTGCTTTTAGTTGCTGTGCTAACTACTCCCTCCGTCCCACCACAATATAAGAGCGTTTGTAAGGTAACATAGTTTGCAAAACGCTCATATTGTGGGATGAAGGGAGTACAATTGTGGGCTGTACTATTCAAACTCAGGTTGTTGCGTCCCCATGTAGCGCCAAACATTTCATTGTTCAAATTGTAATAAAGACGTGTCACATCAGACAAGGTATTGCTGCAGGAAATATATTGTGGGAAAAGGAAGATATAAAAAACCAGGTACATGCTAATAAGATTAGCTGTACCAAACAATATAATAAGAACATTACGCTGCCCAAATTCAGCAAAGTCAGCTCATCTGCAGAAATGTTCCTGTGTTTAACCGAAGCAGGGATAGTTGTGTAGTAGCATCCTCTCCGCTCAGGCTGTGTGGGGGCTTTCTTTGCAAATTGGTCCTCTCTAAGTTGTTCCATCAATCGTCTCTCCGTCTCTGTTTGGGGAGCTCTATCCATCCATGATGTCTCTAATGCAATTGTAATTTCTCAACCGATTGGCTCTGTACAAATCAACACACATACTTGTAAACATCCGTAAACATTCCAGTGATTACAAGGACAATGAGCCATCCTTTAAAATCCGCAACCATTCTTGAATCCTATAAATCTATGGTACCATCCATCAACAGGAAGAACATAAGTCAAATGATATGAAAAAAAGGAGGCGAAAGTGGGCTTTCCTTGCTGCTGTAGATTTGTGTAGTTCAGAGGAAAACTGCTGCTGGCGCGTGCAGAATTTTCAATGAAGGGATCTCGACATGCTCCTCTTTTGCATTGGCAACCTCCTCCAGTCCAGATGCGATCCCAACCTAGTGCTGAGCCGCCGCAGCCAACGTCGCCTCCTCTTCTGCAGCAACAATTTATTATGGTCACGTGAGGCAAGGCAAGGCGCTCAAAAGGCTGCATCATTTGGGTCAACATGAGTTGATGAGAAATCCAAAACTTTTCACAAAACAAAAAGTTGCCTGAACAATCTGAATAATATTTGTGCCCACATATCTCGGGTCTCCCGGAGGGCTTGAGCTCAAGTAGCTTGAGCATGTGGTCCTGATTTGGTCGTGGTGGAGACAATCTCCTTTCCTCACAAAGGACCGACATCGTTTGCCCGAACCCCGCATGCCGGCAAGGCCCCGAACTCCTCGAAGGGCATCAACGACGTCGCTGCGGTTGCGGGCGAAGGTGAGATCGCCCTTGACCTCAAACTCGCGGCGCTCCTCCTCCTCGATGAGTAGATCAACGGACGGCGGAGGTAGAACCGAGTGTGCGGCGGCGGAATCTAGCGGCGTGGCAGCGGCAGCGACAGCGGAACCGAGCGGCACGGCAACGAGTGCGCCGGGGCGGTGGCAGAACCGGGCGGCGCAGCGGCAAGCGCGGGGCGGAACCGAACGCGCGGTGGTGGCGGCAGGACCGAGCGGCACGGGGCGCGTATGCGGGAGCAGTTCCAGCGTAAGATGGTGGAGTTTTTTTTTTTTTTGAGAAACGGGGAAGTGTTAGTAGCGAGGGAATCAGAGTATCGTTAATATGTGTTTTCGTTAGCGACGAGAAGTTTCGTTAACAACATTTTTAGGTCTTTGATGATGCAATCAGACGATCCAGATCTGTAGTTGAATCTGCCCTTTCGTGCTTTTAATAGTACAGATGCGCGATGAGCCACCGACGAACGGGGGCGCAGCGGAGCCGCGTTTTCCACTTGCTCCGATCATCGGAAGGGACTCGAAGGGAGCGTGAAACGAACGCGTCCAACGACCCTCGCCACTCAAACGTCGCAGTCGCCAGTCCGCGCCTATACCACTGACCGACCGTTTCCACTACTGAAGTAGTCCACCGCTGCCTACGACGCAACAGTTAGTCTCGAGCCTAATAAGCTACCTAGCGTCCACCTGTACGCCTGTCTAGATATGCACGGGAGACGGGACAAACGAGTGAGGTACGTTACGTACGCTGAATGCTTAACCAAGCTCAACTAATTCATGGACCGGATGAGTTGCTTTCATCCAAATATAAACAGCTACTTGTACAAGTTTCCCTGAAAAAAAGGCTACTTGTACAAGTTTATACGGATCCCACTCATCTTCTCCACGTTGGCGCCTAAATTTCCACCACTCATCTTGAATGTTCTCAAGTAGTCTAAATTTCCACCAGAGCAGAAGAAGCAAAGTCGTCCTCTGTTCGTTCTCTAATTAACCAAAAAGGTGTTTGCATTCAAAGGACTAAAACTTGTCTGATTAAAAATAGTCTCTTTAAAAGGCTAAAGTTTCAAGCACCCCTGATTAAAGAGGGGGCTAAAACTAGTTTTGAGACTAAATTTTTTTAGTCAGGGGTACCCTTACTAAAATGTGGATTAGTCCTCTCCTTTAACACGTGCGGGTTCTGGATTGGACGGTTTGGAGGATAATAAATACTCATTAACTTGATTTTAGTCTCTTTAGTATTTGAATCCAAACATGGATGAGGCTAGCAAATTTTAGTCCCATTACTTTTAGTTATGGGACTAAAACGTATCAAGCACCCTCCAAGTCAACACAAAAGGAGACTGATGAGAACATTCCGAGCCTCTTCCACCTCAGCCTCCCCATTTGACCCCCTCCACCCAACACTCACCTCCAAACTCCCATCACTATATATGAGCAGCTCCACGCCCAACGCAGATAAACACAAAAGTATCATCTCCCTTTCTTCTTCAAGAATCAACATCTCTCGTTGCTCAGCTCACTGCAAACTTCTCTGCAACGATCATCTCCTGGTCGCTACTCGCGAAACAATGGGTTCTTCTTCCAGCTCCCGAAGCAGCCGCGTGGCCATATGCCTCGTGCTGATTCTCCTGACCATCAGCCTACGAGAAGCCTCCGCCGCTGCGCGTCCGCTTCGGCCGGCCGGCCGGCGACGTGTCCAGCGAGGTGAAGGACCAGGCGATCGTTCACAAGTACGCGCCGCTTTTGCTCGCCATGCTGCCGAGAGCCCCAACGCCGCCGTCCGCCCCAAGCGGTGGCACGAACGAGGCCAGGAACTGACGAAGCAACCGCAGGGTTTTCCAGTAGGATGGATCGATCGATCTCTAGAAGAGAAATCGTTAGGCATACGTATGATCAGTGGTTGATGGTTTGGTCTGTTTTGCAGTATTGGATAATTGTACAGGATTGTTAGAGTGGATAATGGACATAATGTGTAGGATACTAGCTAGGATATACCCCAAAGTGATACCTTCATTTTTAATTTTTTTTAGAAAAAGGGGTCTCCCCCCTGCCTCATTTTATTGAAACGAAACACCCAAAGTAGTGATACCTTCATTCTTTCTTTTATATATCCCTTGAAGTATTTGTTGATTGAAAGAGTTCTGTTGTGATCCATTCTTTGAAGAATTGATTGTTCATAGTCACCGTTTCAAGATAATACCCCCGCAGTCCCGTCCCCCGGTCCCCCCTCCCTCCTCCCTCCGCTTTCGCTGCCTCCGGCGTAGCCAGAGTAGTGCCGGCGCCGGCCGACTTCTCTTCCTCGCGTTCTTGGAGGCGGAGGTAGGGCTCTCTCCGTCACGGCACAAGCCTGTATGGCCCGGCCCTCCGTATCCGAATCCCCCCTCTGGTAGGGCACCAGAACGTGCCCCAGATGGGATCTTGCGGAGACAGAAGCTTGCGGCGGCGGAAAAGTACTTTCGATGATCTCCTGATTTTTTGTGGAATTTTTGCGGATATATAGGCGCAAAACCTAGGGCAAAGGAGGTCCAGGAGGCCCACAAGCCTGTGGGCCGCGGCCTCCCCCCTGTCCGCGGGGTGGGGGCTTGTGGGGCCACTGGCGCTCCTCTGGCTTGGCTCCCAAGTTCTCCGATCTTCTTCCGTTCCAAAAAAAATCTTTTCGGAGATTTTCTTCCGTTTGGACTCCGTTTCAAAATCTCTTCTGAAAGGGGTCAAAAACATGGAAAAAACAGGAACTGGCACTTGGCACTGAGTTAATAAGTTAGTCCTAGAAAATAAATAAAAAGCATGCAAAACATCCAAAGTTTGACAAGATAATAGCATGAAACCATCAAAAATTATAGATACGTTGGAGACGTATCAGGCCACAAGGGTCTTGTCTTGTCGCTGGAGGGGCCCACCGGTTGCAAGGTCCCATATGGTTACGGGACCCGTTGGCTAGCCAATGAGGCTCTCGCGTAAGGCCGACGCATGGCACGTGTAGTACGTCCGGCGTCGTCTTGCGAGATTCGTCATGGGTTGCCAGTACGGCTGTCTCCACTGTTCCCACACCGAGTGTGGTAATGGAGTTGGAGTTTGACGGGCTGACACTGTGTAGGATGATGGATCGGAGCCGGGGTAGGTCAGCGGCATGGCCACCGACGATGTACCTGCCATGCGCTCCAAACCTATACTCGTGCTGACGAGTACGCAACTTTGATCGTAGGGTCTCGTCATGACCTACGATCTGATGTGACTTGGGCTCCCTGGCCGGCCAGCGGCTTCGCTAGCCGGCCCTGGGAACGGCCGCCTCGCCCCTAGTCGGCCAGCTCGTCCTGGACGGCCAGAGGGAGGTAGGCGTCTCGCCTCTAGCCGGCAGGGGCTTCCTAGCCGGCCAAAGGAATTTGGCCATCTCGCCTCTAGCCGGCAGGGGATTCCTAGCCGAGCAGAGAGAGTTGTGCTTTTCCTTCGATGTAGAAGGCAAAGGACCAGGCTTGATGAGCCTACCCCGGGGTTATCCCCTCTTAGTAGTACCCGAAGCAGGGGAAGCCTGCCGCCTCAGAGTGGGAGCCTTGCAGACTTGAGTTGTTTGTTGTTGATCTCCTTTAGTCGCCTGCAATAGGAGGCGCCGGCTTGGAAATCGGCTAGCTTCCAAAGAACGCCTCAGCTTCGCCGCAAGTTGTGCAGTTTGCGCCACGTGCCAGGCCCTGGCCTGACGTGATGATGATTCGAACAGATGACGGGACTGGACCTGAACCCTGAGTCCCGCCACGACGCCCCCTCGGCCCCCGCACGGCGGATCCTTTACGGATTTACTCCGCGACAGTTGGGTTTCAGGAGGCGTAAGTGCGCCCGTAATGATCGGGAGAGGGGGCGTTATGCGCACCGGATCCCCTCCCCACGATCTATCGTGGGGGTTTAAATAGGGTGCGGGAGCATGGAGGAGGCCATTCGCCCCCTTCTCGCCCTGCACCTATGCCCCTTTCTTCCCTAAGCCTAGAGAAAGAAGAGACCCCGCCTTGACTTCGTCGTCGCCTAGGCCGCCGCCACCAGCCGCATCCAGGGGTGCCCCAACTTTCGCCGTCCGCCGCCATGTCAAGCAGTGCCCCTAAGAAGGGAGAGCACAACGGCGCATGGCTAGGCAACGACATCTGCGACGGCTACATTGAGGTGTTCTGCCATCGCCGCATGCTACCTCTTGCATCCCTTGTGGCGGTGCGGGTGCCCGGAGCCGAAGTTGCCCCGTCTCCAAAGGAGGGAGAGGTAGTCATGTTCGGAGAACACTTCTACCAAGGCTTCGGGCTACTGGCAAGCAACTTCTTTGCCAACTTCCTCGTCTTCTTCGGCCTGCAGCTGCACCATCTGGTGCCCAACACCATTCTTCAACTTGCCTCCTTCCTCGTCTTGTCCGAAGGCTTCCTCGGGATTGAGCCCAACCTCGACCTCTGGCAAAAGCTGTTTTTCTTCAAGCAGGAATCCATGAAAATGGACAAAGCCGAGGCGGCGAAGCTCAAGGGCCCCCGCCCGATGACCCCGTGCGGCGCGGCGCTGGTGCATCACAGCACGATGTCCGGCTTCCCCCAGATGCCGCTGCAGGACTTTATCAAAATGTGGCAGAGGGGATTCCTCTATGTGAAGAATGGCGACCCCTCCCACGACTGCCTCAACTTGCCCCCCTTCGCCATCCCTCCTCCAATGGCGAAGAAGAAATGGAAAGCTTCGTATCCGAAGCCGATTGCCGAGGTGGCGCTGATATGCGCTCACCTCGACAACATGAAGATTCGCGGCCTCCTGGGCTGCGACCTACTCACCACCATGATGACCCGTCGGATCCTGCCTCTGCAGAGGCAACCGCATATGATTTCTCAGATGGGCGGGCGCTTGACCCCTGCCGGCTCTCCACCAAGAACTTCCAAGCTTGCGCGCTGGCTCAGAATGTGATCATGATCTCTGCCGCCAACATGGACGAAGGTGATCTCTTCCATCAAGAAGGATTGGCCCCTTACAACCGAGCACATCCGGCCCTAGTGGTAAGTACCTTCCCGAATCTTGTTTTACTTATCTTTGAACTTGTTGTTCTCTTTTTTGAGCCGGCTGCCGACTCCATTGCTTAGATGTTCGAGAGCCTGCAAGTGCTTCACCCGCCAGCCGCCGACGTGGAGACGTTGGACCCCTCTGAAATTGAGGATGAGGGGGTGACAGAGCCACGGGCCGCCGCCTCCGAAGGTTCGGAGGAAGCGCTGGACTCGGAGGGCTCCGAGTCGCCTGGTGACCACCTAAAGCCCTCCCTTCTTGACTGGACGGATGATGACGAGACGCCGCCTACTCCGCATGATGCAGCCTTCGGGGAGGATCCAGAGGATCTGGAGGAAGTCACTAGCCCTCCCTTGACGCGGGGCCACCGCAATGCTGGTGAGACGGCTGCGCCTGGCGAGGCGCCAGGAACAAGGGAAAGGGGGCTGCCACATCCAAGCCCGCCCCCAAGCGTGCCGCAACGGGACCTCCAGCCGGAGGACGAGGAGGCGGCGCTAAGAAGCATCCGCCGGCGCCGGCAGGAAGCGGGTGCCCGTCGTGGCAGGGTGAGAGCCCTTTGTTATCTCTTTTTGATTTCTTGTGTGAGGATAAATTCCTCAATTTTTTATTTGGCAGGGATGCCGAAGAGGTGGAGGAGGAAACCGCCTCCGCCACCAAGCGAGCCGCCTGGGCAGCTGCCAATGCTGCCAAGAAGGCGTTGAATGATGAATCCACCCTTCGCTGGGAAACAGCGGCTCGGAAGACGGCCGAAGGTCAATCTCAGCCCGGCCAGGCCAACGAGCCTCCCAAGGAGAAGCGGTCGAAGGCCCGACACAACCCCGCCAAGCAGGCACGCTTGGAGGAGCCAGCTAGTGAGGCGGCGCCGAGCCGACCTCGAGGAGCCGAGCCCGCCAAGACCGTTGAGCCGGCCGCCTCGTCACCCGTGGATCTTGAAGTGATCCCCGACACGCGTGATGCTGATGTAGACGGCGTGCCGGAGATGACCATGAAGGTGCCGGAGGCGACAATGAAGGCGCCGGAGACGGCCGATCCACCCCCGGCTGCGGAGACGGTGCTCGCTGGGACATCAAGGGAGTCGGCCACCAACCCACCACCTGGAGACGGCACCATCGTCGTGATCAACCGCGGCCCGGCCGCCCCAGCAGCCGGCCCCATCGCCGGGAGCCGGCCCATGAGGACCTGGCGCGTGGCCAATGCTGAGCGTGCAACACTGCCCCCAGGCGTCGAGCTCAGCGATGTCCCGGAGCTGGTGGCGTTGTTCTCTAGGAGTCGTGACAAGGTGAAGCAGGCAGCCCTGGTGGCCAAGTGCGACCTGGAACACCTTGAAGGTCGAACCAGGGTGAGTCCTTGATACGTCTCCGTCGTATTTATAATTTTTGATTGTTTCACGCCAATATTCTACAATTTTCATATAATTTTGGCAAATTTTTATACTATTTTTGGGACTAACATATTGATCCAGTGTCGAGTGCGAGTTCCTCTTTGTTGCATGTTTTTTGTTTCGCAGAATATCCATACCAAACGAAATCCAAACGTAATAAAAACTTACGGGGATTTTTTTGGAATATTTATGATTTTTGGGAAGAAGAATCAACGCGAGGAGATGCACGGAGGGCCCACAAGCCCTGTAGCCGCCACCAGGAGGTATGGCGGCAGCTGGCAGGCTTGTAGCCCCTCCTTAAGGCGGTTGGAGCCCTTCTTTCGCCGCAAGAAAGATAATATCCGGAAAAAAATCGTGTTAAAATTTCAGCCGAATCGGAGTTATGGATCTCCAGGAATTTAATAAACGGTGAAACGCATAATCTGGGAACACAGAAACAGAAGGACACAGAGAGAGAGATCCAATCCCGGAGGGGCTCTTGCCCCTCCGCCGCCATGGAGACCATGGACCAGATGGGAAACCCTTCTCCCATCTATGGAGGAGGTCAAGGAGGAAGAAGAAGGAGGGGGGCTCTCTCCCCCTCTCTCCCGGCGGCGCCGGAACGCTGCCCGGGACATCATCGTGTGACGGCGATCTACACCAACACCTCCGTCATCTTCACCAACATCTCCATCATCTTCCCCCATCTATATTCAGCAGTTCACTCTCCTGCAACCCTCTGTACCCTCTACTTGAACATGGTGCTTTATGCTACATATTATTATCCAATGATGTGTTGCTATCCTATGATGTCTGAGTAGATTATCGTTGTCCTATCAGTGATTGATGAATTGCTATGGTTGGTTTAATTTGCTTGTGGTTATGTTGTTGTCCTTTGGTGCCCATCATATGATCGCGCGCGTGGATCACACCATAGAGTTAGTTGTATGTTGATAGGACTATGTATTGGCAGACTAGAGTGACAGAAGCTTCAAACCTAGCATAGAAATTGATGCATATGGGATTGAAGGGGGACCAATATATCTTATTGCTATGGTTGGGTTTTACCTTAATGAACGTTAGTAGTTGCGGACGCTTGCTAATAGTTCCAATCATAAGTGCATAGAATTCCAAGTATGGGATGGCATGCTAGCAGAGGCCTCTCCCACATGATACTTGCTATCGATCTAGTAATGTAGTCAATTGCTTGGGGACAACTCCACAACTCCTAACACCACTTTTCCACACTCGTTAGACTAACGTATTTGTTTATTTTTCTAAACAGCCCCTAGTTTTATTTACGTGTTCTTTACTTTCTTGGAAGCCTATCCTATCATTCCTACAAAGTACTTCTAGTTTCATACTTGTTCTAGGTAAAGCGAACGTAAAGTGTGCGTAGAGTTGTATCGATGGTCGATAGAACTTGAGGGACTATTTGTCCTACCTTTAGCTCCTCGTTGGGTTCAACACTCTTACTTATCGAGAAAGGCTACAATTGATCCCCTATACTTGTGGCTTATCAAGACCTTTTTCTCGCGTCGTTGCCGGGGAGCAATAGCGTGGGGTGAATATCCTCGTGTGTGCTTGTTTGCTTTATCACTAAGTAGATTTATTTGCTGTTCTAAGTTGTTCTCTATCTTTAGTTATGGAATGGAACACGAAATACCAAAAAAATTAGGTTTACTTGCTACTCATGGAGATGGGGAACCTCCTAAAACCCTCGATGCTCGTTACGTGGAAAATATTATATACTTCTTTAATAATCCTGAGAAAGCCCCATTCAATTATATAATGGGATACACGTTGGATCAACGTGAATACTTTAGGGATTATCGCTTGACACAAAAAGGGAAACTTTTATGGGATCAAATCCATTTGTTGAAATGGTATGCTTGGGAACTATGCAAGAGACATGGTGTTACTTGTTGCTCATGAACGCTCCACACCTTCCCTTTTCTTGTGAGTTTAATGATCATAGAACTTTGGCTTCTTATGCTAATGGTATATATGATTACTATGATGTGGATCAAATAGAAGAGTTTGTTGCTTTTATGGGTGCTAATGAAATTGAGGCTCTGTTTAAAAGGTATGATGATAATGATGATGCTCCTTACCGATCTGAAAATTTGGCTATGCTTCATTATTGTTATACTAATTATGAAAATAATGCCCACATTGAACGATTTAAGGAGAAATCCTATGCTGCCCAAGAAGAGACTATTATTTTGCAGGAAACTATGGAAGAAGAAAATGCTGAAATTGTGAGCTCATTAGAAGAAAAAGATGACGAGGAGAGCGAAGAACAAAAGGAGGAAGAACGGACTAGCTACCCGTGTCCACCTTCTAATGAGAGTAACTCTTCTACTCATACATTATTTAATTTCCCTTCGTTCTTACCGAAGGATGAATGCTATGATCCCTTGGATTCGTCTGAAATATCCCTTTTTGATGAACTTCATGCTTCCTATGCTTGTGGCCATGATGCCAATATGAATGATGCTTATGAAGATGAGCTAGCTATAGTTCCTTATGTTACACATGATGATTTTGATGAATATAATATGCATGTGCTTGCTTCTCCTACTTGCAATTATTATGAGAGAGGAACTACATCTCCACCTCTCTATGTTTCCAATATGATAAAATTGCAAGAAACTGCTTATGCTATGTATTGGCCTTTACTTGATGTGCATGAATTGTTCTTTTATGACATGCCAATGCATAGGAAGAGAGTTAGACTTCGTCGTTGCTTGATATATGTTACCTTGTGCTCACTACTAAATTTCAAATCATTGCTAATTAAAATTGGCTTTGATATGCCTTGGGATCCGGGTGGATCCATTACTTGAGCACTTTATGCCTAGCTTAATGGCTTTAAAGAAAGCACTGCCTGGGAGACAACCCGGAAGTTTTAGAGAGTCATTTATTTCTGTTGAGTGCTTTTATTTAGTAAAGAAAATATAGAGGGAAACTTAAAACTTTTTCAAAAAGAGAAATGATTGAAAGGTTATGCATTGTGGAAGTGAGGGTCGACCTTGAACACTTGTGTTCATGCTCATGGAAACAATGTAGAATTTTTCATGGAAGTTTCTCACAAAAATAATTATCCCCTTGTACAATTCCTTTGTGTTTTTTAAAAATAATGTGCCAAGCAAAGCCTTTATGATTAGTTTGGGTGATAGTTGTTTGATCACGCTGAGAAAATACAGAAACTTTCTGCTCACGAAATTAATTTTCATTTTTTATTCTGGAAGAGCTTTGGAGTTGATTCTTTTTTCTGCTGATTGATATGCAAATTTTCCAGACGTTCGTAATTTTTCAGATTTTTTTGAGATATCAGAGGTATAAGGAATATACAAATTTCTACAGACTGTTCTGTTTTGACAGATTCTGTTTTCTATGCATTGTTCTCTTATTTTGATGAATCTATGGGTACTATCGGTGGGTATGAACCATGGTGAAGTTTGATTACAGTAGATATAATGCTTATATGAATTTAGAATGTGTTCATAACAGTACTTGAAGTGGTGATTTATTTTATTATACTAACGGATCTCACGAAGTTTTGTTGAGTTTTGTGTGATTGAAGTTTTCAAGTTTTGGGTGGGAGCACGATGGATGAAGGAATAAGGAGAGGCAAGAACCTAAGCTTGGGGATGCCCGAGGCACCCCAAGGTAATATTCAAGGAAGACTCAAGCGTCTAAGCTTGGGGATGCTCCGGAAGGCATCCCCTCTTTCGTCTACAATCTATCGGTAATTTTACTCGGAGCTATATTTTAATTCGTCACATGATATGTGCAAATGCTTGGAGCGTCTTTTGTGTTTGTTTTTCCTTTTTCTTTTATGCACCATGCTGGTATGATATAGTCCTTGGTTGGCGTTATAGAATGCTTCTTGTGCTTCACTTATATCTTTTGAAGTTTGGATTGCCTGTTTCCCTACACATAGAAAACCGCCATTTGTAGAATGCTCTTTTGCTTCACTTATATTTGTTAGAGCGGGGCATATCTTTTGTAGAAAGAATTAAACTCTCATGCTTCACTTATACCTATTTAGAGAGTTAACAGGAGTTGGCCATTCACATGGTTAGTCATAAAATCCTACATAAAACTTGTAGATCACTGAATATGATATGTTTGATTCCTTGCAATAGTTTTGCGACATGAATCTGTGATATTAGAGTCATGCTAGTGAGTAATTGTGTATTCGTAGAAATACTTGTGTTAAGGTTTGTGATTCCCGTAGCATGCACGTATGGTGAACCGTTATGTGATGAAGTCGGAGCATGATTTATTTATTGATTGTCATCCTTTGTGTGGAGGTCGGGATCGCGCGATGGTTAACTCCTACCAACCTTTCCCCTAGGAGCATGCGTGTAGTACCTTGTTTCGATGACTACTAGACTTTTGTAATAAGTATGTGAGTTCTTTATGACTAATGCTGAGTCCATGGATTATACGCACTCTCACCCATCCACCATTGCTAGCCTCTCTAGTACCGCGCAACTTTCGCCGGTGCATTACACCCACCATATAGCCTCCCTCAAAACAGCCACCATACCTACCTATTATGGCATTTTCATAGCCATTCCGAGATATATTGCCATGCAACTACCACCGTTCCGTCTCATGACATGTGCCACCACTTCCATATTGCCATTGCATGATCGTAAGATAGCTAGCATGATGTTTCCATGGCTTGTCCGTTTTTTATGTCATTGCTATGCTAGATCATTGTCACGGTACACTACCAAAGGCATTTCATATAGAGTCATCATTGCTCTAAGTATTGAGTTGTAAGTGTGATGATCATTAGTAATAGAGCATTGTCCCATGTGAGGAAATAAAAGAGGCCAGCGAAGCCCATTTACAAAAAAGAGGCCAAAGATGCCCACCAAAATATATAAATAAGTGGCCAAAGAGCCCACACAAAAAAAATGAGAGAAAAGAGAGAAGGGACAATTGCTACTATCCTCTTTCCACACTTGTGCTTCAAATAGCACTATGATCTTCATGACAGAGAGTCTCCTATGTTGTCACTTCCATATACTAGTGGGAAATTTTCATTATATAACTTGGCTTGTATATTTCAATGATGAGATTCCTCAAAATTGCCCTAGGTCTTCGTGAGCAAGCAAGTTGGGTGCACACCCACTAGTTTCTTTTGTGAGCTTTCATACACTTATAAGCTCTAGTGCATCCTTTGCGTGGCAATCCCTACTCACTCACATTGATATCTATTGATGGGCATCTCCATAGCCCATTGATACGCCTAGTTGATGTGAGACTATCTCCTCCTTTTTTTGTCTTCTCCACGACCACCATATTCTATTCCACCTATAGTGCTATGTCCATGGCTCACGCTCATGTATTGCGTGAAAGTTGAAAAAAATTGAGAACACTAAAGTATGAAACAATTGCTTGGCTAAAACCGGGGTTGTGCATGATTTAAATACGTTGTGTGGGGAAGATGGAGCATAGTTAGACTATATGATTTTGTAGGGTAACTTTCTTTGGCCATGATATTTTGAGAAGACATGATTGCTTTGTTAGTATGCTTGAAATATTATTGTATTTATGTCAAATGGTAGACTATTGCTTCCAATCACTCGTGTTTTAGTATTCATGTCATGATTAGATTATATGATCAAGATTATGCTAGGTAGCATTCCACATCAAAAATTATCTTTTTTATCATATACCTACTCGAGGACGAGCAGGAATTAAGCTTGGGGATGCTGATACGTCTCCATTGTATTTATAATTTTTGATTGTTTTATGCCAATATTCTACAACTTTCATATACTTTTGCCAACTTTTTATACTATTTTTGGGACTAACATATTGATCCAGTGCCCAGTGCCAGTTCATGTTTGTTGCATGTTTATTGTTTCGCAGAATATCCATACCAAACGAAGTCCAAACATAATAAAAACTTATGGAGATTTTTTTGGAATATTTATGATTTTTGGGAAGAAGAATCAACGCGAGGCGATGCACGGAGGGCCCACAAGCCTTGTAGCCGCCACGAGGAGGTACGGCGGCAGCTGGCAGGCTTGTGGCCCCTCCTTAAATCGGTTGGAGCCCTTGTTTCGCCGCAAGAAAGATAATATCTGGAAGAAAATCTGTTAAAATTTCAGCCCAATCGGAGTTACGGATCTCCAGGAATTTAAGAAATGGTGAAACGCAGAATCTGGGAGCGCAGAAACAGAAGGACATAGAGAGAGATCCAATCTCGGAGGGGCTCTCGCCCCTCCGCCGCCATGGAGACCATGGACCAGAGGGGAAACCCTTCTCCCATCTAGGGAGGAGGTCAACAAAGAAGAAGAAGGAGGGGGGCTCTCTCCCCTCTCTCCGGGCGGCGCCGGAACGCCGCCCGGGACATCATCGTGTGACGACGATCTGCACCAACACCTCCATCATCTTCACCAACATCTACATCATCTTCCCCCATCTATATTCAGCGGTTCACTCTCCCGCAACCCGCTGTACCCTCTACTTGAACATGGTGCTTTATGCTACATATTATTATCCAATTATGTTTTGCTATCCTATGATGTCTGAGTAGATTACCGTTGTCCTATCGGTGATTGATGAATTTCTATGGTTGGTTTAATTTGCTTGTGGTTATGTTGTTGTCCTTTGTTGCCCATCATATGATCACGCACGTGGATCACACCATAGGGTTAGTTGTATGTTGATAGGACTATGTATTGGCAGGCTAGAGTGACACAAGCTTCAAACCTAGCATAGAAATTGATGCATATGGGATTGAAGGGGGACCAATATATCTTATTGCTATGGTTGGGTTTTACCTTAATGAACGTTAGTAGTTGCGGACGCTTGCTAATAGTTCCAATCATAAGTGCATAGAATTCCAAGTAAGGGATGACATGCTAGCAGAGGCCTCTCCCACATCATACTTGCTATCGGTCTAGTAACGTAGTCAATTGCTTAGGGACAATTCCACAACTCCTACCACCACTTTTCCACACTCGTTAGACTAACGTATTTGTTTCTTTTTCTAACCAGCCCCTAGTTTTATTTACGTGTTCTTTACTTTCTTGCAAGCCTATCCTATCACTCCTACAAAGTACTTCTAGTTTCATACTTGTTCTAGGTAAAGTGAACGTAAAATGTGCGTAGAGTTGTAACGGTGGTCGATAGAACTAGAGGGAATATTTGTCCTACCTTTAGCTCCTCGTTGGGTTCGACACTCTTACTTATAGTGAAAGGCAACAATTGAACCCCTATACTTGTGGGTTATCAGTCCTCTATCTTTTGCATTTTCCCTACTTTGGTTTGGCTTTTTCTTTCTTGCTCTTGAATCTGTGGGGGCGCGCCAGCGCACCCACTGGGTGTAGCCCCCGAGAGTCGGACCGGCCAAGCATTGGCCAGGCCGAATCTCATTGTGCTATGCTCATATTTGCTTTTTAGTGGGGGCGCGCTAGCGCACCCACTGGGTGTAGCCCCCGAGAATCGGGCCGGCTAAGAGTTAGCCGGGCCGAATCTTACTTTTTGCTTTATTTGCCTTGTTCATAGGAGCTTCATGACGCCCAAGTGCAGGCGTATAATGAACTGCGGTCCCAGATCCAGGCGGCTGAAGGCCAAGTCAGCGATCTTCGGAGCCGGTTGGACGCTGCCGTCTCGGAGTGAGACGCCTTGCGCGAGGCGGACAAGCAGCTCCAGCAGTAGCTGGGTCTTCTCCATACGGGGAAGAAGGATCGCGAGGCAGCCCATCAGGTAGAGCTGGAGCAGTTGCACGCCACCCTTCAGGAGAAGGACACCTCCCACGCTGCCGACACAAAGCGCCTTAAGACGGCTCATCTCGAGGTGATGAAGCTCAAGGACGCTCCCTGAAGGAGAAGGAGGCCGCCCTGACCCAAATGCAGGCGCAGCTGGCAAAGGAAACGGAGGCGGCCCAGGCCCTCCGAGGCGAGCCCTCCCGCATGGCTCAAGAGAGCGCGACATGGGAGCGCGAGGCCGTGGAGGAGGCCCGCGAGACCGACATCCATTTCAACCGTAAGTTTTTCTTCATCTTGGCTTGAACTTTCTTTTTTGTTGGCCTCCCCCCTTATTATTCTTTGCACCACTTCCCATACCCCAGGGATCTTTTCTGGGACACGGGAAGCGGCTGAAACGGCTGTGGAGACCAGCCACGAGGAGCGTCGCGCTGCTGGTGAGGAGGTGGATGCCGACGTCGGCTGGTCTATGGAGGAGATCGCCATCAGTGTCAAGGCCCGCTACTCGTACCGGCCAACTCATTGGAGTGGCTCCAGAGCGTTGGCCTGGAGATGGTGAAGGCGTTGTGGCCCGACGCCGTGGAGCCGGCGTCCATGAGCCGACTGTCCCACTGACTTGAAGCCGGCAGCGCCCGCCTCGGCTGCGTGCTGGTGCATACCTGGCGCTTCGCTTGGCCAACTCCTCGTACCGAAACCTGGACTTGGGCAAGCTCGCACCACAGGGCATCGGCTCGGAGGGGGAGCTGCAGGCCGTGGAGGATCAGCTGCAAGTGAGGGCCAGCGGCATTGCTTCTTTCGCTGCTTGGGACGAGTTCGGCTTGGAGCGTGAAGAAGATGGCAACGTGGTCCCTGAGGACTTGTTTCATCTTCAGCCTTACGACGCCGAAGGCATTTCTGCCGAGGTGGCCCTTGAGGAGGAGGCTGCCGGCTCCAGCAGCGAGGCCTACGCGGACTCGACCACGAAGGACGGTGCCGAAGACTCTCGAGGCGGAGACGGCGCATCCGCCTCAGGCGTAGCCAGCGATGGTGAAGCCACCACTTCAGGAGCCGCAGCCGGGGCCGCAGACGGAGCCACCACCCCTTAGCTTGTCCTTTTTGTTTTTCGTCTGCATTTTATCATTAGTCCAACAGTTCCACCCACTGGGGGTGTCTTGTTGTAATGAACTCCAGTCATGGGCCTTTGAATGCTTTTGAATGTAATATATGTTATATCATTCTGCATTAAATTCGTAAGCATTGTGCTTGTTGACTCGCTTTTTCATTTTTTGATTCCTGTTTGAGTCCTTTTCATCCAACTCCTTTGTTCTCTTTAACATCCGCCTCGCCAGCCCAACAGCTGGGAGACGGTCTGTGACTGGGACGAGGCTTCTGCTTTTGAGAACTTTTGAACTTAGATTTTTC
The DNA here is from genome assembly GCF_904849725.1 of Hordeum vulgare subsp. vulgare. Lineage (NCBI taxonomy): Eukaryota > Viridiplantae > Streptophyta > Magnoliopsida > Poales > Poaceae > Hordeum > Hordeum vulgare. Next base: position 642,864,562 of record NC_058519.1, on the reverse strand, counting down.
AAAGCCATCAAGACTTTTAGACTAGAAAGCGAGCCACCAGAGGCTGGCTAGAAAATAAGATCGAAAGCGATCAAAACAAACCTGAGCCGGTAGCCTTCTTTGTAGTTTAAGCTTTTCATGTGGCCTGCTTTCCCTGCCACTGTTTTGTTAGCCGGATAGCCGGGAGCCGGACTGTAGCTTGTGCGAGACAGCAAGGGTTCGACCTGGCTTACACTATACACTCGGCTACAACTAAGGAAACCTTTTGGGCCGGTTGGCGAGCCCCCGAGCCCGTAGAGCCGGACCAGGGAACTCGCAAATGAGTGAGAAACTCTTGGCATGAATCTGAAAGAGGTGTATCCCAAGCATCGACTTGAAACACCCATTGCATTCATTGAAAATTCCGAAAAGGGAGGAAGATACATACGTACATGCTCTTTCTTTTGCTTTTGCACTTTTAGCAATAGAATAGGCGAAGCAATGCCGCGTTCCATGGACGCTCCGTTTCTTGGCCGGACTCGTCTCTCTTGCGCTTCCTTGGCTTCTGGGCATCGACCAGATAGTATGCATTATTATGCAACGCCCGACTGATGATGAAAGGTCCCTCCCATGGGAAAGAGAGCTTGTGCTGGCCGGCTGTTTGCTGGATTCTTCTAAGCACCAAGTGTTGGGGAACGTCGCATGGGAAACAAAAAATTTCCTACGCGCACGAAGACCTATCATGGTGATGTCCATCTATGAGAGGGGATGAGTGATCTATGTACCCTTGTAGACCGTACAGCAGAAGCGTTAGAGAACGCGGTTGATGTAGTGGAACGTCCTCACGTCCCTCGATCCGCCCCGCGAACAATCCCGCGATCAGTCCCACGATCTAGTACCGAACGGACGGCACCTCCGCGTTCAGCACACGTACAGCTAGACGATGATCTCGGCCTTCTTGATCCAGCAAGAGAGACGGAGAGGTAGAAGAGTTCTCCGGTAGCGTGACGGCGCTCTGGAGGTTGGTGATGACCTTGTCTCAGCAGGGCTCCGCCCGAGCTCCGCAGAAACGCGATCTAGAGGAAAAACCGTGGAGGTATGTGGTCGGGCTGCCGTGGAAAAGTCGTCTCAAATCAGCCCTAAAACCTCCGTATATATAGGTGGGAGGGAGGGGGCCTTGCCTTGGGGCTCAAGGAGCCCCAAGGGGGTCGGCCGAGTCCAAGGGGGAGGACTGTCCCCCCCAAACCGAGTTGGACTAGGTTTGGTGGGAGGGAGTCCCCCTTCCTTCCCACCTCCTCCTTTTTTTTCTTTCTCTCTTGATTTTCTTCTCCTTGGCGCATAGGGCACTTATGGGCTGTCCCACCAGCCCACTAAGGGCTGGTGTGTCTCCCCAAAGCCTATGGGCTTCCCCGGGGTGGGTTGCCCCCCCCCCCCCCGGTGAACTCCCGGAACCCATTCGTCATTCCCGGTACATTCCCGGTAACTCCGAAAACCTTCCGGTAATCAAATGAGGTCATCCTATATATCAATCTTCATTTCCGGACCATTCTGGAAACCCTCGTGACGTCCGTGATCTCATCCGGGACTCCGAACAACATTCGGTAACCAACCATATAACTCAAATACGCATAAAACAACGTCGAACCTTAAGTGTGCAGACCCTGCGGGTTCGAGAACTATGTAGACATGACCTGAGAGACTCCTCGGTCAATATCCAATAGCGGGGCCTGGATGCCCATATTGGATCCTACATATTCTACGAAGATCTTATCGTTTGAACCTCAGTGCCAAGGATTCGTATAATCCCGTATGTCATTCCGTTTGTCATTCGGTATGTTACTTGCCCGAGATTCGATCGTCAGTATCCGCATACCTATTTCAATCTCGTTTACCGGCAAGTCTCTTTACTCGTTCCGTAATACAAGATCCCGCAACTTACACTAAGTTACATTGCTTGCAAGGCTTGTGTGTGATGTTGTATTACCGAGTGGGCCCCGAGATACCTCTCCGTCACACGGAGTGACAAATCCCAGTCTTGATCCATACTAACTCAACTAACACCTTCGGAGATACCTGTAGAGCATCTTTATAGTCACCCAGTTACGTTGCGACGTTTGATACACACAAAGCATTCCTCCGGTGTCAGTGAGTTATATGATCTCATGGTCATAGGAATAAATACTTGACACGCAGAAAACAGTAGCAACAAAATGACACGATCAACATGCTACGTCTATTAGTTTGGGTCTAGTCCATCACGTGATTCTCCCAATGACGTGATCCAGTTATCAAGCAACAACACCTTGTTCATAATCAGAAGACACTGACTATCATCGATCAACTGGCTAGCCAACTAGAGGCATGCTAGGGACGGTGTTTTGTCTATGTATCCACACATGTAAATGAGTCTTCATTAAGTACAATTATAGCATGGATAATAAACTATTATCTTGATACAAGAATTATAATAATAACTATATTTATTATTGCCTCTAGGGCATAATTCCAACAGTCTCCCACTTGCACTAGAGTCAATAATCTAGCCCTCACATCACCATGTGAATTACATTGTAATGAATCTAACACCCATACAGTTCTGGTGTCGATCATGTTTTGGCGGTGGAAGAGGTTTAGTCAGCGGGTCTGCTACATTCAGATTCATGTGCACTTTGCATATATTTACGTCCTCTTCCTCGACGTAGTCGCGAATGAGGTTGAAGCGTTGTTTGATGTGTCTGGTCTTCTTGTGAAACCGTGGTTCCTTTAGTAAGGCAATGGCACCAGTGTTGTCACAGAACAAGGTTATTGGATTCAGTGCGCTTGGCACCACTCCAAGATCCGTCATGAACTGCTTCATCCAGACACCCTCCTTAGCCGCCTCCGAGGCAGCCATGTACTCCGCTTCACATGTAGAATCTGCTACGACGCTTTGCTTGGAACTGCACCAACTTACTGCACCCCCATTAAGAATAAATACGTATCCGGTTTGCGACTTAGAGTCGTCCGGATCTGTGTCAAAGCTTGCATCGACGTAACCTCCATACACGAGAAACATCTCCTTAGTCCTTTTCAGGTACTTACGGATATTCTTGACCGCTGTCCAGTGATCCACTCCTGGATTACTCTGGAACCTACCTGCCATACTTATGGCCAGGCTAACATCCGGTCTAGTGCACAGCATCGCATACATGATAGAACCTATGGCTGAAGCATAGGGGACGGAGCGCATATGCTCTCTATCTTCATCAGTTGCTGGGCACTGAGTCTTACTCAATCTTGTACCTTGTAAAACTGGCAAGAACCCTTTCTTGGACTGTTCCATTTTGAACCTTTTCAAAACTTTATCAAGGTATGTGCTTTGTGAAAGTCCTATCAGGCGTTTTGATCTATCCCTATAGATCTTAATGCCTAGAATGTAAGCAGCTTCTCCTAGGTCCTTCATAGAGAAACTTTTATTAAAGTAACCTTTTATGCTCTCCAAAAGCTCTACGCTGTTTCCAATCAGTAATATGTCATCCACATATAATATTAGAAACGCCACAGAGCTCCCACTCACTTTCTTGTAAATACAAGATTCTTCAACCACTTGTATAAACCCAAATGCTTTGATCACCTCATCAAAGCGTTTGTTCCAACTCCGAGATGCTTGCACCAGTCCATAAATGGATCGCTGGAGCTTGCACACCTTGTTAGCATTCTTAGGATCGACAAAACCTTCGGGTTGCATCATATACAACTCTTCCTTAAGGAAACCGTTAAGGAACGCCGTTTTGACATCCATCTGCCAGATTTCATAATCGAAAAATGCAGCTATTGCTAACATGATTCTGACGGACTTAAGCATCGCTACGGGTGAGAAAGTCTCATCGTAGTCCACTCCTGGAACTTGTGAAAAACCCTTTGCCACAAGTCGAGCTTTATAAACGGTCACATTACCGTCAGCGTCCGTCTTCTTCTTAAAGATCCATTTGTTCTGAATAGCCTTGCGGCCCTCAGGTAGTATCTCCAAAGTCCACACTTTGTTCTCATACATGGATCCTATCTCGGACTTCATGGCTTCTAGCCATTTGTTGGAATCTGGGCCCACCATTGCTTCTTCATAATTTGCAGGTTCATTGTTGTCCAACAACATGATTGATAAGACGGGATTACCGTACCACTCTGGAGCAGCGCGTGATCTCGCCGACCTGCGTGGTTCAACAGAAACTTGAACTGGAGTTTCATTATCATCATCATTAACTTCCTCCTCAACCGGCGTCGCAACGACAGAGGTTTCCCCTTGCCCTGCGCCACCATCCAGAGGGATGAGAGGTTCGACAACCTCGTCAAGTTCTATCTTCCTCCCACTCAATTCTCTCGAGAGAAACTCCTTCTCGAGAAAAGCTCCGTTCTTAGCAACAAACACTTTGCCCTCGGATTTGAGATAGAAGGTGTACCCAACTGTCTCTTTTGGGTAACCTACGAAGACGCACTTTTCCGCTTTGGGTTCCAGCTTTTCAGGCTGAAGCTTTTTGACATAAGCATCACATCCCCAAACTTTGAGAAACGACAACTTTGGCCTTTTGCCATACCACAGTTCGTATGGTGTCGTCTCAACGGATTTTGATGGTGCCCTATTTAAAGTGAATGCAGCTGTTTCTAATGCATAACCCCAAAATGATAACGGCAAATCAGTAAGAGACATCATAGATCGCACCATCTCTAACAAAGTACGATTACGACGTTCGGACACACCATTACGCTGTGGTGTTCCAGGCAGTGTTAACTGTGAAACAATTCCACATTTTCTTAAGTGATCACCAAACTCGAAACTCAGATATTCACCCCCACGATCAGACCGTAGGAACTTGATCTTCTTGTTATGATGATTTTCCACTTCACTCTGAAATTGCTTGAACTTTTCAAATGTTTCAGACTTGTGCTTCATCAAGTAGACATAACCATACCTACTCAAATCGTCAGTGAAGGTGAGAAAATAACGATATCCGCCGCGTGCCTCCACGCTCATTGGACCACATACATCGGTATGTATGATTTCCAATAAGTCACTTGCACGCTCCATTGTTCCGGAGAACGGAGTCTTAGTCATCTTGCCCATGAGGCATGGTTCGCACGTGTCAAGTGAATCAAAGTCAAGTGACTCCAAAAGTCCATCAGCATGGAGTTTCTTCATGCGTTTTACACCAATATGACCCAAGCGGCAGTGCCACAAAAATATGGCGCTATCATTGTTTACTCTAACTCTTTTGGTCTCAATGTTATGTATATGCGTATCGCTATCAAGATTCAATATGAACAATCCTCTCACATTCGGTGCATGACCATAAAAGATGTTACTCATAGAAATAGAACAACCATTATTCTCTGACTTAAAAGAGTAACCGTCTCGCAATAAACAAGATCCAGATATAATTTTCATGCTCAACGCAGGCACTAAATAACAATGATTTAAGTTCATCACTAATCCCGACGGTAGCTGAAGTGACACTGTGCCGACGGCGATTGCATCAACCTTGGAACCATTTCCTACGCGCATCGTCACTTCATCTTTCGCCAGCCTTCGTCTATTCCGCAGTTCCTGTTTCGAGTTGCAAATATGAGCAACAGAACCGGTATCGAATACCCAGGCACTACTACGAGAGCCGGTTAAGTACACATCAATAACATGTATATCAAATATACCTGATTTTTCTTTGCCCACCTTCTTATCTGCCAGATACTTGGGGCAATTGCGCTTCCAGTGACCCATACCCTTGCAATAGTAGCACTCCGTTTCAGGCTTAGGTCCAGCCTTGGGTTTCTTCGGCGGATTGGCAACAGGCTTGCCGCTCTTCTTCGAATTACCCTTCTTGCCTTTGCCGTTTCTCTTGAAACTAGTGGTCTTATTCACCATCAACACTTGATGCTCTTTACGGAGTTCAGACTCTGTGACTTTCAACATCGCAAACAACTCGCCGGGAGACTTGTTCATCCCTTGCATGTTGTAGTTCAACACAAAGCCATATAGCTTGGCGGCAGTGATTGAAGGATTCTGTCAGTGATAGATTCTTGCGGGAGTTCAATCCCCAGCTCAGCTAGACGGTTTGAGTACCCAGACATTTTGAGCACATGTTCACTGACAGATGAGTTTTCCTCCATCTTGCAAGCATAGAATTTATCGGAGGTCTCACACCTCTCGATCCGGGCGTTTTTCAGAAAGATAAGCTCCAACTCCTGGAACATCTCAAATGCTCCATGACGCTCAAAGTGACGTTGAAGTCCCGGTTCTAAGCCATACAAGACTGCACATTGAACTATTGAGTAGTCCTCCTTACGTGCTAACCAAGCGTTCTTAACATCCTGATCAGCCGTAGCGGGTGGTTCATCTCCTAGCGCAGCATTAAGGACATAATCCTTCTTCCCAGCTTGTAAGATTAGCTTAAGATTACGAGCCCAGTCTACAAAGTTGCTTCCATCATCTTTCAACTTAGCTTTCTCTAGGAACGTATTAAAATTCAGGATGACTGTCGCGTGAGCCATGATCTACAACACAAATATATTCAAAGTGGACTTAGACTATGTTTAAGATAATTAGAGTTCAACTTAATCAAATTATATGCTAAACTCCCACTCAAAAAGTACATCTCTCTAGTCATTTGAGTGGTTCATGATCCACTTACACTATCCCAAGTCCGATCATCACGTGAGTTGAGTATAGTTTCAGTGGTAAGCATCCCTATGCTAATCATATCAACTATATGATTCATGATCGACCTTTCGGTCTCATGTGTTCCGAGGCCATGTCTGCACATGCTAGGCTCGTCAAGCTTAACCCGAGTGTTCCGCGTGCGCAACTGTTTTGCACCCGTTGTATGTGAACGTTGAGTCTATCACACCCGATCATCACGTGGTGTCTCGAAACGACGAACTGTAGCAACGGTGCACAGTCGGGGAGAACACAATTTTGTCTTGAAATTTTAGTGAGAGATCACCTCATAATGCTACCGTCGTTCTAAGAAAAATAAGGTGCATAAAAGGATTAACATCACATGCAATTCATAAGTGACATGATATGGCCATCATCATGTGCTTCTTGATCTCCATCACTAAAGCACCGGCACGATCTTCTTGTCACCGGCGCCACACCATGATCATCCATCAATGTGTTGCCATCGGGGTTGTCGTGCTACTTATGCTATTACTACCAAAGCTACATCCTAGCAAAATAGTAAACGCATCTGCAAGCACAAACGTTAGTATAAAGACAACCCTATGGCTCCTGCCGGTTGCCGTACCATCGACGTGCAAGTCGATATTTCTATTACAACATGATCATCTCATACATCCAATATATCACATCACATCGTCGGCCATATCACATCACAAGCATACCCTGCAAAAACAAGTTAGACGTCCTCTAATTTTGTTGTTGCATGTTTTACGTGGTGACCAAGGGCATCTAGTAGGATCGCATCTTACTTACGCAAACACCACAACGGAGATATATGAGTTGCTATTTAACCTCATCCAAGGACCTCCTCGGTCAAATCTGATTCAACTAAAGTTGGAGAAACCGTCACTTGCCAGTCATCTTTGAGCAAAGGGGGTTACTCGTAACGATGAAACCAGTCTCTCGTAAGCGTACGAGTAATGTCGGTCCAAGCCGCTTCAATCCAACAATACCGCAGAATCAAGAAAAGACTAAGGAGGGCAGCAAAACGCACATCACCGCCCACAAAAACTTTTGTGTTCTACTCGAGAAGACATCTACGCATGAACCTAGCTCATGATGCCACTGTTGGGGAACGTCGCATGGGAAACAAAAAATTTCCTACGCGCACGAAGACCTATCATGGTGATGTCCATCTACGAGAGGGGATGAGTGATCTACGTATCCTTGTAGACCGTACAGCTGAAGCGTTAGAGAACGCGGTTGATGTAGTGGAACGTCCTCACGTCCCTCGATCCGCCCCGCGAACAATCCCGCGATCAGTCCCACGATACAACATTCGGTAACCAACCATATAACTCAAATACGCATAAAACAACGTCGAACCTTAAGTGTGCAGACCCTGCGGGTTCGAGAACTATGTATACGTGACCTGAGAGACTCCTCGGTCAATATCCAATAGCGGGACCTGGATGCCCATATTGGATCCTACATATTCTACGAAGATCTTATCATTTGAACCTCAGTGCCAAGGATTCGTATAATCCCGTATGTCATTCCCTTTGTCATTCGGTATGTTACTTGCCCGAGATTCGATCGTCAGTATCCGCATACATATTTCAATCCCGTTTACCGGCAAGTCTCTTTACTCGTTCTGTAATACAAGATCCCGCAACTTACACTAAGTTACATTGCTTGCAAGGCTTGTGTGTGATGTTGTATTACCGAGTGGGCCCCGAGATACCTCTCCGTCACACGGAGTGACAAATCCCAGTCTTGATCCATACTAACTCAACTAACACCTTCGGAGATACCTGTAGAGCATCTTTATAGTCACCCAGTTACGTTGCGACGTTTGATACACACAAAGCATTCCTCCGGTGTCAGTGAGTTATATGATCTCATGGTCATAGGAATAAATACTTGACACGCAGAAAACAGTAGCAACAAAATGACACGATCAACATGCTACGTCTATTAGTTTGGGTCTAGTCCATCACGTGATTCTCCCAATGACGTGATCCAGTTATCAAGCAACAACACCTTGTTCATAATCAGAAGACACTGACTATCATCGATCAACTGGCTAGCCAACTAGAGGCATGCTAGGGACGGTGTTTTGTCTATGTATCCACACATGTAAATGAGTCTTCATTCAATACAATTATAGCATGGATAATAAACTATTATCTTGATACAGGAATTATAATAATAACTATATTTATTATTGCCTCTAGGGCATAATTCCAACACCAGGTCCCCCTCTCTGAAGGAGAGAGGCTTGATCTTCTTGCTGTGGTAGTACCTCAGCTTCTGTTGATATATGGCCGTCCGACTCAAGGCTAGATCCCATGCCTCCTCGAGCAGATCGACGTTGTCTTCTCTTCCCTCCTTCGCCTCCGTCTCTATGTATAAGGTGACCCAAGGCGAGTCGAACTCAACATTCGTGGGCATGATTGCCTCGGACCCGTATACCAGAAAGAATGGTGTGAAGCCGGTTGACCGGTTCGGCGTGGTGCGGAGGCTCCACAACACAGCCGGCAGATCTTCAATCCAATAGCCAGCTGACCTGACAAGTGGCGCCACCAGCCTTGGCTTGATGCCGGCCTGGATCAGGGCGTTCGCCCTTTCCACCTGGCCATTGGATTGTGGGTGCGCCATTGAGGCCTTCCTTGGAGCAGTAAAGTGCTAGAGCACCCTTGGCGAAGTTGGTACCGTTGTCGGTGATGATGCTGTGGGGGACGCCGTAGCGAACATCGATGTCCTTGATGAACCTGACAGCCGTGGGGCCGTCAAGCTTCTTTATGGGCCTAGCCTCAATCCACTTGGTAAATTTGTCGACAACTACCAAGAGGTGCGTCATGCCACCTCGAGCGGTCTTGAATGGCCCCACCATATCCAGCCCCCAGACGGCAAACGGCCATGACAGGGGGTGGTTTTGATTGCTGAAGCCGGCATGTGGGACTGCGTCCTGAAGCGTTGGCAGCCTTCACACTTGTTGACCATGTCCACGGCCTCCTCGAGGGTCGTGGGCCAGTAGAATCCGTGGCGGAATGCCTTGGCCACCAGGGTTCTAGAGGCGGCATGATGCCCACACTCACCCTGATGTATGTCTCTCAGGATCTCCTGCCCCTTTTATGACTCGACGCAACGCTGGAATACGCCAGTCACGCTACGCCGAACCAGCTCGCGATTGATGACGGTGCAGGCTGCTGATCGACGCTGAATCTGCCTTGCCTCTGCCTCATCTTGAGGAAGTTCGCCATGAAGAAGGAAGGCCAAGATGGGTTGAGCCCACGACGGAGTCGACACACGAGTTGGCTCTGTCTCGACTTGAGTATGAGGGGCTTCTGCAGCCCCCACGCTCGTTGATGTAGTCACATGCTCAAGACTTTCTGTCCCTGATGCCTTTGTGGGAGCCGACACGCAGTCTACCTCCATGATGGCCACCCACTGGGTGTCGAGCCGACAGGATTCGAGGCTTGGTGTAGCCGGAATTGTTATTGTAGCTGGCGAAGTAGTTGTAGCCGGCGAAGCAGTTGTAGCCGACACAGCAGTTGGAGTCGGCAGAGCGAGTGTAGCCGGCACAGTAGTTGTAGCAGGCGAAGCTGGCGTAGCCAACCTCGTTGGTACTGAAAGATCTGCCGGCACAAAGATCGACGCCGACTCCAAAGTCGGCTTGATGGACGGCTTGTGCAATTGCTCGAGGGAAACACCGGTTGGGATTGCCTGCCTTGTAGAGCCGATCTTGGCTAAGGTATCGGCCGCCTCGTTGTCCGCCCTGGGGACATGATGAAACTCACAGCGCTTGAAAGGGTCACTGAGCTGCTGGATGAGGAAGCGATAGCTCGCCATGTTCGCGTCGTTGGTGTCCCTTTTGCCAGAGACTTGCTGCACCACGAGATCTGAGTCGCCGAAGCAAAGGATCCGCCGGATGCCAATCTCTCTGGCGAGCCGGAGGCCATGAGCGAGTGCTTCGTACTCGGCGACGTTGTTGGAGGCGGCGAAGTGTATCTGGAGAACATACTTGAGTTGGTATCCTTTCGGAGACGTCAAGACGATGTTGGCTCCCAGACCAATTTGCATCTTCGAGCCGTCGAAATGCATCCGCAAATGAGTGGAGTCTGGAAGCGGCGACATGAATTGGGTTTCAGCCCAATCGACGAGGAAGTCGGCCACCACCTGGGATTTGATGGCAATGCACGACTCGTAGCGGTTGTCGTGGTCCGCCATGGAGATGGACCACTTGGCAATCCGGACCGTAGCATCACGGTTGCCCGTGATTTCTGAAAGTGGAGCAGTGCTCACCATAGTGATGGCATGCTCTTGGAAGTATTGCTTCAACTTTTTTGCGGCAAGGTAAACACCATAACACATCTTTTGATAGTGGGGGTAGTTTTGCTTGGAGGCGGACAAGACCTCGCTGAGGTAATAGATAGGGCGTTGCACTAATAGTACCTTGCCCTCCTCCTTGCGTTTTACTACCAGAACCACACTAACCACGCGAGTGGCCGCTGCAATGTATATGAGAATGGGCTCCCTTTCAGCCGGCGCCGCCAAGATTGGCAGGCTTGAGATGATGCGCTTGAGGTCACGGAAGGCTTCGTCTGCCTAGTTGTTCCACTCGAACTTGGTTGTTTTCTTCATTAGTTGATAGAGTGGAAGCGCCTTCTCGCCCAGCAGGCTGACGAACCGGCTAAGGGACGCCAGGAAGCTGGCGAACTTCTGGACGTCAAGGATTTGAGCCGGCTTCACCATCCGCTCGATGGTTCCGATCTTCTCAGGGTTCGCCTCGATGCCACGAGCGGACACGAAGAACCCCAAGAGCTTGCCGCCTGGAACCCCGAAGACGCATTTCTCCGGGTTGAGCCGGATCTTATACTCGCGCAGATTGGCGAACGTCTCCCGCAAGTCTTCAAGGAGACTGAAGTGCTGCTTGGTCTTGACAATGATGTCATCCACATAGACGTGGATGTTCCTGCCGATCTGTGGCAGGAGGCATTAATGCATGCAACGCTGAAACGTGGCAGCAGCGTTCTTCAGACCGAACGTCATGGTGGTGTAGTAGTAGGCCCCGAAGGGCGTGATGAGGAGGTCTTCAGTTGATCTGCCGGATCCAGCTTGATCTGATGGTAGCCGGAATAGGCGTCCAGAAAGGACAGGTGTTCGCAGTCGGCTGTGGAGTCGATTACTTGATCTATCCTGGGCAGGGCGAAAGGGACTTTCAGGCATGCCTTATTCAGGCTCGTGTAGTCGATACACATTCGCAATGTGTTGTTCTTCTTCAGCACCAGGACTGGATTGGCTAACCAGTCCGGGTGGAAAACCTCCATTATGAAGCCGTTGCGAGCAGCCAGGCGATTTCTTCTCCAATTGTGCGCCGCTTCCCCTCGGCGAAGTGGCGCAAGGGTTGTCTCACCGGCTTGGCATCCGGTCGCACATGAAGTTTGTGCTCGGCGTACTTCCTCGGAACCCCTGCATGTCTTTTGGAGACCATGCAAAGATGTCCCGATTCTCACGGAGGAAGTCGACGAGCTCGCCTTCCTATTTGCTGCTGAGGTTAGCACCGATGGTGATGCACTGCTTGGGGTTCGCAGGTTCAAGTGGCACTTTCTTGGTCTCTTTGGCTGGCTTGAACGAGCCCTCGCCAGCCGACTTGGATGGAGGAGTAGGGATCGCCGATTGCTCGGTAGCCTGAGCCACGAGCCGGTCGATCTGCCATTTCTCCTCAGCAATCACCACGGCGTCGGCCAGACGGCTGCTGTCTTGTGCGCACTCGAGCGACTTCTTGTAGTCACCAGCAATGGTGATGATGCCCTTTGGACCCGGCATCTTCATCTTGAGGTAGGCGTAGTGGGGGATGGCCATGAACTTGGCCAGATCCGGCCTGCCCAACAGCGCATGGTATGGGATGTTGAGATCCACCACCTCGAACCATATTGGCTCTCGGCGAAAGTGCGCCTTGTCACCGAAAAGGACATCCAGCTGGATTTTGCCGATCAGCGAGCAAGACTATCCCGGCACGATGTCGTGGAAGACAGTGCTGGTCGGCTGGAGGTCCTTCTCCTTTAGCCCAAGCTTGAGCAAAGTGTCACGGTAGAGGATGTTTATGTTGCTGCCGTCGTCGACTAACACCCGGGAGAACCGGCAGGTGAGCCTCTTGGAGGCGAAAGTCGGGTCGAGGACGAGCGCGTATGAGCCAGGGTTTGGCATCACCGCAGGATGGTCAGCCCGGCTCCACGTAATTGGCTTTTCAGGCCAATGCATGAATTGGGGAACCGGGGGGGCGTGGCATTCACCTCACGTCGGTGTTGTCGCTGGCTGTGCTTGTCATCACCTTCGCTGGTGAAGACGACGTAAGGTCCGTCTTGATGGGGGTAATCGTCGTGAAGACGGCCATCGTTGTGAGGCGACGGTGGCGGAGCCGGAGCCAGGCCAGGAGCCGGAGCACGAGGCGCAGCAGCTGCTCCTAGCGGAGCCGGCAGACCCTCTCCTCGCGACAGTCGCTATGCAAAGCTGCACTGTCGGATGGTATGAGTGGCCGGCTTCGCCCCAGTATGCATCTTGCATGGAGCGTCGAGCATTTGCTCGAAGGTGAGCTTGGGATGCCAGTTGTTTCTGCCGGTCCGCTGCCGCTGAGAGCTGGCTTGAGTAACCGGCGCGTCTTCCTCACGACAGAGGGCTCGGGGGCGACGGCGATGGCAAGGAGGAGGACGGGCTCGGAGGCGGCGGTGATGACGAGGAGGAGGACGGGCTCGGGGCGGCGGCGACGTCGAGGTGGAAGACAGGCTCGGGATGGAGGTGATGACGAGGAGGACGGGCTCAGGGAGGCGGCGATGATGAAGAGGACGATGGGCTCGGGATGGCGGCGATGCGAGGAGGACGGGCTCGGGGCAAATGGGACAGTTTGGGGAAATTTTGACAACTCCCGCCTATATGCGAAAACCAGTGGTCCTAGTTCGAGGCAAAAACCGGGACCAATGCACCCCTGTCGTCCCGGTTTGTGCCACAAACCAGGACTAAAGACCAATTTCCAGCAGCCCAAAGGGCGGGAAGAAGAGACCTTTTTAGTCCCGGTTGGTGCCGACAACCAACACGAAAGGGCGTATTTCGTGTCGGTTGGTGGCACAAACCGGGACTAAAGGTATGTGCCTGCCACAGCCGCGGTACGGTTGGACTAAAGGGAGTGGTTTATAAGCGCTGGTGCGCACACCATCTCGAGCTCCTCTCAACTGCAGGCTTCCGGGCCTAATTTGTCATTGCCTATGGGCCTACTGGGCCTTCTACGGGCCTGAATCCTTGCCCAACTCTCTTGTTGGGTTTCTAGTCGTATTCAGGCCGTGGTGGCATAGTAGGTGTCATTTTTTTTAAACAACTGGGTCTTTTGTTTCTTTTTTACTTTACTTAATTTATTTTGTGAATAACTTTACTAAAAATAGATTTTTGAGTGATTCTTTTTCCTGCTATTTAATATTACTCTGTTTTTATCATTATATTCAATTTGGTAGGTTTTAGATTATTTTAAATGACTGTTTTAATCAAAAACAAATCTGTTACAAAAGGGATTTCATTATTTTGAACTTAATTGAACTCAAGACTTTTTGTGTGTTCAAAATGCACCATTCAAGGCCACATCATCAATTTTCAACACTCTGTGACTTCATTTGGTATTTTTCATGCATTTACTGATTTTGTTTTGAGCTAAATGGCCCAGAAATTGAAAAGCACTAAAAATGAACTCTGAATAGGTTGAAAGTTGGCAAGGTATCATCATTTCACCCACATAGCATGTGTTAAAAAGTTGAGAGGTTGCGGCAAAAAATGGATGCATTTCGTGTACAAATCAGACAATCTCTTTCGAAGTATGAGGGTTTCTTACGAAAACACATCTCTTACAAAAGGAATTTCATTTTTTTAACTTATTTGAACTCAAGACTTTTTGTGTGTTCAAAATGCACCATTCACGACCACATCATCAATTTTCAAGACTTTCTCAGTTCATTTGGTATTTTTCATGGATTTAATGATTTTTTTAGCTAAATGGCCCAGAAATTGAAAAGCACTACAAATGAACTCTGAATAGGTTAAAAGTTGGCATGGTATCATCATTTCACCCACATAGCATGTGCTAAAAAGTTGAGAGGGTTGCGGCAAAAACTGGATGCACTTCGTGTACAAATCGGACAATCTCTTTCGAAGTATGAGGGTTTTTAATCAAAAATACATATGTTACAAAAGGGATTTCTTTTTTTCAACTTATTTTGAACTCAAGACTTTTTCTGTGTTCAAAATGCACCATTCAAGACCACATCATCAATTTTCAACACTTTCTGAGTTCATTTGGTATTTTTCATGCATTTACTGATTTTTTGAGTTAAATGGCCCAGAAATTGAAAAGCACTACAAATGAACTCTAAGTAGGTTGAAAGTTGGCATGGTATCATAATTTCACCCACATAGCATGTGCTAAAAAGTTGAGAGGGTTGCGGCAAAAACTTGATGCATTTCGTCTACAAATCGGACAATCTCTTTCGAAGTATATGTGTTTCTTACGAAAACACATATGTTACAAAAGAGATTTAATTTTTTTGAACTTATTTCAACTCAAGAATTTTTTGTGTTCAAAATGCACCATTGAAGGCCACATCATCAATTTTCAACACTTTGCGAGTTCATTTGGTATTTTTCATGCATTTACTGATTTTTTGAGCTAAATGGCCCAGAAATTCTAAAGCACTACAAATGAACTATGAATAGGTTGAAAGTTGGTGTGGTATCATCATTTCACCCAAATAGCATGTGCTAAAAAGTTGAGAGGGTTGCGGCAAAAACTGGATGCACTTCGTGTACAAATCGGACAATCTCTTTCGAAGTATGAGGGTTTCTTACGAAAACTCATCTGTTACAAAAAGGGATTTCATTATTTTGAACTTATTTGAACTCATCACTTTTTGTGCGTTCAAAATGCACCATTCAAGGCCACATCATCAATTTCAACACTTTTTGAGTTCATTTGGTATTTTTCATGCATTTACTGATTTTTTGAGCTAAATGGCCCAGAAATTGAAAAGCACTACAAATGAACTGTGACTAGGTTGAAAGTTGGCATGGTATCATCATTTCACCCCACATAGTATGTGTTAAAAAGTTGAGAGGGTTGCGGCAAAAACTGAATGCACTTCGTCTACAAATCGGACAATCTCTTTCGAATTATTAGGGTTTATTACGAAAACTCATCTGTTACAAAAGAGATTTCTATTTTTGAACTTATTTAAACTCAAGACTTTTTTATGTTCAAAATGCACCATTCAAGGCCACATCAGTAATTTTCAACACTTCCTAAGTTCATTTGGTATTTTTCATGCATTTACTGATTTTTGAGCTAAATGGCCCAGAAATTGAAAAGCACTACAAATGAACTCTGAATAGGTTGAAAGTTGGCATGGTATCATTATTTCACCCACATAGCATGTGCTAAAAAGTTGAGAGGGTTGCGGAAAAAACTGGATGCACTTCGTGTACAAAAGTTCCGAGGTGGGAAATGCATGATACCATGAAAAGTAGCAAATGAAGTTAGAAAGGGCTAAACCATTCAAATTTAGAAATTATAATGGCACAAACAGAAACTAGACATATATAAATTGGTCCAAGCAGTACATAATGATACTAGTACAAACAGTACATAATAATAGTTAGGATGGATATATATACAAGTGTTCGCCGTTGTGAACACTACTCGTCTGAATCGTCTGAATCAGAATGTCCACCTGCTCTGAGGTGACGCCAGCCATAGTTGACGACTCGAATCTTGCGGTACAACTCGTATGAAACGTATGCATATTTTGTTGCATACTCAATGTTGATATGATCAAGTGGGTCATCTCCCAAAGTATGTGTTGAGACTTTAGGAATTTGGTCTTCATATCATCATACTCCTTGTCGATCAAGGCGACTATCATATGAGCCATCGAAGTCCTCTCATGTCGAAGCCTGAATTCCTGTTGAAGATCAATGCGGCAATCAGCTGGTATCTCAATACTGAAGTTGTGGCTCATCTTCAGCTTGTCGTTCTTTGTGTCAACGGTAGCAAAACTGATGCCGCTGCGAAGGAAGTCCATGAGTTTTGGACAATGCTTGTCACTACTGCAACAACAACAAATTAAAATGGAAAAAATGTTACATACTGCTGCAACAAGGAAAAATGTTTCACTACAACTAAAGAGAAAATTATCATTAGGATTCAAATGGAACATATTGCTATCCTATGCAATTTTCATATCTCATGAATTGATCAAGAAATCGTAAATTAACTATGACACACACACACACACATATATGTGTGTGTGTGTGTGTGTGTGTATAGGGTCGCGCTATTCGTCACCCTGGATGAGGATTAGTTATTCTTCACCCCCTCTATTTTAACATCAATGTAGAGTAATTTTACGTTACGTAGTTCTTTTTATTCCATACGTAAAAAGAGACCGTAAGAAAATATATAATCACCGTAAAAAAATTGTTATATAAAATTACAAATGTAAAAACATAGTGTAAAATATACATAAAATGCATATTTTCTTGTCTTACGGCCTATATTTTTAATTTTTGATGTCAAATTTTACATAGTGGGTCAATATGAATGTAACTATTTGTATTTCAAATGTAATTTATTTATGAAAAGCTCGTAAGATTACCTCAGGTGAAGAATAACCTATTCTGCACCCTGGGAGATGAATAGAGTTTCTATATATATATATATATATATATATATATATATATATATATATATATATATATATATATTCTCCCATAGTTTTGTATATTGCTAGCCAATGGAACCTAGAGAGATCACTATAGCTATCCAATGGAATCTAGAGAGATCACTAGCTATATGCAATTTTCATAACTATGACATATCATATTGCTATCCAATGGAACATAGAGAGATCACTAGTTATATGCAATTTTCATAACTTTGGATCAAAGAACGCCGCATAAAATTGTTTGACTACAACTAAAGAGAAATTGATCTTTATAGGATTCCAAAATGTAACATATAGCTATCGATCCTATGCAATTTTCATATCCTATGAATTGATCAAGAAACCCTTAATTAACTATCCAATGGGACATATATAGAAATTGCATATTGCTATCCAATGGAACCTAAAGAAATCACTATATATATGCGATTTTCATAACCTTGGATCAAAGAAAGCCTCAAAACATACCTCGCCCATTGAAAGATCAAGACATGGTGTTTGAAACATAGTTGGATGACATCAACACCTCGTTGATCGGTCGTGTAATCCAGATCAAGCCCCAAGAACTTCTCATGATCCACCACGCCGTCAAACCACCGTTCCTTCAACTGTCTAAGAAAATGCGGCACCTCCCTGCTCTCGTTCGTGTACACGACATCGAGCTTGTTCTTGCCATGTGCGAGCACCTCTGTGAAGCGAGTTGGCATGGTGGAAGAAGAGAAAGGAAGAAGAGAGGGGAAGAAGAGAGTGGGAGAGGAGAAGAACAGAGAAATAGCGAGACTCTGCTTCGGTTGTGATTTTGCGAAGCGGGATGCAAACCGTTTGGGCCGGGTTGAGCCACCAATCAGGAGTAAAGAGTGATACGAACGGTTGCCACCACCACTTCATCCCGGTTTGCTCTACTAACCAGGACTAAAGGGGATACGAACGGTCCACCTGGTCCCGGTTTGACCCACCAAGCGGGACTAAAGGGGGATACGAACGGTCCTTGCTTATTGGTCCCGGTTCGTGTCTGAAACCGGGACCAAAGGGTTGACACGAACCGGGACCAATGGCCCATGATGCCCGCCTGGCGCCCTGGCCTCACGAACCGGGGCCAATGACACCATAGGTCTCGGTTCGTGGGTGAACCGGGACTAATGAGATTTCTTCAACTAGACCAAAGCCATGTTTTCTACTAATGAAGGTTGTCGATGAATGGAAACTAGAGCTGCGTTGGCGATTGACCAAGGTAATTAAGTATTACTAGCTATGTTCGCGCATCTCTTTAATTATAGTTCCAATACTATTATCATCCTTGATTATTATCTGATTGAATTATATTCTCGCAAAGTGCACGAGCTACACTTCCTGTAGGTCATAAGACCAGAAAAATCGCATTTCATGTATATATATAGTTAGACTTCCTAAATACACTTCCTGTAGGAAGTCTATTCGTCATCCAAGGTACAAAATAAGTTATTCTTCATCCAGGTAATCTTACGACCGTTTCATAAATTAATTACATTTAGAATACTAATAGTTATATTAATATTGATTCAGTATGTAAAATTGGATGTAAAAAAAATAAAAATATAGGTCATAAGACCAGGAAAATTGCATTTCATGTATATTTTACACTACGTTTTTATATTTGGAATTTTACATTAAAATAAAATATTTTTTGTGGTGACTATATATTTTCTTACGGTCTGTTTTTACATATGTAATAATAAAAAAATTAGGAACATAAAATTATGATGCATTGATGTGAAAATAGAGGGACTGAAGAATAATTATTCTTCACCCAGGGTGACAAATAGTCAATCCCTACACACACAGACACAGATATATATATATATATATATAAATATAAATATATATATATATATATATATATATATATATATATATATATATATATATATAGAGAGAGAGAGAGAGAGAGAGAAAGTCTATTCATCATGCAGGACACAAAATAAGTTATTCTTCATCCGAGGTAATTTTACGGTTATTTCATAAATAAATTATATTTTGAATTCAAATAGTTACATTTATACTGATTCAATACGTAACAAAAAATATTTTTACGGTCATTATATATTTTCTTATGTTCTTTTTTATGTATAAAATAAAATAAAATAGACGGAGCGTAAAATTACAATGCATTTATATAAAAATAGAGGGGGTGAAGAATAACTATTCCTCAACCAGGGAGACGAATAGTCAATCCCTATATATATATATACAATAAATTATATTATATATTCATCAACGGGTACAATATGTAGTAGTGTAAAATATTTTTAAAATTAAAAAACTGTATGGAAAACAAACCAGAAATCATAAACCATAAACCCTAAAGACCTAAACCCCAACAAAAAACATAAATCCTTAATTCCGGTTGGTGTCACCAACTGGTACTAAAGGTCCTCTTTTAATCCCGGGTTATTGCAAACCGAGACTAAAGGATGGGGGCTTTAGTCGCCACCTTTTAATCTCGGTTGCCGTTGCCAAAAGAGACTAAAGCCCCTTTCTACACTAGCGTGTGTTTCAATGCAGCAAGAGCTGTCAATGGATCAAATGACAAAGTAATTAGTAAGAGGAAACCTAATACCAGGAGGGTGTACTTGATTACTAGTGCCAACCACTGAATTTTTCCGTTGCATGTTCTGAATTTGTGTGATATTTATCTAAGAACTTTGTTAAAGTATTGTCTCGTGGTTGGATGTAAAATGGGCTCTAAATTTGGCCCATTATCAATATTGATATACAAATTTGTCATTTTTGTTTCCTTCGCTATATGTTTCAAATATTGATTTAAAATTATGTGATATGTTAAGTGCTTTTATCATCTATGTCATGTCATATAATTTCTTTCATATTTTACAAAAATTCTAAAAGGACCTAGGGGAGTTGGATGCACTATTTGAAAATGGGTAGAATGTTATACGTCCCTTAGCTGGTATATGCTTGGTGTCGTCCTCGACCGAGTAGCACTACTTGATGACTAGTTTTCATATGTAGGGATTTTCCAAGTAGCGTGGGTAGACCGGTTTTGCGTAGGGCAAGAGGTTAGGTGTGGTTCTTTCCAGAATTTTATCCTGGCTCATAGGTTCTTTATTTTTATTTTTCACTTTTCTTTCTTAATATTTTTTTGTGTACATGGTTTAAAATCCGTGAGTACATTTTATATTTTATGAATATTTTGCTAATATTTCGTGTATAGTTTTGAAAATTCAAGAGTACATATTAAAAACCATGGATGTTTTTTTAATATCGTTAACACTTTTTAATATAATGTATTTATTAAAATTGGTGGGCATTTTTGACTCATGAATAATTTTTAAATTTCGAAATAATGGTGAAGATATTAAAAAAATCAAAATGATATTAGCTTTTTTAAATAGATAATGTTTAAAAAATATGTGTACACTTAAAAAAAGTGTAAACCTTTTGAAAACACCATACTATTTCTTCTAAATTATAACATTGAAAATAATTTTCAAACATTTCAGAACATGTTGAATAATCTCATAATGCCTTTTCCAAAATTATCTGAACATTTATTCTTTTTAAATATAAACAAGAAAAGAACAAAGGCTAGTGAGAGAGAACTGCTAGCTCTTTTTCAGAGCGGTCAATGTCGGTCATCTTCGGCATGCTTAATGGTCATGATTTTTCAGAAATAATCACTAAATTTTAGTGAACATGTTCAAGAATTGTAAGCATGCCAATTTGTTTATCTTTTCTATTCTTTTTCAGGCAAACACATCTGAGGGCCGCAGAGTCCTTTACAAGAGTGATCACAATAAGTTGCATTAATTGTTTTAGGAATAAGTTGATACAATTTGGCATTGTCCTCCGCGCTCACCTGTTCGGACTTCAAATAACAGAGAAGCAAGCTCAGCCAGTCTTGTTTGTATACTGTCCTCGCACCGAACCTCTTCAATCCCTGAAGCAAGTTGCCCTCATCTGACTAGTGGAATAATCAGGTACTCCGCGTAGAACAACTGCAGAGTCATGTGAGGAATACTTGTCAGCAATCAACTAGAAGGCACACTAATTAAAGTAGCCAGTATAAAGATCAGGAACCAACAATGAAGTTATCAGTTACCTTCCAGATGAACATATAGAAGGATGTTATTGCAGATTTACTGGTCAAGTCAACTGATCGAGCGCACTTCCATAGGATTGCAGCAAGGACTGCATGGCTGACAACCTGCACACCCATACATATACAATTAAACCGTCATAACAAAACTAAAAAAAGTAAATACCAGTCAATAGAAGGTAAGTCCTTGCAATCATCGGTGTTCCATTTCGGGGAAGCCATAAACTTAGCCATTAAAAACAGTTACCTCATAGTGTAAGGAAAAATAACACAAAAGATTAGACCAATTTTCTGTTACCCAAAATATGGTATGGCTCAGTACTATTTGAAATTTATTTCCAAATAAACCCTCAGCGTAAAGAAAATGACAGACCTTAGTCAGTTCAGTCCCCGTATTTATTATTTTGCAAAGTATAACAAGGAATCACTGCTGAAATGTACAAAAAATATACAGTTGCATATTTGCTCCATAAACAGGAAGAAGCAGCTCCCATCAACATTGCAACACCATATGCCATCTCCAGTAGTCCAACACAAATCCAGAAAACCTGCATGGACGTTTAAATCAGCATCGAGACTTTCAAGCAGTATAGCAAATTTGACATTTTTTTTTATCACTGACCTTCTTTTGGCCTAACCGGACACTGAAAGATTTAATTCCAAATATGCGGTCCCCGTCAATATCAGGTATATCCTACATTCAGTATAATTTGGTTACGGTAATATTATTACCAAAAAATTACAAAAGATGAGCGTCACGTTAGAAAGTTATTATGGCATGAAATTATATTTATGATCAGAAATATTTAGCGGCATTGTAACTAAGAAACGATCAAATCACACTCAATATTTGGACATTACATAAACTAGATATTGTTACCTTGAATAATGCTATTACAACTGAGAAGAAGGTCATGAATGTAGTTGCAAATATCAATGGCTTTGAAATGGCCATTGGTCTTCTGAGGACAAATGTCTAACAGACCATGAATCAAATGTCAGTTAACATGTGATGTTTGTAAAAGTAACAAGAAGAAAATGCTGCTCCCTCCGATCCATATTAATTGGCGCTGGTTTAGTACAACTTTAGTACAAAGTTGTACTAAATCAGCGTCAATTAATATGAATCAGAGGGAGCATTACTATTGTAGTTGTAGACACCATTACTTCTCACAAACATATCATCAGAAGACTTGCCTGTATGTGGAGAAAAAATGCCAGTTGAACAATCACTGCTCGTACTGCTACTATGCAGAGTGCTGCCACAACAGCAGATCTCTTCCATCGAAAATATGGTAGCTGTATAATACAAACTTATGATTATCCACTCCCATTAACTAGGTGTTTCATTAATTTCCGTAGCACACAAATATGGTGGTGTTAGAAACAAAAACAGAAAAAAGGAGTAGAAAAATATGTAAGAGAAAATGAGTTCACAATAATTCTTATGTTATCAAAATTTACTGAGTCATTACTCTGCAGTTCAAAGAATGTCATCTTTTATCCCTAACCTTGATTTACCACATGCAAAAAATTTAAGGCCTCCTTGAGCCTATAAAATTCGAGCCTTCTGCATATCAAGCTGTTCATATGTATTAATTTTGCACACTAACCTGCAGGTCACTTAAACTTGGCCTCCACGCCTTCCATGAATGTGAAAGCCAAAAAAGATTGTTGGATAACATTTCATCTTGTTTTCCATTATGCACTGAAAACTAGGTCCACTAAATATTGTTTCCATAGTGAGAGCTAGAGATTGAGAACAGCTAGCCTAATGTCCTATTAAAGTTTTGTATTTGCAGAGGCATAAACACCATCACAGGGGGGAAGTGGGAAATTAAAATTTACATAAGGCTACAGTTAAACAGATGACAAACTGATGATCATAGAGACATGAACTCTTACATCGATTGAATAAGCCGTTCCAAGAACAAAGCTAATAAAAAGAGCCAATAACAGAGGCTGTGATCCAACAACAAATCCAACGGCAAAGCTCTGCAATGCACACACAACACACCTCCAGAATTAGTCTGACACAACTCTCAGCAGACAGCCTAAGTAGACCAACTATTAGCAGACTTTGATAGTAATTAGTGGAAGTTCCGAGTACAGCTGTAGTGCCATATATATATAACCATATAGCTCTGAAGTCTTTATGTTAGAACTTGTTTCCCCATTGTGCTACTTAATATCATAGCCTCAGGGCACTACTAGTTATAAATTATAAAATCTAATACTCAAATAAATGTTGAAACCAAGTAAGCAACAAATAATTAATCTGCTAAAAACAGGAGTTAAGTTACCAGAACAGCAAAGGTTGTTACTATTGCCACCCCGGTTGCAGGAGAGTATTCCCCAGATGCTAGCGGAAGAGTTGGCTTGTTAACCTGGTAGTCACCAACGTATGAGCTCCCAAAAGGTTCGTAACAACGATCACACAATTTTTCATATAAATATTTTAGATCACAGTAATTTAAACTACCTTATCTATATCAATATCAGACAACTGATTCAGCCCAACAATATAAATGTTCATGAAAAGGGCGGACACCACTGCCTACACAAGACAAGAGTGAAGTTGAGTATTGTATAACGATGTTTCTGGATAGAATGACAATTGCTGTTCCAAGTTGTACCTCCAGCGAACCAGTGAGGAACAAAGGAGAAATATCAGACAAGCCCTCGACAGCTAGTAGTGAAACTGAGACTATGCTCAGTGCCTGAATAAATAACCAACCAAAATGTCTCTTAGATCTAGGCGAGAGCAAAAGGAAACAACATCTCAAACTTACTAGCTTCATTGAAAATCTCATTGTTTGGCGATTTATGTACATGAAACAACATGAAGGCATACTTAACTGTTCCTATGACAGTATGTGGCCGCGAAAACCTGTAAAACGCATCCAGAGAAGTTGATATTGGATTCCAGATGCTCGCAGAATCATTTGCCTCAGGCTCAGACCGCAGTGGTTGCATCGAAGCATTTGCACAATTATCTACTGGTCGATGTGATATCCTTTCGTAGGAACATTTCCAGCCCAAGAAGTTCTTACAGCAATCCAAGGTAGGGCGGCCTTGGCCCCGTTGGCTGGACACGGAAGTTTGCCTTTTTGCGTTTTTGTGGGCAGGACAAAGTGATGGCAGGAAATGATCTGGAAAAATAAAGATCTCAAAAGTACGCCCAACACTCCAGAGCTCAATGGTAGACATCGATACGATATATTGGAATTATCTTGTAAATTATGGGTATTTAAATTCTTGATCAATCAAAAATAGAACTATGCATGATTATGAAACCAAATATTTTCTATTAGAAAGCCTCTAACGCATCCAATTTTGTGTGACATATATGTCTGTTTCCTGTATATAATCAGCCACGATATGACTGGTCATCTAGAACAAGTAACGCCTCAAAATCTCCTTAATATCAACACAGACAAGCTTCTTTTGTGTACAAACTTCAGACAGTACAGTTCTAATTTCTAAAAGAAAACGCTTTTTGTGTACAAACTTCAGACAGTACAGTTCTAAAAGAAAACTTCGGACAATACATTTGCGCTCAGGTTATTTCAACGGCTGTGAATTCTGACCCACCATTGCACTGAGCCTGCGAGCAAGAACTTAAACGTCCAAACCTAAACAGTTAGCACCCCATTATCTCCAATTCAAGCAGTGCTATGGCTACAGTTTCCCATCGACAACCCACTCCCTTTTTGGATTTGATTTACTTTAGAAGAAGATTCCTAGCGCGCTCACGCGGAGCACGAAGATATGGATCGAACCAGGGCTGGCTGAGGTACTCACCTTGCTGGTGAGCGGAGATGGAGAGGAGCAACGGCGGCTGGAGGCACAGCGAACCCATGGCCGTGGCTGGTCAAGGCGTGCGTCCGTACGTGACTAGGAGTGAGCAGCGTGAGCAGAGAAAGAGAACGAGGCCCGGAAGAGGGAAAACAAAGGCACCGAGCCAATAATTCTCCAAGAAGGGTTAAAAGGACGGCCGCTATGCACTCGGCTACCTGGCCTTCTTGCCAAGTTATGCCCAAGAAACCTAAGAGCATCTCTAGCAGTGCCCTTAAATCCTTAAAACCTAAAACGAGTTTAATGGTTGAGAATTGACATTTTTTGACATTTTTAAAGGTTGAAAAACAGGGGCAAAGACTAGAACCCTCAAACTCAACCCTTATAACGGAATATTCCGTTATAAGGGTTGAATTTGATGATTCTAGTATTTGTCGCAACCCCAACCCTAAAAACTGTCATTTGACATATCACAATTATCACTAGAAAAACACAATCAAACTTGAAACAAACTAGGAAATGAAAATCATTGATGCATGGTTTAATAGTTTACATCACAAAATCATCATCTTCTCCCTCTCATCGGCACCATCACCAAAAAGTTGCACCGGCGCCATCTCCTAGATCACTTCCACGTCCATCAAGCACCTCCATTGTCGTCGGTGCTGGAGTCCTCCACACCGCCATCACCACCATCACTCATCGGAGTGTCACCTGGAATAGTAGAGGACGCACCACGGAACTACGAGAGTCGTACCCACCGGTCTTCGGCTTGATCTTGCAATAAACGTCCTCTATGCATTGCCAATAGCGTTTACCGGTTTGATCGGTACCGGTGCTTGCATCCATCCCCACATGTGCCCAAGCACGAACCAAGACAATATATTCGTCCTCGCTATAGTTTGTCGAGCGCGTGGTGGGTTTTCCAACGGCGGCGAACGCCTCCTCCTCTATCTCGGTCACCTCCTCCTCATCTTCCCCTTCCTCCTCCTCATCACCCTCTTCCTCCAAGTCATCACCTTGAAAGGGTTCGAGAGGAGGAGCCCCGATGTCCACCTCTGCGTCTTGGAGAAGCCCCATGAACGACGTCGGCGGGGCGGGCATTCCGTCGAGCACCTCGTGCACGACGGGTGGAGGGGCGGCAGGGGCGGGCGCCGGCGCCGGCTTCTTCCGGGTGGTGGTCTTCTTCACCTTCGTCCCCGCTGCCCCCTTCGGCCCAAGTGAGGCCTTCTTCTTTCGGGCGGCGGGCGGGGCGAGGGAGGCGGTGGCCGGGGCGACGGAGGCGGCGGCCGTGGCAACGACGTGCTGGCCAGAACGCCGCCTCTTGGCGCCGACGTGGGTGGCGGCCACCACCGACGCCACCTGTGCCTGGCTCGGGACGGCCAGCTGCTGGGCCGGCGCGGGCGTCGCCGAGGCAGGTGCGGGGGCCAGGGCGACGGGCAGCGGGAGGGAGGAGGTGGCTGGGGCGAGGGAGGAGGCAGGCGGTGCCTCCATGGCGCGCGGCGGCCGGCGGGGTGAGGCGGCGGCGGTGGGAGGCAGGGTTTTCCCTTCCGCGCGAAGACGGAAGGAGGAGGCGGCAGGGCGAGGGAGGAGTGCGGGCTGGGGATGGGATCCCCTCCCCAATCCTCACTTTTAGAGATTGGGAAAGCAATCTGGGGTCCAATCCTTAAAAAATTTACGGGTTCAGGGGTTTAGGGGTTCTATTCTTTGCTTTTTTTGTTTCAACCCGTAAAAAAAAAGGTTAATTTTGAGGATTTAAGGATTTAAGGGCACTACTAGAGATGCTCTCAGAGCATCTTCAACACACTGACCCTCAAACATCCGGATC
Organism: Hordeum vulgare subsp. vulgare; assembly: GCF_904849725.1. Classification (NCBI taxonomy): domain Eukaryota; kingdom Viridiplantae; phylum Streptophyta; class Magnoliopsida; order Poales; family Poaceae; genus Hordeum; species Hordeum vulgare. The sequence goes on along the minus strand of NC_058519.1, from coordinate 642,837,476 downwards.
GAGCTGTTTGGACGTATCAAGTCATCCAACGCCATCTGGCAACTTTTGGGCCTTTGTCCGACCGTCCAAAATCCGAGATAATTGCAAGGCATTACCATACTTGGATACGTCGTGACTGGTAGATACCAATACTCAAAAGTTTTGTATGTGAGTACTACTTCACAGACTAATTGTTGTGAAATGGACTGACAGTCGTAAAATCCCGTATCTGACCGTGCGGTCCCGCTTGACAGTTTTGTATGTCAGTACTGCTTCACGGACTAATCGTATAATTGTCGTAACGGAGCAAGTTTTTTACAGAAAGCCCCCGTACTTTATACGTAATCACGTGAACACCCTTTATGTTTTACAGAAAAATATCTGATGTGACAGTTTTTTTTCGGTTACAATTTTCACCATCGAATCGGGACTATTTTGAATATTTCCGTCGATTTTAACAAATAAAAAAAAAAGATGAACACCCTTTATGTGACAGTTTTTTTTCATTTACAATTTCCACCGTCGAATCGGGACTATTTTGAATATTTCCGTTGATTTTAACGAATAAAGAAAAGAAACAAAATTAGGGATCCACAGGATTTGAACCAGAGTCCGCTCAAACAAAGAGAATACTCTCTTCATTCCTAAATATAAGTCTTTTAGAGGTTTTACTAGTGGACTACATACGAATATATATAGACATATTTTAAAGTATAGATTCAATCATTTTACTCCGTATGTAGACCCCTAATAAAATCGCTTAAAAAACTTATATTTAGGAACGGAGAGAGTAAGTATGATAGCCACAACTTCACGAGATAACTTGTGCTTCTTTAAGGGGGTTAAGGCTTTTTATAGTAGAGTACGCGCGCTGGACCGGCTGGTTTGGCCCAGCAAAGCTGCCGGTGTTGAGATGCTCATTTTTTTAAATTATGGTATTCATATATATTTTTCTTGTAATTACATATTTGTATTATTAAGTGTCAAGCACCAGACTAAAAATATTTGTGCAATCATAATAAAGTTTCTAAATGTATTAAACTTTTATTAAAAAAGTCGACGTGTGTCTTGAAATTCAAAACGATTTTACACAATAATATGTAAAAATGGTCAACATACCTTAAGAAAATTATGTATTATTGTATATACATTGTGTAATCAACTACTAATAAATACAGTCACCAAAAATTCATTCATCATATTGACATTTTGCTGAACAATTTTTGAAATACACATTGCCAAAAAATTCAAAAAAAAACTTCCCACTTAAATATTTGTTCCCATTTTTCAAAAATGTTCGTGTATATAAAACGTATTTTTGAATTTTAAAAAATGTTCCGGTTTTCTATTTCTAAAGATCTCCCAAAAAAGAAAACATGAATGTTTTTTTAAAACCGGAATATATTTTAAATTCAAAACCAAGTTTTAGATATAGATATTTTTTAAAAATGGGAACAAATTTTTAAGTGGGAAGTTTTTTTTAAATTCTCAATAATAATTTGAAAACGTGAACATAATCCTACAATCCTAAAAGTGTTTGCTGTTTCATACAACCTTCCGGTTTTGCGCGTAATAGGACCTGACCAGCCGGCCCAACATATTTGATCTAGTATAAAGGAGTCCCCGCCTGCTATCTAACTCATGCACTACTGTAGCCTGCTGGCTATTGCGGCGCGCCTCCGAGCGGGAGGTTGTGGGTTTGAAACCCGCATACGATTCGGTTTAAGTTTTATTTATTTAATTGTCTAAGTCAATGAAAATTTTCAAACGAGTCCGAATCAGTGTTGAAAAATTACAAGGGAAAAAATTCTTAGAATTTTATTTTTCTGTAAAATAAACGACATTTATATGATTACGTATAAAGCAAGGGTTTTTTGTAAAAACTTGACACGTCGACCATTCTTACATGTTCGTGTACGTCACCGTGTTGCTTGACATACGGGTCAGGTTTGTCAGACGTGGTTAATACGGGTTTATACAGATGTCAGCCCGTCTCGCAACAATTAGCCCGTGAAGTGGTACTGACGTGTAAAAATTTTGACTATTGGTACCTATTCGCCACGACGTGCCCAAACATGATAGTGCCCTGCAATTATCTCCTAAAATCTCGTAAACCGGAAACAAAAATGTGGAGCTTTGTGGGCCTTCAGACCTTCGTCAGTAGGACTCTCACACCCACGACTCATCCAAAACCGAGGCGGAGCCCCTACATATGGAGTGATCTGCACTGTTTCACATTCCTCCCTTTTCCCATCCACTCCGCTCCGATAGCCGTCGCCCTACACCCCAATTCCAGTTCTTTTCGCTTATGTCACTGCATGGACCCGTATGAAGAGCTGGCGGAGGTGAACGGGAGGATGGGGCGTCGCCGCCAACGTCCCTGCGCACATGCCGCCCTGACTGGAGCAGCTTTAGCCGCCATACTACCACACCACCCATTAGCTTGGTTATTAGAGCATCTCCAGCTGTTTGGCCTTCTCAAAGCCATTTTTTTCACTGGCGAGACGTGAGCCGGCAGAAGTTTTAGGCTGGGGGCTTGTTTATTCCCAGCTGCCCGCCTCCATGTCATGTCTTTTCCTTGCTTCCTATTCGTGTACGCCACATGCCAGTCTTGCTCCATCCATCGTCCCGCCGCATGCACATGAAAGAAAGAAAGAAGAGAGAAGAGAGAGCCCCACGGCCAGCCATGCAAAAGAGAACGCCGGCGCCCCCAAGCGCCCCACCTCTCCCCCCTCCGAGGGATTGGTTTCGGTCTGGAACCGCCGGGACTAGTTTTAATCAAATCCGACGCAAAACGACATCCTAAGACGTGACTATGTGATTTTTTAGAATTGACGATTAAAAAGACATTTGAAAGGGGGTTCTGGTGACGTGGCTGGAGATGCTCTTAGCAGCAGTCCCTGACTGCTATCGTCGGCACATACCTTATTATGTCAACGTTAACACGCCGACTCTCCATGTCGCGGACTCACCATCGCCGCAACTTGTCTGGTCATGGACGTGAGGCGTCGATCAAGTTGGTGCCGCTGTCTGTTTGCCGCTATGTCTTAGCCGGGTGAGATGATGTATGACGATGAAGATATGGATAGTCATGAAGATGATCCACGACGGATGCAGATGTGGCTTTAAGGACACACAAATTGATGACTCGCACACCGAGGCTTATGCCCAGTAGCCGGCGATGTACACCTAGCCAGGAACAGTCACGGGCACGTGCACGTACACCCAACAGTCGGACTCATACAGCGGACCAGTGGATGGCGGTTGGCTGCGGATGTGGCGTCCAGGCTTATGTGACAACGATGATGGTGGAAGTGATGTGGGCGACGCGGTAATAGTTGCGATAGTCGGCTCTTCTTCGACGTGTCCACGATTTTGTCTCGATTTGTTTGTTGCTATGGAGTCGAAGCTGCGACGACGGGGCCGTGTGGTATACGATGACTGGCTGCAAGTAGGCTGTTAGGCGATCTCCTGTGGCGTCAGTCGTGCCTGGTTTTGTCCTACATAACTCTTCATCACAGTCGGAGTTGTGTCGTCTGGGCGCGAGTGGTTGAGATTTTGGCATAGATCTTCATGCAGCTTCACGTATCCTCTTCAGTGTGGGTTGAGTCGACGATCGCCTACGGCGGAGTCGGAGTCGTTTGCTCAGAGTGTAGGGATGGCGAGGACGGCTCTAGTGGAGGAGTGATGACGATGACACCTGTGTGTTATCTCGTCGAGACCCTCTTTAGAGTGGTGTGTGTGGGCTCTTTTATGCGTGTTGCTCAACGATTGTAACGGTTTTTGTCCGGTTTTTCATAATTAACTGGGCAACTTGGTTTTCGCTTGGTTTTTTAGTTAACCGAGCAACTTTTTTTAATGAACGTAGGATAACTATCATTTCAAGAAAAATACGCCACTAAAAAACGATTGGCCCGCCAATCCAAAGAAGACGGATAGTGTAGAAAGTTTCAACATGAGGAAGGACAAATTGTTCTTCGATGCATTGTTGGGCATTAGCATCAATCTCATCGATGGAACGGATCAAAAGGACGCACCAGTTTGGTTCAAACATGGTTTTTCTGCTTTGAGCAGAGGCGGAGGACGAAAAGAAATTAAGATGTGACGAAGTCTTAAGAAAAGAATACTTTTAATACAAATTGAAAGAGTCAATAAACATTACAAATGAAAACCAAATACAATAAAAATGTAGGCATGTTTCAATAAAAAACAACCTAAAACATACCGATAATGAAGCTTTCAATGATGTCTAGAAGACCCAGGTAATGGCAATGCCCTACCCTCATTGTGAAAATCTTCCTTAATTTTACCAAGATCAATACTTTTGAAGATCTCTCACTCAATATAACAAACCATCAAGTCATTAAGCCAACCATCTGTCATCTTGCTGCGCAACTCAGTTTTGATGATTTTCATTGATGAGAAGGCCCTTTCAACTGTTGCCGTCGCTACCGGTAGTAACAATGCCAACTCAATGAGGCGATAAACAATACGAAACATGACATGCCATTCAAGTTCAACCATCATTTTAGCTAGGCTTGCAATATCATGACAAGATCTACAATCTTCAATTCTTCTCATATGGATAATGAATAGATCAAGGTTATCTTCTATATGTTCACGTTCATAATCAGAGAAATCATCATGGTAAATTTCTGTGAGTCTAGCAAGCTTATGCAGGTTGAACCTAGAAAAGGAGTTTCTTGGGTCAAGACAAGAGAAGTTCTGGAGCAACTCTGAAGATACCTAATTAAAACGATGATCGAACTCTATGGTGATGGAGTCTATAGCAGCATAGAAGGTGTCCGCACGGAAAAAACGATCAGCTGTGACATTGTTTCGTCCACCTTTTCTTGATTTACCCCACTTTGTAAAGATGTCATCCATATTTGGAATTGGAATGTCGTTTTTGGTGCAAAAGGCTTTGACATCTTCCAATAGTGGAAGCCAACCATCATTTCTCAAGTTGATCAAACGTGTTCTCACATCCGTAACTAATGACATTGCGTGAAATGAGATAATTACAATTTTAGATGCATGTATGATGACATGAACTAAATATATCGACCGTACTACATGTTGGAAATATGCCCTAGAGGCAATAATAAATTAGTTATTATTATATTTCTTAGTTCATGATAATCGTTTATTATCCATGCTATAATTGTATTGATTGGAAACACAATACTTGTGTGGATACATAGACAAAACACTGTCCCTAGTAAGCCTCTAGTTGACTAGCTCGTTGATCAAAGATGGTCAAGGTTTCCTGGCCATAGGCAAGTGTTGTCACTTGATAACGGGATCACATCATTAGGAGAATCATGTGATGGACTAGACCCAAACTAATAGACGTAGCATGTTGATCGTGTCATTTTGTTGCTACTGTTTTCTGCGTGTCAAGTATTTATTCCTATGACCATGAGATCATATAACTCACTGACACCGGAGGAATGCTTTGTGTGTATCAAACGTCGCAACGTAACTGGGTGACTATAAAGATGCTCTACAGGTATCTCCGAAGGTGTTAGTTGAGTTAGTATGGATCAAGACTGGGATTTGTCACTCCGTGTGACGGAGAGGTATCTCGGGGCCCACTCGGTAATACAACATCACACATAAGCCTTGCAAGCAATGTAACTTAGTGTAAGTTGCGGGATCTTGTATTACGGAACGAGTAAAGAGACTTGCCGGTAAACGAGGTTGAAATAGGTATACGGATACTGACGATCGAATCTCGGGCAAGTAACATACCGAAGGACAAAGGGAATGACATACGGGATTATATGAATCCTTGGCACTGAGGTTCAAACGATAAGATCTTCGTAGAATATGTAGGATCCAATATGGGCATCCAGGTCCCGCTATTGGATATTGACCGAGGAGTCTCTACTGTCATGTCTACATAGTTCTCGAACCCGCAGGGTCTGCACACTTAAGGTTCGACGTTGTTTTATGCGTATTTGAGTTATATGGTTGGTTACCGAATGTTGTTCGGAGTCCCGGATGAGATCACGGACGTCACGAGGGTTTCCGGAATGGTCCGGAAACGAAGATTGATATATAGGATGACCTCATTTGGTTACCGGAAGGTTTTCGTGCATTACCGGAAAAGTTTCGGGCTCATCGGTAGTGTACCGGGAGTGCCGGGAGGGGTGCCGGGGACCATCGGGAGGGGTGTCACGCCCCAAGGGGTCTCATGGGCTATGGGAAGAGATAAACCAGCCCCTAGTGGGCTGGAATAAGTTCCCACTAAGGCCCATAAGGTTTGAGAAGGAAAAAACACAAGGTGGAAAGAGTTTCCAAGTGGGAAGGTGGAATCCTACTCCAAGTAGGATTGGAGTAGGACTCCTCCACCTCCAATTTCGGCCAAACCTTTGGGTTTTTTAGGCTGCCTCCTCCCCTCCCTCCCACCTATATATACGGAGGTTTTAGGGCTGATTTGAGACGACTTTCTCACGGCAGCCCGACCACATACCTCCACGGTTTTTTCTCTAGATCGCGTTTCTGCGGAGCTCGGGCGGAGCCCTGCTGAGACAAGGTCATCACCAACCTCCGGAGCGCCGTCACGCTGCCGGAGAACTCTTCTACCTCTTCGTCTCTCTTGTTGGATCAAGAAGGCCGAGATCATCGTCGAGCTGTACGTGTGCTGAACGCGGAGGTGCCGTCCGTTCGGTACTAGATCGTGGGACTGATCGCGGGATTGTTCGCGGGGCGGATCGAGGGACGTGAGGACGTTCCACTACGTCAACCGCGATCTCTAATCGCTTCTGCTGTACGATCTACAAGGGTACGTAGATCGCTCATCCCCTCTCGTAGATGAACATCACCATGATAGGTCTTCGTGCGCGTAGGAAAATTTTTGTTTCCCATGCGACGTTCCCCAACACTACATACATCTAACATAATCCATCACATACCTGAACAACATTTTGATCCTTTTTTTGCAATAGAAGAGATAAATCATGTGTGATACGAAGGATTTTTAACATCATCTTCAGGATGAACACAAAGCTAAAAGTTTCCATTTGATGAACCAAACCTCCTTCCCTACATGGAACACGCACATCATCCTCAACAATGCCCAAAACTTCTATGACTACATCCCACATTAATTCAATGCGAGATAAGGTTGTGTAATGAGATCCCCATCTTGTGTCTCTAGGTCTGACTAAGGATGTGGGTTCTCATCTCGAATTAACTTCTGAAGTCCATTGAATCCTCCTCTCATATTAGATGCCCTATCATAACCTTGCCCTTGCAGTCTTGCAACAGCTAAACCATGTTTAGCAAAAACCTCCAACAATGTCTTCTTCAAAGAAACAGATGTTGTGTCTGGAACATGCTTAATAGCCAAAAATCTTTCCATGGTATCTCCTTTTTTGCTCAAATACCTGTAGAAGTAGACAATCATAAAATTAGTTAACCTACTCTACATATAACAGAAGGAAAAACACATAGACACTTAACATTCTTCAATACATTATACATACCCGATAACCACGGCCATTTGTTCTTTCACCGATATATCACGACACTCATCAATAAGAACGGAGAAAAGGCAATCACCCATCTCTTCTTTGATTACTTTGGTGACTGCATTTGCACAATGTTTGCAAAGGTCTTTTTGAATTGTCCCGGAAGTCATTTTGTCATTTTTATAACATAACTCATCAAATGCAACCTTCACTTCTGGAATTCTTTCTTTGACCCAATCAAGCAACTCTAAAAAGTTCCCCTTGTTCAAAGAAGAACTGGATTCATCATGTCCACGAAATGGTTCACCTTGCAATGCTAGATAACTTATAATGCCCAAAGATGCATCGAGATGAGTTTCATACTTGACTAGTGAATCTTGGCTGTCAATTGTAACTTTACTTTTCACAATTGCCCCTTGATTTTTAAAATCATCACATGTTGCTTTCGAAATATTGTGGATGCTACATGGCCCACCAACATGTTTACGAAATGCTGCAACTGCATTTTTCCAACAGACAAAACCAAATTTGGAGAAGACATCATGCCCAAATTTATCATCCATTCGGTCATGCTTGAAAATAAAACAACAGAAGCAATAAGCCTTATGCTTTGTTACACTATATTCCAACCAAGCAAAGTCTTTATACCATTGTGGTCGGAAGCATCTTCCATCTCTATTTGGGGGAAAATGCAACTTGTTGGTTGAGTTGCACCCATTCGTATATAAGCAAATCTAACATCATCTCTAATGTTGGGGGCAAAACAATCAAGTGGAATGTGAAGTCCTGGATCACCATTTATGTAATCTTCACTAAAAATAGTTATACCTTCAACCCCGTGAACTTCTACATTCTCTTCCACTATAGATTCAACGGAATTTGTAGTTTGTTCCACTTCCATGGAAATAACTTGATTTTGATCATAGTCATGTGCTAAAATATTGAAACTTTCACGGGTGCTTGGATTCGATTTTGAGCTGCTGCCACCACCAAGCACTTGAAAATACTTTTTTAAATCTGCAATCACAACATTAATATATCAATACAATCTGCTACCACTACCAAGTACCAACCACTTCAAATTTCAGAAAAATGAAATATTTCCTCTTCCTCTTTTCTTTGGATTTGCTAGACCCTTCTCCTTTCTTTCCATCTTATACCTGAAAATTGAAAATTTAGGGGCAATCTCCTTCCTCTGGATTCCCCTTGTTGGGGAACGCCGCATGGGAAACAAAAATTTTCCTACGCGCACGAAGACCTATCAAGGTGATGTCCATCTACGAGAGGGCATGAGTGATCTACGTACCCTTGTAGATCGTACAGCAGAAGCATTAGAGAACGCGGTTGATGTAGTGGAACGTCCTCACGTCCCTCGATCCGCCCCGCGAACAATCCCGCGATCAGTCCCACGATCTAGTACCGAACGGACGGCACCTCCGCGTTCAGCACACGTACAGCTCGACGATGATCTCGGCCTTCTTGATCCAGCAAGAGAGACGGAGAGGTAGAAGAGTTCTCCGGCAGCGTGACGGCGCTCCGGAGGTTGGTGATGATCTTGTCTCAGCAGGGCTCCGCCCGAGCTCCGCAGAAACACGATCTAGAGGAAAAACTATGGAGGTATGTGGTCGGGCAGCCGTGAGAAAGTCGTCTCAAATCTGCCCTAAAAGCCCCATATATATAGGAGGAGGAAGGGGGACCTTGCCTTGGGGTCCAAGGGATCCCCAAGGGGTCGGCCGAGCCACGGGGGAGGACTCTCCCCCCCAAACCGAGTCCTACTTGGTTTGGTGGGAGGGAGTCCTTCCCCCTTCCCACTTCTTCCTTTTTTTTTCTTTCCTTTGATTTTTTCTTTCTTGGCGCATAGGGGATTGGTGGGCTGTCCCACCAGCCCACTAAGGGCTGGTGTGACCCCCCCAAATGCCTATGGGCTTCCCCGGAGTGGGTTGCCCCCCTCCGGTGAACTCCCGGAACCCATTCGTCATTCCCGGTACATTCCCGGTAACTCCGAAAACCTTCCGGTAATCAAATGAGGTCATCCTATATATCAATCTTTGTTTCCGGACTATTCCGGAAACCCTCGTGACGTCCGTGATCTCATCCAGGACTCCGAACAACATTCGGTAACCAACCATATAACTCAAATATGCATAAAACAACGTCGAACCTTAAGTGTGCAGACCCTGCGGGTTCGAGAACTATGTAGACATGACAGTAGAGACTCCTCGGTCAATATCCAACAGCGGGACCTGGATGCCCATATTGGATCCTACATATTCTACGAAGATCTTATCGTTTGAACCTCAGTGCCAAGGATTCGTATAATCCCGTATGTCATTCCCTTTGTCCTTCGGTATGTTACTTGCCCGAGATTCGATCGTCAGTATCCGTATACCTATTTCAACCTCGTTTACCGGCAAGTCTCTTTACTCGTTCCGTAATACAAGATCCCGCAACTTACACTAAGTTACATTGCTTGCAAGGCTTGTGTGTGATGTTGTATTACCGAGTGGGCCCCGAGATACCTCTCCGTCACACGGAGTGACAAATCCCAGTCTTGATCCATACTAACTCAACTAATACCTTCGGAGATACCTGTAGAGCATCTTTATAGTCACCCAGTTACGTTGCGACGTTTGATACACACAAAACATTCCTCCGGTGTCAGTGAGTTATATGATCTCATGGTCATAGGAATAAATACTTGACACGTAGAAAACAGTAGCAACAAAATGACACGATCAACATGCTACGTCTATTAGTTTGGGTCTAGTCCATCACGTGATTCTCCCAATGACGTGATCCAGTTATCAAGCAACAACACCTTGTTCATAATCAGAAGACACTGACTATCATCGATCAACTGGCTAGCCAACTAGAGGCATGCTAGGGACGGTGTTTTGTCTATGTATCCACACATGTAAATGAGTCTTCATTCAATACAATTATAGCATGGACAATAAACTATTATCTTGATACAGGAATTATAATAATAACTATACATTTATTATTGCCTCTAGGGCATAATTCCAACAGTCTCCCACTTGCACTAGAGTCAATAATCTAGCCCTCACATCACCATGTGAATTACATTGTAATAAATCTAACACCCATACAGTTCTGGTGTCGATCATGTTTTGGCCGTGGAAGAGGTTTAGTCAGCGGGTCTGCTACATTCAGATCCGTGTGCACTTTGCATATATTTACGTCCTCCTCCTCGACGTAGTCGCGGATGAGGTTGAAGCGTCGTTTGATGTGTCTGGTCTTCTTGTGAAACCTTGGTTCCTTTGCTAAGGCAATGGCACCAGTATTGTCACAGAACAAGGTTATTGGATCCAGTGCACTTGGCACCACTCCAAGATCCGTCATGAACTGCTTCATCCAGACACCCTCCTTAGCCGCCTCCGAGGCAACCATGTACTCCGCTTCACATGTAGAATCTGCTACGACGCTTTGCTTGGAACTGCACCAGCTTACTGCACCCCCATTAAGAATAAATACGTATCCGGTTTGCGACTTAGAGTCGTCCGGATCTGTGTCAAAGCTTGCATCGACGTAACCTTTTACGGCGAGCTCTTCGTCACCTCCATACACGAGAAACATCTCCTTAGTCCTTTTCAGGTACTTCAGGATATTCTTGACCGCCGTCCAGTGATCCACTCCTGGATTACTCTGGAACCTACCTGCCATACTTATGGCCAGGCTAACATCCGGTCTAGTGCACAGCATTGCATACATGATAGAGCCTATGGCTGAAGCATAGGGGACGGAGCGCATATGCTCTCTATCTTCATCAGTTGCTGGGCACTGAGTCTTACTCAATCTCGTACCTTGTAACATTGGCAAGAACCCTTTCTTGGACTGTTCAATTTGAACCTCTTCAAAACTTTATCAAGGTATGTGCTTTGTGAAAGTCCTACCAGGCGTTTTGATCTATCCCTATAGATCTTAATGCCTAGAATGTAAGCAGCTTCTCCTAGGTCCTTCATAGAGAAACTTTTATTCAAGTAACCTTTTATGCTCTCCAAAAGCTCTATGTTGTTTCCAATCAGTAATATGTCATCCACATATAATATTAGAAACGCCACAGAGCTCCCACTCACTTTCTTGTAAATACAAGATTCTCCAACCACTTGTATAAACCCAAATGCTTTGATCACCTCATCAAAGCGTTTGTTCCAACTCCGAGATGCTTGCACCAGTCCATAAATGGATCGCTGGAGCTTGCACACCTTGTCAGCATTTTTAGGATCGACAAAACCTTCGGGTTGCATCATATACAACTCTTCCTTAAGGAAACCGTTAAGGAACGCCGTTTTGACATCCATCTTCCAGATTTCATAATCGAAAAATGCAGCTATTGCTAACATGATTCTGACGGACTTAAGCATCGCTACGGGAGAGAAAGTCTCATCGTAGTCAATTCCTGGAACTTGTGAAAAACCCTTTGCCACAAGTCGAGCTTTATAAACGGTCACATTACCGTCAGCGTCCGTCTTCTTCTTAAAGATCCATTTGTTCTGAATAGCCTTGCGGCCCTCAGGCAGTATCTCCAAAGTCCACACTTTGTTCTCATACATGGATCCTATCTCGGATTTCATGGCTTCTAGCTGCCCACCATTGCTTCTTCATAATTTGCAGGTTCATTGTTGTCTAACAACATGATTGATAAGACGGGATTACTGTACCACTCTGGAGCAGCGCGTGATCTCGTCGACCTGCGTGGTTCAACAGAAACTTGAACTGGAGTTTCATGATCATCATCATTAACTTCCTCCTCAACCGGCGTCGCAATGACAGATGTTTCCCCTTGCCCTGCGCCACCATCCAGAGGGATGAGAGGTTCGACAACCTCGTCAAGTTCTATCTTCCTACCACTCAATTCTCTCGAGAGAAACTCCTTCTCGAGAAAAGTTCCGTTCTTAGCAACAAACACTTTGCCCTCGGATTTGAGGTAGATGGTGTACCCAACTGTCTCTTTTGGGTAACCTATGAAGACGCACTTTTCCGCTTTGGGTTCCAGCTTTTCAGGCTGAAGCTTTTTGACATAAGCATCACATCCCCAAACTTTAAGAAACGACAACTTTGGCCTTTTGCCATACCACAGTTCGTATAGTGTCGTCTCAACGGATTTTGATGGTGCCCTATTTAAAGTGAATGCAGCTGTTTCTAATGCATAACCCCAAAACGATAACGGCAAATCAGTAAGAGACATTATAGATCGCACCATTTCTAACAAAGTACGATTACGACGTTCGGACACACCATTACGTTGTGGTGTTCCAGGCGGTGTTAACTGCGAAACAATTCCACATTGTCTTAAGTGAGTACCAAACTCGAAACTCAGATATTCACCCCCACGATCAGACCGTAGGAACTTGATCTTCTTGTTACGATGATTTTCCACTTCACTCTGAAATTGCTTGAACTTTTCAAATATTTCAGACTTGTGCTTCATCAAGTAGACATAACCATATCTACTTAAATCGTCAGTGAAGGTGAGAAAATAACGATATCCGCCGCGTGCCTCCACGCTCATTGGACCACACACATCGGTATGTATGATTTCCAACAAGTCACTTGCACGCTCCATTGTTCCGGAGAACGGAGTCTTAGTCATCTTGCCCATGAGGCATGGTTCGCACGTGTCAAGTGAATCAAAGTCAAGTGACTCCAAAAGTCCATCAGCATGGAGTTTCTTCATGCGCTTTACACCAATATGACCCAAGCGGCAGTGCCACAAAAATATGGCGCTATCGTTGTTTACTCTAACTCTTTTGGTATCAATGTTATGTATATGCGTATCTCTATCAAGATTCAATATGAACAATCCTCTCACATTCGGTGCATGACCATAAAAGATGTTACTCATAGAAATAGAACAACCATTATTCTCAGACTTAAAAGAGTAACCGTCTCGCAATAAACAAGATCCAGATATAATGTCCATGCTCAACGCAGGCACTAAATAACAATGATTTAAGTTCATCACTAATCCCGATGGTAGTTGAAGTGACACTGTGCCGACGGCGATTGCATCAACCTTGGAACCGTTTCCTACGCGCATCGTCACTTCGTCTTTCGCCAGCCTTCGTCTATTCCGCAGTTCCTGCTTCGAGTTGCAAATGTGAGCAACAGAACGGGTATCGAATACCCAGGCACTACTACGAGAGACGGTTAAGTACACATCAATAACATGTATATCAAATATACCTGATTTTTCCTTGCCCGCCTTCTTATCTGCCAGATACTTGGGGCAATTGCGCTTCCAGTGACCCATACCCTTGCAATAGAAGCACTCTGTTTCAGGCTTAGGTCCAGCCTTGGGTTTCTTCGGCGGATTGGCAACAGGCTTGCCGCTCTTCTTCGAATTGCCCTTCTTGCCTTTGCCGTTTCTCTTGAAACTAGTGGTCTTGCTCACCATCAACACTTGATGCTCTTTACGGAGTTCAGACACTGCGACTTTCAGCATCGCAAACAACTCGCCGGGAGACTTGTTCATCCCTTGCATGTTGTAGTTCAACACAAAGCCTTTATAGCTTGGTGGCAGTGATTGAAGGATTCTGTCAGTGATAGCTTCTTGCGGGAGTTCAATCCCCAGTTCAGCTAGACGGTTTGAGTACCCAGACATTTTGAGCACATGTTCACTGACAGACGAGTTTTCCTCCATCTTGCAAGCATAGAATTTATCGAAGGTCTCATACCTCTCGATCCGGGCGTTCTTCTGAAAGATAAACTTCAAATCCTGGAACATCTCAAATGCTCCATGACGCTCAAAGCGATGTTGAAGTCCCGGTTCTAAGCCATACAAGACTGCACATTGAACTATTGAGTAGTCCTCCTTACGTGCTAACCAAGCGTTCTTAACATCCTGATCAGCCGTAGCGGGTGGTTCATCTCCTAGCGCAGCATTAAGGACATAATCCTTCTTTCCAGCTTGTAAGATAAGCTTAAGATTACGAGCCCAGTCTACAAAGTTGCTTCCATCATCTTTCAACTTAGCTTTTTCTAGGAACGTATTAAAATTCAGGATGACACTTGCGTGAGCCATGATCTACAACACAAATATATTCAAAGTGGACTTAGACTATGTTCAAGATAATTAGAGTTCAACTTAATCAAATTATATGCTAAACTCCCACTCAAAAAGTACATCTCTCTAGTCATTTGAGTGGTTCATGATCCACTTACACTATCCCAAGTCCGATCATCACGTGAGTTGAGTATAGTTTCAGTGGTAAGCATCCCTATGCTAATCATATCAACTATATGATTCATGATCGACCTTTCGGTCTCATGTGTTCCGAGGCCATGTCTGCACATGCTAGGCTCGTCAAGCTTAACCCGAGTGTTCCGCGTGCACAACTGTTTTGCACCCGTTGTATGTGAACGTTGAGTCTATCACACCCGATCATCACGTGGTGTCTCGAAACGACGAACTGTAGCAACGGTGCACAGTCGGGGAGAACACAATTTCGTCTTGAAATTTTAGTGAGAGATCACCTCATAATGCTACCGTCGTTCTAAGCAAAACAAGGTGCAAAAAGGATTAACATCACATGCAATTCATAAGTGACATGATATGGCCATCATCACGTGCTTCTTGATCTCCATCACCAAAGCACTGGCACGATCTTCTTGTCACCGGCGCCACACCATGATCATCCATCAACGTGTTGCCATCGGGGTTGTCGTGCTACTTATGCTATTACTACTAAAGCTACATCCTAGCAAAATAGTAAACGCATCTGCAAGCACAAACGTTAGTATAAAGACAACCCTATGGCTCCTGCCGGTTGTCGTACCATCGACATGCAAGTCGATATTTCTATTACAACATGATCATCTCATACATCCAATATATCACATCACATCGTTGGCCATATCACATCACAATCATACCCTGCAAAAACAAGTTAGACGTCCTCTAATTTTGTTGTTGCATGTTTTACGTGGTGACCAAGGGTATCTAGTTGGATCGCATCTTACTTACGCAAACACCACAACGGAGATATATGAGTTGCTATTTAACCTCATCCAAGGACCTCCTCGGTCAAATCCGATTCAACTAAAGTTGGAGAAACTGTCACTTGCCAGTCATCTTTGAGCAAAGGGGGTTACTCGTAACGATGAAACCAGTCTCTCGTAAGCGTACGAGTAATGTCGGTCCAAGCCGCTTCAATCCAACAATACCGCGGAATCAAGAAAAGACTAAGGAGGGCAGCAAAACGCACATCACCGCCCACAAAACCTTTTGTGTTCTACTCGAGAAGACATCTACGCATGAACCTAGCTCTGATACCACTGTTGGGGAACGCCACATGGGAAACAAAAATTTTCCTACGCGCATGAAGACCTATCATGGTGATGTCCATCTACGAGAGGGGATGAGTGATCTACGTACCCTTGTAGATCGTACAGCAGAAGCGTTAGAGAACGCGGTTGATGTAGTGGAACGTCCTCACGTCCCTCGATCCGCCCCGCGAACAATCCCGCGATCAGTCCCACGATCTAGTACCGAACGGACGGCACCTCCGCGTTCAGCACACGTACAGCTCGACGATGATCTCGGCCTTCTTGATCCAGCAAGAGAGACGGAGAGGTAGAAGAGTTCTCCGGCAGCGTGACGGCGCTCCGGAGGTTGGTGATGATCTTGTCTCAGCAGGGCTCCGCCCGAGCTCCGCAGAAACACGATCTAGAGGAAAAACTATGGAGGTATGTGGTCGGGCAGCCGTGAGAAAGTCGTCTCAAATCTGCCCTAAAAGCCCCATATATATAGGAGGAGGGAGGGGGACCTTGCCTTGGGGTCCAAGGGATCCCCAAGGGGTCGGCCGAGCCAGGGGGGAGGACTCTACCCCCCCAAACCGAGTCCTACTTGGTTTGGTGGGAGGGAGACCTTCCCCCTTCCCACTTCTTCCTTTTTTTTTCTTTCCTTTGATTTTTTCTTTCTTGGCGCATAGGGGATTGGTGGGCTGTCCCACCAGCCCACTAAGGGCTGGTGTGACCCCCCAAAATGCCTATGGGCTTCCCCGGAGTGGGTTGCCCCCCTCCGGTGAACTCCCGGAACCCATTCGTCATTCCCGGTACATTCCCGGTAACTCCGAAAACCTTCCGGTAATCAAATGAGGTCATCCTATATATCAATCTTTGTTTCCGGACTATTCCGGAAACCCTCGTGACGTCCGTGATCTCATCCAGGACTCCGAACAACATTCGGTAACCAACCATATAACTCAAATATGCATAAAACAACGTCGAACCTTAAGTGTGCAGACCCTGCGGGTTCGAGAACTATGTAGACATGACAGTAGAGACTCCTCGGTCAATATCCAACAGCGGGACCTGGATGCCCATATTGGATCCTACATATTCTACGAAGATCTTATCGTTTGAACCTCAGTGCCAAGGATTCGTATAATCCCGTATGTCATTCCCTTTGTCCTTCGGTATGTTACTTGCCCGAGATTCGATCGTCAGTATCCGTATACCTATTTCAACCTCGTTTACCGGCAAGTCTCTTTACTCGTTCCGTAATACAAGATCCCGCAACTTACACTAAGTTACATTGCTTGCAAGGCTTGTGTGTGATGTTGTATTACCGAGTGGGCCCCGAGATACCTCTCCGTCACACGGAGTGACAAATCCCAGTCTTGATCCATACTAACTCAACTAATACCTTCGGAGATACCTGTAGAGCATCTTTATAGTCACCCAGTTACGTTGCGACGTTTGATACACACAAAACATTCCTCCGGTGTCAGTGAGTTATATGATCTCATGGTCATAGGAATAAATACTTGACACGCAGAAAACAGTAGCAACAAAATGACACGATCAACATGCTACGTCTATTAGTTTGGGTCTAGTCCATCACGTGATTCTCCCAATGACGTGATCCAGTTATCAAGCAACAACACCTTGTTCATAATCAGAAGACACTGACTATCATCGATCAACTGGCTAGCCAACTAGAGGCATGCTAGGGACGGTGTTTTGTCTATGTATCCACACATGTAAATGAGTCTTCATTCAATACAATTATAGCATGGACAATAAACTATTATCTTGATACAGGAATTATAATAATAACTATACATTTATTATTGCCTCTAGGGCATAATTCCAACAGTCTCCCACTTGCACTAGAGTCAATAATCTAGCCCTCACATCACCATGTGAATTACATTGTAATAAATCTAACACCCATACAGTTCTGGTGTCGATCATGTTTTGGCCGTGGAAGAGGTTTAGTCAGCGGGTCTGCTACATTCAGATCCGTGTGCACTTTGCATATATTTACGTCCTCCTCCTCGACGTAGTCGCGGATGATGTTGAAGCGTCGTTTGATGTGTCTGGTCTTCTTGTGAAACCTTGGTTCCTTTGCTAAGGCAATGGCACCAGTATTGTCACAGAACAAGGTTACTGGATCCAGTGCACTTGGCACCACTCCAAGATCCGTCATGAACTGCTTCATCCAGACACCCTCCTTAGCCGCCTCCGAGGTAGCCATGTACTCCGCTTCACATGTAGAATCTGCTACGACGCTTTGCTTGGAACTGCACCAGCTTACTGCACCCCCATTAAGAATAAATACGTATCCGGTTTGCGACTTAGAGTCGTCCGGATCTGTGTCAAAGCTTGCATCGATGTAACCTTTTACGGCGAGCTCTTCGTCACCTCCATACACGAGAAACATCTCCTTAGTCCTTTTCAGGTACTTCAGGATATTCTTGACCGCCGTCCAGTGATCCACTCCTGGATTACTCTGGAACCTACTTGCCATACTTATGGCCAGGCTAACATCCGGTCTAGTGCACAGCATTGCATACATGATAGAGCCTATGGCTGAAGCATAGGGGACGGAGCGCATATGCTCTCTATCTTCATCAGTTGCTGGGCACTGAGTCTTACTCAATCTCGAACCTTGTAACACTGGCAAGAACCCTTTCTTGGACTGTTCAATTTGAACCTCTTCAAAACTTTATCAAGGTATGTGCTTTGTGAAAGTCCTACCAGGCGTTTTGATCTATCCCTATAGATCTTAATGCCTAGAATGTAAGCAGCTTCTCCTAGGTACTTCATAGAGAAACTTTTATTCAAGTAACCTTTTATGCTCTCCAAAAGCTCTACGTTGTTTCCAATCAGTAATATGTCATCCACATATAATATTAGAAACGCCACAGAGCTCCCACTCACTTTCTTGTAAATACAAGATTCTCCAACCACTTGTATAAACCCAAATGCTTTGATCACCTCATCAAAGCGTTTGTTCCAACTCCGAGATGCTTGCACCAGTCCATAAATGGATCGCTGGAGCTTGCACACCTTGTCAGCATTTTTAGGATCGACAAAACCTTCGGGTTGCATCATATACAACTCTTCCTTAAGGAAACCGTTAAGGAACGCCGTTTTGACATCCATCTGCCAGATTTCATAATCGAAAAATGCAGCTATTGCTAACATGATTCTGACGGACTTAAGCATCGCTACGGGAGAGAAAGTCTCATCGTAGTCAATTCCTGGAACTTGTGAAAAACCCTTTGCCACAAGTCGAGCTTTATAAACGGTCACATTACCGTCAGCGTCCGTCTTCTTCTTAAAGATCCATTTGTTCTGAATAGCCTTGCGGCCCTCAGGCAGTATCTCCAAAGTCCACACTTTGTTCTCATACATGGATCCTATCTCGGATTTCATGGCTTCTAGCCATTTGTTGGAATCTGGGCCCACCATTGCTTCTTCATAATTTGCAGGTTCATTGTTGTCTAACAACATGATTGATAAGACGGGATTACTGTACCACTCTGGAGCAGCGCGTGATCTCGTCGACCTGCGTGGTTCAACAGAAACTTGAACTGGAGTTTCATGATCATCATCATTAACTTCCTCCTCAACCGGCGTCGCAATGACAGAGGTTTCCCCTTGCCCTGCACCACCATCCAGAGGGATGAGAGGTTCGACAACCTCGTCAAGTTCTATCTTCCTACCACTCAATTCTCTCGAGAGAAACTCCTTCTCAAGAAAAGTTCCGTTCTTAGCAACAAACACTTTGCCCTCGGATTTGAGGTAGATGGTGTACCCAACTGTCTCTTTTGGGTAACCTATGAAGACGCACTTTTCCGCTTTGGGTTCCAGCTTTTCAGGCTGAAGCTTTTTGACATAAGCATCACATCCCCAAACTTTAAGAAACGACAACTTTGGCCTTTTGCCATACCACAGTTCGTATGGTGTCGTTGCCTTCCCGCCGGCCCCTTCGCCGCCGTTGTCTGCCCCACCGGTCGGCAAGGAACCAATCGCCGCCGCCGCTGCCGTTTGCTGGCCCATGCCCCCCGCTGAACCTGCACGCAGCCGGGGCGGCAGCACGCCCAGCCAGGCCGGCAACACGCCTAGCCACTGGTTCAGCCGCCGCCTAGCCGCCTATGGTTTGCCGTGCGAGTCTGCGTGGGGTGGGGAGTGCATCGTGGTGGGCTGGTGGCCAGGACTGGGTCGCGATGGGGAACACGGGGAGGAAGTGCGATGTGGTGGGCTGCTGCCCACGTATCCAGGCTGGCCTCTTTTGGTCATTAGTGATTAGCACTAATAGTACTAATTTTTTTACTCCAAATCAAGGTATGTCACTTGCCATACCTTGCCCATCAAGAAGTTCCGCCAGTGGCTTTGAACATGTGCAATGAATTATAACATACACAATTTCGACCCTTCTTCCGTATTTTCTGGTTATAGTGTCTATCATGTCATTGTTGTTGGGGACCTTTGCATGGGAAACAAAAAATTTCCTACACACACGCAATACCTATCCATGATGATGATAATTTACGAGAGGGGAGAGTGAATCTATATACCCTTGTAGATCGCTAAGCGGAAGCGTATATAACGCGGTTGATATAGTGGAACATCTTCGCGATCCAAATCGCAGGCCGTCCCACGATCTCATCACGATTCGTCCCGCGATCCCATGACGATCCATCCCGATCTAGTGCCGAACGGATGGCACCTCTGTGTTCAGCACACATACAGCTCGATGACGATCCCCGCCTTCTTGATCCAGCAGGAGGGGCGGAGAGGTAGATGAGTTCTCTAGCACGGCGACGTGGTGGTGGTGGTGGTGAACTAATCCAGCAGGGCTTCGCCTAAGAACCGCCAAACTAGACTAGAGGAGAAACAGATCTAGAGAGAAGTAGAGGGAGCATGTGGCAACTAGGGTTTGCCCTCACCTCTAAAACCTCTAGTATATATAGGAGGGAGGGAGGGGAGGAGGCGGACTCAAACCCTCAAGGTTTGGACGAAATTGGATGTGGAGGAGTCCTACTCCGATCCTACTAGGAGTAGGATTCCTCCTCTCCACTTGAAAACCCTTTCCACCTTTTCCACCTTTGGGTTTCTTTCCTTCCCACCTCGAATCCGCCTTGGGCTTTAGTGAAGGCTTCGGCCAGCCCACTAAGGGCTGGTACATGTCCTCCCGCAGCCCATGAGACCCTTTGGGGTGGGTGGGCCCACCTGATGGACCCTCGGAACCCATTCGTCACTCCCGGTATACTGCCGGAAATGCCCGGAAATTTTCCGGAGTTCAAAACCCACTTTCCTATATATCAATCTTTACCTCCGGACCATTCCAGAGCTCCTCGTGATGTCCGGGATCTCATCCGGGACTCCGAACAACTTTTAGTTACCAAACACACATAACTCAATAATATCGAAACGTCACCGAACCTTAAGTGTGCAGACTCTGCGGGTTCGAGAACTATGCAAACATGATTTGAGACACTCCCCGGTCAATAACCAATTGCGGGACCTGGATTTCCATATTGTCTCCTACATATTCTATGAAGATCTCTATCGGTTGAACCTCTATGTCAAGGATTCATTTAATCCCGTATGTTGTTTCCTCTGTCCTTCGGTATGTTACTTGCCCGAGATTCGATCGTCGGTATCTCCATTCCTAGTTCAATCTAGTTACCGGCAAGTCTCTTTACTCGTTCCGTAATACAAGATCCCGTAACTAACTCCTTAGTCACATTGCTTGCAAGGCTTGTTGTGATGTTGTATTACCGAGTGGGCCCCGAAATACCTCTCCGTCACGCGGAGTGACAAATCCCAGTCTTGATCCATGTCAACCCAACAGACACCTTTGGAGATACCTATAGAGTGCCTTTATAGTCACCCAGTAACGTTGCGATGTTTGATACACACAAGGTATTCCTCCGGTGTCTGGGAGTTGCATGATCTCATGGTCATAGGAACAGATACATTGACATGTAGAAAACAGTAGCAATAAACTGACACGATCATATGCTACTATTATACACTACAACAAGAACCCCCTTTCAGCAACGCATTGATGTGTTGTTGTATGTCCATATAAGTGTTGCTAAGGCCTACACCAACGGATTAATATGTGTTGCCGTAGGCGGCGTTGGAAGGGCCTACAACAACGTATATAAATGTGTTGGTAAACGGCATGAAAAAACGTTGCAGACTCGCAATGTATATAACTAGATTCTAACAACACTTTGTATGTGTTGCTCGCTGCATTGTACAATAGGATTTCCAAATGGACACAATAGATCATTGCAACATATAGAGGTGTTGCTAAAGTTTATGAACTGTGATTCCATATATTGTTATCATAATGATATTGTTAGTGCTGACAATACATGGAGCCACAATATAACAAACATAAATGTCTCATATATTAATTTGACTTTGTTGCTTTACAAAGAACATGATCCAAAGGATGCAATGAGATACTAAAATAATAGCTAAGTCTGGATGTTTCAATCAACACCTCAACCATTCTAAAACATAATGTTTGAAATATCCACACTAGAGATGACATCCTAAAACACTACGTAAGACCATCGAATAGGAGCCCCATTCTCCACCTTGCAATCAACATCTGGGCCATGCATCATCAATTTATCTTGGCAATCTACAATAATAAAGAAATGATATCAACAAGTTATTGTAGAGAAAACAAGGCTAAGAGTGGTAAAATTAAAGAAGGAAGAACATACAAAGGTTGAAGGCCATGCAATAATTAATCCTGCTGCATGACCAATAATGTTGACCTTTTTTAGAGGTCGTATCAACGGATCTGATTTTGCCAATGTAGCATCAATTCGCACTGCCCAAAATTGATTACCAAGACGAACACCCTCAACTTTGTATTATGGGTCAGTACTTTGGAGTGTACCAAGAGCAACATTCTTGTTTGGATTTCCCAAGCTCTTCAAAAAATACTATAGTGCCAATCTGTTCGTAAACGAGAAAACCATTTGTATTATAAGCAATTTGAAACATGCACGTAATCATGTGTAACATAAACTTAATACCCATACATCTATCGAGTCGGCACCCATGCAATTTTTTTTACTGCATTGTTGTTTCTGTAGATATTGTATGCAGCATCAGTATGCAATATACTTAAAGCCTAAGAACTGAAAGGGAGAATAATAAGATTTTGAAGATGTATGTCATACATTGGCATTCTTTGTTGCGTTACCTCCTCTTGAAATCTTACTAATGCTCTGGTCACCATGCTAATGGCAAGATGCAAAATAATCAGAATAACTTAAGAAGGAAAAACTGAATATATATGTACACATGATGAATCACAATTAAATATTCATATATGATGTCTACATCTATATATGTACACATGATGAATCACAATTAATTATCGGCGCTGCTACACGTACGACGTTTCTCGTACGATAAACATCCGATGCTACGTGGTAGCGAATTACCACACACGGGGCGACGGAGGCGGAACGGCTTCGTACACGCAATGGGTTTGGGTTTGGGCCAGGTTGGATCGTATTTCCTCTTCTGTCCTGGTAGGCCCCACCTCTTAAATAGAAAATTACTCTGTTTTCTTTGTTTACAAAGCAAGCTTTCCTTATCCCTTTGCTCAGGCAATGGACGGAGTCCTCTAGCTGCTACCGCTGCTATCTAAAAAATTTCAGCAAAATCAGATCCATAGGAGATGGATCCATAGGAGATGTGATTGGTAAAAGCACAAGCTTGAGGTAATAGCTAGGAAATTTAGTGCCTAAGACCACATTTATCTTGACCAAGGCAGCATGCTTAGAAGTAGTCCATTGTGTGTCTGAATCTAGCTAGTATACTGTGGCTGTGCTTTATACTGCAATGGACAATGTAAACATATTTCATCCATCAGTATAACGTTGCTGAATGAATATGATATTTCAGAAAATATTTTGGTCATACAGAACATAGCGACACACACCATTGAAGAATGGCTAGTTTTGAGGGGTTACGGAACAATACACTAATATGGGTTTTGGGCTTGGGCTGGACCGTGGGTCATGGGGCAGTCTTAATTAGGAACCACGAGCATCCCTAATGTACGATCGAACCGTCGTACGTTTATTGGACGAGAAATGTCGTATGTGAAGCATTTTCGATTAAATATTCATATATGCTGGCTACATCATTATGCAAAAGAAAGACTGAAATAACAATGTGAAGGGATTTTTCATCTTGGTGAAAGTGGCTGCACTTTATCTCTTAGATTGTTATCTCGGATAGTTTTACTCAATACTGAAATTGTTATATATGTCAGACATCATTTCTAGCATGCGTACGCACTGGAAATGTGCAAAAAAAATCTTGACGCATGAGAGCAGAGATGCATTGTGAAAATAAGCTTTAGAAGATTAGAAGATATGTAGTGCAGTAACCTTATTTGCACTAGAGTTTTCCTTCTCTTGTTGCACATTTTCACCACGGATAGAAGTATGTTTGTTCTGTGACAGAAGATATATCATAAGATTTGGAAGAATTGTAATAAACATTCCTACCATTAGACGAGTAAGTAACTATTGATTGTTGCTCAACCATATTGGACTCCAAGTAAAGATAAACAATTTCTCTTTTTGAAACAGATTCAGAGTTGAGAATAAATAAGCAACAACAGCTACGCAATGAGTATCTAGTGTTTTATATCTGATTTCATTGGTGTATCATCATAAAAGTTTGTACGGTAATCTTCTCAAGATTCTCGACATTGGTATAAGTTCAGAAAGGGAAGGAGTTAGTAACCTTATTTGCACTAGTGTTTTCCCACTCTTTCTGAATATTTTCATCATGGACCAAAGTTTCATCGCTCTGTGACAAAAGATATACTATCAGATTCGTGAGAACAATAATAAAAAATCATAGTGGAAAAATGTGTGAGTAATTCCAAATTTGTACTCAACCATGTCTGATTCCTAACAATATATCAATGATCATACCTCATCCATAGAAGGACGTTTGTATGATGGTTGCATCTCCATGTCTTTGAGAAATGTTTTCTTGCTCTGTAATGAATGTCAAGAGATGATTGATTTCTTTAACAAGAAAACAGAAATGTATTAATGCATCCATACACTACCATCACATTATTCTGCTTCCCAACAGTATGAAGTTGTTCACTATGACCGTCGCCATAAATTCTCTGTCGAATGAAACCAAACTAGATTAAGAACATAATTGTAAAATGGCTTCAAAATATTTATTATACCTTTCTAAAGACACATACTTTTCTTTTTGAATTTGCCTTGGCAATAGAAGGAACATCTCGAGATGCAGATATCTGATCCAAAGAACCATGTAACTATATTCCCTAAGAGTTAGTACATATAGTGAATAATGGATAAATTCTTCGAATTTACCTGTCCTTCGGAGTTTTTTTTCTTCGCTTTTAGTTCCAAAATCTCAGCGTCTTGCTTTTCCACTTTGTTCTCCAGCTTCTCCATCTTCAGTCTAATAGCCAAAAGATCTTCATTCGATGTATCCTGCAATGAACTAAGGTGTATATTCTGAAAGTGGCATGAAGTTGACACATCAAAGACTTTATTTGGATCCGGAACACGTCCCAGGCCATGAATATGTCCAGGCTTGTCTGCGCCAAGTACCGCATTCAAAACATCTCCTTTCCATGTTGTCTTTCCTATACTAGTATCTACTAAAGATGGATTCTCCGCTATACACTCCTTCAAATCAACCTATATACATGAATAGTGTATGTCAAAACAATGTGCTAAACAACACTATAATTTTGAATAAAAGTGTCGATACTATACCACTTGTTCATTCATTTTCTTGTCACTTTTATGCTTATGAGTATGAATGTATAAGACAACCCTGTGTGGGTACTTCTTTTCTAGATCCTTTAGTCTCTACTGGTCAAATGGTTAACTTATTAAATACCTGCAGTACAAATGGGATGTAGATGCATATAGTTTGAGTTCGCATAAACTGACCAGCTCTTCTCGAACTCGTGGAAAACTCTTAGTTCCAGACGTGTGTTTGGACTTCCTCATCGCACAATTTCTCCTATTTGTCTCACTTATCCCCTATCAAACAATTGTATAATGTATGCACAAGTATTTTTCAGAATTTTGCACCATGACTGAGGAACATGTACATAACAAATCTGGTGACAGTATATATACCTGTGCCTTTGGGGTCATCCAATTACTAACAAGAGTAATCCACTGGTGCTTAATCACACCCTTTGGAACATTGGTGTTATTCGCTTCCATGCTCGTATTTGCATCAAAGTATAATGCTTTCAGATCTGACTTATGTTCCCTCCATCTATCTCCAATTTTTTTTAAGATAATCTTTTCCATGCGAGGAGGGTAAATAAATCTCATCTACATTTCAAATAAAACTATGTTTATGATAATGCTAGTATGCAAAGCATAATGATGTCAGCAAAAGAGATTTAATGTACTCTGAATATACCTTTACTTGTGCTAGTATATCCCTTTTGTTTCTTTGTTCATTTGTCGTTTTTTCTCTCTCTCCTATTAGCTTTCTCCAGTCCTTGTAGCTCAAACTACACAATTTTCCATTCCTAGCAACTGTGCCAAGAAAATTCCCAAGACGTGCAGCTTCCTTTCCAATTGGTTGGTTTATATCATTGCACTGGACCACAATTCTCTGTCCTTTCGGAAGATTCCATGTTTCTTTTAGTCTTATCCTCCCACGCTTGGTTGTTTCTCCATTTTCATCTAATCATGCATAAATTTCCAAAACATTTATAATTCTAATTCAGCTCTATTTTGGAGAAGATGGTACTGCGATGCTGATTCTAATTCTAATTTTTCAGAATGTCTAGCGTAGTGTCAAAAGGTAATTACCTTGTTCATTAGCAACAGTGTCGTCCTGGTACTCTTCATCATCACTATCATTCAAGCCTTCTTCAACATTACGAGGTGATGGTTGAACATGAGATGACTCAACATCTTTGCACATGGTATTCTCATGTTCAATATGTTCCTCAGTCATGTATTCATCATTGCATTCAACAACATGTAGTTTACTTCGTGTCATATGAACTCTAGGAGGAAAACCAACTAACAACCTGAAAAAAATGTAAATGAAACATCAATATGTTCCTCTGAATCACACCCGCATTAACACTATTTAGTGCAACCAATGATGCTTGTCTATTAATTCATTTACGAGTGTACACAAAGAAAACTACTGCGATCTCTATGGATTTGCAGAGGCAGGAGAGCTTTGAGGAGCTGCAGCAGCTTTTTGTGGACATGTTCCAGTCTGATATTGACTCGGGATTTTGCAATGGACCTGCCAAGGGCCATCATGACCACTGATGCAAAATAAGTTCAGCATCAGATACCCAAGTGATGCAAAATCTAGCTCCACCACTGGATGGAACTTGTGGGCAGATGGGAGAGCTTGGGATGCATCCTGTTGTGGTCTCGTGGATACATCGCTTGATGTCTGGGAAGGATAAAAAAGGACCTCTACCTCGTGAGCCTTGGGATGAGTTACTTGGTCAAAACCAATTGACGGAATCACAACGAGGCATCATTGATTGATAGTATATGTCAAGGACCGAAACGAAGAGTCGTAGACCACGGCCAATCAGCCATCATGCATAGCCTGCACCACAGGGGTGCGATCAGACTGCAGACGAACAACAACAAAAGCAGAGGACAGACATGGCTCAACCATGGGCATAGGCACTTGCGCAAGCAGCGGTCCAAGGGCTTTGCTGGTGGCCGGCGGGCAGGGGTGAGGAGTGGCGCACTCATGCAGGCATTAGGTCGGGGGCGGAGGAAGGGCGCCAGATCGGCGGTGACAGCGGCAGCAACAGTGGGAGCGACGGCGACAGGTCGGAGGAAGGGTACATACAACAGAGAGCCAGGGGGAGGCACTAACCTGCAATCGGAGAGATGGTCTGCCGCCGCCAGTCGCCGGAGATGGCCCAGAATCGCCTGCCGCCGCCACTCGCCGGAGAAGGCCTAGAATCGCCTGCCGCCGCGAGCCGGCCGAGATGACCCACGATGTGTGTTCAGCCACGACTTACTTGTTGAGGTAAACGGGGGAGGTGCATGAGTTTTTTTTGGTCAGTTACCTTAATTTGGAGGGAAATAAAAAAACTAGAGGGAAGAAACCGAGGGAAAGAGGATAAATAGAAATTTGCTTTTGAGTATTATTTTCCGTTCATTCTTTAGTATTATTTTTTGAGTATGATATAAAAATAGCATTACTATCAAATTATTTTTTGAGTATGATATAAATCAACTAAATTGAAATGAAATAGTTTGTATATTATTTTCCGTTCGTTAGCTGAACTTGGGATTGGATTTCAAAAATGACCCAAGTGTGTGTTCATTTTGTCAATGTATTCAAAAAAGAGCAAAATTTGATCAAGGCTAGTTTACTTCTTCCTTCGCCCATAATATAAAAGTTTTTTTTGCCTCTTCGCTCCCGCGACCGCGTCGGCCCCGCGGGGCGATCGGTCGCGGCCAACCTCCCCTTTCATCCAGCCCCGCCTTCTCCCTCTCCTCTCCGCCGCCGTCGCTAGCACCCCCTGCCCTTACCCTCCCGATGGCTCTCCGACGCGGGGCGGAGCTGCACTAGGGGGTCCTAGGCGGCGGCGTTCCAGGTGGCGGTGGGGCTCCCCGGCTCGGCGTCGACGGTGGAGGTGGAGATATCTCCTCACGCTCGGATAAGTAGCTAGGAGTGAAATATGACTTATCTCATTGGCTTCATGTTGGTGTTTGGCTGGTTGGCTCCGGTTGGGTGGTGGGGTGTGGAGTGCGGAAGAAATTCTTGCTGGTTCATCTAGCTCCGATGCGGTGACACCGGCGGGTGCCATCCCCTACGTCCTTCCACGTGCCGGGGGAAACACTAGGACTCGTTCGGGCAATAGCGTCGTCGACCGTCACATCCCTTCTTGGAGGTGTTGTTTGGCACACGGCGGGTCGGAGCCTCGGGCTGTGGTGGTTTGTCTCCGGAAGGCGCAGCGGTGGCGTATCATCCGCTCTTTGTCGAGCTAACGCTGTTGACATTTGTTTCTTTTTTGTTTTTTGGGCTTGGTGTGCTGTTCGCCCTAGCAATGATCTATCTATAGTGGTACATTCCGGCGCGGGAGAGACGGCGGTCCGACACATGGTAGATTCCGGCGTGCACGAACATGCCATGACGGAGTGGCGCCGACAATCCCCGCTTGAAGTCCTCGACGAGCGCCCATTCTTCGCAAAAAGGAGGGCGGAGAGGACACCATCGGGTTGGAGGAAGACAACGAGGAGTAGTTTATTTTATTATTATTATTTATGTACGAGGAGCAAATAGGTACAAGTTCCTCAAGACCAGCTTAGATACAAAATAATATAGTAAATTTGCGATGGAATTACAAAATAAGCGGTGATATTTTTTCTTGAACCATTTTTATTGGGTAAGGACCGGTAACATTTTTTTTCTTCCGTTGCAACGCACGAGCTTTTTGCTAGTCAGGAATAAAGCAAGAATAGAAGAATAGTTCTTCTATCTTGCCACCAGGGGTGAGGGCCCCTCCCTAACCCTAGTACATAACATATAACATCAGAACTTCTGGCCTATCAGAGAATGCCGAACAGCAGCCAGCCTAAAAGCTTGAACAGCGACATAGTCCAAGTGGCGAACAACTGAAGTATAAGCTATCTATGCATGTAAACAGAGTTCACAAATATTCATCGAAGGAGGATGGAGTATAAGCTATCTATAAGACGGCAACGAATAATTATGGTCCAAATAGAAAATACGAAGCAATCATGCATTAAGCTTCAGGAGTACATAAAGAGTTGATTTTTGGAGAATTCACAGTTTTAATTAACCCATCAACACTCCAATCTGGCAGAGATGGAATCGGTTTTGTCCGAGGAAATAGAATTTGAATAAGCTTGTGTCGACCACTAGCTGCCGCCACCTTGATAGGAATTGCTCCATGCTATATCATGAAACAAAACATAAGACGCACAAAATAACAAAGCAATTAATGTCACCATTTTTTTCATCAAGAAACGTATAAGAAAATGAGACATTGCTGAATTCATCCCACAGGCAGTAACTGTCCTAATGCTGTTATATGAACAGAACAGAAGTTGAAGCTCAAGTAGAGCTGCCTCATCTGTAAGAGCAACATTGCTTTGCGCATCTTCAGTTAGCTCACTGTTGTTTGCATCAGTGCTGTCGTTGATTGCTTCTGTTTCCACGGCTTCAGTATCCTTCACATTTTCTCCTGGCAGATCACTTGCTGATGTGTTTCCTTCCAGTTCAGCAGGTTCACTATTATTGATCTCTTATATGTCTGGGTCTTGCGGTTGTTGGGCAGCATTATTCTGAAATTAACTTCACACCGAGCATCAACTACAGAAATATTATCTTTCATTAAGAAAATTGTAGATCTCACAGTATTGTAAAGATAAGCTAGAATTTTCAAACCTAGCAGGGCAAAACAAGACATTAGAAGCAAACCTTTCATTTAGTCCAAAGCTTCAGGATCAGAACTTGCAATAGGATCTACAGTTGTTCCTTCTATATCTCTTCTAGTCCACATTTCATTCCCATGTGCAGTGTCAAAAAGGTCACCCAGATTACTGACATGATAAGGTTCACTTTCTATATCATTCCATTCTTCACCCATGTCAAAATTGTCTCGAGGAGTCACCTTTGTCACAAATGACCATCCAGGATTTGTACGGTCTTTCGTATAGAAAACTTGGTCAACTTGATTAGCAAATACAAAAGGCTCATCCTCTATCTTCTCACCACTATGGACTTGATGTGAAAAATTCACAAGCGTACGACCAAACCTATCCTTTTTTACTTCTTTTTCTTTAGTACTATTAACCCATTCACATTTGAATAGGACCACCGAAAATTTTCTATAATAATCCAACTCAATTATCTCAACTATCTGTCCATAGTACATGACATCTCCAAGTATAGGGTTAGTATCACCTGCAGAAGCATAACTTGATGTTTTTGCGGTCAAAACAACCCCACTGTTTTGAGTCTTCTTGTCATAACGCTTGGGTCTAAATCTATATCCACGGGGTACAGAAGCCTATGTATCTTCGTGCAACCTCAATTGGACCACGAGCCAACCATCTAATGTCATCATCGATGCTGTCAGTACCCCGTTGCTGCTCCAGCTGCATTACCTACACCAAGACGGAACTTATATAACATAAACTCAAAATCAGAAAACAAATAATAGGGAACTTACATGATCTCTAAACCATTCAGGGAAGTTTGCATGCTGCATGCGCTCAATGGTTTTTAGTGCTAGGCGCTTGTTGCGGTTTTTCCTTTTTAGTTCAGCACCATGATCTCTACAACACATATAAACACAATTTTAGATCAAAAAATTAGTCAACATGCTAACAAGTTAAGGTAAGACATTTACATGAGATATGGAGTGACAACATCACAGTTGTACAACACAAATCTATGCGCTTGTACGGACTCCATATCATTCAAAGTGTAGGTGCGTGGTTTTCCCAATGGATTCCCTACTGGAGGAAATAATGTGGATTCATTTGCATACATGGCAGATTCATTCTCATTTGGTTTGTCATGATTCCTTGATGGTTGGTTGTGCTTAGTAGAGAAACCCTCTAAGTATCTTGAACAAAAGGCCATACACTCATCCGCCAAATATGATTCTGCAATTGAACCCTCAGGGCTAGCTTTGTTGCGAACATATGACTTCAATTTACCAAGGTACCTGCACACATGTAAAAAAATCAATTTAGTAGGTCTCATATGACATCACTTGTGCCAATATTGCACTTTTCTTAGCACCAGAATTTTACCTTTCAATAAAGTACATCCAACGGTAGCAAAATGGTCAGCAAGTTTACATTCAGTTGCTAAATGGACAACTAAATGAACCATGACTCTGAAAAAACCAGGAGGGAATATTATCTCCATTTTATGAAGTGTGATTCTAATTGATTCTTCCAAACGATCAAGCTCATTTACATGGAGAACTTTTGAACATATTCCTCGGAAGTAAGCAGATAATTCAAATAGTACTGTTGTGACATGGTCTGGAAGAATACCCGTCAAAGCGATAGGCATGAATTGTTGCAGTAGGACATGGCAGTCATGTGTTTTTAGCCCAGAAATTTTTCCTCCAGCAGGCTTCACACATTTAGATATATTTCCACAATAGCCATCAGGAACCATTATAGACTCAAGAACTTCAAGGAACAATTTTATCTCACTTCCGGACATGGTAAATAATGCCGGTGGTAAATAAAACTTGCCTGAAGGTTGTTTCTCTAGATGCAGGTCCTCTCTAATATTCATTTCTTTAAGATCTAGACAAGCAGAAAGATTATCTTTTGACTTTCCATCTAAACCTAAAAGTGTGCCCAAAACATTATCACACACGTTCTTCTCTATGTGCATCACGTCAAGATTATGACGAACGAGATTATAGTCCCAATAGGGTAATGTAAATAGACTACTTAATCCCTTATAAGTTTTTGACTGCTTAAAATCACCAAGAGCCTTTATTTCTTCTTCGACCTGACGTCCATAGTATGTTCGAGGCTCTGCTCTATGCTCTGCTGTTCCATCAAAAGACTTTTCATCAAAACGAAACTTATGACCAGGAGGCAGAAATCGGCGGTGACCCATAAAGCATGATTTCTTTCCATGTTTCAATCGTTTGGACCATGCATCTGCACCGCATGGTGGACATGCAAATTCTCCATGCACCTTATGTGAAGAAACCATTCCTAAAGCTGGCAAATCATTTATAGTCCATAACATGACTGCTCGCAAAGTAAAGGTTTCATTTTTAGATACATCATATGCGTGAATTCCATTCATAAATAAGTCTTTCAAGTCATCCAAAAGTGGTTGGACGAAGACATGAATATTATCGCCTGGACTTTTGGACCCAGGAATTATCAAAGATAGCAAAAGATAAGATTCTTTCATGCACAACCATGGCGGCAGATTATATATTACCAAAACAACTGGCCAACAACTATAACTAGAACTCAACATACCATAGGGATTAAATCCATCAGTGCTCAAGCCAAACCGTATATTACGACAATCAGATGCAAGATTTGAGTACCTTTCATCTAAAGCCTTCCATGCTGGGGAATCGGCCGGATGTCGTAGTGCACCATCCTTAATGCGCTCTTCATCATGCCATCGTAAAAGAGGTGATGTCTCTTTGCACATGAACAATCTTTTCAACCTATCTTGATTGGAAAGTAACGTAAAACTTTGCATGGTGTTGCTTTTTTTCTTTCCTTCTTTGTTAACTTTGTTTCCGGTGCTTTATCTTTCCACCTAGAGGCCTTGCAGATCGAGCACAAATCATCATTTTCTGTGTCTTTCCAGAAAAGCTGGCAATTATTTGGGCACGCATGAATCTTTTTATAATCTAGGCCAAATTTTGAAACAATCTTCTTAGCCTCATAGAAATTCTGGGGCAGCTCATTTCCGTTTCGAATTGCCATGCGTAGAGTATCAAGTAGGTCTCCAAATGACTTGTCAGACCATTTGTTCATGTATTTTATATTAAACAAAATGACAAGTAATGATAGCTGTGATAATCCACATCCCGACCATAAAGGCTTCTTCGAATCATCAATCAATTTGTAAAATTCCTCAGCTTCTAAATTTGGTCCATCTTGATTTGGTGGATATGGACTCTCACTCATTGGCACATCATCATACATATTCCTAAAAGCATCATTGATCAACCCATGCATGTTAGAAAGCATTTCTTCATTGTGAGGTTGTGGTTGCTGATCATCATTGTTCTCATCTGAAGATTCGCCATGAAAAACCCATTTGTCATAACTCTGAAGAATTCCATTACAGATGAAATGATCACGGACATCATCCTTTGACAGTAAAGAAGTGTGCACACATTCTTCACATGGACAAAGGATCGTGGTATCTTCTGTCTTATCTTTATATGCAAATTCCAAAAATCCATCTACGCCAGCCAAGTACCGGCTCCTTCCTCTAGGATAACGCAAAAGTACCTTGGTGATTTGTACATCCATAGCCACTCTGCAATACAGGGTTTAATTGTCATTGTAAGGTTGAATTCTACTTAATCTAAATATCTAACTTTCTAGTTACTGATCAAGACAAGTTATGTTTAACAACCATAAGCAGACCATAAAAATATCAAACTTACTTTTTCTAGCAAACTTCACCATCAAGGACATAAATATTTTCCAAAGATGAAGTAGATAAGATCATACAAGAGATGAAAAGGGCGAGAAGCTTACCTATGCTGGGCCTGTCTTTGGTGTTGGTGTAGGCGGCAATGTTCAGACTACTGGTCGATGGTACAGATGTGACAAAAATTCTGAAAGAGAAAACAAAATAGCTCATGTTTCTTTAGAGTCGTTTTACAGCATGATCGTACTACCCTAACAATCAAATTTTCTATCAACCAACAAGGACATGTATATCATCCATATATTTCCCAATGTGCATGACCAGTTTGTCAATAGAAGAATACATTTTAAAGTAATAGGACTACATGATCAACAACACTACACCACAATAATCTTTTTCAAAACTACAAGCTAATGAAACTGAACATGCATGCTACAGTTTGGTGCAGGTTTTCTACTAATCGATGCATAGCCTAGTACTCGAAATTGGGAGGACCTCATGATCGAACTTTGACTGAATTGACTTATATAGATGCATCTACAAATTCATTTTGTTAACATGACTTCTTGAATAGCATATGAAAATGATTATGCTAGATAGATATACTTAATTGACTTCACCTGCATCAAGTTCAGTTCAGGTGTCAGTTTTTTATTGGGTACAAGAATAAATCTATATTGATCTTCACACTTTCAGACAAATAGATGAATCTCAGATGATTCAGTTCTTATAACCAGCGGAAAAAATGTCAGTTTCACACAAGCGATGAAGAGGGTGAGGGATGGTCACCTATGCAGGGGCGCTTCGCTCGTACAACGTCGGGTGAGGCGGCGATTGACACACGACTGGCTCGCGGCGCTGCTAGGTGCAAGGATCCAGGTACACTAGTGTTAGCACGGCGTCGGCGGCATGGGAGGGGCTTTGGACGGTCAGGCGTGCAGTATGGGGAGGGGGGGCTTGGGGCAGCGGCGGAAGTGAGAAGGCTCTGCGGCGGCGCAGCAAGGTGAGGCGGCCTGGGAGGGTGGAGGTGGAGGGGAGTTCGGCGTCGGGTGTTTGGGGCGACGGTGGGAGGTGGGCTGGCTCGGCGGCGCAGCAAGGTGAGGCGGCCTGGGAGGGTGGAGGTGGAGGGGAGTTCGGCGTCGGGTGTTTGGGGCGACGGTGGGAGGTGGGCTGGCTCGGCGGCGGCGCAGCAAGGTGAGGCGGCCTGGGAGGATGGAGGTGGAGGGGAGTTCGGCGTCGGGAGTTTGGGGCAACGCTGGGAGGTGGGACTGCTCGGCGGCGGCGCAGCAAGGTGAGGCGGCCTGGGAGGGTGGAGGTGGAGGGGAGTTCGGCTTCAGGAGTTTGGGCGACGGTGGGAGGTGGGATTGCTCGGCGGCGGCGTGTTCTCACAGGTCACAACAGGGAGATTTACGGTGCGTTTGGATCCCAAGCAAAATCAGTTATAGCCTTGCCAGGCTAGAAAACGTGTTTGGTATAGTCCAAAAAGTATCGCTTTTGAGGGCCAGTTAGCCTCACGGGGCAACGAAATCCTCGCCGGCTCGGGAGAGCCGATTTGGCTCGCTCTCAACAGCAAGACACATTATGCAAAAAAAAAGGTTTCAAGCCAAACGTGCAGTGAGGCAAAGTCAGCAAAGTTGACCAGCGCTAGCTGGGCTAGCTGGGCTATGACCCGTCAAGGCAAGAAAACCGAACGCACCAGGTAATTCTAGGTATTTGATTCTTACATTATTATACGATTTATTGGAAAAGAAAACAATATAACTAATAAATAAGGGAAACAAAAAAGTTATTATTATGTAAAGGGCCCACAAGTCAGAATTCTAGATGAGAGGAGATCTGTTTCTCCCGTCCATTAACACATAGCAACACAAAACTACAACATATGTCATTCGTTGTTGTCCATAGAGCGACAACCGATGTCCTTGCCAATGTATATATGTGTTGTAACAATGATATATTGCAGCGCATTCTTAAAGCGTTGCAAACTATGCATTGCTATATGGGGGTTCTTGTTGTAGTGATAGTTCGGGTCTTGTCCATCACATCATTCTCCTAACGATGTGATCCCGTTATCAAGTGACAACAGTTGCCTATGGCCAGGAAACCTTGATCATCTTTGATCAACGAGCTAGTCAACTAGAGGATCACTAGGGATAGTTTGTTGTCTATGTATCCACACATGTATTTGAGTTTCCAATCAATACAATTCTAGCATGGATAATAAATGATTATCATAAACAAGGAAATATAATAATAACCAATTTAATATTACCTCTAGGGCATATTTCCAACAGTTGCATAATTTAAATTAAACCGATAACTTGGATATACAAATTAGCCAATACATATCTCGCAATTACTAAATCAAGCAAGTTCGCTAAATAAACAAAATTCCATGACCTAGACATAACTATAACAAAAGACCGACTCTCTAAACAAAGGCTATCAGTACGACCAATAATGTTAACAAAGACGTCGACGCGCCGCCGCCCTATACCTCGCCGATGTTAGGTGAGATGTCGATGACTTGTCGGGCGACATTCCGTCGCTACTAGACTCCACGTCCTCTAGGGTGAACATGACCACGACATCATCCTCGTCCTCGGCATCGCACTCGTCCTTGGCGTCACCCTCATAGTTTTAGTACTCGTAGTAGTGGCGCCGCCACAACTCGCTTTGGTACTCCACCCCCGATTCCTCGACAGCATGCGCTTCTCGACCTCCTCCCGATCCACACACAACTCCTCCCTATGCTTGTCGCTCTCGGACGGTTCCCGTATCTCCAGCTCTCACAGCCGCATCGTCGGCATGCATCTCAGCCACCAAAGCCCCTGACTCTTCGGACATGGGGTGTAGGATGGTTTCCGAGGAGGCCTGGAGTGTCTTGACGTGGGTGTTCTCCATATTGGCTTGGATGGCCTCTACCAGGGCCAGGGTGACCTTCGTGCCATGGTAGGCTGCTCAAGCGCTCTTGGCGTTTGCAGTCGTCGTTGCAACATCTGCAAGTGTAGTCTTTAGTTATATAAGGGAATCGTTTGTGGAAGGGAATGTAAGGCTCTTTTACTCCTTTCCTTCTATCATTCTTATTCTGAGTCACCCTCTTCTTTATTCTACGGGGTTTAAGAATTAGG
The DNA here is from genome assembly GCF_904849725.1 of Hordeum vulgare subsp. vulgare. Taxonomy (NCBI): domain Eukaryota; kingdom Viridiplantae; phylum Streptophyta; class Magnoliopsida; order Poales; family Poaceae; genus Hordeum; species Hordeum vulgare. The sequence goes on along the minus strand of NC_058519.1, from coordinate 642,800,422 downwards.
CTTTCTCATCTATCTATTAGGATGACGAGTTACCATGTTGGAGACTTATAGGAAAGTTTTGTCTTCCTGGATTGATTCCACCATAGGAATTCATTGGTATGTGGTCAGTTTTCATGCAGGTTGCCTCATATTTCATGCCCGTGCAGCCGTTATGCTGTCCGAGTTGTCCAAGGATATTTAAATCTGATGCAATTGCAAATTCCTTCCTCTTGTTTCCGATGTCTTTTTAGCCAGACAAAGCACACCAATTATTGTGTTGAGGTACTCTATTACCTTGACGTATTTTTGAAATATTAGGAGACCATGTTACCTCAGAAAACCACCCAATAGTCTAGTTGTGTTTTGTCTTTTCAGTGTGATAATTGTGGCCTCATTATCGAAAACATCCCGTGATGTTATATAGTCACTAGGTATTCTATTTCTGGGCTCTTGAACCAAAGGATCATTCTGCTCACTTCTGCTGATAGTAATTGCTCGTTCCTTTAGGATGATTAGTAACCTTTTTCTAGTCCTCGAGGAGCACGGTATATCATTCTTCCAATACCATGGACCATCAGTGGCAGAAGTTCTTCGTGAACTAAAGATCACAACAAGAGTGCTCGTGATGAGTTCTCTACTCCATATTGTGACTATGCCAACTCCGCCTTTCTGCATGGGTTATCTAGAAGAAATATGTTGAACTCATTCAACATGCTAATCTATGCATCTACAACTCAGAAAAATCATGTGCTCTTGAGTTGGCCTTATCCAGTTGTTTTCTACCTTCATTAATGAGAGGATAGTCAAGAGTAGTTGTGCATTCGCGTCATCGATGCATATCATTCTCGTGGCCCGTCGAGCCATTCTATTTCAGAATGACTGGGAGAAACAAACTCCAGTACCTCATCCATTTCTTGGATTGGGTCAAAGTAGTTGTGTTCCGCAGATCAAAATGCCACTCCAGCTTTTGTTCTGTTCTATCTTGGAGTATTACCTTCTTTTGTCAAGAATGTCGTGAGAATTGCACCATCTCTTACAAACTCTTGATGTAGTGATACTTCTCACCATCATTATTCCTTCCTCGGTCTCCGTGTTGGCTGTAACCTAAATGCCGACAAGTGAACCATGATGTGTGAAATCAATACTCCTAGCAACGCCATTGCTTGGTAGTTAATGGACAATATTTCCATTCTTAGTGTGTTGGTTATTGAATCACCATTCTGAGATTGATCGTGCCACCTAGTCCATTTTTCATGGTGCACTCTTTGACCAATGAGTTTGGATTATGTCAATCCTTCGCCCTTTGATCATATCATCTTGCCCTGAAAAGCGAGATTGTTCCCGAGCTTAATAACATATCGGTGGTTCGTGATATTCCGAATATCTTCTCGGAAGTATTACCAGGTTGTTTCCTGACCATTATGTTGAGCTTGTGATTAAGTTGGTTTTTCTATAAACCACCCGTTCTCCAAGGATCCGTGTTGGATACCCCTGAGACTAGTTGGTTAAGCTAAATAACAACTTGGAGAGTTGGGAGATAAAAGCTTGTCTAACTTAGTTCATTCCAAAGGGATATCTTTTGTGTTGTGTGAGTCTTGAAGAAAGATGATATTCTCATCAGTTGATTCATGTGATCAATTGTTGCATGTATTGTCTTGTCCAACTTTTGATTTGAGTATGGGCTATTGTCAAATCAAACTCAGAACCAAAGATTTTCATAACGGTGTCTTACTCGTGGATTTTCTTGAGCATACATCATTATATTCTTTGATCTGACCAATGCTATCCTCTTTCTCACATAGTTGTGGAAATCCATTTATATGGATAGCTCAATGAATTGTTGTTGAGTCCATCGGCAAGATTTTCATTTGTTCCATGATTTATGTTGGACATTAAGCCAGTGTTGGAAAATTTTGTAGGCACTTCCTTTATGTCTCATACACGAAGTATATGTTAGGTGTAAGAAGTGAATTCCTCTCCATTCACATGTAGTTGATGTAAGTTGCCGCCGTGAATTCGAGAAAAGTTATTTTTTTTTCTTAGGAATCATTCCAAGTCAGTCATGCACGTGCGAACTATTCAATGGTCTCAGAGATTAGCTACCTCCATTCCATATGTATCTCCTAGCACACCAAGCCACTGATTGATTTGTTTAAGGAAAAGAAGTTCCTTCTTAAGAGCTAATCATATGACTTATGCAAGGACTTTGGTATCTTTAATGATGGTTCCCACCCAGAACTCGGTAGTGTTTTGTTGTAAGACTTTTCATGTGCTCGTCATTGTCTTGGACAGTGTTTTCACGTGGGTCTTGCAATCCAACTCATGTTTTGGAGTTGTCTTCCGTAGTTCATTTCCTGAGAATCTCGCAACATTATCTCGTCGATTTGTGTTGCAAACTTTCTTTTCAGACATGCTGAGTCTGAAGCATCATGTCACCAATCAGAGCTGAATCTCAGGCAGTTATACTGGTTGGAACATTTCCCAAGAATTAATATATTTGTCTCTTTGTAAACCGGTAATGTAATGTCGTGGCTAACACACCTAGCCGGAAGACTTAATATTATAATATCTTGCATGAGAAACCTTAGCCATCTCCCCGTGAGGACTTTGTATGACTTATTTTGGAAGTTGTTCCTCATGGATCCCCTTTGGGCCCCGAAGTCCGACCTTTACTTGATGTTCTAGATACCAAGAAGTTGAGTTACTCTATTACATCAAGTAGAACATTAGAAGCGGAGTGCTAAATGTCTCTCGGTCGATCATCCAGATTTTGTTTCCTTGGCATAGCTAAGGTGAAATCTGAGCAAGTGATGTCCTCCTTTGCATCTGCATCCTCCATCGCTATTCATCATGGTAGTATGATGTGTTGCCAGGATCCTTGGCATGGATGTTGGTAAATCTTGATGAATATGGAAATGCTCAAGTTCTTGAGAGCACGCTCAGACACTGGGTTATACCCTCGGTATTAATTGGAATGTGCCTTCGGTTTGCCGAGTTTCTCTATAACTCTAGTTTCTTTCCAAACTGAGTATGCCATTCCTTCAAATTCCTTCAAACGATCATTTGTGAATTGCCTTAACCTACTATGAATAGTTTAAATGATCTTTGGATCAAAAGTAATTCTTTTTGCCACTTAAGGGAATAACTCTATGAGTCACCTTCCTAATGTGTCGTGTTATGGTATGAAGGGCAACTTAATCCTCGCTACTTTGAAACCTCGTCACCATCTGTCTTAAGCTTGGAATAGTTGCCTACCAATTGAACCTTTGTCATATGTCTCATTTCCTCATCCCTATTGTGTGTTTTGTGTCTCGGCTCAAGGGACGTTCCTACGTCTCATTCTATGAGTTGATCATGAGTTGCTTGATGTTCCAGGAGATCGAATCTTGTAGAGTCCTCCTGTTCTTTTGTCGTCGTGTTAGATGAAGACCTCAAAGACAAATATGTGAAGATCAACATGATGCAATGAATCAACATCTTCGAGAAGAACAGATAGATCGTGAAGATTGTGATAGCTAGTGTCCCATCTTTCCTCTTACCCTAAACTAGAATCTCGGGACGAGATTCTTGTTTAGTGGGGGTGAGTTGTCACATCCATGGATTTCATTACTTGGTGCCTAGTTAGAGTGTGCATCATATTTTATTTTTGCATTAAAAATGAATTGGGGAATAAGAAAACCCTAGCACCTCGCCCTAACTAAAACAACTCAAATGATGTGATTTTCCAATGAACCCAAAATGGCCTTCACAAATGTTCATCTTTTCTGTTAAATGTTGGCAACAACATTACACGGATGAATTTTATTTTTAAAACAATTTTGACATTTTAAATAATTTCCAAAAGCCACTGAAATTGTTGAAATAAATGGCTATAAATACTTAAGGTATTTCATAAATGCTGAAACATTTTTGTGGAGCTTGGAAATAATCCATATAAACCCCCACAAATAATTTCAGGGTTTTTGGAATAACTTTGGAGTCCAAACAAATTAAAACAAATGTGAGAATTAGAAAACAGAAAAGAAAAAAAAGAAAAAAAAGAAGAGAGAGCTTACCTGACGCCAGCCAAACCTACCAGCGCGAGAGCTTCTTCAACCTTCTACCAAAAGGAGAAGCAGCTCGCTATCAAGCGAGCAGCAGCCGACAGCCACCTCGTGCTTCCACCTGGGGAGCTTGAGCCCTCCAAACCATGCCAGCATGACAACCCAACCTCCTCCTCTCCATTTCTCCCCTCGCCTCTCTCCCCTGCTCTCCTTTCCTCTCCTGCCATTAACAAGCTCTGCTCGAGGTCACCACCATGGCCACTGGTCCCTGCTAGCGCCTCCCCGAGCAGCCCCTCATCTCCACCCCACAAGCCGCTCCTCCTTGTCGAAGGAATCGAGCCAAAGCCCCCTGCAATGCCCTCACCGCCGTTGTTTCCAACTCCGGCCACCGGAGTTCTTCGCGTCGATTCGCCGGCTACCGGACCTCCCCGAGCCTACCGTTGCCCCCATTGGATCCGCCGTGAGCTCCCGCACCTTTCCCCCATTTCTCCCTGCTCTCCCGCGCCTCCTAGCGCTAGGCCACCAAGGCCGAGCCACCGCTGCCGCTAAACCTCGTCGCTGGTGCCTTCTCCGGCCGCCCCAGCTCCTCTCGTTGCCTCTGTTAGATGGGCCGCTTCGCCAGCATCCCGTAGCCGCAAACCATGCTTGAATCCATGCTCTGTAGTGCCATTTAGGGAAACTCCGACGAGTCCTCCGACATGGTTCTGGTCGCCGCCGGCCCAGCCCCGGTGGGCGGTGATGTGGCAGCCATGAGGGCTTAAACCACCCCATTAGCCACTCACAGTGGGCCCTAGGGGTGGGTCAAACCCCAATTAGGGGATGGTCAATGCAGGATTAGTCCCGGGTCATTGACCAGTGGCCCCCACTGGTCAGGTTTGACCTGGCCCAGGCGCAGTTGACTGATGACATCAGCCTGACGCCATAAATACAATTCTAGTTTTAAAACAATTCCAAAATAATAAAAACTTCAAAAATTCATAGAAAATAAAATATAACTCCAAATGAAACAAATAATATATGAAAAATTATCAGAAAAATGCAAGGAATCTTATGGCATCATTTTCATGCATGTTAGAACAACTTATGTCCTCTGTTTAGGACAAATCAAATAAATGACATTTAAATAATCACATATGGAGTTTGAATTTGAACCAATGGTTCAAATCAACTTCATTTAATGATTATGCTAGATGGATTAGCTCAATCAATAGCATATTGCTCTATCATGATCATGCATCATAGTGTTGCATTTTTGTGAAGTAAATGTTGTTCTTTTTTCTGTTTGCCGGTGTTGTTCCCTCTGGGTAGACGATGGTTCTGACGATGTGATCATTGACATTGATGAAGACTCATTGCTATCTTCAGAACTATCAGGCAAGCAAACCCCCCTTGAAGAGCCCGATACAATCCTATTCTCTCACTCCTGCTCTCTTTTAATGCATTAGGACAACATCGATCCAACTGTTATTTGTTCTCGGTAGTTGAACCCATTCCTCTGCATGACCTGTTTTTTCTAGAGTAAATAGTTGAAACCACTTAGCATGAGTAGCAACTTATTGAGCCTTGTTGTGTGATACGTCTCCAACGTATCTATAATTTTTGATGGTTTCATGCTATTATCTTGTCAAACTTTGGATGTTTTGCATGCCTTTTATATATTTTTTGGGACTAACTTATTAACTTAGTGCCAAGTGCCAGTTTCTCTTTTTTCCATGTTTTTGACCCCTTTCAGAGGAGATTTTGAAACGGAGTCCAAACGGAAGAAAATCCCCGAAAAGATTTTTTTCGTAACGGAAGAAGATCGGGAAGCTTGAGAGCCAAGGCAGGGGAGCCTCAGTGCCCCACAAGCCCCCACCCCGTGACCAGTGGGGAGGCCGCGGCCCACAGGCTTGTGGGCCCCCTGAGCGCCCCCTAATCTAGGGGTTGCGCCTATAAATTCCCTAAAAATCCCAAAAAAATTAGGAGATCATCGAAATTACTTTTCCGCCACCGCAAGCTTCTGTCTCCGCGAGATCCCATCTGGGGCAAGTTCTGGTGCCCTATCGGAAGGGAGATTCGGATACGGAGGGCTTCTTCATCAACACCATGACCTCTCCGATGATGCGTGAGTAGTTCACCATAGACCTACGGGTCCATAGCAAGTAACTAGATGGCTTCTTCTCTCTCTTGGATCTTCAATACAAAGTTCTCCATGATCTTCAGGGAGATCTATCCGATGTAATCTTCTTTTGCGGTGTGTTTGTCGAGATCCGATGAATTCTGGATTTATGATCAAATTATCTATGAATCTTATTTGAGTTTCTTCTGATCTCTCTTGCTATTATGAGAGAAGCCTCTAGTGAACACTATGGCCCCCGGGTCTACTCCACACCACATTTTCAGCCTTACACTTTTTACTTCGTTGCACTTTCCGCCTTCAGATCTCACTTTGCAAACAATCATGAAGGGATTGACAACCCCTTTGAAGCGTTGGGTGCAAGCTTGTTTGTGTTTGCGCAGGTACTCTGGACTTGACGAGACCCTCCTTCTGGATCGATACCTTGGTTCTCAAACTGAGGGAAATACTTACTGCACCTGTGCTGCATCACCCTTTCCTCTTCAAGGGAAAAACTGACGCAAACAAGAGAAGTAGCAAGAAGAATTTCTGGCATTGCCGGGAAGGACTTTTGTTGCCGTAGCAGAAGAATTTATGGCGCCGTTGCCGGGGAGGAAGATCAAGTCAAGGACTCATCGAAGTAGGCGTCGCAAACTCATCTCTTGCATTTAGTTTGTTTGCCAGTTGACTCTCGTTTTCCTCTCCCCCACTTCACAATTTGCCTTTTTCATTTGCCTTTTTCGTTCGCCTTTTCGTTCGCCCTTTTTCTCGTCTGTACTTTGTTTGCTTGTGTGCTTGCTTGCGTGCTGAAGTCACCATGAATGAAAACACCAAACTTTGTGACTTCTCGAATACTAATAATAATGATTTTATTAGTACTCTGATTGCTCCCGCCACTAGTGCGGAGTCATACGAAATCAATGCCGCTTTACTGAATCTTGTTATGAAAGAGCAATTCTCTGGCCTTCCTAGTGAAGAGGCCGCATCCCATCTTAATACCTTCATTGAAATTTGTGACATGCAAAAGAAGAAAGATGTGGATAATGACGTGATTAAATTGAAGCTTTTTTCCTTTCTCGTTGCGAGATCGCGCAAAAACTTGGTTTTCTTCTTTGCCCAAAAATAGTATCGATTCTTGGGATAAGTGCAAAGATGCTTATATATCCAAGTATTTTCCGCCGGCTAAGATCATCTCTCTCTGTAATGATATCATGAATTTCAAGCAACTTGATCATGAACATGTTGCACAATCTTGGGAGAGAATGAAATTAATGATTAGAAATTGTCCCGCTCATGGCTTGAGTCTTTGGATGATTATTCAAATCTTTTACGCTGGCTTGAATTTCGCTTCTAGAAATATCTTGGACTCCGCCTCGGGTGGAATGTTCATGGAAATCACGTTAGGAGAAGCCACAAAGCTCTTAGACAACATCATGACGAACTACTCTCAGTGGCACACTGAAAGGTCACCTACTAGAAAGAAGGTACACGCTATAGAAGAAATTAATTCGTTGAGTTCTAAGATGGATGAGTTAATGAATTTGGTTGCTAGTAGAAGTGCTCCTTTGGATCCTAATGATATGCCTCTGTCTTCTTTGATTGAGAGTAGAAACGCTAGCTTGGACGTTAATTTTGTTGGTAGGAATAACTTTGGCAACAACATTGCTTTTAGGGGAAACTGTGTTCCTAGGCCTTTTCCTAGTAACTCCTCTAATAATTTTGGCAACTGCTACAACAATACCCATGGAAATTACAATAGATTACCCTCTGATCTAGAGAGTAATATCAAAGAGTTCATCAACTCTCAAAAGATTTTCAATGCGTCCATAGAGGAAAAGCTACTCAAAATTGACGATTTGGCTAAGAGCGTTGATAGAATGTCTAGTGATGTTGATACTTTGAAAGTTAGATGTGCTCCTCCAAAAATCAACATGGATGAAACTTTGAAAGCTATGCGTGTTTCCATGATTGAGAGCCAAAAAAGAACCACCCAAATTCGTGCTAGACATGAATGGCTTAAAAAGGCGTGTTCTCGTGATGAGAATCACGAAGATCTTAAAGTGCTTGGTGTGACTCCCATTGAATCTTTGTTTTATTGTGTCAAACCTAATGATTATGGGTCTGGATATGAATCCACTTTGGTTGATTAGAGCCCCGAGGATTTGGAGTCCATCTACCTTGATGCCAAAAGCATTGAAAGTGAAGTAGAAGATGTTAAAACTTTGAGTAGTAATGAAATTACTACCATGGATTTCAAGGAATTCATTTATGATAGTTGCTCCTTGATTGAATGCATTTCTTTGATGCAATCCATGTTAAACTCTCCACCACGCTTATAGCCAAAACAAGGCCTTTACCGATCATATCGTCGAAGCTACGATAAAATCTCTTGAAGAGAAACATGAATTGGAAGTCTCTATCCCTAGAAAGCTTCATGATGAGTGGGAACCTACCATCAAAATCAAAATCAAAAACTATGAGTGCAATGCTTTGTGTGATTTGGGTGCTAGTGTTTCTGCGATTCCAAAGTCTTTATGTGATGTTCTGGGTTTTAATGAGATTGAAGATTGTTCTCTTAATTTGCATCTTGCTGATTCTACTGTCAAGAAACCCATGGGAAGGATCAATGATGTTCTTATTATTGCAAATTGGAACTTTGTATCCGTGGATTTCATTGTGCTTGACATTGATTGCAATCCTACATGCCCTATTATTCTTGGTAGACCTTTCCTAAGGACTATCGGTGCTATCATCGATATGAAGGAAGGGAATATTAGATTTCAATTTCCTTTAAGCAAGGGCATGGAACACTTTCCTAGAAAGAAAATAAGATTGCCTTATGAATCCATGATGAGGGCCACTTATGGTTTGAGCACCAAAGACGACGATACGTGATTCTATCGCCTTTATGCCTAGCTAAGGGCGTTAAACAATAGCGCTTGTTGGGAGGCAACCAATGAATTTATCTTTTTCTTTGTGTTTTGTTGCATCCACACCATCACAATTCTGTTGTGATTGTATTTTTTGTGTTTGAGCCAAGCAAAACCTTTATGACTAGTCTTGGTAATGGTTGTTTGATCCTGCTGGAAAGAGACAGAAACTTTTCGCTCACGAGATGATTTTTCATGTTTATTCAGAAAGATATTTTGGGTTGATTCTTTTTGCTTCTAGTAGATATGGTTTTTTCCCAGGCCGTCGTAATTTTTCAGATTTGTTGAGGTACCAGAAGTATACGAAGTATACAGATTGCTACAGACCGGTCTGTTTTTGACAGATTCTATTTTTGTTGAGTTGGTTGCTTGTTTTGATGAAACTATGGTTAGTATGGGGGGGGGTACTAGCCATGGAAAAGTGAGAATACAGTAGCCCAACACCAATATATATAGAATTCAAGTTTGCTACAGTACCAAAAGAAGTGGTACATTGTTTTCTTGTTCTAATGTTATCACGAGTTTCTGTTTAAGTTTTGTGTTCTGAAGTTTTCAAGTTTTGGGTGATGTTCTCATGGACGATGAGATAAGGAGTGGAAAGAGCTCAAGCTTGGGGATGCCCAAGGCATCCCAAGCCAAATTCAAGGACACCAAAAAGCCTAAGCTTGGGGATGCCCTGGGAAGGCATCCCCTCTTTCGTCTGCAATCCATCGGTAACATTACTTGGAGCTATATTTTTATTCACCACATGATATGTGTTTTTGCTTGGAGCGTCTTGTATCATAGGAGTCTTTTCTTTTTTTGTGTCACAGTTATCCTTGCTTCACACCTTTTTGAGAGAGAGAGACATGCACTCATCGTGATTTTGCTAGAATGCTCATAGTGCTTCACTTATATCTTTTGAGCTAGACACTTTTGCTCTATGTGCTTCACTTATATCTTTTAGAGCACGGCGGTGCGTGATTTGGTAGTTGGATTATGCTATGAAAGTAGTCCCAAAGGTGATAGATACCCAAATAGGATGCAAAAACCTCCATCTTCATGTGCATTGAATAGAAAGAGAAGTTTTGATTCCTCTCAAATAGTTTTGAGACGTAGATTTGGTAATATTAAGAGTTATGTTAGTAGGGTGTTGTGATCTAGAAATACTTTTGTTGAAGTTAGTGATTCCCGTAGCATGCACGTATGGTGAACCACTATGTTAGGAAGTCGGAGCATAATTGATCTATTGATTGTCATTCTTTGTGTTGAGGTCGGGATCGTGCGATGGTTTACACCTACCAACCCTTCCCCTCGGAGTATGCGTTTAGCACTTTGTTTCGATTACTATTAAAAACTTTCGCAACAATTATGTGAGTTCTTCATGACTAATGTGAGTCCATGGTATAGATGCAATTTCACCTTCCACCATTGCTAGCCTCTCTAGTGCCGCGCATTTCTCGCCGGTGCACAAACCCACCAAATTCCTTCCTCAAAACAGCCACTATACCTACCTACTATGGCATTTTCATAGCCATTCCGAGATATATTGCCATGCAACTCCCACTGCTCCGTCTCATGACTTGTGCCGTCACTATCATATTGTCGTTGCATGATCGTAAGATAGATAGCGAGATGTTTCAATGTCATAGGCCATGCTAGATCGTTGGATATCCCGGTACACTGCCGGAGGAATCTCCTATGGAGTCATCATCATTGTGAGCTTTGAGCTGTGAGTAAATAAAAGTGTGATGATCATCATTATTAGAGCATTGTCCCATGTGAGGAAAAAAAGAGCCCAAAGATCCCAAAAACAAAAAAAAAGAGAAAAGAAAAGAAAATTGAAAAAAAGAGGCCTAAGAGCCCAAATGAAAAAAAAGGAGAGAAAAAGAGAGAAGGGACAATGCTACTATCTTTTTCCACACTTGTGCTTCATAATAGCACCATGTTCTTCATGATTGAAAGCTTCCTGCTTTGTCACTACCATATGCTAGTGGGAATCTTCATTGTATAACTTGGCTTGTATATTCCAATGATGGGCTTCCTAAAAATTTCCCTAGGTCTTCGTGAGCAAAGCAAGTTGGATGCACACCCACTGGTTTTCCTTTTGAGCTTTCACATACTTATAGCTCTAGTGCATCTCTTGTATGGCAATCCCTACTCATTCACATTGATATCTATTAATGGGCATCTCCATAGCCTATTGATATGCCGAGTCAATGTGACCATCTCCTCCTTTTTTTTGTCTCTCAACCACCACCACACTCTATTCCACCTATAATGCTATATCCATGGCTCACGCTCATGTATTGCGTGATAGTTATAAAAAGTTTGAGAAAGTAAGAGTGCAAAAACAATTACTTGGCCAATACCGGGGTTGTGCATGATTTACTTTAGTTGTGTGAGGATGATGGAGCATAGCGAGACTATATGATTTTGTAGGGATAACTTTCGTTGGCCTTGTTATTTTGAAAGTTCATGATTACTTTGCTAGTTTGCTTGAAGGATTACTGTTTTCATGTCACTAGCAAACTATTGTTTCGAATCTTACGGATCGGAACATTCATGTCACGTGAAAAAAGTTGCAAAGGACAACTATGCTAGGTAGTATTCCACATAAAAAATTCATTCTTTATCACTTCCCTACTCGAGGACGAGCAGGAGTTAAGCTTGGCGATGCTTGATACGTCTCCAACGTATCTATAATTTTTGATGGTTTCATGCTATTATCTTGTCAAACTTTAAATGTTTTGCATGCCTTTTATATATCTTTTGGGACTAACTTATTAACTCAATGCCAAGTGTGAGTTCCTGTTTTTCCATGTTTTTGACCCCTTTCAGAGGAGATTTTGAAACGGAGTCCAAACGGAAGAAAATCCCCGAAAAGATTTTTTTCGTAACGGAAGAAGATCGGGAAGCTTGAGAGCCAAGGCAGGGGAGCCTCAGGGGACCCACAAGCCCCCACCGCTTGGCCAGGGGGGAGGCCGCGGCCCACAGGCTTATGGGCCCCCTGAGCGCCCCTTGACCTAGGGGTTGCGCCTATAAATTCCCTAAAAATCCCAAAAAAATCAGGAGATCGTCGAAATTACTTTTCCGCCACCGCAAGCTTGTGTCTCCACGAGATCCCATCTGGGCACGTTCTGGTGCCCTACCGGAGGGGAGATTCGGATACGGAGGGCTTCTTCATCAACACCATGACCTCTCCGATGATGCGTGAGTAGTTCATCATAGACCTACGGGTCCATAGCTAGTAACTAGATGGCTTCTTCTCTCTCTTGGATCTTCAATACAAAGTTCTCCATGATCTTCATGGAGATCTATCCGATGTAATCTTCTTTTGCGGTGTGTTTGTCGAGATCGGATGAATTGTGGATTTATGATCAAATTATCTATGAATCTTATTTGAGTTTCTTCTGATCTCTCTTATGCATGATTTCATATCCTTGTAATTCTCTTCTAGTTATGGGTTTTGTCTGGCCAACTAGATTATGATTCTTGCAATGGGAGAAGTGCTTGGTTTTGGGTTCATACCGTGCGGTGACCTCACCCAGTGACAGAAGGGGTAGCGAGCCATGCATCGTGTTGTTGCCATCAAGGGTAAAAAGATGAGGTTTTCATCATTGGTTTGAGATTATCCCTCTACATCATGTCATCTTGCTTAAGGCGTTACTCTGTTCGTCATGAACTCAATACACTAGATGCATGCTGGATAGCGGTCGATGTGTGGAGTAATAGTAGTAGATGCAGAAAGTATCGGTCTACTTGTCTCGAACGTGATGCCTATACGTATGATCATTTCCTTAGATATCGTCATGACTTTGGGCGGTTCTATCAATTCACTACTGGAATCTGCTGGTTTGCGGACAGCAAGAGCTGACGGCAAAGGACAGTTTAACGGACGGCAAAGGCTTTGCCGTCAGTGTGCTGTCGGCAAAAGAACCGGCCAAGATTTTATCGGCAATCACCTTCTTTGCCGTCAGCTGAAGGTCGACCGACGGCAAAGACTTTGCCATCAGCTTTGTGGCACGGGCTGACGGCAAAGAGCAATGGCGGCAACCGCGCAGGCCGAGTCCCGTTAGAAGGTTAACAGCATGCTTTGCCCACAACCGTAGAAAAGCTGACGGCAAAGCCGAAACCCTGGGTCCCCTGGGTCCCCTCTTTGCCCACAACCGTAGCAAAGCTGACGACAACGCCGAAAACCTGGGTCCCCTTGGTCCCCTCTTTGCCGACAGCTGGAGCACAGCTGATGGCAAAGCCGAAAATCTGGGAAAATTTGGTATTCCTAGAGTTGCCAGGATACACAGGCTGCCGCCACGTGTCTTCTTTGCCGTCAGTCCACCGACGGCAAAGCCGTTGCCGTCAGTAAGCTGTAGGCAAAGACCCTCTCTGCTTTTTTCATATTTGTTTTCTATTAATTCCCTGCATTTGCAAAACATAGATACAAACAGCAACATATATATATATTTGCCCAGCCCCTAAACAGCAGCACAAGTGCATCACAAAGTGCAAACAACACAACACAAGTGCATCACAAAGTGCAAACAACACGAATATATGTAATTAAAGTGCAAACAAGATCACAAAGTATTACAAAGCATCACAAGTGCATCCGCAAATACAAGTGCATTACAAAGTTCATCTAAGACTACACAAGTGCATTACGAAGTCCCTCGAGCATCCATCCATATGCCATGCTGCTTTATCAAAATCTGCATAATGAGAAAGAAGTTAGAAGAAGAATACAATAAGAAAGAAGTTATCTAAATTAAGCTAAGCAATTAGAAGAAGAAGTGGAAGAAGAAGAACAAGAACAAGAACAAGAACAAGAACAAGAACAAGAAGAAGAAGTGGAAGAAGAAGAAGAAGAAGAAGATGGAGAAAAAGAAAGAAGAGAAGTTATCTTTTTCTCCTCTTTCTTCTTCTCTTATTTCTTCATCTCTTGTTTGTTCTTCTCTTCTGGTTTCTTTTAAAACTTTCTAAACTAATTATGTCATTTTTGAGCTCTAATATCAACTAGAATTTACTAAGCTAACTAAAGCATGGCTAATATCAACTAGAATTTACTAAGCTAACTAAAGCATGGCATAATCTAAGTTGATCTAAACAATAAGAAGAATAAGAAGGAGAGGAATAACTTACCAAATGCCAAGAAACAGAGGAGAAGCTCCATCTCCGTTGGTCGCTGGGTTGCTAGGGCTCTCACCAGGAGAAGTAAAGGGATCGTGGGATTCAACTCTGGAATGATGCTGCAACAAGGCAAGAGTTAAAATATGTGGTTAGCACGGCGACAGACAATGGTATAAGACCGTGCAAGGTTGGTCATTGATAGGGAACTCACCATTCCCACCGGAGAAGGCATCGGCGGAGGGGGCGGCAAACCTTGCTTCTCACACATAGCCTGCAAATTAGTTTTCGAGGAGTCAAAGAAATAGCCTTGTTGCGTTTCACACATAGCCTTGCTTCTCACACAGCTGACTTACCGCAACGAAGTCGTGCATGGCCTTCGCATGGGCATTATTGCGTGCCCTCTCCTCCTCAAGCAAACTCTGCGTATTCCGGCCCCTCTCCTCCAACAAGAGCCTGGTGGCCTCCCTCTCCTTCATAAGTGCGGCATGCAACCACTCCTCAAAAGGAATTTTCATCATCCATCCAGGGACAAAAGAACGAAAGAAATAATGAAGAAAACTAACCTCGATGGCAAGATCAACTGGCCACACACGTTGTCGTATTACACGGGCGGAGCTCGTTTGCCTCGCCTTTATCTGAGATAGAGTCTCAGTGATAGGGACGAAGCCATCACACATGGCCAGCGTGCCATGACTCTTACCGCCACCAGAGATCATCAACGCCTCTGGATCGATAGGATTCTGGCTCGGGTCAAAGTCAGGCCCGCGCAGCTGTTTGACCACCTCAGAATAAGACTTCATCTTGTTGTAGGCGGACAGGCTTGTGTACGCCGACGGCCCGTCCCCCTCAGAATATGCCTTCGCCATCTTGTAAGAGCCCTTATGGGCCATGCTAAACGCGGCGTATCCCTGAGGCTCGGGCTGGTTATTGTGTTTGGCCTACACGAAAAGACAAAGAATTAGTACAACAAAAATCATGAACGAATGAATTATTGATGAAACAAAACAAGGCACACATATCCATTTTTTGGCGTATTGCTTGATGTTGGCATTGCCTTGGTGGTGTGGCACACCAACCAATTGGGCACGACGGTCCTTGGCCGTAGTGTGGGTGCTCAACCAAGCCTCTGTGCACCACCTGTCCACTATCATCTCCCAACAATCCATCTTATCGGCCAACCATCTCGGGGGCACCTATGAATGTAAGTTAATGAAGAATGACACTAAGTATTATAACTAAATAGACCTAACTAGCCCTAAGAATTGATCTTTGGAATGTACATACCTCCATGTACTCGGTCTTATCAAGGTAAATCTTTCGACATTCAATCTTTGTCTTCGGCTCCCCTTGCTTGGCGTACCAATCTCGAAAAGGCATGTGCAAATACAGAGCATGTGTGAGTACGGTGCATGGTTTGTGTCTAGCCCAGTTTGGGGCGATGCATGATTTCTTTACTAAACAATGCATTCCTTTGTTTTCAGTTCCTCCATTTCAAACGTTTCATTTGTTTCATATTCCTGTACTTTCCCTCTGTTTTTCAATCCTCAGTTCTACACATGCATTCCCATAGTTTTCCTACATTTTTCCTATTCCTATGTTTTTGCGATCCTGTAAATCAAAGAGGCCCTAACATAGAAAAATAAACTAAAAAAAGAAAAAAAGGGAGGAGGAGCTCACCGGCGAGTCGGGGCAGGGCTGGCGCGGGGCAGAGGCGAGTAGGGGCGGCGCGGGGCACAGGCGGGTAGGGGCGAGCATGGGTCAGAGGCAAGTAGGGGTGGCGCGGGGCGGCACCGGCGAGTACGGGCGGGCGCTGGGCGGCGCGGGGGCCGATGCCTCGGGGCGGGGCGATGGCGGGGCTGGCGCGGGGCGGCGCCGGCGAGTAGGGGCGGAGCGGGGCGGCGCAGGGCGGGGCTAGCGCGGGGGCCGATGCCTCGGGCATGGGTCGACGACGGCGGTGGGTCGGGAGAGCAGGGTGGGAGAGGTGAGAGAGAAGAGGGGTTAGGTCGTGGCCTGCACGGGGGGGATAACCACCCGACTATGCCGTCAGCTGGCTGCGGGCAAAGACAGCCGTTAGGCTTTGCCGTCATCTGGCTGTCGGCATAGACGGGTCCCGTTAAGCCGTGGCCGAACGTGGGACCGAGAACCTCCCTATGCCGTTAGCCGCCCTTTGTCGTCAATCTGTTGCTCCTTTGCCGTCAGCTGGCTGACGACTTAGATAGAGCGGACGACATGGCGTTTCTATGCCGTCAACCGCGCCTATGACGTCAACATTATTTTCGGCTGAGGGTAAAGCCTCTATGCCGTCAGCCCCGTGAAAATGCTGACGGCAAAGCCAAAAGCTGTCGGCAAATTAGGTTTTTCCAGTAGTGATTGTTGGACAGTAATTTGTTCACCCACCATGATATTTGCTATTTTGAGAGAAGCCTCTAGTGAACACTATGGCCCCCGGGTCTACTCGACACCATATTTTCAGCTTTACACTTTTTACTTCGTTGCACTTTCCGCCTTCAGATCTCACTTTGCAAACAATCTTGAAGGGATTGACAAACACATTGAAGCATTGGGTGTAAGCTTGTTTGTGTTTGTGCAGGTACTCTGGAATTGACGAGACCCTCCTTCTGGATTGATATCTTGGTTCTCAAACTGAGGGAAATACTTACTGCTCCTGTGCTGCATCACCCTTTCCTGTTCAAGGGAAAAACCGACACAAACAACAGAAGTAGCAAGAAGAATTTCTGGCGTTGCGGGGAAGGACTTTTGTTGTCATAGCATTGTGCTACTCATCCATTCTTGCTTACTGTGCATGCTATGCTTAGAGTCGTGTCGGGTCTGATCCATCTGGATGATGAATCAGAATGGTTTTGTTCATGTCCTACGGTGTGACAGTAAAGTGTGTAAGCATGATTTGGTAAAGCTAGCGATGAGAGGCCATGTAGGAGTACATGGTGGGTTGTCTCATTGGGACCATCCTTAAGAACTGAGTTATGTGTATGTTATCCAAGACAACATACTACCACACATTGGGATCTGATACGTCTCCAACGTATTGATACGTCTCCAACGTATCTATAATTTTTTATGGTTTCATGCTATTATATTGTCAAACTTTGGATGTTTTGTATGCCTTTTATATCTTTTTTGGGACTAAATTATTAACTCGATGCCAAGTGCCAGTTCCTGTTTTTTCCGTGTTTTTGACCCTTTTCAGAGGAGGATTTTGAACGGTGTCCAAACGGAATAAAACTTCTGAAAAGATTTTTTTTCCGAAACAGAAGACGATCGGGAAACTTGAGAACCAAGGTAGAGGGTCACCAGGGACCCCACAAGCCCTCATGGCGCGGCCAGGGGGCCCGCGCCTCCCAGGCTTGTGGGCTCCCTGGGCCTCCTCTGCCCTAGCTCCTTCGCCTATATATTCCCTAAAATCCGAGAAAAAATTAGGAGATCATCGAAAGTACTTCTCCGCCGCCGCAAGCTTCTGTCTCTGCAAGATCCCATCTGGGGTACGTTCTGGTGCCCTGCCGGAGGGGGATTCAGATACGGAGGGCTTCTTCATCAACACCATGACCTCTCCGATGATGCGTGAGTAGTTCACCATAGACCTACGGGTCCATAGCTAGTAGCTAGATGGCTTCTTCTCTATCTTGGATCTTCAATACAAAGTTCTCCATGATCTTCATGGAGATCTATCCGATGTAATCTTCTTTTGCGGTGTGTTTGTCGACATCCGATGAATTGTGGATTTATGATCAGATTATCTATGAATCTTATTTGAGTATCTTCTTATCTCTGATATGCATGATTTCATATCCTTGTAATTCTATTCGAGTTGTGGCTTTTGTTTGGCCAATTTGATCTATGGTTCTTGCAATGGGAGAAGTGCTTGGTTTTGGGTTCATACCGTGCGGTGCTCACCCAGTGACAGAAGGGGTAGCATGGCACGCATCATGTCGTTGCCATCAAGGGTAAAAAGATGGGGTTTTCATCATTGGTTTGAGTTTATCCCTCTACATCATGTCATCTTGCTTAACGCGTTACTATGTTCGTCATGAACTCAATACACTAGATGCATGCTGGATAGCGGTCGATGTGTGGAGTAATAGTAGTAGATGCAGAAAGTATCGGTCTACTTGTCTCGGACGTTATGCCTATATGTATGATCATTGCCTTAGATATCATCATGACTTTGCGCCGTTCTACCAATTGCTCGACAGTAATTTGTTCACCCACCGGAATATTTGGTATTTTGAGAGAAGCCTCTAGTGAACACTATGGCCCCCGGGTCTACGTCACACCATATTTTCAGCCTTGCTCTTTTACTTCATTGCACTTTCCGCCTTCAGATCTCACTTTGCAATCAATCTTGAAGGGATTGACAACCCTTTTATAGCGTTGGGTGCAAGCTCTTTTGTGTTTGCGCAGGTACTCTGGACTTGACGAGATTCGCCTACTCGATTGTTACCTTGGTTCTCAAACTAGGGAAATACTTACAGCTCATGTGCTACATCACCCTTTCCTCTTCAAGGGAAAAACCAACGCAAGCCCAGTCCCCGTCAACGTGCCAATCTCTGGCGCTGTTGTCTGTTGCCGTAGCAGAAGAATTTCTGGCACCGTTGCCGGGGAGGATCAAGTCAAGAACTCATCCAAGTAAGTGTCGCAAACTCATCTCTTGCATTTACTTTTTTGCCTCTCATTTTCCTCTCCCCCACTTCTCAAAAACAAAAATTTACAAAAATATTTGCCTTTTTCGTTTGTCTTTCCTTTGCTTGTGTGCTATGTGCCTTCAATATGCTTGCATCTTCTCTTGGTGAAAATCTAGTGATATGGATTCTCACCGACTTGCTAATCTCTTTAAGAGATCAAATTATGTGGAACAAATTGCTAGTAAGTTGAGTGCACTTGAATTTCTCTATGAAGTTTTGCTTGAGATGCGTGAATCTGAAAATCGTGATGAATAAATTCATGAAGTGATTCACGAGGGCTCCTTGAATGAAAAGCTTGATTGCAATGATTTCACTATGAATTCTATTAGTGATAATCATGCTAAAAATATGCAAAACCCTAAGCTTGGGGATGCTACTTTTGCTATGTCCACTACTTGTTGCAATGATCATGATTGGGGTAATGATTTTTCTTATGATCTAGAAAATTTGTTTAAGCCTCATGATGAATATGATATTTGCATTAAGATTGAAAGTGGGTTTGGAGAAGTCATGACTTTAGTTGATGATAATCCCACCATTTTTGAAGAGCGTCAACTTTGCATGCTTGTGGATCATGAAAATAATATCCTTTGTGATAGCTATATTGTTGAATTTGATTATGATCCCACATGTAATTGCTTTGAGAGAGGAAAATATTGTGGTAGAAACTTTCATGTTACTAAATTACCTCTCGTTATGTTGAGATTGCTTTTGTCTCTTTCTTCTTCCTTGCATTTGGTAACTATTGGTTGTTTTGCCAATTTGTTTTCCTATAAAATTCCTATGCATAGGAGGTATGTTAGACTTAGATGTGATTTTCATATGCTTTATGATGCTCTCGTTGTGCTTCAATTCTTGTCTTTTATGAGAGCATCATTGAATTGTCAATGCCTAGCTAACGGCGTTAAACAATAAGCGCTTGTTGGGAGGCAACCCAATGAATTTATCTTTTTCTTTCTATTTTGTTGCGTTCACACCATCATAATTCTGTTATGATTGTGCCTTTTGTGTTTCTTTTTGTGTTTGAGCCAAGAAAACCTTTATGACTAGTCTTGGTAATGGTTGTTTGATCCTGCTGGAAAAAGACAGAAACTTTTCACTCACGACATTATTTTTCATTTTTATTCATAAAGAGATTTTGAGTTGATTCTTTTTGCTGCTGGTTGATATGCCTTTTTCTCAGGCAGTCGTAATGTTTCAGAATTTTTGAGGAACAGAAGTATACTAAGTATACAGATTGATACAGACTGGTCTGTTTTTGACAGATTCTGTTTTTGTTGAGTTGGTTGCTTGTTTTGATGAAACTATGGATAGTATCGGGGGGGGGGGGGGTGGGGGGGTACTAGCCATGGAAAAGTGAGAATACAGTAATCTAACACCAATATTAATAGAATTCAAGTTTTCTATAGTACCTAAAGAGGTGGTAGTTTGTTTTCTTGTGCTAATGATATCATGAGTTTCTGTTTAAGTTTTGTGTTGTGAAGTTTTCAAGTTTTGGGTGATGTTCTCATGGACAAAGGGATAAAGAGTGGAAAGAGCTCAACCTTGGGGATGCCCAAGGGATCCCAATCTAAATTCAAGGACACCAAAAATCCTAAGCTTGGGGATGCCCCTGGAAGGCATCCCCTCTTTCGTCTTCAATCCATCGGTAACTTCACTTGGGGCTATACTTTTATTCACCACATGATATGTGTTTTGCTTGGAGCGTCATTTTATTTTATTATTACTTGCTTGCTGTTATTTATATTAATGTTTTGCATCATTTATTTCAATAAAAATGTCAAGGATAGCCTTTAACACGCTTAATTTGCAAGTTTAGGAGTTGCTGTTCCAAAACAGAAAGTTTGCTTGCAGTGGAAAAATTCCCTAGAATTTTATGCATGTCAGAATAAATTGAAATTTGGACACAGTATGCTATCATAAATTATCTAATGTGTGGAATGTTATCAGATTTTTTGGAGTTAATTAAGTATGGATCTTGCTGCATTCTTCACAGACTGTTCTGTTTAGGCAGATTGTTGTTATGTTTGCATTGTTCGCATATGTTTGGTTGTTTAATGATTCCATTTGAGGATGGGAGTTTTAAATATGCAGAGGAATTTAGTATGCAATGTCAAATAATGATTTTAGTGATTTTCTACAGTAGAGGATGATAAAGTTTTCCATTGATTTCTACTAACCTATCTCACGAGTTCTTGATTGAGTTTTGTGTGGATGAAGTTTTTAAGATTTCGGAAACCGTCATATGAGAGGAATTAAGGAGACACAAAAAGCTCAATCTTGGGGATGCCCAATTCATCCCCAATCCATATTTCAAGAAGTCTCAAGCGTCTAAGCTTGGGGATGCCCCGGTTGGCATCCCACCTTTCTTCTACAACAATTATCGGTTAGTATCGGTTGAACCTAAGTTTTTGCTTCTTCACATGTTTCGTGCTATACTTGAAGTTATTTTATTTTATTTTGTTTGAATAAGGTACTTAGGATCTGAAATTCTTAGATGGGAGAGTCTTCACATAGCCAAATAATTATTCAACTACTCATTCAGCTTCACTTGTATCTTGTGGAGTAGTTTGTCTTTTGCTCTAGTGCTTCACGTATATCTTTGTAGAGCATTGAAATGGTTTTATTTTATAGAAATAGTTGAACTCTCATGCTTCACTTATATTATTTTGAGAGTCTTAAACAACATGGTTATTTTCTTAGGTTATGAATCTAGTCCTAATATGATGGGCATCCAAGAGGGATATAATAAAAACTTTCATATAGAGTGCATCGAATACTATGAGAAGTTTGATTCTTTGCATATAGTTTTGAGATATAAAGATGGTGATATTAGAGTCATGCTAGTGAGTAATTATGGATTGGTAGAAATTCTTGTGTTAGAGTTTGTGATTCCCGTAGCATGCACGTATGGTGAACCGCTATGCTAGGAAGTCAGAGCATGATGTTTTTATTGATTGTCATCCTTTGTGTGGCGGTCAGGATCGCGCGATGGTTAACTCCTACCAACCCTTCCCCTAGGAGCATGCGTCTAGCACTTTGTTTTGCTTACTAATAAAACTTTCGCAAGAAGTATGTGAGTTCTCTCTGACTAATGCTAGTCCATGGTATATACGCACTCTCACCCTTTTCCACCATTGCTAGCCTCTCTAGTGCCGCGCAATTTTAGCCGGTGCATAAACCCACCATATACCTTCCTCAAAACAGCCACCATACCTACCCATCATGGCATTTCCATAGCCATTCCGAGATATATTGCCATGCAATTTCCACCGTTCCGTTTATTATGACATGCATCATCATTGTCATATTGCTTTGCATGATCATGTAGTTGACATCGTATTTGTGGCAAAGCTACCATTCATGTCTTTCATACATGTCACTCATGAGTCATTGCACATCCAGGTACACTGCCGGAGGCATTCATATAGAGCCATATCTTTGTTCTAAGTATCGAGTTGTAAGTAAATAAAAGTGTGAGGATCATCATTGTTAGAGCATTGTCCCATGTGAGGAAAGGGCGGAAGCTATGATTCCCTCACAAGTTGGGATGAGACTCCGGACTTAAAATAAAATAGGCCAAAGAGCCCACCAAAAAATGAAAAATAAAAAAAATAAAAAAAGAGAGGCCAAAGAGCCCAAACAAAAAAAATGAGAGAAAAAGAGAGAAGGGACAATGCTACTATCCTTTACCACACTTGTGCTTCAAAGTAGCACCATGATCTTCATGACACAGAGTCTCATATATTGTCACTTTCATATACTAGTGAGAATTTCATTATAAAACTTGGCTTGTATATTCCAATGATGGAATTCCTCGAAAGTGCCCTAGGTCTTCGTGAGCAAGCAAGTTGGGTGCACACCCACAAGTTCCCTTTTAAGCTTTCATACACTTATAGCTTTAGTGCATACGTTGCATGGCAATCCCTACTCACTCACATTGATATCTATTGATGGGCATCTCCATAGCCCGTTGATACGCCTAGTTGATGTGACCATCTCCTCCTTTTTGCCTCACAACCTCCACCATATTCTATTCCACCTATAGTGCTATGTACATGGCTCACGCTCATGTATTGCGTGAGAGTTGAAAAGGTTTGAGAAAGTAAAAGTGTGAAAACAATTGCTTGACTAAGACCGAGGTTGTTCATGGCCAGACTATATGATATTGTAGGGATAACTTTCTTTGGCCATGTTATTTCGAGAAGACATGATTGCTTTGTTAGTATGCTTGAAGTATTATTGTTCTTATGTCAATATTAAACTTTTTTTTGAATCATATAGATCTGAATATTCATGCCACAATATATGTTAGGTAGCATTCCACATCAAAAATTCTGTTTTTATCATTTACCTGCTCGAGGACGAGCAGGAATTAAGCTTGGGGATGCTTGATACGTCTCCAACGTATCTATAATTTTTTATCGTTCCATGCTATTATATTATCAACTTTGGATGTTTTATAGGCATGAATATGCTATTCTATATTATTTTTGGGAACAACCTATTGACCTAGAGCCCAGTGCCAGTTCCTGTTTTTTTCCTTGTTTTTGACCTTTTTCAGATAGGAATATCAAACGGAGTCCAAACGGAATAAAACTTTCGCTGTGATATTTTATGGGAAATATCAAAAATACCAGAAGAAAAAGATACCGGAGAGGAGTCCCGAGGAAGCCAAGAGCCAGGGAGGCGCGCCCACCCCCTGGGCGCGCCTGGGGGCTCGTGACTCCCTCGTGGGTCCCCCTGACTTGTTCTCGATGCCATATGGTCTTATAAATACATAAACCTCCAGAAATAAACCTAGATCGGGAGTTCTGCCACCGCAAGCCTCTGTAGCCACCAAAAACCAATCGGGAGCCCGTTCCTGCACCCTGCCGCAGGGGAATCCATCTTCGGTGGCCATCTTCATCATCCCGGCGACCTCCATGGCGAGGAGGGAGTAGTTCTCCCTCGGGGCTGAGGGTATGTACCATTAGTTATGTGTTTGATCTCTCTCTCTCTCTCGTGTTCTTGAGATGCATGATCTCGATGTACCGCGGGCTTTGCTACTATAGTTGGATCCTATGATGTTATTCCCCCTCTCCCTTCTTGTGATGTATAGAGTTTCCCCTTCGAAGTTGTCTTATAGGATTGAGTCTTTAAGAACACTTGATGTATGTCTTGCACGTGTCTATCTGTGGTGACAATGGGATATTCATGTGAGTACTTGATGTATGTTTTGGTGATCAACTTGCGGGTTTCGTGACATCGAGAACCTACGCATATGGGTTGGCACACGTTTTGACTCTCCGGTAGAAACTTTGGGGCACTCTTTGAAGTTCTATGTGTTGGTTGAATAGATGATTCTGAGATTGTGTGATGCATATCATATAATCATGCCCATGGATACTTGAGGTGACAATGGAGTATCTAGGTGACATTAGGGTCTTGGTTGATGTGTGTCTTAAGGTGTTATTCTAGTACGAACTCTAGGATAGATTGATCAGAAAGAATAACTTTGTGGTGGTCTCGTACCCGACAATAATCTCTTCGTTTGTTCTCCGTTATTAGTGACTTTGGAGTGACTCTTTGTTGCATGTTTAGGGATAGTTATATGATCCAATTATGTTATCATTGTTGAGAGAACTTCACTAGTGAAAGTATGAACCCTAGGACTTGTTTCCACGCATTGCAATACCATTCGTGCTCACTTTTAATATTAATTACCTTGCTGTTTTTATAATTTCAGATTACAAAAACCTATATCTACTATCCCTATTGCACTTGTATCACCATATCCTCGTCGAAGTAGTGCACCTATACAACTTACCATTGTATAGGGTGTATTGGGGACACAAGAGACTCTTTGTTATTTGGTTGCAGGGTTGCTTGAGAGAGACCATCTTCATCCTACGCCTCCCACGGATTGATAAACCTTAGGTCACCCACTTGAGGGAAAATTGCTACTGTCCTACAAACCTCAGCACTTGGAGGCCCAACAACGTCTACAAGGAGAAGGTTGCGTAGTAGACATCACGATCCTTAATTGACTCTCTCGGCTTATTAATCACCTAGATCTATGTCCACGAGTTGCAACTAGTTTCTGTTGTAGGAAAAGTGTTGGCGGTCGTGCTTAGCTCTGCCCGATGGGGTAGGCTTCAGTGCAGTAGATACATAGTGGCCCGGTGTACCAAGCGTAGTACCATCCGTCGAGGTGGGCTTGGGAACCATGTACACATCGTTTGGGGCTGTAGAGGAAATTTTGGCCGGACTTCCTTGCGGATTCAGTCTCAAATAGGCGATAAACCTCGACTAGGGTCTTGTGTGGTTAACGGTCGTGGCCGACACCCACGCCAGTGATTCCGCTTGAAGGTTGTCGAGATGCATGACATGCATATGGTGATCAGTGGTGAGAGCGTGTGTGAATAAGTATACCCCTGCAGGGTGAATTAATCTGTTCGAATAGCCATATCCTCGGATATGGAGTACTTGGAAACATTACATGGTACATAGACAACTTGGAATAGATACTCTAAAATACGCAAGATAAGTGTGAGTGCTATGGATGGCCTTCTCGTAGGGAGACGAGAGTGGATCCATAGTGGTGTATTGAATTGGTGAATATGTGGACTCGCATGCGCTATTCCACCTCAAAGAAAGAACTTGAAGTCGTAGTATAGGTCAGCCAAGAGTCAAAGCTGGCTTGTTGCAATTAAACTCCACAACCCCTTTACTGATATTGATGCATATGTAGATAGTTCTGACGTAAGTCTAGGTGAGTACCTTTGTACTCACGGTTGCTTATATATGTTTTTGAGAGGAGACCTTAGTCTCATTAAAGGTTTCTACGCGATGTGTTCGATGTTGACCGGAATAGCTTGGGAATCCCAGACAGACGTCTGGCTCCTTTGGTAGGGTCGTTGTAGCTTTTCAGGCTCCTCTAGCCATTTTGGTAGATGTCTGTACCCGCACATGTTTTTCTTCCGCTTGATGCTTGTATGACTTGAGTGCTGGGTCATGTGACCCCTGTTTGTAATATCATACTATCTTGACTCTTATGAGTCTTTAATAAATGCTTGAGTCATAGATTTATGTTGTGATGCCATGTTGTATCTACACATATCGTGCATATTGTGTGTATGTTTTGAAAAGTGTTGTATGTGTGGGATTCGACACCTAGTTGTGTGCCTTTAGTAGTACTCTTTACGGGGAAATGCCTCTTTGTGCTTCCACCGAGCCTTGGTAGCTTGCTACTGCTCCAGACACATTTATTGACCGGCATGTATCCTTCTTTGCTGTTGTGTCTGTTCCTTCGGGGAAATGTCACGCGGTGTAATGGAGTCCCCATAGCTTACTACGACTCGTTTACACACGTTGTTGACTGACACCTGCTTTGCTGGGTTATGTATGTCTGTCCTTGTACGTATGTGCCACTTGGGTTTATAACTAGTCATGTCGATCCGGGTTCTCTGTCATTTGAATGCCCGCGACATATACACATACGTGAGCCAAAAGAAGCAAACGGTCCCGCCCCAGGTAAGGTGGCAGCCGTGGAGTTAACCGTGCATGAGGACGCAAAGTGATGTGTTATGTTACATGCTGGGTTCTTATGACTTAGGATCGGGGTCCCGACATACACCCTTGTATGCGAAAGTTAGAGTCTATCACACCCGATCAACACGTGGTGCTTCGAAACAACGAACCTTCGCAATGGTGCACACTTAGGGGAATACATATCTTGAAATTTTAATGAGGGATCATCTTATCTTTGCTACCGTTGTTCTAAGCAATAAGATGTAAAACATGATAAACATCACATGCAATCATATAGTGACATGATATGGCAAATATCATCTTGCTCCTTTGATCACCATGTTCGGGGCACCATGATCATCATCATCGCATGCATGACACCATGATCTCCATCATTCTGTCGTCGCGAAGTCGTCTCTCCAACTATTACTTCTACTACTATAGAAAATTGTTAGCGATAAAGTAAAGTAATCATCATGGCGTTGCATCTCATACAATAAATTAAGACAATTCATATGGCTCCTGCCGGTTGTCATACTCATCGACATGCAAGTCGTGAATACTATTACAAGAACATGATCAATTTCATACATCACATATGTAACATCACATCCTTTTGGCCATATCACATCCCATAGCATACCCTGCAAAAACAAGTTAGACGTCCTCTAATTGTTGTTGCAAGTTTTACGTGGCTGGTTAGGGTTTCTAGCAAGAACGTTTCTTACCTACATGACAACCACAACGTGGATATGCCAATGCTATTTACCCTTCATGAGGACCCTCTTCATCGAATCTGATCCAACTAAAGTGGGAGATTGCTACTGCAACAAAAGACCTTCCAACGGCGCCAGAAATAGGTGTGTCGATGGCACCAGGAATCCTTCTGCTACGGCTACGCCTTAATGCACTTCCTAGGCAAATATCCAAAGAATTTCCCCCGTGGCCTTGGAGCCTTGTGTTGGTGTTCCCTCGAAGCGGAAAGGGTGATGTAGCGCAGCGATGGTAAGTATTTCCCTCACTTTGAGAACCAAGGTATCGATCCAGTGAAGGAGTACCACAAGAGCATGCACAAACACAAAGAACCTGCTCCCAACGCTGTGAAGGGGTTGTCAATCCCTTATAGATTGTTCGCCAAGTGAGAACTGAAAGCAACAAAGTAACAAAGCAAAGTAAAAGCGGAGGTGTAAACGATAGATGTGAATAGACCCGGGGGCCATAGTGTTTACTAGTGGCTTCTCTCATGAAAGCAAGTAGTTGGTGGGTGAACAAATTACTGTCGAGCAATTGATAGAACCGCGCAAAGTCGTGACGATATCTATGGCAATGATTATATCTATAGGCATCACGTCCAAAACAAGTAGACCGATACTTTCTGCATCTAGTACTATTACTCCACACGTCGACCGCTATCCAACATGCATCTAGTGTATTAAGTCCAAAAGAACAGAGTAACGCCTTAAGCAAGATGACATGATGTAGATGGACAATCTCATATCAACGACAGAGCCCATCTTGTTACCCTTGATGGCAACTACTCAATGTGTGCCTTGCTGCCCCTACTGTCACTGGGAAAGGTCACCACATGGTAAGAACCCAAAACCAAGCACTTCTACCATTGCAAGAATCATAGATCTAGTTGGCCAAACAAAACCCAAGACTCGGAGAGATTTACAAGGATATCAAATCATGCATATAAGAAATCACAAAGAATCAAATATATATCATAGATAATCTGATCACAGATCCCCAATTCATCGGATCTCGACAAACACACCGCCAAAGAAGATTACATCGGATAGATCTCCATGAAGATCGTGGAGAACTTTGTATTGAAGATGCAAGAGAGAGAAGAAGCCATCTAGCTACTAACTACGGACCCGTAGGTCTGAAGTGAACTACTCATGAGTCATTGGAGGGGCGATGATGATGATGAAGAAGCCCTCCAACTCCAAAGTCCCCTCCGGCAGGGCGCCGGGAAGGGTCTCCAAATGAGATCTCGCGGAAACAGAAGCTTATGGCGGCGGAAAAGTATTTTCGTGCATTCCCTGGTTTTTTGTTGTATTTTAGGGAATATATAGGCCAAAGATCTAGGTCAGGGGGGCGCCAGGGAGGCCACAAGCCTGCCCACCGCCGCCTCCCCCTGGTGGCGGAGTGGGGGCTTGTGGGCTCCCTGTAGCCCTCCTGGCTTGGCCCACAGGCCCCCTGATCTTCTTCCCTTCGGGAAAAAGTCATTTCGGGGATTTTATTCCGTTTGGACTCCGTTCCAAAATCAGATCTGAAAAGAGCCAAAAACATAGAAAAAACAGGAACTGGCACTTGGCACTGAATTAATAGGTTAGTATCAAAAAGGATATAAAAGGTACATAAAACATCCAAAGATGACAAGATAACAGCATGAAACCATAAAAAGTTATAGATACGTTTGAGACGTATCAAGCATCCCCAAGCTTAACTCCTGCTCGTCCTCGAGTAGGGAAGTTATAAAGAATGAATTTTTGATGCTTTCATGCTACCTAGCATAGATGTCCTTTGTAATTCCTCTTATGTGACATGAATGTTCAGATCCATTAGATTCAAAACAATAGTTTGCTATTGACGTGAAAACAATAATAATTCAAGCAAACTAGCAAGGTAATCATGAACTTTCAAAATAACAAGGCCAAAAGAAAGTTATCCCTACAAAAGCATATAGTCTGGCTATGCTCTATCATCATTGCACAATGAATTTAAATCATGCACAACCCCGGTATTGGCCAAATAATTATTTCACACCTTTACTTTCTCAAACCTTTTCTACTCTCACGCAATACATGAGCGTGAGCCATGGTTATAGCACTATAGATGGTGTGGAGTGTGGTGGAGGTTGCAAGACAAAAAAGGAGAAGATAGTCACAGTAACTAGGCATATCAATGAGCTGTGGAGATTCTCATCAATAGATATCAATGTGAATGAGTAGGGATTGCCATACAAATGATGCACTAGAGCTACGAGTATGTGAAAGCTCTTAAAGAAAACTAGTGGGTGTGCATCCAACTTGCTTGCTCACGAATACCTAAGGCAATTTTGACGAAGCCTATCATTGGAACATACAAGCCAAGTTATATAATGAAAATTTCCCACTAGCTATATGGTGGTGACAAAACGAGAGACTCTCAATCATGAAGATCATGGTGCTTAATATGCACAAGTGTGGAAAATGTGGTAGCATTGTCCCTTCTCTCTTTTTCTCTCATTTTTTTGGTGGGCTCTTTGGCCTCTTTTTTTATTTTATTTTGTTTTGGTCGGCTTCTTTGGCCTCTTTTATTTCCTCACATGGGACAATGCTCCATTAATGATGATCATCACACTTTCAACTCAAAACTTAGAGCAACAATGACTCTATATGGAATGCCTTCGGCAGTGTACCGTGGCAATGATCTAGCATGGCATAGACATTAATGGAAACATCATGCTAGCTATCTTACGATCATGCAATGGAAATGTAGACGTGGTGGCACATGTCATGGTGGTAGTTGCATGGCAATATATCTCGGAATGACTTTGAAAAGGCCATAGTAGGTAGGTATGGTGGCTGTTTTGAGGGAGGCTAATGGTGGGTTTTGTGCACCGACGAAAGTTGCACGGCACTAAGAAGATAGTGATGGTGGAAGGTGAAAGTGCATCTAAACCATGGACTCAACATTAGTCATGAAGAACTCATATACTTGTTGAAACTTTTTTTATTAGTAATCGAAACAAAGCATTCAACGCATACTCCTAGGGGAAGGGTTGGTAGGTATAAACCATCGCGTGATCCCGACCGCCACACAAAGGATAACAATCAATAGACTAATCATGCTCAGATTTCATCACATAGCGGTTCACCATACGTGCATGCTACGGGAATCACTAACTTCAACACAAGTATTTCTAGATCCACAACACCTTACTAGCATGACTTCAATATTACCAAAACCACAACTCAAAACTAATTGAGGTGAATCAAACTTCTCTAACTATTCAATGCACATGAAGCTGGAAGTTTTCGTATCCCTTTGGATAACTACCCCTTTTGAGACTACTTTCAAAGCATAGATCAACTACCAAGCCACGCACCGCTGCGCTCTAAAATATATAAGTGAAGCACATAGAGCAAAAGTATCTAGCTCAAAAGATATAAGTGAAGCACATGTGAGCTGAATTGTCTACCAAAAGATATAAGTGAAGCTCGACAAAGTCACGGTGAGTGCATGTCTATCTCTCTAGGTGTGAAGCAAGGATGATTGTGACACAACAAAAACAAAAGACTCCTACGATACAAGACGCTCCAAGCAAAAACACATAACATGTGGTGAATAAAAATATAGCCCCAAGTAACGTTACCGATGGATTGAAGATGAGAGAGGGGATGCCTTCCCGGGGCATCCCCAAGCTTAGGCTTTTACAACATCCTTGAATCTCTTGGGGTGCCTTGGGCATCCCAAGCTTGATCTCTTGCCACTCTTTATCTCTTTTTTCCATAAGAACTTCACCCAAAACTTGAAAACTTCACAACACGAAACCTAAACAGAAACTCGTGATAACATTAGTATGAGAAAGCAAACCACCACTTCCTTAGGTACTGTAGCAAACTTAAATTCTACTTGTGCTGATGTTGGGTTACTGTATTTTTCAATCTTCCATGGCTAATACCCCGCGATACTATCCATAGTTTCATTAAAATAAGCAACCAACACAACAAAAACAGAATATGTTAACAGCAGACTAGTCTGTAGCAATCTGTATATTTTGTATACTTCTGGTACTTCAAAAATTCTGAAAAGTTACGAAAGTCTGAAGAATTTGCGTAGAAATCAGCAGCAAAAAGAATCAACTCAAAAGCTTTTACAGAAAAAAAATTCTTTTCGTGAGCAGAAAGTTTCTGTCTTTTCCAGCATGACCAAACGATCATCCCCAAGACTAATCGTAACGGTTTTGCTTGGCACAAACGCAAAAAGAAACACAAAAAACACAATCGTAACAGAATTATGAAAGTGTGGAAAACACAAAACAGAAAGAAAAAGGATAGATTCGCTGGGTTGCCTCCCAACAAGCGCTTTTGTTTAACGCCCTTAGCTAGGCAAAAAGTGATGGAACCACGTATAGTCATCTTTGGTGCTCCAACCATAAGTAGCCCTCATCATAGATTCATAAGGCAATCTTATTTTCTTTCTAGGAAAGTGCTCCATGCCCTTCTTCAAAGGAAATTGAAATCTAATATTCCCTTCCTTCATATCGATGATAGCACCAATAGTCCTTAGGAAAGGTCTACCAAGAATAATGGGACATGAAGGATTGCAATCTATGTCAAGTACAATGAAATCCACGGGTACATAGTTCTTATTTGCAACAATAAGAACATCATCAATCCTTCCCATGGGTTTCTTGACAGTAGAATCCGCAAGATGCAAATTAAGAGAACACTCTTCAATCTCATGAAAACCAAGAATATCACATAAAGACTTTGGAATCGCGGAAACACTAGCACCCAAATCACACAAAGCATTGCACTCATAGTTTTTTTATCTTGATTTTGATAGTAGGTTCCCACTCATCATGAAGTTTTCTAGGTATAGAGACTTCTAGTTCGAGCTTCTCTTCAAGAGATTTCATCATAGCATCTACGATATGCGCGGTAAAGGCTTTGCTTTGGCTATAAGCATGTGGAGAGTTTGCAATGGATTGCATCAAAGAAATGCATTCAAACAAGGAGCAATTATCATAATTGAATTCCTTGAATCCCAAAGTGGGAGTTTCATTACTACCCAAAATTTTGACTTCTTCTACTCCACTCTCCACACCTTTATCATCAAGATAGGTGGACTCCGAATCATTGGGGCGTTTTTCAACCAAAGTGGATTCATATCCAGCCCCTCCATAAATAGGTTTGACACACGAAAAAAAGATTCAAGAGGAGACACACCAAGCACTTTAAGATCCTCGTGATTTGCATCACTAGAACGCACCCTTTTAAACCATTCATGTCTAGCGCGAATTTGGGCGGTTCTTTCTTTGCTCTCATTCATGGAGATACGCATAGCTTTCAAAGTTTCATCCAAGTTGACCTTGGGAGGAGCGCATCTAACTTTCAAAGCATCAATATTACAAGACATCCTATCAACGCTCTTAGCCAAATCATCTATTTTGAGTAGTTTTTCCTCTATGGACGCATTGAAAATCTTTTGAGAGTTGATGAACTCTTTGATATTACTCTCTAAATCAGAGGGTAATTTGTTGTGATTTCCATAAGTGTTGTTGTAGGAATTGCCATAATTGTTAGAGGAGTTACTAGGAAAAGGCCTAGGAACATAGTTTCCTCTAAAAGCATTGTTGTTGCCAAAATTGTTCCTACCAACAAAATTCACGTCCAAACTAGCGTTGCTACTCTCAATCAAAGAAGATAGTGGCATGTCATTAGGATCTACGGTAATGTTTCTACTAGCAACCAAATTCATCAACTCGTCCATCTTAGCACTAGCGAGTTAATTTCTTCTATAACGTGCACCTTTTTGCTAGCAGGCGACCTTTTAGTGTGCCACTGAGAGTAGTTGGTCATGATATTGTCTAGGAGTTTTGTAGCGTCTCCTAACGTGATTTCCATGAACGTTCCACCTGAGGCGGAGTCCAAGATATTGCGAGAAGCGAAATTCAAGCCAGCGTAAAAGATTTGTATAATCATCCACAAACTCAAGCCATGAGCGGGACAATTTCTAATCATAAGCTTCATCCTCTCCCAAGATTATGCAACGTGTTCATGATCAAGTTGCCTGAAATTCATGATATCGTTACGTAAGGAGATGATCTTAGCCGGCGGAAAATACTTGGATATGTAAGCATCTTTGCACTTATCCCAAGAATCGATACTATTTTTAGGCAAGAAGAAAACCAAGTTTTTGTGCAATCTCGCAACGAGAAAGGAAAAAGTTTCAACTTAATCACGTCATTATCCACATCTCTTTTCTTTTGTATATCACAAAGCTCAATGAAGGTATTGAGATGGGATGCGGCAACTTCACTAGGAAGGCCAGAGAATTGCTCTTTCATAACAAGATTCAACAGAGCTGCGTTGATTTCATACGATTCCGCACTAGTGGCGGGAGCAATCGGAGTACTAATAAAATCATTATTATTAGTGCTCGAGAAGTCGCAAAGTTTGGTGTTTTCAGCCATGATGACTTCAACAAACAAACAAGCACACAAGCAAGCAAGAAAACCGGCAAAGGAAAACGGCAAAAGCAAGAGAAAACGGCAAAGGAGAAAGGCAAATGAAAACGGCAAATGTGAAGTGGGGGAGAGGAAAATGAGAGGCAACTGGCAAAAAAAGTAAATGCAAGAGATGAGTTTGTGAGACCTACTTGGATAGATCTTGATCTCTCCTTCCCCTGCAACGGCGCCAGAAATACTTCTGCTACTGCAACAAAATACCTTCCAACGGCGCCAGAAATAGGTGTGTCGATGGCACGAGGAATCCTTCTCCTATGGCTACGCCTTAAGGGACTTCCTAGGAAAATATGCAAAGGATTTCCCACGTGGCCTTGGAGCCTTGCGTTGGTGTTCCCTCGAAGCGGAAAGGGTGATGTAGCGCAGCGATGGTAAGTATTTCCCTCAGTTTGAGAACCAAGGTATCGATCCAGTGAAGGAGTATCACAAGAGCTTGCACAAACACAAAGAACCTGCTCCCAACGCTATGAAGGGGTTGTCAATCCCTTATAGATTGTTCGCCAAGTGAGAACTGAAAGCAACAAAGTAACAAAGCAAAGTAAAAGCGGAGGTGTAAACGATAGATGTGAATAGACCCGGGGGCCGTAGTGTTTACTAGTGGCTTCACTCATGAAAGCAAGTAGACGGTGGGTGAAAAAATTACTGTCGAGCAATTGATAGAACCGCGCAAAGTCGTGACGATATCTATGGCAATGATTATATCTATAGGCATCACGTCCAAAACAAGTAGACCGATACTTTCTGCATATACTACTATTACTCCACACGTCGACCGCTATCCAGCATGCATATAGTGTATTAAGTCCAAAAGAACACAGTAACGCCTTAAGCAAGATGACATGATGTAGATGGACAATCTCATATCAACGACAGAGCCCATCTTGTTACCCTTGATGGCAACTACTCAATGTGTGCCTTGCTGCCCCTACTGTCACTGGGAAAGGTCACCACATGGTAAGAACCCAAAACCAAGCACTTCTCCAATTGCAAGAATCATAGATCTAGTTGGCCAAAAAAATCCAAGACTCGGAGAGACTTACAAGGATATCAAATCATGCATATAAGAAATCAGCAAAGACTCAAATATATATCATAGATAATCTGATCACAAATCCACAATTCATCGGATCTCGACAAACAAACCGCCAAAGAAGATTATATCAGATAGATCTCCATGAAGATCATGGAGAACTTTGTATTGAAGATCCAAGAGAGAGAAGAAACCATCTAGCTACTAACTACGGACCCGTAGGTCTGAAGTGAACTACTCACGAGTCATTGGAGGGGCGATGATGATGATGAAGAAGCCCTCCAACTCCAAAGTCCCCTCTGTCAGAGCGCCGGGAAGGGTCTCCAGATGAGATCTTGCGGAAATGGAAGCTTATGGCGGCGGAAAAGTATTTTCGTGGATCCCCTGATTTTTTGCTATATTTTAGGGAATATATAGGCCAAAGATCTAGGTCAGGGGGGCGCCAGGGAGGCCACAAGCCTGCCCACCACCGCCTCCCCCTGGTGGCGGAGTGGGGGCTTGTGGGCTCCCTGTAGCCCTCCTGGCTTGGCCTACAGGCCCCCTGGTCTTCTTCCGTTCAGGAAAAAAATCATTTCGGGGATTTTATTCCGTTTGGACTACGTTCCAAAATCAGATCTGAAAAGAGCCAAAAACACAGAAAAAACAGGAACTGGCACTTGGCACGGAATTAATAAGTTGGCCTCAAAAAAGATATAAAAGGTACATAAAACATCCAAAGATGACAAGATAACAACATGAAACCATCAAAAATTATAGACACGTTTGAGACGTATGAGAGATACAGACACCCGCTAGCCACATTATGCAACAAGTGCATGTCAGTCGGTGGAACCAGTCTCACATAAGAGTATGTGCAAAGTCGGTTCAGGCCGTTTCATCCCACAATGCCGCCGAATGAAGATAAGACTAGTAACGGCAAGAAAATTGACAAATCAGCGCCCACATCTTTTGAGTTCTACTCGTGCATAGAATCTACGCATAGAACCTTGGCTCGGATGCCACTGTTGGGGATCGTAGTAATTTCAAAACTTTCCCTACGCCATGCAAGGATCTATCTATGGAGAAACCAGCAACGATCAAAGGGGTAGAGCATCTTAATACCTTTGAAGATCGCTAAGCGGAAGCATTGCTAGAACGCAGTTGATGGAGTCGTACTCGCAACGATTCAGATCAGGGTGGATTGCGATCTATGCACCGAACAACGGTGCCTCCGCGTTCAACACACGTGCAGCCCGGTGACGTCTCCAACTCCTTGATCCAGCAAGGAGGGAGGAGAGGTTGAGGGAGAGCTTCGGCAACATGACGGCGTGGTGACGTTGGAGCTTCGTGGTAACTCTGGCAGGGCTTCGCCAAGCACTACGGAGGAGGAGGAGGAGTATGTCTGCACCGTGGAGAGATAAATTGTGTGTCTCCAAAAGTCCAAAACCCTCCACTATATATAGGAGGAGAGGGAGGAGGTGCCCACCCTAAAGGGTGCGGCAGCCCCATCTAGGGAAAATGGTCGGCGGCCAGGGATGGAGGCGCTCTAGGGTGGGCCTTTGGGCCCAAGGGTGCCCTCCCACGCCTATGGTTTTGCCCCTCCCCACCCTTGTGCGCCTTGGGATGAGAGAGGGAGGCGCACCAGCCCACTTTGGGCTGTTTCCCTTCCAGCTTTTGGACCATGTACCCCTTTGGGGCTGGTGGCCCTTCCCGGTGGACCCCCGGAGCCCTTCCGGTGGTCCCGGTACATTACGGGTGACGCCCGAAACACTTTCGGTGTCCAAATCCTCACTTCCTATATATGAATCTTTACCTCCCGACCATTCCAAAACGCCTCGTGACATCCGGGGTCTCATTGGGGACTCCGAACAACCTTCGGTAACCACGTACACTATTTCCCTATAACCCTAGCATCATCGAACCTTAAGTGTGTAGACCCTACGGGTTCGGGAGACATGCAGACATGACCGAGACACCTCTCCAGCCAATAACCAACAGCGGGGTATGGATATCCATATTGGTTCCCATATGTTCCACGATGATCTCATCGGATGAACCACGATGTCAAGGATTCAATCAATCCCGTATGCAATTCCCTTTGTCTACCTGTATGATACTTGCCCGAGATTCGATCGTCTGTATCCCCATACCTTGTTCAATCTCATTACCAGCAAGTCTCTTTACTCGTTCTGTAAAACATCATCCCATGTCTAACTCCTTAGTCACACTGAGCTCAATATGATGATGAATTACCGAGTGGGCCCAGAGATACCTCTCTGTCGTGGGTATAAGTCTGACAGTAGAAGTATGGGGTACGAAAGTATATGGGCAGAGCCTTAGCTACGGCGAGGATGTATGAGTTCAGGCCCCTCTACGGTGGAGGTAAAAGCCCTACGTCTCAGTGCTCTTGGGAGCTTTGTGTCGAGTGAATTGTAGGATTACAGCAAGTGCCAACCCCCGTACCAGTGGTGAAGGGCGGCTTATATAGAGTGCGCTACCCTTCATAATGGCCCGGAGGACAGGGGTCGAATAGTGGCAAGTAAATGCTTACGTTACAGGTAACATAATCTTTAAATGCTAATAATGGTGTATGAAAACGTATGACCGTTGCCCTCCTGGGAGGTTACGATGTACAGAGTGGATTCCAGTCGGTACGTTAGATATGCTCCGAGTGGATCGTCGCCGACTGGATGATGGGGGCGTCCTTAGTTCAGTCGGAACTCTCTAAGGGCCTTGTCTTCTATGAAGGGTAGTCCTTGGGTAGGACCTATAGGGCAGACCTATGACCCTACCCTGGGACTATAACCCCGTCATTAGTCCCCGAATGGATCGGGGTTGGAACGATGAAGTGATGTCTGGAGTTTGGAACCGACTGGTATTGAGGTGACTTTAGCGTTGTTTGCCTCGATCCATTTTATCCTTTCAGCCAGTGATCTGAGTGAATATGCCAATGAAACGAACCGTCAGAGACCGTGTGCTTCTGTGGAATTTATCGACATGACCGCTCAAACTGAGAGCGCCGGATTTTCCGGGATCCTCAAATTTCGGTTGCCGCGCGCTCAGCGGGGATGACGACATCGCCATCGAGTAGGTTTTGCCTCCTCGATTACCGTGTCGTTATCTTCTCCACTAATCTTGCAACGGCCGGTTGGGGGGATAAGATCCTGGGCCCACATGTAAGTGACCCAGTCGGAAGCCTATTAAAGCCTCCCCGGCGGGATTTCCTGTTGCGCTGCTCATCCTCCTCCCATTAATCTCGCTCCTCCCGGAGCTCTATGCACACCTCAAGCCACCTCCTTCTCCTCCTCCTCAGCGGATCCGTCGCCCTCACCATGACGAAGGGGCAAACCAGCAAGCTCGAGGCGCAAAAGAAGAAGAAGAAGGGGGGCCTCCACTCAGCGGCGGCAGCGGGCGCTGCCGGCGGGCTGGATCCAGGGGGACTTCCTCCCCTCCTCGGTGACGGAGAACGACGTCCTGGAGCTGGTGCAGCACGGCATGGTCGTCAACAAGTCCTGGAGGCTGCCGGAAGGCGAGTCAGAGCCCGCGCCGAAGGAGGGGGAGCGCGTTCTGCTGCTCAGCCACGTGGCCAGAGGCTTCTCCTTGCCTCCCCATCCTTTCTTCCGAGGTATCATGAATTACTTCGGGGCGCAGCTCCATCACTTTCCTCCGAACGCGATAGCTCACCTTTCTGCATTCGTCACCCTCTGCGAGTGCTTCATAGGATGTCCTCCCCACTGGGGGCTCTTTAAATATGTCTTCTCCGCTAGATCCCAAACTGTTAAAAAGCTTAGCCAGTCGGATGATAAGATGCACATCCTCCAGCTCTGCGGGGGTTTAGGCTTTCAGAAGAAAACAAAGAGTAGCTATCCCTCCCTCCAGCTATCCGAGTCAGTTAGGAACTGGCAATCGTCCTGGTTCTATTGCCAGGACATTGCTTGCCCGAATGCTTCGAGTGGGTTGCCACCTTTCAGTTTAGACCGTCCGGGCCCTCCCAGGAAGCTAGTGCTCTCTAAGGGAGAAAGAACCCAGATCCAACCTTTGGTCGACGCGCTGATAGCCGTCGTCCGGAGGGGAGTCACCGACATGGACCTGCTGGAGACTTTTCTGGGTCGGCGCATCCAGCCGCTGCAGGCCCGAGACCACGCTATGTGGCATTACACGGGGCCTTTGGATACCACAAAGTCTCATCCAGAGGACATGAGCGGGGAGACTGTGAGTGCGTGGGTCCGCAGCATCAGAGGCACGTGTGATAACCCCGTGGGAGCTCGGCGGGTGAAGCCCTTCTGCGCTGAAAATCCTCCTCCAAATGAGGTGAGTACATGTTGTCGAGTGCTTTTAACCTTCTCAGATTTATTGCTTTTCTTGTCTCGCTGCCTGACGTTGCCGACTGTGTTTTGTGCAGGAGTGGACAAACTGGCATTCTGTAGTCTCGAACGGGAATCCAGTCGAGGAAGAGGAGGGCGACATGGAGGGCAGCGCGGATAGCGCCGAGTACGTCTCTGACAGTGGGGAGACGGAGGAGGAGACGGAAGAGGAGGCGGAGGAGAGTGGAGAGTAGGGCTTGTCACCCTCACCACCACAGCACCGAACCAAGTGCCGTCATGACCCCGCCGCTCCGCCGGCTCCTCCCGTGGCCCCGAGTGCTCCACCAGCTCCTCCCGTGGCTCCGAGTGCTCGGAGTGTGAAGAGAACCAGGGGTGCTTCCGCCGAGCCCGTGAACCAGCCGTCCAAGGTGGCTAAACCTAGTGGGCCTAAACCTCGGAAAGCCTTGCCCGGGATGAGGATCGCTGTTCCAGTCACCTCAGCGTAAGTATCTTTACTCTTTCATCTTCCTTCAGTATCCGATTGAACTCCTCTTTCTGGGAACTCATGTTTATCCGTCGAGTGGATTTCACTCAACAGAGCTGCTACCTCCGCCACCTCTCTGCCGCGCCAGGACGATGATCCCATGGACACGGATAACGCCGCCACGTCCCAGCAAGGTACGTTGTCACGACTCCGAGAGTTGTATTACTGTTTCGCGAGTGCTGTCTTTGATCTTGACCTTTTTCTGTAATTTTATTTTGTTCAGTCGGGCTTCCTTCAAAGGTGATCCATCTGGACGACGACGACCAAAGGAGGTCGGAGCCAGCTTTGGCGCCTGTCCCTAGGGTTATCCCATCTGCTGCCAATCCCACCTTGAACGTGCCGCCGGCTGAGACGGTGCCACCGACTGAGACGGTGGCCCTCACGACGGAACCGACTGGAGCAAAGCTCGGGATGCCCAGGGAGTCTTCTGCCATGCCGGGTCCGTCGACTGTTCAATATGACGCCCGACGCCTCCCGGAAGACCAGGTAGGAGCCTCCAAGGACGCCATTGTGCAGGTGGAGCTGATGGTGGGCGACGCCAAGGGAGCGTATGACTCCATCGCGTCTCTGTACAAGAAGAGCTTGGAGCTTCGGGATGATATCCGAGTAAGTGCGCTAGTAAGTGTTTACATTCCTCTTGGTACCCACTGGGGGTTTCAGCGAGGTACTCGGATGCAATAGATTGGTTTTGCAGTGGGTTCGCTCCGAGTGAACCCAGTGGGTGTAGTCCCCGAGACTTCTGCCGAGTGCTTGCGCCGGCAGTTGTCTTGATATGTATTTTCCATAATCTGTACAGATCAGAGCTGATCTGCCCGAATGGAACCAGTGGGGGCACGCCGAGTGCACCCACTGGGTGTAGTCCCCGAGAGTAGGGTTACTCGGGTCGAGTAATAGTAATCTCATAGTGTTGTTGGTTTGCTATGGAGCTCAATAGGGCCGACATGTTCGAGCTTCATACCAGTGGGGTCACTCTCAGTGGACCCACTGGGTGTAGTCCCCGAGACCGCTGTCGATTGCTTGCATCGGCACGGGTCTGAAGAATTTTGAGCTTTGATTGTTTTGTCATATCTGTCGAGACTTTTTCCTTGTTGAATGTGGCTGATCCTCCCTTTGTGTCTCTTTGGCAGAAGACTTGTGAAATGGGATCGGCCTATAATGCTCTGAAGGCCGAGAAGACTCAACTTGCTGCGGACTTGGAGGTGGCTGTGAATGATGTGACTGGCATGAAGAAGGCTCTCGCTGAACAAGAGAAATCTTTGGAGGAATCTCTGGAGACCAACAAGGCACTTGTGGCCGAGGTAGAAAAAATGAAGAAGGAGAGATCTGACTAGAAGGCCCAGCTGAAGGTAATGAACACTCGGTGGAGAGCGCAAGAGAACTACGTCGGCGATTGGGCGAGGAAGATGGTCGCACTGCTTGGTGGTAAGTTCTTGTCGAGTGCTTTTTGACTTTGGAGTTCACTCCGCGCTTATTTTCTGCTTGTCTTTTCTTTGCAGATTTCTGTCGGGACGTTGAGGCCGAAACAGCCGAAATTGAACGGTCTCTTGTTCCGAATGTCCCACTTGGCGACGAAGCTAACCGGGACATGTTCCGAGTGCATTCTCGCCTTAACAGGGTGGGCCCTTTCATTGGTCGTCTGAGAAGAGTTGTCGGCCGAATCGACAAGGAGCTGTGGCCTGAAGACGACTCCCGGAACGAGATAGAGGGGTTGATGACTTGACTGGAGGACGTCCCAAGCAGAGTGCAGACATGGAAGAAGTTTGTCGCTCGGTGTGGTGCGGACGTGGCGCTGTCTCTGGTCCGAGTGCACTGCAAGGAAGCCCGCGAAGACAAGCTGAAGACGTTGCAGGTCACCAACACCAAGAAGCTTCGATTCGAAGATTTCATGGAGACCTTCCTTCACACAGCCACTCGAATTGCAGACGGAGTCGACCTCGACACCTTTGTGGAGCCTGCCAGTCCCGGCGACGCTTGATAAACTTTAGGCTGAACGCACATTTACCTCGGTATGCCGAGTGGAATTTGTATTATACTTTGGCCACTGCTGTTGGCCGGTACATTCGTGGTTCGGTGTGGATAAACATGATTCACACCGAGCCGACTAATCGTAGATCCAACTTCAATTCGAATCGGATCTTTTGCTCTTCTTTCATTGAGTTTTTTTACACGATTTTGGCTCGTGGTTTTTGTTTGGGTGTCTCTTGGTGAAGCCAATGGCAACTATGCGGAGCATGTAGTTGTCAGTTGTCTTCACATCCACATGAGCCTCAATGAGGGTCTGCTAAGCCTCTGAGTGTATCTCGAGTGCCCATTCAGAGGAAGCTTTTTACTTAGGCGACTCTGGGTCGCGGCTAAGTCCCCGAGTGTGACTGTTAGTGCGCACTCGGAGCGGGGTGTTACTTAGGCGACTCTGGGTCGCAGCTAAGTCCCAGAGTGTAACTTTTCGTGCACACTCGGAGCGAGTTGTTACTCATGTAGTTGCCAGTTGTCTTCACATCCACATGAGCCTCAATGAGGGTCTGCTAAGCCTCCGAGTGTATCTCGAGTATACACTCGGAGGAAGCTTTTTTACTTAGGCGACTCTGAGTCGCAGCTAAGTCTCCGAGTGTGACTTTTCGTGCACACTCGGAGTGAGTTGTTTACTTAGGCGACTCTGGGTCGCAGCTAAGTCTCCGAGTGTGACTTTTAGTGCACACTCGGAGCGATTTTGTACTTAGGCGACTCTGGGTCGCAGCTAAGTCTCCGAGTGTGACTTTTAGTGCACACTCGGAGCGAGTTTGTACTTAGGCGACTCTGGGTCGCAGCTAAGTCTCCGAGTGTGACTTTTAGTGCACACTTGGAGCGAGTTTGTACTTAGGCGACTCTAGGTCGCAGCTAAGTCTCCGAGTGTGACTTTTAGTGCACACTCGGAGCGAGTTTGTACTTAGGCGACTCTAGGTCGCAGCTAAGTCTCCGAGTGTGACTTTTCATGCACACTCGGAGCGAGTTGTTTACTTAGGCGACTTTGGGTCGCAGCTAAGTCCCCGAGTGTGACTTTTAGTGCACACTCGGAGCGAGTTTGAACTTAGGCGACTCTGGGTCGTAGCTAAGTCTCCGAGTGTGACTTTCCGTGCACACTCGGAGCGAGTTGTTTACTTAGGCGACTCTGGGTCGTAGCTAAGTCCCCGAGTGTGACTTTTAGTGCACACTCGGAGCGAGTTTGTACTTAGGCAACTCTGGGTCACAACTAAGTCTCCGAGTGTGACTTTTCATGCACACTCGGAGCGAGTTGTTTACTTAGGCGACTCTGGGTCGCAGCTAAGTCCCCGAGTGTGACTTTTAGCGCACACTCGGAGCAAGTTTGTACTTAGGCGACTCTGGGTCGCAGTTAAGTCTCCGAGTGTGACTTTTAGCGCACACTCGGAGCGAGTTTGTACTTAGGCGACTCTGGGTCGCAGCTAAGTGTCCGAGTGTGACTTTTCGTGCACACTCGGAGCGAGTTGTTTATTTAGGAGACTCTGGGTCGCAGCTAAGTCCCCGAGTGTGACTTTTAGCGCACACTCGGAGCGAGTTTGTACTTAGGCGACTCTGGGTCGCAGCTAAGTCTCCGAGTGTGACTTTTCGTGCACACTCGGAGCGAGTTGTTACTTAGGCGACTCTGGGTCGCAGCTAAGTCTCCGAATGTGACTTTTAGTGCACACTCGGAGTTGGTTTTTTAGATTGGAGTCTGCAAACGCGGAAGAATTTTGAGTCGGCAAGAAATCAATCTGCTTTGTATTACTTCGATGATACTTGTTCTTTACATTGTCTCCGTCGACGGTTATGTGTAGAAGCGCTTCAGTAGATCTCCATTCCATGCTCGCGGCTCGTCCGTTTCCCTGTCGAGGTTGTAGAGTCGATATGCTC
Source organism: Hordeum vulgare subsp. vulgare (assembly GCF_904849725.1). NCBI lineage: Eukaryota > Viridiplantae > Streptophyta > Magnoliopsida > Poales > Poaceae > Hordeum > Hordeum vulgare. The sequence continues at coordinate 642,757,072 of NC_058519.1, read as the reverse complement.
CGTTGTTCAGCACCTTAGAGATGATGAACGGTCCTTCCCAGGCGGGAGCCAACTTGTGTGGTCTCTGCTGATCCACTGGGAGCACCAGGTCGCCTGCTTGGAATGTGCGGCTCCCGACGTGCCGCGCATGAAATCGCCGCAGATCTTGTTGCTAAATTGTTTAACGGATCAGCGCCATCTCGCGCTCCTCTTCTAAAAGGTCCACTCCGTCTTGCCTGGCTTGCTCTGCTTCGGCTTCGGAGAAGAGTTCGACTCGTGGAGAGTTGTGAAGCAAGTCACTCGGAAGGACTGTCTCTGCTCCATAAACGAGGAAAAACGGGGATCACCCTGTCGATCTATTCGGAGTTGTGCGGAGGCCCCACATCACCGAAGGCAGCTCGGTGACCCATGCGCCGGCGGCATGTCCAACTTCTCGCAGGAGTCGAGGCTTCAACCCTTGAAGAATGAGTTCATTCGCCCGCTCCGCTTGTCCATTTGTTTGGGGGTGCATGACGGATGCAAAATCCACTTTGATACCTTGGCCTGCGCAAAAACCTTTGAACCTGTCCGAGTCAAAGTTTGTGCCATTGTCGGTGATTATGCTATGCGGAACCCCATATCTGGGGATGATGTCTGTGATAAATTTGATGGCCGTAAGGGCATCAAGCTTCTTGATAGGCTTGGCTTCAATCCACTTGGTAAACTTGTCGACTGCTACCAGCAGATGAGTGAATCCTCCTTGGCCTATTCTGAATGGTCCGACTGTATCTAATCCCCACACGGCGAATGGCCAAGCAAGAGGAATTGTCTTCAGCGCAGACGTTGGCTTGTGGGACTTGTTTGAATAGAACTGACAACCTTCGCAACGGTCGACCATATCTTTTGCCATTTCATTCGCCTGCAATCAGAAGAAACCAGCTCTGAATGCTTTGGCGACGATTGCCCTTGAGGAGGCATGATGACCGCAGGTTCCCGAGTGAATTTATTCCAAGATTAACTGTCCCTCCTCAGGAGAGATACACCGCTGAAGGACGCCTGAAACACTTTCCCTGTACAACTGGTCATCAATGACGGTGAAGGACTTCGACCTGCGAACGATCTGCCTAGCTTGGACTTCGTCTTCTGGTAACTCTTGCCTCATGATGTACGCAATGAATAGCACAGTCCATTCGGGAATGACAGCAAGAAGCTCCATGATCAAAACAACCACAGCGGGGACCTCGACTTCAATCTGATCTGTTGAGCTCTTCGGTTGTACTGGTTCCTCTGTAAAAGGATCTTCTTTTACCGAGGGGAGTTGTAGGTGCTCGAGGCAGACATCCCTCGGGACCGGTCTCCGAGTGGATCCAAGTTTTGCCAATTCATCTACTGCTTGGTTTTTCAGTCGGGGAACGTGCTGAAGTTCCAGACCTTCGAACTTTTAGTGCACACTCGGAGCGAGTTTGTACTTAGGCGACTCTGGGTCGCAGCTAAGTCTCCGAGTGTGACTTTTAGTGCACACTTGGAGCGAGTTTGTACTTAGGCGACTCTGGGTCGCAGCTAAGTCTCCGAGTGTGACTTTTAGTGCACACTCGGAGCGAGTTTGTACTTAGGCGACTCTAGGTCGGAGCTAAGTCTCCGAGTGTGACTTTTCATGCACACTCGGAGCGAGTTGTTTACTTAGGCGACTTTGGGTCGCAGCTAAGTCCCCGAGTGTGACTTTTAGTGCACACTCGGAGCGAGTTTGAACTTAGGCGACTCTGGGTCGTAGATAAGTCTCCGAGTGTGACTTTCCGTGCACACTCGGAGCGAGTTGTTTACTTAGGCGACTCTGGGTCATAGCTAAGTCCCCGAGTGTGACTTTTAGCGCACACTCGGAGCGAGTTTGTACTTAGGCAACTCTGGGTCACAACTAAGTCTCCGAGTGTGACTTTTCATGCACACTCGGAGCGAGTTGTTTACTTAGGCGACTCTGGGTCGCAGCTAAGTCCCCGAGTGTGACTTTTAGTGCACACTCGGAGCGAGTTTGAACTTAGGCGACTCTGGGTCATAGCTAAGTCTCCGAGTGTGACTTTCCGTGCACACTCGGAGCGAGTTGTTTACTTAGGCGACTCTGGGTCGTAGCTAAGTCCCCGAGTGTGACTTTTAGTGCACACTCGGAGCGAGTTTGTACTTAGGCAACTCTGGGTCACAACTAAGTCTCCGAGTGTGACTTTTCATGCACACTCGGAGCGAGTTGTTTACTTAGGCGACTCTGGGTCGCAGCTAAGTCCCCGAGTGTGACTTTTAGCGCACACTCGGAGCAAGTTTGTACTTAGGCGACTCTGGGTCGCAGTTAAGTCTCCGAGTGTGACTTTTAGCGCACACTCGGAGCGAGTTTGTACTTAGGCGACTCTGGGTCGCAGCTAAGTGTCCGAGTGTGACTTTTCGTGCACACTCGGAGCGAGTTGTTTATTTAGGCGACTCTGGGTCGCAGCTAAGTCCCCGAGTGTGACTTTTAGCGCACAGTCGGAGCGAGTTTGTACTTAGGCGACTCTGGGTCGCAGCTAAGTCTCCGAGTGTGACTTTTCGTGCACACTCGGAGCGAGTTGTTACTTAGGCGACTCTGGGTCGCAGCTAAGTCTCCGAATGTGACTTTTAGTGCACACTCGGAGTTGGTTTTTTAGATCGGAGTCTGCAAACGCGAAAGAATTTTGAATCGGCAAGAAATCAATCTGCTTTGTATTACTTCGATGATACTTGTTCTTTACATTGTCTCCGTCGACGGTTATGTGTAGAAGCGCTTCAGTAGATCTCCATTCCATGCTCGCGGCTCGTCCGTTTCCCTGTCGAGGTTGTAGAGTCGATATGCTCCGTTGTTCAGCACCTTAGAGATGATGAACGGTCCTTCCAAGGCGGGAGCCAACTTGTGTGGTCTCTGCTGATCCACTGGGAGCACCAGGTCGCCTGCTTGGAATGTGCGGCTCCCGACGTGCCGCGCATGAAATCGCCGCAGATCTTGTTGCTAAATTGTTTAACGGATCAGCGCCATCTCGCGCTCCTCTTCTAAAAGGTCCACTCCGTCTTGCCTGGCTTGCTCTGCTTCGGCTTCGGAGAAGAGTTCGACTCGTGGAGAGTTGTGAAGCAAGTCACTCGGAAGGACTGTCTCTGCTCCATAAACGAGGAAAAACGGGGATCACCCTGTCGATCTATTCGGAGTTGTGCGGAGGCCCCACATCACCGAAGGCAGCTCGGTGACCCATGCGCCGGCGGCATGTCCAACTTCTCGCAGGAGTCGAGGCTTCAACCCTTGAAGAATGAGTTCATTCGCCCGCTCCGCTTGTCCATTTGTTTGGGGGTGCATGACGGATGCAAAATCCACTTTGATACCTTGGCCTGCGCAAAAACCTTTGAACCTGTCCGAGTCAAAGTTTGTGCCATTGTCGGTGATTATGCTATGCGGAACCCCATATCTGGGGATGATGTCTGTGGTAAATTTGATGGCCGTAAGGGCATCAAGATTCTTGATAGGCTTGGCTTCAATCCACTTGGTAAACTTGTCGACTGCTACCAGCAGATGAGTGAATCCTCCTTGGCCTGTTCTGAATGGTCCGACTGTATCTAATCCCCACACGGCGAATGGCCAAGCAAGAGGAATTGTCTTCAGCGCAGACGTTGGCTTGTGGGACTTGTTTGAATAGAACTGACAACCTTCGCAACGGTCGACCATATCTTTTGCCATTTCATTCGCCTGCAATCAGAAGAAACCAGCTCTGAATGCTTTGGCGACGATTGCCCTTGAGGAGGCATGATGACCGCAGGTTCCCGAGTGAATTTATTCCAAGATTAACTGTCCCTCCTCAGGAGAGATACACCGCTGAAGGACGCCTGAAACACTTTCCCTGTACAACTGGTCATCAATGACGGTGAAGGACTTCGACCTGCGAACGATCTGCCTAGCTTGGACTTCGTCTTCTGGTAACTCTTGCCTCATGATGTACGCAATGAATAGCACAGTCCATTCGGGAATGACAGCAAGAAGCTCCATGATCAAAACAACCACAGCGGGGACCTCGACTTCAATCTGATCTGTTGAGCTCTTCGGTTGTACTGGTTCCTCTGTAAAAGGATCTTCTTTTACCGAGGGGAGTTGTAGGTGCTCGAGGCAGACATCCCTCGGGACCGGTCTCCGAGTGGATCCAAGTTTTGCCAATTCATCTACTGCTTGGTTTTTCAGTCGGGGAACGTGCTGAAGTTCCAGACCTTCGAACTTTTTCTCGAGCTCGCTTATTGCGTTGCAGTATGCAGTCATGGTGGGGTTCCTTACATCCCATTCCTTCATTACTTGATTAACCACTAGATCTGAGTCGCCATAGACCATCAGTCGACGGACGCCGAGTGTGATGGCCACGCGCAACCTGTAAAGGAGAACTTCGTACTCTGCTTCGTTGTTGGAAGAATCAAAATGGATCTGCAACACATACTTGAGTTTATCACCTTTTGGGGATATGAGCACTACACCGGCGCCGGAGCCATTCAACATCTTGGACCCATCGAAGAACATGGTCCAATGAGCCGAGTAGATGTGAGTCGGTTGCTGTTGTTCTACCCATTCTGCTATGAAGTCAGCAAGAGCTTGAGACTTTATAGCTTTCTTGGCTTCGAACTTGATGTTGCAGTATAGCATCTCCATTGCCCACTTTGCCACTCGGCCTGATGTGTCCCGATTGTGGAGAATTTCTGACAACGGAGCATCAGATATGACAGATACCGAGTGGTCTTGGAAATAATGAGCCACCTTCTTTGCAGTCATGTAGATCCCATAAATAAGCTTCTGATAATGGGGATACCTCTGCTTGGAAGGAGTCAGGACTTCGGAAACATAATATACTGGTCGCTAAACCTTGTACGCTTTGCCTTCTTCTTCGCGTTCCACTGTCAGAACGGTGCTGACGACTTGATTTGTAGCCGCGATGTACAGAAGAAGGGGTTCTTTACTAAGCGGGGCAGTAAGAACCGGTTGGGTGGAAAGCAGGGCTTTGAGGTCGTCGAATGCGATTTGGGCTTCGTCTGTCCGCTCGAAGGTATCGGACTTCTTCATGAGTCGGTACAGAGGTAACGCCTTCTCGCCGAGTCGAGCGATAAACCTGCTCAAAGCCGCTAGGAAACCCGTGAGCTTTTGAACATCATGTACTCTTACCGGCCGCTCCATTCGAACAATGGTCACGATCTTTTCGGGGTTGACATCGATCCCTCGTTCGGAGACGAAGAAACCGAGTAACTTCCCGCTGGGAATGCCGAATGAACATTTGGCTGGGTTGAGCTTGATATCGTACCTACGTACGTTGGTCAATGTTTCTGCCAAGTCAGTCAGTAGGTCGGAACCTTTGCGTGACTTTACTACGATATCATCCATATATGCCTCCACATTTCGACCGATCTGGTCTAGGAGGCATTTTTGGATCATGCGCATAAAAGTTGCTCCTGCATTCTTCAAACCGAATGGCATAGTGATGTAACAGAAGCACCCGAATGGGGTGATGAAGGCTGTTTTTAATTCATCTGGACCATACAGACGGATCTGATGATAGCCCGAATAGGTATCAAGGAAGGATAAACGCTCGCAACCCGCAGTCGAATCAACGATTTGATCAATGCGGGAGAGCGGGAAGTGATCTTTCGGACAAACCTTATTGAGATGCTTGAAATCGATGCACATACGGAGAGACTTGTCCTTCTTGGGCACCATGACAACATTAGCGAGCCACTCAGAGTGGTGCACCTCGCGAATGAAGTTGGCTGCCAAAAGTTTAGCCACCTCCTCTCCGATTGCTTTCCTCTTGTGCGCGACGGACCGACGCAGGCGTTCTCGGACGGGCCGAGCGGCAGGATCCACATGCAGTCGGTGCTCAGCCAACTCCCTAGGTACACCTGGCATGTCAGCAGGCTTCCATGCAAAAAGGTCCCTGTTCTCACGGAGGAATTGGATGAGCTCGGCTTCCTATTTTGGATCAAGGGTGGTGGAGATGTTTGTCGGGGAGGCGGCGGCGTCCGTCGGGTGGATGCTGACTTTCTTCGTGTATCCCGCCGACTGGAATGCGGACTCGGAAGCTGGCTTCTTTGAACGCATCAGGTCAGCGGGGTCGGCGGTCTTGTTGTACTCATCCAGCTCAAGTACAGCCATCTGATGATCGGCAATTCTCGACCCCTGCTGCAGACAATCCTCGGCCCGCTGCCGATTGCGTGTGGCAGTAATCTCACCTTTGGGACCGGGCATCTTCAGCTTCAAATAGACATAACATGGACGGGCCATGAAACGCGCATATGCCGGACGGCCCAGAATCGCATGCTATGCACTCTAGAAGTCTACCACCTCGAATGTCAGCTTCTCCTTGCGGAAGTTCTTATCAGAGCCGAAGACGACATCCAACGCAATCTGGCCGAGTGATTTGGCCTTTCTTCCTGGGACGACTCCGTGGAACTGCATACTGCTCTCGCTAAGTTTGGACATCGGAATGCCCATTCCCTTGAGAGTGTCAGCGTATATGATATTCAAGCCGCTGCCGCCGTCCATGAGGACTTTGCGCAGCCTAACTCCTTCCACCACCGGGTCGACGACCAGATCTTGCCTCCCTGGGGTGGGTACGTGTGCTGGGTGGTCTGACTGATCAAAGGTGATCGCAGTCTGTGACCACTTGAGGAACGTGGGAGTGGATGGGGTTGCCATGTTTACCTCCCTGTTAACCAGCTTCAGTCGACTTTTGCTTTCCACATCAGCAAAAATCATCAACGTTGCATGGACATGGGGGAACGGATCCTCCTTGTCCTCATCATCCTGGTCGGTGTCCTTCTCACTCGGTTGTCCTTCACCGAATCCTTGGATCAGGAGGCGACACTGCCGAGTGGTATGCTTCGGCAATATCACATTGCCTTCTTCATCCGTCTTCATGTGGATTGGACACGGTTGATCCAGGATGGAATTTCCTGACTGCCTCTTCTTGGGGGTGTACCGTGCTTTCCCCTTGCCTTTGAACTTGGCATTTGTAACGGCTCCTGCATCTGCCTGCGGAGTGGATTGAGCTTTGTGCTTCTGCTTCCGATTGTTGTTCCCATCTCCATCGGCGACTGACTTATGCTTGCCGCTACGTATGCGGTCCTCCTCTTCGACATTTGCATAGCGCGTGGCTATCTCCATCATCTTGCTCATGGAGATGTCGCCTGTCCGATCGAACTTCAGGTACAGATCTCTGTACCGCATGCCTGCCTTGAAGGCGTAGACTGCTTGGTGCTCTGTGACGTTCTCCACCGTGTGGTAGAGGGTCGTCCAGCGCTGGATGAAATCGCGCAAGGGCTCGTTCTGCTTCTGGACACAATGCTGGAGCTCTACGAGACCAGCAGGGCGTTTGCACGTACCCTCGAAGGTCCTGATGAAGACTCGGGACAGATCTGCCTAGCTGTAGATGCTTGACGGAGCTAAATGGTTTAGCCAAGCTCGCGCCGAACCGTCGAGCATCAGGGGGAGATGTTTCATGGCAGCATGGTCATCTCCGCCACCGATCTGGACCTCCACTCTGTAGTCGTCCAACCAAGTTTCTGGTTTGGATTCTCCCATGAATTTGCTGATTCCCGTCGCCAATCGCAAGTTGGGAGGGATGTCAGCTGAGCGGATGGCCCGACTGAAGCACTCGAGGCCAGAAACGACGGTCCTGCTTCCACTCGTACGGTCTCTATCGTGACCATCACGGTGGGCTCGACTTCTGTCGACCATCTTCTGGGCAATGTACCCTCTTGCATCAGGCCTTGGATCATGCGCGCCATCGCACGAACGACGATCATCGTAATGACGGGGCCCATAAGGCCCACTCCGTGGAGGAGAACGCGAACGGCGACGATCTTCGGGATGAGACCGATCTTGGGGAACGTCGCATGGGAAACAAAAATTTTCCTACGCGCACGAAGACCTATCATGGTGATGTCCATCTACGAGAGGGGATGAGTGATCTACGTACCCTCGTAGACCGTACAGCAGAAGCGTTAGAGAACGCGGTTGATGTAGTGGAACGTCCTCACGTCCCTCGATCCGCCCCGCGAACAATCCCGCGATCAGTCCCACGATCTAGTACCGAACGGACGGCACCTCCGCGTTCAGCACACGTACAGCTCGACGATGATCTCGGCCTTCTTGATCCAGCAAGAGAGACGGAGAGCTAGAAGAGTTCTCCGGCAGCATGACGGCGCTCCGGAGGTTGGTGATGACCTTGTCTCAGCAGGGCTCCGCCCGAGCTCCGCAGAAACGCGATCTAGAGGAAAAACCGTGGAGGTATGTGGTCGGGCTGCCGTGGAAAAATCGTCTCAAATCAGCCCTAAAACCTCCGTATATATAGGTGGGAGGGAGGGGACCTTGCCTTGGGGCTCAAGGAGCCCCACGGGGGTCGGCCGAGTCCAAGGGGGGAGGACTCCCCCCCAAACCGAGTTGGACTTGGTTTGGTGGGAGGGAGTCCCCCTTCCTTCCCACCTCCTCCTTTTTTTTTCTTTCTCTTTGATTTTTATCTCTATGGCGCATAGAGCACTTGTGGGCTGTCCCACCAGCCCACTAAGGGCTGGTGTGCCTCCCTCAAGGCCTATGGGCTTCCCCGGGGTGGATTGCCCCCCCCCCCCCCCCCCGGTGAACTCCCGGAACCCATTCGTCATTCCCGGTACATTCCCGGTAACTCCGAAAACCTTCCGGTAATCAAATGAGGTCATACTATATATCAATCTTCATTTCCGGACCATTCCGGAAACCCTCGTGACGTCCGTGATCTCATCCGGGACTCCGAACAACATTCGGTAACCAACAATATAACTCAAATACGCATAAAACAACGTCAAACCTTAAGTGTGCAGACCCTGCGGGTTCGAGAACTATGTAGACATGACCCGAGAGACTTCTCGGTCAATATCCAATAGCGGGACCTGGATGCCCATATTGGATCCTACATATTCTACGAAGATCTTATCGTTTGAACCTCAGTGTCAAGGATTCAAATAATCCCGTATGTTATTCCCTTTGTCCTTCGGTATGTTACTTGCCCGAGATTTGATCGTCAGTATCCGCATACCTATTTCAATCTCGTTTACCGGCAAGTCTCTTTACTCGTTCCGTAATACAAGATCCCGCAACTTACACTAAGTTACATTGCTTGCAAGGCTTGTGTGTGATGTTGTATTACCGAGTGGGCCCCGAGATACCTCTCCGTCACACGAAGTGACAAATCCCAGTCTTGATCCATACTAACTCAACTAACACCTTCGGAGATACCTGTAGAGCATCTTTATAGTCACCCAGTTACGTTGCGACGTTTGATACACACAAAGCATTCCTCCGGTGTCAGTGAGTTATATGATCTCATGGCCATAGGAATAAATACTTGACACACAAAAAACAGTAGCAACAAAATGACACGATCAACATGCTACGTCTATTAGTTTGGGTCTAGTCCATCACGTGATTCTCCTAATGACGTGATCCAGTTGTCAAGCAACAACACCTTGTTCATAATCAAAAGACACTGACAATCTTTGATCAACTGGCTAGCCAACTAGAGGCATGCTAGGGACTGTGTTTTGTCTATGTATCCACACATGTAAATGAGTCTTCATTCAATACAATTATAGCATGGATAATAAACGATTATCTTGATACAGGAATTATAATAATAACTATATTTATTATTGCCTCTAGGGCATAATTCCAACAGTGTCCCACTTGCACTAGAGTCAATAATCTAGCCCTCACATCACCATGTGAATTACATTGTAATAAATCTAACACCCATACAGTTCTGGTGTCGATCATGTTTTGGCCGTGGAAGAGGTTTAGTCAGCGGGTCTGCTACATTCAGATCCGTGTGCACTTTGCATATATTTACGTCCTCTTCCTCGACGTAGTCGCGGATGAGGTTGAAGCGTCGTTTGATGTGTCTGGTCTTCTTGTGAAACCGTGGTTCCTTTGCTAAGGCAATGGCACCAGTGTTGTCACAGAACAAGGTTATTGGATTCAGTGTGCTTGGCACCACTCCAAGATCCGTCATGAACTGCTTCATCCAGACACCCTCCTTAGCCGCCTCCGAGGCAGCCATGTACTCCGCTTCACATGTAGAATCTGCTACGACGCTTTGCTTGGAACTGCACCAGCTTACTGCACCCCCATTAAGAATAAATACGTATGCGGTTTGTGACTTAGAGTCGTCCGGATCTGTGTCAAAGCTTGCATCGACGTAACCTTTTACGGCGAGCTCTTCGTCACCTCCATACACGAGAAACATCTCCTTAGTCCTTTTCAGGTACTTCAGGATATTCTTGACCGCTGTCCAGTGATCCACTCCTGGATTACTCTGGAACCTACCTGCCATACTTATGGCCAGGCTAACATCCGGTCTAGTGCACAGCATTGCATACATGATAGAACCTATGGCTGAAGCATAGGGGACGGAGCGCATATGCTCTCTATCTTCATCAGTTGTTGGGCACTGAGTCTTACTCAATCTCGTACCTTGTAGAACTGGCAAGAACCCTTTCTTGGACTGTTCCATTTTGAACCTCTTCAAAACTTTATCAAGGTATGTGCTTTGTGAAAGTCCTATCAGGCGTTTTGATCTATCCCTATAGATCTTAATGCCTAGAATGTAAGCAGCTTCTCCTAGGTCCTTCATAGAGAAACTTTTATTCAAGTAACCTTTTATGCTCTCCAAAAACTCTACGTTGTTTCCAATCAGTAATATGTCATCCACATATAATATTAGAAACGCCACAGAGCTCCCACTCACTTTCTTGTAAATACAAGATTCTCCAACCACTTGTACAAACCCAAATGCTTTGATCACCTCATCAAAGCGTTTGTTCCAACTCTGAGATGCTTGCACCAGTCCATCAATGGATCGCTGGAGCTTGCACACCTTGTTAGCATTCTTAGGATCGACAAAACCTTCGGGTTGTATCATATACAACTCTTCCTCAAGGAAACCGTTAAGGAACGCCGTTTTGACATCCATCTGCCAGATTTCATAATCGAAAAATGCAGCTATTGCTAACATGATTCTGACGGACTTAAGCATCGCTACGGGTGAGAGAGTCTCATCGTAGTCAACTCCTGGAACTTGTGAAAAACCCTTTGCCACAAGTCGAGCTTTATAAACGGTTACATTGCCGTCAGCGTCCGTCTTTTTCTTAAAGATCCATTTGTTCTGAATAGCCTTGCGGCCCTCAGGTAGTATCTCCAAAGTCCACACTTTCTTCTCATACATGGATCCTATCTCGGACTTCATGGCTTCTAGCCATTTGTTGGAATCTGGGCCCACCATTGCTTCTTCATAATTTGCAGGTTCATTGTTGTCTAACAACATGATTGACAAGACGGGATTACCGTACCACTCTGGAGCAGCACGTGATCTCGTCGACCTGCGTGGTTCAACAGAAACTTGAACTGGAGTTTCATGATCATCATCATTAACTTCCTCCTCAACCGGCGTCGCAATGACAGAGGTTTCCCCTTGCCCTGCGCCACCATCCAGAGGGATGAAAGGTTCGACAACCTCGTCAGGTTCTATCTTCCTCCCACTCAATTCTCTCGAGAGAAACTCCTTCTCGAGAAAAGCTCCGTTTTTAGCAATAAACACTTTGCCTCGGATTTGAGATAGAAGGTGTACCCAACTGTCTCTTTTGGGTAACCTATGAAGACGCACTTTTCCGCTTTGGGTTCCAGCTTTTCAGGCTGAAGCTTTTTGACATAAGCATCGCATCCCCAAACTTTAAGAAACGACAACTTTGGCCTTTTGCCATACCACAGTTCGTATGGTGTCGTCTCAACGGATTTTGATGGTGCCCTATTTAAAGTGAATGCAGCTGTTTCTAATGCATAACCCCAAAATGATAACGGCAAATCAGTAAGAGACATCATAGACCGCACCATCTCTAATAGAGTACGATTACGACGTTCGGACACAACATTACGATGTGGTGTTCCAGGCGGTGTTAACTGTGAAACAATTCCACACTGTCTTAAGTGAGCACCAAACTCGAAACTCAGATATTCACCCCCACGATCAGACCGTAGGAACTTGATCTTCTTGTTGCGATGATTTTCCACTTCACTCTGAAATTGCTTGAACTTTTCAAATGTTTCAGACTTGTGCTTCATCAAGTAGACATAACCATATCTACTTAAATCGTCAGTGAAGGTGAGAAAATAACGATATCCGCCGCGTGCCTCCATGCTCATCAGACCACACACATCGGTATGTATGATTTCCAACAAGTCACTTGCACGCTCCATTGTTCCTGAGAACAGAGTCTTAGTCATCTTGCCTATGAGGCATGGTTCGCACGTGTCAAGTGAATCAAAGTCAAGTGACTCCAAAAGTCCATCAGCATGGAGTTTCTTCATGCGCTTTACACCAATATGACCTAAGCAGCAGTGCCACAAAAATATGGCGCTATCATTGTTAACTCTAACTCTTTTGGTCTCAATGTTATGTATATGCGTATCGCTATCAAGATTCAATATGAACAATCCTCTCACATTCGGTGCATGACCACAAAAGATGTTACACATAGAAATAGAACAACCATTATTCTCTGACTTAAAAGAGTAACCGTCTCGCAATAAACAAGATCCAGATATAATGTTCATGCTCAACGCAGGCACTAAATAACAATGATTTAAGTTCATCACTAATCCTGATGGTAGTTGAAGTGACACTGTGCCGACGGCGATTGCATCAACCTTGGAACCATTTCCTACGCGCATCGTCACTTCATCTTTCACCAGCCTTCGTCTATTCCGCAGTTCCTGTTTCGAGTTGCAAATATGAGCAACAGAACCGGTATCGAATACCCAGGCACTACTACGAGAGCCGGTTAAGTACACATCAATAACATGTATATCAAATATACCTGATTTTTCTTTGCCCGCCTTCTTATCTGCCAGATACTTGGGGCAATTGCGCTTCCAGTGACCCATACCCTTGCAATAGTAACACTCTGTTTCTGGCTTAGGTCCAGCTTTGGGTTTCTTCGTCGGATTGGCAACAGGCTTGCCGCTCTTCTTCGAATTGCCCTTCTTGCCTTTGCCATTTCTCTTGAAACTAGTGGTCTTATTCACCATCAACACTTGATGCTCTTTACGGAGTTCAGACTCTGCGACTTTCAACATCGCAAACAACTCGCCGGGAGACTTGTTCATCCCTTGCATGTTGTAGTTCAACACAAAGCCTTTATAGCTTGGTGGCAGTGATTGAAGGATTCTATCAGTGATGGCTTCTTGCGGGAGTTCAATCCCCAGCTCAGCTAGACGGTTTGAGTACCCAGACATTTTGAGCACATGTTCACTGACAGACGAGTTTTCCTCCATCTTGCAAGCATAGAATTTATCGGAGGTCTCATACCTCTCGATCCGGGCGTTCTTCTGAAAGATAAACTCCAACTCCTGGAACATCTCAAATGCTCCATGACGCTCAAAGCGACGTTGAAGTCCCGGTTCTAAGCCATACAAGACTGCACATTGAACTATTGAGTAGTCCTCCTTACGTGCTAACCAAGCGTTCTTAACATCCTGATCGGCCGTAGCGGGTGGTTCATCTCCTAGCGCAGCATTAAGGACATAATGCTTCTTCCCATCTTGTAAGATTAGCTTAAGATTACTAGCCCGGTCTACAAAGTTGCTTCCATCATCTTTCAACTTAGCTTTCTCTAGGAACGTATTAAAATTCAGGATGACTGTCGCATGAGCCATGATCTACAACACAAATATATTCAAAGTGGACTTAGATTATGTTCAAGATAATTAGAGTTTAACTTAATCAAATTATTCGCTAAACTCCCACTCAAAAAGTACATCTCTCTAGTCATTTGAGTGGTTCATGATCCACTTACACTAGCTCAAGTTCGATCATCACGTGAGTTGAGTATAGTTTCAGTGGTAAGCATCCCTATGCTAATCATATCATCTATATGATTCATGATCGACCTTTCAGTCTCATGTGTTCCGAGGCCATGTCTGCACATGCTAGGCTCGTCAAGCTTAACCCGAGTGTTCCGCGTGCGCAACTGTTTTGCACCCGTTGTATGTGAACGTTGAGTCTATCACACCCGATCATCACGTGGTGTCTCGAAACGACGAACTGTAGCAACGGTGCACAGTCGGGGAGAACACAATTTCGTCTTGAAATTTTAGTGAGAGATCACCTCATAATGCTACCGTCGTTCTAAGCAAAATAAGGTGCATAAAAGGATTAAGATCACATGCAATTCATAAGTGACATGATATAGCCATCATCACGTGCTTCTTGATCTCCATCACCAAAGCACCGGCCCGATCTTCTTGTCACCGGCGCCACGCCATGATCTCCATCAACGTGTTGCCATCGGGGTTGTCGTGCTACTCATGCTATTACTACTAAAGCTACATCCTAGCAAAATAGTAAACGCATCTGCAAGCACAAACGTTAGTATAATGACAACCCTATGGCTCCTGCCGGTTGCCGTACCATCGACGTGCAAGTCGATATTTCTATTACAACATGATCATCTCATACATCCAATAGATCACATCACATCGTTGGCCATATCACATCACAAGCATACCCTGCAAAAACAAGTTAGACGTCCTCTAATTTTGTTGTTGCATGTTTTACGTGGTGACCGGGGGTATCTAGTAGGATCGCATCTTACTTACGCAAACACCACAACGGAGATATATGAGTTGCTATTTAACCTCATCCAAGGACCTCCTCGGTCAAATCCGATTCAACTAAAGTTGGAGAAACCGACACTTGCCAGTCATCTTTGAGCAACGGAGTTACTCGTAACGATGAAACCAGTCTCTCGTAAGCGTACGAGTAATGTCGGTCCAAGCCGCTTCAATCCAACAATACCGCGGAATCAAGAAAAGACTAAGGAGGGCAGCAAAACGCACATCACCGCCCACAAAAACTTTTGTGTTCTACTCGAGAAGACATCTACGCATGAATCTAGCTCATGATGCCACTGTTGGGGAACGTCGCATGGGAAACAAAGATTTTCCTACGCGCACGAAGACCTATCATGGTGATGTCCATCTACGAGAGGGGATGAGTGATCTACGTACCCTCGTAGACCGTACAGCAGAAGCGTTAGAGAACGCGGTTGATGTAGTGGAACGTCCTCACGTCCCTTGATCCGCCCCGCGAACAATCCCGCGATCAGTCCCACGATCTAGTACCGAACGGACGGCACCTCCGCGTTCAGCACACGTACAGCTCGACGATGATCTCGGCCTTCTTGATCCAGCAAGAGACACGGAGAGCTAGAAGAGTTCTCCGGCAGCGTGACGACGCTCTGGAGGTTGGTGATGACCTTGTCTCAGCAGGGCTCCGCCCGAGCTCCGCAGAAACGCGATCTAGAGGAAGAACCGTGGAGGTATGTGGTCGGGCTGCCGTGGAAAAATCGTCTCAAATCAGCCCTAAAACGTCCGTACATATAGGTGGGAGGGAGGGGACCTTGCCTTGGGGCTCAAGGAGCCCCACGGGGGTCGGCCGAGTCCAAGGGGGGAGGACTCCCCCCCCCAAACCGAGTTGGACTTGGTTTGGTGGGAGGGAGTCCCCCTTCCTTCCCACCTCCTCCTTTTTTTTTCTTTCTCTTTGATTTTTATCTCTATGGCGCATAGAGCACTTGTGGGCTGTCCCACCAGCCCACTAAGGGTTGGTGTGCCTCCCTCAAGGCCTATGGGCTACCCCGGGGTGGGTTGCCCCCCCCCCCCCTCGGTGAACTCCCGGAACCCATTCGTCATTCCCGGTAACTCCGAAAACCTTTCGGTAATCAAATGAGGTCATCCTATATATCAATATTCGTTTCCGGACCATTCCGGAAACCCTCGTGACGTCCGTGATCTCATCCAGGACTCCGAACAACATTCGGTAACCAACAATATAACTCAAATACGCATAAAACAACGTCGAACCTTAAGTGTGCAGACCCTGCGGGTTCGAGAACTATGTAGACATGACCCAGAGACTTCTCGGTCAATATCCAATAGCGGGACCTGGATGCCCATATTGGATCCTACATATTCTACGAAGATCTTATCGTTTGAACCTCAGTGCCAAGGATTCATATAATCCCGTATGTTATTCCCTTTGTCCTTCGGTATGTTACTTGCCCGAGATTTGATCGTCAGTATCCGCATACCTATTTCAATCTCGTTTACCGGCAAGTCTCTTTACTCGTTCCGTAATACAAGATCCCGCAACTTACACTAAGTTACATTGCTTGCAAGGCTTGTGTGTGATGTTGTATTACCGAGTGGGCCCCGAGATACCTCTCCGTCACACGAAGTGACAAATCCCAGTCTTGATCCATACTAACTCAACTAACACCTTCGGAGATACCTGTAGAGCATCTTTATAGTCACCCAGTTACGTTGCGACGTTTGATACACACAAAGCATTCCTCCGGTGTCAGTGAGTTATATGATCTCATGGTCATAGGAATAAATACTTGACACGCAGAAAACAGTAGCAACAAAATGACACGATCAACATGCTACGTCTATTAGTTTGGGTCTAGTCCATCACGTGATTCTCCTAATGACGTGATCCAGTTGTCAAGCAACAACACCTTGTTCATAATCAAAAGACACTGACAATCTTTGATCAACTGGCTAGCCAACTAGAGGCATGCTAGGGACGGTGTTTTGTCTATGTATCCACACATGTAAATGAGTCTTCATTCAATACAATTATAGCATGGATAATAAACGATTATCTTGATACAGGAATTATAATAATAACTATATTTATTATTGCCTCTAGGGCATAATTCCAACAACCGAATGGGAAGCGGATTCCGACTCGGGTCCCTGGAACGGCTGCCCCCTCTGCATCGCTGGTGAGAGTCGGGACTGAAAACCGACCGATGCGTGTTCACTTGAACAGAACTATTGTGGATCCTATTATGCGACTGGGAGACCGCCGAATTTTGTTGTTGCGCCGTATGCAACAAGGCACGGATTTGCTCGATTCCTCTACAAGCCTACGAATCAGTCGCACTAGTGGGGACGGGGCCTTTAGCCCCGGCCCGTAAGGGGCTTTAGTCCCGGTTCACCAACCGGGACTAAAGGGGCTGGACTAAAGGCCTAACCTTTCGTCCCGACCCTCTTACAAGCCGGGACTAAAGGTGCTCCACGTGGGCGCCTCGTAGCGCCCCAGGGGCAGGCCCTTTAGTCCCGGTTCGTTACAAGGACCGGGACTAAAGATTTTCAGATTTTGCTGGGTTTTGGGGTTTTTTTTTGAATGAAATAATTTTTGGGTTTTAGGGTTTTAGGGTTTAGGTGTTCGGGAGATTAACGTGATGCCTCGTTTGGTGTTCGGGAATTAGTTTTCATATAATTTAAATAGAAAAAATATGCATATATATATATATAAGATTAACTTATCTTACAAGCGATCATATATATACAATTATATGGAGATGTGAATTATCGGGACTAGAGCCCGTCTATTCGATTACATGGACGAACAACAGTAATTGCCCTTAGCTACACTAAATCGTCCTTTGTCTTCTATATCTTCCGTCCTCAGAAATCCCGCAAGCTCCTCTGCAACAGCAATCGCGCGTTGCTCTGGTAGGACCTTCGTCCTCATGGCCGTGTGCTATATAAGAAGAGGAGATGAATATGAATATCAATCATGATAACAAAGAATGACGGGTAAAAATAGAGGTGTGAATGTTCATTGCTTACGTCGAATCTGTGATCCTTGAACTCGGAGGTAAACGTGTGAATGGTCTCGCAAACATAGTATCCGCATAGATGCGTTCCCCGTGGCTGCTGGTCGCACTTTACAAGAATAGAATATATATAATCAAAATAATAATCTAGCATCATAAATGTATTGAAAATTAATAGAAGTATATCATACTACTACTTACCTGAGCCGCTCTAAAGGTCAGCTTCTCAGGAAAGTTACCGGGAGTCACGCACTTGAACCGCTTCCAAACCCTGCCCGACAAGGATAATGATTTGCTAAGTTTTTCATTAATTGATATATCAGAAAATCATCGAAAGAGACCGATAGAGCGCAAGAATGATTAAAATTACCCTTGGAGCATGTCCTGCAGGCTTTGGAACTGTTCCAAGGGTCTCGATAATGGGTCGAAGGCATCAACTCTTCCCTTATCAATTTGAATGTCCAACAGAATCCAATGGAAGCTGCACATGTATATATATATATATATATATGTGTGTGTGTGTGTGTGTGTGTGTGTGTGTGTGTGTGTGTGTGTGTGTGTGTGTGTCAGTAACTTATCAATTACACTTATAAGTGAATGGACACAACAGAGTAAAGACCCTCACCTGAAGTTGTATGGAAACAGTATGTGGTCACAGAAATTTTGATCTCTTAGAAACCTTAGAAGGTTTTCCTCCGTCTCCTTGGGTTTGTCAGTTAGCGTCGCTATATGTATTTTATCTGGGTCAATAAACCCAATATTTAGGATGCTCTTACTTTTACAATCCAGAATCTTCATTCTGCATAATAGAGTACAAGTTATATATAGACAATGAATTTAAATAACTAAACAAGTTATATGTAGACAACGAATTGAAAAACTTACACACAATAGCAACTCATAAGCGATTTGTCGAGGGCGTCGCCATTGTACATCTGGAAGAGTTCATCAAAGTCGATATGGATTTCTTCGGAGCGGCCGTAGTACTCCCGTGGGACACTCAGCACGATCATCGTTCTCCCATTCTTTGATTCACTTAAGTACCATTTATGCAAGTAACGCATATTTGTTGGGAGATCATCTTTGCTGACCAAAGGCTCTCCCCTAACAAACTGTGGCTTAGGGGCTACCACAGCCTTGGGTATCCTGTCGTCTTGGGAAGCCAACAAATCTTCAATCGAGATACCACATTCAGCCGCCAACTCCTTTGCTCTTTCAAAAGCTTGCCCCTCCACCGGAGGGGGAACATTCTCGGATAACACCTTGAGGGGTGGGATCGACTGTTTGGCATGTTGTCCAAGCTGAGGAACGTCTGATTTTTTCTTGCTTGTAGTTGAACTTGATTTGCTCCCACTTGCACTTGCACGTGAGCTGCTCTTTTTCACTTCCTTCTGCAATGTGCGTGTATAGTCATCAGGCTTATAGTGTAAGTCATACTGTGATGGAAGGGTTATGAAGTCTTTTTCCCATGCTATTTGCTTCTCGGTGTATTCCGGGTGGGGCTCGGGTTCCTTCTTTTTCATCTGCGCATCATGCTATTCCTTTGCTATCCTGGCGTTTTCCTCGGGGGTACGATCATAAGGTCTGATAGGAAGATTAGCATGAGGTACCTTTGGGAGGGGGGACAGTTTGCGCTTTGGGGAGCTCCGTCGCTTAGAAATCATCGACGGAGCGTTCTTGCTGGCACGCTTCCGCTTAGTATCATGTGCGGGCGGCGGCGGAGACGGACGACCCAAGTCCGGCGGCGATGTTCGAGATGGACTCGTGTTGTGCTGGCTGACATCATGTGGAGGGCTTGGAGGTAATGGAGGTGTAGGTGACCTGCGACGACTCGGAGGCGGTGTTGTCCTTGGGGCCGAGCCTGGAAGCTTGATGTAGTTCTTGTCCCATAGGATGACTCCACCCAGTACTTCTCCAAGTGTCCTCTCATCTTCGGGTCCAGCTATGTCGAGCTCCATATCATTAAACTCCGTCATGATTTCATCCACCCCGACTTTAGCAAAGCCAGCTGGAATCTCACGGCCATGCCAGCGTGCATCAGGGCCAGAAGGTAAAGCTTGTCCGACGGCCACCTTCATGGATATGTTCTTGAATTTCTGATGGAGTTCACATGATGTTGACTACTTGATTCCATCCACGTGGTAGCCGGGACCGCCCTCTATCATTCTTCGTTCATCGTCGGGCGGGGCCTCAGATTCAGCCACGCTGCTTTTCCGCTTAGATGGGGCGCCGGTAATATCAAGTGCAGGATCTTCCTGGCGCGGTACTCCTCTAAGCTCATCAATCTGCTTCTGTTGCTCGTTAATCCTGGCAAGCAACTAGATGAACTTGTCATTCTCCTCATCCTGATGCCGCTTCTTTGCTCTCTCTCGGCTTCTGTAAGTGTCTTGGTCTCTGGTAAACCCAAGCCACCACAGGTAAGAAGGTCTGAAGCCTCGCGTTCGTCCTCCATGTTCGTCATTGCCGAGGACCAGTGTGAGCAAATCTTTATCTCTATCTGCAGTGAACTTTCTTTGTCCCTCCTTAATTTCTTTCACTATCCTTTTCCAATTCTCCCTGGGTATCCTAAGATCGTCATTGTAGATGAGGTCCCCTGTTGTTTCCTCGTACGACCCACCATGCGCAAGGAACCAATTTCTTGCTCTCAATTCCCACTCATCACGGAGTGGTTCAGGTACGATGCCTTTATCTATCAGATCTTGCTCTTTCTTATCCCACTTTGGGATGGCAGTCTCATAGCCCCCTGGCCCCAGCTTGTGGTGATATTTCTTCTTGTCGGCATTTATCTTGTTCTTTTCTGATAATGCCTCGGCATCTTCTGACTCCTTGTACTCTTGAAATGCCTTCCAGTGATTCGCCTGCTTGGCTAGATACCCCTCGAATACTGGCACTTTCTTTGTCTTCACATAGTTTTTCCATAGCTTCTTCTTCCAACTACGGAACAGTTCGGCCATCATCTTCAGAGTCCACTGCTTGACTTTGGCCCTCAGTTTGTCTGCGGCGTCTTCATTCTCACATTCTGGCAGGTTGAAATGTGACATGAGATCATTCCAAAGATTATATTTGTACCTTTCGGCGACATAGTCACTATCGGCTGCCCCTTTGCGCTTGTTCCACTCCCGAACGCTGATCGGGACGTGATCCCAAACGAGAACTCCGCATTGCTTCTTGAATGTGTCAGCAGCATTCTTAGGAAGCTTGGGTTCGCCCGTAGGAAATATCACCTCAAATGTGTAATGCGTCCGTGCATCCAACTTTCTAGTCGGGCCTCGTTTCGTAGTTTTGCTCGATGTGGAGGCCTAAGAGGGAGAAACATTCGTCAAATGAATGTATATGTATACAATATAGAGCTATCTCCAATATTTTTCACATATTACAAGTGATTGTCGAACTTCATATGTATACCTCGCCGGACTTCTCCTCTTCACCGGCTTCTCCATCAGTGGAGCTATCACCTTCTTCGTCATGGGACCTATCTCCTGACCCATCGGCTTCATCTTCGTGTCGCTCGACCTCCATTCCAACGTCCTGGTTTAGATATGACGACGGAGATTCAGCTGGTTCAACGTCAGGGCCGTCTTTGATTATATCTTCGAGAAGTTCTTCCTCTTCGAGGTTCCTGATATGTGGATCCATAGTTCTGCAAAAAACGGATTCTCTTAACCTTTGTACCAAAAAAGAATTATTCTATCAGGAACTCCGTTCCAAAACAACTTAAGTCCGGGTCGTGGCTCCACCCGGGACTCCTAGATTTCTACATAGTATTCAAAGTAGGAGTACTTTTCCAATTTGAGCATTCAATAAGCAAAACCAAATCGTAAAATAAAGTAGTATTCAAATTAGCATGCATTCAATTATAAGCTAATACATCATCACTTTTGTCCGTACATCGTCGAATATTATCACTAATACTCCTCGAATACTATCATACATATAGCATCACTGATACATCTAGAACCGTAGCGCCCGACGGGTATCGGCGCGGGCGGTGGACACCCAAAGAGAAGGAACCATCACACGATCATAGCTCCAGTGAGACCCCCGAAGAACCTGCCAGGTATGCTCGAACCTGCCCTCCAACGCAACCATGTAGCGACGGACGTGCTCATCCTCCTCGCTGACAGGGTGACGTACCACCTCTGCGGTGTCCGGAAGCCTCGGTACCCTCACTGGCCCACGCGACCGCCACCAAACAAGGATCGGGTCAACGACGGGCTGGCTCCTCACCAACCTACGCCCCTCGGAAGGTAGCACCTCCCAATACCAGCCGGGCGGAGCCCAGTCCCAGACAGGGCCCCTCTGATCAAGCAGGTGTCGCCCGTCGAGTCGACGACGAGGATGCGGGATAGGCATCGTAAAATGAACTAAAAAAATAAACTAGTTCTATTAATTTTCTTGCTAAAAATAAACTATTAACACTTAAGCATATACAATAGCAAAATTAAACTATTAACACTTAAGCATATACAATAGCAAAATTAAGCAATAATCTAAGAAACACTATTAACACGTAAGCATATACACTATACAATAGCAAAATTAAATGACAAAAAAAATATTTCTTCTTCTTGTAACCCTAAACTAATTTTTCCTCTTCTTCTATTTCTCCTCTTCTTCTACTTCTTCTACTTGTACTTCTCCTCTTCTTGTAGTACTTCTCCTCTTCTTCTACTTCTCCTCTTCTTCTAGTTTTCCTCTTCTTCTCCTCTCCTCCTCTTCTTATTCTCCTTTTTCTTCTTTTCTTCTCCTCTTCTTATTTTCATTTTTCCTAATCTTATTTTCTTATTTTTGTTCATATTTCTTCTTCTTGTAACCCTAACCTAATTCTAAATATTACTAACCCTAATAATCTAGCACAAACCTAATCACAATAGGAATTAAATGACAAAAAAATCTTTTTCTTTTTCTTCTTTTCTTCTCCTTTTTCTTATTTTCTTCTCCTTTTTATTCCTTTCTTCTCCTTTTTCTTCTTCTCTTCTCCTTTTTCTTCTTTTCTTCTACTGGCCGGAGTGTTGGGGAGGAGGGGGCGGGGGGCTTATCGGCCGGAGGTGTCGACGGCGCGCGGCGAGGAGGACGGAGGCGCGCGGCGAGGAGGACGACGGCGGCGAGGAGGATGACGGCGACGGCGAGGAGGACGGCAGGCGGTGGCGAGAAGGACGTTGGGCAGCCTGACGGCATCATCGAGTTCGTCGTTGTGCCGCGCCGGGCAGGAGAACGAGAGGAAGAAGAAGAGAAATGGACGATTTGGGTTGGAATTTTTCGAAGTCACGCTTATATAGGTGGATCTTTAGTCCCGGTGCGTGGCTCGAACCGGGACTAAAGACCCCCTTTAGTCCCGGGTGGTGCCACGGCCCGGGACTAAAGCCCCTCGTTTCCCGCCTCCTCACCTGCCGAAAAGGGGTCTTTAGTCCCGGGGTGTGGCTCCAACCGGGATTAAAGGGTGTCTGTAGTCCCGGGGCGTGGCTCCAACCGGGACTAAAGCCCCTCCTCGGCTGTACGATAAGTTTAGTCCCACCTCGCCCAGCGAGGGGGACTAACACTTGTTTATAAGCCCCGTCGCAGCTTCTCCATCAAGCTCCTCTCTAAAGCAGGCTTACGGGCCTAAACTCACTGAAAATTGTAACTATATTTGAAATTATAGGGAAAATTCAATCTAAATTCAAATGAGAATTTAGATTGAATTTTCTCTATGATTTCGAATATAGTTTCAATTGTTTCTATTTTCATAATTAATAATTTTGACTATCCAAACTATTATCTATTTTGTTATTTTCAATTAGAAACTATGTTTATTAAAAATTCTTTTTGCATATTTGAGAATTTGACAAAACTATGATAATGAAAAGTGTTTCAAATTGAATAATTAATGCGAAACTATTTTCTATTTTCATAATTAATAATTTTGACTATCCTAACTATTATCTATTTTGTTATTTTCAATTAAAAACTATGTTTATTAAAAATTCTTTTTGCATATTTGAGAATTTGACAAAACTATGATAATGAAAAGTGTTTCAAATTGAATAAATAATGCGAAACTATTTTCTATTTTCATAATTAATAATTTTCACTATCCAAACTATTATCTATTTTTTTATTTTCAATTAAAAACTATGTTTATTAAAAATTCTTTTTGCATATTTGAGAATTTCACAAAACTATGATAATGAAAAAATGTTTCAAATTGAATAAAATATGCAAAACTATTTTTTATTTTCATAATTAATAATTTTGACTATCCAAACTATTATCTATTTTGTTATTTTCAATTAAAAACTATGTTTATTAAAAATTCTTTTTGCATATTTGAGAATTTGACAAAACTATGATAATGAAAAGTGTTTCAAATTGAATAAATAATGCAAAACTATTTTTTATTTTCATAATTAATAATTTTGACTATCCTAACTATTATCTATTTTGTTATTTTCAATTAAAAACTATGTTTATTAAAAATTCTTTTTTCATATTTGAGAATTTGACAAAACTATGATAATGAAAAGTGTTTCAAATTGAATAATTAATGTGAAACTATTTTGTATTTTCATAATTAATAATTTTGACTATCCAAACTATTATCTATTTTGTTATTTTCAATTAGAAACTATGTTTATTAAAAATTCTTTTTGCATATTTGAGAATTTCACAAAACTATGATAATGAAAAGTGTTTCAAATTGAATAAAATATGCAAAACTATTTTTTATTTTCATAATTAATAATTTTGACTATCCTAACTATTATCTATTTTTTTATTTTCAATTAAAAACTATATTTATTAAAAATTCTTTTTGCATATTTGAGAATTTGACAAAACTATGATAATGAAAAGTGTTTCAAATTGAATAAATAATGCGAAACTATTTTCTATTTTCATAATTAATAATTTTGACTATCCAAACTATTATCTATTTTGTTGTTTTCAATTAGAAACTATGTTTATTAAAAATTCTTTTTGCATATTTGAGAATTTCACAAAACTATGATAATGAAAAGTGTTTCAAATTGAATAAAATATGCAAAACTATTTTTTATTTTCATAATTAATAATTTTGACTATCCAAACTATTATCTATTTTGTTATTTTCAATTAAAAACTATGTTTATTAAAAATTCTTTTTGCATATTTGAGAATTTGACAAAACTATGATAATGAAAACTGTTTCAAATTGAATAAATAATGCAAAACTATTTTTTATTTTCATAATTAATAATTTTGACTATCCAAACTATTATCTATTTTGTTATTTTCAATTAAAAACTATGTTTATTAAAAATTCTTTTTTCATATTTGAGAATTTGACAAAACTATGATAATGAAAAGTGTTTCAAATTGAATAAATAATGGAAAACTATTTTTATTTTCGTAATTAATAATTTTGACTATCCAAACTATTATCTCTCGAAGTAGCAGGGTTTCGAACCAGAACTCATCTCTTACAAAGGGATTTCATTTTTTTTGAACTTATTTGAACTCCATACTTTTTGTTTGTTCAAAATGCACCATTCAAAGGCACATCACAAAATTTCAACAATTTCTGACTTCATTTGGTATATTTCGTGCATTTACTTATTTTTTTGAGCTAGTTGACCCTGAAATTGAAAAGCACTACAAATGAACTCTGAAAATGTTGAAAGTTGGCATGCTATCATCATTTCATCCACATAGCATGTGTTAAAAAGTTGAGAGGGCTACGACAAAAACTAGATGCAGTTCGTGTACAAAACGGACAATCTCTCTCGAAGTAGCAGGGTTTCGAACGAGAACTCATCTCTTACAAAGGGATTTCATTTTTTTTGAACTTATTTGAACTCCATACTTTTTGTGTGTTCAAAATGCACCATTCAAAGGCACATCACAAATTTTCAACAATTTCTGACTTCATTTGGTATTCTTCGTGCATTTACTTATTTTTTTGAGCTAGTTGACCCTGAAATTGAAAAGCACTACAAATGAACTCTGAAAATGTTGAAAGTTGGCATGCTATCATCATTTCACCCACATAGCATGTGTTAAAAAGTTGAGAGGGCTACGACAAAAACTGGATGCAGTTCGTGTACAAAACGGACAATCTCTCTCGAAGTAGCAGGGTTTCGAATGAGAACTCATCTCTTACAAAGGGATTTCATTTTTTTGAACTTATTTGAACTCCATACTTTTTGTGTGTTCAAAATGCACCATTCAAAGGCACATCACAAAATGGACAATCTCTCTCGAAGTAGAAGCGACCCCCACAATAAGAGACGACATTCTTCTTCTCAAATATATGGTGGACACTAGCTCACCTGATTTTTCAACCGTCGATGATGGTCGCTACTCCTACTTCCCCTAGTGCATAACCAATATCTAGCACAAGGAGAAGAAGGAGAAGCGACCCCCACAACAAAAGTGGTTCCACGGCACGCCACGTGGTTCCGCTGCACGGCACGTGGTTCCGCTGCACGCCACGTGGGACTAATGGTCTTTCATTTTAAAATGACTGTTTTAATCAAAAACAGATCTGTTACAAAAGGGATTTCATTTTTTGAACTTATTTGAACTGAAGACTTTTTGTATATATATGTGGTCGAAATGCATGATACCATGAAGTTAGAAAGGGCTAAACCATTCAGAAGTAGCAAATGAAGTTAGAAAGGGCTAAACCATTCAAATTTGGAAACTATAATGGCACAAACAGAAACTAGACATATATAAATTGGTCCAAGAAGTACATGATACTAGTCCAAACAGTACATAATAATAGCTACCATAGATATATATACAAGTGTTCGACGTTCAGAACACTACTCGTCTGAATCATCTAAATCAGAATGTCCACCTTCCTCGAGGTGACGCTGGCCATAGTGGACGACTCGAATCTTGCGGTACAACTCGTATGAAACATATGCATCTTTTGCTGCATACTCAATGTTGATATCATCAAGTGGGCCCTTCTCCCAAAGTTTCTGCTGAGACTTTGGGAAACTGGTCTTCATATCAGCATATGAATCGTCGATCAAGGCAACTGCCATATGAGCCATCGAAGTCCTGTCATGTCGAAGCCTGAATATCGTTTGGAGATCAACGAGGCAACCAGCTGGTATCTCAATACCGAAGTTGTGCCTCATCTTCAGCTTGTCGTTCCTTATGTCAACGGAAGCAAGAGTGGTGCCGCTGCGAAGGAAGTCCATGAGTTCTGGACAATGCTTGTCACTCCTGCAGCAAAAACAAATTAAAATGGAACAAATGTTACATATTGCTGCAATAAGGAAACATGTTTCACTACAACTAAAGAGAAAATTATCTTTAGGATTCAAACAGAACATATGCAATGGAACCTAGAGAGATCACTATAGCTATCCAATGGAACCTAGAGAGATCACTAGCTATATGCAATTTTCATGACTATGACATATCATATTGCTATCCAATGGAACCTAGAGAGATCACTAGCTATATTCAATTTTCATAACCTTGGATCAAAGAACACCGCATAAAATTGTATCACTACAACTATGATTTCAATGGAACATATTGAACCAATCAGATTTTTCAGATTGTGGAACACTATTCCAATCAGATTGTGTTCCCTTCAACTAATCAAAATTGTTTCACTACAACTATTTGAAGCGAACCAACTATGATTCCAATGGAACATATTAAACACTAGTTGATTCTAATACGATTTTTAAGATTATGGAACAGTATTCCAATCAAATTGTGTTCCCCTTCAACTAATCAAAATTGTTTCACTACAACTATTTGAAGAGAACCAACTATGATTCCAATGGAACATATTAAACACTAGTTGATTCTAATACGATTTTTCAGATTATGGAACACTATTCCAATTAGATTGTGCTCCCCTTCAACTAATCAAAATTGTTTCACTACAACTATTTGAAGGGAACCAACTATGATTGAAACAAATAAACTTACAATGTCATTATCTTGGATCAAAGAAAGCCTCAAAACTTACCTCGCCCATTGGAAGATCAAGACATGGCGTGCGAAGCATAGTTGGATGACGGAAACACCGCGTTGATCGAACGTGTACTCCAGATCAAGCCCCAAGAACTTCTCATGATCCACTGCGTTGTCAAACCATCGTTCCTTCAACTGTTGACGAAAAAACGGCACCTCCCTGCTCAGGTTCGTGTACACGACATGGAGCTTGGTCGTGCCATGTGCGAGCACCTCATGAAAGCTAGTTAGCATGGTGGAAGAAGAGAAGGGAAGAAGAGAGGAGAAGAACAGAGAGGGAGAGCGAGAGAGAAGAAGAAACAGAGAAATGGCGACTGTACGCTTCGGTTCGTGCTTTTCATCGCCCGAAACGACGCGGGATGCAAACCGTTTGGGTGTTTAGTCCCGGGTTGAGCCACCAACCGGGAGAAAAGAGGTATACCAACGGTTGCCACCACTACGGCAGGCCATGTGTTAGGTCTTTAGTCCCGGGTTGAGCCACCAACCGGGACTAAAGGGGGATACGAACGGTTGCCACCACCACTGCCCACCGCGTAGCCCTTTAGTCCCGGTTTGGGACACGAACTGGGACTAAAGGCTCCTTACGGGCCGGGACTAAAGCCTCGAGGGAGGCATTGAGAATTGGGGAGACGTGGCCGGGCCTTTAGTCCCGGCCAGAGGCAGGCAGGGACTAAATGGTCCCGGCCAAAGGCCCGTTTTCTACTAGTGTCGGCTGGAGAGAGACGGCTATCCTGGCGGCTGCAGCCAAGTTGAGGATGGGCGTGCGGAACACCTCGATGTTGCTCTGGCGAGTGCATCGACTGGAGGAACGATGGTGTTGACGACGAGCGCCGGATGATTCTCCGAACTCACGCTCGTTCCGCCCAGTCCCGAGGGGACTTTCGTGGGAATCGGCCATGAGCATTTCGGCTGCAGGCCCGTGACCCGGATACTCGGAAGGTAGTTCAGTCGGAACTGACTCCAAGTACTGGGATGACGGCGGGACTACAACCGATTCGAGCATCGCCACTTGAGAAGACGCGTTTTGTCGCGCCTAGGCGTGTCGCACCCAACACTGGAGCCGCGGACGAAGGGATCGCTTTTGCGGCGCGTGACGGGGGTGATGATCGACACCGGGGTCGATGGCTGGAGAAGAAGAACACCACAGGAACTGGCACGGAAGTGCGTAGCCCCGCGACTGGGAAACGCCTCGACGTCGAGGGGCGCATCCCGAAGCCATGCCGAATCGTTGGCGATGAAAGGGAGGGCACCGAAGAGGATCTCATGACCCATGCACAGATCTCCACCGGACGACATGACGAAAAGATGAAATCGCAAACTCGCCGGAAGTCGCTTAGACGCCTGCCCCACGGTGGGTGCCAACTGTCGTGGGTATAAGTCTGACAGTAGAAGTATGGGGGAAAGTATATGGGCAGAGCCTTAGCTACGGCGAGGATGTATGAGTTGAGGCCCCTCTACGGTGGAGGTAAAAGCCCTACGTCTCAGTGCTCTTGGGAGCTTTGTGTCGAGTGAATTGTAGGATTACATCAAGTGCCAACCCCCGTACCAGTGGTGAAGGGCGGCTTATATAGAGTGTGCTGCCCTTCATAATGGCCCGGTGGACAAGGGTGGAATAGTGGCGAGTAAATGCTTACTTTACAGGTAACGTAAGCTTTAAATGCTAATAATGGTGTATGAAAACGTATGACCGTTGCCCTCCTGGGAGGTTACGATGTACAGAGTGGATTCCAGTCGGTACGTTAGATATGCTCCGAGTGGATCGTCGCCGACTGGATGATGGGGGCGTCCTTAGTTCAGTCGGAACTGTCTAAGGGCCTTGTCTTCTATGAAGGGTAATCCTTGGGTAGGACCTATAGGGCAGATCTATGACCCTACCCTGGGACTATAACCCCATCACTCTCTGTCACACGGAGTGACAAATCCCAGTCTCGATTCATACAACCAATAGACACTTTCAGAGATACCATAGTGCACCTTTATAATCACCCAGTTACATTGTGACATTACGGTATCTCGGAGTTGCACAATATCATGGTCTAAGGAAATGATACTTGACATTAGAAAAGCTTTAGCATACAAACAACATGATCTAGTGCTACGCTTAGGATTGGGTCTTGTCCATCACATCATTCCCCAATGATGTGATCCCGTTATCAATGACATCCAATGTCCATGATCAGGAAACCATGATCATCTATTGATCAACGAGCTAACCAAATAGAGGCTCACTAGGGACACATTGTGATATATATATTCACACATGTATTACGGTTTCCGGTTAATACAATTATAACATGAATAATAGACTATTATCATGAACTGGAAATATAATAATAACAACTTTATTATTGCCTCTAGGGCATATTTCCAACAATACGGTGCAGCCGGGCTCTGGTCCAAGTACGACATAGACGACCGTTGCCCATTCATGGCGAGAAATTGGGCTACTGACATGACGTGGACACAAGTGCAACGTCATGTCGCGTGTGACAATAGGCAAGTTGGGATGGAACAGCTCTTGCTCTGCCACGCATCGCGCCTCTTGCTCTACGGTCCTTCATCGTTCTTGTTATACGGCGTGCCTTCCCCTCTCGGTGAGGATGCACAGTTTTGCTCTACGAAGCAACACCGATGATCTTCTTGTGCGGCGCGCTAGAGCCTCTCGGTAGTGAGGCGGCTATGTTGTTGGGCGGCGCTGCCGCGCCCTGCGCCAAGGGTCTGCTCAACCCTGGCGATGACGTGTAGCACAATGTTGTCTAGTTCGTTGCCGGGGACGCCCTCGGCCTCGATCGGCCATTGCGCCTGCACCAGAACAACTTTTCATTGAGGAGCTTATCGGCAGAGGCGACACTTCGTGAGGTTGTCATGACTGGTAGATGGGCTATCTTTACTAGGTATGCATCCGTGTGTGTCGTTTGCCAACTCTTATGCTCATTCTCTTGTGGCGGGAAACTGATGGGGAAGTTGTGGAAAATGGTGGCGTGTTCAGGTAACGCCATCAATGGAAAACTTACGGAAGAAGGAAGCCCGGCAATGATGTTTTTTGGGGGATTTCGGCGAGCCGTGCGGGAAGCTCACGCAGATGTGTGTGGGAACCTACACTGTTGCATGCGGTAACGGGCTCACCGACGCCTCTTCGAGCCAACGCGTGGCCAAAATTAACCCATGTGTGGTGCCGAAGCATGCACTGGAATCCGCGGGTAGCAACGCGGTGACAAGATGTGACATATGAGGAAGAAATGCTTGGACAACAGGCTCCGTTGGGTCACATGGATTTGGTTTGTAATATAAGTTTGTACTGAAATTTGAACCTTGTAATATTTATGGTATTTGTGATAGAATATTTGAAATGGGATTGTGTTATTTTCTGGTTATGCAATCATGTTCTTATAAGTATATATGTTATTGTTCAGTAAACACAACATAGATGTTATGCAGACAAAGAAAATCACAGTACACATGGACTAAACTACTCTAACGCCTCGAAGACACCTGCTGGTGGTTGTTTCTCCTGGAGGGATCTAGACTGATCCCACAAATCAACACTAGCCTTTCCTACACCCTTTTTCCTCATTCGTGCTTACCCGGGAACAACATTTCGGTTGGTCACCCACCCTAAAATTACTCCAAGCTAAGCACACTTAACTTGGAATTTTTTTATGTATGGGATCCCGGAAAAGAGGAATTCCTTATTAATATGAGTAGTCTATCATCCCTAATAAGCCATGCTATCATATACACCCCACTCATTGGAACCAACATCCTCATTGGGTCAGATGAATGTTCCCTCTTGGCACATATGTTTGTGGGTCTAGTATGGTACATTTGCCATGCCGTGTGCCACAATGGGTCACAAACGTCGTGAGCAACATGACCACACACCTGACCTACAAACATCTGGGTAACCGCGAGGGTCGGCTCTGATACCAACTTGTAATGCCCAATATGAAGTACTATCCTCGCAAAAACTTGAAAGTCTCAAGAGGGATAGAACTGCATATCGTAGCTTTAACAAGGTGGATATCTGTCACAAATACATGTACTAAAGAGAAGAGAATAAAATTTATTGACTTACACTCACCACAAGCTATAACATGAATATCTTAATACATCAATACATAACAATCATCATACAAAAGAGCACGATTCGACTACGAATGAAAACAAGCATCACTCTGAGGTCAAAGCATCGCATTACCTATACCTACACCTATTGTTGTAGGAATCTGTGATCCACAGGGTATGGAATAGTTAAGTGATGAGGTTGGACCAAGCGCTAAGCATTTATTATCTGGCTAACTTACAAGTACAAGAATAAGAAGAGTGATCTATGCACAATCGGACGTGAACTAGTAGTGATCAAGAAGTGATTCTGAAGACCTACGTACGAGTCATTCATAACCCCACCATATTCTCTTCTTGGTTCAAACCTCACAAGAATAGACGGTCACGGATACACACTCGTTACTGCATTTTAATTATATTTAGTGTTAATTTCTCTACAACCGGATATTATAAGTTTCCATGTTGCCACATGATACGGCCATTATGCATCATGAATTCGTATTGATATTTATGTTAGACTTGTCCATTATTCCTCCTTATGATACAATTGTTATTGCTTTTCTCTCTGAAAGTGCAAGGTACACCATGAAGAGGGAAAGAACCGGAAACTCGAATTCTGGACCTAAAAACCAAGAAAAGGCTAAAAATCATTGGACTCCCGATGACGTGAAATTTCACGGAGAAATTTTATGGAATATATATGAATTATAGGGACAAAAATATACGAGAGGGGTCCACCTGATGGCCACGAGCCAAGAGGGCGCGACCACCCCCCTATGGCGCGCCATGTTGCCTCATGAGGGCCCAACAGGTCTCCCGACCACCTCTTATCCTATATGGTGTGTTTTCACCTAGAACAAATCGTAAGCATACTTTCGGGGCGAAGCGCCGCCAGCTCGAGGCGGAAACCTGGGCAGAGGCCCTTTTGCTCTCCGGCGGAGAGACTGTTGGGGGAGTTCCTCTTCGTGAGGGGGAAATCAAGGCCATCATCATCACCAATGATTCCTCCTTCGTGGGAGGACTAATCTTCATTAACATCTTCACCAGCACCATCTCATCTCCAACCCTAGTTCATATCTTGTATCCCATCTTTGTCTGAATACCTCAGATTGGTACCTGTGGGTTAGTAATAGTGTTGATTACATCTAGTAGTTCATGCTCGCTGGATTACTTGGTGGATGATATCATGTTTATATACTTTATCACCATTAATATACATTTGATATTGAACATGTTGAAGAGGTGTGAGTAGTTTATATTGTTCCTGAGGACATGGGAGAAGTCTTGTTATAAGTAATCATGTGAAGTTGATATTCGTTCAATATTTTTATGATGTGTATGTTGCGGCTTCTCTTAGGTGTGTTGTGTGAACGTTGAAGACATGACACTTCACCATGTTATGGGCCTAAGGAAAGTTATTGTGGAATAACAAGTAAATGATGGGTAGAACATCATAAGCAAGACCAAATGAGAAGGCGGCCTGCCAAAAGGACCAATATCATCAAGCAATATAACGACCTCGCGACAAACTCATCCTTTTGTCTAGTCAAATACCTTCCCGACAACACTTAAAGTCTTCTAGATCCTCGTTGGAGAGTAGACATAACATATTCCTCTTGTAAGCGGGCCAAATCATCAGTATATTCTCAAATTATGTGAATGCCGAAAGATAAATCATTCAGATACTCCTTTTGGAAGAACGTTTTTTTAAACTAGGCAAAAGATTTGCCATTTGCATTCATTAAGAGAGAAGTTCAGATTTTGTGGCCTTAGGCCGAAATACAGGACGCTACTCTCACGGCATTATATCAAACAAATACTTAGCACCCGCCAAGCTCCAAATCGAACATTCCTCCTTTATCTTGGCGACCAACACACCCACCGGAACCGCGGAGTTACTAAAAACTCAAGCATTCCATTCCTTCCAAATTTCCCAAGAGACAAGCAACATCAAAGAGATCAGTGGCCGACGCGATTGGGTTCTCTATGTGGCATTGTGTCCCCACCAAGCCTGAACCGACTCCATTGCCATCCAATCCATTGGTTGTACATAGTGTAGACCAAGCCAACTTTTTAGCATGCCCCAAACCCTGATGGTGTACGTGCATTGGAAAAGGATGTTGTCCGCCGATTCCTGGACTTGTTTGCATAGTGGGAATAAGTGGCAGTAGGGACAGTCACGATGTTGTAGTCTATCCGTCGTACAAGTCCTGTTGTTGATTACCAGCCAAGCAAAGAATTTGCACTTGGGAGGTGCCCAATTTTTCCAAACAATTTGGTTCATCTTCGTGTCCATCAGGCCTAGGAATTGTGCAGTGTAGGCCATGGTCGCCGAGTACTGACCATCTTTAGAGAACTTTGAGGAGATAGAGTCCTCCAAATCAGGGTTCAGATGATCGTGGCTAAGCCTTTACCAAAGGGCAGCAAACTCGGAGATGTGTGCAGGAGTGATGCCCATAGAGATGTCCACCTGAGATATCCAAAAGCTATTGTGCAGAGCCTTTTGGATAGAACACTTCTTCCTCTTGGAAATGTCGTAGATCTTGGGGGCCACGTCTTTCGGCCTCAAACCATCAAGCGACGCCGACTCCCAGAACGATGCCCGGAGTCCATTACCCACCACCACCTTGGTTGCTGCGACAAAGATGTTCCGGTCATTCTTGTCACATGCGTCTCCCAAGCCTACCTAAGGTTTGGCCGGGCCAATCCATTCGAACCACAACCAGCGCAAACGGAGCGCAAAGGCAAATTTTGCAAGATTTAGAATGCCAAGCCCACCCAGTAGCTTGGACCTACATACATGCTCCCAGTTTATCTTGCATTTTCCACCCGTGACCTTGTCACAGCTAGCCCAAAGAAAAGCACGTCGTAGTGCATCAATCTTCCCCATAACTTCCACCGGGAGGTTTAGAGTTGTCATGTAATAAATGGCGATAGCTGTGAGGACCGATTTGACTAGGACCGTCCGGCCTGGTGAAGCAATGAGCTTTCCTTTCCAAGGTGTTAGTTGAGCCGCAACCTTGTCCTCAAGGGGTTGGAAGTGTATTTTCCTCAGACATGTGACCGACATCGATAGCCCGAGATACTTCATCGGGAAGGTGGAGCGTTGCACTGGGAAGGAATCAAGAATGTCCGTCAGGTCCAAATTATCGCACCGAATTGGGGCCACCAGACTTTGGGTACACTTCGTTATCAATCTAGAGATCTCCCCGAAACTTGCCAAGGTGTCGGCAAAAAAATGACATCCGCTTTGATGGGCGTCAGGAAAACAGCAGCGTCGTCCGCATACAAGGAGGCACGGATGGCCAAAGTCTGGCATCCAATAGGGTGTAGATGTCCCTGCATGGTGGCCTTCTCGAGGATGCGATGCAGCGGGTCGATAGCCAGCACGAAGAGAAGCGGTGAGAGTGGGTCTCCCTGCCGTAGACCACGCCCAAGCTTGAAGGGGTTACCCGGCACACCATTAAGGGCTCCTTTGATACAAAGGAATTTCTTTGGATTTTTGGAGGATTTGGATCCTTAGGATTTTTTCCTACGATGGTCGTTTGATTCGTAGGATTGAAATCCTTTGGAATTTTTCCATAGGATTCGTTTGTACTACATTTTGGAGGAAAATTTCCATCCACTCAAACCTCTTTTAGAATTCGTTTGTTTTTCCTGTGCTATCAAACACACTTCCAAATCCTGTAGTGTAGAAAAGGGCATTGCCACTCTATTCCTACGTTTTTCCTATTCCTGCATTTTGAGAATCCTACGAATCAAAGAGGCCCTAAGTAGGACCCGAGAGGAAGCTGTAGATAGGAGGGTTGAAACCCAGCCGTGGAACCGTGGTGGGAATCCAAGATGATTTAGCAAGTCGAGAAGGAACTCCCAACGTACCAAGTCGAATGCTTTTTCTTTATGTCAAGTTTGAAGAGGAGTGCTGGGGTCTTGTTGCGATGGAAGCGTGTCTTCTTGATGAATACGCTTTAAGCTTGCGAGACAAGATCACTCATGTGTGGAGCTAGCCGGATGGACATCACCTTCGCAAATAGCTTAGCAATGGGATGTATGAGACTGATGGGCCGAAAGTCAGTGATGTCCTCGGCGCTATCTTTTTTTGGATTAGGGCAACATTAGCAGAGTTCAGCCAATGAAAATGCATGGCATGCAAATCAGAAAAGTGGTTGATAGCAATCATGATATCTGCCAATGCAAGTGTCATGCGAAGCACGTTTTGTTTTGTGTCGTGTCTTCATAATGCCCGTTATGACAACAACTACCCTAATCACTAGCCTTTTCTTTCTTTTTGAATGAAATTTTTGGATCGTTGCTGGCCACTGATCTAAGCTACTTCCTATGTACCAAATTTTTATTGCATATGGCACTTTACAAAAACCAAGTTTTCCCAGAACGCCTAGGCGTGTTTCAGTAACTCCCCTCCTTGTTCCCCTCTCAGCCTTGTTCGCTGCCTCTTACTACTCAAATCGTAAATTAGTACATAAGTTGCAAAGAGGATTCAGCAAAAAAAAAAAAAAAAAAAAGCGTTTGTCGGATAAGGCATCCAGATTAGGCACCTCAGCCTATAGAATCTTAGAGTCATTTCCATCTTTTGTGTAATAAAAATTGGCTGCATGTGTCAATCTAACGCAGAGGCAGAAACGCCCTCGATGCTGGCCATTAGATAAACAGGCACGTAGCGAACAGGCAATCGACACGAACGCTGTTGTTCATTAGATAAACCGACGTGTGTACGTCTGTTGGATTTGATCACTGAACAGTACTAGCAAGACACGTTAGCAAACAAGCTGGCCTACTGTACTACTACTAAACTCCAAAAGGACGTGCACAAAAGTAAGTACGGCCTAGGAGTGTGACAATGCATGAGTACAGCTGTGTGAGAGACAACTTCTCCATCACCGTCGATGCTTTTTTTGGCGCTGTGTCCTTCCCGTCGGTCCATCCGGACATCCACGCAGCGTGCGCTTGGAATGAAGAAGAGCCTCTACTCCGGCCGTACTTTTTTTGGAATGAAGACAGGGACAAGTCATATCCTTAAACATCTGGGTACGTGAGAAAAAAAACTAAAACGGATGGTATGATTGCCAAGATTCGAACTAATAGTGCAATTAATCTTTATTGAAAGTTTGACCAAGGGCGTGCACGTAGTGCACTGATAAAGTTGATTGTGCTACATGAATTACCTTTTACTTTTGTTAAGTACCCTGGCTTTAGGTCCTTTGTTAAGACTTTGAATCCATGGTTTGACGTGGTATCCAGGCCAACAATTAAAGAGGATTGCATTGCTTCATATGATAGACATAAAAAAAAATTCAAGCATTCTTTAGCAATATAAATTCCCGAGTATCATTAACGGGTGACATGTGGACGTCGAATCAGAAACTATGTTACTTTTGCATAACTGCCCACTATATTGATGACTCGAGGACCCTGCGAAACAAACTAATAAGATTTTGCCTGTTGGAAACCCCACACAATGCCCATAACATGTTTGACATGGTGCAAAAGAGCTTGAGAGAGTGGAACATTGAAGCGAAAATCTTCAACTTTACCTGAACAATGCACCAGTCTATACCTCAATGGTTGGCCACTTGAGAAAGAATTTGGTCTCCATCATAGTGGAAAATTATTGCATGTTAGATGCGTCGCGCATATACTGAATCTTGTGGTGTAAGATGGGCTAGATGCAACGGCTTCGGTAGTTGATCGAATCAGAGAATCAGTGCAGTATGTCAAAAGTTCGCAAGGTAAAATGGAGCGATTTGATGAGATGATTGCGCAAGTGGAACATTGAAGAGGAAATTGCGCAAACCTTGAGTTATTAAAGTTGATATTCCAAAAAATATATCATTTTTCGGGTTTGTTACACAAACATGACCTAGCTATTTACAAAATACCCTGCAGCTAGATCTAATCCATCATATTGAGTCCATTGACACGATCCGGATGGACAGCTAGATCGGATCCTGCTTGTAAGTACACATGCGGATCGAGTACATCGGTGTCATCGCCACATGCATGTTATTGTTACGATCACTCTACCAGCTCAGATGGCTACAGTTAGGAAAACAGCTAGTGTACGTAGAGATCACACCTTTAGTTTATTGGATGGATTATATCTTGGGGGTACATAGTTGAATACTGACCGTTCGATGGCCATTGGCATTTGGCAGTACGCTGCGCGCGCACGTGCTTACTCGAGACAGCGCTCGACTAGCACGTACCGGTATTTTTTTTTAACAGAGGAAGGGTCCGGAAGGACACAAATTTTCACTAGATAAGCAGAGGCTCGATGAAGATGGTGTCAATGGCAAATAAAAGGGCAATGTCAGTTGGCCAACACTTATTTTTTTTTTAAATTTAGTGTTTTACTTCCTCTGTTCCAAAATTACTATCATTGATTTAGTATAAATTTTATACTAATTTAATTATAAATTTATGACACTTATTTTGAGACGGAGGAAATACAACTAAAAATAATACTGTAGTAAATCATATATGCATGTCAGTATTATATTTTACTAGACGATGCCCTGCGCGTTGCGGCGGAAACCTTGTTAAAAATGTATGAATAAGTGGTAGATGACTAAAATTAATGCAAAAATAAATATAAAACTTTCTTACATGATTTAATTCCGTGGGAAAAAATAATGCATGAGGTGCTATTTTTGCATAAATAGATTAATGGAAAAAATAATTTATGACTCCATGCATGACTTGATGATATGGCATTGTCGCATGAGGAGAAAAATTAGCTAGTGGATTATAGCTATTTAAGAATAGAGGATTTAATTTAATTATATCATATATTTGGGAGAACTTACTATTTAACTGGTTCATTCAATAAAATTCTTCAAACGTCCACGCTTGAAGAAAATACGAAGAAATCCCATAAATCATATAAGTATGTACTGACCCGGAAAAATGGTTAATTTTAAGAACTTATGTAAGCAATATTCAGCGCTTTAGTAAGCCCACTGGTGTGTCCGTTTTTCGCCACATATGCACTTACAAGCGGGACTCGTCTGTTGAACCATGTCAATTTAATTAAAGGTGGATTAGAGCTTTTTTTTGGTGAGTAAATGTGGATATGAGCTAGCTGCTAAAGAATCACCAACATATGGTGTTTTTACAACAAACTCGAATAATAGGTATTCTATGCAAAATTGAACCGAACAGTTGGTGGTTTGTGAAATTCAGTCCACCAGGGAGGACGCACGAATATCAGTTTCTGAGCTTCAACTTTGGTGTAGAAGATGGTGTTCATAAAGTATTTTCCTTTTCCTTGTTGGATAAAAAGAATATATTAATATGAGAAGAGATCAATAATATCTAGTCCCTCCATGAACACTTGACTCAAGACATACTCAAAACATCAAAGATTCACACATCTCAATTATTGCAGAAGAAGAGAGGTACAGAAGAGCCGCAACAAACAACATCAATAACCATCAAGGATGACAACATAGGTAACGTAGGTGCTACACCAACAGCGTCTTGAGAAGGCAATAACATATGAGAGGCACCCTCGCTCTACCCAAACACTGAGGCAAAATCTGGGGTTTCGAAAGTGGCGTCGCCTGGAACAAAATGAAGGAGATGGAAACGAGAGACATGTTAAAGAGACCTAACATGTTCAACAAAAGTTTAATTGCCTAACATGTTGTCACATATGCCATCTTGGGCCACGTAGATGTTAGCTTTTGGGCCCTCAAAACTCTCTCGGAGCTTCACCTACGTGCAACTAGCAAGCAAGCTAGCAGGCAGCAGGGTGGATCCTATAGCTAGCTTGCGGTGATGTACGTCCTTGCTTCGGCTGACTACGAACGAATCGATCGACTCGACGTAACAGGTAAAATAAACTCTCAGCGGAACGCA
Organism: Hordeum vulgare subsp. vulgare; assembly: GCF_904849725.1. Taxonomy (NCBI): domain Eukaryota; kingdom Viridiplantae; phylum Streptophyta; class Magnoliopsida; order Poales; family Poaceae; genus Hordeum; species Hordeum vulgare. Next base: position 642,717,487 of record NC_058519.1, on the reverse strand, counting down.
CCGAGACGATGTATTGCTGTAGGCACGTCTTGTGCATGTTGATCAGTATATTATTTTTCGATCTGGTGTTACAAGCAGCACCCCCAGGTGCCTTTTATACACGTCCACAAGGAACTATGGAAATATATTAGGAATAGACATCACTAGTAGAAAAGAGGGCTCAGATCCAGGGCCTGCAATCTCATTAGTCACGGTTCACCCATGAACCGGGACCTATGGTGTTATTGGTACCGGTTCGTGAGGCCAGGGCGCCAGCTGGGCATCATGGGTCATTGGTCCCGGTTCGTGTCACCCCTTTGATCCCGGTTCCAGACATGAACCGGGACCAATAGGCAGGGACCGTTCGTATCCCTCTTTAGTCCCGGTTAGTGGATCAAACCGGGATCCGGTGTACCGTTCGTATCCCCCATTAGTCCCGGTTAGTAGAACAAACCGGGACGAAGTCGTGGTGGCAACCGTTCGTATCACCCTTTTGTCCCGGTTGGTGGCTCAACCCGGGACTAAAGGCCCAAACGGTTTGCCTCTCGCTTCGCAAAAGCACAACCGAAGCAGAGTTTGTCGCCATTTCTCTGTTCTTCTCCTCTCTCGCTCTCCTCTCTTCCTCCCCTCTCTTCTTCCCTTCTCTTCTTCCACCATGCCAACTCGCTTCGGAGAGGTGCTCGCACATGGCAAGACCAAGCTCGATGTCGTGTACACGAACGAGAGCAGGCCGGTGCTGCATTTTCTTAGACAGTTGAAGGGACGATGGCTTGATGTCGCGATGGATCATGATAAGTTCTTGGGGCCTGATCTGGAGTATACGACCGATCAACGAGGTGTTGCCGTCATCCAACTATGTTTCAAACACCATGTCTTGATCTTCCAATGGGCTAGGTATGTTTATTTTACCTGTTACACGACCGTTAGTGCGCCAGCGTGAAGTGTGTGGTGGTTTCTTCGAAGGCTAGCATGGCGCCGGCGCGAACTCTGTGCGATAGCATGGCTGCTGGCATCATCAACGATCGCTGTCCTTTTTAAAATTATTTCCGGACGATATTTGAGTCTGCACGTTGGACGCGCGGTCGACCCGAAAGCAGAAGGGTGCGGACGAGCGGACAAAGTATGCGTCCGTTTGAATCGGCTCTTTGAAGTTGCTCTAAGGTGTATATATATGATCTAGTTAATTGATACATCAAAGGGTTGTTAAAATGGTCAGATATTCAAAAATATCTTACCAACGGTCTACTAATGCATTAAATGGGAGGTAGACCTGTGCAGCGCATTGTTCAATACTTAGGGCATGTTTGGTTCCTACGCTATGGTTGTCATGCTTAATCTTAGTTATGCTATAATATTTTAGGCATGTGTTTGATTTATGGACATATTTATGGTTTTTCATACTTTTTTAATTATATGGTTCATATGTTATAAGTTCAATTTTTTGTTAAATGTTGCCACATTATGATGTTATTTTGTTAGCCACATTTTTTATAAGAGCCACACTGTACCTAAGGTTAGTTGTGACAAAGTTAGTCATAAACTAAACATACCCTTATTTGGTCTTAAGAAATACAAGGAGACGACATACAGTTAGTGGTTCAGATTTCTATCTAGACCACAGGTTAGATAATGACAAAGACATGCACTACTAGAATCGTCATTATTGCCAAACTCCAAGGAGATACTACTATACAGCTAGGGGCTCAGATCTCTATGTATGACCCATATTAAAGAAACTCATCAATACATAATATTTGTGGTTCTTCTGTTCTCAAGATCTGACCTTGAATCACTTCCCCGTCTCCAAAACAATGTCTTGCTATTGGCGCCAGTTGAGCAGAGTTACTCGGCTGTTCCTCGAACCGAAGTGTCAAGTGAAGAGCGTAGCTAGGCACCTAGAATGCAAGCCTCATTCAACCCCCTTTTCAGAGGAACAAAACGCCTTGTTGTAAATCTTCGCCCAAGTTCATCAGCTTGGAACCGGCCGTAAATAACCAGTGTGTCTAAAGGATAGTATTATTTTCGATGGTCCTGCAGACAAATAATAAATAAGGGACAAATAATAATGATAATATTCAGAACTCCGGACGAACTGATACTACTGAAAAAAAGTCAAGAAAATTAGGCATACGTCATGTCGATGAAGTTTATTCTGCTTTGTCTTTTTTCTCACGCCCTACGAAATCAAGCACATGCATTGCCACTTCCCTTGGCTTTTCGACATGGGGAAGATGACCACAGTGACGCACCTGCCTTAGGATTGCATTTGGGAGCTCTTTGTGCAACCTCTGCGAAGAGACACAGCACATTACAATGGTGACATCCAAATTAGATAATGTGTAAGACATTTTGGCATTCTCCAACAACTTACGTATGCTTGTTTGTTACTTATTATTTCATCATCCTCTCCCCATAAGACCAGACATTTATGTTCCACCTGTCCACAAAATAGCAATAAAATTGAAATTCTCACTCTTCTTCCTACTCCCTCCGTCTCAGTTTATAAGGCATGTGCGTAGTTTTAGGTTGATAATTTAACTAACTAAATATGTATCATATGTGATGAAAAATATATATTAAGAAATAACATCCGCTTAAGAATGTAATGATTTATTTTTTGTGACATATAATGCATATTTGTTAGTCAAATTAATGATCTAAAACTATGTGCATGCCTTGTAAACTCAGACGGGGGACTACCTTCTCCACCTAATTATTATTCATTAATTTCGCAGTAATAAGCCAGCTTATTAGCAAGAAGTTCTAACCGCCAAAGAGTTCATTGAGGAATTTGGTGAGTTTCACGCCTACGAATTTGGTAAGATTTATTTCTACAAATGTATTGCATGATCCAGTATCTATAGTTAGTATTTCAGTTCATTTCCTAAGGTAGGTGGTTGCTTATTCTATTGAGCTTTTTAAGATTTTTGCAATGCTAGTCAGTAAAAAGAATAAATATAATGTTTAGGAAGTCATAGAAACTGTATCCGATGTAGGGTCATCATGGACATGGAGTTTCCAACCATGAAGTCCGAAAGTACTAAAAAAATGAATATATTAACATCAAACATATATGAATGTGTTCTACCCTCTTTAAAAACTTCATGACGAAATAGCATTCCATATGTCAAGGATAAAAGAATCAAACTGAGTGCTCGATCTGTAAAACAACATATCGCAAGCGTTTTTTATTTTTACCAAAGCGCCACACATGTGATCTCCATAGGTGTGTTTAAACCTAGTGAGAACACTCAAGAATGTTTGTCTGCAAAAAGATCAGTTTTTTTGCTGTATTTTGAAATTTACTGTTCACACGAATGCACCTGCACCTGAGAATAGAATGACACTTTTTACATCATAAAAACCATCTACAAAAAAGGTTAAAAACTATCGGTTTATGTCATATCATAGATATCATAGACTTCTCAGGAAACTGTGGCTTATGGGGTTTCTGAACGGAAAAGGTGTGACTACTCTCGGGTGTACTATACCCAAGTTTGAAAAAGTTGGATCAAACAAGATCAAACAAAATCCAAAAATGAGAATTTTTGAGACAACATACTTTGTCAAATATTTGAGCTTCTTGCAAAATGTCATGCAAAAAATACATGTGAGGAGCTCTCACGAAAAAAAACAAAATCACTGCTCAAACAGTGCACAAAACTTTGAAGACTGATTTTGTCTTTTTTGGTGAGAGCTCCTCCAATCTTATTTCTCCCTGAAATTTGGCAGTTAGCTCGAACATTTGATCAAGGTCTCAGATTTTTTCGAGTTTGTTTGATCACGTTTTTTTTTCAAGTTCTTGAAACTCGGATGTAGTACACCCCAGAGTAGAAAATCCAGTCTCGTTTCTGAACCGTTTGTAAATAGTCCATAATTTCTTTTTATGGTGAAATGTACCAACATATTATACACACATATGTTATTACGTAGGTGCATACTTCAGGAAGGACGCTTGAACCAAGAAGCAGAAGGTATCACATGCAAAATATTGTGTCAACACACAAGGCATGCCTAAATTAAAGCCAAACAACCATGGAATTGGGGAAAGAGAGAAGTGAAGTTTGACATCATCAGTGAAGAACTCGTATATTGGATGTTTGAAGAAAAGAACCTGTTTTATTTCTCTTATGACATTATAACCACCGCTAAGCATAAAATCAACAGTGGCATCTTCCCACCAAGGAAGTCGGCAATGCAGATGGCCAATCTGAGTTCAGTAAAGCCAAAAATACATGTCTTCAGAAACGGAAAGTATAGAGGAGCATAAATATTAAACAACTGTTGATAAGCATAGCAGTTCAAGTATTTTGCACCCACACTGTAATAGCAGTAGTTAATTTCTTAGATAAGAATGGAATGATCTCAGATAATCGGAAGGTATATGAGTATACCACTTCAAAAAAGTGGAACTCCTAACAGAGAAACTGCCGGAATATGATACTGGTAGTTCTGTGGAATAAGTAGAGGCTTACCTGGACCCAATCGAAAAATATTAATGCATCTGGAATTTTCTTAAACGCCAATCGTGTAGCTAGCAATCGGAGTGGAAGACTCTTTAGTAGAAAAACCTAGCAAACAAGAGAAGGTAAATAAATTACAGTCCATTCCAGCGAGAAAGAAGAAAAATTGGAGATGATCACCCGTCTTTTGTGGAGCGGCTCTGAAAACCATAACAGTTGTTCTACACATGAAAGTCACCATAGATATGTGCCCATAACCTAGTTTGTGCTTCTAATGTTGACAGTACAGTTGGAAATATTTTTTACCATAGTTATTTAAAAAAAAAATTGCGGGGCACCATAGCTGTTTTCAACGTGTCGACATGTCGACAAATTCAATTTGGTCACATATGCAGCGTACCATGTTGCTAGCGATGTGTCGCTGCATCCAGCAGTGGGGCTACCGTGTGAATTCCTTGTCATTTGCCTCCGGTGGCAAACATTTGAAAAGGGTATTTGGATTTTCGGTCCCATTGTACGGAAAAGGGGTTGTGGTGTGGCAGTTGATTTTATTATGCAATGAACTCAAGCTAAACTGCTATATCTGGATATTTCTATGTAGTTAAGACGGAAACTTCGGCTTCTCCCTGGTTGTTTATAAGAGTAGAAATCAATATCAGAACCTTAAATTCAGACTTGTAAAAACAATCAGCGGTTGAAGGCATTGCTTGGATTTTGTTCAGATTTCCTATCCGTTATATATATAATACCAAGGTGGTACTTTGCATGTCCCTTCCAGCAGTCGGTGTCTTCCCAACAATTGTATTTTAGTTTTGAGAGTGGATTTTTAGTACCCGGGTGTCTAGACACCCCCTTATGGAAACCGTAAATTTAGAATTCACCACATAGAGATCTGTGACACATACGGTACCACAATTTTGATTAGCAGGCGCAGCAGTTGTTTAGCGCTAGAGAATGCGTCTATTTGAAATGATTCTGGGCCTAGTCTGTCACCGCTCATAGGCTGATTCCACCTAGTGATGCAAGCAGGGAGCTGTCGAGTTGACATGTCGAGCACATGTTCCATTGCTCTGACAGTTGAAAGAAACACTATGACAGAACTCTGTTTTTTAATGCAGTACACCGTTGAGTGAGAGGACGCTGCTGCGTATGGCTTTGAGAGTGACACGGAGAAAAAAGAAGAGAGAAATCGCTTAAGAATGAACTTTACTTTTTGGAGATGTGACAGAAAAAATGGAGAGAGAAAGCATGTGAGAGAGAACTTCACTCTTTTCTTCGAGAAGTGACACAGAAAAATGGAGAGAGAGGGAGAGAACGCTTGTGAGAGAGGAATTCACTTTTTTTAAGAAGGGACAAGTGAGAGAGAATTTATGCCCGAGAGGTGTTGAAGTTTCTTGCTGCTTACCGGTGATCGCTTCAACTTGACATTCGTGTGTCATCTGATCATCTCCAACTTTTCTTCTTTCCTCTTTTATTTTTCTAAGTGATTATATGTGTACATCCTCGATGTCACAACCGGTTCTTGTTATTGTTTCAGACGCCGGACGGTGTAATTATATTGGGATCAGATTGATATTGATGTATTATTCATTATAAAAAAAGGACTTGTAACATATGTTTACAAATGAATCAAGTGGCATTGAAAGAACGCAGATTGAAATCTCAGCTCAGAAAGGAACTCACACCAGCATATGGAACAAATTTAGGGAAGCTCGTCAGATCTCTTGTGCCCTCGGCATATACACTTGCACCAATGAACACCAATTTTGACACCTGTGAGAATAAAAGTTAAAATAGAATCGTTTCCTGAAATGGCCTATATTTTTTGTTCTTTCCTGAAATGTCATATATTAATATATGAAAATGCATGTAAAAAGCACTGATGCACTGATAGGTAAGCTTAACACCACTGGAAGCATTAACGGTGTCTCTCTGTACGTAGTTTGTGCCTTTATGCTACTATTCCTGTGTTTTAAAAACTGAAAGACATAGAGCCAAGTAACTAACAAAAGAAAAATAGAATGCTTGTACCGCTTCTGGATAGCTGACTGCAAAATCAATGGCAACAGCAGCACCAAGGCTGGGTCCAACTAACACCATTGGCCTTTTGATGTAGGAACTCCAAAACTACACAAAGAAATTGTTAAGGTGCAAGGTTTGTATAATTGAATCACTATATTTAAGAGAGAAAAACAGAAGCTTTTTACTGATTATCTGCAGTAGAAAAAAGCTTAGAGGCAGAAAAGGGTTTAAATCCTCAGCCTGACTACCCTAACATAAAATATTGCAATAAGACGGAGGAAGTGGAGACTCGACAGTTTTGTGTGTGGAAGTCACATGAGACATGAGCAATACGCGTGCTTGATATCTGCCCTCCCTAAGTCAATGGAGATGGGCCAGGGATCATGGGTGTTGTGGTGCTCTGGTTCTTGACCAGCGGCCGATCTGCCTTTCGTGCTTTAGATCCGGCCATGTCAGTCCATATGCTGACGGCCTGGGCTGTGTTCTCTTCGCCCAGGTGGCAGTGGCGATGAGGTGCTCCGCCGTCAGTGTTGGTTCAGATGACCACTCAGGCTTTGCATGCGCCGGCACCCGCTGCGAATTGCGATGGTCACCAACAGGTCTTTATGAGGGTTAAACTTTTCTGATCCGGTGGTAGTGTTCGACGAAGAGATGCAATATTCTATGGACGACGGCTTGACACAGAAGCATGGTTGTGCAGTGGCGTTAGTCGGTTTTCTAGCCCATAGTCTTGCATTTGCTAGGATTGCGGAAAAGCGTTGGTGACAACACATGATTAACGACTGCAAGTACTCTACTACTTGGTGTCCATCCCCGGACCCCCTTTCCCCCGCGTCGCCCCTCCTCTGGCGACTTCGGGGACTCCTCCTCGTCGGGCCGCCGCACTCCCCCTCGCGCGGAGGTGGCAGCTCAGGGCGTTGGTCGTGGCTCCAGGCGGAGCTGGGGCTGCACGAGCGGCCTGCCTCTGCAGGGATATGCATGGTGTAGGCCCGATCTGGGCCAGCACGTCCGTGTGGCGGCATGGCTCGTCGGGCGGCGGCCGTGCATGGGCGCGGAACCTTCCGGGTGCTGCCGCATCGCCTCTCCTCGCTTGGTGCTCGTGGCTCTATGCGTGTGGCTGTTCGGGCAACCAGATCTGGACCGTGTAGGGTGGTGGTGATGTGACTGCGGTCGTTCCAGTTGGTGGTGGTGGTGGTGTGGTGTTTCGCGCCGTGGCCCGTCGGTGAAACCGTGGACGGCGGCGGCGATGCCATGGCCTTCTGCATCGGATGGTTCAGGTGAACAGTTTACCCAGTTCATCTGTGACAGTCGTGTTCTCACGAAGATCAATGAAGGTGTCGTTATAGGTTGTTGCTTCGTCAATCTCTCCGTGAGTTCGGGCGAAATCTTGGTTCCAGGCTTGCCCGGAACGGATGATGGTGGCGCAATATGCATTGCAACCCTTCCTGAAGGCATCATCGAGAAGTCAACTTGCTTGTGGTGTTGGGTAGCCAACTTGCTTGTGGTGTTGGGTAGCTGCTCGTGTCATTGGTTTGTTGGTGGTGGTCATATGATCGGCTGGGGGTCGACGGTGGCGTCATCTTTGCCCGGTCACTCCTTGGAGTTGTTCCGGTTCTTCCATCCGAAGCCTGGTTAGCGGGTTGTTATCCTCTCTGGACCACATCGTTCTTGTACGATACCTCTTCCCTTTGTGGGGTGTTGTTGGGTACTGACCAGACGACCAACGTTCAAGGCTCAACTTGCTTGGTCAACCCCCTATCCCAGGTCCTCCTGGTGTGGATGATCTTGAAGGCATCATGTTGGGGTCTGCTTGGGTGTCGTGTCATTGGTACTTGCTGCGGTATGTTGGTGGTGGTGGTGTGACCGGATGGGTTGACGGTGGTATGTGTTGTTTATGGTGGTGTCCTTCGGTGTCGTCCCTGTTGTTGTGCCAAGACATCCCATGGCTACCGTTGTGCTGCGGCGAGTCTCGTGATCTTGGCATTATGTCGGTTCTTTTGTGTCTTCGACTGTCCTTCGCGTGGTCTTTATCATGTTGGCATGCTCCAAAACCTCCCGTGGTTGCCGTTGTGTTGCGGTGAGCCTCGGGCTCTTGGAGCTGTCTTGGTTCACCTTTTCTCATTGCCGAAGCAATGATGCCTTCCCAACCTGCTAATCGTTTCGACCATCTGTGGTGGATTTTCCAGTCAAGGTTCGTGTTAAGTTTGGCACTCGTTGTTTTGGTTGATCCTCTATTGTGTCGTGGGGCTGGGTACGCATGTCGGTGCGGTGCGTTAGGTTTGTTTGCAGAGTCTTAGTATTGTGATCCTTCGACAACACCCCACATCTACTTTGTGTCTCTCATGGTGTTGGTATTTCTGCCTGCTAGCTATGTCTTTGTCTCCTTCTTGGTGGCAATTTTGCCTCATCTTCTGTAACCTTGTTAGATGTACTGTTTTCGACCCGGTTTCTCTCATAAACTGAGTCAACCTGCTTAGGTTTTCGTGACAGTTTCCCTTATAACTGGATCAGCCAAAGCTTAAGGGGTGCCTCTTGGCTTCGCCAGCTTTTTGAGCAATATATATATTCAGGCGGGGATCATCCCCCTGGTGATCGTTAAAAAAAACACATGATTAACTTCGATGGTGGTGCTTCTTGAGTACCCGGTCTCGAGCTCCTAAGTAAAAATCTAGCTCGTACCCGACTTGGTTATGCCTGGCAATGACGATATTTTTGCGTCGTTACCTTGTTGAGGTCATTGCTCGGATATGCTTTGATTGGTTCTTTGGTGTGAAAACCTAGACTCTGGCGTTTTGTGATTGGGTCCGATGATGAAGGCGCTGTTGTTGAAGAACATCATTGTCCTTATGTTTTCGTTAGATGGTTGGTCCTTACATGTTCTTTGATGTAGTTTGTTAATCGTTGATTAGATCGCTTTGGATTTTTTTAGTTTTACTCGCTTAGGCCTAGTTTTGATCTTAATTATATGACTTTGCTATTTGCCTATAGTTTTGTGTGTGTTGGTGTTGACTGTATGCATTCTAAATATACATATGGCACGTGTGTGCTCATTATGTTTATATTAGAAAAATGATAGTGCCCACATGTGTGGCATGTTTGTAGATCACCCACACGCTTCGATTCACGTTAAATCTGTTTTACACGAATCCCAAAACAAATTGATGGAATTTCCGTGCCACGTAGGCAACATCGTGTGTGTGGCGTTGGAATGTTCGCCCGCACGACCCGCACCGTGCGGCTGCCAACTGCCCCTTGTGAGCGAATGAATTTCTTTTCACATAGTCACCACCTGGTCCACGCGCGTCTGGGCTGTCTGCTCGTCGTCCACACGACTGCAGTTGTGCGTACGTGGCAACTACGTGAAACACACATGGTGAGTACGATTAACCATACATGGCAACTATGGTTGGACCACACGCGCAAACTAGATAAACACACACGACAACTATCCTCGGGTAACTAAAGTGTTATCCCGCGAGAAACTATAGTTAACCAAGACAGAGAAAGTTGTCATGCTTTTACAACTACATTTGTCATTTCGGGTAACAAGAGTTATCATCCCGGAGGTAGATTTGCTTCGTGTCACACACGCGGGTGGGAATGAGCAATACTTAATGGACGTGTGACACAAGTAGCTGCGCCCATACATGTGAGCAGTTCTATATATTGTTCGCTCACACAAAATACGTGTGGGTTGCCTCTAGAGTACGACACATATGATGTGTGAGCGAATGTATAATATGTCATACGTGTGGTGAATATCGGAACCCTTATATGGTTCACGCCTTTGTGGCAAAAGTCCCAATCCAACATCCGTATACTACAAGCTTTTCTGCAGTTTAATTAGTGCAATCAGTTACTTGTCAGACTCGGACTCAACACATGTTGCGCTAATAGAATCACGAAAGTGTTTAGGTAGAAATAAAACCAGCAGCATGGAACACCAACCTGGTAAAGATGCTGGCGCTTCGACAATACATCAGATGGTGGTCTTGTTTCTAGCAGCAGATCAAATCAAATGAGAAGGGACTACAACTTACAGCTACGACTAATTATAACGTAATCCCATATTATGCAGAGTTGGAAATACCTAAATTAGAGAAGCCCCATCCAAGAATATCTACAGCCCAAGCCTCCAGTCCAGCCTCCTCCAGTAATGGGTACGTGTATCTCCACTCTAAACAAGAACTGTATCTAACACGACTTTTAAATAGACTACCAGATGACTCTAGTGGCACATCACTCGACAATGATTAACGCTGGAAAGTGAAAACAGACAATGCAAGCCGCCCTAAAATTTCAAGCACCTGTCAAAGCCATGGAGCAGTACAACCGGATCATTGCTCTCCTGCTGCTTCAGTGGCCTCACACAGCTGCTCAGTATTGGGCCCTTGGAGAAGCCAGTCTGAAAAGGGGGTTGGTTCATCGTGTTATTAATTATTACGCAATCTTCGGTCCTAAGAGCATCTCCAATAGGCGTTGCATAATAAACGAGAACCACATCTTAAGTCAAAATAGCAACAGATGCCCTATCTGATCTTTTTTACTCTGATTGTGCAACACGATTAAAATGGGGGCACCAACTGTTGCAGATATGCAACAGCTACGCGGCTGGACTAAAATAAATTTCCTGCCGCGTGGTGTCCAACTGCCGCACGAACAACTCCTCCAACCCTGCCGTCAACTCTGCTGGCCATATCCGCCGCTCCGGCAAGCTCCTGCTCCCGCTGTCACCGCATCGCCGTCAAATGCAAGTTCAATGGGCGCCGGCTCCGTCGGGCCCGGCGGGCGCAAGCCCTAAGCTGCTGCGCTCCAGCTGCCGTGCCCCTGCGCCTCCGTCGCGGCATGCCGGCCTCGCCTCCACAACGCCCTACGGCGAGCATCACCGTGATGGGGATCGAGAAGTGTTGCCGTATCGTTGACATGCCGTCCGCAAGTTCAGACGTCGTGCTGAAGTTCAATTTTAACATACTCCCTTTTACAAGCAGTTTTAATTAGTGGACTGATTAACTTTTAACTTTTACCTCACGTGTAAGAAAGAGGAGTAAAGGAGAGCATGTTAAAATTTGCCCTTCTTACCCCTCTTTCCACAACGCCCTACAGTCAGCATCACCGTGATGGGGATGGGGATCGAGAAGTGTTGCCCTCAGAATGCCGTATCGTATTCCTAAAAAAAAAGAAAAAAATCGGTATCGTTGACATGCCATGGTGACGTCGACGGATGGACGAACTGACAATAATGATACAGATCTTTCTTTTAAAGATTGGTTAGCGGCCTGATGGTGATAACGGCATCTGAAACGTGTGCATGTGGTGTACGCTTTAGGTCTGCTACACCGGCTGTGGGTTCCGATATGTTATGTGGATGTATCGGTGACAACATCGGTCTTAGATACGGGAAGTGAGAGCACTCCACGTTATCAAGTTTTGTAGGTGCGAGTGATGGCTTCGGATGATTTGATGTATATTTTTGTTAGATCTATGTTGAATAATTAATAAAAATGACTGTATGCATCGATTGATGGAGGGGTCGGTGGTTTGAACCTCCTTTTTCCAAAAAAGAAAAAACAAAGCTTGGGGGGTTTGAAGAGGAAAAGGCTTACATGCACAGGAAGACGCTCAATTCGCTTGGCCAAGTGAATAGCGGCGACATCATTGATGCGCTCCACCGCTCTTGGTAGGAATGGCGGGAAGCCATCGCTAGCACCGGCGCCGACGTTTGATGAAGCTGACACTCTGAATAGGGTCCTGGCCGAGGGAACATGTGGCAGCACCGGTGAGGAGCACATCAAGACCAGCGGCATTCCTACTGTGCCTGCCCGCTAGTCTGAATATGTTCGCTCTGCTTTCGAAGAGCGGGCTTTATAGGGGCGTGGCGGGGAAACGCCACTCGCGTTGCAGATAGCGCTGCTACAGAGTCCGGTGATGTGGCTCATTTCTGTGCCATCATTGTTCCTGATAAGCTGAGAGAAATATCTCTGTACAGTGAAATCATGCTAGCAATTTTCTTTTGAGTGGAAGTCAGGCTATGCAGTCCCTCCGTTCTTAAACATAATTTTTTTTAAAGGTTTCATTAAAAATCTACGTACAATATATATAGACACATTTTAAAGTGTACATTCACTTATTTTATTTCGTATGTAGTCCATTATTAAAATCTCTTAAAAAATTTATATTTAAAAACAAAGAGAGTACATCAGAAAACGCCACAAAAGTCCAAAACATCTAATCGTTAGTTCAATAAATCTTTTGATTGCAACCATCAGATAACGCCAGGTTATTAGAGCAGCTCCGACGCCAGGTTAGCATGCATTATGTTCGCTGCCCACCGAAACACTAGCTATTAGAGCAACACCAACCGGAGCGATTCAAGCGGACAATCATTTTGGAAACTTTTCGTCCGTTTAGATCGGTCGATCGGATTCAAACGTCATTTTCGATGTTTGGATCGGCACGTGCACCCAACGCTGACCCGATCCATTTTTATCGACACGTGAAAAAAACACGAGGAAAATAATAAACAAGCATAATTAAACATTAAAAACCGGTCACGAAGGTCGATGAAAGTCCACGCATCCCATTACATTAATTAATTATTAAAAAAACCTAAACTACGCGTCGGCGGCGGGACCGGTGAGGTCGATCAGCGTTGGCGCACGACCGGCGCAGGGGAACGCCTTGTTCCAGACGACGTTCATGTTGGTGCGGGATGTGTCGGCGCGGGCAGTGTTGGTGACGGCGGTTCGTTGCCCCCACGTGGCACGAGCCCGCGACGGGGGCTGGGGGTCTTTAGTCCCTGTTGGTTACACCAACCGGGACTAACAGGTTTAGGGGTTTTGGTTTGTGGTTTATTTATTTTTTTAATTTTGTGTTTTCCATTTAATTATTTTTCATCTTTTTCATTTCAAACATATTTTACGCTACTACATATTGTACACGTTATGCATATATTAAAATAGATATTCTCGTAGAACCGATCATATATATATCACCTAATTTCTCGCACGACCATTCACACACGGAGGCATTACAGCTTCTAATGGTATTCTTCTTTCGGATCTATGACCTGGTCGAGCAAAATTCTCGTTATTTCCTCTTGAATTGCTCGTACGCGATCCATTGGTAAGAGCTGATGCCGCCTGTCTTGCATCTTTATTAAAAAGAAGATCAATACGAATATATTAGTAATGTGTATATATATTAGATCATGATAAAAAGAATTGTGAAATAGTGTTTTAGCAAACGTATCCAGAGTTGTCTATCACTTTTGGACCTTTCGGACGTCATCATGGGAATGTTCTCGCAAGGTAGTATGCACATAAATTATTCCACGGCGCTTGCCTTAGGAACTTTACGAGAATAGAATTCAATCAGGTAATAATGAATCAAGCATGATAATGGTATTGAAACTAAAATTAAAAGAGATGGTACCTAGCTAGTACTACTTAATTAATTACCCTGGGTCGTACCCATTTCAGTTTTTGTTTCCATAGGCCTTTAACCTGTTTGATGAACTTTTCCCAAGCCCAGCCCGCCGGCAAAGAAAATGAATAAAGGAGTTATTAATTAGTAGATATCAGGAAATGAACTAAAGAGGCCGACATATAGTTCGATAATGTTTGAAATTACCTGTCGACCATCCCCCTCATGGTTACGTAGTCTCTATCATCTTTAAGTAGTGAGTCCAGTAATAGAACTTTTCCTCGTCAACTTCAATGATTAGCAGGATCCAGTAAAAACTGCACACACGTTTGTATAATTAAGCGGGCATGTGCATATATAACTCATCAACTACACTTATTAAAATCTAGAGTAAGCAAAAAACAGAATTTGTAGTACAACACAGTGTCACTCACCCAGAGTTGTAAGGAAGTAGTAATTCTGGTTGGGTATTTAGTCGCACCAAGAACTTCACCAAGCTTTTCTCTGTGTCTTTTTGTTCCCATTTACGCGTCCATGTCTCTTCATTAATGGTATTTGGGTCGATGAGCCCAATGCCATAGCGTCCATCATTTTTCATTTCATACATTTTCATTCTGCATAATACCACAGAAAAGAATATATAGTGAGGATAATTACACGTAATGAACGAGCACTACATCTAGCTAGAGACTTAAATTACAGAAAGAAACCACTTACAAACAATAGCAACTCATGAGAGATTTGTCGAGTGCGTCTTGATTGAATAACTGAAACATTTCTTGATACTCAACCCACAAATCTTTTTTATGGTAGTAATGCTCTGCTTGGACTTCCACCATGAGGGACTCTCAATCGTTAGTATTTAATACTCTCGGGTACCATTGATGTTATTCATACATTCTGGTTGATAGAAGCGGGATCTGCTTAGGCTTGACCATAGGTTGGCCCAGGACATATTTCCATTGTAGTTGCTCCTCTGTAAACATTTGGAAGTCCGGGACTAAACGGTAGGCCTTTAGTTAGTTCCGTTTTTCAACACAAACCGGGACTAAAGTTTTGCCTATATATATCCACGCCCCCATCTCTTCTGTTTTTTGGCCGTGGAAGGGTGGGAGGTGTGTGCTACTCTTTTCTCACCTCCTATGCACATGAGGTGTTTGATGAAATGCCCGAGCCACATTTAAGATTTCTGGTCTCCAAGCTCGACCTCCAAGCTACATTTTCCCAAGATTTGTCTAGGTTTGACGATGCACCAACTACACAAGTGTTCTAAAAGGTTACCAACTTCAGCCTTTCATGCCTCACTGCTAGTTTAGCTCATTTCAAATGCTCTAGAAATAGAGCGATTTGTGGATTTTAGTGGAGGAGTGTATGCGGGAGTTCATTTTATTTAGATGCACAATCTGAACTCAAATTAACTTCTTAGAGTCTGCACATGTGTAGCGTGCCGTCCCGTCCTCATCCCCATCCTCACCGCCGTCGTTCGCCCGTGCCTATCTGGTCGCCGGCACCACCGTGGTGAGCCTCTTGTTCTTATCTTCTTTTTAAAAAGATTTTTTTTCTTATTTGTATGATTTAAATAGCTACTTCTATAATTAGTTCATAGGGATTGTCATCAATCACCAAAACCATACATGGAGAAATATGCTCCAACAAATATATTGTGTGCTTGATATGAAATGTCAATTTTGTTGGAAATATGCCCTAGAGGCAATAATAAATTAGTTATTATTATACTTCTTTGTTCATGATAATCGTTTATTATCCATGCTATAATTGTATTGATTGGAAACACAATACTTGTGTGGATACATAGACAAAACACTGTCCCTAGTAAGCCTCTAGTTGACTAGCTCGTTGATCAAAGATGGCCAAGGTTTCCTGGCCATAGGCAAGTGTTGTTACTTGATAACGGGATCACATCATTAGGAGAATCATGTGATGGACTATACCCAAACTAATAGACGTAGCATGTTGATCATGTCATTTTGTTGCTACTGTTTTCTGCGTGTCAAGTATTTGTTCCTATGACCATGAGATCATATAACTCACTGACACCGAAGGAATGCTTTGTGTGTATCAAACGTCGCAACATAACTGGGTGACTATAAAGATGCTCTACAGGTATCTCCGAAGGTGTTAGTTGAGTTAGTATGGATCGAGACTGGGATTTGTCACTCCGTGTGACGGAGAGGTATCTCGGGGCCCACTCGGTAATACAACATCACACACAAGCCTTGCAAGCAATGTGACTTAGTGTAAGTTGCGGGATCTTGTATTACGGAACGAGTAAAGAGACTTGCCGGTAAACGAGATTGAAATCGGTATGCCGATACTGACGATCGAATCTCGGGCAACTAACATACCGAAGGACAAAGGGAATGACATACGGGATTATATGTATCCTTGGCACTGAGGTTCAAACGATAGGATCTTCGTAGAATATGTGGGATCCAATATGGGTATCCAGGTCCCGCTATTGGATATTGACCGAGGAGTCACTCGGGTCATGTCTGCATAGTTCTCGAACCCGCAGGGTCTGCACACTTAAGGTTCGACGTTGTTTTTATGCGTATTTGAGTTATATGCTTGGTTACCGAATGTTGTTCGGAGTCCCGGATGAGATCACGGACGTCACGAGGGTTTCCGGAATGGTCCGGAAACGAAGATTGATATATAGGATGACCTCATTTGATTACCGGGAGGTTTTCGGAGTTACCGGGAATGTACCGGAATGACGAATTGGTTCCGGGAGTTCACCGGGGGGGCAACCCACCCCGGGGAAGCCCATAGGCCTTGGGGGTGGCACACCAGCCCTTAGTGGGCTGGTGGGACAGCCCAAGAAGGCCCTATGCGCCATAAGAATAAAATCAAAGAGAAAAGAAAAAAAAGGAGGAGGTGGGAAAGGGAAGAAGGACCCCCCTTGGCTCGGCCGACCCCCTTGGGGCTCCTTGAGCCCCAAGGCAAGGCTCCCCCTCTTCCCCCTATATATACGAAGGTTTTAGGGCTGATTTGAGACGACTTTTCCACGGCAGCCCGACCACATACCTCCACGGTTTTTCCTCTAGATCGTGTTTCTGCGGAGCTCGGGCGGAGCCCTGCTGAGACAAGATCATCACCAACCTCTGGAGTGCCGTCACGTTGCCGGAGAACTCTTCTACCTCTCCGTCTCTCTTGCTGGATCAAGAAGGCCAAGATCATCGTCGAGCTGTACGTGTGCTGAACGCGGAGGTGCCGTCCGTTCGACACTAGATCGTGGGACTGATCGCGGGACGGTTCGCGGGGCGGATCGAGGGATGTGAGGACGTTCCACTACATCAACCGCGTTCACTAACGCTTCTGCTGTACGGTCTACAAGGGTACGTAGATCACACATCCTCTCTCGTAGATGGACATCACCATGATAGGTCTTCGTGCGCGTAGGAAATTTTTTGTTTCCCATGCAACGTTCCCCAACAGTGGCATCATGAGCTAGGTTCATGCGTAGATGTCTTCTCGAGTAGAACACAAAAGTTTTTGTGGGCGGTGATGTGCGTTTTGCTGCCCTCCTTAGTCTTTTCTTGATTCCGCGGTATTGTTGGATTGAAGCGGCTTGGACCAACATTACTCGTACGCTTACGAGAGACTGGTTTCATCGCTACGAGTAACCCCGTTGCTCAAAGATGACTGGCAAGTGTCAGTTTCTCCAACTTTAGTTGAATCGGATTTGACCGAGGAGGTCCTTGGATGAGGTTAAATAGCAACTCATATATCTCCGTTGTGGTGTTTGCGTAAGTAAGATGCGATCCTACTAGATACCCATGGTCACCACGTAAAACATGCAACAACAAAATTAGAGGACGTCTAACTTGTTTTTGCAGGGTATGCTTGTGATGTGATATGGCCAACGATGTGATGTGATATATTGGATGTATGAGATGATCATGTTGTAATAGATAATATCGACTTGCACGTCGATGGTACGACAACCGGCAGGAGCCATAGGGTTGTCTTTAAACTAACGTTTGTGCTTGCAGATGCGTTTACTATAATGCTAGGACGTAGCTTTAGTAGTAATAGCATGAGTAGCACGACAACCCCGATGGCGACACGTTGATGGAGATCACAGTGTGACGCCGGTGACAAGAAGATCGTGCCAGTGCTTTGGTGATGGAAATCAAGAAGCATGTGATGATGGCCATATCATGTCACTTATTAATTGCATGTGATGTTAATCCTTTTTTGCACCTTATCTTGCTTAGAACGACGGTAGCATTATGAGGTGATCTCTCACTAAAATTTCAAGACAAAATTGTGTTCTCCCCGACTGTGCACCGTTGCGACAGTTCTTCGTTTCGAGACACCACGTGATGATCGGGTGTGATAGACTCAACGTTCACATACAACGGGTGCAAAACAGTTGCACACGCGGAACACTCGGGTTAAGCTTGACGAGCCTAGCATGTGCAGACATGGCCTCGGAACACATGAGACCGAAAGGTCGAGCATGAATCGTATAGTTGATATGATTAGCATAGAGATGCTTACCACTGAAACTATTCTCGACTCACGTGATGATCGGACTTGAGATAGTGGATTTGGATCATGTACCACTCAAATGACTAGAGAGATGTACTTTTTGAGTGGGAGTTCTTAAGTAATATGATTAATTGAACTAATTATCATGAACATAGTCTAATGGTCTTTGCGAATTACGATGTAGCTTGCGCTATAGCTCTACTATTTTTATATGTTCCTAGAGAAAATTTAGTTGAAAATTGATAGTAGCAAACTTTGCAGACTAAGTCTGTAAAACTGAGGATTGTCCTCGTTGCTGCGCAGAAGGCTAATGTCCTTAATGCACCACTCGGTGTGCTGCACCTCGAGCGTCGTCTGTGGATGCTGTGAAAATCCGACATACACGTTTCTGATGACTACACGATAGTTCAGTGCAAAATACTTAATGGCTTAGAAGCAAGGCGCCAAAGACGTTTTGAAACTTCGCGGAACATAAATGATGTTCTAAAGAGATGAAATTGTGATTTCATGCTCGTGCCCTTGTTAAGAGGTACAAGACCTCCGACAAGATTCTTTGTCCACAAAGTAAAGGAGAAAAGCTCAATCGTTGAGCGTGTGCTCAGATTGTCTGAGTACGACAATCACTTGAATCAAGTGGGAGTTAATCTTCCAGATGAGATAGTGATGGTTCTCCAAAGTCACTGCCACCAAGCTGTGAGAGCTTCGTGATGAACTATAACATATCAAGGATAGATACAATGATCCTTGAGCGATTCGCGATGTTTGACACTTCGAAAGTAGAAATCAAGAAGGAGCATCAATAGTTGATGGTTTGTAAAACCACTAAGTTTCAAGAAAGGCAAGGGCTAGAAGGGATACTTCGTGAAACGGCAAAACAGTTGCTGCACTAATGAAGAGACCCAAGATTAAACCCAAACCCGAGAACAAGTGCTTCTGTAATGAGGGGAACAGTCACTGAGGCGGAGCAACTCTAGATACTTGGTAGATAAGAAGGCTGGCAAAAGTCGAAAGAAGTATATTTGATATACATGATGTTGATGTGTACTTTAGTAGTACTCCTAGTAGCATGAGGGTATTGGATACCGTTCGGTTGCTAAGTGATTAGTAACACGAAATGAAAGCTATGGAATAAACGGAGACTAGCTAAAGGCGAGGTGACGATACGTGTTGGAAGTGTTTCCAAGGTTGATATGATCAAACGTCGCACGCTCCCTCTACCATCGGGATTGGTGTTAAACCTAAATAATTGTTATTTGGTGCTTGGGTTAAGCATGAACATGATTGGATCGTGTTTATTGCAATACGATTATTCATTTAAAGAGAATAATGGTTACTCTATTTTCTTGAATAATCACCTTCAATGGTTTATTGAATCTCGATCGTAGTGTTACACATGTTCATGATATTGGTGCCAAAAGATACGAGGTAATGGTGATAGTACCACTTACTTGTGGCACTGCCGCTTGAGTCATGTTGGTATAAATTTCATGAAGAGGCTCCATGCTGATGGATCTTTATACTCACTTGATTTTGAATCACTAATGACATGCCAATCATACCACATGAGCAAGGCCTTGTTTTCATTGAGATGAAATAAGATAGTAACTTGTTGGAAGTGATACATTTTGATGTATGCAGTCCAATGGGTGCTGAGGCACGCAGTGGATATCATTATGTTCTTACTTCAATGACGATTTGAGTAGATACTAGAGTATTTGCTTAATGAATCACAAGTCTGAAATATTGAAAAGTTCAATTCTGTTTCGGAGTGAAGTTCGTCGTAACAAGAGGATAAACTGTCTACGATATGATCATAGAAATGGATGTCTGAGTTACGAGTTTTGGTACGCAGTTAAGACAATGTGGAAATTGTTTCGCAGTTCATGCCACCTAGAACATCATAGTGTGATGATGTGTCTGAACGTCATAGCCACACACTATTTGGTATGGTGCATTCTATGATGTCTCTTATCGAATTACCACTATCGTTTATGGGTTAAGCATTAGAGACAACCGCATTCACTTTAAATAGGGCACCGCGTATTTCCGTTGAGATGACACAGTATAGACTGAGGTTTAGAGAAATCTAAATTGTCGTTTCTTGAAAGTCTGGGGCTTCGACACTTATGTGAAAAAGTTTCAGTCCGATAAGCTCGAACCGAAAGTGGATAAATGTATCTTCATAGGATATCCAAAACAGTTGGGTACATCTCCTATCTCAGATCCGAAAGCAAAGTGTTTGTTTCTAGAAACGGATCCTTTCTCAAGGAAAGGTTTCTCTCGAAAGAATTGAGTGGGAGGGTGGTAGAACTTGATGAGGTTAATGAACCATCACTTCAACCAGTGTGTAGCAGGGCGCAGGAAGTTGTTCCTGTGGTGCCTACACCAATTGAAGTGAAAACTGATGATGGTGATCATCGAGCATCGGATCAAGTTACTACAAGCCTCGTAGGTAGACAAGGTCGCGTACTACTACAGAGTGGTACGGTAACCCTGTCTTGGAGGTCATGTTGTTGAGCAACAGTGAACCTACGAGTTATGGAGAAAGCAATGGTGCGCCGAGATTCCGACAAATGGCTGGAAGCCATGAAATCCGAGAGAATATCCATGTATGAAAACAAAGTGTAGACTTTGGAAGAACTACTTGATGGTCATAGGACTATTGAGTAAAGATGGATCTTTAAAAGGAAGACAAACAATGATGGTGATAAGTCACTATTAAGAAAAGCTCGACTTGTCGCAAAGATGTTTCCGACAAGATCAAACAGTTGACTATGATGAGACTTTCTCACTCGTAGCAATGCTAAAAGTCTGTTGGAATTATGTTAGTAGTTGCTGCATTATTTATGAAATATTGCACATAGGATGTCAAAGCATTGTTTCCTCAACGGTTTCCTTGAGCAAACATTGTATGTGATACAACCAGAAGGTTTTGTCGATCCTAAAGATACTAACAAGTATGCAAGCTCTAGTGATCCTTCAATGGGCTGGTGCAAGCATCTCGGAGTTGGAATATACACTTTGATGAGGTGATCAAAGATTTTGGGTTTGTACAAGGTTTATGAGAAACTTGTATTTCCAAAGAAGTGAGTGGGAGCACTATAGAATTTCTGATAAGTATATGTGGTTGACATATTGTGGATCAGAAGTAATGTAGAATTTCTGTAAAGCATACAAGGTTGTTTGAAAGGAGTTTTCAAAGGAATACCTGGATTGCGCTACTTGAACGTTGAGCATCAAAGATCTATGGAGATAGATCGAAAGCGCTTAATAGAAGTTTCAACAAGGTTCATGCCTTGACAAGTTTTTGAAGGAGTTCAAAATAGATCAACAAAGAAGGAGTTCTTGGTTGCGTTGTAAGGTGTGAATTTGAGTAAAGACTCAAAACCCGACCCCGACAGAATAAAGAGAATAGACGAAGGTCGTCTTCTATGCCTTGGCCGTAGAATCTGAAGTATGCCATGCTGGGTACCGCACGTGATGTGTGCCTTGACTCAAAGTCTGTTGAGAGGTACAGAAAGTGATCCATGATTGAATCACTAGCAGCGTTCAAAATTTATCCTTAGTAACTGATGGACTAAGGAATTTTTCTCGATTATGGAGGTGGTTAAAGAGTTCGTCATAAAGGGTTACGTCGATGCAAGCTTTGACACTAATCCGAATAACTATGAGTAGTGAAACGGATTCGTATAGTAGAGTAGATGTTTGGAGTATTTCCGACTAACACATAGTAGTAGCATCTATAAGATGACATAAAGATTTGTAAAGAACACACGGATCTGAAAGTTTCAGAACCGTTGACTGAGACCTCTCTCACGAGCAAGACGTGATCAGACCCCATAACTATATGGGTGTTGGATTCGTTGGAATCACATGGTGATGTGAACTAGATTATTGACTCTAGTGCAAGTGGGAGACTGCTGGAAATATGCCCTAGAGGCAATAATAAATTAGTTATTATTATATTTCTTTGTTCATGATAATCGTTTATTATCCATGCTATAATTGTATTGATTGGAAACACAATACTTGTGTGGATACATAGACAAAACACTGTCCCTAGTAAGCCTCTAGTTGACTAGCTCGTTGATCAAAGATGGCCAAGGTTTCCTGGCCATAGGCAAGTGTTGTTACTTGATAACGGGATCACATCATTAGGAGAATCATGTGATGGACTAGACCCAAACTAATAGATGACATAAAGTAACAACATCACATGATTCTCCTAATGATGTGATCCCGTTATCAAGTAACAACACTTGCCTATGGCCAGGAAACCTTGGCCATTTTTGATCAACGAGCTAGTCAACTAGAGGCTTACTAGGGACAGTGTTTTGTCTATGTATCCACACAAGTATTGTGTTTCCAATCAATACAATTATAGCATGGATAATAAACGATTATCATGAACAAAGAAATATAATAATAACTAATTTATTATTGCCTCTAGGGCATATTTCCAACATGATGTTGATGTGTACTTTACTAGTACTCCTAGGAGCATGAGGGTATTGGATACCGGTTCGGTTGCTAAGTGATTAGTAACACGAATTGAAAGCTACGGCATAAACGGAGACTAGCTAAAGGCGAGGTGACGATACGTGTTGGAAGTGTTTCCAAGGTTGATATGATCAAACGTCGCACGCTCCCTCTACCATCGGGATTGGTGTTAAACCTAAATAATTGTTATTTGGTGCTTGCGTTGAGCATGAACATGATTGGATCGTGTTTATTGCAATACGATTATTCATTTAAAGAGAATAATGGTTACTCTATTTTCTTGAATAATCACCTTCAATGGTTTATTGAATCTCGATCGTAGTGTTACACATGTTCATGATATTGGTGCCAAAAGATACGAGGTAATGATGATAGTACCACTTACTTGTGGCACTGCCGCTTGAGTCATGTTGGTATAAATTGCATGAAGAGGCTCCGTGCTGATGGATCTTTATACTCACTTGATTTTGCATCACTAGTGACATGCAAATCATACCACATGAGCAAGGCCTTGTTTTCATTGAGATGAAATAAGATAGTAACTTGTTGGAAGTGATACATTTTGATGTATGCAGTCCAATGGGTGCTGAGGCACGCAGTGGATATCATTATGTTCTTACTTCAATGATGATTTGAGTAGATACTAGAGTATTTGCTTAATGAATCACAAGTCTGAAATATTGAAAAGTTCAATTCTGTTTCAGAGTGAAGTTCGTTGTAACAAGAGGATAAACTGTCTACGATATGATCATAGAAATGAATATCTGAGTTACGAGTTTTGGTACGCAGTTAAGACAATGTGGAAATTGTTTCGCGGTTCATGCCACCTAGAACATCATAGTGTGATGATGTGTCTGAACGTCATAGCCACACACTATTTGGTATGGTGCATGCTATGATGTCTCTTATCGAATTACCACTATTGTTTATGGGTTAAGCATTAGAGACAACCGCATTCACTTTAAATAGGGCACCACGTATTTCCGTTGAGATGACACAGTATAGACTGAGGTTTAGAGAAATCTAAACTGTCGTTTCTCGAAAGTTTGGGGTTTCGACACTTATGTGAAAAAGTTTCAGTCTGATAAGCTCGAACCCAAAGCGGATAAATGCGTCTTTGTAGGATATCCCAAACAGTAGGGTACATCTCCTATCTCAGATCCGAAAGCAAAGTGTTTGTTTCTAGAAACGGATCCTTTCTCGAGGAAAGGTTTCTCTTGAAAGAATTGAGTGGGAGGGTGGTAGAACTTGATGAGGTTATTGAACCATCACTTCGACGAGTGTGTAGCAGGGCGCAGGAAGTTGTTCCTGTGGCGCCTACACCAATTGAAGTGAAAGCTGATGATGGTGATCATCGAGCATCGGATCAAGTTACTACAAACCTCGTAGGTTGACAAGGTCGCGTACTACTGCAGAGTGGTACGGTAACCCTGTCTTGGAGGTCATGTTGTTGAGCAACAGTGAACCTACGAGTTATGAAGAAAGCAATGGTGGGCCCGGATTTCGACAAATGGCTGGAGGCCATGAAATCCGAGAGAGGATCCATGTATGAAAACAAAGTGTAGACTTTGGAAGAACTACTTGATGGTCATAGGACTATTGAGTAACGATGGATCTTTAAAAGGAAGACAGACGATGATGGTGATAAGTCACTATTAAGAAAAGCTCGACTTGTCGCAAAGATGTTTCCGACAAGATCAAACAGTTGACTATGATGAGACTTTCTCACTCGTAGCGATGCTAAAAGTCTGTTAGAATTATGTTAGTAGTTACTGCATTATTTATGAAATATTGCACATAGGATGTCAAAACGTTGTTTCCTCAACGGTTTCCTTCAGCAAACATTGTATGTGATACAACCAGGAGGTTTTGTTGATCCTAAAGATACTAGCAAGTATGCAAGCTCCAGCGATCCTTAAATGGACTGGTGCAAGCATCTCGGAGTTGGAATATACACTTTGATGAGATGATCAAGGATTTTGGGTTTGTACAAGGTTTATGAGAAACTTGTATTTCCAAAGAAGTGAGTGGGAGCACTATAGAATTTCTGATAAGTATATGTGGTTGACATATTGTGGATCAGAAGTAATGTAGAATTTCTGTAAAGCTTACAAGGTTGTTTGAAAGGAGTTTTCAAAGGAATACCTGGATTGAGCTACTTGAACGTTGAGCATCAAAGATCTATGGAGATAGATCGAAAGTGCTTAATGGAAGTTTCAACAAGATGCGTGCCTTGACAAGTTTTGAAGGAGTTGAAAATAGATCAGCAAAGAAGGAGTTCTTGGTTGCGTTGTAAGGTGTGAATTTGAGTAAGACTCAAAACCCGACCACGGCAGAATAAAGAGAATAGACGAAGGTCGTCTTCTATGCCTTAGCTGTAGACTCTAAAGTATGCCATGCTGAGTACCGCACCTGATGTGTGACTTGCAGCAAGTCTGTTAAGAGGTACACAGAGTGATCCAGGATTGAATCACTGATCAGCGGTCAAATTTATCCTTAGCAACTAAATAGACTAAGGAATTTTTTCTCGATTATGGAGGTGGTTAAAGAGTTCGTCGTAAAGGGTTACGTCGATGCAAGCTTTGACACTAATCCGAATAACTATGAGTAGTGAAACAGATTCGTATAGTAGAGTAGATATTTGGAGTATTTCCGAATAGCACATACTAGCAGCATCTATAAGATGACATAAAGATTTGTAAAGAACACACGGATCTGAAAATTTCAGAACCGTTGACTAAAACCTCTCTCATGAGCAAGACGTGATCAGACCCCATAACTATATGGGTGTTGGATTCGTTGGAATCACATGGTGATGTGAACTAGATTATTGACTCTAGTGCAAGTGGGAGACTGCTGGAAATATGCCCTAGAGGCAATAATAAATTAGTTATTATTATATTTCTTTGTTCATGATAATCGTTTATTATCCATGCTATAATTGTATTGATTGGAAACACAATACTTGTGTGGATACATAGACAAAACATTGTCCCTAGTAAGCCTCTAGTTGACTAGCTCGTTGATCAAAGATGACCAAGGTTTCCTGGCCATAGGCAAGTGTTGTTACTTGATAACGGTATCACATCATTAGGAGAATCATGTGATGTACTAGACCCAAACTAATAGACGTAGCATGTTGATCGTGTCATTTTGTTGCTACTGTTTTCTGCATGTCAAGTATTTGTTCCTATGACCATGAGATCATATAACTCACTGACACCGGAGGCATACTTTGTGTGTATCAAACGTCGCAACGTAACTGGGTGACTATAAAGATGCTCTACAGGTATCTCCGAAGGTGTTCGTTGAGTTAGTATGGATCGATACTGGGATTTGTCACTCTGTGTGACGGAGAGGTATCTCGGGGCCCACTCGGTAATACAACATCACACACAAGCCTTACAAGCAATGTGACTTAGTGTAAGTTGCGGGATCTTGTATTACGGAACGAGTAAAGAGACTTGCCGGTAAACGAGATTGAAATAGGTATGCGGACACTGACGATTGAATCTCGGGCAAGTAACATACCGAAGGACAAAGGGAATGACATACGGGATTATATGAATCCTTGGCACTGAGGTTCAAACGATAAGATCTTCGTAGAATATGTAGGATCCAATATGGGTATCCAGGTCCCGCTATTGGATATTGACCGAGGAGTCTCTCGGGTCATGTCTACATAGTTCTCGAACCCGCAGGGTTTGCACACTTAAGGTTCGACGTTGTTTTATGCGTATTTGAGTTATATGGTTGGTTACCGAATGTTGTTCGGAGTCCCGGATGAGATCACGGATGTCACGAGGGTTTCCGGAATGGTCCGGAAACGAAGATTGATATATAGGATGACCTCATTTGATTACCGGAAGGTTTTCGGAGTTACCGGGAATGTACCGGGGATGACGAATGGGTTCCGGGTGTTCACCAGGGGGGGGGCAACCCACCCCAGGGAAGCCCATAGGCCTTGGGGGTGGCGCACCAGCCCTTAGTGGGCTGGTGGGACAGCCCAAGAAGGCCCTATGCACCATAGGAAGAAAATCAAAGAGAAAAGAAAAAAAAAGAGGAGGTGGGAAAAGGGGGAAGGACTCCTCCTTCCAAACCTAGTTGGACTCGGTTTGGAAGGGGAGGGTTGCCCCCCTTGGCTCGGCCGACCCCCTTGAGGGTCCTTGGACCCCAAGGCAAGGCTCCCCCTCTTCCCCCTATATATACGAAGGTTTTAGGGCTGATTTGAGACAACTTTTGCCACGGCAGCCCGACCACATATCTCCACGGTTTTACCTCTAGATCGCGTTTCTGCGGAGCTCGGGCAGAGCCCTGCTGAGATAAGATCACCACCAACCTCCGGAGCGCCGTCACGCTGCGGAGAACTCATCTACCTCTCCGTCTCTCTTGCTGGATCAAGAAGGCCGAGATCATCATTGAGCTGTACGTGTGCTGAACGCGGAGGTGCCGTCCGTTCGGCACTAGATCGTGGGACTGATCGCGGGACGGTTCGCGGGGCGGATCGAGGGACGTGAGGACGTTCCACTACATCAACCGCGTTCACTAACGCTTCTGCTGTACGGTCTACAAGGGTACGTAGATCGAATATCCCCTCTCATAGATGGACATCACCATGATAGGTCTTCGTGCGCGTAGGAAAAATTTTGTTTCCCATGCGACGTTCCCCAACAAATTTGATTACTAAATGGATTATAAATAATAGGGAAATTAGGTTGATCATTGGGGATTTCTATTGCAAACAGTTTTTGAGACAACACCGTGTCCGAGGACATCAACAAACCCACACGGTTTCTAGGAAGTTGGCGTGTTCGATTAGTGAACAATCACACATGACTTCTGGGAGACAAATTTATGCGTTAGGCCACCCTATCACAAAAAAATTCACATAAAAAGTGTCTGTGATGGACATGCCTATGTCAAACAATTTCTTCGAGGCACCGCGCTGATGTATTACTAACGCGATCGACCGAATTATTATTATCGTGTGTGATGAAGACACCTATTATAGACGATGATATGCAAAAAATTATGTGTGATGTATAATACAAACGGAAATGTATCTTTGGGATTAACTGTGTGGGATGCTAATAACATCTCACATGGCTTCTATAATATGTGTGTTTATGATGGCCCTCCCAATCGCACATGATCGATTTTTGTCTTACGTGTGTGACCAAACGAGGCATCACTGATGATTTATCTGTGACGCGTGGGATAGCCCCCCCCCCCCCCCAAACAATCATCCACATATATAGGAAAGGTGACGGTTTAAAAGTACATTGCGGAAAGGGGTAAAAAACATTTGTATAGGACTCGGCTGCACTAGTGTGTGGTGGTGGTTTCCGCCAGCGACCTGAACTCCTCATCTACGGATCCTGATTCACTAGCTTTGGGATTGCTCAGACTCAAGATATTCACTAGCTTTGGGATTGCTCAGACTCAAGATAGGGTGAAATCCAAACTCATCTTGCTGATGATGGCAGCGGCAAAACCCACAGTGTCGTCAGCGTCTTGGGTGCGCTTTCATGGCTTTTATCTATGGGCAGTGCTAGGCGCCGGCGCGCCGATCCGAGGGCTCGCGCCGGTCGCGCAGCAGCTGTCAGATGAGGGCCGTCTGACCGTCAGATCTGATCGCGCCAGCCCCCATTCGCCCGTCATCCTCGCACGCGCCGCCGTCCCCGCACGCGCCTAGCCCGCGCCGACGCCCCAGCACGCTCCGCCCGCCTCGCCTCACCTCCTCACCGCTGGCCGTCCTCCACCGTCGGTCGCCGCCCTCGCCGCCGGTCGCCGCCCTCGCCGCCCTCACCTATGTCGCTTTCCTGTGCGTTTCAAACCTCCGTGGATGTAGCAGCGTGCGCTCATGGTTGCAACTTCTTGTAAAAAATAATATGGTTGCAACAAAACAGAACGACACACATAGCAAAATTGTATAATGGTTGCAGCATTTTCCATCATAGTTGCAACTCGCCCATGTCAACGGTTGTAGCAAAAACACAATACGGTTGCAGCAACAAAAAATGACTGATGTATCAAATTTGTATAATGGTTGCAGCATTTTTTCGTCATGGTTGCAACTCGTCCATGTCAACGATTGTAGCAAAAAAACAATACGGTAGCAACAAAAAAGAATGACTGATGTATCAAATTTGTATAATGGTTGCAACATTTTTTCATCATGGTTGCAACTCCGCCTACAAAACTCCGATGAAGTTTGGTTGCAACTCTCATGGACGTGGTTGTAATTTTTTTTTATCAACGGTTGAAACTTTTTTTATGCCGTTTGAAGTTTTTGCACACCGCTTGTAGCTTTTTTTTAATACATGCACACACAGATCAATCCATGGCAGGAGGCGGCCATGTCATTTCCCCTGTGGCTCGGCCCGAGCACCGGCGATGGTGGTTTTGCAGCAGCGCCAGCGAAGGGTGCGAGGGCGTGCGGCGGTGCCTGCGGGGGAGGGGGCGACGGCGGCATGCACAGAGGAGAAGCTCGCGGCGGCGGCGCCCGCGCGCGGGAGGGGGAGACGACGACTTGCGCAGAGGGGAAGCACACGACGGCGGCGCCTGCGCGGGGGAGGGGGCGACGACGACCTGCGTGGGGGGAAGCACACGACGACGGCGCCTGCGCGGGCGAGGGGGCGACGGCGACCTGCGCGGGGGGAAGGGGCGACGGCGACCTGTGCGGGGGGAGGGGACGCGCGTCATCCGCCCAGATCGGACGAACGCGGTGCGTCCGGCCGAAACGGTTCGACCGACGCGCTGTGTATAAACGTTTACCTTTATCTATACTCGTGTTAAAGCACCGGGGAAAACACTAGATCCAGTCTACATATCGTATGTCTCCGGTGTCATTCTCTTTCTTGAAGGCGATGTCTTATTAGCTCACAACGTCCCCGTGTACGACTTCGCTAATACTCCCCATTGATTCCGCCTCTGTCTTGACGGGGTCCTACAAGCTTTATGTATTAAAAAATGGATAAAAGGATTATCTTTCTTATCGGGATGACACAACTTCAGTTGAGAGTGCGAGCGCCGAATTAACAAGAAGAGATATGGAGCGTATTTGATTGCATGCATGGATTTTTCCTGCATTGCATAAATGCCCCAGTTAGGTCTGGTTGAGGAAAACACGGGAAAAATCATCATCTCTGCATATTATTTGGTTGCATGCATCTATGATTCCTGCATTAAGGTATCATTTTTGGCAAGGCGTTTGGTGTCCTGCATTATCTCGGCTCATGTAACTGTGCGGTGTTGGATTGTATACACGGAATGTGATTAAAAGTTAATAGCTACACACTAGTGGAAAACGGGCCTTTGGCCTGGACCCTTTAGTCCCGGCCTGCCTCTGGGCCGGGACTAAAGGTCCGGCCACGTCGCCCCAAATCGCAATGCCTCCCACGAGGCTTTGGTGCCGGCCCGTAAGGAGCCTATAGTCCCGGTTTGTGTCTCAAACCGGGACTAAAGGGCTATGCGGTGTGCAGCCCGCATGTGCGTCACCTTTAGTCACGGTTTGTGTCTCAAACTGGGACTAAAGTCCTCTGCCTATATATAGCACAGCCCCACTCTCCCCTCTTCCTTGCATTTTTCTTGGATGGAAGAGTGTGGGTGTGTGCTAGCTCTCCATTTTTTTTATGCACTAGAGGTGTTTGTTGAAATGTGTGTCAGAGCGATGCCGCTTCAGTTCATCGAACACAACTACGATATGAGATGCCTGAGCCACGCTTAAAACTCTTCCTCTTTATTTCTACTTATTCTAAAATGTTAGCAACTATATTTCCTCGTTTAGACCGTGCGGTACTAATTTTTAGGATCGTGATTGTATTTGATATACTGTCGTATAACGCAGATGAGCCATCCATGGATGTACGGTGATCGATGCGCAGCCGCTTACAGAGAAGGCGTGCATTCTTTTCGAGATGCAGCCGATGCGAACAAGCATGGTGGTGGTTTTATGTTTTGTCCATGTGTTGAATGTCGGAATAAGAAGGATTACACTTCCTCAAGAGTCATTCAGAGCCACCTGCTTCGGTCCGGTTTTATGTCGGGCTATAATGTTTGGACCAAGCACGGAGAAAGAGGGGTTATGATGGAAGACGACGATGAAGAAGAAGAGAACGATGATGACAACTACCGATCTATGTTCCCTGAGTATGCTGATACCGCAATGGAAGACAATGAAGAAGAAGAAGATCAGGATGAAGAACGGGAACCAGATGAGCCCGCTGATGATCTTGGCCGGGTCATTTTTGATGCACGGCGAGGTTGCGACACAGAAAAGGAGAGGTTGCAGTTCGAGCAGATGTTACAGGACCACAACAAATTATTGTACCCAACTTGTGAAGATGGCCAGAAGAAGTTGGGTAGCACATTGGAATTGCTGAAGTGGAAGGCAGAGACCGGTGTGACTGACTCGTCATTCGAAAAGTTGCTGGTACTGATGAAGAAGATGCTTTCAGGAAAGAACGAATTGCCCGCCAGCACGTACGAAGCAAAGAAGCTTGTCTGCCCTCTAGGATTAGACGTGTAGAAGATACATGCATGCCCTAATGACTGCATCCTCTACCGCGGTGAGAAGTACGAGAATATGGATAAATGCCCGGTATGCACTGCATTGCGGTATAAGATCAGAGAAGATGACCCTGGTGATATTGAGGGCGAGCCACCCAGGAAGAGGGTTCCTGCCAAGGTGATGTGGTATGCTCCTATAATACCACGGTTGAAACATCTGTTCAGAAATAAAGATCATGCGAAGTTGTTGCGATGGCACATGGAAGATCGTATGAAAGACGATAAGTTGAGGCACACCACTGATGGTCGGCAGTGGAGAAAAATCGAGAGAGAGTTCCCGAGATTTGCAGCTGATGCAAGGAACTTATGGTTAGGTCTGAGTACAGATGGCATGAATCCTTTTGGGGAGCAGAGTTGCAGTCACAGCACCTGGCCCGTTACTCTATGTATCTACAACCTTCCTCCTTGGTTGTGCATGAAGCGGAAGTTCATTATGATGCCAGTGCTTATCCAAGGTCCAAAGCAACCCGGCAACGATATTGATGTGTACCTAAGGCCATTAGTTGATGAACTTTTACAGCTGTGGGCCGAACCAGGTGTACGTGTGTGGGGCGAGCACAAACAAGAGGAATTTGACCTTCGAGCGTTGCTTTCATAACCATCAATGATTGGCCTGCTCTTAGTAACATTTCAGGACAGTCAAACAAGGGATACAATGCATGCACGCACTGTTTATATCAGACAGAAAGTATATATCTGGACAAATGTAGGAAGAATGTGTACCCGTACAATCGTCGTTTTCTTCCACCCAAGCATCCCTTAAAGAAAAAGGCAAGCATTTCAATGGCAAGGCAGAACCCCGGGGGAAGCCTGTCATCCGTATTGGTGCTGAAGTATTTGATATGGTCAAAGATTTAAAAGTAATCTTAGGAAAGGGTCCTGGCAGCCAACCTGTTCCTAACGGCCCTGATAAGCGCGTACCCATGTGGAAGAAGAAATCTATATTTTGGGAGCTACCCTACTGGGAAGTCCATGAGGTCCGCTCGGCAATCGACGTGATGCACCTGACGAAGAATCTCTGCGTGAATATTCTAGGCTTGCTGGGCTTGTATGGGAAGTCAAAAGATACACCGGAAGAACGGGAGGACCAGGAACGTCATAAAGGAAGAGATGGCATGCATCCAGGGCAGTTTCAAGGGCGTGCCAGCTACTAAGGAAGAGAAGGAAATCTTCTTTGAAGTCCTTTTCAGTACCAAGGTCCCGACTGGCTTCTCGTCGAATATAAAGGGAATCGTAAATATGAAAGACAAAAAATTCAAAACCTAAAGTCTCATGACTGCCACGTGCTTATGACGCAATTGCTTCCGGTTGCATTGAGGGGAATTCTACCGGAAAATGTTTGCCTGGCAATTGTGAAGGTATGTGCATTCCTCAATGCAATTTCTCAGAAGGTAATCGATCGAGAAAGTCTATCAGGGTTACAGATTGATGTGGTCCAATGTCTGGTCAGCTTTGAGTTGTTGTTCCTGCCATCCTTCTTCAATATAATGACACACCTCCTAGTTCACCTAGTCGAAGAGATTAGAATTCTCGGTCCTGTGTTTCTACACAATATGTTCCCCTTCGAGATGTTCATGGGAGTCTTAAAGAAATATGTTTGTAACCGTGTTAGGCCAGAAGGAAGCATCTCCAAGGGCTATGGAACAGAGGAGGTCATTGAGTTTTGTGTGGACTTTCTTACTGACCTTAAGCCGATTG